>NC_087346.1:52635000-53885000 GCF_030014295.1 Loxodonta africana | reverse complement strand
GGGGACCACACTGATGCTCATGGTCTCCCGCCTATACTAAAGTCTAAATCTTTTTATCCTCACTAGCACTTCAACTGATCTAGGTGGCTTACCTGATAATGTAACCCTGACACTCATCCCTATGGGGTCAGAGATGCCCTTCTGAGGCTGTAGTTTCTGCACCAGTCCATTTACTGTCAAAAGTGAGCAAAAAGGTATCAACAGGTCTCAAAATGAATCACTTAATGCCAAGCATTTCTTCCCTACTCCCTTGTGTAAAATCAGGCTGATGATAAAACTAAATTACTTTTGCTGATTCTTCTTCTTACCCTATGGTACCTTAGCACAAGGAATTCAGCATCCTCAGGCAACAGTCGGAGGCTATAGTCAGTCCAATGAGTGGGATAATCCTGAGCTGTATTTTACATGTTTCCAAGAGTTCTCCAGAAGTATTTAGTCGCAGTCAATACTAGCCTATAGTTTAACGGGACTCTTGATGTGTGCCCAGGTGGAGGCATTCTCCCTTTGGAAATCAGAACCTTTAAATCCACAGAACCCAGAATTATTGGAATAGGGAAGATAAAGTGATGGTAGGCAGGGTTATTCCTGTTTCCACATTCGTTCCTGTAGATACATAGAACCTTTAGTGTACACTGAATCCTAGAGTGGAGGAAGGCAATCAGTTGTGCATTATTGAGCAGGTTATAACTGTGGGCAACTGAGAGCAGATACTTCTAGAGAACTCTGGGAACCATATAAAGTATGTCACGTAGTTATTCCACCCAAAAGATGAGAAAGCTGGAATATTTTTCCCCGAACTCCCATTAGTCATTGACCGAGAGATGATTCCAGGACCACTAAGGCCTCAGCAATTCTGGCCTGCCCTGCATAACCAAGAGACACCCCTCAGGTGGACAACTACAAGTGCACATAGTGAGAAGCAATAGGCATTTGCCAAAAGTGAATGGGTACATATCTGTTAAACAGACTTTTCAGAAGAGAGCCCTGGAATTAGTATTTTTAATAAGTTCCTTAGGTAATTCATACAATCAAATAAATTTGAACAATACTTACTCTATTGTATGCTAACTGAAAGTTATAACAATGTTAGACAAGGAGATGGCAAACATAAATATATTACCTCCATTGGGAAGTAGGTAGTCACAAAGTTGGAACAGCCAGGGGATATAAGAAGAGTGAATGCAACAAAACCAACCAAAGGAATTCAGTAGCCACAAAATCAGGGGCACTTTGAGGATGAATTTCCAGGTAATCACAATATAATTGGAATTTGGGGAACCCTACTATCTTAACTTTCTAGAGCTGCCATAACAAAATACCACAAATTAGGTGGCTTTAAAGAACAGAATTTATTGTCTCACAGTTTTGGAGGCCAGAAGCTCAAATCAGAGTTTCAATAGGGACGTACTCTGTTCGCTCTAGAAAGAGACTTTTCCTTGTTTCTTTTGTCTTTTGGTAGCCGCAGATGTTTCTTGACATTCCTTGGCTCTGGATGTGCCTTCACATGGCATCTTTCCCTGTGTCTCTGTCTCCATGTTGTTCTCTCCTTTTATGAGACACCACTCAATAGGGATTAGGACCCACTTTACTCTGATACGACCACATGAATTTAACTTATAACATCTGCAAAGAAAAACGCTACTTCCCCAAACAAAGTCACATTCCTAGGTACAGGGGTTAAGATTTCAACATATCTTTTGGGGGGACACAATTCAATCCATAATGCTTGCCAACATGAAGTAGATTACTCCCCCAAATATAATGTGTTCAGTCTATGACCTAAATTACTATAGCTAGTCTTTTTTTTTTTTTGAGAATATACACAACAAAATATGATCTACATTGTAAGTCATGTTTAAAAATAAGAAAATATAGTGTCAGGTTGTAGGTATACTTGTATTCCAGTCCCAAAAATGTTAGTCATTAATACCCACCATTTTATCTGTATTTTCTTAGGATTTTCAAAACAGTTTAGTTTCCATTTTCATTTCAAGGCTTAGAACAGTGTGCTGGAAGAGGTAAACAGGGAAAAATCATTCAGGGTCTTAAAACTAATAGTCAAGAATTTGAATTATTCGCTGTCCATTTTCCTCTAAGTAATTCAATTATTTTAAACAAAGTTACTATTACCTTTAAAAAATCAGATCACTCTTAAGAATTAGATGCAGGCAAGGGTAAACAGTTAAAAGAAGACTGTAGTAGTCTAGACAATAAAGAAGAAGAACTTAAACTAAGGTTGTGAGATTTGATGAAGCAGAATGGACAACTCTGAGATAAATGTTTCAGATGGATTAGTTGAGCCAGCCGGTGAATTGAATGTGAGGATGAGAGTATACGGATACTTAACAAGTATTAACAATTTCTTCCATAACTATCACCCAAGAATGAAGGCAAACTATTAACAAACAGTGAGGGTTTGCTACCACCAAACTCACTGAAGGATGTTCCAAAGGCTCTGTTTTAGGAAAGTGAAAATTGATATCAAAAATAGGACTGAGATACAGGAATTAATGATGACAAAAAAAAAAATAGGCTAGCATGTGGTAAATACTACATAAAACAATGGTAAAATAGTGACCAGTCTAAAGAATTAAAATAACACAATGGAATTAAAACATAGAAAAAGAATGGCACGTAGGATGTCAATGAGTGAACAAAATTAAAGTGTTCCAAGTTTCTTGTATAGTTAAAGACGAGAATGGCTATATAAATTTAGATTTTGTTATACATGAAAACTAAACATTGGAGCATACACTGAAAGAATATAAATAGAACATATAATTTCCCAGCCAGTAGAAAAAAAAAAAAGCAATAAAGAAGAAAGAAAGAAAGGGAGGAAGGAAGAAAAGGAAAAAAAATGACATCAAGGAAGAAAGAAAACAAACAAACATAAAGATGGTTGGATAAAATGAAAGTACAAAATAAAATGGTAGAATAAATCCAAATATGTTGATAATTGCAATATATGGAAATGCTTTATGTTTACCAGTTAGAATTCAAAAATTGATAATTTACATTTTTAAATAATCCAGCTGTATGCTTTTTATAAGAGACACACCTAACAATAACAAAGAACCTTTTAAAACAAGCAGAGTGGATAAAATATACTAGGCATACACTACCTAGAATGTAGCTGGCATGGCGATATAAAAATCAAATAAATGATACTGTAGGATGAAAAGTATTATTAAGAATAAAATGCTTTCTACATACTAATTAGTGATTGACTCATCAGTAATACATAACAATTCTAAACATGAATGTGTCTAATAACATTAACCAATTATCCTTTTGACTAATTGCTCCCTTAAGTCTTAATTCTCTTCACTCCCCTTTGCTCTAGACAGTAAGAGAACAATAGCTGTATCGCAGATGGCTGCTTACAAGCTTTTAAGACCCTGGATGCTACTAATCAAAGTAGAATGCAGAACTTTGTCTTTATGAACTATGTTGTGCTAGTTGACGGAGATGTCCTCTGAGCCTAGGAACTCTCTCCATCTTTTAGTGATTGTGAATAATGCTTCAATGAATAGAGCCTGGATGCATACTGTACACCATGTACAAAAAATAACACAAAATGGATCAAAGGCCTAAGTGTAGAATCTAAAACTATAAAACTCTTAGAAGAAAACTTTAGGGTAATGCTTCCGGATATAGTTTTCAGCAATGGATTCTTAGGTATGACATCAAAAGCATGAGTAACAAATGAAAAAATAGATAAACAGGACGACATAAAAATTAGAAACTATTTGTACATTAACGAGGTGAAGAGACAACCTACAGACTGGGGGCAAAATTTGTGAACCATATATCTGATAAGGATTTAATACTCAATTCAATAACAAAAAGATAAACTATCGAATCAAAGAATGGGTAAAGGATTTGAATAGACATTTCACCAAAAAAGAAACACAAAAGGCTAATAGCAGATGTAAAAATGCTTATTAGTCGTTAAGAGAAATGGAAATCAAAACCACAATGAAACATCACTTAATGCCCACTAAGATGTCTATGATCAAAAAACAGAAAACAGCACATGTTGCCAAGGAAGTGGAGACATAGGAACCCTCATCCCTTGCTAATGAGATTGCAAAGCGGCAGAGCCATCGTGGAAAACAGTTTGGCTGTTCTTCAAAAAGTTAAACAGAATTAATACATGAACCAGTAATTCCACTTTAGGTATATATCGTAATTTTTTCATGGAGTTTGTTCTGACTGTTAAAAACCCCAGACCACTAAACAGCTTGGGTTAGATTGTAAAATATACCCTAAAAAAGTGCTTACATATTGTGATGGTTCATTTTATGTGTCAACTTGGCTAGACAAGACTTTTTCAATTATTAATACCTTACGTGGGATTAGTTAAGTAGATTTTCCTCTGACCATGTATCAAAGATCTTGTGGCAATGGGACATTAAATATGGACAAAGGTATTTATGTGTGATGAGAGAATGTGAAGAAGTCACTGTGAACACAATTTGTAGAAGGAGAGTTAGGAATGGAGGGTGTGCAGAAGAACGACAAGAGGAGAGAACACTCAGGCACACATTGCCTTAGAATAATCACTGACTTCAACTCTGAAGACATTAAAATATAGGCTAAGTTTTACATTCAGCAAGTTTCTCTTAAGCAGCTAGACACATTTTCTACCTTTTACCATAATTATTATCAAGAATTTATTTTAAATTAAAATTTTAAATTCTAATATGAGGTGATATGTGATAAGATTTTGGTTTGGAAGTCATGACAGGCCTCAATTCCAGACATAAGCCCAGAAAAAACAAGCAAACATAGTTCTGTATTAGTTGGGTAAATGCTATTGGAGAAATGCTCCCAAATAAATAGATGGGTCTGTGCCTCAATCTTCCTATCTACAAATTGACAGTCATAAATTTTATCAAATTCTCAGGAAGACTGTGGAGCTGATGATTTGAGGATGCTTTCGGAGGAAATCATATGTTCACTTACTCAGCAAAGACTTATCAGATGCTGATTATATACTACGACTTAGAACAAGAAGCCTGGGTGAGCTATAATGGTGACTTTGAGTAAGACGGTGATGGCGAAAGTGGTGAAGTGTGGCCAGATTCAGGAACTGTTTCAGAGAGAGAGCCAACAGAAATAAATGATGGATTGGATGTAGGATATGAAAGTAAGTAAAGAGTGGAAATGTTTCCAAAGTTATTGTTAAATTTTCTAGCTGATAATCGTCCAAATGTTTTTGTTCATCTGTTTTTTTAATAAATGTAAAGCCTTAAATTTTTGGTTCTTCCCTTCATGGTTTAGATCAGTATTTGTTAAAAGTGGGCTGGTACCAGGACCACCCAGAGAGCTAACAGAGAATGTAGAGGCACAGGCTCATTGATGCAGGGGAGGACCTGAGCGTCTACCTTTTTTACCAAGTCCCCAGGGGATACATGTCCAAGTTTAAGAATCGCTGGTTTAGATGAAGAAAACCTTTTATGAAAATTGACTAATAGCTGAAGTCATTTTTCAACTAAACATATACCATATTTTTATGCAAATAACTTGTACCTTCTGTGTTTGTTTGCTGATTGCACCCTGCTCCCACGAGGTATTTTTGTCAGTGTGCTTTGGTAATTTTTTTTTAAAGCAACAGATGAAGTGAGTGCCTCACAGAGGGGAGGAGAAGGTAGCCGGCAAACATATGGAGAAGGTGTGCGTTATTTGGCTAAAAATACAGTGTGTGTGTTTATGTAAATTTATTTTTATTCTGTGACTAAGGACTTTTTTTTTAATAAGTTATTTAGCATTCATGGAGTAGAAAATGAATCTCATTATTAATCACAGATTTCTTGTTCCTGACATCTCTTTTTCTGCGAAGTTTAACTCCTGTGCTGAGTAAGTAATACAGTTTTCCATATTGTTTTTGAAAACTGAGTTAAGTAGAATAAGGAAAAATCCACGTCTTGGTGCCTGTTGCCCATAATCAGCCAGGTGAGTGTGTAATTCTCTTGTTATTTTCACACTCTCAGGAAGGGATACCTGCTGGCACAACGGAACACCATGGTAATATTTTCTGCTTTGCTACCCTCATTGCCTGGCTCTTTGGGGCTTTCAGCCTCCCATTGTGCCCTCATTCTTCCAGCAGAGGAAATTGTACCACCTACAGGGATCATGCTGTGTTTTCAAATCCAAGCAGTAATGCAACAATGGTCATTCCTGGAAATGAAAAGCACACAGAGAGAGGAAAGCTGTCCCTGAATCTGGGTCATCCCAAGCGCTGATGGTTTAAGGAACAAGCAGGGAAGCCCCAGACACATGGGAACCTGTGGTTGATATCAGTTAATTTTTGCACAGCAGGAAGTCTCTGTATGCCTGAGAGGACGCTTGGTGAGATGCAGCGGAGTGATGGCAACTTCAGGGAAGAGAGGGGAACTTAGGAAAAGTATTGGCCAAAAATGTAAATGAAGTAAAGGTAATGGCCAGCATTACCAGGCTCCGTTGCTTTCAGTAACACAACTGTTTTCAAGAAGATGAATTTTTAGGACAAGGGAAAGACAGCACAGATATAATCTAATTGACAGAACTGTTATGGGCAACTGATTCTATTATTTTCAATAGGCTGAATCAGAGAATCTGTTCAAACGAAGTCATATCTTCTAATAATATTCAAAAAAGAAGGGATATAAAAAAAAAATTTTAAAAAACCTGTGCCGTTGAGTCGATTCTGACTCATAGCGACCCTATAGGATGGAGTAGAACTGCCCCATAGAGTTTCCAAAGAGCACCTGGCGGATTTGAACTGCCAACCCTTTGGTTAGCAGCCATAGCACTTAACTACTACGCCACCAGGGTTTCCAGAAAGGATATATGGGAGTAAAATTGAATTGAATGTTTTTGTACTCTTTGACAGAAATGTCTACTGATTCAAAGCTTCCAATAGGCCCAAAGTATAAACTTGATAAATAGAATCCATGCCATACTAAATCATTTGATTAACATAAATGGCACTTAAAGGAAAAATCAAAAGCAAAATCCTCTCAATCTGATAGTCATCTTTCATTAAAACAAAACCTCATCCTGAAAATTCATGCACCACCATCTATGGAATTATCTGAAAAAAAAAAGGCAGCAGATATTTCTAAAAACTATAATCGATTTCCATAAACTACTGATTTAGGTACTATTTTCCTAGCTCTTAACATATTGATAGCTATTTGCAATATTTTATTTAGCTTTGTTGGCTTAACCATATAAAAATACCTTTGCTTTTATTTTTAAAACCAATTTCCTAAGGTATTTTTTTTTCTCTGTTTTGAATCAGAAAGAAAAATATATATTGAGAGTTTTTTTTTCCCAAACATCCCTAAAGCTATGAATATCTATATATTTTTTCTATATTACTTATTTTAGAAGCACTCACTTCTAAAACTCTAGGGCTATAAGTCTAACTTATAAGTCCAATTAAAAGTCTAGGGCTATAATTTTGAATCACATCTCCACTGATGGAAGTAGACATTAGGTGAAGTAGATTCTGGACAAATCTTTGAACAGTATCTGAGTTTTAGTTTCCTTACCTGTTAAGTGAGGAGAATAAGAATCCTGCTCTACAAACTTTGTAAGAACATCATGAAGTTCATTGAAATTCTTATGAGAAGCGTGCCTTATATAGAATTACTAACATTTTTTAATAAGTATCACAGGGATTTAGACACACTGTACTTGAAAATTTAAAAAAAAGAATTGACCACTCCAGGGATTACTGTGAATTAATACTCCAGTGGCAAGGGTCTTTTAAGTGAGAAAGTGCTTTGTAAACTGTACAGTTTACAAAGAGTTTGAGTTTGGGCATTATTATGAAAAATAACCATCTACATAACAGTGATACGCTGCCGATCATGGTCAATCTCTAGCCCTGAAGAGAAACAATTAAAGGGTTTTGTTTTGTTTTATAAGATCGAGTAAAGCTTACCCTGTTTCTTAAAGTCAAAGTACAATTGGGCATTGCTTTTTTTTTTTTTTAGAACAGTGTGTACTCACTTAACCTACTGACTCAGCAACTAATTCCTTTTTTTTTTTTTTACCAAATGTTTATTATATTACCGTTCAAAGCACTTCTTTCTAAAGTAAGTGTTCTTAAAATTTTTGGAGCCTCATTTCCTTTGAAAATTGCTGCCCTAACCCCAGTACTTAAGATTTCAAGAGATCTTCAAACCATCTGAAATACATGTTAAGAATTTCTCATCTTCAGAGGCCCTGGGGTTAATTCACTCTACAATCATATCTTAAACACGTTAGGCAACTCTGGATGCTGAAGACACTGAAGATACCTAATTAATTAATACTTCACCAGGTATCAGGCCACTCCCAGTCACCTTCCCACCATGTCACTCACTTCCTCTAAGTTGTTTTTCAGACCCTCTGGAGAGCCCTGGAAAAGTCCAGATCTAACCTGCTCAGAATAGCCTGACATGCGCAGAGCAGACCAGGATGACTGACAGACGACCCTGGGCTGCCAGGCATGCTCGATAACACAAGAGAACTTATGTCAAGGAACCAAAAGACTCACGCCAAGGAACCAAAATCACCAGAAATGCATCGACAATGGAAGAGCCCATTTCAAAAGTGCTTGGTTTGTTGGCCACTTCTATGACAAGTCTTAGCCCTGCCTCGAAATAAACAATCAGTAGAAACTATGAATAGGTGAAAACCTCCGATCCTGCCTGCCATTTCCCTCCACCCCTAAACGAATATGTGTAAGTATAAATTGTACATTGCTTGCACAGATTGGGGAACTCAATCTGAGGATGATACCACTGAGTTCCCACTTGCTAGCCTGCAAAATAAACCTTCCTCTCAAAACCATCGTCTGAGACTTTGGCTTCTTGCACGCCTGGCATGGACCCACTGGCCCAGTTTTAAACACTCACTTTGTTCTAACAAATGCCCTAGGTACTGAAGACACACAGGGAAATGAGGCACAGTTGTTATCGGGTGGAAACCCCAGGTTCTTGCTCAACATGACTGGTATTGGCCAATAAATGAGACTGAGGTGGAAGAACAGGAAAGGCATCTTTACTTTCTTGTACAAGGAAAAGAAGTCAGTAGAAGCTGCTGCTACTGCCAAGGCTGCTCCCCAAGGGCGGGCAGGCAAGTTGGTTTTAAGGGGTTTACAAGTAGGGAGTTCATACAAGTTACCTCAGCAACATTCTTAATCATTCTACACAGGCACAATGGGGTTTACATTAAAAAAAAAAAAAATACATAAAAGCAGGATTCAAATGCGAAGCTGGAGAGGAAGGATCCAAGGAAAGAAAATAGGAGTTTTAATGCAGCGCTGTGGGGGCTGTTTCAGTCTCTATCCCAGTGGGCAACATACATACACTGGGTAAAACATGTGTCTCACCTCGGCCCAGAAATGAGTTCTTGTGGCATTATAAGAACAAATAGGGAGTAATTACGATGATTACAATTTTGAATGCATTAAGAGAATAGAAAATATTCAGCTAACGGAGACAATAAGCCTTTTCTTTTCACTTCTACCCTTCTTTTGCCTCGTTCTTTTCATAACCATAAAATGTAAGTACGCATTTTTCTTTCTTTCTTGTGTCCTTTCTTTTGCTTCCTTCGTTTTACAATCGTAAAATGTAAGTAAGCATGAAATCTAAAATTAGCTTTTAAAAAGTATGTTAGAGCTTATACTTGAGTCAATAAGCATTTTCTGGTGCCCACAATATGAAGAGCACTATATTCTAGATACCGTAAGGACATAGATCTAAATATTTCAAAGCCATCTTTTATTTCCATCCATTTCTATGCTTTCATAAGCATGTGTTTTCTTTCACTGAGCTCTTGCCTTTGAAAAATGGTATTTTAACACTTGACTGTCTCTTCAGCAAAAGTCATCTTATTGAAATAATAAAACATACTATATCCTGCTGAGCATGATCTTCTGTGAGGAAATAGAGAAAAGGAATAAAAAGGCTTGCTTAACATTGATGAATGTAAGGAAAAAGAAAATGTTAAAAGATAAAGGATAAATACCCAAAATTACATATCAATGTGTATGTTTGACACAGAGAGTCGTGAATAAAGAATGTGATAGTACTAGCCAGTAAGGAAACCATCCCTCTGTTCCTATGTTATTGTTTCTCATTTGGAAGCCAATTCCTTAGGTCACTGGAAAGCAGGTGAGTGGACTGAGGTGGACAATGTAAATATAGGCAAAATAATGGCAAGGATCCCCTAGGGGCCCTCTGGGAGTTTTCATGAAGTGGGTGTGTTCAGTACTAGAGACAAGAGAGAGACCCAATAAAATGCTTCTATTTCTGCAAAACAATTCTTCACCTGGAAAGGAAAGCAAGAAGCACAAATAATAATAATAATAAAAGGAAAGGACATCAGAATAACAACCACACACGGTCACTTCGGACCTATTCTGAAACAACAGAATACGCTTTAAAAAGCAGTGAAAACAATAAAGATCCAGTCATTGTGAAAAAGGAGAGCCTTAGTTGCAATAAAGACAGTCAATAAAGAAGCTCTCTCATTTAAACATCAAACGCACATTGTTTTGCAACACCTGTTATTCAGCCATAATAGCTTTCTTAACCTGTCAAAGTGTTTAAGCTGAGGAAAAGAAATGGGCCTCCAGCTGTGCAGTTCTGTGGAGAAAGCCTGTGCAAAGCGATATTAGTTTAATGAAATGTGTACAGATTGTAATTGTAGTAATAAGAGGGCAATTCCCTGGGGTGCCGTAGGAAGGCGGTGAGCGCAGCCAGGCAGAACACAGAAGCTTGCAGGCTGAAGAGAGAAAATGCAAGGCGGCCTGCTCAGGAGAGAGGGTGGGAGTGAGCCGGAAACATCCAGGAAAAGGGGGACCCTCCAAATATGTTGTCCTCAGACTCACTCCAAGAACGATGCACATCTACAAGGGGTTAAACCCTCTCCTTGCAACACAGCTGACCCAGAGCTAATCTGAATCAGTGTTAACCCTGTGCAGCAGGTACTGGGGAGCTCAGGGGAAACAGCACTTCAGTTTCCGATAGAACAACCCTTCTGAAACTCATATTCAGTGGGAAAGACAATGAATAATAAAAAATAAGTGAAGTTTAGAGGGAGTGATGCAAGAGACGAAATCAAAATAGATTGCATAGTCACACAAGAATTGCCTTAATCTTGTGTGCATCTGGTCATACCAAGATTTCTTCTGGAAAGAACATTCTTTCAAAGTATTACTGAGAGAAGGAGCCGCTTCCATCAATTATGAGATGGACAATTTGTCATTATTTTAATCTTCCCGAATAATTTAAAAACCCTAAGGTGGGACAATGTTCAGCAGGTCTCTGGAGACAAGCATTCCAGTTTTAGTTCTTTTACTATCCTGACTGTGTGCCTTTGGGCAAATCATGGAACTTCTCTGGACCTCTGTTTCATTGTCTGTAAACCTGAGGATGTCAGTCTATGCAATTATTCTCGATGATACCGACCAATTGTTCCTCGCTGACATCAAGGTCAAGTTTAACCTTGACCACTCTCTACTCATAAGGGTTCATTCATGTCCTGTCTATTTGACTGCAGACTTATACAGAATTATACCAAAATATTAGTGCTTCACCATACAAATGACACTGTTTAATTCCTCTATGACTTGACCAAGGAGAGCTAGCGATGCAGTGGTTAAGCACTCGGCTGCTAACCAAAAGGTTGGTGGTTCAAGCTACCCTGGCAGCTCTACGGGAGAAAGACCTGGAGAGCTGCTCCCGTAAAGATTATAGGCTAGGAAACCATATAGGACATTTCTGCTCTGTCCAATAAGGTTACTCTGAGTCAGAGTTGACTCAGCAGCATACAACAACAGCAACATGCCTTTTCTTCTTGTTTACATTTGCTCAAAAATTATATTCAACTTGTTCAAATGTATTTGTTTTATAGGGTAATAGTGAGGCTGACTTTGTTATGTATTCTTGTCTAAAATGGAGAGCTTCATCCACTCCGCCCACTGTGCCAGTATTACTCTTTCTCTTCCTTCAATTATCAGTTCAGATGTCACTTTCTTCAGAAAGCTTTCTCTTAATGCCCAAGTT
Source organism: Loxodonta africana (assembly GCF_030014295.1). Classification (NCBI taxonomy): domain Eukaryota; kingdom Metazoa; phylum Chordata; class Mammalia; order Proboscidea; family Elephantidae; genus Loxodonta; species Loxodonta africana. Next base: position 53,872,950 of record NC_087346.1, on the reverse strand, counting down.
TGGATAGGATTCACCCCATATATTTCTATAGCATCGCCTACTGTCCAAATCATAGTATCAATCCATGTAATAATTGCATTTTTAGTATTCTCTAATGTCAGTTAAACTCCAAACTCTTTGAGGACAAGGTTTATGTTAATTTTGTTTATGGTGATATCCCTATAGAGTAGTGTCTGGATGACTCATAATAAATATGTCTTGACTGAATAAATGCATAGATAACTAGGAGGTACTTAGCTTGCCCTCCAACTTGAAGAGGAATGGTGTTGCATTCATCATCAAAAAGAACTTTTCAAGATCTACCCTGAAGTACAATGCTGTCAGTGATAGGATAATATCCATACACCTACAAGGAAGACCAGTTCATACGACTATTATTCAAATTTACGCACCAACTACTAGAGCCAAAGATGAGGAAAGAGAAGATTTTTATCAGCTGCTGCAGTCTGAAACTGATCGAACATGCATTCAGGATGCATTGATAATTACTGGTGATTGGAATGCGAAAGTTGGAAACAAAGAAGAAGGATCAGTAGCTGGAAAATGCGGCCTTGGTGATAGAAACCATGCCAGAGATCGAATGAGAGAACTTTGTAAGATCAACAGCTTCTTCATTGCAAATGCCTTCTTTCACCAACATAAACTGCGACTATACACATCGACCTCACCAGATAGGACACACAGAAATCAAATTAACTACATCTGTGGAAAGAGACTATGGAAAAGCTTGATATCATCAGTCAGAACAAGGCCAGGGGCCGATTGTGGAACAGACCATCAATTGCTCATATGAAAGTTCAAGCTGAAAATGAAGAAAATCAAAGCACATCCACGTGAGCCAAAGTATGACCTTGAGTACATCCCACCCGAATTTAGAGACCATCTAAGGAAAAGATTTGATGCATTGAACACTAGTGACTGAAGACCAGGCGAGCTGTGGAGTGACATCAAGGACATCATCCATGAAGAAAGCAAGAGGTCATTGAAAAGACAGCAAAGAAAGAAAAGACCAAGGTGAATGTCAGGGGAGACTCTGAAACTTGCTCTTGAACATCGAGCAGCTAAAGCAAAAGCAAGAATTGATGAAGTAAAAGAACTGAACAGAAGATTTCAAAGGGCAGCTCGAGAAGACAAAGTGAAGTATTATAATAAAATGTGCAAAGAGCTAGAGATGGAAAACCAAAGGGGAAGAACACGTTCAGTGTTTCTCAAGCTGAAAGAACTGAAGAAAAAATTCAAGCCTCGAGTTGCAATAGCAAAGGATTCTCTGGGGAAAATATTAAATGATGCAGGAAGCATCAAAAGAAGATGGAAGGAATACACAGGGTCATTATACCAAAAAGAATTAGTCGATGTTCAACCATTTCAAGAGGTGGCATATTATCAGGAACCGATGATACTGAAGGAAGAAGTCCAAGCTGCTCTGAAAGCACTGGCGAGAAACAAGGCTCCAGGAATTGATGGAATATCAATTGAGATGTTTCAACAAACAGATGCAGCACTGGAGGTGCTCACTCGTCTATGCCAAGAAATATGGAAGACAGCTTTCTGGCCAAGTGGCTGGAAGAGATCCATATTTATGCCTATTTCCAAAAAGGTGATCCAACCGAATGTGGAAATTATAGAACAGTATCATTAATATCACACGCAAGCAAAATTTTGCTGAAGATCATTCAAAAATGGCTGCAGCAGTTTATCGACAGGGAACTGCCAGAAATTCAGGCCGGTTTCAGAAGAGGACATGGAACCAGGGATATCATTGCTGATGTCAGATAGATCCTGGCCTAAAGCAGAGAATACCAGTAGGATGGTTACCTGTGTTTTACTGACTATGCAAAGGCATTCAACTGTGTGGATCATAACAAATTATGGATAACATTGGGAAGAATGGGAATTCCAGAACACTTAATTGTGCTCATGAGGAAGCTTTACATAGAGCAAGAGGCAGTTGTTCAGCTAGAACAAGGGAATACTGATTGGTTTAAAGTCAGGAAAGGTGTGCATCGGGGTTGTATTCTTTCACCATACCTATTCAATCTGCATGCTGAGCAAATAATATGAGAAGCTGGACTATAAGAAGAAGAACTCAGCATCAGAGTTGGAGGAAGACTCATTAACAACCTGCGTTATGCCGATGACATAACCTCACTTGCTGAAAGTGAAGAGGACTTGAAGCGCTTACCAGTGAAGATCAAAGACCACATCCTTCAGTATGGATTGCACCTTAACATAAAGAAAACAAAAATCCTCACATCTGGACCAATCAGCAACATCATGATAAATGGAGAAAAGACTGAAGTTGTCAAAGATTTAATTTTACTTGGATCCACAACCAATGCCCACAAAAGTAAAAGAATAAAATAAGTAGCAGTTAAGAAATCAAAAGACACATTGCATTGGGTAAATCCGCTACAAAGGACCTCTTTAAAGTGTTGAAAAGCAAAGATGTCACCTTGAAAACTAAGGTGCGCCTGACCCAAGCCATGGTATTTTCAATTGCTTCGTATGCATGTGAAAGCTAGACAATGAATAAGGAAGACGGAAGAAGAATTGACACCTTTGAATTGTGGTGTTGGCGAAGGATATTGAATATACCACTGAATGTCAAAAGAACAAAGAAATCTTGTCTTAGAAGACGTACAACCAGAATGCTCCTTAGAGGCAAGGATGGTGAGACTGTTTCTTACATACTTTGGACATGTTGTCAGGAGGGATCAGTCCCCGGAGAAGGCCATCATGCTTGGCAGAGTACAGGGTCAGCGGAAAAGAGGAAGACCCTCAACGAGGTAGACTGATACAATGGGAGGTGGATTGATACAGTGGCTGCAACAATGGGCTCAATCATAATGACGATTGTAAGGATGGCTCAGAACCCGGCAGTGTTTGGTTCTGTTGTGCATAGGGTCGCTGTGAGTCGGAACCGACTGGACAGCACCTAACAACAACAACAACATCTTAATATGTTCCACATGAGTTAAATATTCTATGTCTTTATATCCATCTCACTCATCAGAGTATTAACTTCATATAAAAAAAAATTTTTTATATATATATATATTTATATATAAAGCAGGGATTTAATCAAGCATCCACACAACACCTATACCACTAAAGGTGTTCAATAAGTAGTCACTGAAATGTTTGTTTACAGCTTTAAAATTTTATACAGATTATATGAATATGAGCCATTTCCTGAAAAGTTTTTAACCTGATGGTATTCTTTACCTTTACTGACAAATACTGATTAAGAAATTATCTATCGAAAGTGCTCAGTATATGCCTTGTGTCTTAGAGAGCATACATAAAAATTTAAGGAAAAAAAAAGACAAAAACCAAATGTAGTAATAGAGTAGATCATAAATTTAACCAACTCAGCCTTTTCTTTACCCTGAGGACAGAGGTACTGTGGGAAATTATGATTCTTGTCCCCACAAAATCATATATATATAAAGACCCTGGATTATGAACATCCCACTTACAATTTGTACTCGCCCTTTAATACTACGTAAATTTGATGTCACTTTGAAACCAACCCCTACTTGCAACAAATTCTTCATCACAATCACCTTCGCTTGTTTCACATGCAGCTTTTAAATCATTGAAAAGGCTTGGAGCCTTTTCTTGCGCTAAATAACAGGCACATGCACCTGTTCTTATTTATTTACAAATTTGACTTAAAGACACATTTAGGAATGGATCTCGTTCGTAACCGGGGACTGCTTGTATATATATGTGTGTGTATAGGAATGTATATGTTAATATATGTGATTATTATAATAATATATATTACTATATATATAATTATATATATTAACATATAAGAATATACATATGAATATATATAAACAATTAGTGTAAAACTTTTTGCTGTATTTTTTAAGCCCATAATATGTGCCCAGGGATCAGTTTTTAAATGTAAATTAAATAAAAATTAGATTAACCCTTTCATAAAACTTTAATAAATCTGTTTAATTACTTTATCTCCTTTATAATCAGAAGGCAATGGAAGGTGGCTTAAACTTAGAAATAAAAAATAATAGTGCTAATTAGGTTTGCGTCCTGGCTCTACCAGTTTCCATTGGTTAGCCTGGCTGAGCCTCAGTCTCTGCATCTGAAAAATCAGGATAATAATGCCTACTTTAATTTCTATTGATTTCTCTAATTTCTAAGCTTTATGTAGCCCTAACAAGTACACATCCATAGTACAGACACCCTGAAGTTTTAAGATAAGAAAAGAAAAAAATCCATGAAGCACAGGACCAGCTGAGCCATATTCTTCTTGCTTTGTATGGAATTTGAGATTTGTAAGCCCTCTTTAAGTGCTGAATATCACTTGGGAACCAAAGATATCCTCGTTTCTTCCTCCATGTAATTACTAGACAGTGAAGTCAAAAAGATATTTAGTTAACTACTCAGAAATCACAGAGTACCCAGGAGTATTAGCTGATAATATTAGCTAATATTTACAGATAGCTTTACAGTTTGTACAGCATGTTCATTAACAGTTGCTCATTTAATGTATGTAAAACACTTGGAACTATGCCTAGAATATGGCAACCAAAACCAAACCTACTGCCAATGAGTCGAGATTTCGACTCATAGTGATCCTACAGGACAGGGTAGAGCTGCCCCTTAGGGTTTTCAAGGCTGCAAATCTTTATGGAAGCAGGGTGTCTGTAGAGCAGCTGTTGCATTAGAGCTGCTGACCTTTCAGTTAGCAGCCCACTGCTTTAACCATTGGGCCACCAGGTCTCCTTAGAATATGTTTAAAAAATAAATAAATAAAGGAATATATTGCCATCAAGTTGATTTTGACTAACAGCGACCCTACAGAACGGAGTAACAATGTCCCCTAGGGTTTCCAAGAAGCTGGTGGATTCGAACTGCAAACTTTCGATTAGCAGCCAACTGCTTTAACCACTATGTCACAAGGGCTCTAGAATACGCTAAGCCCTCCATAAATGGTAATTTTTATAATAAGATTACTTCAACAACTCTTCTGAGGTGAGGAAGGATAATATTTTTTCCCCTCCTAGGCTATAATGTTTTTCTCTTCCTTTTTTTTTTTTTTAAATTGTACTTTAGATGAAGGTTTACTGAACAAACTAGTTTCTCACTAAACAGCTAATACACGTATTGTTTTGTGACATTGGTTAACAACCCTGTGACATGTCAACACTCTCAGTTCTCGACCTTGGGTTCCCTATTACCAGTTTTGCTGTCCCCTCATGCTTTCTAGCCCTTACCCCTGGGGTAGTGTGCCCCTTTAGTCTAGTTTTGTTTAATGGGCCTGTCTAATCTTTGGCTGAAGGGAGTGGCTTCCGGGGGCCATACTCTCGGGTTTTCTCCAGCCTTTGTTAGGGCAGTAAGTCTGGTTTGTTCTTGTGAGTTAGAATTTTGTTCTACATTTTTCTCCAGCTCTATCTGGGACCTTCTGTTGTGATTCCTGTCAGAGCAGTCAGTGGTGGTAGCCAGGCACCATCTAACTGTACTGGACTTAGTCTGGTGAAGGCCATGGCAGATGTGGTCCATTAGTCCTTTGAACTAAACTTTCTCTTGTATCTTTGGTTTTCTTCATTCTCCCTTGCTTCCAAAGGGCTGAGACCAGTGGAGTATCTTAGATGGCCACTCACAGCCTTTTAAGACCCCAGATGCAGCTCACCAAAGTAGAATGTAGAACATTTTCTTTTGTACACTGTGTTATGCCAATTGAGTTAGATGTCCCCAGAGACCATGGTCCCCACAGCTCTCAGCCTAGCAATTCAGTCCCTCAGGGAGTTTGGTTGTGTCTATGGAGCTTTCAAGACCTTGCCTTGTACAAGTTGTCCTGGCTTCCCCAGTATTGTGTACTGTCTTACTTTTAACCAAAGTTACCACTTATCTATTGTCTATTTAGTGCTTTTCCATGCCCACCCCTCTCCTCCCTCATAACCATCAGAGATTGTCTCCTTTTTCATGTAAACCTTTTCATGAGTTTTACAGTAGTGGTCTCATACAACATTTATCCTTTCGTGATTGACTTACTTCACTCAGCATAATACGCTCCAGATTCATCCATGCTATGAGATGTTTTGCAGATTCATCACTGTTCTTTATAGTTGTGTAATACTCCATTGTGTGTATATACCATAGTTTGTTGATCCATCATCTGTTGATGGCCATCTAGGTTGTTTCCATCTTTTTGCTATAGTGAACAATGCTGCAATGAACATGAGGGTGCGTATGTCTATTCTTGTGATGGCTCGTGTTTCTCTAGGATATATTCCCAGGAGTGGGATTGCTCAATCATATGGTATTTCTATTTCTAGCTTTCTAAGGAAGTGCCATATCATTTCCCAAAATGGTTGCACCATTTTGCATTCCCATTAGCATTGCATAAGAGTTCCAATTTCCCCACAGCCTCTCCAATATTTGTTATTTCCTCTTTTTTTGATTCGGGCCAGTAATGCTGGGGTGAGATGGTATCTCATTTTGGTTTTGACTTGCATTTCCCTAATGGCTAGTGATGGCGAGCATTTCCTCATGTGTCTGTTGACTGGTTTAATGTCTTCTTTGGTGAAGTGTCTGGTCATTTCCTTTGCCCACTTTTTAATTGGATTATTTATCTTTTTTGTTGTAGAGAAGTTAGATTTTCTTGTAGATTTTAGAGATTAGACCTTTGTCTGATTTGTAATAACCAAAAATTTTTTCCCAGTCTTTAGGTTCCCTTTTTACTCTTTTGGAGAAGTCTTTTGATAAGCATTAAGTGTTTAATTTTTAGAAGATCACAGTTATCTAGCTTATCTCCTGTGTTGTTTGTTATGGTTTGTATCCTGTTAATGCCAAGTATTAGGGCCTGTAGCGTTGATCCTATTTTTTCCTCTATTATCTTTATAGTTTTTGGCTTTATATTTAGGTCTTTGATCCATTTTGAATTAGTTTTTTTATATGCTGTGAGGTATGGGCGCTGTTTCATTTTTTCACAGATAGACATCCAGTTTTGACAGCACCACTTGTTAAAGACTGTCTTTTCCCCATTTGATGGGCTTTGGGCCCTTGTCAAAGATCAGGTGGCCATAGGTGGATGGATTTACATTTGGGTTCTCAATTCTGTTCAGTTGGTCAACATATCTGTCATTGTACTAGTGCCAGGCTGTTTTGACTACCATAGCTGTATAGTACATTCTGAGGTCTGGTAGGGAAAGTCTTCCAATTTTCTTCTTCTTCATTAGTGCTTTACTTATCTGTGGCTTCTTCCCTTTCCATATTAGGTTAATGGCTAATTTTTCCATCTCTTTAAAGAACATTGTTGGTATTTGGATCGGGATTGCATTGTATTAGTAAATTGCTTTGGGTAGAATTGTAATTTTCACAATGTTGAGTCTACCTATCCATGAGCATGGTATGGTTCTCCATTCATGTAGATCTCTTTTGGTTTCTTGCAGTAGTGTTTTGCAGTTTTCTTTGTACAAGTCTTTTACATCCCTGGTTAGATTTATTCCTAAGTATTTTATTTTTTTAGTGGCTATTATAAATGCTATTGTTTTCCTGATTTCCTTTTCATCATTCTGTTTGTTGGCATATAGGAATCCAACTGATTTTTGTATGTTTATCTTGTATCCTGTCACTCTGCTGAATATATTAGTTCTAGTAGTAGTTTTGAGGAGTCTTTTGGGTTTTCTATGTATAGTATCATATCATCCTCAAATAGGGACAGTTTAAATTCTTCATTATCAATTTGGTAATGGACGCCCATTTGTTCTTTTTTTTTTTTTTTTTTTTGCCTTATTGCTCTAACTAGGACTTCCAGCATAATGTTAAATAGGAGTGGCAATAAAGGGCATCCTTGCCTTGTTCTTGTTTTCAGGGAGAATGTTTTCAGCTTCTCTCCATTAAGAATGATGTTGGCCATTGGTTTTGCATAGATGCCTTTATTATGTTGAGAAATTTCCCTTCTATACCTGTTTTATTGAGAGTTTTTATCAGAAATGGGTGTTAGACTTTGTCAAATGCCTTTTCTGTGTCAATTGAGAGTATCATGTGATTCCTCTCTTTTATTTATGTGATGGATTATGTTAATTGATTTTCTAATGGTGAACCATCCTTGAATTCCTGGTATGAATCCTACTTGTTTGTGGTATATTATTTTTTTGATATGATGCTGAATTCTATTAGCTAGAATTTTGTTGAGAAGTTTTGCATCTATATTCATGAGAGATATTGGTCTGTAATTTTCTTTTTTGTGATGTCTTTGTTATTTTGGTATCAAGGTTATGCTGGCTTCATAGAATGAATTCAGAAGTGTCACTTCCTTTTCTATGTTCTGAAATATTTTGAGTAATACTTGTGTAAGCTCTTCTCTTAATGTTTGGTAGAATTCTCCAGTGAAGCCATCTGGGCCAGGGCTTTTTTTGGTTGGGAGTCTTTTTATTACCTTTTCAATCTCTTCTCTTGTTATGGGTCTGTTCAGATTTTTGACATCATTTTGTGTTAGTTTGGGTAGGTAGTGTGTTTCTAGAAATTTGTCCATTTCCTCTAGGTTTTCAAATTTGAGTATAGGTTTTCATAATACTCTGTTATGATCCTTTTTATTTCAGTTGAGTCTGTTGTAATGTCCCCCATTTTATTTCTTATTTGGGTCATTTGTATCCTCTTCTGTTTTTCTTTTGTCAATTTGACCAGTGGTTTGTTGATTTTGTGATCCTTTCAAAGAACCAACTTTTGGTTTTGTTGATTCTATTGTTTTACTATTCTGTTTCATTTATTTCTCCTTGATATTTATTATTTCCTTTCTTCTGGTGACTGTGGGCTTCTTTTGCTGTTGTCTTTCTATTTGTTCGAGTTGTATTGTGTCCCTTTGGAGGAATAATATTTTAATGCATGGTGTACAAACAGGAAAACTGACTCAGAAGATAAAGTGACTTGCCTAACCTTTTGCCACTAGGAATTGGTAGGTTAGAATCTGAATCTAGACAATACAATGCAAAATTTTGTGCCACTGTCATTTCTTTAGAAGTCCTGGTGGCACCGTTTCAAAATTACACACTCCTTTTGCTCTCACCATAACTATATTCTCCTTTGACATTTTCATCACCAGTGTGCCTTATAAATAATTAACTTCCGTTGAGGACATACTATGTGTGAAATTCTATAAAACTAAGAGCTTTACCATCATTTTTTCGTTTCATTCTCACCTCACCCCTAGGTGGTAAATACTATTCCTTATTTAACAAATGAGGAATTTGAGGTTTAGAGTTGCTAATTGAATTTCCAAGTACACACAGTTAATGAACAGTAATGTTAGAATTTCAAACCAAATCTATCTATCATCACCACAATATAATACCTTGGGGAAATGATGGAAACAAAAGTCAAGCATCTGATTCAGAGCCGGCGGAGCCAAGATGGCGGACTAGGCAGACGCTACCTCGGATCCCTCTTACAACAAAGACACGGAAAAACAAGTGAATCGATCACATACATAACAATCTACGAACCCTGAACAACAAACACAGATTTAGAGACGGGAGAACGAACTAATACGGGGAAGCAGCGATTGTTTCCAGAGCCTGGAGCCAGCGTACCAGTCAGGTACGGCACAAGCACAGAGACCTGCTCCACCCTCCTGAACTAACCCCGGGAGGGGGACCAGCCGGTTCCACGGGCGGCGTGGGATGCAGCTGGTAGGAGAAGTTCCCGGGAGGCAGTGACTGGTCTTGGAGCAGAAAGAGCAGCATCCGAGCCGGGGAACCGTCCCGCAGGGACTTGGACTGGACGCAGAGGATTTTCTGGAAAAACTAGTTTCCCAGTGATGGCTCAGAGACAACAATCCATATCAAACCACTTAAAGAAGCAGACCGTGACAGCTTCTCCAACCCCCCAAACAAAAGAATCAAAACCTTTCCCAAGTGAAGATACAATCTTGGAATTATCAGATACAGAATATAAAAAACTAATTTACAGAATGCTTAATGATATCACAAATGAAATTAGGATAACTGCAGAAAAAGCCAAGGAACACACTGATAAAACTGTTGAAGAACGCAAAAAGATTATTCAAGAACATACTGGAAAAATTAATAAGTTGCAAGAATCCATAGAGAGACAACATGTAGAAATCCAAAAGATTAACAATAAAATAACAGAATTAGACAACGCACTAGGAAGTCAGAGGAGCAGACTCGAGCAATTAGAATGCAGACTGGGACATCTGGAGGACCAGGGAATCAACACCAACATAGCTGAAAAAAAATCGGATAAAAGAATTAAAAAAAATGAAGAAAGCCTAAGAATCATGTGGGACTCTATCAAGAAGGATAACCTGCAGGTGATTGGAGTCCCAGAACAGGGAGCGGGGACAGAAAACACAGAGAAAATAGTTGAAGAACTCCTGACAGAAAACTTCCCTGACATCATGAAAGACGAAAGGATAGCTATCCAAGATGCTCATCGAACCCCATTTAAGATTGATCCAAAAAGAAAAACACCAAGACATATTATCATCAAACTTGCCAAAACCAAAGATAAACAGAAAATTTTGAAAGCAGCCAGGGAGAAAAGAAAGGTTTCCCTCAAGGGAGAATCAATAAGAATATGTTCTGACTACTCAGCAGAAACCATGCAGGCAAGAAGGCAATGGGACGACATATACAGAACACTGAAGGAGAAAAACTGCCAGCCAAGGATCATATATCCAGCAAAACTCTCTCTGAAATATGAAGGCGAAATTAAGATATTTACAGACAAACACAAGTTTAGAGAATTTGCAAAAACCAAACCAAAGCTACAAGAAATACTAAAGGATATTGTTTGGTCAGAGAACCAATAATATCAGATATCAGCACAACACAAGGTCACAAAACAGAACGTCCTGATATCAACTCAAATAGGGAAATCACAAAAACAAACAAATTAAGATTAATTAAAAATAAATAAATAAAAATACACATAACAGGGAATCATGGAAGTCAATAGGTAAAAGATCACAATAATCAAAAAGAGGGACTAAATACAGGAGACATTGAACTGCCATATGGAGAGTGATACAAGGCGATATAGAACAATACAAGTTAGGTTTTTACTTAGAAAAATAGGGGTAAATAATAAGGTAACCACAAAAAGGTATAACAACTCTATAACTCAAGATAAAAACCAAGAAAAACGTAACAACTCAACTAACATAAAGTCAAGCACTATGAAAATGAGGATCTCACAATTTACTAAGAAAAACGCCTCAGCACAAAAAAGTATGCGGAAAAATGAAATTGTCAACAACACACATAAAAAGGCATCAAAATGACAGCACTAAAAACTTATTTATCTATAATTACCCTGAATGTAAATGGACTAAATGCACCAATAAAGAGACAGAGAGTCACAGACTGGATAAAGAAACACGATCCATCTATATGCTGCCTACAAGAGACACAGCTTAGACTTAGAGACACAAACAAACTAAAACTCAAAGGATGGAAAAAAATATATCAAGCAAACAATAAGCAAAAAAGAAGAGGAGTAGCAATATTAATTTCTGACAAAATAGACTTTAGACTTAAATCCACCACAAAGGATAAAGAAGGACACTATATAATGATAAAAGGGACAATTGATCAGGAAGACATAACCATATTAAATATTTACGCACCCAATGACAGGGCTGCAAGATACATAAATCAAATTTTAACCAAATTGAAAAGCGAGATAGATACCTCCACAATTATAGTAGGAGACTTCAACACACCACTTTCGGAGAAGGACAGGACATCCAGTAAGAAGCTCAACAGAGACACGGAAGATCTAATTACAACAATCAACCAACTTGACCTCATTGACTTATACAGAACTCTCCACCCAACTGCTGCAAAATATACTTTTTTTTCTAGCGCATATGGAACATTCTCTAGAATAGACCACATATTAGGTCATAAAACAAACCTTTGCAGAGTCCAAAACATCGAAATATTACAAAGCATCTTCTCAGACCACAAGGCAATAAAACTAGAGATCAATAACAGAAAAACTAGGGAAAAGAAATCAAATACTTGGAAAATGAACAATACCCTCCTGAAAAAAGACTGGGTTATAGAAGACATCAAGGAGGGAATAAGGAAATTCTTAGAAAGCAACGAGAATGAAAATACTTCCTATCAAAACCTCTGGGACACAGCAAAAGCAGTGCTCAGAGGCCAATTTATATCAATAAATGCACACATACAAAAAGAAGAAAGAGCCAAAATCAGAGAACTGTCCCTACAACTTGAACAAATAGAAAGTGAGCAACAAAAGAATCCATCAGGCACCAGAAGAAAACAAATAATAAAAATTAGAGCTGAACTAAATGAATTAGAGAACAGAAAAACAATCGAAAGAATTAACAAAGCCAAAAGCTGGTTCTTTGAAAAAATTAACAAAGTTGATAAACCATTGGCTAGACTGACTAAAGAAATACAGGAAAGGAAACAAATAACCAGAATAAGAAACAAGAAGGACCACATCACAACAGAACCAAATGAAATTAAAAGAATCATTTCAGATTACTACGAAAAATTGTACTCTAACAAATTTGCAAACCTAGAAGAAATGGATGAATTCCTGGAAAAACACTACCTACCTAAACTAACACATCAGAAGTAGAACAACTAAATAGACCCATAACAAAAAAAGAGATTGAAACGGTAATCAAAAACCTTCCAACAAAAAAAAAACCCTGGCCCGGATGGCTTCACTGCAGAGTTCTACCAAACTTTCAGAGAAGAGTTAACACCACTACTACTAAAGGTATTCCAAAGCATAGAAAATGACGGAATACTACCCAACTCATTCTATGAAGCCACCATCTCCCTGATACCAAAACCAGGTAAAGACATTACAAAAAAAGAAAATTATAGACCTATATCCCTCATGAACATTGATGCAAAAATCCTCAACAAAATTCTAGCCAATAGAATCCAACAACACATCAAAAAAATAATTCACCCTGATCAAGTGGGATTTATACCAGGTCTGCAAGGCTGGTTTAATATCAGAAAAACCATTAATGTAATCCATCACATAAATAAAACAAAAGATAAAAACCACATGATCTTATCAATAGATGCAGAAAAGGCATTTGACAAAGTCCAACACCCATTCATGATAAAAACTCTTACCAAAATAGGAATTGAAGGAAAATTCCTCAACATAATAAAGGGCATCTATGCAAAGCCAACAGCCAATATCACTCTAAATGGAGAGAACCTGAAAGCATTTCCCTTGAGAACGGGAACCAGACAAGGATGCCCTTTATCACCGCTCTTATTCAACATCGTGTTGGAAGTCTTAGCCAGGGCAATTAGGCTAGACAAAGAAATAAAAGGTATCCGGATTGGCAAGGAAGAAGTAAAGTTATCACTATTTGCAGATGACATGATTATATACACAGAAAACCCTAAGGAATCCTCCAGAAAACTACTGAAACTAATAGAAGAGTTTGGCAGAGTCTCAGGTTATAAAATAAACATACAAAAATCACTTGGATTCCTCTACATCAACAAAAAGAACACCGAAGAGGAAATAACCAAATCAATACCATTCACAGTAGCCCCCAAGAAGATAAGATACTTAGGAATAAATCTTACCAAAGATGTAAAAGACCTATACAAAGAAAACTACAAAGCTCTACTACAAGAAATTCAAAAGGACATACTTAAGTGGAAAAACATACCTTGCTCATGGATAGGAAGACTTAACATAGTAAAAATGTCTATTCTACCAAAAGCCATCTATACATTTAACGCACTTCCGATCCAAATTCCAATGTCATATTTCAAGGGAATAGAGAAACAAATCACCAATTTCATATGGAAGGGAAAGAAGCCCCGGATAAGCAAAGCATTACTGAAAAAGAAGAAGAAAGTGGGAGGCCTCACCTTACCTGACTTCAGAACCTATTATACAGCCACAGTAGTCAAAACAGCCTGGTATTGGTACAACAACAGACACATAGACCAATGGAACAGAATTGAGAACCCAGACATAGATCCATCCACATATGAGCAGCTGATATTTGACAAAGGACCAGTGTCAATTAACTGGGGAAAAGATAGCCTTTTTAACAAATGGTGCTGGCGTAACTGGATATCCATTTGCAAAAAAATGAAACAGGACCCATACCTCACACCATGCACAAAAACTAACTCCAAGTGGATCAAAGACCTAAACATAAAGACTAAAACGATAAAGATCATGGAAGAAAAAATTGGGACAACCCTAGGAGCCCTAATACAAGGTATAAACAGAATACAAAACATTACCAAAAATGATGAAGAGAAACCCGATAACTGGGAGCTCCTAAAAATCAAACACCTATGCTCATCTAAAGACTTCACCAAAAGAGTAAAAAGACCACCTACAGATTGGGAAAGAATTTTCAGCTATGACATCTCCGACCAGCGCCTGATCTCTAAAATCTACATGATTCTGTCAAAACTCAATCACAAAAAGACAAACAACCCAATCAAGAAGTGGGCAAAGGATATGAACACACATTTCACTAAAGAAGATATTCAGGCAGCCAACAGATACATGAGAAAATGCTCTCGATCATTAGCCATTAGAGAAATGCAAATTAAAACTACGATGAGATTCCATCTCACACCAGCAAGGCTGGCATTAATCCAAAAAACATAAAATAATAAATGTTGGAGAGGCTGCGGAGAGATTGGAACTCTCATACACTGCTGGTGGGAATGTAAAATGGTACAACCACTTTGGAAATCTATCTGGCGTTATCTTAAACAGTTAGAAATAGAACTACCATACAACCCAGAAATCCCACTCCTAGGAATATACCCTAGAGATACAAGAGCCTTCATACAAACAGATATATGCACACCCATGTTTATTGCAGCTCTGTTTACAATAGCAAAAAGTTGGAAGCAACCAAGGTGTCCATCAACGGATGAATGGGTAAATAAATTGTGGTATATTCACACAATGGAATACTACGCATCGATAAAGAACAGTGACGAATCTCTGAAACATTTCATAACATGGAGGAACCTGGAAGGCATTATGCTGAGCGAAATGAGTCAGAGGCAAAAGGACAAATATTGTATAAGACCACTATTATAAAATCTTGAGAAATAGTAAACCTGAGAAGAACACATACTTTTGTGGTTACGAGGAGGGGAGGGAGGGAGGGTGGGAGAGGGTTTTTTATTGATTAATCAGTAGATAAGAACTGCTTTAGGTGAAGGGAAAGACAACACTCAATACATGGAAGGTCAGCTCAATTGGACTGGACCAAAAGCAAAGAAGTTTCCGGGATAAAATGAATGCTTCAAAGGTCAGCAGAGCAAGCGCGGGGGTCTGGGGAACATGGTTTGCGGGGACTTCTAAGTCAATTGGCAAAATAATTCTATTATGAAATCATTCTGCATCCCACTTTGAAATGTGGTGTCTGGGGTCTTAAATGCTAACAAGCGGCCATCTAAGATGCAGCAATTGGTCTCAACCCACCTGGAGCAAAGAAAAATGAAGAACACCAAGGCCACACGACAACTAAGAGCCCAAGAGACAGAAAGGGCCACATGAACCAGATACCTACATCATCCTGAGACCAGAAGAACTAGGTGGTGCCCGGCCACAATCGATGACTGCCCTGACAGGGAGCACAGCAGAGGACCCCTGAGGGAGCAGGAGATCAGTGGGATGCAGACCCCAAATTCTCATAAAAAGACCAAACTTAATGGTCTGACTGAGACTAGAGGAATCCCGGCGGCCATGCTCCCCAAACCTTCTGTTGACACAGGACAGGAACCATCCCCGAAGACAACTCATCAGACATGAAAGGGACTGGTCAGCGGGTGGGAGAGAGATGCTGATGAAGAGTGAGCTAATTATATCAGGTGGACACTTGAGATTGTGTTGGCAACTCTTGTCTGGAGGGGGGATGGGAGGATAGAGAGAGAGGGAAGCAGGCAAAATTGTCAAGAAAGGAGAGACTGAAAGGGCTGACTCAAGAAGGGGAGAGTAAGTGGGAGTAGGGAGTGAGATGTATGTAAACTTATATGTGACAGACTGATTGGATTTGTAAATGTTCACTTGAAGTTTAATAAAAGTTATTAAAAAAAAAAAGTCAAGCATCTTGTTTTAGATTTTTTTTAGAAATTCTCAGGTCTTTAATATACTAATGTACATTAGCTTCTCCAGATGAGGGTATGTTTTTGTCATTGTAAGCCACCATTTAGTTGGCCCTTAACTCATGATGACCCCATACACAATAGAACCAATTGCTGCCAGGCCCTGGGCCATCCCCATGATCAGTTGTGAATTGGGCAATTGTGATCCATAGGATTTTCACTGGCTAATTTTTAGAAGTAGAACACCAAGTCTTTCATCCTAGCCTGTCTTAGTCTAGAAGCTCCCCTGAAACTTGGTCAGCATCACAGAAACATGCAAGCTTCCACTGACAGATGGGTAGTAGCTGTGCATGAGTTATGTTGGCCAGGAATCAAACCCAGTTCTCCCGCATAGAAGCCAAGAATTCCACTACTGAGCCAACAATGCCCCTAGATGGGAGGATAGAATGCACTATTACTCATGTTTCTTTGACAGTTTAACTCCCCCACCCCAAGAAGATCCTGTAGAATTCTAAGTCTGTAAACTTTAAGAATTAATTAGACAATTTCTAAGGAAACTTTCTGTCCTAATATTCTACAGTTTTAGTCTTAAGTTTACTCACTGGACCTCTGTTCCTTTTATATCTGGATTTGCTTCTTTTTTTCTATTTTTTTTTTTTATTGTTGGAAAAATCTATATAATACATTTTCCAATGCAACATTTTTCACATGTACTATTCAGTGATAACCAATTACATCATGTTGTGCAACCATCACCAATATTCATTGCCAAATTTTCCATCACCATAAACTTAGCCAGCTCTGTTTTTTCCATGTAAAAAGGTATCATATAAACACAGATAGTTGTTGTGAAGGTCATATATGATATTGGACACCAATAACAAGACAAAACAACACAAAACAAAAAGTATTTGTTTCTGAAAGGTGATGAGTACTTTGTGAATTTATATAATATAAAAATAAATTAGATCATCAATTGAAAAGCCAAGATAGGTTTTCCTAACTAGCTTAAAAAGCATTTTTAAAGTAATTTTCAAATAAGTCATATAATTTACCAAGTGTCCCAGAAGATTAAATGTGAGCAGAGTCAGTGAGAGAATTCTAATATCTGTGTCCAAACTAATCATGACTTTTGGAACCAACTTTGTCATTGTTTACTCCCATTCACTCTATATTTTTTGAGATAAAATTTTGGACCAAGTTGAATTCAAGAAGTCCAGCTAGCTGGCCTTTTAATCTCCAATGTGTGTTCCTTTTAATGATGGGCTGGAGGGTCTCTGAGACCCTCCCCAGCTGAGACGTCGCATTGTGCGGTGACACCATCACCTTTCATCATCTGCACTTGCTCTGATCCACGATGTCATGTGGAGCTTCATGACTAATCAAACCTGACACACCATGTCATGGAGCCAGATGCACCAGCTGGGAAGCCTACTGAGCAACAAGCTTCAGCAAAGGGCAACTTGGAGGTTAAAAAGATGGATTTTTCCTTGTAGACAATTTACTTGAATTACAGAGAATCCTTCCCAAATCTAAGTCAAGCAAATGACTTAGAATCAGATTAATGTTCATTTTGACTCTAACAAGATTCTAAGCCAATACTACATCTATATCTACTTTTGATTTTTTTTTAATTAAAAAAAGTGTTTTTTCTTTTAATATTGAAACAAACAAAAAAGAAACTATTAGACTAGTATATTCTTATTAAAGCTCCGAACTATATTTGAGCTAACTGATACTAGTGGATTTCTTAAAACAGACTACAGATATTACTTTTACACTGAATTCTAGTAGAGTTTTAGAAGGAAAATGGTCAAGACCTAAGAGTAACTTATATTTTGAGTACGGGGATGTGGGAAGGGTATTTCCACATGGCAATCAGCATTAGCTTTATTCTTTTAGAAAATACCTGGTAATGTTTCCATGGGAAACAATCTGCCTAGGTATTAAACTGATGTGACATTATTCCTACTACTTTTGACATTTAGGAGTCCCTGGGTGGCACAAAATGGGCTAAACATTTGACTGTGAGCTAAAAGTTTGGCCATTTGAACCCAGCCAGAGATGCCTGGGAAGACAGGCCTGGCCGTCTGGTTCTGAAAGGTCACAGCCTTGAAAACCCTAGGGAGCAGTTCGATGCTGCACACATGGGGTTGCCATGAGTCAAAATCAACTTGAAAGCAACTAAGAAGAACAACAACAAGAACTTCTGACATTATTTAATTGTGCCCCCATTTCAAAAAGAAAACTTGACCTCTGTGGTCATAATAGAAAATAAACTTAAGCTTTGGCCCTTGCACTAACTCGTCCATTCCAGTGGCCCTGAATTCAGCACGTAAGAGAAACTTCCCATGTGAAAAACCTCTGGAAACATTTAAAGCAATGCATAAAAATTAGTTGCCGTTGAGTTGATTCCAACTCATGGTGGCTTCATGTGTGTTAGAGTAGAACTGTGCTCCACAGGGTTTTCAGTGACTGATTTTTTGAAAGTAGGTTGCCAGGCCTTTCTTCCAGGGTAACTCTGGGTGGACTCACACCTCCAATCTTTTGGTTAGCAGCCTAGTGCCTTAACAGTTTACACCACCCAGGGACTTCAGAGCAGTCAGCACCTATTGCCCCTACGTTACGTAGCTGAGCTTTTTCTCCACTTACTTTTTCCTACCCAAGGCGTCTTCTTCCATTCTACATCTGAACCCCAAGAAATTATATCTTATCTTACCTCATCTCCCTCTGTCAGCAATGTAAGATGAATTTATTTTCATTTAACGTGAATGAGTTTCAACCAATGTGTTATGCTTCCACAGATATTTAGGCTATTTCTCAAATAATGGAAACAAAAATCCCTTGTACCCCATTAAAAGAAACAGTTTTACGTTAATTGAATAGAGTTAAATGCAGAAAATGTTATTGCCAGTGGAAGGAAAATCCCCTAAATCCCCTCTAGAAAAGGAAAATTTCTGACCAGAATGGCATTAGAACAGGATTTAGCCCTTGCTCTATGTATTCGTTCAACAGAGTCTATACCTATGCAAATATTTCCCTGTTAAAGAGTAAAAAGCTTGATGTCTGATAGTTTGCAGAATGAGCTCTGTTCATAATGTCATTTTTGCCATCACTAATATCAGCAAGGTGAGACTCGGCTATTTCTATTCTACTTTAGCCTTCAGCTTCAGCAGAAAACTTATAAGAAAATGTATGAGCTACTTGCATTGAAAGACCTTGTTCACTGAGTCTTCTGTATGTGCTCCCTGGGCACCCAGAAGTTCTGCAGTGCTTTGTTCAAGCTGCTCAAGGCTGAGCATTTATTCACACTACTTTGAAATTGATACAGTCATAGATTTTCTGAAGCAACCTGCCTATTAGGTCCAGGCCTTGCCACCTCTGGTCTCAGGGAAGATAATCAGAACAGCTTCCTTTTCTCTTTTCTGTACTTTATTTTGTGTTTCAAGGTTGAAAAAATACAAGATCAATGATTTTCCTTTAAAATATGGCAGAGCTATTTCTTGCACACAGAATAGATATCATAGATTTTCTCAGGGCACTGGTCGTGATACCAGATGAGCTCGAGTTTAATGAGTTGGTTTGGGGCTGCTTGATTCCTCTACCCTTTAGAGGACTGATTCACTTACTGTCTTTACACATCCCTACTGACATTTTAAAATGGTGCATTTGTTTCCTTATAAGCATAGCCCACAATACGAAGTCCAACAGCAACTTCATCCACCCAGAAGCAAAGACCATATTTTAAAAACTAACAGACGAACGAAAAAAAGATCTATTAGAAGACATAAAACGTTAATTCTGGCTTTGCCTAGGATACTCATCAAACATAAGGAACACTATTGGCCATTTGCTGTTGTTAATCAACGCAGCTTTTAGCACTTTGATTTTCATTTATTTTGGTGATATGGCTGATAGCAATCTGCCTGCATTTTTTATTTTTATTTTTCAGATGATCACTCCCAAACCTGTGAATCTCTACTACTGGACCACAAATTTTCCTTCCACACAGGCTTTCATTGAGCAAATCTGAGCCACTCTTCCTGGTATTAGGAAAATAATATCTTCAATCTAGGTGAATATATTCAAAAGAAACAGTATTTTCTAATGCTGGCTTGTAGCTTTCAGTTTCATTAACATGTTGACTACCACAGTAGAATTTCTAATGAACACATTCTAATAAAAGTAGCTTTTTAGCAGCTTTAATCCAAACTAAGACTAAGAGAGTTTCCAGGTCCATGAGAATGCCAATAATTTTCTCTTCTTTGAAATAAAATCAGAAACCAAGAAACATAGAATTTAAGAGCACAAACTTTCAAGCTAGCCAGATTTTGCCAATTATTAACCATTATTTTACCCATGTGATCCATGTGTATGTAGAGATGTTGTACATGAGATAACACATAGCCTGGCATATAGCTAATGTTCAATAAACTATGATGCTAAGCTTTATTTTTTTCTTAACATTTGCTGACAGCAAGGATGAGTTCCTCCAAGTTTGCAGAAATTGGATAATAGTTCTAGACTCTTAGGCTAAAGGTTATCATTCTATAACACAATAACCAATGGATATTTAAAACATTCACTTAATCTCGTACTCTCTACAGGAGTGAATAGGAACCTTCAGCATTTGAAGGTTCCATGTTAATCATACCCTGGAACATAGAATGAGTTTCACCTCAGGTGCTGCTACTGCCATGTGATTTTACTGCACATTCTAGTTCTTACAAGCTATGCTGTTTATACAAAAGCAGGTCATAAAAGGACTGAAGTCTGTGACTTGGAAATCAAAGTTTTTGATTTAAATCACCAGTTCCTTTAACCAATATGTCTCCTAAGTAGGCAATTCCTATTATCAAATTTTATTTTCTTTCTCTACGATTGTATTTCACCCATCACTAATTCTCCATTTCTTTTTGTTCTCATTAACTGCTTCCTTTATATCTTTTTGCTTACCAGTCCTTTGAGGAAATGTGCTCTACAAAATGTTTTAAACAGTAACAAGGCCATATTTATTTACTGACTGAGAAAACGTTAATAAAACATCTACTCTGTGTAAAGAAATGTGCTAAGGATGGTCAAGTATACGATGATAAACAGAGTAAAGTTACTGTCCTTAAGGACATAACAGTTACTAGAGAAAATGGCAAAAACATTCGCACCAAAGAATAACATAAAACAGATTCTGGTAAATTCCATAAAGCTATCATCTCATTGGATTTTAAATGATTTCATAGCTTCCAGTCTTGCCTAGCTCCAATGTTTACCTCATTCTGAAGTAATAATACCAAAAAAAGAAAAAACTCGTTGCCATCAAGTCAATTCCAACTCATAGCGACCCTATAAGATAGGATAGGCCTGGCCCATAGGGTTTCCAAGGAGTGGCTGATAGATTTGAATTGCTAACCTTTTGGTTAGCAGCTGAGCTCTTAACCACTACGCCACCAGGGCTCCAAAGTCATAATTATCTTTATAATATGTGACTCAGAACATTGCCACCTTAAATCCCTTGAATGGATATCATTTTCTGTCAAGAAAAACTTCAAATTCCACAGCATGACTTCAGTGCTCTTCAAGGTTTGATCCCTGTTCAGTCCTCCAGTCTCCCCTCTTATCCTTATCTACCCCAAGCCCACTCCACAACTGTTTACTTGTGTCCACCACAGAAGCAATGTCCTGTTTATTGCTCTGTCCTCAGCACCTGGAAGTTCCTGGCTCATTGAAGCCAACTGATAAATATTTTCATTCAGGAAAAAAGTGATGAGTCTTTATTTGGAAATGTTGATTTCAGTTCTGACATAATATTCAGACAAAGATGTCCAGCATGCAACTGGAAATGTCAGAATGATACTTGAGGTAGAAACTGGAGTCCATTATATAGATATCAGAGTTATCTTCAAACAAATAACCCTTTAAAACAGAGCAATAAGTGAGAAACCAAAAAAAGAATTTAAAATAGTGTTAGATGTTTAGTTAAATACCTTTACACAGTTTTCTTTATTCTAGGACTTAGAAGAGAATCCAATATACTAATGTGAATCTTCAAGAAAAGGGTATAATTTGAAGTATTTGTCAAATTTATGTGCTCAAAGAGCACTTTAATTGTATTTTATCATCGGTTCACAAACATTAATATAGAGAAAAAAAGAGATAAGGAAATGGGATGTGGTCTGAAAGGCAGAAAAGAGATCCAGGTAAGTGGAATATCTTGAAAACAAAAGAATCAACTTTAAGAATGAAGTAGTGTCTGATAAATGTAATAATCTTGTAATCAAGGAGAATTTCACTGACTTAAGATTTTCCAATAAAATAAAATATAACCAGTTCAAAAACAAGGTGGAGTAGAAAGAGAATGGGAAGAGGGCAATGAGTAATAGATGCAGGCAGACAATAAGACAACATTGGAGGAATGTATTGAACTTGAATACAGCCATTTTGAATCGCTATTGTCCTAATGCTATAAAATCAAAACCAAACCCATTGTCTCGGAGTCGATTCCAACTCATAGTGATGCTACAGGATGGAGCAGAACGGCCCCATAGGGTTTCCAAGGCTGTAATTTTTTTTTTTTTTAATCTTTAGGAGGAAACCCTGGTGGCCTAGTGGTTCAGTGTTACCGATGCTAATCAAGATGTTGGTAGTTTGATGCGCCAGGCACTCCTTGGAAACTCTATCGGGTAGTTCTACTCTGTCCTATAAGGTCGCTATGAGTGGAAATCAACTTGAAGGCAGTGGGTTTGGGTTTTTTTGGTAATCTTTAGGAAAGCTGACTGCCACATCATTCTCCTGTGGAGCAGCTGGTGGATTTGAACCACAGTCCTTTTGGTTAGCAGGTGAGTGCTTAACCACTGCACAACCAGGGCTCCTCCTAATGCTCTAAATGAGATGAAACCACCACTATCTGCTTCCAGCTCATGAACCACACCAAACTGAGCCAAGAATTCTGCAGTCTTAATTCATTCAGTACATATAGACATAGCCCAAAACAGAATCTGGCTGATGGTTGTGCCTGCTGGAGTTAGATAATTGATAGGCAATAGTCCCCAAATTGAGCTTTTTTTTTTTTTTTTGATAGCCCAATTCATTAAAATAAGCACATTGTTTAACATTCGAGAATCACTAGCTAGGCGACAAATAATAAATATGACCCCAGAGAGACTGCTGGGTGCCAATATACCTGTGCTTCCCACTTCCGTTCCATGTTAACTATCAGTCCTCTGTTTTACTTCACTTTTTCCCTTTAGAGTCATTTTTTTGGTGAGTCTCATTTTTCCACCCTCCTTTTTTTTTTTTTTGTCCTCCTTTCTCTGACCAAAAATACTGTACAGCAGACAGACTCATTCATCTCTAGAACCTTATCTGGGGGAGCATATGTTTCTTTTCTTTGAGGTCAGATTAACTCTTCCTTACATGCAACACAAAGAAGAAATATGCACTGGCAGCGGATTCTGCTATGCTGAAAAATCATTTCTGCCCACTGTGTTAAGCCCGTTTAACATGCTTAAACATGCCTTTGTCATTGACAGCAAAAGCAAAAGGCAGCTGAACTCTGGTTTGTAAATCATTTTGTGAGGCAGAGAGACTGCTTGGGAAACATGATGCCAGACATTTAAGACTGTTCTCTAAAGAATCTTAGTTGTGAGTTCACCCAATTCCATCACAATGAAAATTGTTTCAACAAAAGATATTTAAAAGACCAAAAGGAATAACTAAATCTGAAAATAAATTCAGTGAACAGTCGAGACAGACTTTATATCTGCAGTTGGGTTCATTAGATAAATTATTATTCCACAGAGAAGAATGAGCAATAGGAAGAGATTATAGAGGTAATTCAACCTCAAATATATGAATTATAAGAAATGTTAACATGTGTATTTCCAAAAATCCCAAATATTCAACCTTTCCCTCCCTGAGCCCCATTTTCATTGTTAATTTAAATAAAATACTTTATTCCACTATCAATAGAGTATATAGTAATGAGGCTAATGTGATCCCTCAAAAGCATATTGTAAAGAATTTACCACAGGAGGCAGACTTCCTCAACACAAAGAAAGGTTCCACTTGAAATGGTGACAAAAAATGAGAGGTAAACTTGTGGAGACTACTTATTTACCTGAAACAGCCCCATATTGGATCACAAGCATAAGAACCCACTTTCTCTTTCACTCACAAAGGTAAAGTGACTATTACAGTAAAAAATTCTCAAATGCCAGGTTCTAATTAGCATACTATAATTATCACTGCCAAATATTTGAGATGATACCATAAGCAGGACTCACCATTCACATTCTTGCATTTAATTTTATTACATTATTAAAAAAAAAAGAGTGCTGTAAGGTACATTCATTTTAGGTATTCCATGCATTCATTTTAGGTAGAGCACTTTCAGATCAGGTGATGTGTTTAGCAATCCATCTTTAGGTGGCCTGGGATGAATTTTTCTGGCCTGACTTTTATCTTCTCCTCCCACCCAGCTGGTACATGACTTTTAGAGCTTGGATACACTTCCAAACTGAGCAAGCTCAGAGCGAAGGGGAGTAAAAGCTTTTGAATACACAGGTGCCACTGTACGCAGGATCACGTTGCCATGCTTACTGATGATATAGGGGAACAGTAAACAACCCCATCTACAATACACAGTCATTTCAGTCTCTGACATTGTTCCCAGATCGGATGAGCAAAATACCATAGTTCCTATGGGCATATATGGGGAAACTGGGCTGGATAGCTTTTAAGGAGATACCAAAAGCTATGCATATCTATAGGCAGTAGAGAAAAATAGCATATCTCTGGCTAGTCTATAGCTTGCTACTCTCTGTGTGACAACATTATATTTCTATGAATACTTTACCCTTAAAATAATTAGGTCCTTAATTTTGCTAAAAGCACTTAAAATAACCATAACACTTATTTGTCGGTTACTGTGCTAAATGCTAATTCATTCTCTCTCTTTTACGTAAGAACATTGAGCTAATAAATTATTTAGTAGGTCCTCTGTGATTGTACATTTTATTGGCTTTGCTTAATGCACAGGATACTGCTGAGAGACAACTTCTGCCTAAGTTTAAGGCTAGTTTTAGTCCATACATAACATCCCCACCATCTTTATAAGCTAATATTTATTAAAAAACAAAACAAAACTCATTGCCTGTCAAGTCGACTCCAACCCCTAGCAACCCTCTAGGACAGAGTAGAACTGCCTCATAGGGTTCCCAAGGCCGTAAATCTTTATGGAAGCAGGCTGCCACCTCTTTCTCCCATGGAATGGCTGGTCAGTTTGAACAGCCGACCTTTTGGTTAGCAGAGGAGCTCTTAACCACTGTGTCACCAGGGCTTCTGTATTTATCAAATACGTATGTGTTAATTATCTAGGGCTGCCATAACAAAACACCACAGATTGTGTGACTTTAAACACAGAAATTTATTGTCTTTATATTTCTGATGTCTAGTAGTACAAATTCAGGGTGTCCACCACACCGTATTCTCTCAGGAGACCCTAAAGAACGGAAGATTCTTCCTCTTCTGTCCCAACTCCTATTTAACCCAGGTGTTCCTTGACACATAACTGCATCTTCACATGTCCTTCCTCTTCCCTTTGTTTCTCATCTCTCGTTTTATAGGATGAGACCCAGATTGGATTAGAACCCGCTCTCTTCCTGTATGGCCTCATGTTAACTTATTAACATCTTCAAAGACCCCATTTCCAAATAAGGTCATATTCACAGATGCATAGCTCAGGATTGCAACTTGTCTTTTGGAGGAACACAATTCAATCCATAACAACATACTATTCCACAGGCAATTTTCTAAATGCCTTAGTCATTTAACCTTCATAATAAAGCCATGAAATATTGTTATCTCTTTCCATGTTACATACAGATGAGGAAACTGGAGGCAAAGAGGTTACTTGCCAAAAGTTATGCACGTGATAGGAGGCGCAGAAAGGATTTGAACTCTGGCACTTTGGGTGTTTGTTCTAAACCACTTTAATATACTGCCTTTTGGAAATCCTGGAATAGCTTACTTCTCAGAGTACTTACTTGCAAAAAATTGTAAGTTTTTAATAAAATAATTTTGATGAAGGGAGCATCGTATTCTGGTACTATGCAAACAGTGGTAATTTATTCATCCCTCCATCAATTTATTCATTTACTGCTGCGTTCAACTAAGGAATGAATGCATCTAAGTCAGTAAAATGCTGTTTTTCTAAGCCATTGTATTATTTCACGTGCTAGGCTGACTTCTCCCTTTCCATCTAGCTGCAAAAGGTAAATAATATTTATTGCAATCTATTCATTTTAAAATTATACTTTGCTAATCCAAATGTAGTTTGAAAGAGTTTAAAACTTTCAAATATCTATCACTAAGGTACACAATTTAAATTATGTTTTAATTTACCAGCACCTGCTTCCTGATAAAGCTTGAAAAGAAACTTTGCTTATTAATGTAACTGTAAATATCTCAGAGAAAATACTAACAACTTAAAATCAACTGCATGTGATAGCCTATCATAATCAAGTTTACACCAAGAATGCAAAGATGGTTAAATACTAGGATACGTATCATAAAATTTATTACATCATTATGTCAAAAAATAAAAAATCATAATAATAGGCAGCAAAAAGGTAATTTTAATATTTACCCCTTATTTTTATTCCACATAGCAGCCAAAAATATCCTTTTAAGATATTGAGCTTATAACGTCACTCCCTTGCTCAAAATTCTCTGATAGCCTCCCATACACTTGGAATAAATTTAAAAGTTATTACCATGTCTTAAAAGCTCTTGCATGATCTAGCCCAGACTGATCTCTCTGATTTTATTTCCCCAGCTGCTCTTAAGATACTATAAACTGGTTCCTGCCTCAGGGCCTTTGTACTTATTATCCCTTTGCCTAAAAACCTCTTCCTTTATATTTTCACATAGTCTTACATTCTCGCTTTATTCGTATTTCTACTCAACAGTCCTTAAAGAAGCCTTCCTTACCCCCACAATGGAAAAGGTCTTCCCACTTTCCTCCCACATCAAGTTACTTCCCAACACTGCATTATTTCTTCCTAGCATGTATATCACCCAGAAATCATATTTTATGTTTTTGTGACAGTTGTTTGTCTACCCAATGCCTGGCACACTGAAGATGTTCAATAAATATTAACTGAATTAAGGAATGAATACAAATTCGGTGATTGTCATGACGAATATAAGGATATGCCCTTAACATCACCAAAATAACTGAGATAAACTATTGCCAGCATCATATTTAAAGGAAAATTTTATATGCATATAAAAGAGTGTGTAGGGTACATAACAGTAACTTTGGAGAGAAAAAATAAAGCAAAATATATATTTATAGGAAAAAAAAAAAAAAAGACAAAGATATACCAAGATGTTACCAGTAGAATCTTTAAGAAATAGAGCAATTACATGTTTTTGTGGATTTTTTTTTTTTTACTTTCTTTTCATTCATTATTTCATTTTATTTTTATACTGTTTACAATGAATTTCTTTTAGTTTTCTATGTCCATGTAATGGTATAGAATATCTGTGTGTCAGAGAAACCATTTGGTTGGTAAAATGAACAGAAAAGTAATCAAGTCATAATCTAATTACTCATTGCCACATTGCATACTGAACTTAAGGACAAGAGTCCTGTACTTTTTGACTTTCTAGACTGTTTAAATTCAGAAAATAAATACTGCAAGTATTTTAAAGTGTTGAAAAGCAAAGATGTCGCCTTGAAGACTAAGGTGCGTCTGACCCAAGCCATGGTATTTTCAGTTGTGTGATGTGTATGCAAAAGCTGGACGATGAATAAGGAAGACAAAAGAATTGAGGCCTTTGCATTGTGGTGTTGGCGAAAAGTATTGGATATACCATGGGCTGCCAAAAGAATGAACAAATCTGTTTTGGAAGAAGTACAACCAGAATGCTCCTTAGAAACAAGGATGGCAAGACTGCATTTTACATATTTTGGACATGCTGTCAGGAGGGATCAGCCCCTGGAGAAGGACATCATGCTTGGCAGAGTACAGGGTCAGCGAAAAGGAGGAAGACCCTCAACGAGATGGATTGACACAGTGGCTGCAACAATGGGCTCAAGATTAACGATAGTAAGGATGGCATGGGACGGAGCAGTGCTTCATTCTGCCCAGTACAGAATGTGGTACACAGCGTAACTATGGCACCTAACAACAACAACAACGAGACTGTTTAAATTCAGAAAATAAATGTAAGCTTTTATTAGCCCAGTAACTATTACATGCATCTCTTTGATGAATACATCTATTTATGTAAAGAATAAAAGTCTATGTCTTAAGATGTACAAATCAGCACCTTATGATGCACACATAAAACTCTTCTGAAGCCAGTAATTACAAAAATCCACTCGAATGAAGGATCCAAATACTTTTGGTTTAAGATGTTCATTGCAATGTCAACGTGAAATAAATAATTTAAGTATATTTTTACAATAACATGGAGCTAATAAACATCATGTTTTAGAGTAATGCTATGGAAAATTACAACATAAGATTATGTGAAAATAGCAAAAGAAAAAATATTCTAGGATCTTAATTTTGTAAAAAAATTGAATGCTGTAGAAATACATTTTTAAGAAGCCTGGCACAATAGCACCTTTTAGATGTGGAATTGTGATAATAATTTAGATAATTACTATCTTTTTTGTATTTTTTTATTATTTCAAAGTTTTCTACAATGAACATAATCAGATAAAACAACTATAAATTGTATTTTTTTCAGTTAGAGCCTTTCTTCTTACTAAAAACCTGAGTATTACTGAGACATATTAAAGAATTAAGATTTTGTAAACCAAAACACACCAGAGGGACATATAAGGAAATATCTACGTTTTTTTTTTAAGTTGGAGGATGTACAGAAGTAAAAACATAAAATGTAAAAAAGGCTATCTCAAGGCCACCAGTTACTGCACAGTCGACTCCAACTCATAGCGGACCCACACGTGTCAGAGTAGAACACATGCTCCAGAGGGTTTTCAGTGGCTGATTTTTCAGAAGTAGATTGTCAGGCCTTTCTTCCGAAGCACCTCTGGGTGGACTCAAACCGTCAACCTTTCAGCTAGTAGCCAAGCTCATTAACTATTTGCACCACCCAGGACTTCGAATGTTTGCTGCAATTAACAGTATCTTAAACATCTTTGATGTACTAATTTCAGATTGGACAGAGAGTATTGCATGCCAAAGAGTGGCTGAGGAAATAAATAAGGACAGCCTGAAATAGTAAGAATAAGAGGAGGTTATCATGAAAGTTGAAGATACACAGTCACAGGAAGGAGCGACAACTATTCGTAAAGGGAAGGTTGCTGTCCGTGGATCAAAGGTAGAAAAAGCTCACATATAACAGCCTTAGCCTTTTACATGAAACAGTTATCAAAAGTTTTATCACTAATGAATCAGTGGCGAAGGAGAACGTAAAATTCTGGTCAATTCACAAACCAACTTAGGGCAGAAAAAACTACCCTATATCCAGTCAGATCTGCACAGCAGCCCTCTTCCCTACATGTACTTGCTCCGAAGTAGCAGAATCAGAAAATGAAGTCAAAATATTTCTCCCACAAAATTTCAGAATGTGAAGGTCAATGAAGAGAGAGGTTAAAGCGATAAGCCTTAGAGAAGTGGACAGTTAATAGCAATTATAAACTCAAAGTCTTTGAAACCAAGAGAATAAAAGTTTTCCTTTTCTTAGGAGGAGGCACCATTATTCATTTTCATAAGCCAAAAACCTAGGAGTTATCAGTAATCCCCTTCAACCAATTTAGTACCAGTTTTAACCACTAATTATTTCTCAAATCTAGTATCTTTTTCATCTTCAATTTTCCTGTAATCTGCACACTTTTCTTCCTCCAATACAGCTTCTACACTGAAGCCAGAATCATGTTTTTTCAAAACAATCTTATTCCCATCCCCACCCCTAACCTAAAACCTATGAGTGGTACCCCATTGACCATAGAGGGAAACCAAGCTTTCTTCCAGGATCTGCTTGGTCACGCCCTGCCTGGTTCACCTTCTGTAGCGCTCTTCTTCAGGATTCAGTCATAGCGGTCTGGTGTCAGTGGCTCAGAGGTACCAACCACAGAGGCCTTGCCCACACTTTGCCTACTCACTGTGCCGAGTCACCCTGAGTCATTCTTCACATTTGGGCTCAATGATTAAATCACCACAACTTTCCATGCTGCTTAGTAGGTTGCATTCCCTTATTAAAAGCATTTTTAACATCATGTATCTCTCCTTTGTGAAGATTACCTTGTAATAACACACTTATTTTCGTGATTATTTCATAACTATGGTTTTCTCTGTTCCCTTGTCTCAATGAAATCCTATGAAGTCAAGAACATGACCTGTTTTGACTTATTGTTATACTCCCAGGTCCAGCAAAATGTCTACCATGTAGTAGTTGATTAATAAATATCGATTGAATGAACATCATGACATTATTTTTAAAGCCTATAAATCAGAAAGACAAACTTTAAAACACCCATTACATAAATGGGATGAAGAAATAGAAGAAACAATAAAACTGATTGGTAAACACATTTTAAAAAGTAGCCTTTCAAATCATGTTTACAAAAGATAGAAACTGTATATGCAGAAATGAAAAAACTTAAATGTTAAACTGAAAAACTTCAATGTTAACAGTAGTATCTCCAGGTGTTGCTGCTACGGATCTTATTTTCTTCTTTCTGCTTCCAGTATTTTCTCAGATGATGTTGTTGTTGTTGTTAACTGCTGTCAAGAGGACCCTGACTCATGACAACCTTATGTATAACAGAATGAAATGTTGCCAGAACCTGTGCCATTTTTATGATTGTTAGTATGTTTGAGTCCACTGTTTCAGCTATCATGTCAATCCATATCATTGAGGATTTTCCTTGTTTCTGCTGACCCTCTACTTTACCAGACATGATGTCCTTTTTTTAGTGATTGGTCTTCCTTGATGAGGTATTCAAAGTAAGCAAGCTGAAGTCTCACCATGTTCCCTTCTAAGGGAGCATTCTGTTTGTATTTCTTGTAAGACTAATTTGTTTATTGTTCTGACAATCCAGTGTATTCAATATCCTTTGCCAACACCATAGTACAAATGCATCAATTCTTCTATCTTCCTTTTTCACTCTCCAGCTTTCACGTGCATATGAGGTGGTTGAACAGAATATAGCTTGGGTCAGGCACATACACCTAGTCATCAAAGTGATATATTTGCTCTTTAGAACTTTAAAGACTTTTTTTGTTTCGTTTTCAGGAGATTTGCCCAGTGCAATATGTCATTTGGTTTCTTGACTGCTGCTTTCATGGGCATTGACTGTTGATCCAGGAAGAATGAAATCCTTGACAATTTCAATGTTTTCTTCATTTATCATAATGTTTATCAATCTAGCCATGAGAATTTTCATTTTCTTTAAGTTCAGGTGTGATCCATACTGAAGTCTTTTACCTTCATCAGTAAATGCTTCAAGTCATCTTCATTTTCAGTAAACAAAGTTGTATCATCTGCATATCACAGGTTGTTAATGAGTCTTCCTCTAGTCCTGATACCACATTCTTCTTCACATAGTCTGACTTCACAAACTATTTGTTCGGCACATAGATGAAATAAGTAAGATGAAGGGATACAACTCTGCCACACATTTTTTCCAATATTAAACCACTCAGTATCCCCTTGTTCTGTTTGAATGACTGTCTCTTAATCCATGGATAGACTCCACCTGAGTACAATTAAGTTGCTGTTGGCTAGGCTCTGACTCATGACTCTGACTCTGGAATTCTAATTCTTCATAGTGTTATTCATAGTTTTTTTTTTTTATTCGCAGAGTCAAATATCTTCATGAAGATATTTCCATGGTATTCACTGCTTTTGGCCCAAATCCATCTGATATCAGCAATGATATCCATCATTCCAAGTCTTCTTCTGAACCTGGATTGAACTTCTGGCAGTTTTTGAATTGTTTTCAGCCAATTTTTACTAGCATGTGATATTAATAATATCGTTCTATAATTTTAGCATTCCATTTGATCACCTTTCTTTGGAATGAGCGTGAATATGGATTCTCTTCTAATCAGTTGGCCAGGTAGCTCTCTACAAATTTCTTGATACAGGTGAGTAAGCGTTTCCAGTGTTGCATTCAATTATTTATTGAAGCATCTTGATTGATATTTTGTCAACCCCTAGAGAGTCGTTTTTTTCCAGTGCCTTTTTTTTCAGTGCAACTTGAACTTCTTCTTTCAGCACTAGTAGTTCCTGATCATATGCTATCTCCTGATTCATTTTGGTACAGTGATTATGATAAATATCAATTAATTTTATTATCATTTTAAAAGAAACATAGTTATTTTTTTTACTGTAAGGTAAGGAAAATGATTCCAATTAAGTTAAATAATAAGGACATTTACCATCTTACATATCAAAAAGGCCAGATGTAGGGAAGCCTCAAGTCTGTTAGGTTCAGTAGAACAGGGATGCCATCAGGAACTCAAGTTGTTTTTTTTTTTTTTCCTCTGTTCTGCCATCCTTCTTCTCTTGCCTTTCCTTGATTTGGGCCCTCATGGTCTCAGGGTTGCTGCCAGCATCAAATGGATACTGTTCACATTTTGTGAATGAGAGGGAGAAACTTCTCCCCCAATCATAGAATATAATTGGCCGAGCTGAGTTCACACAGCCAGCTCTAGACCAGTAACATCACCCCAAGGCAATGTCATCTGTTTCTTGGCTTAGATAAATCAGGATTTAGTGGCTAGGTCAGCTTTCCTTCAGTCTCAGTGGGGAAAGGTGGATACATAAATAACATTGTAGTGCTGTAGCAGGAAACAAGGAGGTGGAAGATGGATACTAGTTCAGGAACTAAGAGTAGGTGTATCTCCCTTTATTGACACACATTAGAAAGTAAACACACACAAAAAAAAAAGCCACAGCAGAAGCAAGCAAAACTTGGTCAAGTATCTCCCACCAAGCACAGTAATGGATGCCTTACGCGCTTTTCATAATTTATGTATTATAGGAATATACATAAAATTTACCCAGTCCAAATGATAAATATCAACTTTATGTCAAAATTTTTCTGGGTAAGGAATAAAAATTTAGGTTTTCAAGTATAGAGATCTGTTCTGTATGATGCACTTTTAATTCAGCCAGACACCTAAGCAGGTCTACAAATACAGTGGAATGTCAAATGACCATCCGTTTGGTTCATTATATAGTGCAAACAACCTAATTAAATACACCCAGCCTACATCCACAGCTGCACATGATAAAACTGACACTTCTGACCCACAAAGGAGAGAGTTTCTGACTTTGCAAATTAATATAATGGACCAGTGACAGTATTTACAGTACAGTGCAAACCCAAAAAACCAAATCCATTGCCGTCGAGTCGATTCTGAATCAGCGACCCTACAGGACAGAGTAGACCTGCCCTAAGATTTCCAAGGAGTGCCTGATCGATTCAAACTGCTCACCTTTTGGTTAGCAGCCATAGCTCTTAACCAGTACACCACCAGGGTTTCCATTCACAGCGTAGCCGCCCACTAAAACCTGAGGAATTAGGCTTTTAGAGGACACCAGAAGTTCAAGCAGTATACTTCAGTTTTCTATTGTACTATAACGTTCTGGATATCCTTTGTATTTAATGATACTGGTTCCTGAACATATAAACTAGATTGAAAGATGTGCATAAAATAGCTCTTTTAAACAAAATATATGTAGTTGTTTGTATGGGTGGCTAGATTAATTAAACCCCCAATGCAATAACACTGAATTCTTTCACTGACAACTTCTTTGATATGCACAGCTTCCACCTTTACTGCTTGCGTATTTGTATTAAGTGAAGGAGCATTGCTTTCTAAGACAACTTTGAGATTTTAGCTGGATCTTTTCTTATAACTGTTGGAGGAAAAAATAAATGAATATAATTTTGACTCTGCCTTCAGAAACTTCTCCATGAAATGTCAGATTCTCAAAAGACTTGTCAAGGAAACCATAAGTTACAGCAAACCCCTAGATTTGGATATGCTCTCAGAGTACATAACCTACTCTAGGTCTGTGATGTGAAGGATATATACACAGCTAGAGAGAGACTCTGTTTTTACTTCAAGATTCAACATTAAGCAGGAAAATAAGGGGACGGGGGATGAATTAATTTATGAGGGCAGCTAGCACAAATGGAATTTTATTTCTTCCAGTATCATTTGAGGAGTGGTGTTTACTTGCTCAGTTCCGTCCAATGACCAGGCCAGTGAGCCAGTGTCCACAGTGTTTCTTCTTAAATTTACCTGAAGGGAATCTCAGCTTAGTATTTTCATGAAAAATTAAAATAAATAAATAAAACTTGAGAATAATTGAACTGATATTATGCAATGAACTGACTTTCATTTCATCTCACAGAGGCACAAATATATGTAAAAAAAAATGTAGAAACTTATAATTATATACAACCATAATCTCCACATAGTTTTAATAAATCTCAACAAGAAAGGAATAAATGAATCCTGTAAAGGTATAAGAGATCACTTTAGTGCATATTAATAAATGTTTTCATAGATATTTTAATAAAAAAAGATTAATAGAGTGTACAACGTATCTTTAGGTATAATATTATTCTCAGTGAATGGAATATTTCTCATTCCCTAATGTGATTTCACTTTTTTCCAAACAGTTCCTTGTTGTCCTTATAAAGTCATAAGGCAAAGAATCTTATTCATGTATAATTTTAAAAAGATGTAGAAAACAAATTGATCCAAATAATATTAATAGTTGCTATTAGGTGGCATGAGCTGTTTGTGGTAAACTTCTAACTGAAAGATTGACAGTTTAAACCACCCAGCAGCTCCAAAGAAGAAAGGCCTGGCAATCTGCTTTAGTAAAGATTACAGCCAAGAAAACCCTATGGTTTTGTGACACATGGAATTGCCATGAGTCAGGATAGACTTGACAGAAATGTGTTTGTTTGTTTTTTAATTATATATCTAATTTAAAGTAAGTGATATTTATTACCAAATAAGATTCTGTGGAAACTGTAAAGAAGCTTAAGGCATGAATTCCCCTTCAAAGAATAAATAGGTCATTGTGACTAAACAATATGAGTAGATTCATAAATAAATCATATGAATAGCACTGTATGTCAGTATTTGGTTACCTGCAAAATATATTATCTCCTGTGTAGATATTATGGAAATTCAGAGAAAGTCCTAATAGGTGTAAGATAAATTGGAAGTTTTGTTTCCTCAAGAGACAGAATTGTATAGAACTTATTTCTGTGATACAGGCTACAAGTGCCTACAGCAACCTCTATTCTCCAAACCCACTTCAGTAACACAGCACAAATTTTTTGGATCCGTTTCTACCCAGAATAAAAGATGAAATTTCCCAGCCTTCCTTTCAGCAAGATTTCCCAGGCTTCCTTTCAGAAACTTTCATGTGACTAAGTTCTATCTACTCAGATATAAGGTAAAGTTGAAGATTATATCACTTCCATGAGGGTTGCTTAATGAGAGATAATTCATCGGAAAGACACTGCCTTTTTTCCTTTTTGTTTTCTTCCACTTTGGGGCTGAAATTAAAATGTGATCACACTAGGATGATATCTTCATCCTAGGAGCAGAAATGGAGAACCAAAGATTTCTTCTGTATGTCTTGTTTAGATTACTGCCACTTTAAAAACAATGCAGACAAACTTAAGCCAAAGAATATAATAGAAACAAGCAGAGATAGGGTAGGTAGGTGTTCCTGCCTGGGGCACAAAAGAGTGTTTTTTGTATCAGGTTTTGTATCAGGAACTCCACTCTGGAGAGGAAAAATATGCTGAGCAAGTGTCTTTTCCTAAAATGATCTTCAAGGTATAACAACTTGGACTGATTTGGATTATAGAAGTAGATAACACATGTGTCAGTTTTACTGTGAAGAGAATGTCAGGTTGTCTGAGAGAATTTTCATTATTATATAATTTATCCCAAGCATGTTTAAAAAAATCCATACCTTTGAATTAGACTTCACTTAATAATAAGTACGTTCTTAGAAAACACACATGCACACACACACATAATCAAAGAATTGGCTTATAGAAATGATAAAGCAATTATCTTTAAAAAAAAGATTAATAAAAGAGAGGGGATTAAAAACCGATTTGAATCATCTTTCAAGAATTTATACAATATGTAAACCTTAGAGAATATTAATATGCAAATAAAAAATGAAGTAGTTCTTAGGAGTAGTTATTTTTATTTGATCTTTAGAATAAATAAATAAATATTTGATCTTTAGAATAGGTGTCCCTTAAATGTTTAAGGGCCAGAATTATTAAAATATGTTTTCAATGTGTGAATTATTTGCATTAACTTCAAAGCCTAAACTGAAATGCTTGCAATGTGCATAACTTCAGCAATTACCAAAAATTTTTTCTGCCTTGCTTTGCCTTCATTCCATAATTTATTATACATAAATACTTCAAATATGTATTAGAAATATTTTAAAATTTTTACCTAATAAAAAGAAATATAAAGCAACAAGGTACTCATAATTATAATGCAAACATAAAAGATTTCACATTCCTCGATGGCAGAAACAAAAATTTTGAAAGCACTAGTAAAACCAGAAGATCAATTTAATAAACTTCCGGCAGTTTGTCTCTTTTAAGTTTTATGAATTTCTACCTGCTTTATCTGAAATTTTTTATCTGAAAAGAGCAACTGCAGAAGGGATTTTAAGGCCTATCTTACTATCCTTTTCAGATGCCATTTTGCCTTCCTCCCTAGAATAAGGTGAAAATTCTGAATTAATATAGACCCCTTGCTTGGATTTAATTTGGATACCTTCACTCTTTTTATGAGCCAGAAGTTGTAGATAAACAGCTAAGGGCTCTGTTTGGAAAGCAGTTGGCAGGTGGACCCTTCCCCCTAGAGTTTTGAGTAGGAGGGTCTATCAGTGTCAAATCTAATTGCTTTCAGTGTTTCCCACAATTAATGAAGCCAACAAGTCCATAACATACCGCATCATTATAGCTTTCTCACTGTGGGGTTGATTGGTGCACCTGCCCATGTCTGATCAAGGGCCATTCAGATTTGTTTGTTGTGTGTTTTGTTGTTTTTGGTTTTATCTCTCTACTGTTTTTGCAGAGTACAAGCTGCCTCCAGTCCCAAACATGGGCTCACCTATCGTTTAGAAGAACATTTCTTCATTACAAAATTTGCAAAGAAACAAATGTTGCCAATTTTAAACATAAAAGAGGTTTTTTTTAAAAAAAAAAAAGCTGATAGTCATGCTTAGACATGACATAGACTTATGGACAAAGTTCAAAGTAATTAAGAGGCAACAGTGCATCATGAAGAGATAGTTAAGGGACACACACTGAGAAAACCGACAGCTCTGGTGGCTGTAGATTCCAAGGGTCATCAGATTACAGTCTGTGAAATTCATGGAGATCATTTTGTGTAATACCAAATAAAAATGATCACCACCAAGCTTGTCCTGCGTTCCCTGTGCTATGCTTGTTCAGACATGGCGAGCCCTTTGAAAAGGAGCCATACTGAGAGGAGTACACTGATGTGAGTTAATGGACACAACTCTACAGAGGACACAGGAATAATTGCCTATTTTGATCTTAGAATGGTCAGGTAAGTCAGAGTACCAACAGCACAAACATAAACATGTGTGTACATGTGTGTCTCTGTATATATAATGTATAGAAAACTACAAAATTAGAGCTCTATCTCAAGACCTGACAGCACATAATTAATGATTTTATAAACCTGATTTATTATTCTCAAATATCTATTAAAAAATAAAGTATAGATGTATGTATTTTACTGTAAATGTGAATTCTGAAAATATCATACCCTAATAACCTAAAACTCATCTTCAATATAAAAAATTTAGAATGCCTAGACTATTACTTTTTCTTTTTTTTTGGCTTTCAATTTTGATTTTAACATCAACTATCAATCAAAGTAACTGATCATGGTCAATTTGCTTCCCATCCCAAAGGCCATTAAACAGGAAGCAGTATGTTTTCTCTTAGAGGCTGTGCCAGTTTCACTGTGGAACAGATGGCAAGTCAACTGGGTTTAGGTGGGTAGTCTAGATAATGCTATATTAAGTGACACTTTCCAGCAGGAAGTCAATTTCATTGGATACTGGTGCCACCTTGTCACCACAAGGCTACGTGCTGCTTTCCATCAGACCTGTTGCCACTGACATGTGAAAATAGAGAATCTTGGACAGTCACTGGGATACTCAAACAGTGTACTCCCGGAGGTTTATTACAAAAACACCTCAGCTTCCGGGTGAATTTCTGGCCTTTAACTCTTCAAACAGAGAAAGGAGTGTGGTTCCAGTTCTCATTCGGGAAGACTGTTGGTTTCACAGACTAGGATGCATCACACACGCAATCCATAACTTTCGGTCAGGTTGAAAACAACACGTAGTGATACTATATTCCCTTTGGAGCGCCGGTGGTACAGTGGTTAAGAGCTATGGCTGCTAACCAAAATGTGGGCAGTTCGAATCCACCAGCCACTCCTTGGAAATCCTATGGGGTAGTTCTACTCTATCCTATAGGTTCACTATGAATTGGAACCGACTCGACGGCAAGGGGTTTTAGTCTATGCAGTATAATCTCATAGAATAATTGAAGATCAGTACTTTCATGGTAAAATAATAAAAAGTGTCATAATGTGTGAAATTTCTCATCAGTATTATATTCTTACCAAATTAAGATATAGCTGACTCCCTAGTTTAAAGTCAGGTTAAATTTGATGTGAATCTGTACAACCTTAGCATTAGCTTGGAGTAGAAATAATTTCCTCTTATGCTTTTCCGGAGCTTTGACTTTTATTTGACTTTAGCTCAGCACTTCCATTCCCTCACTGGTATTCAATTCCTCTGAATTGAAATAACGCCTCAGCCAACAAGCAGATTCCAGTAGGTGTCATGTAACTGGCATAGCCACGGCAGAAACAACACAGTGCTCTGCCAACATTCCTGTTTCATCTGTCCTGGGTAACTTTATTATTGTGCATATGTTTATGGCCATGAATCTTCATGTCTAAAGATTACAATACAAAAGAAACGGGCCTCTTCCTCTGAAATGATGGCTAAAGCTTTAAAATGTGGTGTCTTTGATAGCAAAAATTGTAGCTGGGCAATTTGCAACCCAGAGCAAGAGTCCCTACTTTTTGCCAGGTTGTAATCAGTTCTAAGATGGTCTCTGTTTTACTAGCTGAAAGAAATATGCAGATTGCCTTTCATCAGCATCTTTTAAAATTATCTTCATGCTTAGCTGGTTCATCATTTTTTTTGAAAAAAATAGGCAAGACCTTTGCCAGTTCCTGGGCTTAATTTCGTGTGATATTTCAAAGAAACAATGGTGACCTTTCATCTTCAGACCAGCACACCTGAATTTGTATCATACATCATGAACATTGACAAATGAAGAAGAATCAAGCATTCTCCTCTGGTATCTTCATCTTTGGGGTTAGCTTTAAAATCCTTCTCGCATACACCTGCCTGCCATGAGGAACAGCCAGTATGTTTTGTTCAAAGCTCAGTTCTGTAGAGCACTGCTGGGTGGCTAGTACAGATGACAAGAAATAATAAGCAAAATTATCTGGATCTGGATCTTGACCAGGAATTCTACTTGAACCTGGGAAACAGGCTCCATGTTTCTGTGGTTTCAAAACATTCCCCTCAAATTTATCTGCAGCACACACAGGGCACAGGAAAGCATGTACACCTGAAAGATGGTCATTTTGGTTTGTGTGTTTCTTGACACATCCCAAAACACCCTCCACCTCCAACCCATGGCTCAAACTAGACTTGTTTCCGTGCAAGGGAAGGTTAAAGAATCTACTCACGGCAGACAGATTGCGGGCATCGTATTAGGTACTCTATATGGTCTTATTTCATTCTCACAGCAGTCATTTGAGTTAGGCTTTATTAGCTCAGTTTTACAGTAGAGAGAACTGAGTCCAAAAGAGTTTAGGTAACACTTCAAGACTCACAACTTAAAAGTAAAAGCTAAGAGCCAAGATTTGAACCCAGGTAAGTACAACTTTAGAACTTATGCTTTTTTTTACTATCACTGATGGCAAAAGAGTTTTCCATCTTGTGTCGCCAACTCCTATTGACTGGCACTATCCCTCTGGAGGGTTGTCTTTAGAAAGATTCTGCGGTCAAGTTAGGGATCATCAGGGAAGCGTATTGGAACCTATTAGTAATGCCCGAGTAGTTGGGAGAGGGACGTGTTGCCACAGGTGCTTTGTACTTGACATGAAATCATTTGGCCTTCCAGTACCACCTGTTCTCTAATCTACAGGCTGGGAAACAGGGTTTTATACTTTTTTACCATGCCACTCACAGTGGAATTGACATTATTGTTAGCTCTGCTACAATGCTTGCTTTGAAAACATAGATTTGTTCCAAAGAGACTGATATATTAAGGAACAACCTGCGAATAATGTAAATTTTGCATTCGTTTAAGCACAATTTCATGAGTGAGAAATGCTAGATGAAGGCAGAAAACTGCTCCCTGCTGAACCAAGACATACAGGAATACACAAAATGCACATAAGCACACGCGTCAAACATCTACCAGTTATCTCGGTTAACCAAGGGTGTTATGTGCCACACCCACCCACATCTGGTGTTACAACTTTTCAACCAATTTCAGATAACCCTCTTTTTACCCCTCCATAGTAACTTAGAAGCAGGTCTTCTTGCAGGCCTACTTCCAAGCAAACTTCAGGTCTATTTCAAGGCAAAGTGGCATATTATAGTATTTACATATTTTTTTAGTCATGTAAAACAATGCTACCATTTTTATTGGATCCCTGTCCTCTTTTTTTTTGCTTTCAGTTTCACTGATGAATTTTTTAGTATTGCGATGCTAACTCCATTTTTCCCACAAGCCCTGTGATTTTGATTGCACCATTTGATATAGCGATTTTTAGGAACATGTACACCTCCTTATGGCAGATTGGATTGTATCTGAAATAGCTGGATTAGATAGACTTTGATGCATTAAATACACATTGAAAAAATACATATGGAGATAATGTAATTGATTCAATGGCAAATCAAGGGTAGGGTAGCATGAACCATGCCCCCTCTAGGTACAGGCAATTGGTCTGATTTTTATTATTACCATGCACCAGGGATTCTAAACAATGTTAGTGTAAATCACTACTCTGTGAAAAAAAAAAAAAATTCCAGTGGTCAGAGTTTTATAAACAATTGCTGCAGTTAATGTTGGCTTTTATTAATATACAAATAAGCTTCACATTAACACATTTTTATTACTTATTCTTTAATAAATAGTGTAATCCACATGAAAGTTATTTTAGACAACTTCCAATTATACAATTGGCCCTGAGACATGTGGACTCAACCATATATATTTGAATATAAATTCATAGCAATTTTTTTTAGTATTGTACTTTGTTTCTAGGGTCTGTGAAGTACCCTATGTTTACTTAATTAGATTAGAAATAAAGATATTCTTGAGTTAATGTTAAATAAACATGAACCAGTTGCCATTGAGTCAATTCCAACTGATGGCGACCCCGTGTGTTACAGAGTAGAACTGCTTCATAGGGTTTTCTTGGAGCCTTGGTGGCACAGCAGGGAAAACTCTTGGATGCTAAGCATAAAGATTACAGTAAAAAAAAAAAAAAAACCCTATGGGGCAGTCGTACCCTGTCATATGAGGTCCCCATGAGTCGGAATCGTCTAGAGGGCACCTAACAACAACAATCTTTGCCTAAGCAGATCACCAGGCCTTTCTTTCATGGCCTGCAGGATGGGTTCAAACCACTAACCTTTTGGTTAGTAGTCAAGTGCAAATGGTTTGTGCCACCTAGGGACTTTTAATTTTCTGTTAATAATTCTAATCTAATTTGTTAGATTAGAAATAGCACAGTAATTATAAAGACAAAGAAATGGAACTCAAGTTCCTTTAATTTTGTCAATCTGTGTGAGCCTTTGGACTTTTTATTTCTATTTAAAATGTAAAACAGTGAAACAAAGTGCGAATTATAAGGTGTAACATTTTTCATCGATATAGTAGGAAAAAATCACCCCTGCAAATATAGCCATGTCCTAAAAAAAAAAAAAAATTTTTTTTTTTTTTTTAATCCCAGGACCTGTTGTTATATTACCTTACTTGGCAAAAAGCGTTTTGTGGATCTGATTCAGTTCAGGATTTTGAGGTGGGAGATTATTTAGGATTATCCAGGTAGACCTAGAATAATCACAAGGGTCTTTATAAATGAAAGAAAGAGGCAGGAGATTGAGAGGAGATATAACAATGGAAACAGAAGTCCAATTAATGTTACTATTGAATTTGAAGAAGGAATGGGGGCGGCCTCCAGAAGCTAAAAAATGCAAGGAAAGGGATGTTCCCTGACAGCCTCCAGTAAAAACACAGTCCGGTTGGCACTTTGATTTTAGCCCCATGAGTCTCACCTTTGACTTCTGACCTCTAAAACTGTAAGATAAAAATTTGTGTTGTTATCAGTCACTAAGTACATGATAATTTGTTACAGTAGTAGCAGGAAACTAATAAAATTGGTTAAGCGAAATGGTAGTTCACACATGAAATATTTTAATGAATTTGAATGGCACTAAAAATGAAAGTAATCCTCTTTAAACATGTTGTTTTATTAATAAAGAAGAAATAAAATATAATGAATATTACCAATTATTACACAAATATTACTCAAAGTAATTTTTATTATAGAGAGGGTAATGGTGTTTAAAAAGAGATGCCAAGTATTCTAGGGACATCACAGCATTGGACCTGAGGTTCTAGAATTTTGTTGACATTAAAAAAAAAATCCCTGGCTCCACCCCCATTCTATTACATTTGTATGCTGTCTTCCCTGGTATATTAATTTCCAAATTCTTCTCCCTCTGTGTGGTTGTTGTTAGGTGCCGTTGATTCAGCTCTGACTCATAGCCACTCTGTGTACAACAGAACAAAACACCGTCCAGTCCTGTACCATCCTTACAATTGTTGTGATGCTTGAGCCCATTGTTGCAGTCACTGTGTACATCCATCTCCTTGAGGGTCTTCCTCTTTTTCACTGACCCTCTACGTTAGGAAGCATGATGTCCTTCTCCAGGGACTGATCCCTCCCGATAACATGTCCTTGCTTCCAAGAAGCATTCCTGCTGCACTTCTCCCAAGACCAACTTGTTCATTCTTCTGGCAGTCCATGGTATATTCGATATTCTTTGCCAACACCACAATTCAAAGGCATCGATTCTTTTCGATCTTCCTTATTCTTTGTCCAGCTTTTGCATGCATATGAGGTGACTGAAAATACCATGGCTTGGGTCAGGTGCACCTCAGTCCTCAAGGTGACACCTTTGTATTCCAACACTTTAAAGAGGTCTTTTGCAGCTGATCTGCCCAATGCAACGCTTTTTTTTTATTTCTTGACTGCTGCTTCCGTGGGTGTTGATTGTGGATCCAAGTAAAATGAAATCCTTGACAACCTCAATCTTTTCTCCGTTTATCATGATGTTGCTTTTTGGTCCATTTGTGAGGATTTTTGTTTTCTTTATGTTGAGGCATAATCCATACTGAAGGCTGTAGTCTTTGGTCTTCATCAGTAAGTGCTTCAAGTCCTCTTCACTTTCAGCAAGCAAGGTTGTGCTACCTGCATAATGCAGGCTGTTAAAGAGTCTTCCTCCAGTACTGATGACCCGTTCTTCTTCATATAGTCGAGCTTCTCAGATTACTTGCTCAGCATACAGACTGAATAAGTACAATGAAAGGATACAACCCTGACCCACACATTTCCTGACTTTAAACCATGTGGTATCCCCCTGTTCGTTTGAGCGGCTGCCTCTCGATCCATGTACACAGATTCCTCATAAGCACAATTAAGTGTTCCAGAATCTCTGTTCTCCACAATGTTATCCATAATTTGTTATGATCCACACAGTTGAATGCCTTAGCATAGTCAATAAAACACAGATAAACATCTATGTTATCATATATTCATAACACTAACTGGGTTGAATACAGTTTTGTTTTTAAAGTTGTATCAATATACTTAGAC
This sequence comes from Loxodonta africana, assembly GCF_030014295.1. Taxonomy (NCBI): domain Eukaryota; kingdom Metazoa; phylum Chordata; class Mammalia; order Proboscidea; family Elephantidae; genus Loxodonta; species Loxodonta africana. Next base: position 53,828,768 of record NC_087346.1, on the reverse strand, counting down.
TACAGAAGGAAAAGTAATAAAGGTAATTTGCTTCCACAACATGAACAATCACTATACTTTCTTTGAGTGCAGAGACTATGCTTTTCTCATCCTTCCTCCCAGAATCTAACACAGTGTCTGTCATATAATAAGACAATAAACAAAGTTTGATTAATAAGTGTACAATAAACAGAGATGTTCTGTGTTCAGAATGACCCTGACACCTAGGTGTCTTTTAATATTTTGCTTCAAAGCCAGATGCTTACCAAAATTTTCCTAGGTACCCTCAACTCAGAGCTAAGTTCTTTCTTCTCTAAATTCTCATGTCCTGCTTATAGCACTATAAATCTTGTATCATGGCTTGCCATATATTAAGGCTAATGATATGTGATATTATTTCCTCTGCAAGATTATAACCTTTTAATGGTCAAAGGCATGTAGCTTATTCACATCTGTGGTCACCATAGAACCTACAGAATAATTTGCATATATTACAAGATCAATAGATCGTTGTTCTATTTAATTTAATTTGCAATTACCATATCGTCATTACCAATATATTTATATTTTCTAATGTACAAAACTGTCAAACAGTTCTTACATATACTGTCAAACCCAAGCAAGTAAGATCATACCTTTACCTTATTACTTTTACTTATCTTCATTATCAACTGAAGATACTTCTTTCAGGGAATTGATTCTCTGAAATTTCAATATATGTTACTCAAGCCTATGTCTCTGGATATAAATAGATTTTCCTTTCTTTATCAAAGCCTAACAGTATAAATGTGTCTCTTCTTGAAAATGTATTTTCAATATGTTCTCAAAATGTTTTCCTTCCTCCTTCCTTTTTTTCTAAAGCCTCACGTTACCCCTGCTCGTATTATATTACTATGCGTCAGATCCTTATTTTTTTTTTCCAAGATTTATGGAGACTAAATGTTAAAGACCTTAATAAAAGATTTGATGTGAAACTGCATTTGCAATTTAAAAGGGTATACCTCCCACAGTCTTTCCTGGAAACTGAACTAATCTGTCAACCTTATCTCTCCATGCGCAAACCTTATTTCTCCATGTAAAAAAAAGGCTGACAGCTAGAATATCAGGCAGTCAAATTGTCTTCACTTCTCCCTGTTTCAATACACCCTAAGCTCAAAGTCATCGACACTACTGCATCTACTCTTCACTTATTGTTTATCTCGTTATCTGACATTCTGCATTTTCAACAGTACAAAAATCTACTATCTGACTCTTATGCATATTAAAGATGTACCTCTGGCAGTAACGAACACCAAGGTGAGAGGCAAAATTAATGCTGGCTGTGATGGTTCAGGTTATATGTCAACTTGACTGAGCCATAATTCTCAGTGGTTTGGCAGTTAAGTAATGATTTAACTTGGTAGTTATGTAATGATGTAATTTGGCAGTTATGTAATGCTGTAGTCATCCTCCATATTGTGGTCTGATGTGGTCATCCTCCATTTTCTCATAATGCCAATTTTCTCATAATGACCTGGTCTTTGGAACATGCCCATGCTGATAAATGATGAATGGGTATACTTCTCTGTGGCATTAACATAGTTATGTTAAAGGGTCCCAGAGAACTAGAAGTTTTTCTCAAGTCTGAAGAAGAAAATACATGGAACAACTGTCACAAAGACTAGTGTCTTAGTTGGTTTCTCTAGAAGATCAAAACCAGTGAAGCAATATTATACACAAACATATTTAGAAAGATTTAGTTTAAGGAAATGACTCAGGCAATTGGGAGGGCTGGCAAGTCCCAAATCCTTAGATTAGGCAGCAGGCTGGAGAATTCTGCTAGCTCACAGGATTGCAGAGGCTGGCAAATCCAAAATCTGCAGGTCAGACATCAGGCCAAAGACTACTGCTTGCTTACCTCACAAGAACTGGAGGCAGGAAACCAGAATAATGTAGGGCCAAGATAGAGAGAGAGAAGCTCTGCAGAATATCCACTTATTTGCTGTAGAAAGACCACGTCCCCAAGGAAATGCCCCTTTCAATGATTGGTTGATCATTTCAGATCACATCATGGAAGGTGATTATATTACATTATGTTACCATATTTTTATGCAATTAATGAATGTGTTTTTGCCAACCGCGCAACCCCCCACAAGTTATTTTCTTAAGCGTTATATGTGTGGGTGTGTTATTTACAGGGGCGTGTTTTTTGTGAAAAAAATACAGTACATTACATTACACTACACTACAGAAGAGTAACCAGTCCAGTGTCTGCCAAACCACTGAGAATGATAGCCTAGCCAAGTTCACACATAAAATTAACCAGCACAACTAGTATCTGACCCTGACTCTTAACATTTCTATCATAAATAATCCACATTGCAGTATCTCAGATCAACCAAGTCCATGATGTTTTTCAACAAGTAAGTGCTAAATTTTTATGAAACTGTGAAGGAATTTTTAAGGCTGGCACGAAAAGAGCATTTGAGATGAAGGGTTTGGCTGGAGGATGCTAAGGAGAAGATAAAGTCTGAGGCTACTCTCAGATGTAAGAAAATGGTCTCAATGAAATACAGAAAACATATCACTAACAAATATAAAACCTAGAAATATACCTTGTCATAAAATTCATTATTCGTTTTAAATAAAACAATGGTTACAGGTATGGTTTCATAGATTATTAGGTTTTAAATATTTCAGATTACATTTACTGATTTTTTTTCCTGACAGAACATGTGAGAAATAAGACATTCTAATGCTTGAATTGTTTATAAAGAAAATATCTCCACACCTCGCACCAGTAATCAGAGTTTCAGAAGGGAAGTAGTAACTCATGTTGTTGTTGTTAGGTGCCATTAAGTCAATTCTGATTCGTAGTGACCCCATGTAACAGAGTAGGCCTGACCCATAGGGTTTTCTTGACTGTAATCTTTATGGAAGCAGAGATGATGAAATAGAACATGCTTAGAAAATATAGACTGTGATATGCTACAGCCGGTTCTTACTGACTCATGAGAGTCAATTATAAATGTCAAAGAATTCTATTAAACCATTGGAACCTTGAAATTGGCCACGATGGGAGTATTTGCACCGCGGAAATCAGCAAATGCAAAGTGAGGGCTTCCCCCCCCCCAAAAAATTAGTTTACCAGTACCACTGAGACTAGGAAGGAGGAACTAGATAACTGGTTTTATGTGCTCATTAAACTTATGTGAAATGAGAGAATATTTTTATTAAGATAATTATGTGATTATGCATAAAACAAGTGAGAGTGTTATTTCAAACAAAATTCAGAGATCCTACTTCGAATAGCCTTAATTTGTGCAAAAATAAAACTACTTTTCATTGGATTCCAATAATTGATCATATGATGAATTATTATCCAGAAAGAGTTGGAGCTAGTATTTAATTTTTCTTAGAAGCAATTTTTGGAGAAATATAAAATGTATATAAACAAGGAATATGCAAAATACTTGAGGCCAGACAGTTTTTAAGGAGCCAACATCTAAATGATCTCATTCAAATCAAAGAACAGGTTTTGAATAACTACTAAAATACTCGGCACAGTTCTGGAATAAGGAAAATACATCCTCATACATGATTTGATACTTTGATATTAAATCATTCTTGTTTAAACATAATTATTTGTCATAAGCTAATATATGCAGCATTATTTAACCTACTATGAGTTATTTTAAATACTTGGAAAAAGAAAATTACAAATTTAACACATTTAGATTGGCTTATTTCTAAGTTATCTCTCATTACAGAGGTTTCATTGCATAGGCTGATAACTGTTTTATAATTGCTGTCATGTTGTGTAATGTGTCTATGTTTTATCTCCTCAGCTAATTTCTAAGGGCTTCATACTCAAGAACTGTATTTTCTGTTTTATACCCGTCTAAAAGACCTATATGCACTGCCAGCGGTTAAGATTTCAGTGAATGCTTAAATGATGTCAGATAATTGGATACATATTTTTTTAAAAAGTTACTAATATTCTCGGAAAGAAAATAAATGTAATAATGTTTTGTGCAGCTTTACTTGAGTTAAAAACTTAGTTTCGAAGACAGTAATGTTAAGAAAAATGTGCATTACTATTTTATTGTATGTAAACATACAAACTTACCCTAATTTGCACATAAGATATTTTTATTTATTTATTTGTTTACTAGATTGTTGCTTTGATGTGAGATGGATATTTTGTCTTTCTGACAACTTTGATGCTAGTCACCTAGAATGGTGCTTTGCAAGATTTGTTGTTCAGCAACAAATGCTCGTTATTTGGAATATCAGCTCTCTTTTAATACCTATGGTAGGTACAAGAGATCAAATGGCGCCTTATTATTTCCCCTGAAAAGTAGATCGCACAGAAAGGGATGTGGTTATCATAGAATATATGCTTATAGTTTTGAAATTTTTAAATCATACATTTCCATCATACTTGAGCAACCAAGTAAGAAACACATTATTTATAAACCAAAAATATTTACAAAACAAATCCATTATAATGAAGAGTGATCTTACCCAAATCTGTGATGATAATATACCATGATTGAGAACTACGTTAACTCAACTTTCAGTAGAGGAGGTGCAGATATAAATAAATAACTAATTCCTGGAAATGACCCAGGCTCTTTGGAAATTGTCTTATTAGCATTTCTAAATATTTTATGATTTAATAATAATGTATCACTTGTACTTAAGTACTATAAAATGATTAAAATTATATTTCAGAGAATTTCTCCAAATTTGAGCCCGAGTTTTAATCCCATTTTGGTTTTGCATGTTACATATATTTTCCACAGCCTTTAATCTGTTTGTTAACCCTATCTATGCTACGTATCTAAAATAAGTTCTTAATTTTAATCTAGTCAAATATATCAGGTTTTAATCATATGATTTGGATTTTTAGGCCTTGTTAATCATTCTCCACCCCATGGTCATAGGGATAGTCTCCTACATTTTCTTCCATTAGACTTATGGTTCTACTTTCACATTTATGCCTTTAATATATCTAGGATTCAACAGTATGAAGTTGGAGGTCCAACTTTCTTTATAAATAGGTAGATGTTATATACGGTAGACAGATACAGATAGAGAGAGAGAGAGGTAGGTAGGTAGATAGACAGACAGACAGGCAGATAGATAGATAGATGACAGACAGACAGATAGATAGTTTTCAAAACATTAACTAGACGATTTACAATTTCCACTGTGTTTTGATTTCTACTTTTATAAAAATCTAAGTTCCTAAGTTTAAATGCTTTGGTTACTGGGTTTTCAATTTTATTTTCTGGTTGCTTACTGTTAGATCAGAAAAATATTAAAGATGATTGTAAGATTATTTTGTATTCAGTAAGCTCTAGTTTTAGTTTTAATAATTTTGTGATTACGTTGAAAATCACTTTATCAGAAAAAATATATATATGTATAAGTAGATGGGAACCCTGGTAGCGTAGAGGTTAAGTGTTACAGCTGCTAACCAAAGGGTCGACAGTTCGAATCCACCATGTTCTCCTTGGAAACTCTATAGGGTCGCTATGAGTCAGAATCAACTCGACGGCACAGGGTTTTTTGGTTTTGGTATAAGTATATAGATATGACCTTATAACATTAGCCAGGATCTCCAAACATGTATTGAACGATAGCAGTAATAACGAGTATCCTTGTATTGTTCCTAATAAATGCATCTAATACGGTGTTTGATTAAATGTTTTTGTAAGTACTTTATGAAGTTTCATATTTTCCTAGGGCTGCCATAACAAAATACACCAGAGTAGATGGTTTTAAAGTACAAACACTTATTTTCTCACAATTCTGGAGCTAAAACTAAATCAAGGTCTCAATCATGTTGATACCTATTTAAGACTCCTCTCCTAGTTTAGTGCAACTGTTGGCAATCTGTCACTTTCCTTTGCTGATTATAGATGCACGTGCCTCCACTGTCATATGGCATCTCACCTGCATGTGTGTCTCTTTGCATATGTTCTCCACTTTATAAGACATCACTCAGAAGGTGTTAGGTTTGCACCCACAAATAAACATAACTAAAAACATATTTCCAAACAACATCGAATTCATAGGTACAGGGTTTAGGACTTCAATATATAGTCATGGGAGACACAATCCAACTCATAGCATCAAAGGAAAGGTCCCTTTTGTTGATAATATCCTAATAATTTTCATTGTAAAAATGATTTTAAATTTTATTATATATAGTAAAGGGAACTTTTGGTTTTAATTAATTAGACCATTTATGTGTTGAATTACATTTATATATTTTCTGATAATTAAACATCTATGCATCCAAGAAATAAATCCTTTTTGATCATGATATATTTATTTGTAATATAAAAAACCAAAACCCATTGTCGTTGAGCAGATTCCAACTCATAGCAACCCTATATGTCAGAGTAGAACTGCCCCATAGGGTTTCCAAGATGTGGCTAGTGGATTCGAACTGCCAACTTTTTGGTTAGCAGCCAAACACTTAACCGTTTCACCACCAATTTGCTAATAATTCATTTAGGAAATGTTGCCTATGTTTTCAAGTTGAATAGTCCCATAATTTTGGTTTTTTATATGGACTGGTCAGACATCTTTAGCTCCCTACTCAGTAGAAAGGCCTCGTGTCTCCTTTGCTAAAAAAAAAAAAAACCAAAACAAAACAAACAAACCAAAAAAAAAAAAAAAAGAACAGGCACGTTGTTCAGTACAGCCATCTTCTTTGTAGGTCATGGATCTTACCAGTCTAAGCTATTGTTGTTAGTCAATGGAGTCAGATACAACTCAAAGCAAGCATATGCACAACAGAATGAAACACTGCCCAGTCCTGCACCATCCTCACAATTGTTGCTATGTTTGAGCCCATTGTTTCAGCTAGTATGTCAGTCTAACTTGTTGGGGATCTTCCTGTTTTTCCCTGACCCTCTTCTTTACCAGGCATGATGTTCTTCTACAGGGACTGGTCTCTCCTGGTTGCATGCCCAAAGTACATGAGATAAAGTCTCCCCTTCCTTCCTTCTAAGGAGCATTATGGCTATACTTCTTCCAAGACAGACTTGTTCATTCTTCTGGCAGTCCATGAGTATTCAATATTCTTTGCCAGCGCCACAATTCAAAGGCATCAATTCTTCTTCAGTCTTCCGTATTCACTGTCCAGCTTCTGCATGCATATGTGCTGGTTGAAAATACCATGGCTTGGGTAAGGCACACCTTAGTCCTCAAAGTGACATCTTTGCTTTTTAACACTTTAAAGAGGTCTTTTGCAGTAGATTTGTCCAGTGCAGTACATTCTTTGATTCCTTGACTGCTGCTTCCATGAGCATTGGTTGTAGATCCAATTAAAATGAAATCCTTGACAACTTCAATCTTTTTTCTGTTTATCATGATGTTGCTTATTGGTTCAGTTGCGAGGATTTTTGTTTTCTTTATGTTGAGGTAAAATCCATACCGAAGGCTGTGGTCTTTGACCTTCATCAGTTAAGTGCTTCAAGTCCTCTTCACTTTCAGCAAGCAAGGTTGTGTCACCTGCATATAGAAGGTTGTTGATGAGTCCTCCTCCAATTCTGATTCCATAGAAGAAAGAATAATTGATGCGTTCAAACTGTGGTGTTGGCAAAGAATATTGAATATACCATGGACTGCCAAAAGAATGAGCAAATCAGTCTTAGAACAAATACTGGTGATGGTTACACAACATGATTTGTAAAACTGGTTGTATTGAACTGTACCCATGAAAAAATGTTGAATTACCAAATGTTATGTTAGCTATATTTTCACAACAATAAAAAAAATGTATTGGAGAAAAAAAAAAAATCAGAATGTTCCTTAGAAGCAAGGATGGTGAGATTTTGAATCACTTACTTTAGACATGTCATCAGTAAAGACCAATAACCAGCAAAGGACTTCATGTTTGGTAAAGAGGAGGGCCAAAGAGAATGAGGTGCATTGACACAATAGCTTCGGTTATGGACTTAAACATAGGAATGATCATGAAGATGGCACAGGACTAGTCAATATTTCATTCTGTTATACATAAGGTCTCTGTGAGTTGGAACAAACTTGAAGACAATTAACAATCTGATTGTTAAAATAGTTTGGACTTTGCAGATCCCCTAAAAAAGGGGTTTCCAGAGGACTGCTGACCAAATTCAGTGCAAATAGTGGTGTCCCTTGTATTCCAAATCTCCTTTATCTATGTGTACCCTTGTGATCTGATTCTGGTCAATGGGACTTAAACACAAGTCAGCTGAGGGGTTTGGGGAAAGTTTTTATTTTAGTAGTAAAGAGGAAGAATGTGACTGGACCTCTGTCTCTCCCTTGCCCTTGCCTTGAAGGTGGTTATGATATGTAGAGTTGCAACAGCACCTTGCACCCATGGGATCATGAGGATAAAGATGAAGGCCTACCTGCTAAGATGACAGAAGTGGAAGGATTATAAACAGGCCTCAGTCTCTTATGTCATCGTTGAGTAGCAGAATAAATAATAGAAAATCTTGGTTTGGATGTCCTACTTATGAGAGAAAATAATCGTATTTATTTAAACCATTGTAAATTGGTTTTCTATTACTTCAAAATGAACAGATTCCTATCTGATCCATTAACAAATTTGGAATCTAAATTTGGCTAGTATTATAAAATGAGTTCAATCCTTTCTCACTCCTATTTTCTGGAATAACATGTAGAAGTTGTTATTGTTGTGATTAGGTGCCATCGTCAAATCCCAACTCATAGCAACCCTATAGGACAGAGTAGAACTGCCCCATGTTGTTTCCTAGGCTGTAATCTTTAAGGGAAGAGATTAATAGATATTTTCTCTGGCAGAGCTCTTTATGGGCTCTCACTGTTGACCTTTTGGTTAGCAGATGAACACTTTAATCAGTGCACCACCAGGGCTTCTTTCGTAGAAGATAGGGATGATATTTTACTGAAAAAAAAAAATGGTTGATATTACATATCGATCAGGAGTTTTTTTGTTTTTGTTTTTTTCTTTAAGATACCTCTTATAATGTTTACCCCTTAAATTATATTCTAACCATTTTAGCTTCTTTAGTGGTTTTGGTATATTCAAGTGTTTATTTCTTCTCATACCAATTTTGACATATTTTGGAGAGAGAGTTTTCATTTTATTTAGTTTTCAAATTTTTTGCTGTTCTCAATGTTTTTAGCATGCTTCTTTTAAACCCGTGAAGTCTGACTAGTTCTTCATCATTCTGTCTTTTGTTCATTTACATCTTCTTTTTTCTTGGTCTGTTTTGCCAAAGGGTTGTCTATCTTGATTCTTTTCAAAGAAACAATTTCCAATTTTTTGCCTGTTTTACACTTTTCTGTTTTATTTTTTGAGTTTATTTGAGTACTATTTTCTTCAGGGGTTAAACATTTGGTTATTTTGTTTTAGAGCTGTCTTATTTTCTGATAAATATATCTAAAGTTACATATTTCCCTCTAAACACTGTTTTATCTGTGTCTCATAAATCTGATATACAGTGTTTTCAATATCATTCAATTTAAATATTTTTAAATTCCCGTTTTTAACCCCAAACTTATTAGTGTTTTCCATGTCCAGGTAGATGATGCTTATTATTTATTTTATTTCTAATTTTGTTGCCTTATGAATAAAAATACATGTAATTTTTACATAAATTTTGAGGCTATATTTATTGAACATGGTCACTTGCTTGACTAATGTATGTGTGCTTGAAATTAACATATTTGCAAGGTATAAAGATTTTATTAGTTTTATTTTATAGTTGCCACCCCAAATTTTCCTTTAAATGATATCTTCTTGGGATATCTTTTTTCATACATTCATTTACAAAGATGTATTAAGTATACAATTTTACCAAATAGAGAATGGCTAAATGTGAAAATTAATATTTAACCAAGACTGAGGCAAAAGTCATGTATCACCAACAAATAGCAAAGGTAATAATCTGATATTTCATCCACAAATTGATAATTATACTGGAATTTTATTTAGCAGTCAAATGTGAAAAATTTAACATGTAATGTTAAGATTTTTTAATACAGATGAAATAATTTCTCAAAACAATTGGTAGCAATTATGATTCTGCACACTTGGGATGCTAAAATTGATGCTCACTTTCCACCAAGGAGGGTAGAAAAGCAAAAATTTTATGGCAGGCTCTTTCAGTTGTTTATGGTAAAATTGCAACCAAGTGATTTTACCAAAGTAAAAACTTACCAATTTTCAAATCCAAATTTAGTCAAGGTAATAATGCAATATTATTTATACAATTCCACAAACATAGGTTTGTGCAGTTTGAATAAAAAGATTTCTAAATATTTAAAAATCTCTAAGATTACTGCTTGGATAGATTGATTGATCAATAGATACATACATAGATAGGTACATAGATGATAGATAGATAATAAAGTCGGCTCTGAATCTTCCCTGACAGAAAACGACAGGAGCATCTGTGCAGAAGGAATCATAAAGAACTATCTGCACTATCAAGGCAGAGAAATTTCAGCAGATACCAACAACCAAATTACTTTTTTTTTTTTTTTCTGCAACAATTATTAATAAATTCTGTTAAGTTGCTTTAAAGAATGCATTTCCCCTTGAGCACTCTTTTGGATATGTAAAACCTGCTCTTTCTTTAGGTTTGAACATCTTGCATAAATATAAATCAAGACAGTTCCAAAACCATGTTTATGTCATGATAGAATTTTCACTCAAAGTTACAGCCAAAGTGCCTAGTTATATTTGGAAGTGGGTATTTATATTTAGTAATAAATATAAATGGCATGCCTTGTGGTATTTCTGAAGTTGTTCTCCTAAGTATAAAGGTAACCTACACCATCACAGGATTACTATTCACACAAAAGTTCTGGGATAAAAGAACTGATAAGCAGTCAGCTATTTTCCTTTCCAAAGTGTGTGAAAGAAGAGTAAATGTCAAATAGTAGATTTTGAAAGGAACGAAACCAAAAACAAAGAGACTAAAAGCTGAATTTTAGATCACGCTTTTCGACCCTTCTACACTCTGTAATTTCAAATCTGTCTCTCCTGTTAAATGTATTGCTGGCTCATTTTTTCTTTTTCTTTTTGGATTTAATAGTCAATATGGAAGTCACTACTTTTTAATTGTGTTTAACCTGATTTTATTTACTGTAATTATTGTTTTATTGGGACTTATTTCTGACATTTCATGTTTTTTATTTACCTTTACTTTTTTTTCTGTTTTTCTCTTTTCCTCTTCCTTTTAGAGAAAATACTTTTCCTACTAGTTGGAAAATTCTTCATTTTTTATTCTTGTGACATTTATTCATAATTTGTTAATACTTAACATTTGTGCTTATTGTCTTTTAAGCTTGTTGATCTACCAAACTCTTCCCACGAAACGAATATCTTTGCATACTCTTAGATCCTTCTTAGTTCTACTCTCTTCCTATGCCCACACGTGTCATGCTAATTTTTATCTTCTTCTAGGGCTGCTACCTGAATATGGAGTCCATGAATGTCCAAATGCTTAATGTGCTCAGCTGCTAAGTGAAAGTTTGAAGATATGAGTCAACCCAGAGGTGCCTAAGAAGGCCTGGTAATCTACTTCAGAAAAATCATCCATTGAAAATTTCATGGAACACACTTTTGCTCTGACACACATGGATTACCATGAGTTAGAACTGACTGCACAGCAACTGGTAACTGGTATACCTGTATATTGGCCCTTTCGAATCCATTTCCCATACCTTTTCTAATTCCTATCTCTTTATGCTTTCCTAATACCTTCTCAACCTAATCTCCCAAGTCATTAACTTCTTCATTGGTTTTATCCATTCTTCCTGGTGCTTTATTTTTAATAACAGCTTTACTCAGAAATAATGCACATACCAACAATTCACCCTTTTAAAATGTATAAATTGATGTCTGTTAGTATACTCACAGAATTGTGCAACTATCACTACACTCAAGTTTAAGACATTTTTATCCCCCTTAAAAGAAACCTGAGTCCATCAGCAGGCACTTTTGATTCCTCTCTCCACCCTCAGCCCTGGACAATCACTGATCTACTTTCTGTCTGTATAGATTTACCTATTATGGATATTTTATATAAATGTAATAATAAACTATATGGTCTTTTTTGATTGGATTCTTTGGCTTTGTATAATGTATTCAAGGTCATCCATGTTGTAGCATGAGTCAGTACTGTATTTCTTTTTATTGCTGAATAACATTCTATTGCATGAAAATACATTTTATTTATCTGTTCATCAGTTGATGGATATTTGGGTTGTTTCCACTTTGGGTTGTTATGAATAACGCTGCTATGAACATTTCTATACAAACTTTTGTGTGGACATATGTTTTCATTTCTCTTGGGTATATATCTAGGAGCAGAATTGCTGGGTCAGATGATAACTCAATGTTTAATCTTTTTGGGATTGCCAGACTGTTTTTCAAAGCAGCTGCACCATTGTATACTCCCATTAACTATGTATGGGGGTTAATGTAAGTTGGAATTGACTCAACGGCAATGTATTTGGTACGTATGAGGGTTCCAATTTCTCTACATACTTACAAACACTTGTTACTATCTACCTTCAATTTTAGCCGTCCAAGTGGGCATTAAGCGATATCTCATTGTGGTTTTGATCTTTATTTTCCTGATGGCTAATGTTGAGCATTTTTCATGTGATTATTGGCTTTTATATATCTTCTTTAGAGAAATGTCCATTCAGAATCTTTGCCCATTTTTTAATTGGGTTACTCATCTTTTTATAATTTCATTGTGAGTTTTTACATATTGGTTATGGGTAGATAAAAGTCCCTTTCTGATATGTGATTGGTAAATATATTCTCCTATTTTGTCTTTTCACTTTGTTGGTGGTACACTGTTAGCATGATAAAGATGAATAAATATTAATTGGATCAATATATTAATTCATGAATGTATCTGTCTCAGTTATCTAGTGCTCCTCGCACACAAATAAAATAAGAAGTAGCTTTAAGGAACAGAAATTTATTTTCTCACAGTTCTGGAAGCTAAAATCCAAATAAGGCTCTCAACCATGTTGATTCCTTCCTTGTTCCTGGAGTTCCTTGGCTTGTAGATGATCTCCACATGGCATCTGTCTTCTGCTCTGTGTATGTCTCTGCATCTATTCAGGTCTTTTTATAACTCAGAAGTAATTAGGTTTAGGCTCCACCCTACATTTATTAATGATCTAATTAATTAACATTACAAAATAAGAACACTGTTTCCGAACAGAATCACATCCACTGTAAAAGGACCAGGAATTAAATACATATTTTGGGTGGACAAAATTAAATTCATAACACTATTTCTTTATTTCAAATAATGTATTCTTATTTGGTGCAGAGTATATATATTCTTCAGCATATATTTTCTTGCAGGCTTACATTCCTCTGGATGTATCAGCTACATTGGTTGGTTATTGATCACTTATGGGAAGAGCCAAACATGGGGGAGATATTTTGCTCACGTGGAGTCCTGGTGGTGCAATGGTTAAGAGCTAGGCTGCTAACCAATAGGTCGGCAGTTCGAATCCATCAGTCGCTCTTTGGAAACCCTATGGGGCAATTCTACTCTGTCTTATAGGGTCGCTATGAGTCAGAACCCACTCCATGGCACATATCAACAACATGGTGATTTTGGGTGTGACTATATGGAATAAACCTCAGGGAAGAGAATCTCTGCTGTTAAAATCTGCTCATCCATGTTTAGTTTACTCTCCTCCTCCCTCACCCCACCCTTATGAAATTACTCTGCATCAAGCAAAAATTTCATACTTTGATGTTCTTCTTTTAGATTCTATTTTAAGTTTAAAATCATTATCACAGCTTTTCTTTGAACTAGTATTTTCTTGGTATACCTTTTTTCATCTCTAGTACTATTCTTTGTCAGGAGGGATCAGTCTCTGGAGAAGGACATCATGCTCGGCAAAGTACAGGGTCAGCGGAAAAAAGGAAGACCCTCAATGAGGTGGATTGACACAGTGGCTGCAACAGTGGGGTCAAGCATAACAACCATTGTAAGGATGGCCCAGGACCAGGCAGTGTTTCATTCTGTTGTGCATAGATAGGGTCGCTATGAGTTGGAACTGACTCGACGGCACCTAACAGCAGTAACAACGACAGTACTCTTCTTTGCTCTGAACTACTTCTCTAACCTGAAATCTCTTAGAGCATGGGGAGAAGAGAATTCTCAGGGTCTACTTTACTCCACTTATCTGTTCTAGGTATTATTTCCCCTCCACTTCCACTGAACCCCAGCATTGCACTGAAGTAACCCTGCCACCTCTGGCTGCTTATGGTCTGGTATCTCTGGTCTTTGTGTCCAACAATAGTGCAGCTACATACAATTATTCTCCAGGGCATAGTGAAGGAGATGAAAAGGCGTAACTATAAAGTTCTCTCCACACTCAGCTCCCAGTGTCCCCACTGCTAATGGGGTCTCAAACGTCTTCTTTCTTCCCAGGAGTTTCTCACCGTTTGTATTAGGTTATTGAACATGTCAATGTCATTCTTTTTTTATTTTTATCTATGGTTTAGGTATGAGAAGTGGAGCCAGCAGCCATGCTAGTTCATCTTGTCAGGAATCAAAAACATTTTTTTTTCCTGTTAATTATGTGTTACTGGAAGTTTCATCATATTTAAGAGATTCTAATTTAGTATCAGTGAGTACCCTTGCTACTTTCCCTAAAGGCTTAATAACATTTAACTAAGATCTAGAAATAACCTTTAAAATGCTGTTTACAAAGATGTCACCAGGGACTCACTGAAGACTTGCAACTTAAAATACTTTTATTAATAATGTAGGAATGAGAGAAGTGTGGGAAGGAAGGACTTGGGAGGGAAGCGCAGAAAGAGTAAAAATAGCCTTTTATCAAAGACGCATTGCGGATAAAGTGTTAACTGAAGGTAATATTTTTGGGACAAAGAAAAATTTGTTGAGAAGTAAGGAAGATAAGGACATAAGAGATTTTTAGACAGGTTGTCCTTTCAACATCCTTCAAATGCTGAACGTTGCCTACTTTATTTATGCAGAGTTCTAGCTCTGTTACTAAATTTAGATTAAGATAAACAATTATGTCATATAAAAGATGAAGTTTATTTCCAATATTTTTCCTGTTATAGTTGTTTTAAGAATCCAATAGCCAGTAAAAAACTATTTTCCATTAAAGAAAAGCAATTTTCTCATTCAACCTATACGGTATTCATTAGTGTTTATTCTTTTTAATATGTTCTTTATTCCAAAAAGAGGCAAAGTCTACAGAAAAATCAATCCATCTCAGAGAGTTCCCTCCCCCCTTTTTTCAATGGCATATAATGTGCTTGTCAAAGAATTTTAATGCAATTGATATTGAGATAATAGGGACAGTTCTGTAGAGTTATTTATGTATCATGGACAAGAAGAGAGGAGAGGAAGCTGCCATTTAGAATTTTAGTTAGTCTAACACTAACTGTAAATGATAGAAGAGTTTCAGGGTTGTAGTTCCATATTGTTAAAACTGACTTAGAAAGGTCCTGAGCCTTCCAAACATACAGTTAACTCTCCCTCTTGGTACAGAGTGTACCTGACTATTTCTCTATACCTTCCTAAGAAGGTGGAATGATTTTCATGCATTGTAAAAACCTTCACGTGGAAGGCATCCATTCCTTGGAAACCCTCATATATTATTTCCGTCATCATTTCCATCTTTTGTACATGAACTAAGAACCTAAGGTTAATTGTAATCTAAACAGATTGAAAATAGAAACCATCAGTATGCTGCACCGCTAACCACAACCTGTGTCTTTTATACAAATGAACACAATCTTTTACAAATCCATATAAATTAGAACCATGTCTTAACATTTTTCCAAAACCATGAAATGATAATACCATAGGAACCTCAAGTAATCTACATATTAAGTTCAAGTTATTTCTTATTCACTTATAGTTTCAGATCTAAACACCAATCTAAGCTGGTAATTCTGGTTTGTTAATTGCTCATTCAGGAATTTAACACACTTTTATCAAACCAGAAATTCTTCTACATTCTAAAGATTTGGCAGTCTTGAAAACAGTTAGAAGATCCCTTTTCTCATGGAGCTTACATTAACAAATAAATAAATAATTTCAGAACATGATTGTAACTACAAAGAGAAGAAAATGCAATAATACAATAGCAGGAGTGGGCAGTGCAGTGGATCACATTAGATATGGTTGTCTAGGAAAAGGCTCAAGTCGATTCTGACTCATAGAGACGCTATAGGACAGAGTAGAACTGCTCCATGAGGTTTCCAAGGCTGTACTTTTTACAGAAGCAGACTGCCACATCTAGGGGTAACATTTAAATGATTTAAGAAATAAGAAGGGCAGTCATGTAAAGACCTGAGGAATAAGTATACCAGACAGTGGGAAAAGCAAGAACAAAAGGAAGAGGAAATCAAGGAAAGCAAACAATTAAACAAAAACTGGTTGAAATTCAATAATTACCTCTTAGTTACTGAGTACTGTGAGTGTTGGTTTGCCTGGGCAACCTCTGTTTACACCTACTGACCCAACATGCTTACCCAGCGTTCACACATTCAGCCTTAAAATGTTCTGGTTTCAAGAAGAAACTATGTGGCCATCCACATTATAAGACTGAGATAATTGTAGCTATTTGTAGGACGGTATTAATTTTACTGCACTTATAAATTTCAGGAAACTGCTTTCACTCATTAGCATCTATTTCTATTTCAGAACAATACGTTTTATTTACCACCTTTACTTATGATGGAAACACTGGTGGCGTAGTGGTTAAGTGCTACAGCTGCTAACCAAAAGGTCGGCAGTTCCAATCCACCAGGTGCTCCTTGAAAACTCTGTGGTGCACTTCTATTCTTATAGGGTTGCTATGAGTCAGAATCGACTTGGCAGAAATAGATTTCTTTTTTGGGGTTTTTTTTTTATTTTTAACCTATGATACTTATATTCTCCTCTGTTAATTTTCAAGCTATGCACTCCAAACTCTTTAAAAGAGAGAGAGAGAAGCAGAGAATTAAACTAAATACAGCAAAGCAAATACACTAAAAAGATGCTTCCTATTACTAGGTTTCTTTCTCTATCATTACCGTTCCCTTAGTCTTTGTAATGTACTTAGGAAGTAGGACTATGCAAACAGAAGTGATGGATTAGACTCTTTTAACATGCCCCTTCATGTGTGCTCAAATTGAATGAGCCTCTGTTATGCATGATCTGACAGGGCTGGAAGGGCTGACAGCCCAGGACTGCACATGGAGATCCTCAGTTAAAAGTTGAATGTTTGTCCAGCACAAACGTGCCAAAGGGGAATTCTTTCTAGCTCCTTTAAACAATGTTTATTAGGAGGAAAAGCATAAACACACGCGCACATACACACACACACAGAGTTTCTGGAAATACACAGTTTCCAGCAGAGCTCAGATGCTATGGCAGATAAATGACACTAATTAAGTATGTGTGTGTTAAAAACCCTCAACAATCCTCAGAAATTAGAAAGCATAAATGTAACACTACAGAGGTCAAATAGAGGTTATGGGCAAAAATTTAAAGGCTTCTTGTGGTATTTTAAGTTTTGACTTATATCACCAATCAAAACATCAAGGACATTTAAATTTTTCTCTTCCTTTTCAGAAAAAGTAAAGGCATTCAAATATACTCAAAAGCACACTTGGCTCAAAAAGCTTAGGAGAATAAAGATGGCAAAATCATACAAGTTTATTTGTTTTATGATTCATTTGTGCATATACCATTTCAGAATCTAACTTGTGGATAAACATGCTGTTGTTCAGTTGATTCTGACTCACAGTGACCCTATGGGACAGAGTAGAGCTACCTCATAGGGTTTCCAAGACTGTAATCTTTACAGGAGCCGACTGCCACATCTTTCTCCTACTGAGAGCTGGTGGGTTCTAACTGCCAACTTTTCAGTTAGCGAGTGCTTAACCACTGCACCACTAGGGTTCCTTAACTTGTGGATTAAACCAAAAACAAAAACCTATTGCCATCTAGTCAATTCCAATTCATAGTGACCCTATAGGACAGAATAGAACTGTCCCATAGGGTTTCCAAAGAGCAGGTGGTAGATTCGAACTGTCAAGCTTTTGATTAGCAGCCAAGCTCTTAACCATAGCCACCGGGGCTCCTAAATTACCTGGAGAGACATAAATATTGTATTTACAAAAATACAGTATTTGAAATAGTAAAAATATACTATATTATATACAGTATATATTATATTGGAAATATAGTACTTATCTAAAATTTATCCTTCAAATTATTCAGCACCTACTACACACTAGGTATTTTAGCTATAAGCTTAGTAAGGTCAACATTATTCTCATGGAGCTAATGTATGAAAAAGTTGGGGGTATCTTCCACGGGAAATTAAAAAAAAAAAAGAAAGAAGGATTACGTTTACTATGTATTGTCGTAAAATGGAAAACAAGGACTGAGAGACCTAGAAAAGAACTAGTAGGAGAGGGTAGAAAGGATAAGCCTGCATTTTACCTCCAATTGATTAACTCTATGGAAAATCCTGGAAACCCTGGTGGCGTAGTGGTTAAGTGCTACAGTTGCTAGCCAAAGGGTCGGCAGTTCGAATCCACCAGGCACTCCTTGGAAATTCTATGGGGCAGTTCCACTCTGTCCTAAGACTCCCTATGAGTCGGAATTGACTAGATGGCACTGGGTTTGGTTTTGGTTTTGGTTATGGAAAATCTACCGTTTTTCACTCACTCAATACATATTTGTTGGGCAATTACTTATCAGAATCCTTGGTATATACCAGGAAAAATTAACATTCTCACAGTTGAGTATTATCGAATTCTTATTTCTAATATTAAGTCCCTCCTTCCCACTAATAAACGATTACATCTGGCACTGTTGTTGTGTGACATCGAGTGGATGCTGACTCATAGCAATCCATGTGATAGAGTAGAATTGCCGGTAGGGTCTTTTCTCCTACAGAGCAGCTGGTGGATTTGAACTTCTGACCTTTTGGTTAGCAGCCCAGCACTTAACCATTGTACCAGCAGGGCTCCTTTCATCTGGCACTAGTCATGCTTATTAGACTGTGGGTGGTACAGAAGTATTTTCTGTGACTAGTGTATTATAAGCTTCCTGCTATAAATTCACCTACTTAAAAAAAAAAAGTAATTCTTACCACCTGCAATCATTGTGTTGTTAACGTTAGAAGTGTCCATCAAAATTGTCAAGGGTACACCAAAAATGAAACCTGTCAAATAAAGGGCAGGAAGCACCTTGAATGTTCCTGGATATGGCAACTCCAAAAGGCAATTGTCATTATATCTAAATGGTTTAGTAAAGTTGGAGTTTCTAATATGATCCAATGCTGAAATATCTGGCCAAAAATAAATTCTAAATTAATTACTACATTACTAAGAAAATAAAATCAATGCATATCCTTGCTTAAATGTAGTGTTTCTAAACTCCTAATTATGCCCAGACGTGGCGCATTACTAGACCTAGCACATCAAGAAAAGAATGTATTTTTCCATCACCTGTATGGTTCACTAAATCTATAGATGTGGCTTTAGGACTCAAGAAGATTTTGTGAAAGTCAAAATGCTTCCAGGCCATTAAAATGGCTTTCAAACACTAAATCTAACCTGAAAGTTGTACATGAAAGAGATTGACAATTTTCCTTCTTCAAGAGCTAGAAGGGGAATTATAGCACATAGCTACCATATCAAAAGCTACTTGTTGCTATGAATGGAAATTGTTGTTGTTGTTGTTGTTAACCATTGACCAAATCCGTTGCCCTCGAGTCAATACCAACTCATAGTGACCCTATAGGACAGAGTAGAGCTGCCCCATAGGGTTTCCAAGGAGCAGCTGATTGATCCGAAGTGCCGACCTTTTGGTTAGCAGATGTAGCACTTAACCACTAAACCACCAGGGTTCCCTATTAGGTGCTGACTAAAAGCCACCCTATATACAACAGAAGGAAACACTGCTTGGTCCTGCACCAATATCACAATCTTTGCTATGCTTGAGCCAATGGTTGCAGCCACCATGTCAATTCAACTCGTTGAGGGTCTTCCTCTTTTTCGCCGACCCTCTACCAAGCATAATGTCCTTCTCCAGGGACCCGTCTGTCCTTGTAACATGTCCAAAGTACGTGAAATGAAGTCTTGCCATCGTTGTTTCTAAGGAGCATTCTGGCTGTACTTCTTCCAAGACAGATTTGTTCATTCTTCTGGCAGTCCATGGTATATTCAATATTCTTCACCAACTTCATAATTCAAAGGCATCAATTCTTCTTCAGTCTTCCTTATTCATCATCCATCTTTCACATGCATATGAGGCGATTGAAAATAATATTAAATATATAAGAATTTCAGCACAATCCAGATTTCCTCAAAAGTAGCTATTAGTCAATCAGCCTTAAAAATGTAAATATTTATATTAGTAATTTTTAAGGAAATCCTGCTTGCCTTACTCAGGTCATACCATCTGTTTCCCTCCACATCCAATTCATACAACATATCTAATCCACAGTGTAGATAATCTCTCTCTCTCACGGGATTTTATTATATATTTTCTCATATTTTAACTGTAGCATTTGCCATTATTTGCCTTACAATATAGTAATTTTTACGCATCTATTTCCCTCCACAGATTACAAGCTCCTAGAACCACTATAACTAGCACTGTTTGACTGTAATAAACATTTGTTAAACAAGATTACTAACTTGAATGCGAAAGTTGTGGGAGAAATTCATCACTATGTAGCCTCAAAGGCAACTTGGCCAGGGAGCCTCTTCTGGTGGAGCAGCCAGTGAGGATTTTCATTTATTTTCCTCTAAACTTTTTATTTTGAGTCCATTGTAGATTTCCATGCAGAAGAAATAATACAAACATATCCCCTGTACCTTTTACCCAGTTTCCCCCAATGGTAATATCTTGCAAAACTATAATACAATGTGGTATAATACAATATTGCACCATAACCAGGATCTTGACATCCATAAAATCAAGATACAGAACATTTCCATCACCAGTGGCATCACTGGGGCGGGGGGGGGGGGGGGGGGAGGGGAGGGGAGGTGCAGACTGCACCCCCTGACACTGTCAGAGGAGTTGACACCAAAATGGACCTAGGGCCTGTAGCAACTGCAGTGGGGACAGCAGAAGTAGGTAAGTCAGCACGGAAGGGGGCTGCCAAGGCAGTGGCATCACTAGGGTTGGTGCCACCCATCACCCAGTGTGGTAACTTGTCACCACCCCCCCACCAGTTACTAGGATTGGTGTCACCCAGTGTGATAACTCCTCACCACCACCACCACCACCACCACGACTTCACCCATCAAATTGGATGCAAGCAGCCCCGGCGTTTGCCATTGGGTGGGAAAGAGGGTCTACGCCTCGGCCAATGGGAGGCAGGGAGCTGCGGGGAGCCAAGGAGGACAGGGACAGGAGGGGCGGGGCCTCGCAGCCCGGTGCTGGGCCCTATTTGGGGGCAGGGTGGTGCTGGGCTGCTCCGTCCACCAGAGGGGGTGTTCACCAACTGATCCCACCCACCCTAGGCTGGTGCCGAGGAGAGGACACCATGAGTTACCGCACTGGGTCACACCAACCCTAGTGACGCCATTGTAAATCACAAGTATCCATCATGCTTCCCTTTTATCACCACCTTACATTGCTCAGACTCCTCATCTCCTGACAACCACTAATTTGTTCACGTCTATGAATCTGTCAATTCAAGAATGTTATATAAATGGAGTTATCCAGCATATGGGGCCCTGACGGCTTAGTGGTTAAGGGCTACCACTGCTAATCAAAACCACAGCAGTTCAAACCCACCAGCCCCTCCTTGCAAACCCTATAGGGCAGTTCTATTCAGCCCTACACGGTCGCTACGAGTCAGAATCAACTCCAAGGTATCAGGTTTGGTTTTTTTGGTTTATCCAGTATATAATCTTTTGGATTTGGCTTTTTTCACTGAACATAATTCTCTGGCTGTTGTGCATATCAGTAGTTTGTTCCTTTTATACTGAGTAGTGTCCCATGGTATGGATATACCAGTTTGTGTAACTATTCATCCACTGAGGGCCATATAGGTTGTTTCCAGTTTTGAGCTATTGTGAATACAGCTGCTAAAAACACTTGTGTACAGGTTTTTGTATGAACATAAATATTCATTTCTCTGGGATAAGTGCCCACAATTGCAATTGTTGAATTGTGTGGTAGATGCATGTTTTATTAATTAAGACTTTTAGACTTTTAGTTTATATAATTGTAGATTTGACTATTTCTTATTTCATTTCTATCAGTTTTGCTTTACATAATTTGCAGTTCTGTTGTTTGGTGCACACACATTTAGATTTGCTGCATCTTTTTAGTGGATTGACTCTTTCGCCATTATATAATGCCCCTCCCTGTCACTGGTAATTTCCTTTTTTTGAAGTCTACTTTATCAAATATTAATATAGCCATTCCTGCTGTCGTTTGATTAATGCTTGCATGATACTTATTTTTTCCATCCTTTTCTTTTCAACCTACTCATGTTGCTATAGTTTAAATGAGTTTCTTATATACAGTATCTAGTTGGGCAATTGTCATGGATTGAATTCTGTCCGCCAAAAATATGTGTCAACTTGGTTACGCCATGATTCCCAGTATTGTGTGGTTGTCCT
Organism: Loxodonta africana; assembly: GCF_030014295.1. Classification (NCBI taxonomy): domain Eukaryota; kingdom Metazoa; phylum Chordata; class Mammalia; order Proboscidea; family Elephantidae; genus Loxodonta; species Loxodonta africana. The sequence goes on along the minus strand of NC_087346.1, from coordinate 53,806,147 downwards.
CCATTTTATGATGTGATGTAATTATGCAATGTGTCATAATTCCTAACCTCTATGATGGCAATGAGGAAGGATTAGAGGCAGTCATGTTAATAAGGCAGGACACAATCTACAGGATTAGGTCATATTTTAAGTCAATCTCTTTTGAGATATAAAAGAAGCGAGCAGAGAGGTATTTCATACCAACAAGAAAGGGAGCTGGGAATGGATTATGTCTTTGGACCCAAGGCCCCTGCATTAAGAAGTTCCTAGACCAAGAGAAGATTGATGATAAGGACCTTCTCACAGAGCCAACAGAGAGCAAAAGCCTTCCCAGGGAGCTGGCGCCCTGAATTGGAACTTCTAGCTTCCTAGACTGTGAGAGAATGAATTTGTTTGCTAAAGCCATCCCCTTGTGTTATTTCTGTTATAGCAGCACTAGATAACTAAGACAGTAATGGTATATAGAATCTACCCTGTCAATCTCTATGTTTTAATTGGTGTAGGGAATTTATGTTTAATGTAATAATTGATGTTAAGATTTAAGTATTTCCCCCCTCCTGTTTGGTCTCTCTGTTTTTTATCACTCTGTTTTCTTTTTCCTGCCTTCTTACGGGAAAATTTTCTAAATTTAATTTTGATTTATCTATAATGTTTCTGAGTATACTTCTTTGCATAGCTTTTTTTAGAAGTACCTCTAGGAGTACATCATATATACATAATTTCTTATAAATCTACTAATGTCATCATTTTACCAGTTTCAATGAAGTATAGAAAACTTAACTCCTTTTATGTTCATTTCATGTTCCCCTTTTTATAATTGCCTTAAATATTTTCTCTATGTACACTGAGAACTACATGAGACAGTATTATTGCATTTTCTTCAACTCAAACATAATTCAGAAAACTCAGAAGGAAAGTTTATTGCATTTACTCCTATTTTTGCATACTATATTCTTTCTTCCCTCCTGATGTTCCAAGATTCCTGCTTTTATCATATTCCTTAAAAAAAAAAATCTGGTTTAGCCATTCATTAAGACAGATCTGCTTGTAACAAGTTATCTTTTATATATTATTTTATAGTTTTCTTTTATATAAGAAAGTTTTGATTTCCCCTCAACTTCCAAAGGATATTTTCACTGGACGCAGGACTCTGGATTGACGGTTCTTTTATTCTGACACATGAAAAATATCATGCCACTTCCTACTGTCCTCCATCGTTTCTGATAAGAAAGCCACTGTTAAAATTGTTCTCATTGTATAGGTAGGGTGGTATTTTTCTTTGACTGTTTCAAGACTTTTTTTTGTTTTGTCTTTAGTTTCAGAAGTTTAATCATGGTGAGTTTTACTATGGATTTCTTTGAGTTCATCCTATTTGAAGTCCTTTCAGCTTCTTGAATCTGTAGGTTTAAGTTTCTTGCCCAATTTGGAAGATTTTCAGCCATTATTTCTTCAAATACGTTTTCAGATGCACATCCCTTTTTTCATTCCTGGATTCTAATGGCACTAATGTTAGGTCTTATGTTACAGTCCTACATGTCCCTGAAGCTCTGTTCATTTTTTTTTTCCCCTCAGCCAATCTTCTCTCTATTGTTCAGATATAGCAATTTCTATTCTTCCAACTCACTGACTATTTTTCTGCCCTTCCTCACTCTGCTCTTGAACCCACACACTGGGTTTTTTATTTCATGTAGAGTATTTTTTAATTCTTAAATTTCCATTTGGCTTTTCTTTATATCTTCTACTTTTTTCTAAGACATTCTATGTCTATGCTGAGGCTTTATATTTTTTCATGTTTGAAGTATTTTGCAAATACTTGTTGAAGCATTTTTATCATGGCTACTTTAAATTTTTTGTCAGATAATTCTAACATTTCTGACATCTTGGTGTTGGCATCTTTGTCTATTTTATTCAGTTTGAGATTTTCCTAGTTCTTAGTATGGTGTGTGATTTTTCTATTGAAACCTAGATATTTTTGTATTAATGCCAGAAGGAGGTAGAAATCCAGATTCCCCTCTGGACCTCTACTGGCACCCAAGATTATTGCTGGCAGTGGTAAAAGTTCTGGCTATCCCAACGGTCTCCATTGGCATTACAGTGGAAGTGGCTTTGCTACTGCTGGGTCATGATGGAAGTCCTGATTTTCCACCAGGCCTCTTCTGATGCCACCCTATTGAGGACGGGAATGGATGTCTTATTACTGCTTGGTGGGAGTGGAGGTCTAGGATCCCAATATGGTTTCCACTGGGGGCTGGTTCTCATAATTGGCCTCTGGGCATGAAAGCCCAAGCCTCCTATTTGGTCTTCTCTGACACCAACTCTGAAGACATTTGCCTGAATCTACATGCCTGATCTACAGTATGAGGGGACACCTAGTCAGAACCTTGTGAGGCAGACGTCTAGGCTTGGGGTAGGGGTGGAGCCACAGATTTTTCTGTGATGGTAGGCTAGAGTAGAAAGGTTATTCTCTAAAATTTTTCTGTCGCTAAGCTGCTTCTCTCCTGGTCATTTGGCTATAGAGAAGAGTCTTTTGTTGGGACTTTGCCAGTACCACAGCAGTACTTCTAGGTTGCCAGAGTCTTAAACTCCAGTCTGAGATAAATGAAGCAAAAAGAAAACACTTTCATTCCTCAAATCTCACCTTCTCTAGTTGGCTTGCCTTTTTCTTTTCCATCTCCTTGGTAGCAGAAGTTAAGATCTTGTTTCATCCATCAATGCTGCTGATTTTCATTATGTCTTTTATATATTGCTGTCATATTTCATAAGCACCAAAATTTTTAAAAAGTGGATTGTTTATGAAATTTCTGGATTATTTGTGAAATAATCAGATCATCCTTTAAAAGATCTGTATTATAGTAAGCAAAAGGTTAAGTAAATAACAACATATTATCTATGCTTACAACTTCCCTGCATCTTCTACTTATCGTCTCTTGATATCTTGGAATTTCCACACAACCTCCAGTCCTACCCCAAATATTTTATCAGTGGCCATTTGGTTCGCTATTTGGTGGTGGTGGTGGCTGGGGTAAGAAGGAAGTAAAATATGTGTGTATGTATGTGTGTTAGCTCATGTTGTTATTGTTAGTTACCACTGAATCATTTCCAACTCACAGTGACCTCATGGGTACAGAATAAAACTGCTCAATAGGGTTTTCAAGGCTATGATCTTTTGGAAGCAGATTGCCAAGCCTGTCTTCTGAGGTGCCTCTGGACAGGTTTAAACCACCAATCTTTCAGCTAATACACCACTTAATAAATTCTACATAAATTTCCTATGTGCTAAAGAACTAACTGGAAAAATATAAACTATAGCATACCAAATATGTTAATTTCCCAGGACTACCCCAACAAAATACCACAATTTGGGAGACTTATTAGAACAAAAATGTATTATCTCACAGTTATGAAGATAAGAAGTCCAAATTAGGGTATTGACCTTGAGTCCTTTTGAGAGCTCTGAGAGAGAAATTGTTCCATGCCTTTCACCTAGCTTCTTGGAGCTCCAGGTGTTCCTTGATTTGTAGCTGCAGCATCACGTGGTATTCTTCCTTTGTCTCCCTGACTATATGGTGTCCTTTTTAATAAGCGCATCAATTGTATAAAATTAGGACTTACTCTACTCCAGTATGACCTCATGTTAACCTAACTGATAACATCTTCAAAGACTAATTCAAAACAAGGTCGCATTCACAGATACAGGGGTTACAGTGAATGGCAGAACACAAGTCAGTCTGTAACATCAAAAGAAAATATATGTTAACAGCAGGTTGCAGGATAGGTTAAGAATCCTAGGAATGTAGTGATTGAAAAAATCATAGAGAAATACACATAAATGTCATTTGTATTTAAAAACTTGTTTTCTATAAAAGGAGCATACAATATTAAAAGGGCTTATAAATAATTATGGGAGCCCTGGTGGTGTGTGATTAAGTCCTTGGCTGCTAACCGGAAAGGTAGGTGGTTTGAACCCACCAGCCTCTCTGTGGGAAAAAGATGTGGCAGTCTGCTTCCATAAAGATTACAGCCTAGGAAACCCTATGGAGCAGTCCTACTCTGTCCTATAGGATCACTATGGGTCGGAATCGACTTAGCAACAGGAATAAGTAATTATTAGTAAATGAGTAAGATTTGAACAGATAGCTCCCAGAAGAGGTAGCAAGCATAGCTAAGCATTGATCTCACACTCCTAATATTAAAAACAAAAATTAAACAACAATGATATACCACTTTTTACTAACGAAATTAACAAATAATCTTGTTTTCCAGATTGTCTTTGAGTATGAATTGTGTTACATATGCACTATATATTTGACTGGAATTTAAGGCACATTTATTAGAAAGAATTTTTACAACAGTGATAAAACGGCTTCATTTAGGACAAAAAAATAATAGCTATCTAGGTTCTCATTGCTTGGAGCCGTGTTGGCAACATGACAGTAAGCAAGTTTATATATTTCCTTCATCTGCATGATTATTTGCAAGCAGAGAATATGGTTGTCCATTTTCATGTAAACTTCATATCCATTGCAAAGTGAGCTAAATGGTAGCTCACTTATAAATATAAAAATGTATGTAAGAACTGCATATATTATTATTATATATAATATTTTATATATATATATATGTAAAGGATATAAGAATTTATGTCCCCTTTCTCAATGGTCTTTCAGCGTCTTCAGAGATGGGCAAACTTTCTCTTACCAGCTACGTAGTAAATATTTTAGACTTGGTGGGCCACAGGATCTCTGTTACAACTGATCAACACTGCCACCGTATCATGAAAGTAATCATAGCTGAAATGTAAATGAATGTGTGTGGCTGAGTTCCAGAAAACATTTACAAAACAAGGCATCCAGTTACCCAATGCCTTTGAGTCAATTCTGACTCATAGTGATCCATAGGACCAGGTAGAACTGCCCCCATAGGGTTTCCAAGGCTGTACTCTTTAGAGAAGCAGACTGTCACATCTTTCTCCTATGGAGTGACTGGTGGGCTTGAACCACTGACCTTTTGCTTAGCAGCCAAGTTCTTTAGCCACTGCACCACCAAGGGCTCTACCCTACTCAGGGCACTCATAAAATATGGATGATGAGATTAGGATGACTCTGTTAATATGGAAGATGATTTACTTTATTTTCTGTATTTGTCTTGTCAAGAGCCTCCAATATTGTATCTATATAGTTTTTATACTATTTTCAAAAGAGTGAGAAATAATAGCACATATGTTTACCGTATTATAATTCTCTATCAGAAAGAACATGGCTTTTGAGACATGCTCTGATTTCTGGCTCTGCCATCTATTAGCTGTAGATCCAGGCAAATTATGTTTCCAAGCCCCAGTTTCTTCATCTATATGAGGTAAAGAATAGTATCTACTTCATAGAGTTATTGTGAAGATTAAATTGAAAATACTTAAAAGAAGTAAGCACATTTCCTAGTATGTAAAAAACTAATGAATAAATTATTTTTTATTAATTATCTATTTAAAATTAAAGTGTTATTAGGTTAACAATGGAAAAAAAGCATTTGTGTTCTACTAGTAGCCCTACAATAGGTTTGATGCCTGTTATGTTGGAACATCCAGTTTTAATGATGAAAATTGAAATTTTAAAACAACATAATCTAAATTTTATAACCAGGAACATATCCATATTATTTTGCTCAGAATTCTCCAGTAAATAAGATGTAATAGACGCAAGTGGCAATTTGAAAACTCATCTAAATTGAAATCACCGTGAGGTCTGGGCCTGCATAGTGTGTCCCTTTTTTCTGTAGGGTGACTAGTGACTGAATCTTCTGCATTAAAATAATTTGATTTCAATATAATGAAGTGAATTCTATCAAGCATGGGAGAAAGCTGATGACATCACCGTTTCCAAACATCATCTAAAAGTCAAAACAATTCATCGTTATCTCTCACCAGGGAGCACTGGCAACCCTAATGACATCTGAATTTCTTTCAAACCAGTGGATTTTGGACAGGGTTGAGAGTTTTTTCTTTGAACGGTTCACAGCCCCAATTAGAAACAAAATTAGCCACTATCACGGGATGCATTATTCTTTTCACAGAAGACTTCTTCTGAGTATATTTGAATTACAAATGTCAAAGCCCCTAAAGAAAATGAAGGCAAAATTAATAAATAAATAGTGCAAGTTTTTCTAAGAGCAGCAGTAATTCATTATCAAGCAATTAGCCTAGTAATAAGCTCCCATTTCTCAGCTTAAAATATTTTGTTCAATATTGGAAATATGGTAAAGGTTGAAGACACAATGCAGTACTCAAATGTTAACCATTTACAAACAATTTGTCTTTAATGACAGACAGGAGAGGGTCTAATTACACTTAGCATTTCAAGAAAGGCTGACTATTTGCCAAACAGCACTCCATTTGATTGCCTTTAAAGTGCAGCACTGGGTTGTTAAAGGGAAAATAGAATTTTGGGCTCCAGGTAATTAACTTATCAGTTGTTCTTTCTTAGACTCTAATGAAGGCCCTTTGAAGTCTTCATTACCAATGGGTATTTGTCAAGGCCAAAAAATAACTCAGAGCCACACATCCTTCAAATAACAGTTTCCTTTATCATTCCTCTATAAAATCTTTGAAATGACTAATGGTGGCCCAAAAGGTGCAAAGGGCAAGACTCACTGACTGAAATCAGGCAAGTCATCAAGGGGATGAGAGAGGACAGCCAAAGAAAGGAAAGTAATACTGAGCCCAAGAAGGATAGACAGGGATTGTTTGAAATCCAGATTCTTTCAACAAAGTCTTACTCTTCAAAGCTTTGTGAAAAAGTGTAAAGGGGAAAAAAAGTATAAAAAGTAAAGTGAAAAAAATTAAAGCATATTTTAAAATGTATACATGATCATGGAAGGAGTTCATTGTTGACCTTGAATGGGCCCATATCGTGGAATCTGTCTTGAAAGAGGAATAAAGGAGAAATCAGCCACAGAGCCGGTCTGTTCCATTTGTCACTGAAATCACTAAGTCTATTTCCAGCACTTCTTTTTCAGCTAAGAGTCTAGCATTTATAGTATCTATTCGAAGAAAACTCAGAAGTACAGCATTTCAGGAACTCTTGATAAGCTGTCTGAATCATGGGCCATTGTGCCATGGTTTTCCTCAAGCCCTTCCCTTTCTTAAGGTATATGAACAGACTTTGAATTACTGACTTGCCTTTGTTAAGTCTCCTTTGCCCAGTTTCTAAAGTGCCCTATTTGAGACAAGTTTGCTTAGAGCTGGTAATGAGCTCTCTAATTTTGACACATTTGAGGATCTCATATTTTTATACCTACTCTAGAAAATTCAGGAAAGAAGAGAACTAGCATTTATGTACCACACACTGTGTGCCCCGTTATCATTTTCTCATTTTAACCTTCCAGGATTTGTAAGGGTGAAGGATAATCTTAATTACTTAGTCACTTCCTAGTCTCAATTCCTACTAGCCAAAACTTGGTATTTCATTGCTTAAAACACTCTTCCAGCAATAACTTCAACACCCAGTGCTAATATATTTCCATCAAAACCACTATGCCAAATTTAAACCTTAGAATAATACAACCATCTTTTTCCCCAGTGCCTCACTGTAGCTTCTTTCATCTATTTAAAAAAAAAAAAAGTTGCCTTCAAGTCAATTTTGACTCATGGCAACCCCATATGTGTCAGAGTAGAACAGTGCTCCACAGGGTTTTCAATAGCTAATTTTTCAGAGGTAGCTCACAAGGGCTTTCTTCTGAGGTTCCTTTGGGTGGACTTCCTGTAACCTTCTGGTTAATAGCCAAATGTGTTAACCTTTGCACCCCTCAGCGACTTCGCTTCATCTATAGTATATCCAAGTGTTGACTCTTAAGACTTGCTTCTCTCCTTACCATATAAATATTCTACAGCTTCTACCACCTTAAATAAATCTTTGACTTCACATTCTCTTCTAACAATCAACCAACTTCTTCTTCTCTTAAAAGCCTGTATACTCACTATCTCCACTATGTCATCTACCATTTAGCCCACTGAAATATATTTCTGTACCTCCTCTATCAAAGTGACTATAGCTAAAATTGTATTTGGCATCCCAGTTGTTAGATCCAATGGAAGGTTTTCATTCCTTGCCTCAGTTGGCTTTCTTGCAACTCTGTAAATAGCTCTTCTTCTTGGTTTCCAAGATCCACTCTCTCTTGCTTTCCTACTTTCATAAGTGTCCTCTATCCGCTTTTCTAGAATGTTCTTTCTACCTTCATAGCTTGAATTATGATGCTCCCTAGAATCAATCTTTGACCATTTTATCTTATTCTAGCCCCTTTTTAGGATCTTCTATTTTATTGTGGTGCGATGGATCACTTATATGTGGCCTTTCTCACTACAATCTGTGGCTCCCACCCAAATGATTGGGCAGAACTGTGAAAATAGGGTAATTGTGGTACACCAAAGGGATTGGTCAGTTTTTGCCATCCTGCTGGGCTTGAAATGAGCCACCCCAGAGGCAAGAGAGTGAGGATTCCACCACCATCGAGGAAAAACTGCCAGGTGCCAGCACATTCTTTGGACTCAGGATCCCTTTGCTGAGAAGCTCCTGGAACCAGGATGCAGGGAGAATCAAACCTGTAACACTGAAGGCAGAGAGAAATGATGGCAGAGATCCAGCAGCAAGAGATAGCATTGTGAGCTTCCTGGCCTGTGGAGAGAGAAAGCTGAGTGCCTTTGGGCAGAGGCCAAGGACCAGGGAGGGGGATGTACCTGCGAGAGCAGCTGTGAAAAGGTTGTCCTGATGGAAGAACTGTATCCTGAGTGTTCCTGAGCCTGAGGTGTAACTGTTATTTCCCTAATAAACCCCATAATCGTGAGTATGGTCTGTGAGTTCTGTGTGAGCATTGCAATGAATTATCAAACCCAGCAGAGAAGTAGAGAGGGCCTTGGGAGCGATGGTTGGTGTCAAAATTGGTAAAGATGGCAGAGAGAGGAGTCATGTTTGACCTCCATCTCCTAGGAATCAGTCTTAGGTTGTTGATCTTGATTCTCTTTCCCTCTTGTGAAGTTAGAGGAGGTCAGACACAGCCCCCATGCCGTTTTTACACCTAGGTTCCCTATTATTGTTTGTTGTGTGCCATCAAGTCAATTCTGATTCAAAGCAACTCTACATGACAGGGTAGAACTGCCCCATAGGGTTTCCAAGGCTATAGTCTTTAAGGGGAAATCCTGGTGGCATAGTGGTTAAGTGCTATGGCTGCTAACCAAAGGGTCGACAGTTCGAATCTGCCAGGCACTCCTTGGAAACTCGATGGGGGCAGTTCTACTCTGTCTTATAGTGTCGCTATGAGTCGGAATCGACTCGACGGCACTGGGTTTGGTTTTTTTTTGGTAGTCTTTAAGGGAACAGATCACCAAGTCTTTTCTCCCATAGAGCTGCCTGGTGAGGTTCAAACCGTTAACAGCCAAGCACTTAACCATTGCACCACCAGGGTTCCACATCTATGGATGAAGCTCAGATTGCATTTTTGAGCTCCAGAAACAGGTTTTAAACTTCAATTACAAACCCAAGAAATCTCTTATTGGATATCCTCCACCATCACCACCAACTGTGTTCCTCCTTCACTATTTATAAACCTGATTACACTCATGGCTACCCATGACTAGGCCAAATTACAAATTCTGATAATGGTTGAAAGGTTAGGCATGATGATTACTTGGCCTTGGCCTAAGTGTATCCATGAAGCTACAATTAAGAAGTGCAAGGGATAACATGATGTAAAGATACAAGTTCTCAATATGTTCTCCTAGTAACTCATGGGCAAATCTCTTCATGGCCCACCACAACCGAATCACCCAAGTCAGAAAATTTGGAATTATCATGGCTTTCTTCTTCTCTATCTCCTATACTCAAGTAATGTTGAAGTCCTGCCACTTCTATCCATTAAATATAGCTTATCTATTCATTTCTCTCTGTTTGCAGTACTATTGCTATCATCTCTCAAATGAACTACTGAAAAATCTTCACCCTGTCTCTAGTCTTAAACGCTGTTCTCTCTCCAATCTATTCTTCATTCTTCTGACAACAAGGGCATTCCAAAATATAAATATGATGATGCCTCATTCCCTCTCAAAAATATGTCAATGATTCCTCACTGTCTTCAGGGTAAACTCAAACATCCATTACAACAACAACAACAACAAAAAAAAATCTAACGCAATCTAGGTACTCCTTAGCTCTGAAATTTCATTTTATTATTTGCCTTTTTTCTCCTGCTTTATGCTCTAGTCCTTTTAAAGGACTTACAGTTCCTCAAACATGCTCTGTTTCCTTAAGTCTCTATGTCTTCCAATATGTGTAGAATGTTCCCCTCTTACTGCCTATTTTACCATTCAGGGTAACATTTACTAGCCTGTCAAAACTCAGTTCACATCTATCTGCACACCCCATCTGCAAAACTTATAAACTCCATATTCAGAGTGCATCAAGATTCCAACCACATCCTTATCCCCCCTCTCTCCTACCACCTTAGTTCAAGTCACCATGACCTTCCAAATCTCTTACCACAATCTTCATCTGTCTAGTCTGCTGACAGAGCTCTGGTGGCACAGTGGTTGAGAGCTCAACTGCTAACCAAAATGGTGACACTTTGAATCTACCAGCTGCTCCTGGGGAACCTTATAAGGCAGTTCTACTCTGTTCAATAGGGTTGCTGTTAGTTGGAATTGACTCGATGGCGATGGCAAACAAAGTCTGTTGACATCCACCCTTGCTCAGCCCATGGTGTATTCCCCACATAGCAGCCAGAGAAACCTTTGAAATCGTCTGTGAGATAATATTGTTTCTCTGCTTATAACCCCTCAATAGGCACACTCAGAGGAAAAATCAAAACTCTTACATTGACCTACACAACCCACATGGATTGTTTTCTGGTTACCTCTCTGATATCGTCTCTCCCTCTCTCACTCTAGTTCAGCAATATTTTAGCACCTTTGCTACTCCAGCCACATATATTCACCTTACAGGGTGTTCTTTTCATATCTTTGCTTAAATGCCATCTTATGAAAGAGACCTCATTTGACAACCAAATTAAAAGAACAACCCATCTCTGTTACTCTTCATCTTTTTATTCAACTTTAGGTTTTATTTGTTTTCTTTTGCTTTTTTTTTTTTTACAGCATCGTTAAGCCTGTCCTATATGTTGGTTTTTCTGCTCTACCCCACCAGAATGTAATCTCCATGAGCAGACACCTTGACCATTTGCTCACTATTCTATCCCTAGGGCAACATGTGTAATGAATGAGTGAATTAACAGATAAATGAATCTATTATCTTCCATTTTGAGCCCACCAGTATCCCACCCTAGAATCCAAGTAAAAATGTATTAAAATATTAGACTTTTTTTGTTTCTAAAGACAACACCCAATTTTAAGAAATTTGATAACAAAAGGGTATTATGCTCCACAAATTACTATTACCCACTAACTTGTAATATTTGCTAATTCAATATATATTTATTAAGTGCCTACTACACAATAGGTCTTTCTTAGTTGCTGGGGATACAGCAGTTAACAAAAAACATCCAAATCATCCAAAGCCCCTAACCTCTCATGGCCTTACATCTCAGGTGGGTGCCATGTTGGGAGATCATTAGCATTAGATGGCACCTTACAGAACACTGGGAATCTGTCAATATCATATTTGCTTTTATTCTCTTGCCTAAACCAATTCCACTTTAGAGATAACCCTTAGTAGCAAAATTTAGATAAATATCCTGGGGAAGCAAAACCTTATACAATTCCTGGAACTTATTTATTTCACAAACATTTATTCAGTAACTCTTTTATTTTTAGACAAAATGCTGAATTCGGAGTGATAAAAATGAAATAGACTCAATTCGTACCTTTAAAGAAGTCATAGACTAGTTGGGGAAAGAGATATAAAAATGAATACTTAAAATACCAGGCTTAAATGTGATACTGGTGCTTTATACAAAGTACCCTTAAAGTCTAGATTAAGATATGATTTATTCAGCCTGTGAGACCAGGTTTGGCATTACAAACATAATTTTGAATGTAAGGAGTCAGAAAGAACAAAGAAGACATTTCAGATATGACTCCATTCAGTACACTCATATTGAACCTTGCTATGTGCTAAGCTTATAAGTTACATGCTGGCATACAAAGATAATTTGTGTCAGTTTCTAGGGATACAGACACTAAATGCTCCTGTCTTGGTAGAATTCTAATATGGGGGTGTTATGGATTGAATTGAGTTCCCAAAAAATATGTGGTATAAAAAAAAAACAAACAACACATTGTTGTCCTAGTCGATTCTGACTCATAGCGACCCTACAGGACAGAGTAGAACTGCCCCATAGGGCTTCCAAGGAGTGCCTGGGGATTCAAACTGCCGAACTTTTTGTTAGCAGCTGTAGTTCTTAACCACTACGCCGCTAGGGTTTCCAAACCCCCCCCAAAAAAATTGCCAGCGAGTTGATTCTGACTCATGGAGACCCTATAGGACAGAGTAGAACTGCCCCACAGGGTTTCTAAGGAGAACCTGGTGGATTTGAACTGCTGACTTTTTGGTTAGCAGCCATAGCTCTTAACTGCTATGCCACCAGGGTTTCCCCAGAGTTGCCATGTGTGGTAGGTATATCATAACCCAATTCTACTCTGTCCTATAGGATTGCTATGAGTTGGAATCAATTTGACAGCAACGGGTTTATGTGTTTGCTTTTTCCTTTGGTTTATACTTATGGAAGGAGCCATAGTGGTGCAATAATTAACCCATCAGTTTGAACGCACCAGCTTCTCGGTGGGAGAAAAGACCTGGTGATCTGATCCCATAAAGATTAAAACAAACAAACAAAACCAAACCCACCCACTGCCTTGAGTTGACTCTGACTCATAGCGACCCTGTAGGACAGAATAGAACTGCCCCATAGGGTTTCCAAGGCTCTAATCTTTAGGGAAGCAGACTGCCCCATCTTTCTCCAGACAGCTGGTGGGTTTAAACCACCCATCTCTCAGTTAGCAGCCGAACGCATAACCACTGCACCAGCACGGCTCCTCTGTAAAGATTACAACCTAGGAAATCCTATGGGAGAGTTCTACTCTGCCCTATATGGTCACTCTGAGTCAGAATTGACTCGAAGTCACACGACAACATATTTGTGGATATAATCCCATTTGGGAATAGGTTTTCTTTGTTATATTAATTAGATTATATCAGTACAAAACCAAAAAACACCAAACCCACTGCAGCTGACTGGATTCTGACTCATAGCTACCCTGTATGTCTTAAGCCAATCACTTCAGTAATATTAAAAGAGCAGACTAGTTACAAAAGCAAGGAAGTGCAGATGGGGGAAGATAGATGCCACGCCACATGAAGATCACCAAGAAACCAAGGAACAGAAGCTGAAAAGAGACAAAGGCCTTCCACCAGAGCAGATACAGAGCTTTCCCCTGGAGCTGGTCCCGCGAGTTAGGACTTCTCACCTCCTAAATCTTGTGAAAATAAATTTCTGTTTTAAAGCTAGCCATTTGTGGTATTTCTGTTATAGTAGCACTAAGAATCCAAGACAGGGAAGAAAGAAAAGTAAAACTGTGATCATAATAGAATGTGATAGGTACTATGATGGAGCTATAATGGAGGAAAGGAAGAGAAATAATTAAGCCTGAATGCTGTGTGAAGTGACTTGCCAATATCATAAAGACCATTATATAGGGGAGCGACACAATTAGGCATTTTGTTACTATGAAAAAAAAATGAGTCTTACAGAGCATCCTACTGTCGGATGAAGAATATTTTAAACATGCAGTGTTAAGCCTTTCTTTATTATAAATCCAGGTTTTCATATATCCATATGCGTTTTGCTATGTGTAGCTTGGATGTTGTGATTTTTACCATCTTTCATACATCAGTAACTCAGGGTCTAAAACAAACATATGAGGAAGCCCAAGTTTCTTGGTCTGCCCTGGACATTAAGCTATGACAAAATGGAAACTACCAAATCAAAAAGTTCGAAAAATACGAACTTGAATTTAAAGTTTTTTGGTAAACTATTAGTAATGTAATCTCCTCTTGAATCACTGGGATCTGTAGAATGAATTTGGAGAAAAAAACCGCATTTATCAGAGACCCTAGTCTTGACCTCACATGACATTTTGTTGATTAAATTTTTGCTTCAAGGGCGCCTCAGAAGTAGTTTTATATGCATGTGTTTGTAGAAAACTGTAAGAAATATTAATTAAATTAGATTATAATGAAAGCATAAAACCCAAAGAACAGAAAGATGACTATAGGGTCCCCACAAAAAGTAACACTCAGACTCTCACTCTGTGCTGAGAACCCTATAGACAAGTGTAATCCAGTCTTCTGGTAATCTCATCCTCTAACCAGTGACCACTTCCAGGCATATTGAGACAGGCTTTTACCTCCAATTTCCAACTTTGGAGACCAATGAGTTGCAACTTTTATCCTTGTCCCTCTTTTCCCCATCTGTCTTTGCTTTTCATAGGGAAGAATAATAAACAGCTTAAATTAACCAAAACTCTCTTCCCTCAGTTATTTTCTAAATAGCTTTTTGGTTAAAAATAATAATAATAACAAAACAAACAAAAGCTGCTGCTGATAAAAATTATGCAACTTTAATTAAGAATCCCTGAATGGTGCAAACAGTTAATGTGCTTGCTTCTAACTGAAAGGTTGGAAGTTTGAGTTCACCCAGAGGCACCTCAGAAGAAAGGCCTGGTGTTGCTCTCACAAAAAATCAGCCGTTGGAAACCATTTGGATCACAGTTCTATTCTGACATACATGCGGCTCTCTTGAGTTATCAACTTTAATTAGGACTTTGGAATCCAAACGCAATGACACAGGCTTTATGAGGGCTCCCTAAGGAGACGTGGGGGCATCTGGACAGTCAGCAGTGAGCCTGAGAATACCAGGTCAGGGAAAGCGATTGAATAGGAGACCATCCCTGATGAGAGCTGCTTTTCTTCTGGGCACTGGAAGATGGAGAAAGCTTCTGACACAGCAGTTAGTGAGCCAAGTATGGGCACTGGGGAAGGTGCAGGTAAGAGTGGCTTGCACACTCAGATCATTATGTTCCTTTCCTCACCAGTCCAATCATGACATCAAAGCGACCAAACATTCTTTCAGATTGCCTATAGTAAACATATGTGACGCCAGTTGTAATTGAATGTTTTTTCCTATAAAAATATTAAAAATCAATTTCTCGTTCTTTCGTGAACAAATGCCACTTTGCTCTCTATATTTTTATCACAAATTCTGCAGTTAAAGATTCTATTCTTTTCTCTCTTTATACACAGATGAGCAGTTTTAAAGGCATTCTCATTTGCTGAATATAAAAATTGAAGTAGCTGAAATCCTTAGAAGAGCAAACTATGTCTATCACACACCATTACCTTCTACATTGTTTGTGATTACTGGGCTTGAACTTAACAAAAGGCTTAGTTAGAAATCAAGGGCAAGATCCCACCTTTTTGAAAAAATCTATTAAACAAAACAAAACCCATGAGATTTAAGAAAAAAAAAAACCCTGACCCATTTTTTAGCATGCTAAAATAAAGCGCCAGCACCATCTATCTGGAGATTTCAAACAATGGCAGGAGCACAAAGACTTAATCCAAACAGGAAGGGGATTTGAGTTTTTTATTGGTATGCCTCACAGCCTTTAATTAATCAATTATTACCCAGTCTAAGTCCAAAACGTATTTCTAGCAATACAAAATATATGCATATACATACATATACAAATCTATATGAATATATATCTCTATTGCTGTTGTGTGCTATCTATACATATATATGTACATATCTTTACACTATAAAGTAAAATGAATTGATAAGAAAATTGGGTGAACACACAAGCATACACACACATACACAATAAAGTCATGTTAAATTGAGTATGAGAATCACACACCATAAGGACTTTTTCAGATGCTAAATATGGGCTCTCATGTTCTTAGTGGCAACAAAGGAAATGTGAAATGATGTAAGATCTGCAGTGGTCCATGATTCATAAATCTATTTCAATTAAAGTATTGTCTCCATTGTGAAAAGAAAACAATAAAATAACCTCACAAAGCCTATGACTGATCGGAGTCGTGCTCTGAGTCCCTTGTCCAGTATATCCAGCAAGTTTCTATGCACTATCGTGAGAGAGTGCTGTCTTGAAATAGGAAAGCAGTGACTAAGAAGTTAATATAAAAATTATCTGAGTTTAAGCACAGGTATCCTGACCGTTGTCACGAGTGCTGCTACTCTGATGGATTCAATCTTCATTTGAGTCCTTTGCAGAAAGTAAAGCTTCGCAAAAGTGAGTATATAATCACACGTATAATTATTTAATTTGTAATCTGCAGTAAAAATAGAGAAACAGATTTTTTTTGGTATTTTACAAGTAAAACATTTGATATTATTGGATATCTACTTTTTCCCTTTACAGGCATCTCCTCTAGATGTCGTAGTTGCATCTATCCAATCAAAACAACACAACGTGAGTGAGTTTGTAAAAATGATCCTTGACCCAGTCCCTTACACTACCATGGCCCTCATCAGCAGTAGGAAGACATGATTTTAGGTGACAGAAACAAGTGAAAACTTTGAAAGCCCAAGTCAAAGCATCCAATTCTCTCTGTGTATGATCTTACTCTTGTCATAATTCATTGCCCTGCCACCATTAGGGGAAGAAGGGGCGCCAATTAGAACTATAGCCCAAAGAGTTATACTATTACTGTACATATCCTTAGCTGCTGTAGCGTCTGATGTAGGGGCTGGTGAGAACCAGCAATGTCAGTTTTAGGGAAAGGTCTAAACAGTCTGTATTGTCTTGCTTTGGTACTATATTAAAAGTGAGGTATTCTATTCAGCAATTTTCCATCTAGTTGTGACACAATGGGACTTATGATGGGTGATGGACAGGTGGATGATTGAGTTGTTTTTGAGCTAAGAACTGCTTAGCAGAAGAGTTATGGAGCAAAGCAGCCAATAAAACCATCTACAAAGAATAATGGACAGTGATGGCTGAGCTATAAGCACAGCAGGAAACATTTTTAGCTCCCTTTCCTGTCATGCCAGTGCAGTTTCCTCTGCATTAGCAAGGATTGGGTCAACACCTGAAATATAATGCATTTTAAATCTCAAATGCAAGATCACCCCGCCCAAGGGAAAAACGCTGTATCAGATGCCACCTTCACCTTTGTGGAGCCCAGGTGATTGTATAACTCCCTAACAAAACACATGGGACTGGACATCACAGGGGTAAAAAATAGCCAAATTGTGACACATTTTTAGCAGCTGATAATTCCAGCTCATTTACATAATGGCAAAATAATCTAACCAAAATAACAGCCAGAACCTCATTTTTCTCTTAGTCCCATACCCAGAAAAAGTGCTGAGTGAGCACATTTTATTTCAAACCCCTTATTTCAGTTTGTTTCCACCATAATTTTTCCAAGTTATTGTTGAAGAGAAGTGGAGAAGAGTAATGGGATTAGAATAGAAATTCTGGGTTGAACCTAAGCTGCTGGTACTCTTAAGTGTAACTGGGAAACTAGAAGTATAGAGAAGCCTAATTTTATGAGCAACTAAAAATTTCCTGGGACATAACTCAGGCTTACATATACCAACAAACCCTTATTATTTAGAGGGCAAAAAATGAAGGGAGTTGGACATTAACATAAGCCCAGTGAAATGTAGCTAAGTAGCAGGTCCCATAAATAATGCCCACGAAGTCTGCTCTACTAAAAACTTAAGACACAGGCCGGTGAGAGGCTAGGACATAAGAGTTCCCTGGACAGTTTTTATTTATTGCCTCTTTAAATAGGTTTTAAATTTTGTTTTCTATCATTGTTAAAAAAAAAAAAAAAAAGTAGGTTCACTCATAAATTATTTTCCATTATCTGCTTCATGCCTGGTGCTCTGCAAATATTTTACAAACCATTTCTCACTTTTCTTTAGAACTTGTTCTTCTTCAGCACTCTTGTGATTTTCTAAAATTTCTTGGGCTGCACAGTAAAACCAAACCTATTGCCAGAGAGTTGATTCTGACTCATAGCCACCCTATAGGACAGAATAGAACTGCCCCAGAACTTCTCAAGGAGCGGCTGGTAGATTTGACTTTTTGGTTAGCAGCCGAACATTTAACCACTGTGCTTCATTTAAAATTTAGATAATAAAAAGAACAAAATTATTCTTGGTAAACAGCACTGTGCCATATATTATCTTCAGATTTGCAGTGATCACCAGCTTTCAACTAACCACGGTGTATGGCCTTGCAAAAATAATCCACGTAAATAGAGCTATGTTAGCAAGGAATTGCTGTTGTTGCTATATCATGGTACCATTTGTTTTAGTGTTATTTCCAGCCGAGGGCTCAGTCTATTTCACAGGAAGTAAACCTGACAATCTATACCAGTAACGTTTTATTGCCAGGACATAAAGGTGGCAGAGATACACCCTCCCTAGCTGACCCATTGTTTTCTCAGATTCTCCAGCAAGACAAAAACAACAATTCTTGGTATCTTCTTTCTCTCTTTTTTTTTTTTATTGTTGTTGTTAGCTGCCATCCAGTCAGCCCTCAATTCATGCCAACCTCCTGCACTACAGAATGAAATTATGCCCAGTTCTCTGCTACATCACTGATCAGTTGCAGATGGGACCATCGTGATCCACAGAGTTTTCATTGGCTAATTTTCAGAAGTCGATCCGCAGGCCATCTACTAATATGGACTAGTCCATCTTAGCCCAGAAGTTCCTCGGAAACCTGTTCAGTATCCTGTCCTAGAGCAACCTTCTAAGGGTAGACACTAATTAGTCTACAACTTTGCCTCAGAACACTACACAAATTACCAAAACAGAACCCATTGCCATCAAGTCGATTCCGACTTATAGCAACCCTACAGGACAGAGTAGAACTGTCTCTAGGGTTTCCAAGGAGTGGCTGGTGGACTCCAACTGCTGACCTTTTGGTTAGCAGCTGAATGCTTAACCACTGTGCCAAACGAGGTTAGGAGATATTTTATTCCATTTTCTACATATTTCCACTGGTGTCTTCCAGACTCTCTTTTTCCTTTAATCCCTCCTCCCCACAAAGAAGAAGTGATGAATTTGACTGGTGAGATATGGAGGGCCTGGCACAAATGGTCCATGTTCCTCATTGGTCAGTGAGGTCTATATTCTAGGTCCTCACTCTCTCTGTCCCAGTTATTCAGGGCTTAGTGAGTCTGAGGCTATGATTGCCCGTTGAAGCTAACCTGTGTAAACAACCTGCCTGCCCCATCTTCCTAAAAGGAGTTTCCCAAGATTCAAACCCAGGAAATAGGTATTAAAAATTTATTTACAGTCACAAGCCCAAACTATGTTTTTGAATCCACACCCACTGATAATAAAGCTGGCATTTTAGTCTTTATTTATCAAGTCCCTATGTCTATTTTTTCAATTATCTCAAAACTTGGGGTGGGTGGAGGATGGGCATGTAAGGGGACTCCATTGACCCTGTTAAAGCCATAAGCTCACAGGTCTGCTACCTCCACCTATAGGGCCTAGTAGGCTCTATAGGACCCCAAAGAGGGTGGCCAGGGAAGGAGAAAAAAGAAGAAATTTTGGAAGGCATTTGGCAGTTGACTGAGAACGTTTATGAGAATGTGAAAGACATCCGTGGAAACTAACAGAAAACTATAGAGGGGAAATTTTAGGAAGTGGTGTGGGATTACATATCTCTTGTGAGATGTGGGTTTGAAACACTAAAATTCAAGTCAGTATTACATACGGGATCTCAGACTAGTGAAAGCTGAGGAAATTTAGGTTACTTAAGCACCTATAATGGTTTTAAACAATTTACTTGTTCCAAAGCACTTCTCTTTGGTTTGTCATTTGATTTTAAGAATATATCTATGAGGTAGACAGAATAATCATGATTTCCCTATTTCATATTTAGGAAGCTAAGGTTTAGAAGGCCAAGAATTAACCCCATATTACAGAGTTGACAAAGATTAAGATTAAATGTATATTCTCTGATATCTTGACTGATTTAGAAATATATCACTTTGAATTCCTCAACGCTGTAATTTCTCCTTCACAGGAATATTTATGTAGAATTTTGGAGAAATATAAAGTTATTTAGGTATAACTGGCTTCAAAAATAGAGAAATACTTTAGGGCTTCATAATTGTGACTGACTCTAAGATGATTCCCAATGAACTCTGCTTCCTGGTGTTCACACACTTTTGTAATCCCCTCCCTTTGAGTGTGGGCAAGGTATGTGACTTGCTTTTAGGCAGCAGAATACAACAAAGCATGATGAGATGTTGCTTCCATTATTTTATTACATAAGGCTGTAACTTGTGTCTTCTGGAAGACTCTCACTATTGGCTTCCTCCCTTGCTGGCTCCCACGAAAGTACACTGCCACAGGAAGAGGCCCACATTTTGAGGAACTGAGGACGACCTCCAACCAACAGGCAACAAGGAACTGAATCCTGCCAACAACCGTGTTAGCATTGAAGTGGATTCTTCCCCAGTCAAGCCTCAGATGAGACCCCATCCCTGAATGATACCTTTATTGCAGCTTTGTGAGAGCCTAAAAGAGAGACCCCATCTAAGCCCTTCCCTGATTCCTGACCAACATATACTGTTAGATAATAAATATGTGTCATTTTGAGTCACTAAGTTTGTGATAATGTGTTTTGCAGCAATAAATAACTAATAAAGTAATTGATAAATTTTCTTTTCAATAAAACAACAGGAATCCTCTTGTAGGTAAAAGTTACAAACAGGCCTAACGATTACATTCATTTTCATAATCCTGTTTTATATGCTACCTTAACTTGTTGTAATGGATAATATAGCAACCACTGTGACCAGTGGTCTTGTGCAGCAGAATAGTCATCTTGTATTATCACTTACCTTCCTGGCTGAATTTAATGCTCAATTGTCTACTACCAGGTACTGCAAGGCCAAAACCATTTATCATAGAGTGTTAAATAATATTTCTGTATTAACAAGTTCTTGTGACATAAACATTAACAGAAAGCATAACTCAGTCTCAAGGTACCTTATGGTACATTTATCCTGAATTGCTTTATCAAGGCCTAGAAACAGGTGATCAAAATTCTCCTCTGATGATACATGCAGCCCAGGATTATTGTAATAGAAGAAGGCAGGAGGAAAAGAAAAAAAAGGAGGAGGAAGAAGATACCAACCTCTTTACATTGTTCCTAGGCAGTTTTTCATTTAGGGGGTCTGTTTTTATTATTAGATCTTTTATTCTTCTTTTCCCCCATGCAAGTATTGGGAATGAGGAAGAAATTGGTTTAATAATTTTCTGAGAAAATCAGCTAAATTCTAACGTTGTTTGATTGTGTTCTCTTGCAAAAATGTCAAGTGCATTTCCATTTAGAGTGCTTGCTTAAATAGCCGTGCAAATGGGGGACATCTGAAAATCAGCATATATCATGAAAGGGTTTTGAATTTTCTTTTTGCACACACTTGCATTAAGCCACTCTCTCACTCTTGAAAATAATGCATTTTTCCAGCACATCATTCTTTAAATGAGGGTGATCCATCACTACTGGAGATTCACGAGTGAGGAACATTAATAGAGGCAGGCAGCCACAGTGTTTTCTTTCGGAAGGTTTGCTGCTTATCAGTCCAATGTTTGGTACCTTATGCCAAAAACCCAACCCAGATATCTCTGCAACTTGTATATTTCTTGCTAGGGCACTTCCCTGTATAATAAATAATCTACCACAATTCTCATTCTGTTCACATTAAGGAGCTGTTCATCTCAAAATATTCCATATGATAACACAGCATCATATTTCTCTCTTCTGAAAACTGAGGAATTCAAATATGTTTTAGTGACTATACTATACAACCCATTCTCTGATTAGCTCAGAACTACAATGTGATTAACACACACACACACATTCATACACACGTAAAAGAAATTAGTGTCAGGTATCTGGAATTAAGACAAAATTCAATTTTTTTTCAATATTAAATATTTCTGAACAATTTACTTTCTGCAAATGGTAATAATGGGCTATATGGAAAATCTTCCCATTTAAATTTCAGTATTTAATTACGTTAAGAATTAGGTAAGCAATGTGTCATTAAACGAAATTTATCTCCTATTCAAACCCAATTTTGTTTTTCACGCTAAAATGTATTTATTTTATAGAAGATCACATATTTGAGTACCACTATTACCACTCTGGGAAACCCTGGTGGCATAGTGGTTAAGGGCTATGGCTGCTAACCAAAAGATAGGCAGTTCAAATCCACCAGGCACTCCTTGGAAACCCTGTGGAGGCAGTTCTCCTCTGTCCTGTAGAGTTGCTATGAGTCAGAATCCACTCTATGGCAATGGGTTTTGGGTTTTATTACCACTATGGAGCCCTGGTGGCACAGTGTTTAAGAGCTATGGCTGCTAGCCAAAAGGTCGACAATTGGAATCTACTGGCCGCTCCTTGGAAACCCTACGTGGCAGTTCTACTCTGTCTTATAGGGTCACTATGAGTTAGAATTGATGGCAACGAGTTTGGTTTGGTTTGTTTTTTATTACCACTGTACTTATATTGTGCAGTTTAATCTCTAAACCCTGCTAATATATTTTAGAAACTGTGCCTTCCATAGGGTGGAGTAAACTCTCCAGCATACCTATGTTTTTATCTTTAATGAAGCAAAGACTTCATATTCTCATATACAACTTAGCAATTTCAAACTTAACTTGAATTATATACAATAATAGAAACTAGACTAGTGCTTGTTTTGAATCACCTCAAAAATACTGAAAATAAATAATTTCTTAATTTATAAATAAACAATCAGTGCTCAACCATATACTATATTTATGAAACTTAGGGTAATATAAGAACATGACAAAAGATATATAGAAACTCTCTAGAGCAGATCACCTTTTTTGATGTTAACCCAAACCAACCCAGTGCCATCGAGTCGATTCCAACTCATAGCTACCCTATAGGACAGAGTAGAACTGTCCCAGAGAGTTTCCAAGGAGAGCCTGGAGGATGTTATACTCAGTAAATAGGTCCAAGGCAATTCAACCAAGTAAAAACATTTGATAAAATATCTGTTGATTAATCATAGTAACCTACTTATAAGGTAGATCTATGCACTATTTGAAACATAATTTATAAAATATCTCCGAGTGAAAGATCTGCTGAGTATATAATTGCATAAAGTTGCTAAGGGATGGGAAGAAGTTTTCAAGGTGAAGAGAATTACCACAAGACCCAGATTTCAGATAAGGAAGAGTCACATGTCTTTACATAAAGAATAGCTAGCTTAAGGAAAGAAACTAAATTCAAAGCGATGGATGAAGTCAGCACAAAGAAAAATGCTAAAGAAATGAACTGGAATTTCCAAAGGCAAACACTGAGTATGAAAAAGGAACATGGTATGAAACAAAGGAGGAGATTGGGAAGAGAGAAATTTTCATGCTTGATTTTGCTCTTACAATTCCCTAATGTTGATTGACTGTAAATTTCATAGTGTCCCAAAGCATCAGAGTTCCAATTAGTAATATTAATTTTTAAGGCTCTAAAAAAAAAAAATAATAATAAGTGCAATTAATATGTAGAAAGTCACAAGAGAGTGTCACTCCAACCAAACAGAGGAAGCTAGATAAGCTTAAAAAAAAAAAAAAAAAAAATTAGAGAACTGAGTATGCAAAGATACCAAAATGAGCTAAAACCCCAAAAATTCTGGGCACTTGGGAGGCTGCTTTATACCTGAGGGGCAGATGAGAGGAGGAAGGATCTGTCAGAGATAAGGGCAAGGTGTGTAGTAGGCTGTCAAAACTTTAACGAACTTTTCAGAGAAGTACATTAACTGGTATGACCACACAGAGTAAATTCACTCATTGAATCTCCCCCCTCTTCCCTCTTAGCATTCACAATGATATGGTACACTGAAACCTGGGGATAGGGCAGAAAAGCTGAGAGAGATACGCCCTAATGTGCATGAGCCTTTTCCAAAGGCAAAACATATATCCACCAAAAGCTGGGTACCGGGAAGCAATAATGAAATAAATTGACTCCAGGTATTCTGGGCTTTTGCTATCTGCTTTGCAGCAGCATGCCAAAAGTTGAGAACAGAGCCAGAAAATGGAGAAAAATCCCTCTGAGAACATCTGGCTCTTTATCAAGCATACTATGGAAGGCCTCTAAAGTCTAAGAGCTAGGATGGAGGACAGAAATTTCCCAAGGATCAAAATTAGAGAGCAAAGAGAACTCTCAAATGACCCAGAAAGCTGGAAGCTAGGTGTAAATGAAACAGAGATCACCAGGCTCTTACCAATGTGCAGACCCAACCCTTGCTAAGGGAGGGATAGGAAGTCAGTTCCTCAAAGCATTTTAGATCAGTGAATAAATGCTAGCTAAAGTTGCAAGAAAGGCTGGACAGAGGTCAAATATAGAATAAGTTGATTTAGCCATCATCAATAATGACTGACAGAAGAAGGGTGGCCTTCTTCCGGAGATAAATATAATTTACTTTGGTCTGTACTGTTGTCTTACACATAATGTCTATCATTTAAAAAAAAAAAAAAAAAAGTAAGAAACACAAAGAAGCAAGAAATGTGACCTTTGGTGAAGAGAGGAAACAATCAATAGAAACAGAACCATAATTGTCCCTAATGCTGAAATTATCAGACAGGGGATTTTAAAAATAACTAGGAGAAGCATGCCTAGTGGAAAAGATGGACAACATACATGAACAGAGGGGGAATTTTAGCAGAGAGGTAGAAAGTATAAAATTAACAAAACAGAAAATCTACAAATGAAAAATACAAAATCAAAAATATGTTTCTTCCTGTGGATTTAAGAGCAAACTAGACACAGCAGAAGTAAGACCTGAAGATTTGAAGATCTGTTAATAGAAAATATCCAAACTAACTCAAAGAGAGAAAAGTTTTTAAAAAGAGGGGAAGAACAGAACAATTGAGATCTGTGGAACAATATCAAACAGCATAACAAATGTGTAATTGAACTCCCAGATGGCAAGGAGAAAGAAAATGGACCAAAAGAAATATTTCATGAGATTATAGCTGAGAATTTTCACAAATTGGTAAACCATATCAACCCATAGATAGAGGAAGCTAAAGGAATCTCAAGCACCATAATGCAAAGAAAGCTACACCTAGTCAAACTGCTGGAAATCAAACATAATGAGAAGAAGAAAAAAAAAAAATCTTAGCAACAAAAGAAAAAAGACACCTTGCATAGAGGTAAAGTGATAGCTGACTTCTTATCAGAAACAACGGAGATCCAAATACAATTGAATGACATTGATAAACCACTGAAAAAAAAATTGTCGAACTAGAATTCCATATTAGTGAAAATATTCTTCAAAAATGAAGGTAAAAGAAAGATATTTTTAGACAGACAGAAGCTGAGCAAATATATCCCTAGCACATATATACTATATGGAAGCTAAGAGATATTCTTTAAAATTTGTACCTTTGGGAAGCCAGATATGCAGAAACTAATAAAAAGAATCAGATAGGATAAAAATATGTGTAAATATAACAGACTTCTTTTTTATTTTATTTACATACACACATTAGAATTTATCTTTAATTTTTAAAGAATATTTATTATGGCTATATGTTTTTAGCATATGTAGAAGTAAAATATATAAAAATAAAAGCATGGAACTATGCTGTTGTATTTGTTTTACATTATTAACCTAGTATGAAGTAGTATAATATTATTTGAAGGAATGCTTTGATAAATTAAAGATGCATGTAGTAATCTCTAGAGCAATCACTGAAAAAATAACACATGGTGTTGTAGCTATAATACCAATGGGGAGATAAAATGGAATACTAAAAAATACTTGACTGACATAAAAAAAAGACAGGAAAGGAGTAGCTGATCACAAATATAAATATATATGACAAATATGAAGTTTGTTAGATAATCTAACCCTATTCATAAATATATTAAAAGAAAATGAACTAATCAGTCCACAGAAAAGACAGAGATTGTTAACCCAGATTAAAAAGAAAGATTGAATCGTAGGCTGTTTATGGAAAACACAGCATAAATATTCACAAAGATGTTGAAAATAAAAGTATGGAAAAAATACTCCATGCAAATACTAAGCACAAAGAAGCTGCTGTGCTATATTAACATCAAACAGTAGATTTCAAGACAATGATTATTGCTAGAACTAGACATTGCATAATGATAAAAGAATGAATTTATCAAGAACACCTGTACTAACTACACTCACTAAACAAGGGACACACAAAACCACAGAGTGGGCAAATTCCGTCTTTATTGCTAACTGGGTGATAAGGATCAGTATGAATTCAATTCTCACCTGGAAATGGATTCGATCCTCATCTTGCCATATCTCCTCACCGCCGTTTTCCAGAGAGGTACATTCTTTCTCCAGCCTCCAGCCACACACAACTGGATTGGCTGTCACAAGTTAGAAGGACCCTGTTCTTCAGATCGGCTGCTTATTTACCCCTTCTCTGATCCTAGTCACTCCAAGCCAGGTCAGTACACACAAAGTTAGAAGGACTTTATTCTCCAGATCAACAACCTCTATATCCCTTCTCTGATCTAGCCATCCTGGGCTAAGTCAGAGCTCACAAGTTAGAAGGGCTCAGTCCTCCAGTCTGCCCAAATAGGCAGACTTGATCCTCTGCTAGCTCTCACTACTCCCCTGTGGGTTCGTTAATTCCTTTAACACCTCACAGAATACATGAAGAGTATTTCTACTTACAAGTACTCGTTTATTGTAACTAGAAAGGATACAAATGAAGAGACACACAGGGCAATGACTGGGAGAGGTCCTGGCATAAGTCTTGCATTGCCTCCCAGGATGGACCATCCTTCTTGGAGCACATACTCTCCCTAAGCCTGGATGCCCTCAGATTTCCACATACAAAAACTTTTGTTGGTTTCTTTGCATAGTCATGACTGGGGCCTCACTGCATTGTCATGATTAATTGAATATGTATGATTGAATTAGGATCCCTCCCTCCCTATGGTTAGCCTACCCAGTGGAGTCAGTGTAGCCCCTGCTTATTTGCAGATATTCTCAGGTGCTGTATGGAGGTTTTACATAATAAAGTCACCTGAACTGCTGGGTGTCTTAGTTATCTAGTGCTTCTGTAACAGAAATACCATAAAGGGTAGCTTTAACAAACAGAAATTTATTTTCTCACAGTTAGGAGGATAGAAGTCAGAATTCAGGGTGCTTGGTCTAGTGGAAGACTTTCTGTCTGTGTCAACTCTCGAGGAAGGTCCTTGTCTCTTCAGAGCTTCTGTTTCTAGGTGATCTTCATGTGGCTTGGCATCTCTCTTCTCCCATCTCTACTTCTTTCAATTGCTTCTTTAATCTCTTTTATATCTCAAAAGAGACAGATTTAGGACACAGTCATGGAAGCAGCAGTCAAGAAATCAAAAGACGCATTGCATTGGGCAAATCTGCCGCAAAGGACCTCTTCAAAGTGTTGAAGAGCAAAGACATCACCCTGAAGACTAAGGTGCGGCTGACCCAAGCCGTGGTATTTTCAATGGCATCATATGCATGTGAATAAGGAAGACCGAAGAAGAATTGATGCCTTTGAATTGTGGTATTGGTGAAGAATATTGAATATACCGTGGACTGCCAGAAGAACGAACAAGTCTGTCTTGGGAGAAGTGTGGCCAGAATGCTCCTTAGAGGCAAGGATGGCGAGATTGCATCTTACATACTTTGGACATGTTGTCAGGAGGGATCAGTCCCTGGAGAAGGACATCATGCTTGGCAGAGTACAGGGTCAGCGGAAAAGAGGAAGACCCTCAACGAGGTAGATTGACACAGTGGCTGCAACAATGAGCTCAAGCACAACAACAATTGTAAGGATGGCGCAGGACCGGGCACTGTTTCGTTCTGTTATGCATAGGGTCGCTATGAGTCAGAACCGACTCGACAGCATCTAACAACAACAACTGCTACTACACTAATCCTTTCTCACAACCATAACAAAGACAATCCATTTGCAAATAGTATTATAACCAGAGACATCAAGTTTAGGATTTACAACACATATTTTGGGGGGACACAATTCAACACTAAAGAATTCTAAGAGCTATCTTTCAGGAGACAAAGACAGAGGCCAAACTGAGTTCTTTGGCAATCAAATTCTCTCACAATACTTAACAATTTTAAATTTATAAGTATATAAAAACAAAGCTTTCAAGTACATGAAGCAAAACTTAAAAGGCTAAAAGAATAGACAAAATTCACACGTAGTTAGATATTTTTACAAACTAACAAAATAAGTAGCCAAAAATATCAGTATGAATATAGAGGGTTTGAACAACACAATAAACTAAGTTGACCTGATATTTATAGAACAGTCTGCCCAACAGCTATAGATACACACTTTTTTTAAAACATACATATAATAATGTTCTGGGGCATAAAACAAGTGTCAATAAATTTCAAAGGATCAAAACTATACAGAATAGTTTTTCTACCACAATAATATTAGGACTCAATAATATCATGAGCATCACAAAACATTTGTAAGTAAAAGTAACATGTCTAAATAGCCCATGAGTTAATATGCAAAAGAGTGTATGCTATATTATTCCAGGTATGTCAAGCTCAAGAACAACCAAAACGAATCTATAAGGATAGAAATCAGAAACTAGTTGTCTCTGCCTTGGAGGAGGGAAAATGCCTGGAAAGGGGCATGAGGAAACATTCTAGAACTATGGAAAGATTCTATTTCTCATTTTGGATAACGGCTACAGGAATTTCATAATTGTCCAAGCTCATGGAGATGATTATGTAAGATCTGTGCATTTAATAATATACAAATTACATCTCAAAAATAAAGACAATGTTTAAAAGAACAAAAACTGGATCTGTCTGGCAAAATTTCACAAATTATTAAGCAACACGATTGTGGATATATAGCTAAATTGTTAGATGGACTTTCATTTGAGAGCACAGAGAAATAATTAGTCCTTCTAATGTGATAGAGAAATGTTATTTTATGTTTTATGATTACTGAAAATAAATTGTCTATTCATTGAAGGCTTAGTCAACTTTGCCATTCATTTATGTTCTGAAATTTCTGGAGTATTCTTTTACATTTTCTCCCAGTTCATTCTTCTATTCTTCCTTCTTAGAAAAATAGAGTTTATATCAGTACCAGAACAGTGCACTAATACAGCTAGTGCCCCTAGCCTGCCGCTGTTGAATAGATTTTGACTCATAGCAACCCTACAAGACAGAGTAGAACTGTGGTATAGCGTTTCCAAGGAGCAGCCGGTGGATTCAAACTGCCAGCCTTATGGTTGGTAGCTATGCTCTTAATGACTACACCACCAGGGCTCCTGTAGTGCCCCTAAACCAAACCAAAACCACAACCAGTGCTGTCGAATAGATTCCTACTCATAGCGGCCCTATAGGACAGAGTAGAACTGCTCCAGAGAGTTTCCAAGGAATGCCTGGCAGATTTGAACTGCTGACCCTTTGGTTAGCAGCCGTAGCACTTAACCACTATGCCACCAGGGTTTCCTAGGAGTCAATAATACTAAAGTTGTCATTCCAACAACAGAAAATTTAGAAGACAAGGCTGATAAACAGTTTTATTCTTCCGGAATCCAGATTTCTGGGTCCATTTTTTTTTTTTTTTATAGTTGGGGTAACCCACCAAGGCCACTAGATGTCCTTTTGAACCTTGAGCCTTAAAGAAACTGATTTCTAAAAGTCACCTTTGAGTCAAATAATGGCCAAGATAAACTAGTGGAGACTGTTTTGTCTTAGGCATTGGACTCTTTTAGAGAATTATCAATGTGCAGTCAGTTTCCAGGAAAAAGAAAACTCCAAGGTCAGACTAGAAGCTGTGTTTTGGGGTAAATTCTTATTATACAAGCACTGTTCTGTCCCTGTTTCCACAGCAGAAAGATATATAAGATTCTGAGAGTTCATCTTCAGAAAATTTTTGACTACCTGGACAAAATGTTACCTCTGTTTGCAAACTGCATACTAAATAAACTTCAATCATTTTCTATTATTGGCTTCATATGCCTTTTTGTTTTAATAAGGTTAAGATCTGAAAATTAATGTCATTAACGTGGTCCAAATCATGATCCCAGTTATAGTTAGAGAACAGAGAGTGGGCACAGTAAAAAAATAAACTCTGTAAAAACCTGTTGCTGCCAAGTAGATTCCGGTTTGAAGCGACCCTGTAGGACAGAGTAGAACTGCTCCATTGGTTTCCAAGCTGTAATCTTTACAGGGGCAGATTGCCACATCTTTCTCCCACAGAGCAGCTGGTAGGTTTGAGCTGCCAACCTTTCAATTAGCAGCTAAACATCTCATAATCAAGCAAGAAAAACGGGTTTGAAGAAAGTAATGTTATGCAAAAACGGAGCATAAAGCCATGATGCGTTATGCAGTAAGTGCGTGCAGCTGCGTGCAACCAACGTGCGTAAACGTATTTGACTTTCACCTTCCTTAACAGCACTTGATGGAAATTGATAAAGCATACAAAAATCAAAAGATTTTATATTTGATTGTAATACTTGCATATATAGACCAATAAAACCTGATCACAAATATTTTCTGTTAAATTAATTGAGCAAATTTTGTGTATGTAATTTAAATTTTTCTTCTTTATTTTGGGGATGTTTTTGCTCTTCAGATTGTTTATACAATCAAGATATTCTCATTTTTCTATTTCATAAAAGTAATACATTGATATTATTAAATATACCAAATACAGAAATATGTAAAATACATAAATGTATATAAGAGAAAATGATGTTTCTCCTTAAATTGCCCTAGAGGCCATCATTGTTTAATAGTTGGCAAATATCCATTCAGATATGCTTATATGCATAAAAAAATGGATATAGATATATAAATACATATATATCCATTTTGTATACATTCATTATATGTGTATAATTATAAATAAATATGTAGGCATACGTATTGTCCAATAATCTGATTTATTCACATAACTAATGATGCAATGCATCGATATTTCATAATGTATTATAGATAATAAAACACAACATTTATAATAGTTCTATGCTGAGTATTTTTCTCAGTACTTGGCACCAATTAACTCATTCTATCTACACAATAACCAGTGTGTTAGATGCAATTATTATCCTTATGAACATATATTTTGGATTGAATTGTGTCCCCCCAAAATGTGTGTCAACTTGGCTAGGCCATGATTTTCAATATTGTGTGGTTGTCCTCCATTTTGTGATCTAATTATCCTATGTGTTGTGTAAATCTGAACCTCTGTGATTTTAATGAGGCAGGATTAGAGGCAGTTATGTTAATAAGGCAGAACACAATCTACAGGATTAGGTTGTGTCTTGAGTTAATCTCTTTTGAGATATAAAAGAGAGAAGAGAGCAGAGAGGAGAGGGACCTCTTTAACACCAAGCAAGAAAAGACAAGAGTAGAGTGCATCCTTTGGACCTGGGATCCCTGCGCTGAGAAACTCCCAGATCCAGAGAAAGATTGATGATAAGGACCTTCCCCCAGAACAGACATGCAGAGGAAGCCTTCCCCTGGAGCTGGTGCCCTGAATTCGGACTTCTAGACTCCTGGACTATGAAAAAATAAATTTCGGTTCATTAAAACCATCAACTGTGGTATTTCTATTATAGCAGTACTACATAATTAATGCAATATATGAGAAAACTGAAGTACAAAAAAGTAAGATAAATTTTCAAAGTTTACATTACAAAGAAGTAGCATGATAGGGGATCTCATCCTCTTTAACAATCACGAAGAACTCCAGTGTATAGATGCACTCCAGTTTATTTAATTAATCCTGTATGGGTGCACATTTAAGATACCTCTACTATTACAATTCATCTTGCAATAAACATTCTTATAAATATTTTTCTGTATTGTCTGAATCATTCCCTCAGGATAAATTCCTATAAACAGATTATCTGTGCTCTAGGAGATGGGAAATAGGTAGATAGATAGAGCTCTAGATAGAAGTGTGTCTAACTGTTAGTGTGCATATATTTGTGTGTGTGCAATATAGATGTCTATACATAATATACACAGCTTGTGGTTTTTTGCAAAGATTATTGGCAAAAGTATATATGGAGAAATGTACATATTGATGATAAATGTCATATATATGTGCACGAGCACATTTACTTGTGTATATATATATTTTCTACAAATATATTTCTATATACACAAGTGTGTATGTATTTATACATACATGAAATTTAACATCAAATTGTAAAAAAAAAAAAACCAAAACTGAGTTTATTATTGGTGATATTAGGCAGATTTTCATAGTGTTACTAGCTTTTTGTTTTTCTTTTCCAAGAATATGTGAACCTGATTTTAGCTTTGCTGTATGAGGCTATCATTCCACATTTGTGGTTGAAGGTGGGGGAACTATCTACACTGGCTATTTAATGCTCCCAAAAGAAGCGCACATGTTCTCTATAAGTCATTTATAGTTAACATAAAAGTGCCTGAGAGTTAGCCTCTGTGGGAAGAACACCTGCCTGGAAAGCGAGGGAAATAGAAGCATAAGCCCCCACGTGTGATGTGCCTGCCTCTATTTGTAATGCAAAATTTGTTAATAAGAGCCAGCTGTCTCATACAGAGCCAGAGAGTTCCTGCTCAGAACATGTTTACTAAAAGGCTCTCTCAAAACGACAACCAACTAGGCAAGTATCCTCAAGCTGTATTTAGATGAGAGAAAAGAAGGAAAAATGGGTTTAAGAATACATTTTATAGAACTCCTGCTGAACAACTTCAGGAAGCTTTCCAATAAATTTAAGGTAGTACTCAATAGAGGGAAAAATTAATTCTACTTAGAAATTGCTTTCAATAGCACATTCCAAGGCTAAGTAAGTCTTATGATTCTTACTAGTCCTCATTTCACTTCATTTGGGCCATTTCGTCCATACAACTTCTAATCTGGTAATGGAGTAGATCTCTTTACTTGTTCAAGTTATACATCAATTATCCATTTTTCAGTCTCATGCAAAGGAATTTAAAAGATGATGATTAATACCCTTTTAGCTTAGTAATGAAGTCACTCCTGAGATTCATCCTTCAGCCAAAGGTTAGACAGGCCCATAAAACAAAACGAGACTAAAGGGGCACACCAGCCCAGGAGCAAGGACTAGAAGGCAGGAGAGGACAGGAAAGCTGGTAATAGGGAACCCAAGGTTGAGAAAGGAGAGTGTTGACACGTGGTGGGGTTAGTAGCCAATGTCATAAAACAGTACCTGTACTAACTGTTTAATGAGAAGCTAGTTTGTTCTGTAAACCTTCATCTAAAGTACAATTAAAAAAAAAAAAAAGGTGATGATGATTACTCCGGGATTTAAGAGTGAATGCTTTGAAATGACTTTTTCCTTTTTTGTAATAAAATGTTACTGTTGCCTGGTGCACTTTTTTTTAAACCACCATAGATGAAGAATGACATACATTTTATCTCAAAAGATTAAGACGCCAGTAAGGAACTTTCCTATTGATAGAAAGGAAATTGTGAAAGGGAAATTAAGTAAGCTGTTTATTGTACAGGTTGTAATTTGTAATGTAGTGAGAAACAGTACCTAGTTGTGGCAACAGATCCCTCAGAAGGAATTCAAGCATTAAACCATGACAACTCAAGCAGCTTTTTACTTATTTGAAAGTTACAACTTCTGAACAATCTAAACAGGTAATTTACAACTATGGAAGCCTTACAGAATCCTCTGGATATACTGAGTAATAGCACAAAGTTGAATAGGAGCGGAATACAAGCCAAATAAGAGTGGCTGTTGCCTTATACTGCAAATCAGTAAGAAAAAGATGATGTCCAGAGGAAAGAAATGGGCAAAAAATACAAATAGAAATAGATTTTATAAAATATCAGTAGCCAAAATATATTTTTAAGTGTTCATTTTAAGTAGGCAAGGTGAAATGGCATAGTGTTGAGAGGCCCAGTTTAGTAGTTAGAAAGACTTGGATTCCAGCTTTGTGACCTACGGTCAAATATGTAAGGCATTCTGTATCAGTTTCTTCATTCATGAAAGAAAGTATTAGTTCTTACCTCATAGTGTTCTGTGTGAATTAAAAAAGAGAATGCATTGTTGGCTAACATAAAGCAAGAGTTCACAGAATGTTAACTAATGTAAAAAGGAGCATCTATATAATAATGACATCTCTCTCCATCTACTATTTAGCCAAATAAATAAATGATGCTATACAGTGTTTGCATAATTTTAAGAAATAAACATATTATATTATATGTAGAAGTCCAAACTGAATCATATTGCTACACTAGAAGGAAATTTGGCATTATAAATCAACAAAGAAGTAATTCCACATATAGAATTCATAAAGGATAATCAAAACTATATGTGCAAGTTTGTTTGCTAAAAATTTCCTTATAATAGCAAAAAAGAAAAGTCTAAAAGTTTAAAATTCAGAGATATAACATATTGTACGTGTATGTAACAGACCACAGCCCAGTCATTAAAAATAATATGGTAGATATTTAATGATATAAAAGATGTTCATATATATTGTTAAATGAAAACAAAAAGTATAAAACAGTCTATATAAAATGATCCCATTGTAAGATGTTTAAAAATGTATACTTTTTTAAATATAGAAGAATATGTACCCCAAGTTTTGTCATTTTTTATTTCTAGATAGTGGAATTTGGGGTAACATTACTTTACCAATCTTTTTATTCTAATCATTAATGTATTTTATTTATGTACCTGTTTTGAAAAGTATATAAGAAATACAGATGGAAGTAAAATATACATTTCAGTTTAGTAAGATTTGTCTTAAGTGATTACAATAACAACATGCTTTATTATGAAAAAAAATTGTTTTTTTTTAAAATTATGAAAAGCCGTACGTGTTAATGGCTGTTTACATGGATCACATAACTTCCTGACCATAGCAGGCAAGTTAAACCTTACTGAACTACTTATTTCTTAAGTTCTGTTCTCCTTGTTATCAGAAAGGTGAACTATATTGCAAAGATAGAGGAAAATTCTTTGAAATCTGAGTTCTTCTTTTAAACCTCATTGAGCACAATTAACCTGTCTTCCTCATTTTTTTTTAAATGTTGCAAAACACATAGGTTATGTTTCAAAGTTTAAAAATTCATGCTAATAATTTTGCTAAGGTTTTCTACCTCATTTTTGACTCAAAAAGCATAGAAATCAATGCTGAGTTACTCTTTCATTTATGGATCCAAGAAATGTTTATTGAATAGCTACTGTGTGCTAGGGAGCTGTGGTGGTTCAGTGATTAAGAGCTCAACTGACAACCAAAAGGTCAGCAGTTCAAATCCACCAGCCACTCCTTGGAAGCCCTGTGGGGAAGTTTTACTCTGTCCTGTAAGGTGGCTAGGAGGCAGAATGGACTCAATGGCAATGGGCAATGGGCTACTGTGTGCTAGGTACTAAGAGTTGAAGCCTAAATGTGAAAGATGACTAGGTGTGCCAGTTGGCATCCAGAACTGAGTGTTACTAATGGTTGTTGTTAGCTGTGAAGTTGGTCCTCAACTCATGAAGACCCCATTTGTGACAGAGTAGAACTCCTTAGGGTTTTCTTGGCTATAGTCTTTACCAAAACAGATCACCAGGCCTTTTCTTCCGCAGAGCTACTGGGTGGGTTTCAACTGGTTAGCAGTTTTCCTTCTGGTTAGCAGCTGATTGTAAACTACTTTCACCAGCCACGCTCCTCCACTAATGATTCTAAGAACCTGGTAATGAAAGAAAGAAAAACTAAATGTGTTACCTTTCTCACCAATTGCTACAGGAGAATGATATCCATTAAACAACTTGAAAAAAAAAAACAGGATTTTTATCCAAGGTTTTATATAGCTTCAAATTCTTTTAAGGGTTACTTCCCGCCCCCGCTTTGGCCTTACTCTTAATGGATAAACCTTTGACTACTAAACTTGACTTAGATATTTAAAAAAGTTTACATGCATTTCCATTGCTCATATACAAAGTAGAGAAAAAGACTATAGGGAAAGTGAGGATGGAATTATGATAACATTTGTTGAATCCCAGATGAAATACTTTCCATATGCCAGAATCCCTTTCTAAGGGTTGTTATATATGATTTCAATAATATAAAAAAGTACAGTCTTACATAATCATGACTAGTTGAGCTACAAATTGTAAATTCATTGACATTGTGATTTTCCTTAGTGAATTTGCTGCTTT
The DNA here is from genome assembly GCF_030014295.1 of Loxodonta africana. NCBI lineage: Eukaryota > Metazoa > Chordata > Mammalia > Proboscidea > Elephantidae > Loxodonta > Loxodonta africana. The sequence continues at coordinate 53,769,948 of NC_087346.1, read as the reverse complement.
CTTTATAAAATGCAAATCCTGGAAAGAGATAATAACTCATAAAAATCACAATTCAAATGAGTTGAGTCAATTCACTTAAACTCACAAATGTTTTTTGAACACTCATTGTGTGGTCAGACTTGATACTGGAGTGATTGATTCACAATGCTCTGGATAGTTATCAATTAACAGGCCTGTAATACTTTTCAGTGTTATATGTATGGACAGTATTAAAATTCTGTTAATTCTTAGAGGAATGATACAGAAAACATGTAAATGTTTTTCCTCTTTACTCAAAACTATAAATTCCTTTGTATTAACCTCTTCATTAAGAAAAAAAAAATGTGTTTTGCTGCTTGGGAAAATGCAAAATGATACAACAATTTTGGAAAATGATATGGCACTTCCTTAAAAAGCTAGAAATAGAAATACTATATGATCCAGCAATCCCACTCCTAGGAATATATCCTAGAGAAATAAGATCTGTCACATGAATAGACATATGCACAACCATGGTTATTGCAGCTTTATTCACAATAGCAAAAAGATGGAAACAACCTAAGTGCCCATCAATAGATGAACGGATAAACAAGCTATAGTACATACACATGATGGAATACTACTTAATGATAAAGAACGATGATGAATCTGAGAAACATCTCACAACATGAATGAATCTGGAGGGCATTATGCTGAGTGAAATAAGGCAATCACAAAAGGACAAACATTATACGAGGCCATTATTATAAAAACTCATGAAAAGTTTTACACCCAAAAGAAATAATCTTTGATTGTTATGAGGAAGAGGAGCGATGGGGAGAGAAAAACACTAAGTAGACAATAGATAAGTGGCAACAATGGTGAAGGGTAAGACAGTACGCAATACTAGGGCAGCTAGCACAACTTTACCAAGGCAAGGTCATGGAAGCTCCATAGACACATCCAAAATCCCTGGGGGACCAAATTACTGGGCTGAGAGCTGTGGGGACCATGGTCTAGGGGACATCTAGCTCATTTAGCATAACATAGTTTATAAAGAAAATGTTCTCCATTCTGCTTTGGTGAGTAGCATCTGGGGTCTTAAAAGCTTGTGAGCAGCCATCTAAAATACTTGACTCGTCTCACCCCATCTGGAGCAAGAAAGGATGAAGAATACCAAAGACACAAGGGAAAGATTAGTCCAAAGGACAAATGGACCACGATACCACAGCATCCACCAGACTGAGTCCAACACAACTAGGTGGTGCCCAGCTACCATCACCAATTCATTACAATAGAGGGTCCCAGACAGAGTTGGAGAAAAATGTAGAACACGATTCTAATTGGCAATAAATAAAAAAATAACAGACTTACACATCTGTCAGAGACTGGAAAAACCCCAAGAGCATGGCCTCCAGACTCCCTTTTAACTCAGCATTGAAGTCACTCCTGAGATTCACCCTTCAGCCAAAGATTAGACAAGCCTATAAAACAAAACATGACTAAATGGGCACACCAGCTCAGGGGCAAGGTCGAGAAGGCAGGAAGGGACAGGAAAGCTGGTAACAGGAAAAAAGTGGAGCCTGTTGACATGTCGGTGAGGTGGCAACCAATGTCACAAAACAATGTGTGTGTTAATTATTTAATGAGAAACTAATTTATTCTGTAAACCCTTGTCTAAAATACAACTAAAAAAGAAAAAAAATGCTTTAAAAACAAATATGGAGAATTCATAGTTAATAACAAATGCAAATGGTGTCACATTTACAAATTATTTTCAGACTTTACAAAAATCCTGACAAATCAACATCTGCTCCTAAAATGTTACTCAGACATGCTAATAAATAAAGAAAAATTAAGTTATACATAAAATCATGAAGCTAAATGAAACCTCAGCGTGTCTTTTTTTTTTTTTTTTTTTTTTGCCTTCTCAGGACAAACTATACGAAATCCTTCACAGAAGAAAATGTGGCTATTCTATTCATAAAAATTCCCAAAAGAGAAAATTAAAAAAAAAATCTGACAAAAGATTCATTTACTTACTATACCAATTTGTACTGAATTCCATCATAAACCATTTAAAATCTCTTCACATGGTCAAAACCCATTAAGCTTAACATTTAGCTGCCCATTTCCTTTTTTTTATTAATGAATCTCCTTTCACTTATCACAGGTTATTCTAAAATATTTCATACTTCTGTGCCTTTCTTCAGTACTCTCTCTTTAAAAAAAAATTGTGTTTTAGGTGAAAGTTTATGCAGCAACTTAAGTTCTCCTTTTACAATTTTTATACAAATTGTTCTTTGACATTGGTTACAGTTTTCACAATGTATCAGCATTCTCATTATTTCCAACCTGTTTGTTCTGTGTCCATTAATCTAGCTTCCCTTTCCTTCCTTGTCTTCTCACCTTTACTTTTGGGTATATGTTGACCATTTGGTCTCATATAGTTAGTTGTTTAATGAAGCACGTTACTCACAGGTGATACTATTTGTTTCATAATCCAATCTATAATTTGACTTAAAGGTGACCTGCAGAAACAGCTTCAATCTCATATTCTGGGGTTATATTAGCGTGCTTTTTAGTCTTGGGGGTTCCTCTAGTCTCTATCGGTCAGAGTAGGTCTGGCCTTTTTTAGGAATCTGAGTTTCATTCTACATTTTTCTCCCATTCTATCTGGGACCTTCTATTGTGCCCACGGTCAGAACAGCCAGTAGTGGGTAGACGGGCACTATCTAGTTCTTCTAGGAGAAGCTGTTCTTTTGAGCTATTAGTCCCGTGCATTAGTTTCTTTTTTTAGCCTTGGATTTCCCTCATTTTCATTTGCTCCGTACAGAGGCCAATACTTGTATCTTAGATGGCTGCTTGCAAGCTTTTAAAGACCTCGTCAAACTAGGATGTAGAACATTGTATTTGTGAACTATGTTATGCTAATCGACTAAGTGATGATAGATCCTCGAGAGCATCATCCCAAGCCTTTAAACCCAGTAAACCAATCCTGTGAGTTGTTTGGATATGTCTAGAAAGCCTCTGTAACTGTACCCCTATGTGGTTTGTTATATATGTGGATATTTATGCAGCACATGTAAACATGCATATACATACGCCTACAGATACACCTATATACATGCATATGCATTTACTTGCTTATGTCTTTCTATACACATGTATGCATCCATATCTACCTATGTAACCACCCAAACGTTTTTTGGTTGTTTATACTGCTGTTGCAAAATTGTAAATGTTAAAGTGTTTAACCAAATTGTTCCTTGTAAATGTTAAAGCATTTAACCAAATTGTTCCTTCTTCTCATGTATTTTTTAGTGTCTTTATTTACCTTGGTCAAGTTGTGCTAACTTCACCCATATTTAGTCTCGCCTTTTCCATAACCAAAAGTAACAAGTGTCTACTATCTAGAAAATGATTCCCCTTCACTCCCCCTCCCATTCCTGGTAACCATTAAAAAACTTTGCTTTCTATGTGTATATCTATTCTTGACTTTTCATAATAGTGGGACCATATAATATTTGTCTTTTTGTGATTGACTTATCTCACTCAACATGTCTTCCAGATTCATTCACGTTGTAAGATGTTTCATGAACTCATTATTCCTTGTAGCTGCATAGAATCTCATTGCATGTATGTACCACAATTTTTTTGTCCATTCGTCCCTTGATGGGAACTTAGGTTGTTTCCATTTTTTTGCTATTGTGAATAATGCTGCAATGAACATAGTTGTGCATATGTCTATTTGTATCATTGCTCTTATACATTTAGGATATATACCTAGAAGTGGAATCACTGGAACATAAGATAATTCTATTTCTAGCTTTTTAAGGAAGCACCATACTGTTTTCCATAGTGGTAATATCATTTTACAATCCCACCAGCAATGTATAAGAGTTCAGTACCTGCATAACCTCATCAGCATTTGTTGTTTTCTCTCTTTTTGATCATTGCTATTTTTGCAGGGATGAGACTGTATCTCATTGTAGTTTTGATTTACATTTCTCTACTGGCTAATGATCGTGAGCATATTCTCATGTGTTTGTTGGTTGCCTGAATGTCCTTTTTGGTGAAGTGTCTGTTCATGCCCTTTGCCCAGTTTTTGATTGGATTATTTATCTTTTTGTTGTTGAGTTGTTGAATTTTTCTATATATTTTAGAGACTAAGACCCTTATCAGATGTCTTTGCCAAAGATTTTTTCCCAGTCTGTAGGTTCTATTTTTACTCTGTAGGTAGTCTTTTGATGAGCATCAGTATTTAATACTTAGGAGGTCCCAGTTATCTAATTTATCTTCTATCTTTAGTTTCATTCAATAGGCTATTTGTGCCAAAGATTAGGGCCCCTGGTTTTGACCCTATATTATTTTCCAGGAACTTTATGGTTCTAACTTTAACATTTAGGTCTCTGAGCCACTTTGAGTTAGTTTTTGTGCATGGTGTGAGGGATGGATCCTGATTCATTTTCCTGCATATGGGTATTCAGTTTTGCCAGCACCATTTGTTAAACAAGACTGTTTCTTCACCATTGAATGGACTTTGACCCTTGTTGAAGACCAGCTGCTTGTAGATGGATGGGTTTATTTCCGGGTTCTCAGTACTGTTCCATTGGTCTATGTGTCTGTCATTGTACCAGAACCAGGCTGTTTTGATTACTGTGGCAGTACAGTAAGCTTTGAGATCAGGAGGTGTGAGGCCTCCTGCTTTGTTCTTTAATATTGCTTTAGCTATTTCAGCCTCCTTCCTTTCCATATGAAGCTGGATAATGTCATTGGGACTTGGATAGGGAATGCGTTATATCTATAGACTGCTTTTGGTAGTATTGACATTTTCACACTGTTAAGTCTTCCAATCCATGAGCACAGAATTCTTTTCCACTTATGTAGATTTTTTTAATTTCTTGCAGCAGTGTTTTATACTTTACCTTGGATAAGCCTTTTATGTATCTGGTTAGGTTTATTCTTAGGTATTTTATCCTTTTGGAGGCTATTGTAAATGGTATTGTTTTCTCGATTTCCTTTTCAAAGTCCTCCTTGTTAGTGTAGAGGAACCCAACTGATTTTTGTGTGTTGAATTTGCACCTTGCTATTTTGCTGAATCCTTCTATTAGTTCCAATAACTCTCTTGTGGAGTCTTTGGGATTTTCTAAGTGTAGGATCATGTCATCCATGAATAAGGATAGTTTTACTTCTTCCTTTCCCATTTGGATACCCTTTATTTCCCTTTCTTGTCTTATCGATCTGGCTAAGACTTCCAGTGCAACATTGACTGAGAGTTATGAAAAAGGGCGTCCTTCTCTCATTCCCATTCTCAAGGGAAATGCTCTCAATCCTTTCTCTGTTAAGAGTAATGTTGGCTGTTGGTTTTGCATGTATGCCCTTAATTATGAGGAATTTCCCTTCTATTTTACTGAGCGTTTTTATTAGGAAAGGGCATTGGATTTCATCAAATGCCAATTGAGATGATCATATAATTCTTTTACTTCATTTTATTTATGTTGTGAATGATGTTGATTGATTTTCTAATGTTGAACCATCCTTGTATCCCTGGTATGAATCCCACTTGATCTTTTTTTTTTTTTTTAATATGCTATTGAATTCTGATAGCTATAATTTTGTTGAGAATTTTTGCACCTATATTCATGAATTTTTTTTTATATTCATGAAGGATATTGCTCTGTACTTTTCTTTTTTAGTAGTGTCTTTGCCTGGCTTTGGTATCAGGGTTATGCTGGCTTTCTCGAATGCATTAGGGACTATTTCTTTCTATTCTGTGTTCTGGAATAGTTTGAGTAGAATTGGTGTCAACTCTTCTGTGAATGTTTGGTGGAATTCTTCAGTGATGTCATCTGGGCTGGGGCTTTTTTTTGGGTGGGGGGGAGCAGAGGGGTATGACCTCCTCAAATTTCTTGTTTTGTTACGGTTCAGTTCATTTTTTTTTATTTATGTTAGTTTAACTAGGTAGTGTGTTTCTAGAAGTGTGTCAATTTCGTCTAGGTTTTCAAATTTGTTGGAGTGTAATTTTTCATAATATTTTGTTATGATCCTTTTTATCTCAGTTGGTTGCATTGTAATGTCACCTTTATCGCTTTTTATTTCAGTTATTTGCATCTCCTCTCTTCTTCCCCTCCCACTTTGTCAATTTGGCCAGTGTTTTGTCAATTTCATAGATCCTCTCTGGTTTTGCTGATTCTTTCTATTGTTTTTCTGTTTTCTAGCTCATGTGTTTCTGCTCTGATCTTCATAATTTCCTTTTCTCTGGTGACTGTGGACTTCTTGTGTTGCTCCTTTTCTATTTGTTCTAGTTGTAGTGTTAAGTTGTTGATTTGGGCACTTTATCTTTTTTGATGTGTGCCTTTATTGCTATAAACTTTCCTCCGAGGAGCGTTTTTGCTGTGTCCCAAAGGTTTTGGTATGTTGTGTATTCATTTTCATTTGATTCTAGGAATTTTTTTTTTTAATTCTTCTATTAGAAAGTAATTTTTAAATATGGCTTTATGCAGTTTTCATGCGTTTTTTCCTTTATCTTTCTGTTATTGATTTCTAGTTTTATAGCATTATGATCAGAGAAAATGCTTCGTATTATTTCCATGTTTTTGAGTTTATTGATGTTTGCTTTGTAGCCTAAAATATAGTCTATTCAGCAGAACGATTCATGTGTGTTGAGAAGAATATGCACTGTGCTGCTGTTGGGTGTGTTTTCTATATGTCTAAGCAGTCAACTTGGTCAATTGTGTTATTTAGATCTTCTGTATCCTTGCTGAGTTTCTTTCTAGTTGTTCTCTCCATCATCAAAACTGGTGTGTTAAAATTTCCTACTACCATTATAGAACTGCCTATTTCACTTTTCAATTCTGTTAAAGTTTGTTTTATGTATTTTGGAGCTCTGCCATTGAGTACCTAAATATTTATTATGAATATGTCCTTTTGGTGGATTGACACTTTAATCATTATATCATTGTATAATGCCCATCCTTGTCTCTTGTAATGGAATTTGGCTTAAGGTCTATTTTATCAGAGATTATTATTGCCACTCCTGTTCTCTATTGGTTACAGTTTGCTTGATTTTTTTCCCCATCCTTTGATTTTTAGTCTATTTATGTCTTTGTGTCTAAGGTGTGTCTCTTGTAGACAACATATCGATGAGTCTTTTTTTTTTAATCCATTCTGCCACTCTCTTTTGTGTAGTATATTTAAACTATTTGTATTCAATGTGATTATCAATAAGTATGAATTTACTGCTGGCATTTTTTTCTTATGGTGTTAATGGTTTCTTTTTTCCACTTAATTTTCTGTGCTGAGTTCTTTTTGTTTATGGATTTTCTTTTCACTTTCTTCATTTTTGTTGATTTTGTGTTTGTTCAGTCTTTTCTGTTTTCTTCCTCTTTATTTTGATGAGTAGATTTATTAATTTTCTTTGTGGTGACTCTGATATTTTACTTTATCTTCATAAGTTTATAACAGTCTGTTATATCTTAATATTGCCTTGACTTCCTTTCCATGTGGAAGTTCTATAACTAAACCATTTATTCCCTTTTTTTCATTTTGAAGTTGTCATCATTTACAGATTGACATCTCTGGTTCCCTGTTTTCAGTTCTGCAATTTTATTTTGTTTTGAGGAATTAATTATCTGGATGATAATATGTGTCTTCATCTCAGATTGTTGTCTGATGTTGTTGTCTGAAGGACTCCATTTAATATTTCTTTAAGGTTGGTATGGTTTTTACAGATTTCCTTAATTTCTGTTTATCTGGGAATGTCCTAGGTTCACCATCATATTTGAGACAGTTTTGCTGAATATATGATTCTTGGTTGGCAATTCTTTTCTTTACGAGTTTTATATATGTTGTCCCATTGTGTTCTTGCCTGCATGTTTTCTGTAGGGAAATCATAGTTTAGTCTCACTGGTGTCTTTTGTAGGTGATATTTCATTTTTCAGGAGCTGCTGTCAGAATTCTTTCTTTGTCTTTTGAAAAGTTTGATTATAGTATGTTTTGGTGAGTTTCTTTGGGGCTCTATCCTGTATGGGGTTTGTTGAGCTTCTTGGATGGAAATATTTTCATCTTTCACAATGTTAGGGAAGTTTTCTGCCAATAAATCTTCCACAATTCTTTCTGTGCTTTTTTTTCCTCCTCCTGTTCTGGAATTCAAATTATGTATAAATTTTTTTCTCTTGATAGTGTCCCACATAACTCTTAGGCTTTCTTTATTTTTTTTTCATTCTTATTGTTCCTCAGACAAATTAGTATCAAGGAATGTGTCCTCTTTTTTGCTCACTCTTTCTTCCATTGATTGAATTTTACTTCTATGCCTTCTATTGAGTTATCTATTTCTGATATTTATATTAATCTCCTGGGTTTCTAGTTTTATTTTTTTGTTTTTGTTTATTGTACTTTAAGTGAAAGTTTACAAATCAAGTCAGTCTCTCAAACAAAAACTTATATACACCTTGCTATGTACTTCTAGTTGCTCTTGTCCTGATGAGACAGCATGCTCCTCTCCACCCTGTATTCCCCATGACCATTCAGCCAGCTCCTGTCCCCCTCTGCCTTCTTGTTTCACCTCCAGATAGGAGCTTCCCAGATAGCCTCATGTGCTATTTGAGCCAAGAAACTCACTCCTCACCAGTATCCTTTTCTGTCTTATAGTCCAATTCAATCCTCGTCTGAAGAATTGGCTTTGGGAATGGTGCAGTCTTGTGCTAACAGGAGGTCCAGGAACCATGACGTCCAGGGTCACTCCAGTCTCAGTCAGACCATTAAGTCTGGTCTTTTTATGAGAATTTGAGGTTTGCATCCCACTGTTCTCCTGCTCCACCAGGGATTTGCTGTTGTGTTCCCTATCAGGGCAGTCATTGGTTGTAGCCAGGGATGATCTAGTTCTTCTGGTCTCAGGCTGATGTGGCCTCTGGTTTTTGTGGCCCTTTCTCTTGGGCTCCTAAGTACCTTGTGTCTTTGATGTCCTTCATTCTCCTTTACTCCATCTAGTTGTTTTTGTGTGGTTTCTAATTGTCTGTTTATTTTGTCGTTTTGTTTTTGTTGTTTTCCTGAATTCTTTCAGGGTTTTGTCTGTGTTTTCCTTGATTTCTTTGAGGATTTTATATATAAGTCTTTTAAACTCCTTGTTGGGTAGTTCCTTTGCCATTTCTTCCTCAGGAAGGTCTTCTGCCTCTTTATTTTGCTCACTTTTTTGAGCCATCTTAACATGTTTCTTCACATGACTTGTTGTCGCCTGCTGTCTCTGAGGCATTAAGTTTGATGCTAGAAATTAGTGTGTTCTCTGGAGGTCAGGGCAGGACTTCTCCATCCGCTGTGAGGGAGTGCTGTCCAAATGGATGGGGTAGGCCTGCTGTGCATGGACAAATTGGCATCTCAGTAGGTGGTAAGGTATCAAGGGGTTCAGTGCCATTTCAAGCAGCCTGCAGGCACTGTTTGGGTGTGTAATATGTGTTGTTGCAGATGGGTAGATATTAGATGAGGGCATTAGGATCTCCTGCTCATCATTTGGCAGTATTGTATCTGGTGCCTGTCAGGATGTGACCAGCATTGTTGGTGAAGTGATGTGGTCACTTCACCTGCCTGACTGGTCATCTGGGCATGGGTGCAGGGACTGTTCTCACTGGTTGCTGGGTTGGGTGCTGTGTGTATGCACCACCAGTTGCCAGGTGATTGGGGCAAGGGTGCACAGGTCACCGATCATTGAGTAGATGGCATGGGAACTTGCATCACCCATTGTTGGGTAGGCAGGATGGCACAGGAGTGGTCAGAGCAAGTGAGCATGAGCCTCCTGTTACAAATCCAACAGCGCATGAGCATGTGTTGCTGACCATTGGCATGTGTAGCTGCACGTAGATGGGCAGGGTCAGTTGCAAGCGTCCATTTGCAGGTCTGCCAGAGTGGGAGCGCACACGCTGTAGATCAGCAAGGTGCAAGGGAAGGGGACTCACTGCTGATCACCGGGAGGGAGGGGTGGGAGGAGGAGGAGTGTGTTCCCCCAGTCTCTGATGCCAGCACCAGGGCACTCCCTGCAGAGTACAACTGGTGACCGGGACCCAGTCCTGACCAAAAGCAAGGGGCGGAGGGCTATCCAGAGTCTGGTCAGGAGGAAGAGCTCTAGTTGCTCCAAGGATCCTCCACTCCTCCAGTACCAACCACCCAAATGATCAGAGACAGTCGCTGGCAAGTAGTCCTGTCCTTATCTTCTGGAATTTTCCCTGCTCTATGATCGCCTGGATCCCTAGGACTCTTGTTCACCTTCCTGCATGTTCATGTTCTGCTCACCTTGCTTGGCTCCAGGTTTGTCTACATCTCTGTCTCCTATTGGGGATTCTATGAAGTTTGCTGCCTGTTCTCCTCACCCAGGAATTCTGCTCGCTTTGTCTCAAGATAGCCATGCTGCCCCAGGCCAGCTAGTAGGGTGCCTACAGTCCATAAGTTTCCTAGTTCTCTATTTTCATTTGCTTTTTCTTTCTCTTGGTGTTCAATCTAATTCTTCATCCTTCCACTTGATGTTCTGGGTTACCAGATGTTTTCTCTGTCTGTTTAACTTGGTGTTTTGGTTCTTTGTTACGAGGCATGGCAAGGTGTGTGTGACTAAGCAACCATCTTGGGCCATCCTCTCCTTCAGTACTCTCTTAAACCCACTCACAAAATTCTTCCATTGCTCTTTATTAAAAGTCTAAGCATTTAGAATTTAACCAGTGTAGAGTCTTAGTGGAAGAAAGGCCTGAATATCTTCTTAGGGAAAATCAGCCATTGAAAACCCTATGGGATGTAGTTCTATACTGACCTGCATGGGGTCACCATGAGTTAGAATTGACTTCACAGCAACTGAGAATGTGTGATAGATGCTCAGGACCCAAAGTACCAGGCTTTGAATAAGGAATCTCTCCTCTGTTACTTCAGAAATAATGAAAATGACTTGCCATATGACAAGATAATCGTATGTACTATGGGAATTTTTACTAGGCTATTACAATGTTATGTGCTGTCCTTCTGCGTATGTTCGGAAGCAAAAAAAAAAAAAAATGAAATCCAATAAAATATGAGTTTCAATTAAATTCCAAATGGCATTTTAGAAGTCAGTCAGACTAAAAATAATAATAAAAATAAAAAGAAGGCTTGTGTTACTCCTCTCCCCAGCTAAAAAAAGAATCAAATGCAAAATGTTAAAAAAAAAAAAAAATACAACAAATCAAAACAAGCAGGGACATTAATACCACTTAATGGCTGTTATATTCCTGTAAATGACTGGTTCATTGTTTAGGAAAAAATATATATACATATATATATATATTTAATCATGAAGGCATACTATGGTTTGCACATATTTGAGTGTGAGAATGGGGAACTACTACACTATCATCAGAATAACTGCCAAGAAAATCAGCCCAGTCACCAACGGAGCTTAGAATATCAAGACCTTCCATTTTTAATTTGACCACAAATAGACAGCACTGTCTTTATTCTTGAATTCAGTCAGAAGTTTTCCCTTAACATTACCAAATAACTCTTATCAAGATTTATCAAAGTTCTCCACATTGGTAAATTCAATGGTCACCTCTCAGTCCTCATTTACTTGGCTATCAATGGCATTTGATATCTTTGATCACATTCTTCTCCTTGAAACACTTTTTCTACTCAGATTCAAAATATCATTATTTCCTAGTTTTCCTTCCTAATCATTGTCCACTTCTCAGAATCCTTTAGAGATTCCTCCTCATTTCCTTGAAGGCCAGCAACGAAATGGCTCAGGAATCCATCCTTGGCCTCCTTTTCACTCTCTACATTCACTCCTTAGTTGATTTCATCCAGTTCAGTGGATTAAATACCATCTGCAGGTTCATATCTCCAAATTGTATATCTAGTCTAGATTGTTCCCTGGAATTCCAGATTACATCCAACTGTCTCTTCATTATCTTCGCTTGGATGTCTAATACACATGTCAAACCTAACATGTCCACAGTGGGCTTTTGAGAGTTTACTCAAAGTCTACTCCTCTCATAGCTCTCTCTAGGGGCTTAGGCCAAAATCCTGAGTCACCCTTTCCTTATCTTTTTTGTCCCCCTCACACTCAGTATCTTATCTCTCACCAAACCCTGTTGCCTTTACCTTCAGAATATATTCAGAATCATGTCTGCCTTGAGCATTGTGTTCTTTTAAAGAACTATTTATATGGCAACAAACTGACAACAGCAACTCAAAAAAGTAGGTAGGAAACTTAAGGGGCAATGAGTTTGTTAATGGGGAAGGAACAATTCAGAAAGACAGGGTGAGGATATTTGTACTACTTGAAGAACAAAATCAATGTCACTGAATTGTACACGTAGATATTGTTGAATTGTACGTTATGCTGTGTATATTCTCAACAATAACAAAAGTAAATAAAATTATTTTTATAAATTATATATATATATATGTAAACCAAAAAACCAAACCCATTGTCATTAAGTTGATTCTAACTCATAGCAACACTAGAGGACAGAGTAGAACTGCCCCATGGGGGTTGCAAGGAGCAGCCATTGGATTTGAACTACCAAACTTTAGGTTAGCAGCCAAACGTTTATATGTGTGTGTGACTGTGTGTGTGTGTGTATATATATATCTGGAATCTGGCCACTTCTTAGTACCTCCACTGCTATTACTCATCTCTGACCTGAATCATGGTCTCTCTGTTTCTTTACTCAACCTTTCCTCAAGCTCTTCTCAAAGCAGACACAAGAGTCATATTTTTAAAATCTAAGTTAGATGTCTCATCACTGATCAGAATTCTCTATCCATTTCCCACCTTACTCAAAGTAAAAGCCAAAGTTTTTATAAGGCCATCCAAAGCTTCTGGTGATTTGCTTCTCTCTCATAACCTCTCTCTGACTTCATTTTCTATTAACCTCATGCTAGTTCACTCTGCTCTAATTACAATTCCTTAAAAAGCATGTTCTCACTTCAGAGCATTTTGCACTGTGCCTGGGGTTCTTCTGATAGCCACGTGGCTCACCACCACTATTCCCTGAGATCTCCCCTCAACTGTTATCTTCTCAGGGAGAACGTCTCTGACCACCCTGGTCAAAATTGCAACTCCCCACCCACCACTCTGACATTCCCTATTACCCTTCCCTGTCTTATTTTCCTCCTTAGCACTTATTATTTAGTCATTTTAATACCCAGCTTTGCTCTTCCCCCTGACTACCCTCATAAGCTTCATGAGAACAGGTGTTCTTGTCTGTTTTGTTCCTTGCTATATCCCCAGATGTCTGGCACATAGCTGATAACAAATTTTGTTAAATGAATGAATGAATGACCTCCGTGATGATGGTGGTAACCTGGGTGGAAACCTGAGCAGAGTCAACAAAGAAACGTACTTGTTAAAAGCATCTTGGGCACATAGATAAGGAGTTATTTCTCCCATCAAATGAGTTAATGGGTCATGAAAATAAATCAATATTGACCAATTTTTTGGAGTTCTTGGGTAGTACAAACAGTGAAGTGTTCGACTACTAATCAAAAGGTTGGTGGTTCAAACCGACCAAGAGGTGCTTCGAGAGAAAGACCTGATGATCTGCTTCCAAAAAGTCACAGCCTTGAAAACCCTACAGAGAAATTCTACTTTGCACATATGGGTTCTCCTTGAGTCAAAAGCAGAAACCCTGGTGGCATAGTGATTAAGAGCTACAGCTGCTAACCAAAAGGTCAGCAGTTTGAATCCACCAGGCACTGCTTGGAAACCCTATGGGGCCAGTTCTACTCTGTCCTACAGGGTCATTATGAGTCGGAATAGACTCAACAGCAATGGGTTTACTTTTTTTGGTTTGAGCCAAAAGTAACTGATTTGGTTTTGGGTTTTGGGGGGGGACAATTTTTGGTGTTCCGCTTTCTCTACCTACCAGCCTCACTGGTTCATTTCTTCAGAGACTGAATTGAGTTTCTGACAATGTTGTCACAATCAAACTCTTTTCTCAGTACCATGCTCCCAGCTAGTGCGTGAATTGGGCTCGTCAACAATATCTGAACATAGAGTGCGTTTTTCTGTATCTTTGAATTTACATAAGAGAGACTTAAATTGCTGAAGAAGATAATGGTAATCATTGGAACCATTTACATTTGCAATTACTTTAACTAAGATAGAAATGCTTTTGGAAAAGATATTGTATATTCAGTGTTGAGGGATCTAACTTTTCCAGTAATTGACTAAAAATGAAAACAATTAGAAAATGAGATAATAGAAGTTATACTTTGTTTTATATTTTAACAAGATCACCTTTTTTACCATGTTTGATAAAAATCATCTGTTAGAGGCAGAAGTAAGCTCAAGCAAACATAAATATGACCTATTTCCGAAGCCCAGGTGACAATGATTCAGAAGTGCCATACTCAGAATATAATTCACAGATAATTATGTTCCATATTTGTAAGAAACCTAGTACATAAATCCTTAAATGGAGCAGTTTAGCCAACTTTAAAAGAATGAACAGCTGAATGGAATTGTAGTGATATAATGTAGAAGCATAAAAATTGAAAGAGTATAGTCACCTTGTAAATTTTCTCCTTTTCATATTTATGTTACCTCCTCTTTTTATTGTGTCATATATCAAATGATTCTCCTTCCTTGGAAACCCACTTTTATAAGAATAGCACCACTCACACTGCTATGGTAAGTCTGGAGTAGAAACTCAGGGATACATGACCTTCTATACACTCCAGATGGCCTTGTAGGATTTCTTCAATCATTTTAAAATGCAAAAAGCCCTATGGGCATCAGTCAAATGGTGAAATTTAAATGTTCACTAACCTGAGATTTTCTTGGGTAAAGAAGCCCTCTGGATAAATGTACACATTTGGAATGCCATGGATCCCTAGGCTTCCATCACACAGCACTGTGAAATAGCTGGTATGGACCATGAATAATCTGGCGCACTCTCACACAAAAGCAAATCAAGTCGTAACTTGAATCAATCCCACATCTTGAGTGTCAAATTAAAGTGTTTAATGTATACATTGGTCTTAGAAATAGCCTTGATAACTGTTGATAGGGACTGGATGATTTGAACTACCACTGAATTGCCCCTTTCAATTACTTTGCCATGATCAGTAGAAGGCTCGCTACATTTTATGAAGTAGTGTCTGCGCTATTGTTTACGACATGAGATGTTAGACATTTAACATCACCTTGCTTCAAAAAACACATTTCATAAAGTACTGGTTTATAATTTTTAAGATATTACTCTGTTGCTAATAGCTACTTCAAGTGTAATTTGAGTAGCCATTACAGAATATTCATATCGTTCTTCTATCACATATTTTTGACCATCCTTAATCTCATTCAAGTATATTGTTTTACGAGAGAAATAAAAATTGTTATTATTAGCTTATTCCACAGAGAAAGTCAAAACTGCCCTTTCTTATCTATAATAATAATTCGGGTATGTAAAACATTTTACAATTTACAAGAATTATATTTACAAAGTAGCCATATGCCAGGAAATTCTTAAAGCCAAAGCACATTTGCATGACATCAATTACTCAGAAGTGAATATAAAATAAAATTTATTAAAGCTAATATGATATGTTAAGGTTAGGATAAAAAATTATATGCATTTTTTTATATAAAAACTAAGACACCAGAGAAATTTTATATTTGCGTGGCTGGTTCAGACTCAGCTCCAGAGTCCCAGGATTATGCGTCCACAATCCTGAAAACTTAAGACACGCTTAGGTAGAAAATGTGAGACACACTGAGTACATTATTTACATTATTTTAATCAGTCTGACAACCTTGTGTGATAATTAGGGCAGAAGTATAGTAAACCCACTTTACAGAAGAGAAAGCTGAGGTTAAAAGGAATTTCTTGGTTAGCCCAAGATAATGCCTATTTGTTTAAGGCCTGGTCCTTCATCTTTGAGCTACAAGTCCAAATCACTTTCCTGAATTTCACATTTGTTTTAATAATACTGGTGAAGGACAAAAATTATAAAGTAAAAGTAGTTAAAATATAAATAATCATAGACCTAAATCATCAAATCAGGAGTTAAAGCTTTTTTCCAATTCTAATATATACTTTTCTGATTTATAAAAATTCAGTTCAATATTTCTATATGGCTCAATAGCCACAAGGATGTGGCTTGAATCACCCATAAGAAGTATATATCCGTATCTATGTATTTATCTATGTATCTGTGCATGTATTATGTATCCGTATCTACGTATGTATCCTACAGGGTTGCTATGAGTCACTGGGGATGTATGTATCTATGTATCTATCATCTACCTATGATAAGTAAAGTACAAGAGTCAAATGTAAATAGGAAATATTTCCTGACAACAATAATGACTACAATAAAATTATTCTCTGCAAGACAGCCATGGCCTGGTGTGATCTGTATTGGATGCTGTAATATGAACTAAATGCAGTATATTAGCTGAAGGATCTCAGCAGCATATGCAGCTGTTAATTGACAAAAATAAATTTAGTTTGTACATGAACTCATACCATGAACCATGTTTTACACTCCAGCAATTTACATAAAACTGAATGGGGTCCACATGGCACAAAAAAACAGTGGTTGTTGGAAAAATCGCACCCTTCACAGCTACTTGATTTATATATATTTTAAGTACCCCTGTGGCTCCTTACTTCATGCAAACATACTTACTACTTAAAGGGGGAGGGGGGAGTCAAAGAAGAAACAAAAACAATTGTTTAGAAGTTCAATTATTTTATATGTCTACTAAAGTAAATAAATGTGTCAGTCCAGTTCAATACAATTTTAGAGAAGGAACTATTTAAAATGTGGGCTTTAATGTTTGATGTTTCTCAAAATACATAGAATTTATGAAAGCCAAATTTCCAGAAACTGGTATTATGGACTAAAAATTAATAACTTACAATGAAATATGTAACCATTAAAATCCCTTTATATAGGCACTGTTATGAAATGAATTTTATTCCCAAAAATACATGTCAGAATCCTAGCCCCTATGCCTGTGGATGCAATCCTGTTTGGAAATAGAGTTTTTTTGTTTGTTTGTTTATGTTGATGAGGCCATATCAGTGTCAGGTGTGTCCTAAGCCTAATCACTTCTGAGTTATAAGAAGCAGCATAGACACAGAGATACCCACTGCCTTCTAGTTGATTCTGACCCATAGTGACCCTATAGGACAGAGTAGAACTGCCCCATAGGGTTTCCGAGGAATGGCTGGTGGATTCGAACTGCTGACCTTTTGGTTAGCGACCTGAACTCTTAACCACTGCAGGACCAGGGCTCCAGACACAGATATAACCAAGCACAAATAGGGTAGATAACTCTATGTGAAGATCACGAAGGAACTGAGGAACGCCAGGGCTACAGATTCTGAAAAAGGTAAGAATCTTCCCCCAGAACCCACGGAGAGACTGGGGCTTCCCCTAGAGCTGGTGCCCTGGATTCAGACTTCTAACTTCCTCAGCTGTGAGAAAATAAATGTCTTTTTTAAAGCCACCCACTGGTGGTACTTCTGTTACAGCAGCACTAGGAAACTAAGACAGGCACATATTGCATTTGCTTGACAGACTGAATTATGCTACAGATATCATGTAGAACAGATATTGTTTGCCCAGTATACTAACATGTACTCTTGTCTAAAAACCAGGAGGAATTACTACTTATTAAGATATATTATATATATAATTTTTATTGTCCCAAACTAAGTCAGTTACGTATATTCTGTCATTTCGTTCTCACAGAAAAACTACTAGGGTAGGTAATATTATCTGTATTTTCCATACGAGTAAGTCAGGGTATAAAGCAGTTAAACAATTAGCCCAAAAATCACACATTAGAATAGGTATTTGATCAAAGGTCTGTTGTTGTTGTTGTTAGGTGCCATCAAGTTGATTCTGACTCGTAGCTACCCAGTATACAACAGAATGAAACACTGCCCATCCTGCGCCACCCTCACTATCTTTGTTACGCTTGAGCCCATTGTTACAGCCACTGTGTCAGTCCATCTCGTTGAGGGTCTTCCTCTTTTTCTCTAACTCTCTACTTTACCAATCATGATGTCCTTCTCCAGGGACTGATCCCTCCTGATAACATGTCCAAAGTATGTGAGACAGTCTCGCCATCCTTGCTTCTAAAGAGCATTCTGGTTGTACTTCCTCCAAGACAGATCAAAGGTTTATGTACCTCAAAAGTCAGTACTCTTAACCAATACTTAATATATTTGCCTCTAAATGAGTATAGGATTTTTTTTTTTAAATCAACTCAAACCTGATTATCTCTTTATTTCTTAAGCACAGAAAAACAGCATACAATACTGACATCTTTAACTGGGTATTATAGGCATATAGGTCCCCCCGCCCCCACCATGATTTCTGCCTTTTGGTATACCTATGCTCTTGACACAACCTTACTTGCTGAAAATGAAGATGACATGGTATTCTCTATAGCCTCATACGCCTGTGAAAGGTGAGCAATGAATAAGGAAGGCTGAAGAAGAATTGATGCATTTGAATTATGGTATCAGCAAAGAATGTTGAATATAACATAGACTGTCAAAAGAATGAACAAATCTGTCTTGGAAGAATATATCTTAGAAGCAAGGATAGTGAAACTTACTTCAGACATGTTATCAGGAGGGACCAGTCCCTGGAGAAAGACATCATGCTTGGTAAAGTAGAGGGTCAGTGAAAAAGAGGAAGACCCTCAAGGAGACGAATTGACACAGTAGCTACAACAACGTGCTCAATAATAGCAATGATTGTGAAGATGGCATGGGACCAGGCAGTGTTTCATACTGTTGTGCATGGGGTCACTATGAGCCAGAACTGACTTGACAGCACCTAACAACAACACCACCGTAAGTGTGGGTGAGAACTGTGCCTTGTCTTTGACTGACAGAATATGAAATAGGTGATGACACACCTATGCTTTCATCACATTATATAAGACTCTGTCTTGCTAACCAACTTGCTCTGGAGATTCTCCTTGCTGGCTTGATGCAATAAGTAGCTATATCAAGAAAACCCACTTGGCAAGAACTGTGAGTAGCCTGTAGGACATGAGAGCAGCCTGCAGCTTACAGCTGACAGTCTGAAAAATCAGGCTCTTCAGTCATATAAGCGCAAGGAAATGAATTCCACAACAACCTGGATGACCTTGAAAGCAGTTTCTTTCCCAGTTGAGCCTCCAGATGAAAATGCACCTCAGCCAACATCTTTAGTACAGCCTTACAGCCTTGTGAAACCTTGAGCGGAGGACCCAGCCAAGATGTGCCAGGACTCCTGACCCACAGAAAGTATGAGATAATAAATGTGTTAGGGTTTTTTTTTTTTTTTTTTTACAACTAAATTTGTAGTAGTTTGCTACATAGCAACAGAAAGTTAATACACTAGAATAATAGAAAGATGGGAAAAGGATTGGCAGAAACATTTGAGAAACAAAAAAAGGTATCTCTATTTCAATTCACTTGCATCTGAATCGAATCTGTGTGCATTGCCTGTTTGTGAGCTGTCTACTCTAGACTTTGGGGTTACCTCAACAGCCTTAACTTGAGGCATGGAGCAAATTCCAATTTGAATAGTGCCCAGAGTGTTATGCAAAGTGAACAGAAGTTTTGCTTTCTCTCAAGTTAAACTATTTTTATTCTGCAAGTGAGAAATCATCTCCTGAGTCATTATTATTCAATATCAAATATGCATGTTTGAGTTGGGATTTTGCTAAAGTTCCAGGAAAAAAAATAACAATATTGCTTTATTTTGCCTGTTGTCCCTTGATTTTTGGGGGTGCCCTTTATAAAAAGTCAAGACATACCCAGGGAAAAAGAACTGAACTCCAGGAAATTTGGAGTCTCATTGCTTAACTTCAGAGACTATTAAAGTCAAGAAAAGGTCTAAAAAAAAGGAAAGTGAAATTGTTTGGAAATTATTTTCTTTTGTTTGCTATTAAATTGTGCAGTATATGGAAGAAATTTAGCCAGATTTATTGAGAAGCATTGCAATGTTTCTTGGTTTAGTATTCGTATTTGTTTTCTATCGCTGTGGTAACAAATTAGCACAAATTTGGCAGCTTTAAAAAACACAAATTTATTATCTCATATGTTGTTATCTAACAGGTTATACATGATAGGTCAGAAATCCAGCAGGCTTGGCTGGTTTTACTGATCTGTTCTGAGTCCTGCAAGGCCAAAACCAAGATGTCAGCAGGACTGTGTTCCTTTTTTGGAGGCTCTAGGGGGAGAATCCATTTCTAGGCTCATTCAAGTTATTGGTAGAGTTTTGTTCCATGGGATTATGCTACTAAGGTCTCTGTTTCCTTGCTGATTGTTGATTGGGGTCTTTCTCAGCATCTAAAGGCTTACTGCTTCCTTAGCTCATGGCTCCCTTTCTCCATATTGAAAGCCAGGAACGACAGCTCAAGTCCTTCTCATGTTTCAAATCTTTCTGCCTCATTTATCCTTTTTCTTCTCCTGCATATCTCTGACTGCAGCAGAGAAGTTTCTCTGCTTTTAAGGGTTCATGGGATTGGTTGAGGTCCAGCAGATAATCTAGAATAATCTCCCCATGTCAGTTTTTGTAACCTTAATTGTATTTGTGAAGTCTCTTTTGCCATGTAACAGTAAAATACTCACATGCTTTGGGGACCTGGGAGTGGGCACCTTTGGGGAGCTCTATTCTGTCTATAATAATATTTTTCAGATAAACTGAGTTACAAAGTAACAACAAACATCTGTATAGAGCCACAGGTATCTTTAAACTGGTGGTAATAGTGTCTCTAAGAAGTTTTCGGTTGTATAATTTTTGTGATCATCATCTAAACTTGTTTGGGTTACACTGGAGTAAGGTATGTAATCTCAATTATGTGTAATTAAAAAAATTTCAAAGCAGAAAAAGCACCGTAACAACTTAAAGTCTTTTTTTTCTTCCTTATACGGTTGTTGTTAGATGCCATTGAGTTGGCCCCCAACACATGATGACCCCAAGCAAAACAGAATGCAACCTGCTGAGTCCAGTGCCATTCCCATGATCACAGGGCTTTTACTGGTCGATTTTGGGGAGTAGATTGCCGGGCCTTCCCTCCTAGTCCGTCTCAGTCTAGAGCTCTACTGAAACCTATTCAGCATCACAGAAACACGAAAGCCTCCACTAACTGATGGGCGATGGCTGAGCATGAGGTACATTAGCCGGAAACTGAAGCCCAGTCTCTCGCATGGAAGGCGAGAATTCTACCACCGAATCATCACTGCTCCCACTCGCTATACAAAGGACCATTTAAAAGCCTTTCAATAGTTACAAAACTTTATTAAATTTTTACTTTATGTTTTAGTATCTAGATGTCTAACAATGACATTTTCTATTTTTCACTCTTTAACCTAGAAAGTTTGCTGAACTATTAAGCTTATAGTTTACTCTTCCATTTTTCAAGATTTTAGTTCAGATAGAAAAAGTGATATTCACTTTATTTATTATTATTTTTTTTTCTTAATAGCCTGGCAGCAAAAAAGAATTCCCCTTCTTCTGTTTCAAATGGAAATCTCAGAAATGGACACTATTTGATTGTTTAGTATTGTGTTTAATTTATTTTAATAAATGTAGTAGAGAATAAAGATACAGGCACTTCATAAGCTATAGCCATCCAACATTTTCTCTCAGGGTTTCACAGTGCAGAAATCCAGGGGCTAAGTTTTCTTCTTAGTAAGAAAGTTGTTAAATTTGTGTATTAACTAGTCAAATAAAAACTGTGTCACTAATGGAATAAGCAGCTACCTTTGTGCTAGGATTGCCCTAGTCCCTCCCAACCAACTGAAATTCTACCATTAGAGAGATAGAATTTAAAATCCTGTATTTTTGGAGCTGTCTTTTAAAATTCAAATGTACCTAGTATTGGTAACATATCAAAGTATTTTTAATCACTCATACATTAGAGTCCCTGGGTGGTGCGTACAGTTAAAACTCTTGGCTACTACCAGAAAGGTCAGAAGCTCGAGTCTAGCCAGAGGCACCTGAGGAAGAAAAGCCTGGAGATCTACTTCTGGAAAATCACCTATTGAAAAGCCTATAGAGGACAGTTCTATTTTGAGACACATGGTGTCGCCATGAGTCAGGGCCAACTTGATGGCAACTGGATTAAAGCTACTGAATCTATTAAATTAGTAATCTGTTAGATCAGGAAAAGCAACTTGCAGTCACAGTGTGAGGGAACAAGAGTTTCAAGAAAGGATAGACTTCAGATTATCCTTCAGGAGGAGCCCCAGGACCATCATGTACCCTGGAGGTGTAAGTGGGAGGAAGTGATCAAAAGGAGCCGAAAGCTGTAGAGGAAGGTTACGGTGTCCCCAAAGTAAACCACCAACTTCATCATGTTTCTTGAGACTAAACATACATTTTGAAATAAAAATCTCTAGTCTCAAAATTCCCATAAGACACAATGCATATTTGTTTTTCTTTGTAAAAAAAAAAAAAAAAAGACTTCTTAAGCTCATTCCCTTAAGACAGATAACATGAAAGTAACAGGGCAGTCTCAACTCATAAGCCAACAGTGAAACCCAATGACTCTTATCTGTTGCCGTAGGTACTTGCTAAAACATAGACAAGTGGGTGGCACAACTGAAAAGCTGACTCATACGATTCACTAAAGGGACTTCAAGTTTGTGAAATCTACACATTAAATATTAATTTTGAGTACTACCTGTGTAATTTATCATTTTACTAGATCCTATAGAGGAACTATGAGTCGGAATCCACTCAGAGCAATGGGTTTGTTTTTTTTTAATAGGGTATGAGAAGGCCTGGTGGTGCAGTGGTTATGTGATACAGCTGCTAACAAAAAGGTCAGCAGTTCATATCCACCAGCCACTCCCTGGAAACCCTATCGGCCAGTTCTACTCTGTCCTTTAGGGTCTCTATGGGTAGGAATCGACTCAATAGCAATGAGTTTGGTTTGGATTTTTTTTTATAGAGTATTGAAAAGAAAAATAAGAATCAGACTTATTTTCTAGAATCTTATGTTAGTAAGGTATTTTCACATTTTCTTAATAAAGGTAAATGTAGTAAAATAAAAAAAACTAGTTCATTCTGATAAAGAAGATGAACACGTACAGAAACAGCTGAAAGTCGCTGTCTTTACAGGGGAGGGGTTCAGGAAAGGTTTATCAGATAAAGTTATTTCTGAGGACTTACAGATAAATAGCAATTTTATAGGCAGATAATGGCAAGATGTGTATTTCAGATGGAGAGAACAAAGTATGTGTTTGGAGAAAAGAAGGTAGTGGAAGCATAGGCTAAAGGAGACAATAGAACAAGTGTAGAAAATAACAGAGCAGCCTCTAGCCATAGACCAGCATGAAACCTACTGAGTGTAGAGGTATGGAGAAGCTCAATCCAGGAAGTTCTCCTGTGGCTCCCTGGGAACTTGGGCTTTATCCTACAGTGGAAGCCAAGAAAAAAGTTAGCAGGAACAGTGATAACTGTTAAAATGAAATAAACACTCTGTCTTTAGTGTGGAAGATGATTAGATGAGAGCAGAATAGAAGTAGAGAGGCTAGTTAAGGGGTTATTGCAATAATCTTACTAAGCAATGAGTACTTAACAGTCGATTTTATGAGAAAGGTTGGGCAGCAGTGGGAAAAAAAAGGGGGAGAAATTGAAGATAATACAAGGATTCTTGCTCAGGGATTAGGTGAATGGTGAAGTTCCCACAGAAAGGCATGAAAAAAGATAACCAGGCTACTTATGTTGCTGCAGGGTAAAAGTGGTCTTTAATTAGTTCTCTTTTAAAATGTGATATTTTAGGTACATGTCTATAGGATAGATAGAGACATATGCCTAGAACTCAGGAGAAAAATTGCATCCTGACTTGCATAGTTGAGAATTACTGTTATGTTGATTGTAGTTGAAGCCCTAGGAATGGACAGAATCGCCCACAGAAAGTGGATGAGAAAAACTGAAGACAGGAAAGCAAAAACCATAATCTTGAGGAACACTAACCCCATAAGAGAAGCAAAAGACAGGGAATGTAGTAAAGAATTCAGGAAAGAAGAGGATTAATAGAGAATCCGAAAAGTAGAATAAAGAGGGAACAGGGTGGCAGGCAAAGGGAAAGATTTTCACAATAGGGCGATGGCAGACAGTATTTATTACCACACGAGACTAGGTAAGAAAAACTCTGAAAATTGCCCATTGGATTTGAGTATTAAGAAAGTTATAGGTAGTCTTTGGTGATACAGGTTCAGTCACGTCCTAAGGGTTAAAGCTTGACTGTAGTGATTTGAAAAAGGAGGAGCAGGAGACAGCACATGCCAGTTTGGCTGGGAAGATGGGGAGAAGTGAGAGAGCTTGATGAAGGAGCAACAAGTGAGAGAGTTGATCAAGTGAGAAAAGGATCCACTGGTAAACCTGATGAAATAAAGGACAATTGACAGAAAAGAGACAACATGCAGTCAAGGACTTAAGTGGAGGATTAAGGCTTAACAATTAAGTGCGTAAATGATATGCTAAATATGAGAAAGGAAAGGTTACTCTGGGCTTGAGGAATCTGAGAAAACTTCTTAAAGGTGTCAAGGCTTGTGCAGGTTCTTGAAGGTAGACTAGAGTTAATGAGACTCAAGAGTGTTTCAGGCAGGAAAGCAATGTGAGTGTCGGCACACAAGCATCTCATCCACTTTAGGAGAAGTTTTATGGTGTAAGGAGTTAGAGGTACAAATTAAACTCAGAAATTGTTTTACTCTTTTTAGAATTGTTCTCCTAAATTAAACTAAAACTGTTTGATGGTGGATGGAATGGACTGACGCACATTGCCATGTTTTTCTTATTTTATTATTGCACAAGAGACTGAGCTTCAGAAATGGATGTTATATGCCATAAATACACCACTCAAACTTGCCACGTAAAACTAGGATGCCTGAGTTTCTTTTCTTTCCTTTTGTTTTTACCTGTGGAGTAATTATTATAAAAGTATACCACCAGTTTTTTTTTTTAATAAAGATACTATAAAGCAGTAAATTAATATCACTCATACTATTTCCATTCAGAGATAATAGCAACTATAAATAATAACTATGTATATTTTTGGTAAATATTTATCCTAGTCTGTGCATGTTTTATACAATGAGATATTACAAGTGTATATTCTCTTTTAATTGCATAAATACATAATCACTTTCTCATGCCTTTTTAAAAGTCTGAGAGCATTTTAAGGGATGCACAACATACTCTAATAGATTTAAGCATTTGTCTATTTGTAAATATTTAGATTATTTTCATTTTCACAATTACAAATAATATTTATGTGCATAAACCATTGTGTATACTGCAGATTATTTTGACAACCAGCTTCTTTATCAAACCCACATATTATTTGTTTTACATAATTTAATGGATGACCAAGAACCAAACACATAAACCGAGGCACACAAAGGGAAAGCTATTTTTTCCCCTCTTCAGGGTCTCTTTGATACTGTAATGTTGGAGCCAGTTTCTGGGAAATTATTTTCTGAAAGCACTTGGTTTGCTTAGCTGAGCCAATGGAACAGAAATAGTTACTTCAGATACCTGGAATCGGGGTGCACATCCACCATGTTGCATGTAACTAAGACAAAATATGATTTATTTATGGCATTTAGAATAAGAAGCACATTCTATCAAGGAGCATCTATGGAGGAATGCTTGCTGGGAATCCGAGTCTGCCGGTGCCTCCCAAATTCTTAGCTGAAACTAACAGGGAGCTTCCTTTTATTCAGTAGCTTCATGTAAATCACGTGACAAAAGGGAGTATGCACTCCTAGATAGATAAACAGATAGGGAGATAGACAGTGAGAGAGAGGGAAAGAGACAGGCAGAGAGATAGGGAGATAGACAGTGAGAGAGAGGGAAAGAGACAGGCAGAGAGATAGGGAGATAGTGAGAAAGAGGAAGAGAGAGAGAGAGGCAGATAGGTAGATAAGGAGGCACTGCTTCCAAGTGATTTGGGAGCCTGGGATGGAAAGTGCACTGGAATAAATCGGAGTCAAAATATTGGGGTTTGAGTCCTGGTTCTAACATTTACTAATTGTGTGGCCATGGAAAAGTCATTTAGCTTTTTGTGAATTACAGTTTCCTCATCTATAAAATGGTGGCACAATGGTGAAGACCAAAAGGTCGGCAGTTCGAACCCACCAGCTGCTCCTTGGAAACCCTGTACAGGCAGTTCTACTCTGTCCTATAGGATTGTTGTTCATCTATAAAATAAAATCAATAATATCTGCTCTGCCCATTTTGTCAG
The DNA here is from genome assembly GCF_030014295.1 of Loxodonta africana. NCBI lineage: Eukaryota > Metazoa > Chordata > Mammalia > Proboscidea > Elephantidae > Loxodonta > Loxodonta africana. Next base: position 53,743,757 of record NC_087346.1, on the reverse strand, counting down.
GCTGTTACAAAGAGTAATGGTAAAAATAACAATATACATAATGGTTGCAAATATTAATGAGTGCTAACTATGGGCCTGGAAACCCTGGTGGCATAATGGTTAACTACTGCGGCTACTACCCAAAAGGTTGGTGGTTCGAATCTACCAGGCGTTCCTTGGAAGCTCTATGAGGCAGCTCTACTCTGTCCTATAGGGTTGCTATAGTTGGAATCAACTCGACAGCAACGGGTTTGGTTTGGTTTTTGTGGTTTAACTATGGGCCATGTGGTGGTAATCACTTTGCACATATTATCTCATGTAATCCTCACCACAAATGATTAAGGTAGATACAATTATTCTGATTTTATAGACAAAGTTTCAACTCAAACCTTATTTCTCAGAGACACCATTCATGATCTTCTTACCTGAAACAGCAAGCAGTCCTGTCTGTGTAGCTCCCATTCTCCTTAATTAATATCCTAAGAGCCCTAATCACAATCCAAGATTGTCTTGCTTAAATGATTTGTTTACTATTTCACTATTAACTTGGCAGACAGAGAGGAAGCTCTCTTTAATACTTGACAAATGAATGCAGCCCTTGTGGCACAGTGATTAAGAGCTCAGTTGTTAACCGAAATGTTGGTAGTTCAAATTCACCAGCCGCTCCTTGGAAACCCTATGGACCAGTTCTACTCTGTCCTGTAGGGTTCCTATGAGTCAAAATGAATGAATAAAACCTGTTTGGGGAGATGTAAGTGTATGTGATAACTCAACAAATGTAACCACTAAGAAGTTAGGAGTAAATGCAGAGGTTTGCTACCATTTCTCCAACTTTTTGCACGTGTCATTATAATACTTTATCTTCTCGAGCTGCCCTTTGAAATCTTCTGTTCAGTCCTTTTACTTCATCAATTCTTCCTTTTGCTTTAGCTTCTCGAAGTTCGAGAGCAAGTTTCAGAGTCTTCTCTGACATCCATCTTGGTCTTTTCTTTCTTTCCTGTCTTTTCAATGAGGTCTTGCTTTCTTCATGGATGATGTCCTTGATGTCATTCCACAACTCGTCTGGTCTTTGGCCGCATCATGTGTATGTGAAAGCTGGACAATGAATAAGGAAGACTGAAGAAGAATTGATGCCTTTGAATTGTGGTATTGGCGAAGAATATTGAATATACCATGGACTGCCAAAAGAATGAACAAATCTGTCCTAGAAGAAGTGCAGCCAGAGTGCTCCTTAGAAGCAAGGATGGCGAGACTGTGTCTTACATGCTTTGGACATGTTGTCAGAAGGGATGAGTCTCTGGAGAAGGACATCATGCTTGGCAGAGTACAGGGTCAGTGGAAAATAGGGAGACCCTCAACGAGGTGGATTGACGCAGTGGCTGCAACAATGAGCTCAAGCATAACAACAATTGTAAGGGTGGCTCAGGATAGGGCAGTGTTTCGTTCTGTTGTGCATAGGGTCGCTATGAGTCGGAACTGACTCGACAGCACCTAACAACAACAACTACCATTTACACTATCGAGCGTATAGCCTGAAAAACTTATCTCCACACTTGCCTAAAGGGCCTGAAGTTCAAAGCCACTTCTCAGCTATCACCTCTCTGTCCTGTAGAGCCCTATGAGCTGGGAAGCCAAGCAAAAAAAACAAATCCATTGCCATTGAATTGATTCCGACTCACTGTGACTCTATAGGACAGAGTAGAACTGCCCCACAGGGTTTCCAAGGAGTGTCTGGTGGACTTGATCCCCTGACCTTTTGGTTGGCAGCAATAGCTCATAACTACTACACCACCAGGGTTACCTTACTCTGGGAAAGATATCATCTAGTACATAACGTTGACATTGCCTTCTTACATCAAATTTCCTTTTAACGTACCTCAGTCCTCCAATAAAACAATTCCTTTGGCCCTGCTACCTTGGTGTTGTGTTGGTCTTGGTTTTTGTTTGTTTGTTTTGTAAAGGACCTAGATGACAAAGAAGAGGAAGGGCCTGTTCTACTCTCACCTCTCTACTAGCTCCTATGGCGACCAGGCTGGACCCCGGTGAGGGGAGCAGTTCTAGGAGGTGGTTGGCACTGTTTTGAGCAGAGGCCCAAGAGGTGCTGGGAACATGTGCAAATCAAGAGACATCAAAGACCAACCCTACATTTCTCAATCAACCACCGTCTAGGACGAGTCAACTTAAAACAAACAAACAAAAAAAACCCAGGAGATTGAGGAGGAGTGTAGCAGGAGGACATTTAAACCGAAGTTTTACCAATAAGGAAACTGTGACCAGGCAGTTCATGACTTGCCTGTATTTACATTAGTGGAAGAGAATGATCTAGAACTCTAATAATCCTTTCCACTATATAGTGCTGCCCCCTTTTTGTTGGTTGATAATAAGTATTGAACAGCTTATTCTCAATAAAGTGATTTGAATAATAAAGAGAAGAAAATGATATTTCAAAATACGGTAGTTGACTACTTGCACTTGGAGAGGCATTCTGTTCCCAGAGGCCTAATTAGGTTGTAATTTCAAAAGGTTCTACGCATCACTTTCTGATGGTGCCTTCACTATGTTTTCATGCTTCATTTCTTACCCCTCTGAAATGATGTTGCACATGGCCCAGCAGCTGTTGTAAACAGCCATCAAATTTTCCTTTTACTTACGGTTTTGTAGAAATTCTGTTTTATGTGCAAAGTCAAAGTGAAAATATTACTTTTTCATCATCTACAATCAATGATTTCAGAATCGAGTTGTGTAGGGCACTTTGCATGTGACTGGTGTTTGGTGTATTACAGGCTGAATTTTGAAATCCCATCCAACAAACTTAGGCATTACCCAGTAGACTATGGATCTCCTGGTTGGAAAGTTGTGCTTTAAAGTGCTATGGATCATCATTGACTGATTCAGGTCTTCAGGCTGATGAAACAAGCTATACTCTGATTTGATATGACACACATCACAAGCCTCATGCTCACCCTTCGGTATTAGAAACCAGCTTGTGAGCAGTGGGGTTATTTATTTTTATGATGACAGCTCATAGTTCCATCAGCCCTTCTTTCCTAAACGATCTCATATCCAGGATCCCAGAAAGGAACTCCTCCTTTCTCTGTTATTTTGTATTACTTTGCATCATTTTTATTGTTATTTTTTACCTCTTGGGGCTTTGCCTTAACTTATCCTTTCCTCCATTTTTGGACAAACTGTTCACAGAACACAAGCTATTTTAATGCACAGAGAATTGGTAGACTGTCTTTTCACAGGGGCGTAATAAATATGGAATCTGATACAAAACGTGCATGGCCTCCCATAGGTCTTCATTATATATTTCTCTTTTTCAGACAAAGTGACCCACTGAAATAAAATTTTTTACTTTGTAACTGTGAGCACAGTAGCCATCTAATTAAATTTCTCCCTAGGTGAGAGGATATCAGATGAAAACATTTAGGTGGACTCCAGGTAGCATCTATTCCACTCTTCCTCTAATTTTCATTTATCTTACTTAAGCAAAGATGGAAGGGGGAGTATTTATTTGTGGAAGTTTAAAGAAGCTATAAAAGTCAGTGGTCACCAGTGACCAAGTGAAATATATTCCATAGAATGAAATTGAATGTGTAGAAACACTAAGTATCTGAACATCATTTCCTTTAAATGTGTCAATAAATAGACCAAAAGAAGACAAAGCTGGTATATACATCCTGCTCTGTGCTAAGAGGAAAATATCTATAAATAATGATCACTCCTGTGAGAATGTACACGTATAAGTGGACTACACCCACATCCCAGTTTTCAGGAAATTCTGTTATCTCTACCTCAAATAGTAACTGTGGCCAGTTCCCACCCACTTCACTGCTACCAGTCTGGTCCCACACACTGTGAATTCACCCATTATTTTTGTCAATGGCCTAATTCCCTTGCTCCCACCTCTTACCCTTTACAGTGTATTATGAATCAGCACTTTAAGTGAATCTTTTAAAATATAAGCCAAATCATATCACTCTGTAGCTCAAATCTAGCAATGTTTCTTTCACTCTGGGTCAAAACCAGTGTCCGTATAATGACCTAAAAAGACTGAATGTGGAACGTGGCATTCTGATGATCTGTTTCTGTATAACAGATCACTCCAAAAGTTAGTGGATGTGAAAACAAAAATAATTTTATTATTATTATCTCATGGTTCTGGGGTTGTTTAGGCTCAGCTAGGTGGTTGTCTCATATATTTACAGTCAGATGGCTTGGGTCAGAGTCATCGGATAGGCTTCCTCAATTTTCTACTGGCTGTGAGCTACAGTGTTTGCCAAAATATCTACACATAGCCTTTCCATGTGGCCTGCAGCTCCTCAGACCATGGCAGCTATGTTCCAAGAGAAAGCAGTCCAAGGAACAGAGAGTAGTTGACAGTTTCTTAAGGCCTGGATCTGGAAACTAGCATAGCAACATTTCAGCCATATGGCATTTATCAACAATCCCCAAGTCTAAGTTAAGCATAAGGAGCAGAGGCCTCACCTCTCAGTAGAAGCAGTATCAAAGAATTTGTAAGTCATGATTTAAAACCATTACAGCCAGATACTTTTCCGACCTTTCTCTTATACCTCTTCTCTTTGCTCTCTTGATTCGAGCCATACTTGCCTCTTTGCTATTTTTTTGGACACATGAGGCATGCCTCTTCCTTAGGGCCTTTGAGTTACTGTTCTCTCTACACCCATAAATAAAAATGCTTCCCTGCCTCCACTGTTTGCACTCAGTAGGGTTCTGGAAAGATAAATCTGTAACTCCCTTAAAACTCTGCCATTTCTATACTAAATTATTAGTTTCTTACAGAAACTTTATCTTAACTCTTCCTTTGAAATGCTTAATGGATCAAGTCATTACTGAACGTAATGGTTTGAAAGGTGATTAATCATTGCTGTTTATAATAATGACTTAAGTACACAAAAATATCCTTGATTCATCAAAAAAATATGTTTGGTGTCTTGTAGTTAGTAAGGAAGGAGGTTAACAGTTTAATTTTAATAAGATTTTTAATAATGAATGTTTATATAAAGAGAGAATTTTGGTTAATTTAGGGTTAAACAGAAAATGATTTGAGATACCTCTTCTCTTAGATTTCTTATAATGGAAGATTCCACTAAAATAAATCATGTAAAGCTTTATGACAACAGATGAAAATTGCATTTTGTATTTATCTAATGTATGCTTGAATACCATGTTCCTTTTTTACACTGGGAAGTGATGTGATAGCTTGTTCAAAGATACATTTTATTTTTATTATCTTAGGAACAGACAATAAAAACCATTCTAAATGGATGAACATTTTTAAACTTTTAACAAGGTAATTGAAAAATGCATGCTTTCATGAAGAGCTACAAAAAAGTCCTTTGATGAACGATGAAGGAGGAAGGGATAAAACGTAATTATCCTATGTCATCCCTGATGTCCAATTAACCACTAAGTGCTATCTATTCAATCTCTTGAATTTTTCCTTTTCTTCTCACTCTAATGCCAGCACCTTGAATCAGACCATCATCATTTCGTGACCACACTATGGTAACAATTTCCTAAATGGTTTCCAATACTCCTGTCTTGCCACCTTTAAGTTCACTAATTACATTGGCACCAGGGTAATATTTCTTAAAATGAACTTGAATTATGCAGTGATGCAATTCCCTTCTTTAAACCCTTTCATAGATTTCCATGGGCCTGGTGGTGCAGTGGTTAAAGTGCTCAACTGCTGACCAAAATGTTGTTGGTTTGAATCCACCAGCCATCTGCAGGAGAAAGATGTGGCAGTCTGCTTCTGTAAAGATTACAAACTTGGAAACCCTACAGGGCAGTTCTACACTGTCCTATAGGGTCGCTATGAGTCGGAATGCACTCAATGGCACACAAAAACAACAACATTACAACATCTAGGTCCTTTTGTGACCTGGATCCTGCTTCCCTCCCCAGCTCTACCCTTTATCCTTTCTGTCCCACACTCACCATTCAAGCTCCAATCATACCTAAGCACTTGCAGTTTCCTGAATGAGCCATGCTCTTTCTTATAAGGGTGTCAGTATCTGTCCATTATGTAGTCCTCTCTCTGCTACACTACTGGGAAGAGTGGATACAAGAAATTATGTCTAAGTCAGGTGATTTCAGACAAAGTAGGAATAGCACTGAGAATATGAAGGACTGATCAGCATGGGTGGCCACACAACACCAAGGTTAAAAGAAGATCCAAATATCTGTTGCCCTATAACATTGAGCCTTGACTCAGTTCATGCTGGATACACACTCCCTAGCTCTCAAGTGGGAATAAACTGAAAGTATTTCTTGTTATGCTGCCTCTGGCTTATTGCTAATAAGGAAGGACAACTGGACACAAGTTGGCTATGAAATTGCTCTGGCTGCATTTGATTTGGTGCCTTAGCAAGGAATTATTGACTAGCAATCAAGTCTGAAGATAATATTTACCTGCTGCTGGAAGACTTTTCTGACTCCTGCTCTGGATTGAATTGTGTCCCCCCAGAATGTGTATCTACTTGGCTAGGCCATGATTCCCAGTATTGTGTGATTGTCTACCATTTTGTCATGTGATGTGATTTTCCTATGTGTTGTAAATCCTACCTCTATGATGCTAATGAGACAGGATTAGAGGCTATCATGTTGATGAGGCAGAACACAATCTACAAGATTAGATTGTGTTTTAAGTCAATCTCTTAAGATATAAAAGATAGGAGCCAGCGGGGAGACATGGCAGACCTCATAGCCCCAAGAAACAAGAGCCAGGAGAATAGTGAGTCCTTTGGATGAAGGGTCCCTGCACTGAGAATTTCCCCCACAGGAGAAGATTGATGACAAAGACCCTTCCCCAAAGCCTACAAGAAAGAGAAAGCCTTTCCCTGGAGCTGGCATTCTGAATTTGGACTTCTAGCCTCCTAGACTGTGAGAAAACAAACTTCTGTTTGTTAAAGCCATTCACTTGTGGTATTTCTGTTATAGCAGCACTAGATAACTAAGACACCTTCCCTTCCGCAAATAAATTATATGTCCTTCTTTGTGCCCATGTTAGCCAGTGCTTATCTTTATCACAGCACATGCTGCCCTCTATTTCAACCCTGCGTTTGTTTGCCTCTTCCATCTGTCTTACGTTCTTTAAGAACAAAGACTATAAATAATGCCCCATCACATAGCTTTAAAAAAAAAAAAAAAAAAAAGCTGCCATTAATTCAATTCCAACTCATGGTGAACCAATGTGTGTCAGGGTAGAACTAGACTCGATAGTTCCTGAAATATAGAATATAGTGATCTCTGAATAAATAAAATGAATGAGGTCCTGAGATCTTCAAGAATACCAAAGATTGAGACTACCACCAAAGCATTTTTATCCTTACAATGCTAGGGAAACAAACAAACAAACACACATGTTCAAGACAACATTTCCCTGGATGAAAATGCCTCAGCCTACTTGGTAAGAACCTGTGGTTCAAATATGTATATCAGTATTATGTTATAATATAGTAGCCACAGTTGATAACTAGTGGTTTCCAATCTCAACTGAAAAGAGATGTTTCATCATTAAATATGATGTTGGCTGTAGGTTTTTCATTGTTATTGTTGTTAGGTGCCATCAAGTTGATTTTCTACTCATAGCAACCACATGTGACAGAGTAGAACTGCCTCATAGGGTTTTCTAGGCTATATAATCTTTATGAAATAAGATTGCCAGGTCTTTCTTCTGCATAGCCTCTAGGTGGGTTTGAATCACCATCTTTTTGGTTAGCAGCCAGAATGTTTAACCACCAAGCCATCAATGCCCTACATTAAACTGAAGGAAGTTCCTTTTATTTTTTTCTGAATGCTTTTATAAAACTACATGCTGAATTTTGTCATATGCTTTTTCTGCTTTTATTGAGATTATTTTATGATATTGTATTTTCCTTGATTGACTTGCTGACTTTTTTAAAAGAATTTTGTGTCTACTTTCATGCAGATTATTGTTAGATTAAATTGTGCCCCCCCAAAAGAAATGTGGATGTCTTAACCCCTATACCTGTAAATATGACCCCATTTGGAAATAGATTTTTTTGTGTGTGTGTGATTATATTAATGTATGAATGACTGTCTCTTGGTCTATGTACAGGTACCACATGAGCACAATTAAATGTTCTGGAATCTCCATTCTTCACAATGTTATCCATAATTTGATATGTTCCACACAGTCAAAAGCCTTTGCCCAGTCAATAAAATGCAGGTAAACACCTTTCTGATATTCTCTTCATTTGGCCAAGATTCATCTTATATCAGCAATAATACCCCCAGTTGAGGGTTTGGGGACCATGGTTTCAGGGGACATCTAAGTCAATTGGCATAATAAAATATATTAAGAAAACATTCTGCATCCCACTTTGGAGAGTGGCTTCTGGGGTCTTAAATGCTAGCAAACGGCCATCTAAGATGCATCAGTTGGTCTCACCCCACCTGGAGCAAAGGAGAATGAAGAACACCAAAGACACAAGGAAACTATGAGCACAAGACACAGAAAGGACCACATAAACCAGAGGCTGCATCAGCCTGAGACCAGAAGAATTAGATGGTGCCTGGCTACAACTGATGACTGCCCTGACAGGGAACACAACAGAGAACCCCTGAGGAAGCAGGAGAGTAGTGGGATGCAGACCCCAAGTTCTCATAAAAAGACCAGACTTAATGGTCTGACTGAGACTAGAAGGACCCCGGAGGTCATGGTCACCAGACCTTCAGTTAGTCTAAGACAGGAACCATTCCCAAAGCCAATTCTTCAGACAGGGATTGGACTAGACTATGGGATAGAAAATGATACTGGTGAAGAGTGAGCTTCTTGAATCAAGTAGACACATGAGACTATGTTGGCATCTCCTGTCTGGAGGGGAGATAAGAGGGCAGAGGGTGTCAGGAGCTGGCTGAATGGACATGAAAAGAGAGAGTAGAGGGAAGGAGTGTACTTTCTCATTAGGGGAATGTATATAAATTTTTGTATGAGAAACTGACTCGATTTATAAACTTTCACTTAAAGCAAAACAAAAATTTTTAAAAATACAAAATAAAAAGAAAACATAATATCTCTAGTTCCACGTCCTGTTTTGAACCTGGCTTTACTTCTGGCAGTTCCCTGTCAATGTATGGGTGCAGCAACTTTTGAATTATCTTCAGTAAAATTTTGCTAGTATGTGATAGTAATGATATTGTCCAATAATATCTGTGTTCCATTTGATCACCTGTCTTTGGAATGGACACAAAGGTGGAACTCTTCCAGTCGCTTGGCCAGGTAAATTTCTTCCAAATTTCTTGACATAGATGAGTAAGTTCTCATAGTATTGCATCTGTTTGTTGAAGCATCTCAATCAGTATCCTATCCATTCCTGGAACTTTGTTTTTACCAATACCTTCAGTGCAACTTGTCCTTCTTCCTTCAGTACCAGCAGTTCTTGATCATAAGCTACCTCTTGAAATGGTTGAATATCAACCAGTTCTTTTTGGTACAGTGGCTCTCTGTATTTCTTCCATCTTCTTTTTATGCTTTCTACATTGTTCATTTTTTGGTCCATAGAATCCTTTAAAATTGCAACTTGAGACTTGAATTTTCTCTTCAATTCTTTCAGCTTGAGAAATGCCAATCGTGTTCTTCCCTTTTAGTTTTCTTACTTCAGGTCTTTGCACATCTCGTTAACACTTTAAATTGTTTTAAAAAGTAGCCCTTTGAAATCTTCTGTTCGGATCTTTTACTGTGTAATTTCTTCTGTTTGCTTTAGTTACTCTATGCTCAAGAGCAAGTTTCAGAGTCTTTTCTGACATCATTTTGATCTTTTCTGTCTTTCCTGTCTTTTTAATGACTTTGTGTTCTCTTCATGTATGATGTCCTTCTACAACTCTTCTGGTCTTCAGTAATTAGTGTTCAGTGTGTCAAATCTATTCTTGAGATGGTTTCTAAATTCAAGCAGGATGTATGAAAGGTTGTACTTTGTTTCTCTTGGACTCATTTGATTTTCATCAGCTTCAACTTGAACTTACTTGCATATAAGCAATTGATGGTTTGTTCTGCAGTCAGCCCCTGGCTTGTCTTAACTGGTAATATTGAGCTTCTCTATCATCTCTTTCCATAGATGTAGTCGATTTGAATCCTGTGTAAACCATCCACCGAGGTCTTCAGAATTCTATCCTGTGATCTTATCACCAAGACCACATTGTCCAACTACTGATCCTTTTTTTTTTTTTACAATTTTCACATTCCAATCAACAGTAATTATCAATGCATTTTGATTGCACATTTGATCAATTTCAGATGGCAGCAGTTTGTAAAAATCTTCAATTTCTTAATCTTTGACAGCTGTGTTTGGTAGGTAAATTTGATAATAGTTGTATTAGTTTGTTTTCCTTGTAGGAGTATTGATATTAACCTATTACTGACCGCATTGTACTTTGGGATACACCTTGAAAATATGTAACAGAGAAAATAAATTTTTAATTTAAAATAAAAATTTAAGCAGCCACATATGGTTTCTTGCTACCCTATTGGACAGTGTAGTATAGGGATTACAATAAGTATCTCTAACTTATTACAGTTTACACTTAAAGAGTATTATACTATTTCACAAACAACATAAGAAAAGTTCTATACTATAACTCTGTTTAAACCTTTCACTCCTTTCGTGTGCATATGTATTTTTGTGTATGTGTGTTATTATCTTTAAAATGTCATTTATTGGGATACCTTGGAGATATTGTGTGTTCAGTTCCAGACCACCACAATAAAGCAAATATCTCAATAAAGTAACTCACACAATTTTTTTGCTTTACCAGTGATTGTTAAAGCTATGTTTACACTATAGTGTAGTCTATTAAGTGTGCAATAGCATTATGACAAAAAAAAAAAGTAAATACCTTAACTAAAGAGTACTTTATTGCTAAAAAAGTGTTAACAACCATCTGAGCCTCCAGGAGTCATGATTTTTTGCTGGTGGAGGGTTTTGCCTCGTTGATGTTGGTGGTTGCTGACTGATCAGGGTGGTAGCTGCTGAAGGTTGAGGTGGCTGTGGAAATTTCTAAAATAAGACAGCAATGAAGTTTGCCACATCAACTGACTGTCCCTTTCACGAAAGATTTCTCTGCAGCATTCAATGATGTTTGATACCATTTTACCCACAGTAGAACTTCTTTCAAAATTGGAGTCAATCCTCTCAAACCCTGCCACTGCTTTATCACCTAAGTTTATGTAATATTCTAAATCTTTTGTTGTTGTTTCAACAATGTTCATAGCATCTTCCCCAGGAGTAGATTCCATCCCAAGAAACCACTTTCTTTACTTACCCGTAAGAAGCAACTTCTCATCCATTAAAGTTATATCATGATGTTGCAGCAATTCAGTTACATCTTCAAGCTCCACATCTAATTCTAGTTCTCTTGCTGTTTCTACCACATTTGCAGTTATTTTCTCCACTGAAGTCTTAAACCTCTCAAAGTCATCCACGAGGGTTGGAATCAACTTCTTCCAAACTCCTGTTAATGTTGGTATTTTTGACTTCTTCCCATGAATCATGAATGTTGTTAATGGCATCCAGAATGGTGAATTCTTTCCAAAAGATTTTCAATTTATTTGCCCAGGTCCATCAGAGGAATCACTATCTATGGCAGCAATAGCCTTACAAAATGTATTCCTTAAATAATAAGACTTGAAAATCAAAATTACTCCTTGACCCATGGGCTGCAGAATAGCTATTGTGTTAGCATGCATGAAAACATTAATCTCCTTGTACATCTCCATTACAGCTCTTGGGTGACCAGGAGTACTATCAATGAGCAGTAATATTTTGTAAAGAAATCTTTTTTTTCTGAGCAGCAGTTCTCAAAAATGGGCTTAAAATATTCAGTAAAGCATGTTGTAAACAAATGCGCTGTCATCCACGCTTTCTTGTTCCATTTATAGAGCATAGGCAGAGCAGATTCAGCATAATTCTTAAGGGCCCTAGGATTTTAGGAATGGTAAATGACCACTGGCTTCAATTTAGGGCCACCAGCAACATTAACCTCTAACAAGAGAGTCAGCTTGTCCTTTGAAGATTTGAGGCCAGGTATTGACTTCTCCTTTCTAGCTATGAAAGTCCTAGATGACATCTTCCAGTATAAGGCTGTTTCGTCAACACTGAAAGTCTGTTGTTCAGTGTAGCCATCTTCATCAATTTTCTTAACTAGATCTTCTGGATAACTTGTGGCAGCTTCTACAGCAGAGCTTGCTGCTTCCCCTTGCACTTTTATGTCATGGAGAGTGCTTCTTTCCTTAACCTTCATGAACCAGCCTTTGCTACCTTCATACATTTCTTTTGCTCAAACTTCTGCAGCTTCCTCACCTCTCTTAGCCGTCATAGAATTGAAGAGATTTAGGGCCTTACTCTGTATTAGGCTTTCGCTTAAGGGAATGTTGTCGTTGGTTTGATTTTCTATCCATAAAACTTTCTCCATATCAGCAATAAGGCTGTTTTGTTTTCTTATCATTCATGTGTTCATTGGAGTAGCACTTTCAATTTCCTTCAAGAACTTTTCATTTGCATTCAAAACTTGGCTGTTTGGCACAAAAGGCCAAGTTTCAGCTTATCTCAGCTTTTTGACGTGACTTCCTCACTAAGCTTAATCATTTCTAGCTCTTGATTTAAAGCGAGAGATGTGGAACTCTTCCTTTCACTTGAACACTTAGAGGCAATTGTTGGGTTATTAACTGGCCTAATTTCATGTCTTAGGGAATATGAAGGCCTGAGGAGAGGGAAAGAGAGGGGGAGTGGCCAATCAGTGAAACAGTCAGAACACATTTATGGATTAAGATCACTGTTTTATATGGGTGTGGTTTGTGGCACCCCCCAAAAATTACAGTAGTAACATCAAGGGTTACTGATCACAGATCACCATAACAGATATAATAATAATGAAAAAGTTTAAAATATTACAAGAATTACCAAAATGTGACACAGAGACATGAAGTAAGCATATGCTGCTGGAGAAATGGCTCTGAGACTTTGTCAACATAGGGTTGACACAAATCTTCAATGTGTAAAAAACGGAATATCACAGGGGATGTCTAGGTCAATTTGCATAACATAGTTCATAAAGAAAATGTTCTACATCCAACTTTGGAGAGTAACATCTGGGGTCTTAAAAGCTTGTGAATGACCATCGAAGAAGATACATCTACTGGTCCCATCCCATCCAGAGCAAAAGAGATGAAGGAAGCCAAAGACACATGGGAAATGTTAGTTTGAAGGACTAATAGACCACAAGTACCACAGCCTCCACTAACCTGAGCCCAGAAGAGTTAGATGGTGAACAGCTACCACCACCAACAGCTCTGACAGGAATCACAAAAGAAGGTGGCAGACAGAGCAGGAGAAAAATGTAGGACAAAATTCAAATTCACAAAAAAAGACCAGACTTACTGACTGCTCTGACAGAGACTGGAGGAACCCTGAGGCTATGGCTCCCAGACACCCTTTTAATTCAGAACTGAAGTCACTCCTGAAGTTAACCCTTCAGCCAAAGATTATACAGGTCTATAAAACAAACAATAACACAGTGAGGAAGGGTGCTTCTTAGCTCAATCATCTCAATGAGACCAAATGGGCAACATCTGCTCAAAAGCAAGACAAGAAGGCAGGAAGGGACAGGAAAATGGTGGCAATGGAAATGAGGAACCCGGGATGGAGAAGGGGAGAGTGTTGACACATTGTGTGGATTGCAACCAATGTCACAAAATAATTTGTGTTATAAATTGTTGAACGGGAAACTAATTCTCTCTGAAAACTTACACCTAAAGCATAATTAAAAAAAAAAAAAGCAGTGTGTGTGAAATGCAATAAAGCTAGGTATGCCTGTATATTTATGCACATATATATTCTCCCCTTCCACCTAACCATTCTAATCATTGCTGTCAAGTCAATTACAACTCTGAACGACCCTACAGGACGGAGTAGAACTGCCCCATAGGGTTTCTTAGGAGCGGCTGGTGGATTCAAACTACCAACCTTTTGGTTAACAGCCATAACTAGTATTTCATATTGTTCAGCTATACTGGAGAAAAATCCTTTCAACTTTTTTGTGTGGCTCATGATCTGGCCCAGTGAAAAGTTCCTATTAGATTTCATGCAATTACAGTCTCTAGAATAGATGTGCTACCTGAGGAAATTACTTTGACAAAGACAGTGCATTTGAATTAGTAATTTTTCTAGTCTTGTACTTCATAAATTATAATGTGAATACAGTTCACTTTGAGATTTTTAAAATACAGTTCTCATTCAGTAGGTCTGAAGTGGAGTCTGAGATTCACCATTTCTTTTGAACATCCAAGTGAGGCCAATTCTTAGACAACATTTTGAGTAGCAATGATTTAGTCTGCTAGCTCTGCAGTCAGAATACTTGAATCCCTATTTATGGTATGGAAATGGCCCCCAACGACTCATGCCTCCTAGTATTAATACTCTTGTGTAGTTACTCCCACATTGTATCATGGTTGGTCTGTGTGACAATAAAATATGGGAGAAGTGATGGTTTGTCATTTACAAGATTAAGTTATAGAAGACAATGTGGCTCCTCTCTTGGTTGCTGTTTACTTTTCTCTCAGATCACTCACACTGGTGGAAGCTGTTATGGATTGACTTGTGTCTCCCCAAACTATGTGTTGAAATTCTAATCCCTATACTGGTAAATATGACCCTGTTGCAAAATTGGGGTTTTCTTTTGTTACGTTAACGAAGCAGCACCACTCTAGGCTGGATCCAAAACCTAATCACTTCTGAGTTATACAAAGACCAGCATAGACACAGAGATACATATCAGGGAAGACAGATGCCATGTGAGATTTGTCTACAAGGAACACCGACAATGAATACCAACAAACCAAGGAATACCTGGGGTACTGACAAGGAAGGAATTCACACATCTGACATCTGATTTGGATTTTCAGCCTCCAGAATTCTGAAAAAATAAATTTTTGTTCTCTAAGGTCACGCTTTTGTGGTATTTTTGTTACAGTGGCACTTAGTAGTTAAGACAGATTCTAACTGCCACATTGTAAACAACCCAATGGAGAGATCCATGTGGTGAGGAACTGAGGCCTAAAGCCAACTGATAGTGAGCACTTAAGTGATTTTAGAAGTGGATCCTTCAATCCCCTTTGATCCATCAGGTGACTGCAATCCTAGGCAGTATCTTCACTGCAACCTCATGAGAGACCCTGAGCTAGAATCAACTCAGCTGCTTCTGAGTTCCTGACACTCTGAAACCATTAAATAGTAAAGGCTTATTGTTTTAAACCACTAGTATTGGGATAATTTCTTATTGGATAATTTCTTCTTGGAGCTAGTATCCTATAGACAACTAATATAAGTTGCTCAACTTCTCTATTTTAAAACACAGTTTTTTTGTTTTTTTTTTAATATAGGTGAAATTAAATTAGTACTTTTCAATTTCGGATGCTCATCAGAATCATCTGTGAAATAAGATTTCCCACTGAGGGCATAATAAGTAAGAATCTCAAATGTGAGGTTTAGGATTTATTTTCTTTTTCTTTATTTTAATTTTAACTGTAGAACTTATTGTAACTCCAAAACTTATTGTAATGCACAGTCAAGGTAGAGAACCAATGAACTACAGGATTTTGAATTCCTAACTCTAAAATTCAATGGCTCCAAATTCTGGTAGAATATTTTAGAAGAAAAAAGGAAATGATGTATTTATTTATAGTTCTTCCTAAATTATTCATGCAAACACATGAACACCATTTGCAATTGTTTGATGGATACATGCATAATCCTAATTAACTGTTTTTTCAAATGGACATCCTAGGTGTTGAGGTGTTCACATGAAATTGTTTTGGAGTTCAGGTCAGTTTTAAAGACAATTACATTCAGAAGTTTAAAGATTTTTAAGTATTCTAAGCAAGAACTACATATGGTTTTGTTCCTATAAGTACTACACAAAGAATAATTGCTAGTATTTTGCTGCATTTTTGGATTGTGTGATAAAGTAGAAAATTATCAGGATCTGGCTCTCCAGTTTTTGCTAAAATAGTTACTGAAAAATTGAACAGATGCTGAATATAAATAAATTACATAAACATCAGATATTTGGGGATTTCTGTGGATTGTGAACAACACTTATAAAGATATATTTATGATGGCCTTAGTGAAACAATTATTTTGTACTTTTGCAGGTCAGCACAGTGAGGCAAATATCATCTCAAAAAAGCACCATAGCAACGTGCAGTCTGAATGTCATCCTTTTCATCTGGGAGTAGGAGAGCAAACGAGCTCTTATTCCTATACAACCAGGGACACAGAAGTCATAAATTACTTCCAAAATCATCCTGCTTTTCTTTTTTTCTATTCTTTATCGGCAGTACCCAAAGCACAGGAAGTAAAATTTCCCTACTGAAAATAGAGATTATAAAATCTATTCCTACTACTTATGAAAGAAGAGTTGACACCAATAGAAATATGACCACAGAGATCTCAGTACAGCATGGCTTAGTGAGACAGGCTGCCACTTGCATTGCATCATCAAATCTACCAGATCAAAGCATTAAGACAATTGACAAGTACCATTCCTGAGACATTAAATTTAGAATTACTGTGGATGCCACACTCAGAATAACACAGGTAAAATAAGATGAGTAGCCAGAGAAAATGGAAGAATTATATGATGCTTTTAAACATCATCTAGATTTTTAGTGATTTCTGCATATTTAGGCAGAAGGAGCTGGAATGCAGCAGAAGATGTGATTCACATGTGGGCTTCAGTTAAGACTATCAAAGAGCAACAAGGGGAAAAGATACAGGGGTAAGAAGGTAATTAGAACTTACTCTTAACATTCCTTAATTACCAAAGGTTTATCAGTAGCAGATGGTAGGTGAGCAGGAATTTTTGGGAATAGCTGCATTTTTTTGACATTATCTCTAATTAAGAAGGCTTTCTCAGCTATCAGAACAACAAAATCATTGTATTTTTCCCAGGTGAATATTAACTCAGAAGATGTAATGAAGTCTGTTTCCCTTCTGTCTCTCATTTACTCTAGCTGCTTCCATCTGTTCTAAGGTGAAAAGATGAACTTTTCAACAATTCACATTCAGGCTGCACTCAGGGGCCCTCAATGTCTCATGAGTGCTACTTCTTGCTGGATAACTTTTAGGGAGAACCATCCTAATGGCATCATTAAGACATACTTGGGAGATGGAAAAATGGGCAGTAATATGTCAGAGCACCATTATGTCATGGCAAGGGAATTAGATGCAACAATGAAACAAAACATCTTTCTTAGCATTCAATTTGAAATTCAGTGCTGTTTTCAGGAGAAGGATACCATCATAGACCAGTGTAAGACCAGTGCAGACCAGTTGAAACCTTTGTATACCTCTTAGCTAATCACATATTTGACAGACTGTAGGTAAAACAATACCTCTGCCTAGAAAGTCCCCTTTTTGTAAATTTCTTTGAATATGTATGTGATAAATGTCTCCAATAAATGTGCCTGGTACAGCCTGATTACTTTGACAGCTTCCCTTTCTGTAGGACATCTTCCAGGTACTCTACGACAATGAGTCTCAAAGTGTGGTCCTTGGACCAATAGCATCAACATCACCTAGGAAGTTATTAGAAATGCAAATTATCAGGTCTCCCCAACAGATCTACTGAATCAGAAACTCTGGAGGTGGGGCTCAGAAACTTTTAACAAACTAAAGTTTGAAATTACGATAAAAGAGATAGGCACCAGTTGACGTCAAGTATCGTATTGTTATTAGGTGCTGTCAAGTCAGTTCTGACATTAAAAAGTATTATGTCAGTTAATCATCATGCATCATCATCGTCATTGTGTAGGTCAGGAATCAGGGGCTTACTGATGTAACGTAACTTGGCCAAAATCACAGAGCTAACAAACTAGGTTTCTAACTACAGTCTGACAAGTGCAAACTCTTAACCACTGAAGAATACCCAAGCAAACAAAAAGAAATTAAGAACTCCAATTTTGTGCAAACATACATTGTAAGGGCTTGGAAAAATAAACATGAATCCCAAATAGAAAAGGCTACATTAAAGAAAAAAAAAGGTTAGAGGCAAAGCTCTCAAGGTCCTCAGTTGACCCACTGCTGAGGAAAAATGATCTCCCTAATAGAAATAAAACTTCCTATAAAAAACTTTCTATATTACGAAATAAAATAGCTGCGCCCCATATTAAAACATGATTTAAGGATACGATAACAAGGTCTTTTGAAAAATCTCACTTCGAAAACAACTAAACTGAAACATAAATAGTATAAACTTTAACATTGAATATATGGCCCATGGCTTCTGTATTCAATCCTCATTCTATCTAACCATCACAGAATTATATGTAATTTGGCTTACCTCAGGACCGTCTTAAATGCATTATATTTCAAAGATTAACATTCAGTTTTAAAACAAAAATGATAACAGCCATATACACACCAATACTGCTTTTGTTTTTTGACTTGTGTCAAGAGACTATTGGGTAAATTTTCACTGCCCCTCTATGGATCCATACTAAACATGACTTTAATATGGCTTTTTCCATACAAAAAAAAAAAAACAAGTGATCCGTAATTAGTTATTAGTTCTGCAATATTTTAACGAGGCTTCTGGCAAACCTTGTTCTGCTGCCAAGTAGGTAGGCTAATTCTAGATAGCACCTACTTAAAGTTATCCCTTCACTACGCATCTTCTCAGAGTCTTAAAGATAATAAAGTGCTTTGTGAATTTGCAAGAGAATTAAAACATAGGTAAAGTTCCCCAAGTTCATTGAACCACGTAATCTTTTTTTGGAGGGTCATTGTAAGAGACTAAGGTTTCTGGTGTGAGAGATGCTAGGGAACATTTTTATAATTAAATATCAGGTAAAATGTCTTTCCTGAAGTATCGTTATGCTTCACTTTTGCACTATGTTCCAAAACTCAGAATCAAGTTGGAAATTTGGTTACACCAAGACATAGCATAGTGTGTTGTTGTTAAGTGCCATCAAGTCAGTTCCGACTCATAGCAACACTATGTACAATAGAATGAAACAATGCCCAGTCCTGTGCCATTCTCACAATCAGTTCTATGCTTGAGTCCATTGTTGCAGCCACTGTGTCAATCCGTTGCATTGTCTTCCTCCTTTTCTCTGACTCTCTACTTTACCAATAATGATATCCTTCTCCAGGGACTGGTCCCTCCTAATAACATGTTCAAACTAAGTGAGAAGAGTTCTCACCATCCTTGATTTTAAGGAACATTCTGGCTGTATTCATTCCAAGACAGATTGGTTCATTCTTCTGGAAGTCCACGGTATGTTCAATATTATTCGCCAAGACCATAATTCAAAGGCATCAATTTTTCTTTGGTCTTCCATATTTAAAAAAAAAAAAAAAAACATATGAGGCGATTGAAAATACCATGGCTTAGGTCAGGGGAACCTTAGTCCTCAAAGTCACTTCTTTGCTTTTTAACACTTTGAAGAGATCTTTTGCAGCATATATGCCCATGCAATACGTCATTTAATTTCTTGACTGCTGCTTCCATTGTGGATCCAAGTAAAATGAAATCCTTGACAACATCAATCTTTTCTCCATTTATCATGATGTTGCTTATTGGTCCAGTTGTGAGGATTTTTGTTTTCTTTATGTTGAGGCGTAATCCATACTGAAGGCTATAGTCTGATTTTCATCAGTGAGTGCTTCCTTCAAGTCCTCTTCACTTTCAGCAAGCAATATTGTGTCATCTGCATACTGCAGGTTGTTAATAAGTCTTCTTCCAATCCTGATGCTATGTTCTTCTTCATATAGTCCAGTTTCTTGAATTATTTGCTCAGCATACAGATTGAATAAGTATGGTGAAAGGATACAACCCTGACAGACATCTTGCCTGATTTTAAACCACGTGGTATCCTCCCGTTCTGTTGGGACAACTGCCTCTTGGTCTATGTACAGGTTGCTCATGAGCACAATTGAGCATTCCAGAATTCTCACTCTTCAAAATGTTATCCATAATTTGTTTTGATCCACAAAGTAGAATGTCTTTGCATAGTCAATAAAACACAGGTAAACATCTTTATGGTATTCTCTGCTATCAGCCAAGATCCATCTGAAATCAGCAATGATATCCTTCCTTCCATATCCTCTTCTGAATCTGGCTTGTCTTTCTGGCAGTTTCCTGTCAATGTACTGCTGCAGCACTTTTGAATGATCTTCAGCAAAATTTTTCCTGTGTGTAATATTAATGATCTTGTTCAATAATTTCTGCATTCTGTTGAATCACCTTTCTTTGGAATGGGCACAAATGTGGATCCCTTCCAGACACTTGGCCAGGTAACTGTACTCAAAATTTCTTGGAATTTCCCAGTTGGTATTCTGTCAGTTCCTGGAGACTAGTGTTTCACCCATGCCTTCAGTGCAGTTTGAACTTCTTCCTTCAATACCATCAGTTCTTGATCATATGCTACTCCCTGAAATGGCTGAATGTTGACCAATTCTTTTTGGTACAGTGACTGTGTGTATTCCTTCCATCTTCTTTTAATGCCTTTTCTGTCATTCAGTATTTTGCCCATAGAATCCTTCAATATTGCAAGTTGAGGCTTGAATTTTTTCTTCAGCTCTTTCAGCTTGAGAAATGCTGAGCACGTTCTTCCCTTCTGTTTTTCTAATCCCAGGTCTTTGCATATGTCATTATATTTTACTTTGACTCCTTGGGCTGCCCTTTGAAATTTTCTGTTTAGCTCTTTCACTTCATCATTTCCATTTATTTTAGGGACTCTAAGTTCAACAGCCAGTTTCACAGTCTCTTCTGGCATCTATTTTGGTCTTTTCTTTCTTGTCTTTTTAATGACCTTTTGCATTTTTCATGTATGATATCTTTGATATCATCCCACAACTTATCTTTTGTTCGGTTGTTTGTGTTCAATGAACCAGATCTATTCTTGAGATGGTGATTGGTTCCACAGTTCACCCCTGGCCTTGTTCTGACTAATCATATTGAGCTTCTCCATTGTCTCTTTCCACAGATGTAGTCAATTTGATTCCTGTGTATTTCATCTGATGAGGTCAAAGTGTATAGTCACCATTGCTGTTGTCAATAAAATGTATTTATGATGAAGAAGCCATTGGTCTTACAAAATTCTATCATGCGATCTTGTTGTCGTTTCTATCATCAAGGCCATGTTTTCCAACTACTGATCATCCTTCCTTGTTTCCAACTTTTGCATTCCAATCACCAGTTAAATTACCAATGCATCTTCATTGCATGTTTGATCAATTTCAGACTTCAGAAGTTGATAAAAATCTTCATCTTTGGCCTTAATGGTTGGTGCATAAATTTGAATAATAGCCATATTAACTGGTCCTCTTTATAGGTGTATGGATATTATCCTATCACTGACAGCATTGTACTTCAGAATAGATCTTGAAATGTTCTTTTTGATGATGAAAGCAATACCATTCCTCTTCAATTTTTCACTCTTAGCATAGTAAACAAAATGATTGTTTGATTCAAAATGGCCAATATCAGTCAATTTCAGTTCACTGATACCTAGAATATTGATGTTTATGCATTCCATTTCATTTTTGACAACTTCTAATTTTCTTAGGTTCATACTCCATATATTCCACATTTTGATTATTAATGAGTGTTTACAGCTGTTTCTTCTCATTTTGAGCCATGCCACATCAGCAAATAAAGGTCCCAAAAGCTTGACTCCATCCACATCATTAAGGTCGACTCTACTCTGAGAAGGCAGCTCTTCCTCAGTCATGTTTTGAGTGCCTTCCAACCTCGGGGGCTCCTCTTCCAGCACTATACCAGACAATATTCTGCTGCTATTCATAAGATTTACATGGCCATCTCTTGCAGAAGTAGACCACCAGGTCCTTCTTCCTAGTCTGTCTTAGTCTGGAAGTTTAGCTGAAATCTGCCCACCATGGATGACCCTCCTGGTATTTGAAACACCAGTGGCATAGCTTCCAACATCACTGCAACATTGAAAACATTAACTCCAAAGCCAGAGCACCAGCCTCCTCCAAACCCAAATCCCAGGTCTGCCACTTATTAATTGTATTGCTACCACAAGATATTTAAACTCTCAGTGCCTCAGTTTCTTCATCCGTAAAATGTGATTTTGAATAGTAGCAACCTCATGGGGTTAGCTTAAAGATTAAAATTTGTAAAGTGTTTAGATCAGAACCTGCCACAAAGTAAATACTACATAAAAAAAAAAATTAAGCCTTTGTTAAATAGCAATTAAACTATCTCTGTGGCTAATATTGTTGCTTATTATTTTATTTCAGTTCCTGCTTGTAACCATCTAATCATTTCACTAATTTTATTGTATCCAAGTCCTTTTTCATAAGTGGCATATTTTTTAAATTAACCCACCCACTGCCGTCAAGTTAGTATAACTCATTGTGACCCTGTGGGACAGAGTAGACCTGCCCCATAGGGTTTCCAAGGCTATAATTTTTACAGAAGCAGACTGCCACATCTTTCTCTCAAGAAGCGCCTGGTGGATTCAAACCTCCAACCTTCTGGTTAGCAGTCAAGCACTTTAACCACTGTGCCACCAAAGATCCTTTTTGAAATTATATAAATGCTATTATAAGGGCATGTTTCAAAATGAAGCAGATAAGAAAAAAAGGAACTTTGAAAATAAACCTCATCATTTTTTTCTGAGAACAGTTTAGGGAAATAAGTGCTCTGTCAATTTAATGTGAGTCCTTTTAGTGGATATGTGTTGGTCATTAGTAGGTGCCAGCTAGGTGATATTCCTCCAAACCCCCTTTGCTTTGACCTTAAACAAACAGATATATGATATCAACTTGATTTTCCAATAAAACTTTTCTACTGGGATAAATAAACACCTACTGTTTGAAAATTCTATTTTCTCTTAACAGTATTGTGGCCTATCCATTGTTCTTTCCTGACTGTGAGTAGTGTGAATTAATTTACCAGGGTTTGAACACTGAGTGAATTAATGTTGTTACTAGCTGTTGTCAAGTCAATTCCATCTAATGGCAACCTTATATACAAAAGAAAAAAATGTTGTCTGATACTGTATCATCCTCACAATAACCAGCATATTCGAGTCCATCATTGAGGCTATTATGTCAATCTATTTCACTGAGCATCTCCCACACCCATGTTGGCCCTATACTTCACCCAACACGATGACATGCCCAGAAACCCTGGCGGCATTGTGGTTAAGCACTGCAACTGCTAACTAAAATGTCGGCAGTTCGAATCCACCAAGCAATCTTTGGAAACTCTATGGGGCAGTTCTACTGCGTCCTATAGAGTCACTATGTATCTGAATTAACTCGATGGCAATGGGTCTTTGGGATTCTTTATTTGAAGACATGTCCAAAGTAAGTGAGTCAGACAAAATTCTGTTGTAATCCATAACGTTTTCATTGGCTAATTTTTGGAATTAGGTCATTAGGCCTTTCTTCCTAGTCTGTCTTAATCTGTAACCTGTCTACTACCATAAGTGACCCTGCTCTATTTGAACTACAGGTGACATAGCTTCCAGCATCATAGCAGCATGTAAGCCACCACAGTACAACAAACTGACAGATGGGTGGTGAGAGTGAATTAACAGAAGCATGCTTTTACACTGGCAAATGTAAGAATTATAAAAGGTTACAGAGGGAGCCGAAATAGTATTGCAGTGCCTATGACCAGGAAACACCATCTTGACTAAACTAGCAAGTCCACTCTGTTTCCCTTCCTAGGACTAGTGGGGCTCTTGCTGCCAGATGGTTGCGTTTTACACGTAGATGTGGTGATGAAGGCATGTTATTTGAAGAAATGGAGTGAAGTTGTTTGCCACCTGACAAGAGTACAGTTGTGAGACAATAATTAAATCAAGATGGAGACTATGTTTGAAACCTGCCAGTGTTAATGAAGATTTATTCACGAGTGACATTTGATCAGATCTACTGGGTAGATTCTTAGATTTCATTAGTTAAAGACATAAAGCGGCCTGTCTGATTAAAGAAAGGAAAAACAGTAGGGCGCACCCATAAATTAGCATAGCTCAATCAGGTATAGACAGTTTAGTGAGTGTTTATTACTAGTACGAAGGAAGATTTTCCAATTAGATTAAAAGGTTTTGAAAACAACAGTTATGGGCACAGTGATTTAGCCTGATGGGTACGATAATGTGTTGTGAGAAGCTTTATTGATTAAAAGTAAACTGATAAGTTGTTTGTCCTGTTCATTGTTTATCAGTAGAACGCCCTACTGTGAGGTACGATTTTCCTCACAAGATCAATGGGAGGACTGGGCTAATTTCTTCTTGCCCTGAAAATTGATAAGAATATAAAGGGCAACTATATCACTGCTGAAAATACCAGCATGATTTATTCAGGTTAATCACCAAGAAAGTGACATTGCATAAATCATTGGGAATGTACCTTGCCAGGCTGGGCCCTTCAGGCTGGATTCACTGTCACAAGTTGGGCCAAAGAAAGACATAAAGAAGCCTAGGATTTAATCAGCCAAAGCCTTTATCTTACTGAGCTGCCATAAGCTATCATAAAACCTGGAAATGGCAAGAAATCAAAGGGACCACTAGAATTTATGATAATAGTTTGATGGAATGGAACCTAAGATGCAGCCAGGTAGTTCTTGTGTCTCTTTGTCTTGCAGTGTCCATGTGGCTTCCAGGTGGGCCCAGCAAGCTCAAATTTGGCTCCGCTTGGCCAGAGGTTTGGGAGTAGGCTTTTCATGGGCCACAAACTACTGCTTGCCCATCAGGTGCGATAGAACATAAGAAGAAGGAAAGAAAAGAGGAGAAATGATAGCTGGATCCTTGGATTCTATAGATACAATTAATGCTAATGTATGCTGCATACAGATACTACAATGTGAGAAAGAGCATGCAAATTTTAAGACCCTTAGCATTACCAAAGGAGCTGACAAAGGAGTAGGCCAAAACTCCCATTTTATTTCTGTGCCTCTTTTTGTTTCTTGGTTTAAAATGAACCTCTATAGTGGTTTCACAAGTAATAGAAGGAGGTAGCAAGAATATGATTATGCTTAAGCCAGGAGAAAATGTTTCAGGAAATATAAGATATGCTTTGCTTAAAATTGTTTTTGTTCTCAGAAAGTACATGATAAACCATATTTTGCATAGAATTTTTTTGTTCTCAGGAAGTACATACGTAAGACCATGTTTTGCTTAAGATTGCTTGTGTTAAGACCACTCCCATGAAAATGTGTTCATATACGGAATGTGTTCTTGTGAGTAACCATATGTAAAGACCTTATGACCGGGACTTATTATAATTTTGTAACTATTTTACAACATCAGTCATATCCTGTAATGGTTTTCAAAATGTCAACTAATCTTGTATAAAAAGCACTGTAAAAATTCTACCCTTTGGGAGCACACAGCAGGGAGCATTTAGCATCTTGCTTGGTGTTTCCCCCAGCTATCACTGCTCTGTGGCCATGGCTGCTCTTTTTCCTCAATAAAAACTCTCTTACTTTTAATTAAACAGGTTTTGTGATTTTTAGCTCTTTGACAGTTTAGTTTCAGAAGTCATGATTTTGAGCTCTACTGCAATTTGTGGGTTTGTCTGGGCAAATGTATATTATAAAAACTCTGTATTAAGTAATAGTATTAACAAATCGTTTTCCCCCAAAATCCTGTTTTTTAGAAAGTTAGACAGGAGCAGTATCTCTTTTTTATTTCTCTGTTAGAGGATATTCTGAACTTATCATTCTGATAGGTTCTATTTGTTCTCATCCATTTTTCTAACTTTGACTTCCTTAACTGAACTTTTTGAATCAGGAATCAGCACAGCTTGAAACATCCAAAGGGTAGAATCAGGCAACAATCTAGCACTGCATCTGTTGTGACATTTAGTATTTGCTTTTACTGAGAAACTGCTTAGTGAATCAATTTTATATTGGCATTAAGAAATAAAGATTTGGCAGGGCCAAGATGGCCGACTAGGTAGAAGGCACCTCGGATCCCTCTTGCGACAAAGACTTAGAAAAACAAGTGAATCGATCACATACATGACAAGCTACGAACTCTGACCATCAAACAGAGAACTAAAGAGTTGACCTGAGTGACAGACTTAGCCAGTGCAAGCAGGCTGCACACGGACGCAGCTAATGAGAGAACAAGCAACCACAGGGAAGCAGCGACTGTTTTCAGAGCCTGAAGCCAGCATCCCAGTCAGAAAACTTTGGCACCGGGCTTTGGACTGGGCACAGGGGAGCTGAGCACGGCTTGCTGAGACAGCACAAACAAGGGATGCAGCCCTAGCCCCTAGAGGTGACCTTGGGGGAAGTCCAGCCAGTGCATGCAGGCAGCGCAGCGATGCGGCTGACAAGAGAAGAAGTCACTGGGAGGCAGTGACTGGTTTTGGAGCCTGGAGTGTGGCACCCCAGCCAGGGAACCTTGGCGCTGGGCTTTGGACTGGGAGCAGAGGAACTGACCACAGCTTCTGAGACAGCACAAGAACAGGATGCCAGAACATGGGCCTGACCCTCGGGGGCAATCTCGACCCAGCCAGCGCACACAGGCAGCACGCCCCTCAGAATCTCAGATAAAACAGTCATCTCCAAGCAAGATAAGTAACTTTGTCTATATTCCTGGGTGCTACTCTCTATCTATCTGATCCCTCCCCTACCCTTCCCAGGCAGCTTCATTAACATTGGAATTTCCTGGGCCAGAGAGTGAAGTGCTCTGCGTTTTTTTTCTGTTTGTTTGTTTTTTGTCTTTTCCTAATCCATTCCCCTGGGCTGAGAGAAGCAGCTACAAAAAACCCAGGGACCAAAAATCCTTCCCTGACTTCCCGAAATTGGACTAAAAATACAG
The DNA here is from genome assembly GCF_030014295.1 of Loxodonta africana. Taxonomy (NCBI): domain Eukaryota; kingdom Metazoa; phylum Chordata; class Mammalia; order Proboscidea; family Elephantidae; genus Loxodonta; species Loxodonta africana. Next base: position 53,716,921 of record NC_087346.1, on the reverse strand, counting down.
AACCAGCTCCAGCCAAGCATATGAAATCCACGGTCCTGGGCTTTCATACCTGAAGGGAACAAGGTGGCTATTATAATGCAAAGGCAATTCTGATAGTGATCTGACTGTAATTGTTTTAGCTGATTACTGGAAAGACAAGTTTCCCAGGTCTGATACCTCTACCTAATAAACAGAGCCCTCACTGACCCACAATGGGGAACTGAGGGCTGAAGCTCCACCCAAACCACCTAGCCTCCTGCCATAGAGGTTTGAGGGTAGTGACACCTACCAACCTATAGAGGTACATTCATTGGGTACCTAAGGTACAGCTGCAGAGCCCACCCACCAAAGTGCTTTAGGAATAGAGACACACCTACCTCACTGGAACTTGGGGGAAGACTGTCAGCATCCTGCCCCCATTGGAGTGTGACCCCCGGGCTACTAGAATCTGGTGCACACAACTATCACCACTACTCCTCTAAGTGAATTGGTGACAGTATACACCACACACTTGGTAACCCCAAATCAGATTCTACTCAAGAAAAGTGAATGGACTCTCAGGCTTATATATCTGGTAACAGCCCAAACCACCAGGTAATAGCACATAAGTGATTCAAAGGGGACAACAATCAAGACAGCGCAATCTAGTAGCCCATCTGTGTATATTGAAAGAAAACAAAACAACATAAGACTCAGTGAACAAATATAAAATAAATCATTACAATATCTTACAGATGGCTCAGAGACAGCAGTTGATATCAAACCACATAAAGATGCAGACCATGACTGCTTCTACAACTCCCCAAATTAAAAAAACAAAATCTTCCCCAAATGGAGATACAATCCTGGAATTGCCAGATGCAGAATATAAAAAACGAATTTACAGAATGCTTCAAGACATCAGGGATGACCTCAGAAATGAAATAAGGCAATCTATGGAAAAAACCAAGGAACACACTGATAAAGCAGTTGAAGAAATCAAAAAGAGTACTCAAGAATATAGTGGAAAAACTAATAACCTGCAAGAATCCGTAGAGAGACAGCATTCAGAAATCCAAAAGATTAACAGTAAAATTACAGAATTAGACAACTCAATAGGAAGTCAGAGGAGCAGAATCGAGCAATTGGAATGCAGAGTGGGGGAGTAGGAGAATAAGGCAATTGACACCAATATAGAAGAAGAAAAATCAGATAAAAGAATTAAAAAAAATGAAGAAACTCTAAGAATCATGTCAGACTCTATCAAGAAAAATAACTTGCATGTGACTGGAGTTCCAGAACAGGGAGGGATAACAGAAAATGCAGAGAATAGCTGAAGATTTGTTGGCAGAAAATTTCCCTGACATCATGAAAGACGAAAGGATATCTATTCAAGATGCTCATCTAACCCCACATTAGATTGACCCAAAAAGAAAATCACCAAGACATATTATCATCAAACTTGCCAAAACCAAAGAGAAAATTTTAAAAGCCACCAGGGATAAAAGAAAGGTCTCCTACAAGGGAGAATCAATAAGAATAAGTTCAGACTACTCAGTAGAAACCATGCAGTCAAGAAGGCAATGGGATGACATATAGAGAGCACTGAAGGCGAAAAACTGCCAGCCAAGGATCATATATCCAGCAAAACTCTCTCTCAAATATAAGGGGAAATTAAAACATTTACAGATAAACACGAGCTTAGAGAATTTGCAAACACCAAACCAAAGCTACAAGAAATACTAAAGGAAATTGTTCGGTCAGAAAATCAATAATATCCGATACCAACACAACACAAGGTCACAGAACAGTACATCCTGATATCAACTCCAATAGGGAAATTGCAAAAACAAATTAAGAAAAATTTTAAAAAAGAAAAAAATGCTCAAAACAGGGAATCACTGAAGTCCTTACGTAAAAGATCACAATAATCAAAAAGAGGGACTGAATACAGGAGGCATAGAACTGCCATATGGAGAGAAAAACAAGGCCATATAGGATGATACAAGTTAGGTTTTTACTTAAAAAATAGGAGTAAATATTAAGGTAACCACAAAGAGGTCTAACAATTTCATGACTCAAAATAAAAACCAAGAAAAACATAACAACTCAGAAAACATAAATTCAACTAGTGTGAAAACGAGGGACACACAATTTACAAAGAAAAACATGTCAGCACAAAAAAGTAAGTGGAAAAATGAAATTGTCAACAACACACAAAGGCATCAAAATGATAGCAATAAACACATATTTATCTATAATTACGCTGAATGTAAATGGACTAAATGCACCAATAAAGAGACAGAGAGTCTCAGACTAGATAAAGAAACACTATCCATCTATATGCTGCCTACAAGAGACACACCTTAGACTTAGAGACACACCTTAGACTTAGAGACACAAACAAACTAAAACTCAAAGGATGGAAATATATATATCAAGGAAATAACAATCAAAAAAGAGCAGGAGTAGCAATATTTATTTCTGACAAAATACACTTTAAAGTTAAATCCACCAAAAAGGATAAAGAAGGATACTACATAATGATTAAAGGGACAGTTGACCAGGAAGATATAACCATATCAAATATTTATGCACCCAATGACAGGGGTGCAAGATACATAAAACAAACTTTAACAGAACTGAAAAGTGAGATAGACACCTCCACAATTATAGTAGGAGACTTCAACACATCACTTTCAGTGAAGGATTGGACATCCAGTGAGAAGCTCAATAGAGACACGGAAGACCTAATTGCTACAATCAACCAACTTGACCTCATGGACTTATACACAACGCCCCACCCAACAGCTGCAAAGTATACTTTTTTTCTACTGCACACGGAACATTCTCTAGAATAGATCACATATTAGGTCATAAAACAAGCCTTTGCAGAATCCAAAACATCCAAATATTACAAAGCTTCTTCTCAGACCACAAGGCCATAAAAGTGGAAATCAATAACAGAAAAATCAGGGAACGGAAATCAAACACTTGGAAAATGAACAATACCCTGCTCAAAAAAGACTGGGTTATAGAAGACATTAAGGAGGAAATAAGGAAATTCATAGAATGCAATGAGAATGAAAACACTTCCTATCAAAACCTCTGGGACACAGCAAAAGCAGTGCTCAGAGGTCAATTTATATCGATAAATGCACACATACATAAAGAAGAAAGAGCCAAAATCAGAGAACTGTCCCTACAACTTGAACAAATAGAAAGCGAGCAACAAAAGAATCCATCAGGTACCAGAAGAAAACAAATAATAAAAATTAGAGCTGAACTAAATGAATTAGAGAACAGAAAAACAATTGAAAGAATTAACAAAGCCAAAACCTGGTCCTTTGAAAAAATTAACAAAATTGATAAACCATTGGCCAGACTGACGAAAGAAATACTGGAAAGGAAACAACGCAAATAAGAAATGAGATGGGCCATATCACAACAGACCCAACTGAAATTAAAAGAATCATATCAGATTATTATGAAAAATTGTACTCTAACAAATCTGCAAACCTAGAAGAAATGGATGAATTCCTGGAAAAACACCACCTACCTAAACTACCACAATCAGAAGTACAACAACTAAATAGACCCATAACAAAAAAAAGAGATTAAAAAGGTAATCAAAAAACTCCCAACAAAAAAGTGCCCTGGCCTGGACGGCTTCACTGCAGAGTTCTACCAAACTTTCAGAGAAGAGTTAACACCACTACTACTAAAGGTATTTCAAAGCATAGAAAATGATGGAATACTACCTAACTCATTCTATGAAGCCACCATATCCCTGATACCAAAACCAGGTAAAGACACCACAAAAAAAGAAAATTACAGACCTATATCCCTCAGGAACATAGATGCAAAAATCCTCAACAAAATTCTAGCCAATAGAATACAACAACATATCAAAAAAATAATCCACCACAACCAAGTGGGATTTATACTAGGTATGCAAGGTTGGTTTAATATTAGAAAAACCATTAATGTAATCCACCATATAAATAAAACAAAAGACAAAAACCACATGATCTTATCAATGGAAGCAGAAAAGGCATTTGACAAAGTCCAAAACCCATTCATGATAAAAACTCTCAGCAAAATAGGAATTGAAGGAAAATTCCTCAACATAATAAAGGGCATCTACACAAAGCCAACAGCCAACATCATTCTAAATGGAGAGAGCCTGAAAGCATTTCCCTTGAGAGCGGGAACCAGACAAGGATGCCCTTTATCACCGCTCTTATTCAACATTGTGCTAGAGGTCCTAGCCAGAGCAAATAGGCTAGACAAAGAAATAAAGGGCATCTGGATTGGCAAGGAGGAAGTAAAATTATCTCTATTTGCAGATGACATGATCTTATACACAGAAAACCCTAAGGAATCCTGCAGAAAACTACTGAAACTAATAAAAGAGTTTGGCAGAGTCTCCGGTTACAAGATAAACATACAATAATGACTTGGATTCCACTACATCAACAAAAAGAACATCGAAGAGGAAATCACCAAATCAATACCATTCACAGTAGCCCCCAAGAAGATAAAATACTTAGGAATAAATCTTACCAAAGATGTAAAAGATCTATACAAAGAAAACTACAAAGTACTAGTGCAAGAAACTAAAAGGGACCTACAAAAGTGGAAAAACATACCGTGCTCATGGATGGGAAGACTTAACATAGTAAAAATGCCTACTCTACCAAAAGCCATCTATACATACAATGCATTTCCAATCCAAATTCCAATGACATTTTTTAATGTGATGGAGAAACAAATCACCAAACTTCATATGGAAGGGAAACAAGCCCCGGATAAGAAAAGCATTACTGAAAAAGAAGAAAGTGGAAGGCCTCACTCTACCTGATTTTAGAACCTATTATACAGCCACAGTAGTCAAAACAGCCTGGTACTGGTACAACAACAGGCACATAGACCAATGGAACAGAATTGAGAACCCAGATATAAATCCATCCACATATGAGCAGCTGATATTTGACAACGGCCCAGGGTCAGTTAATTGGGGAAAAGATAGTCTTTTTAACAAATGGTGCTGGCATAACTGGATATCCATTTGCAAAAAAATGAAACAGGACCCATACCTCACACCATTGCCAAAAACTAACTCCAAGTGGATCAACGACCTAAACATAAAGAGTAAAATGATAAAGATCATGGAAGAAAAAATAGAGACAATGTTAGAAGCCTTAATACAAGGCATAAACAGAATACAGCACATTACTAAAAATGACAAAGAGAAACCAGATAACTGGGACCTCCTAAAAATCAAACACCTATGATCATCTAAAGACTTCAACAAAAGAGTAAAAAGACCACCTACAGATTGGGAAAGAATTTTCAGCTATGAAATCTCTGACCAGCGCCTGATCTCTAAAATCTATATGATTCTGCTAAAACTCAACCACAAAAAGACAAACAACCCAATCAAAAAGTGGGTAAAGGATACGAACACGCAGTTCACTAAAGGAGATATTCAGGCAGCTAACAGATACATGAGAAAATGCTCTCCATCATTAGCCATTAGAGAAATGCAAATTAAAACTACAATGAGATTCCACCTCACTCCAACAAGGCTGGCATTAATCCAAAAAACACAAAATAATAAATGTTGGAGAGGCTGCAGAGAGATTGGAACTCTCATACACTGCTGGTGGGAATGTAAAATGGTACAACCACTTTGGAAATCTACCTGGCGTTTTCTTCAAAAGTTAGAAAGAGAACTACCATACAACCCAGAAATTCCACTCCTCGGAATATACCCTAGAGAAATAAGAACCTTCACACGAACAGATATATGCACACCCATGTTTATTGCAGCACTGTTTACAATAGCAAAAAGCTCGAAGCAACCAAGGTGTCCATCAACGGATGAATGGTTAAATAATTTATGGTATATTCACACAATGGAATACTACACATCGATAAAGAACAGTGACGAATCTGTGAAACATTTCATAACATGGAGGAACCTGGAAGACATTATGCTGAGTGAAATTAGTCAGATGCAAAAGGACAAATATTGTATAAGACCACTATTATAAGATCTTGAGAAATAGTATAAACTGAGAAGAACACATTCTTTTGTGGTTACGAGACGGGGGAGGGAGGGAGGGTAGGAGAGAGTTATTTACTGATTACTTAGTAGATAAGAACTACTTTAGGTGAAGGGAAGGACAATACTCAATACAGGGAACGTCAGCTCAACTGGACTGGACCAAAAGCAAAGAAGTTTCTGGGATAAACTGAATGCTTCAAAGGTCAGAGGAGCAAGGTTGGGGGTTTGGGGACTATGGCTTAAGGGGACTTCTAAGTTAATTGGCCAAATAAATTCTATTATGAAAACATACTGCATCCCACTTTGAAATATGCCGTCTGCGGTTTTAAATGCTAACAAGCGGCCATCTAAGATGCATCAATTGGTCTCAACCCACCTGGAACAAAGGAGAATGAAGAACACCAACATCACACAATAACTATGAGCCCAAGAGACATAAAGGGACATATGAACCAGAGGCTTACACCATCCTGAGACCAGAAGAACTAGATGGTGCCCAGCCACAACCGATGACTGCCCTGACAGGGAGCACAACAGAGAACCCCTGAGGGAGCAGGAGAACAGTGGGATGCAGACCCCAAGTTCTCATAAAAAGACCAGACTTAATGGTCTGACTGAGATTAGAAGAATCCCGCCAGTCATGGTCCCCAAACCTTCTGTTGGCCCAGGACAGGAACCATTCCCGAAGACAACTCATCAGACATGGAAGGGATTGGACAATGGGTTTGAGAGAGATGCTGATGAAGAGTGAGCTACTTGTATCAGGTGGACACTTAAGACTGTGTTGGCATCTCCTGCCTGGAGGGGAGATGGGAGGTTAGAGAGGGTTAGAAACTGGCAAAACGGTCACGAACGGAGAGACTGGAAGGAGTGAGCGGGTTGACTCATTGAGGGAAGATTAGATGGGGGTGTGTAGTAAGGTGTATATAAGCTTATATGTGACACACTGACTTGATTTGTAAACTTTCACTTAAAGCACAGTAAAAATTATTTAAAAAAAGAAAGAGATAAAATGAATGCTTCAAAGGTCAGCAGAGCAAGGGCGGGGGTTTGGGCAACTGGCAAAATAATTCTATTATGAAAACATTCTGCATCCCACTTGGAAATGTGGTGTCTGGGGTCTTAAATGCCAACAAGCGGCCATCTAAGATGCATCAATTGGTCTCAACCCACCTGGAGCAAAGGAGAATGAAGAACACCAAGGTCACACGACAACTAAGAGTCCAAGAGACAGAAAGGGCCACATGAACCAGAGACCTACATCATCCTGAGACCAGAAAAACTAGTTGGTGCCTGGCCACAATCGATGACTGCCCTGACAGGGAGCACAACAGAGAACCCCTGAGGGAGCAGGAGATCAGTGGGATGCAGACCCCAAATTCTCATAAAAAGACCAGACTTAATGGTCTGACTGAGACTAGAGGAATCCCGGCGGTCATGGTCCCCAAACCTTCTGTTGGCACAGGACAGGAACCATCCCCGAAGACAACTCATCAGACATGAAAGGGACTGGACAGTGGGTAGGAGAGAGATGCTGATGAACAGCGAGCTAATTATATCAGGCGGACACTTGAGACTGTGTTGGCATCTCCTGTCTGGAGGGGGGATGGGAGGATAGAGAGAGTTGGAAGCTGGCAAAAATGTCACGAAAGGAGAGACTGGAAGGGTTGACTCATTAGCTGGAGAGCAAGTGGGTGTACGGAGTAAGATGTATATAAACTTATATGTGACAGTCTGACTTGATTTGTAAACATTCACTTGAAGCTCAATAAAAATTAATAAAAAAATAAAAATAAAAAATAAATAAAATAAAAGAAAGAAAGAAAGATTTTAGTTCACATGACACACGTACATACACATGTTCATATTCCCTGAATCTAGAATTAGATTTTCTGGTTTGAATACCCGTACTACTCTTCCTAGATGCATGTGTGTGACATTCCTCTTAATCTCTCTAAACCTCACTTTGCTTGTGTGTAAAATGTAGACAATAGTTTTCAGCACATATGGTTGTTAAGAGGAATATGTGGAAAAACACATATAAAGTGCTTTCCACAATACCTGGTACATAAACCTGTTAGTGTCGAGCTGATTCCAAGTCCTAGTGACCCTATAGGACAGAGTAGAACTGGCTCATAGTGTTTCCAAGGCTGTAATTTTTCCCCCCAAAGCTGTAAGTTTTTACAGAAGCATACTGCCACATCTTTCTCCTTTAGAGTGGCTAGTACGTTCAAACTGTTGACATTTCAGTTAGCAGCCAAGCACTTAACCACTGCACCACCAGTGCTCCTATCTGGTATATAAAAAATAAATGTTAATTTTTTTATTCATTTTATATTTATTTGTTTTTATCAGAAGCAACTACGCTGAATTCTAATTTACTGATGCAATGTAAACATTTTCCAGTGTTTCTCACCATATCTAAAATTTGAATCACTAAACTAGTTCTGATGGCATTTCCCTATCTATAAGAGAAAAAATGTACGAAACCAGAAAATTCACTTCCAGTTGTCTTTAGGGTGTTATTGTTATGTGCTGTTGAGTCAGTTCTGACTCATAGCGACACTATGTACAACAGAACGAAACCACTGCCAGGTCCTGCACCATCCTCACAATCCTTGTTATGCTTGAAACCATTGTTGCAGCCACTGTGCCAATCCATCTCGTTGAGGGTCTTCCTCTTTTTTGCTGACCCTGTACTTTACCAATCATGCTGTCCTTCTCCAGGAACTGATTCCTCCTGATAACATATCCAAAGTGTGTGAGACATAGTCTCGCCATCCTTACTTCTAAGGAGCATTCTAGCTGTACTTCTTCCAAGACAGATTTGTTGGTTCTTCTGTCAGTCCATGGTATATTCAATATTCTTCACCAACACCGTAATTCACAGGCATCAATTCTTTGGTCTTCCTTATTCAATGTCCAGCTTTCACATGTACATGAGGTGATTGAAAAGACCATGGCTTTGGTGAAGCATACTTTAGTCCTTAAAGTGACATCTTTGCTTTAACACTGTAAAGAGATCTTTTGCAGCAGACTTAAAGTGAGATGTTTTTAAAAGAAAATGATGCAATACTCCTCTAATCTAGTCAATATACTCAGGGACTTATGTAAGGGGGAGGGAGAGAGCTTGTACTTGGGAAGAGGAAGAGGCAGGGGATGGTGACATTCCTCAATGTGGTCCCTACATAGTTAAACTTTAAGCCAAAGAAATGATCCTCACAGGGGTCCTTAATTTGATAAAGTCCTTAACTCAATAAAGCCCCTAACTTGATAAGGTCCTTAACTTGGTAATTAAACTTTTTAAGCCAAGGAAATAATCTCCATAGGGGGTCCTGTCCTGACTGTTAAATGTTAATAGAGAGAGATAATAGACAAGAAGGGTATAAAACCCTAAGAAAACGACTATCAGGACACTCAGACTCTTTCTCTACCTGAGTAACCCGCTTGGTGCTTCCTAGTCAAGTATACTTTTACTACTAACCCTCTGCTTGCTAATAAACCTCTGCTCCCTTGACACTATTTGTTTCAGTGTTTGAATTCTTTCCTACATTGAAGACAAGAACTGAGACCATTCTCTGGTAACATATTCTGATGCCGTGACTTGGATAACAAGTTTCCTCCTCCTTCGTCCGGAAAGTGGTGAGTCCACCTCAGAGCATGGGCTCTCTTTCTTTCCAGCCCACCACCGAGGTATCCCTACCTCTACGCGTGTGTATGTGTGTTTTGATTCTTCTTGAGAAGAGGTCTGAGAGGTGCTAGAAAGATTTGTCTGTACTTGGTCTGACTATTAACAAGAATACAGTAATGATGAGTGTCTGATTCTTTCAGACTCCGAAGAAAAGAGGCACTTCCTCCCCCTGCTTCACAGAGGTGTCTGGGTCAAACCCAAGACATTCAGGGGCCCCACAGGGACTTATAATAATGAGTGTCTGATTCTTTCAGACTCCAAAGAAAAGAAGCACTTCCTCCCTCTGCTTCATGGAGGTGTCTCGGTCAAACCCGAGATGTGCAGGGGCCTCACTGGGACTTATAATAATGAGTGTCTGATTCTTTCAGACTCCAGAGAAAAGAGGCGCTTTCTCCCTCTGCTTCGTGGAGGTGTCTGGGTCAAACCCAAGACATGCAGGGCCCTTACAGGGACTTCCAACTTCACTTCATTAACAACCAGGCCTGTCTTGGGAGTGCACATGAGGGTTGGTCACCCACTGCTCTGAGCCCTCCTGACTGTCTTAGACAACCAGGAGAGAAACCAAGATATGTAAGAGAAGCGCCGACCGACTAGAGGGGTCACACCCTCTAAGAGTCCCGCTCACAAAACAGCACATTTTCGACCCAGAACACCTGACCCCCACTAACCTCAGCAACAGTCATGTCAGGTCAGTGAGTCTCTTTAAGAGACCCGTTGCCCATCTACCTTTTGCACCTCTCAGCCCCATCCAACTTCTGGCTAACATACTTACTTCTGTACCCTCCATGTGTGCTTTGCAAAAGGGATCAGTGCTGTATTTGTAATAGGCTAAGGGATAATTGTTCTGACAAAGGACCTCTGTCCCTTTCCTGTTTATACCGCCATTGTGAAGCTAAACACAGGCAGCCTTTCCTTGATCAGCTCCTCCTGTTTTCATGTTATAAAAAGAATGAATAAGGATACACTGGTCTGCCTCATTAAATCAAGAATCTTAAGGTTACTCATTAGACTAACTAAAGTTATATCTGTTACCCTCCTTACAAAGAATCTGAATGCCTGAGAGTATATAACAAAGTGGGCTACAAGAGTTTACTTTATGACAGCCCTCTATCCCTTGATTCCCTCTTTCAGTGTGCAGAAATAATTTATAAAGTATACAGACAGGAGCAGACATGAGGAATGGGTTTGCTGGTTCTGCAGAGAAAAGGAAGGGAGGGGTCTAGAAAATAATAAGATTACCCTCCCTTGGATATGGACAGATGAGGGGCTCCCACAAATGCTAAATCATCTCCTATGCCCAATTCTAAGGGACCCCCAAGATTCTGTGGTGTGTCAGGGGGCAAGGCAATCAAGGTGTCAGATTCAATGGATAGTAAAATTTGCCAATAAAATAAAGATTTCCCAGACAGAGGCATAAAGGACCCCCACCCAAAAATGGCTAGCAGGGTATGCGATAATTAGTTTCTTGGAAGAGCAAGGACATCAACAAATATATAGGTTCATGTCCTGCCGAGACCACAGACATAGACAAGAACAAAGACCCCTGAGGCAGAGGCAGTAGGAAGTTTCTAGGCAAGAAACTTCAGGACGGGCTACACAGTAAGACTAGTTAATTCTGGAGGCCCAACACAGTAGGAAGTTTCTAGGCAAGAAACTTCAGTGGGGGGGCTATACAGTAAGACTAGTTAATTCTGGAAGCCCAACATAAGCAAGGACCCCTAGGACAGAGGCAGTAGGAAGTTTCTAGGCAAGAAACTTCAGGTGTGGGCTATACAGTAAAAAAAAAGACTAGTTAATTCTGTAAGCCCAGGTCTGAGAAGGACACCTTCTCTGGAGAGTGATCTAACATAGGGGGCACAGGAGATGTCCTACCCCCTATGACTCACTCTTTTCCTTTCCAGATGGGAAACCAAAACTCAGTACCACTGGCCTCGTCTCTGGGATGTATCCTCAAAAATTGGGACAGGTCTGACACTCAAACCCTAAAGAGAAAGAGATTACTCTTCTTTTGTAATACCACGTAGCCCCAATATAAACTGGGAAATGGACAAATTTGGCTACAACAGGGAAGTTTAAATTATCATACCATCCTTCAGCTAGATCTATTTTGCCAGAAACAAGACAAATGGACAGAGGTCCCTTATGTCCAGGTTTTTATGGCCTTAAGGGAAAATCCAGAACTGCGTAAAAACTGTAAGATAGACCCCACAGTTCTCACCATCGTTACAAACCAAACAATAGACACCTTAGACCCAAACTCTACCAACCTTACAGTCCCACCCTTAAATACCAAAGAAATGTCTGTTCCTCCTACTCCTCCCAACTCTAATTCCTCACCCACAACACCTTCACCACCTTAACTGTACCTCCTTCAAGAAGTGGCTGACCCTAATGGACCAGTCAGAGTACAGGTTCCCTTTTCAAAGCAGGACTTAAGAAAACTAAAAATAGAGCTAAGAAGTTTCTCTGATGAGCCTAACAACTATAGAGAAAAATTTAAGAACTTAACACTCACCTTTGATTTGTGTTGGAAAGACATAACGATAATCTGTAACCAAACACTCACCCCAGGAGAAAGATTAAATCTCACCGAGGCAGCCAGACAATTTGCAGATGGGCTATATATACAAAATCAACAGGCCTATCCCATGGGTACCACCACAGTCCCAGACATAGACCCGGGATGGGATTATAATACCCAGGAGGCAGACAGGCGACAGACCACATGTTAGTGTGCCTGGTTGAGGGAATGAAAGCTTACAAGATAAAACCTACCAATTTTAATAAACTGGCCACCATCAACCAAGGGCTCCAAGAAAACCCCACTGCCTTCCTAGAAGTACTAAAAGAAGCCCTCTTAAAATATACCAATTTAGACCCAGAATCACCAGAAGGAGAACTAGTCTTAAAAGATAGGTTTCTAACTCAAACTGCTCCAGACATTAGGTGTAAACTTCAAAAACAAGGGCTAGGGCCTCAAATTCCCTTAAACGAACTGTTAAAGGTCTCTTCCTCAGTCTTCTAATAGAGGAGAAGCCGAGAAAAGGAGAAAAAGGAAGAGAAGAGACAGGCTTGTCTCCTCGCCGCCCTACAGGACAGGCTCCATCTGCTGCCAGAAAGAAGACCCAAGGATACTCAACCTGGTACATGTCATAAATGTGGTCAACTTGGCTGCTAGAAAAAAAATTGCCCCCAGAACAAACTGCCCCTAAAGCCCTGTCCCAATTGCCAACAGCATGGCCTTTGGAGGTGAGACTGCCCTAAGGGTCAACGGGCTTCCAGGCCCTCAATAGAAATGGCCTTAAGGTGCCGGGACCCTGGGCTCCAAGAGGCTCCTGACGAGAACACACAACATCAACATTGGTGCGGAGGAGCCGAGGGTCACCCTAGATGTAGCAAGAAAGTCAGTAACTTTTCTTTTAGACACGAGAGCTGCCTTTTCCGTACTAACCTCCTATCGAAGACCGCTTTCTTCTAACAAAAGCACAGTTCAGGGAGTAGAAGGGAAGCCCATGTTAAAATATTTTACTCCATCATTACACTGTCTGTGGGGTGCAACAAGCTTCTCATACCAATTTTTAATCCTCCTAGAATGCCCTGTCCCACTTCTAGAGAGGGACATATTAAGTAAGGTAAAAGCTCAAGTGATCTTCTCAACAGAAGTTCTAACCCTTAACCAAATAATGGCCTTACAAATTAACTGAAATAGAACTTGCATAGATATAGATGAACAGAAAGAGTTAAACCCCCAGGTACGGGCTGCTGAGATACCAAGATGGGCACGTAACGCCACCCCAGTAATAGTAAGGTTAAAAGACCTTTTATTACTGTTGAGGAACAGATTTCCAAGAAAAAAACAATAACCCATTAACTTAGAAGCTAGGCAGGGATTACAAAACATAATTACTACCTTTTTAAAACACAGATATTAATTCCCTACAACTCCCCTTACAATAACCCCATTCTCCCCATCAAAAAGAAAGATGAGAAATATAGGCTAACCCAAGACCTTAAGATCATTAATGAGGCTGCAATTCCTCTCCACCCTGTGATTCCTAGCCCTTACATCACCTTGAGAGAAATATCGCCTAACACCCAATGGTTTTCTGTTTTAGACTTGAAGGATACATTTTTTTACATCCCTTTAGACCTGGCTTGTCAGTTTCTTTTTGCCTTTGAATGGTCTGACCCTACTGGTCACAAACAACAGTTAACATAGACAGCTTTACCCCAAGGGTTCAGGGACAGCCCCCACCTTTTTGGCCAAGCTTTGACTCAGGACTTAGAAGACCTAACACTTGAGGTGGGCGGCAGGTTGTTCAATATGTTGATGACCTGCTCATCTGCTCCCCCACAGAACAAATTGGGATGCTAACATGTTATTCAAACTCTAAATCACCTGGAAGAAAAAGGGTACAAAGTCTCAAAGGAAAAGGCCCAGCTTTTACAATAAGAAGTAGAAGATCTAAGACTAAGGCTGGCCCCAGGAGAAAAACGGTTATCTCCTCAACGAGCTTTAGCCATAACAAAGATCCCCGAGCCCACCACCACAAAACAGCTCAGATCCTTCTAAGGTTTAATGGGCTTTTACAGGCTATAGATTCTTGGATATGGTAAAAAACCAGGCCACTATATAAGACCCTCAAAATAAACAACCAACAGAGAACTAATGAATTAATGTGGACGGATGAGCAGAAACATGCCTTTGAAAACCTAAAAAAGGCCCTCTTACAAGCAAGCTCCTGCCTTGGGATTACCTAACCCAGGAAAACCCTTTCAAGTGTATGTAACAGAAAGAAAAGGAGCTGCCCTAAGAGTCCTCACCCAAACCTTAGGGCTTAATAAGATACCTATCGAAAGAACTTGATACAGTAGCTCAGGGGTGGCCTCGCTGTCTCCAAGTGATGGCAGCCACCACTGCTTTTGTAGAGGAAGCTCTAAAATTAATACTAGGGCAGAAAATTGATTTATATAATTCACACCAAATCAGCCCCTTGTTAAACAGCAAGGGCCCTCAGTGACTAACAAATATCAGAATCCTAAGATACCAAGTAGTTTTAATAGAAAATCCACAAGTCACAGTAAAAGAATGTTCCACTCTAAACCCCGCTTCCTTGTTACCTACCCCCAATCCTAAAGACCCAAACCTTCACAACTGCTGTGAAGTCATTAGTCAGATCTATGCCAGTTGACAAGATCTTACTGACTAACCTCTCATAAAGCCTGATGAGGAATGGTTTACTTGTGACAACAGTTGTGTCAAAGAAGAGCAACAACACACAGGGTATGCAACTGTATCTCTACGCCAGGTGAATGAGGCTAAATCTTCACCCACGGGAACCTCAGCACAGTTGACAGAACTAATTGCATTGACTCAGGCCCTTGAGCTGGAAAATAAAAAACAGGTGAACATTTTCACAGGTTCTAAATACGCCTTCCTTATACTTCATACCCATGCAGCTTTATAGAAAGAAGGTATTTAAATGCTAAGAATAGTCCCATAAAATATGGGCCCCATATTTTAAAGTTCCTGGAGACAGTCCACCTGCCTCTACAAGTAGCCATAATACATTGCAAAGGACACCAAAAAAGAGATAGTAAAACAGCCCTAGGTAACCAACTAGCTGATCAGGCGACAAAGATAGCTACAGTATCTGAAGACCCATTAATTGCTGCCTTCAGCCAACTTAAAATGCCTTACACCACAGTACAGCAAAGAAGAAAACCAGTGGGCCAAAAAAACAGGTATTCCCAAGATAAAGATGGGTGGTATTATAAAGAAGGAGTCATTCATCTGCCCAAAATATTCAATAGACAATCCTAAAGGGTCTACATGATTCACGCCACCTTGGCCAAGATAAAATAACTCAGCTTTGCTCCCGCCTGTTTTTAGGTAAAGGGCCTCAGAAAACTATAACAATTATCTAAGGGTGTCCCCTTTATACAATAAGCACCCCTCAAGGTGCCCGCCCACCACCTGTGCTAGTAAAACCTGTCCAAAGAACTGGGATATATCCAAGAGAAGATGGGCAATTAGATTTCACCCAGATGCCAAAATGCCTAGGCTACAAATACTTATTAGTCTTCATAGGCACCTTCACAGGATAGATAAAGACATCTCCCACAGAAATAGAACGAGCCCAAGAAGTTGTAAATAAACTACTAAAAGAAATCATCCCCAGGTATAGTCTTCTTAGGTCTCTACAGAGTGATAATGGCCCAACGTTCATTTCAACCATAAGTCAAAGGGTAAGTACAACACTTAGAATCAAGTAGAACTTACATTCAGCCTGGAGGCCTCAATCCTCAAAAAGGTAAAAAGAACAAATCAATCACTGAAAAGAATTTTAGTCAAGCTGAGTCAAGAAACCCACCAAAATTAGGTCCGGTCTCTCCCTATAGCATTGCTCCACATGAGGATAAGCCCTGCTTCTCATTTAAAGCGTAGCCCCTTTAAAATTCTGTATGGCGGATCCTTCCTTAGAACAGATCTGGTCCTAGATGAGGAAACCAAAGAACTAATACATTTTGTAACCTCCCTGAGAAGTTTTCAACAAGCTATTCAAGAGCTAAGAGTACCAAATCTCCAATATACAGCTCAGTCCCTTTATACAAACCAGAGACCTTAGTCCTAGTCAAAATTTAGAAGGATGGGTCCCTGACATCCCAACTTGCCTAACATAGAAGGGACCATATATTGTTATGCTTTTTACCTCCACAGCTGTAAAGGTGCCCAGAATTTCTAGCTGGATACATCATTCCCAGGTGAAACCCTACAACACTAAAGATACATTTGAAGAAACCCCGAGCCAACATCAAGAGTAGATGAGTGAACCCATAAAAGACTTAAAATATCTGTTCAAAAGAAAACAAAACAATAACAGCAGATAAGTCAAAATACATTGTGTTCTTTTCTGTGCTATAACACTTTCACTTGTCCAACTAACATGGTCTGAGCCTATCTCCCTCTTTATTGAACCATTACAGGGAGTCATAAAGGCACTTACACATACCAAATACAACCAGTCCTGCTGGATTTGTCTACAGGCTTGGGGATGGTCCACAGAAACCTGGCCTACCTCTTGACAGGTCTGGGCTCAAACGTCAGGCTTTCTTCACTACATCCTCTCCACCAGAACAAGGGGCTTTTCAAAAGTCACAATAACCAAACTGTACACCCTATCATGGTGTAACCATCATGATAACACACAACCTCAGAAACCTAACTACATCTCTCCCTGATCCTCCACCCTCGTCTAGCTGGTTAACCTTCCCCCCAGTACCTCTTTAGACACACAGACTCCGCTAGAGGGTTTTGCCAAGAGACACCACTGGGTTGTGACCATTTGGCCCTTCTGGCCACTTCCACATAGAAATCTGACAACAACAGAAATAATTATATCTTAGTACATGAAACTGCCAAAGAAAAAGTTTTCATAGACTCCATCCACAGAATGATCTTCTGAGAAAACCTAGAAAACAATGCCACCCATAACATTACCCCCTGCTTTAGTCCACTAACAGTGGCTGCCCTAGCTACCACATACTTTTAGAAACATACCTTCAAAAAACCAACTCCATACGATTACACTTCAGCAGGTGCATACCATGTCTCAGGTTGTCTTCCATTATCTTCAGGCCTATATTATGTATATAGAACTACAGCTTATATATGCCTACCCACAAATTATATGGGGTTATACACAGTAGGCTATATCCTCCCTCCTTTGTATTTAGCTGAAGCAAGAGCTTCTATCCCTTACCTTTAAACACCACTCAAAGGGTGACAAAAAGAGCAGGGCTCCTAATTCCCATATTAATAGGACTTAACAGTCTTATCAGAACAGCCGACCTCACAGCCAGAACCACCGGGCCACTAGGAACTGCTCAAGTTTACACAAACCTCTCACTTGAACTAGCCCCATTCAAGACCCAGGTAACAGCCTCTATAGCTACTCTACAAACCCAAATAAATTCTTTGACAGCTGTAGTACTTCAAAATTGAAGAGGATTAGACGTGTCAGCGCCTACCCATGGGGGTATATGCACCATGCTAGGTGAACAATGCTGTTTTTGAGTGAACCAAACTGGCCAAGTCCAAGAACATATCCGCCACTTTTTAGATAAGGCCAAACAACTCCAAACATAAGCCGAACAAAGACAGAACTCCTGGTCATCCGTCTTGTCATGGGATCTTGGCTAATACTGTTCCTTGGCCCTTTAATGTCTTTGATTCTTCTTTTAATGTTTAGACCCTGCCTCCTTAAAATACTAACTCGTTTTGTATCCTCCAAATTACAAAAGTTTCCATTACACATGGCTGTAATTCAGATGTCGTCAAATAATACAAGCCCTGAAAGCCCAAGCTGACCAGTGCTTCCATCCTCAGCCCCCAGAGTCAAATAAACCCCTCATTAGAGAACAAGTGCCTTTCCTAGGGTCAGCTCTATGCCCCAGTGACAACAAGAAATAGCTACAGAAGACAGACCATTCCCCTTCAACAACCCCAAAGATTTGGGAAAATGGCACTTGAGGGGAGAAAGATATAAAGGGGAGGGAGAGAGCTTGCACTCGGAAAGAAGAAGAGGCAGGGGATGGTGACATTCCTCAATAAAACAGTCCCTACAAAGCAAGAGACAGGGGATGGTGACATTCCTCAATAAGATCATCCCTATATAGTTAAACTTTAAGCCAAAGAAATGATCCTTACAGGGGTCCTTAATTTGATAAAGTCCTTAACTTGATAAAGTCCCTAACTTGATAAGGTCCTTAACTTGGTAATTAAACCTAAAAAAAAAAAAACCTTAAGCCAAGGAAATAATCTCCATAGGGGGTCCTGTCCTGGCTGTTAAATGTTAACAGAGAGAGATAATAGACAAAAAAAAAAAATAGACAAGAAGGGTATAAAATCCTAAGAAAATGACTATCAGGACACTCAGACTCTTTCTCTACCTGAGTAGCCCACTTGGCGCTTCCTAGTCAAGAGTACTTTTACTATTAACCCTCTGCTTGCTAATAAACCTCTGCTCTCTTGGCACTATTTGTCTCAGTGTTTGAATTCTTTCCTACACCGAAGACAAGAACCGAGGCCTTTCTCTGGTAACACTTGGAAGTTAGAATAGTTACAAATAAGTCTTAAATATATACCCTGAGGAATCTAGGTAACCTAGGGCACTAAACGTCACTTTGCCAACTGAACTATCGCTATAAAAAAAGCAGAGAAATTAATGATCAGTAAAAGCCATTAGTTAAACTAACTAGCCTGCTTTGTTTTTAAGTGCAGCAATGTGGGTGTTCTCAAAAGAAGGGGGTGGGGAGAGGGGAAGATGTGAACAGAAGCCAGCAAAGATTTGAGAGCCAAAGACCCTCACTAGAGATCTGAAAAGGGCCATTATTCATGCACTAAGAACATGAACAAGGTGCTAAGTGAATGATTGTTTTCCCTTGCAAACTGTAAGAAAATGCTGAGAAGTCTATTAGTGGCTTCCTGGAAGAGTTTAGATCTCAGTTAAGCTGGACATCTAACTGAGCATTTGGATTCAACCCATCCTTTAGTCCCACTAATGATCATTTTTCAGACAAATAAATATCTTGCAGAAAATAGGTCTAAGGTACTTTCCACAGATAACTTCAACCTAAAAATGGAGATATTTTTGGCTTATGAAATAAAAACAACATATTAATTTCATTTCCATTCCCAGCTAAGTATTTATTTAGGTTATCAGACATTATGCAATGGCCATCTAGGACATATTTATTGAGATTTACTGTTTCAGAGAGAATGCAGAATTGCCACAAACTCTCTAGATGTCTGCTCTGACAATATTTGAGTCTGAGAACACCCAGAGAACACAAGGCTATTGTGTGGTAGTGATTTACCTTACCAAAAATAAATTGGCCTTTTGCCCTTTGTTCCTGAGAGATAATTCTTGGAATTTTCTGGGTAATTCTCTGGGCAATGGAAGTGCCTTTGTTTTCTAAAACCACCAGGCAACATTTGCAAATGTGTGCAATGAGTTGGGAGGTGGCCAGGCTATACAGACCACCTGGTTAGCTAACCTTAGGAAGGGGGAGAGGCATGATTAAATTAATCATGCATATTCAATAAGGCCCCAATCCCTAGGGACGTGTTAGCTTCACCCTGAGACATTTCCCAGACTTTTCCCTATGCATCTCTTCAGGCATATCCTTTCCAGTTATAATAAATAGGTAGCTGTAAGTATTTAAAAAAAAAACGCTGCTGTCGAGTTGATTCCAACTCATAGAGACTGTGTAGGACAGAGTAGAACTGTTCCAGCGGGCTTCCAAGGCTATAAAACTTTATGGAAGCAGACTGCCACACCTTTCACCCACAGAGGAGCTAGCAGGTTCCAACCACCAACATTTTGGTTAGCAGCTGAGTGCTTTAACCATTGCATCACTATGCTCCTGGGTATAATATAATCTCCATGAATTCTCTGAGTTGTTACAGAGAATTATCAAACCCAAATGGGGCAGTAAGAAACAACAGGGCAGAAGGTTATGGTATTGGGTAGACTCCCCAAGCTTGTGGCTAACATCCTGAAGGGGTAATGGGAAACCAGTCCCAAACTTGTTGCCAACAAGGCAGAAGGTTGGGGTGTTGGGTGGACTTCCTAAACTTGCAGCTGATGTCAGTCTGAAGAACTGTGATCTTTTTTTTTTCAATTTTATTTATTTTGTTGTTGTTGTTGTTGAGACTATACACAGCAGAGCATATACCAATTCAACAATTTCTACATGTATAATTCAGTGACATTGATTACATTCTTCTTCAAGTTGTTCAAACATTCACACTGTCCTTTTCTGAGTTGTCCCTCCCCCGTTAACATAAACTCACTGCCCCTAAGTTTACTATCTAACCTTTCAAGTTGCTGTTGTCAATTTTATCAAATTTATTTGATGCCTTTTGTAACATGCATCTTGAAATGAAACAAGTAGACTTACAGTGAAAATCACTAGCAATCTGAACAATAAGCTTCTAAATTATCAGTAATATTCTTTCAAGTCCTGTCCATAATGCCTTTGAAATAACACTAACATCTACTCACTTGTTCATATTTACAATCTCCCTTTTGTGCCCACACGTCTTCTGTCCTAGTTACAGTAGTCCCCCTTATCTGCATGGGATACATTCTAAGACCTCCCATGAACGTCTGAAACTGCAGATAGTATCGAACCCTATATATAGTACAATTTGTCCTATACATACCACCTATGATAAAGTTTAATTTATAAATTAGGCACAGTAAGAGATTAACAAAAATAACTAACAATAAAATAGAACAATTATAACAATATACTATAATAAAAGTTACATGAATGACAGAGTGGGGACGATATGAGATTTCATCATGCTAGTACTCATTTAACATTTTCAAACCGCAGTTGATCGTTGGTAACTGAAACCGAGGAAAGCAAAACTGCAGATGAGGGAGGGGGCTACTGTACAGCAATTGCATAATAAATGCTTCATTCCTTCTGTTTTCTCTTCATCCACTTCCTGGATCCAAAAATACTTTTTAGCTACCACCTGCTGAGCACTTACTATATGTCAGACAGAGGGTACGGGATTGACACACAGAATCTCACCACTGTGTGGGTTAGGAAGTAATAATGCAGACTCACTCCCTCGGCATTTATTAGACACCTTTTTCTACTGTGTCCTCCTGGGCTTAGAAGTAGGGAAGCAACAACACATTCCCCTAGACTCCATTCATGCTAAGATTTCAGGTGTTATTCATTGCATTATTCACATACATTGATGCAAAAGTTGAATCAGAACTGTGTGAAATCTAACGAGATATAGAACTGAAATTTCTGTTCTTCCTTTGTAAACTACAACAGAGCCGTTGTGATTCTGGAACTCAGAGATGTAGTGGTGACTTTTCATTATGGCAGTGGCTTCCTGATCATGGCAGGAGCTGCAACTTCCTTGGTGGTCCAGTTCTGCAGTGTGGCTTTGGGCATCATTTTTCAAAACTCAACATAAAGATTGTTTTCTTCAGTCCAGCCAATGCTTCCAAAGGCAATTTAATATTCTGTAGTAACTCTGCATGCTTGAACTAGTCCGAGTGGATTCCAGTAACTGCAACTAAACGCTAACCTACATAAAAAAAATAGGTAAGTATATTCCCACTATGCACTTGAGATAGAGTTAAATTTCTGTTAAGTTTATACAGGTGGTAAGTAGTTGTGGATTGGGAGTCAAATTGAGGCAGAACTATCGGAGACCATGCTTTTAACCACTATGGTATAAAGCTTAGGCTTTTACACTCTTTCTCCCCTTATAAATTCCTTATTATTGACAAGTTCAAGTCAAAATTCCTTTGCTTGTCATCAAAAGCCATTTTCATCTCAACCTCCTTTCTTTTTGTCCTACCCCAATGCAATCCACAGACCAATCTTGCTGAATTTACCCTGCTTTTGCCCATTTGTATTTTTTTCACTCTAATTCTTTCATCTAGAATTCTTCCTACCCATTTAATTTACCCAAAGTCTACCCATACGTTGGAGGATTTATTTCAAAACTACCCATTCCTCTGAGAAATTTGTGGTGCAAAATGATCTTTGCCTCTTAATTTCATATCAATTAGAGTACATCACCCCTTTAAAAATTAAACATGGTGGGCCTTTTCATATCTCAATACCATCATCTATGCATTTAATTTTTTAATCTGTGTCTATTTTATCTTTTTGGCTAGGTCAGAAATTTATTGATAACTTTGGCTTCTTTCTATAGTTCTGTGAATCCTCATTACCAACACAGGTAGATATCCAGACAACTTGCTTCTTCTATTTGTATAGTAATTTTAAGTTTACTGTTTTCAAACTGTAGTTTTTACAAGGATTAGCTGGAGGACTTCTTAAAAAATAGGATCCTGGGCCCCACCCTCAAAAAGTCTTATTCAGTATGGCTGATATCCAAGAATTTGTGTTTCTAAATAAGCTTCTGGGTAAAGCAAATGCTACAAATGCTACATGTTGGCATGTGGTAAGAATAATGGTCATTTCTATTAAGTTTTACAAAATCTTTTCACAAGTACTGTTTCATTTGATTGCCACAGGAGCTCTGTTAGATTGCTGGTATTATCACCATTTTTGGCAATGAAGAAAGGATACGAATGAAATTGAAATGATTTCTTCATCTCATTCCTAGAAAGTAGCAGAGCAAGATTTCTAACTCAGGTTCATTGATTCCAAAATCTATTCTCTTCCCTGACATCATATTGCGAATTCTTTTTCTTGAAACTTGAAAATAACCCATAGTAAATATTTAATTATTGTTATGTTGTTTCTATGTGCCATCGAGTCGATTCTTACTCCTAGTGACCTGGGGTACTGACCCTAAGGAACAGGGTAGAATTGCCCCCTAGGGTTTCCAAGGCTGTAATCTTTACAGAAGCAGACTGCCACATCCCAAGGTGTAGCTAGTGAGTTCAAACCTCTGACTTTTTGATTAGCAACCAAGAGCTTAACCACTGCACCACCAGGGCTTCTTAATTATTGCTATAATAATTTTTATTCCTTGCCATTATGGAGGTAGAAATAAAATTTTCTAATGATCAGAGTAGATTTAGTTAATAATTCTTGTTTATATGAATTTGATATCAAGTGAATGAAGAAAAGACTAGTTCTACAAAATTATATTCAAATAAAAAATTTCTCCAGAAGAAAATAGAAAGGAGCCAGAAGAACATATATTCATATTTCCCTTCTTTCTAATCCAGAATATGCTAGAAAAATTACATATATGAGTCTACTATGTTGGTTGCAAGTCACAGAAACCCAATTCAAACCACTTAAAGCAAAAATGGTACATGTTTTGATTCACAAGTCCAGGTGGTCAAGGTCGTATGTATGTGCTTAAACAATGCTACTAGTAGTTTTTTTTTTTTTTTCTTTTCAACTCTCAGCAAATCTTTTATCTGTTCTGGAGAATTTTCAGATAAGCTGTACCTCATGGTGGTCAGAGAGTTATCAGTAGCTCCAGATATGCACTTTAGTAATTAATAAACCCCATAAAAAGAGAGATTGCACTTTTCCCATAGTTCAAGTAAACTGTCAGGCTCACACCTGTTAATTCTGATTAGTCCAGCTTTGAGTCCTATGCCCAACCAAGAATCAATTAATGTGAACAAAGGGCAGAGTACCCAGCTGAAACATGGGGATAGAAAATGACCAGTGGGTAATTTTTTTTTTTCAAAACTGGGATGCTATTACCAGAAGAAATTAGAAATTTTTCCTGAGTATGCAAAAGCTGTTTACTTCACTGCTAAATATTTTCTCTTTTCCTCTGCCTCAAGAGTAGCGTGTTCTAGTTGGAGTCTGAAGGCTCCATCTTCAGCCTAGATTCTTGAATAAGGAGAATATGTGGGGCTGAAGCAGAACTACTGCTGACACGCTAAAAAAAAAATTTTATATTAGCTGCTGACACGCAGCTAATATAAAATACGAATAAGGAAAAACAAACAAACAAAATGGTTGTTCTTATAAGCTACTGAGAATTTTTACAGGTGTCATTTGTTATAGCAACCTAACTAGACAAAAACTGACAGTATTATGTAAGTTTTGATGAATGACTTGGAGAGAGGCCTGTGTAGTTTTGCCTTCAATTTGCTGATAATGCTAACCCATTTTGAATGATAAAATAAAAATAAGTAAATTGAATGAACATTTTCTAAGTCTCAAGCATTATGTTAAGAACTTTACCTATTTTATTTGCATGTCTTATTTAATCCTCTCTAAATCTCTATTAAAAAATATTATTAATTTCCTTTATAGGTGAGGAAAGTCATTTGTTCAAAGTCATATAGTTAGAATCAGGAACACCCAGATTAAATCCCTGGCTTCAAATGCCTGGTTTTTAAGCATTTCTGAATTTTGGAGTGAATAGGTGATACATAACACATTTATGAAATAGTAATCCAAACAGTGTTAATAAAACTAAAGGCCCTAAAAATATAGAAATTTCTCTAGAAAGGGTAGGAAGGAGAACTTGCAAGAGTAAAAGCAATTGGAATGTGTTAAACAGGGATAGCAAAAGCTGAAAGGAGATGTGACTGAAATATAAAAACCCATGAAGAATGTGAAGAGATAAGCACGACCTCAAATACAAATTTCAGACTATAATCAATTATTATTTCTTGTTGCTTGAATAAATTTAATTTATATTTAATAAAATTGATTATTAACTTAGAAAACAACTTGTAAACCTTAAATTGTTAGGTTGAATACCACATCAATACAAAGTGGTAATAATTTTTTTAATAAAATTAAAAAATGCACAAATACAAAAATTGTAAGGTTATAGTGAACTCTGAAAGGCAATTGTGAGGTTATTGTGCATGCTTCTAGGCTTTGAAGATGATTTCAGGAAGGGGAAATGGAAGGATTAGAGCATGAAAGGATTTTAGTCTATTACATTAAATGGATGAACACTTGAGGTTACATCAATAATTAGGTGTAAAGCTGGGATCGTTTTCCAGGTTTAATTTTTTAAATTTCCCCAAAGTCTCTAATGTTCTTTTGTAAAATTTTATTTACTTTTAAAATATAGGCATAGTGGGAAGTGCAGAAATATTTTCAGCCATACATGGAAATAGTATATTCTTTCATGCCCTCTAGCACAAAAATGGTGCCTTAACGGCCTGAGAGAGTCAATGCATATCCCGGATGCCTAACTTACTCCCTAGGAGTAGATTACTCATTGGCAGGACAAGGTCATTCTTTATTTTAAACATTATCATAGCATTTTATATTGTCAAGTGCCACGTGGTTTTGCAATCCTGAAAATTCCCCAGAGAAGTGAAGGGGCTGACAAACACAATTATGTCTGATTTACAGACCAGGGAACTGGGACTCAGGCAAGAGGCAAAGCCATCATTGATAAGAGCCATCCTAGAAGGCAGGAGCTCTGTCTCAGGTCTCTGTTTATCCTGTAAAGCACAGGAATAAACCTAGGGGACATTAGCTATGCATGCAATTCTTATATTTCTTGAAATTTTAGTCCCACCCCTTCCCAAGTTGATTCTTGGCAGCAGCCATCTGTCAAAGAAAACAAAAAAGAAGAAAATTAAGTATAAATTGTGTACAGTGTGTAAGGATTTTAGCCATGCAGGATTAGAGATGTCTGGAAAATTAAAATAAAATACATTGTAATTTACAGTTGATTCTCCAAAACTATATCATGAGGACAAAAGACAAATACCCTTTACTATTTGTCACTGTTTTGACAGGTGATTACCAGATGATTCTAGTTAAAAGCATCAGTGGCGGGCTGTGCAGAGAAACAGGAGAGAGAGGGCTTAGAAAAAATACAAATGTCCCACTACTTAGTAAAAAATAAAATTTTATCTAAAAATCCATATTAATTTAAAAAATAACTATTTTTTCTCTTAATTATGGGATCAAATTGTGATTCGGCATTTATTCCAATAAGCATGTTTTACCTACTCTGCTAGTGTATCAACAGCATTTCTCAAGTTTTTGCCTATACAACCATGCCGGCCTATTTATTTTGAGTGTTCTAGAGAAGTAATTTCATAACCAAGTTCACAACCTAGAAGCTCAGCTCTGGAAAATGGAAAAAATTTTCAAAATGAAAAATCTGAAAGAGCCCCTGAGAATAAGTCAACGTTTGAGTCTCAAGTGGAATCGTGGGCACTGAGCAGCAAGGTCAAGGTGGCTGGCTGATTTTCAAGTTTCTGAGGCTAAGTGTTGGACATTTTATGTCTGCCTCAAGCTAAATCCTAAGATACAAGCTGTGAGAGCAAATGTGATTTCATGTAATTTAATGTTTGCTTGTTTTTACTTTGTAAAGTTTGAAATGTTCTAAGTCTTTTTCTTGCTGCCAATCAGAGATCCAGTGTTGCCCTGACATCCCATTGGTTGTAAAATCAACGATCGTGTTGCCAGTGCATAGAGAGCACGATGGCTCTTTCACGTCAAGCTGCTGGGTAAAGGTAGTCCTTCTGAGTTTGATCAATTTTACCACAATAAGGCAGAAGTGTTAAGAATCAGTGTGATGGCCTATTCACACTGATGTCTCACAGGTCTCGGACTTTACTGGTACAAAGACTTGCAGATGGAAATTACAATTTAGGAGAGGTGACAAGTGTTAACAGCTGCCACAAATCTATGGCACAGAGTACCCCAACCCGTATTTTAATGAGTTTACAATTCAGTAAAATCAACACATAATTAGACTTAATTGTACGATCCAAAGGAGCCCTTGGTGGTGCAGTGGTTAAAGCGTTCTGCTGCTAACCAAATATCAGTGGTTCAAACCCACCATTCCTTCTGTGGGAGAAAGATGTGGAGATGTGGCAGTCTGCTTCCATGAAGATTACAGGCTTGGAAATGCTATAGGGCAGTTCTACCCTGTCTTATAGGGTCACTATGGATCAGAATCAACTCAAAGGTAGTTTGATTTGGTTTTGGTTTGGTATGATCCAAATCATCTCCCTTTAACACAAATACAGAGTTTTATGTTTGGTGATAAGTTCATAGTATCTACTGAGCTAAATTGTTTTCAGACAGACCAAACAAATTATCATTACATCTGTTCATGGTCTTGGTTAGGATATAACTGAGATGTTCAAGTTTTTATATCAGCTATTAGCTTGTTCTGCAGTTAAACTGTCATCATGTTGTATGTGATAGTAACATATCTTATTGAAATAAGTGTGGAACAGTCCTCAGATATTCTTTCGCTTGGATTTTAAGATAAAAGCCCACTCACTACAAAAGAATATAAATGATCCATTTGGTGAAGCATTTTTTTTCAGACTTTTTTAGTGGTGATAAAACTCACATAAAATTCACCATTTTAACCATGTTAAAGTGTACAATTCAATGGCATTTGGTACATTCACAATGTTGTGCAACCATTCTCACTATCTAGTTGCAGAACATTTTTGTCACCCTAAAATGGAAATCCTACTATACCCATTAGGCATCACTCTCCATTTCCCCCACCCTCAAACCTGGCAACCACTAATCTACTTTCTTTTTTTATGGGTTTGCCTATTCTGGATATTACATATGAATAAATTTATACAAGGTGTGACCTTTTGTGTTTGGCTTACATTTTCACTTACCATAACTATTTCAATGTTATCAGTATGTGATGCATTTTTCTGGTGAATAATACTCTTTCATATGGATATATACCACACTTAGTTCATGCATTAAATAAAAAAAAATTTGCATTAAATAGCAGGTCAACATTTGGATATTTCTACCTTTTGACTATTTAGAATAGTGCTGCTGTGAATATGTATGCACAGGTTTTTGTTTGAGCACATTTGCATTTTTTTTGTGCATAAACCTAGAAGTAGAATTGCTGGGTCAAATGCTAATTCAATGTTCAACTTTTTTGAGAAACCTCCGAACTATTTTTGGCAGTAGCTGCTGCATTTTGCATTATTACCAGCAAATACATCCTCACAAATGTGTTACTTTTCTATTTTGTTGATTATAGCCATCTTAGTGGATATGAATTGGTATCTTATTGTGGTTTTGATGTGCATTTACCAGGACCCTGGTGGCGCAGTGCTTAAAGCACTTGGCTGCTTTAAGGACAGCAGTTCAAACCCACCAGTTGCTCTGTGGGAGAAAGAGGCAACAGTCTGCTTCTGTCCTAGAGCCTAACTATGGGTTGAAATCGACTCAACACCAACAGGTTTTTTTTTTTTTAGTGACTAATGATGTTGCCCATCTTTTCATGTGTTTGTTGGCCATTTGTATATCTTCTCTGGAGAAATGTCCCGTCAGGTTCTTTGCCTGTTTTTTAATTGGGTCGTTTTATCTTTTGTTGTTGGGTTATAAGAGTTCTTTATATATTCTGGTCACTAGGTCCTTACCAGATAAATATCACTTCCTTGATAATGTCCTTTGATGCATAAGTGTTTTTAATTTGGATGAAGTCCAACTTACCTATTTTTTCTTTCATTACCTATGCTTTTGGTGCCATATCTAAAAAGCTATTGACAAATTCAAGGTTATGAAGATTTACTTCTATGCTTTTTTCTAAGAGTTTTAGCTCTTACATTTAAGTCTGATTTATTTTGAGTTAATTTTTATATATTTTATGAGATAAGAGTCTAATTTCATTCTTTTGAATATAGATACCTAGTTGTCCTAGAACAATTTGTTGATGAGACTGTTTTTCCCTATTGAATGGACTTGGCACCCTTGTTGGAAATTAATTGGCCGTAGATGTATGGTTTTATTCCTGATCCATCAATTTTAATCCATTGTTCTATTTGTCTATCTTTATGCCAGTGCCACACTATTTTTAGTGTAGATTTGCACTGAGTTTTGAAATCAATATGTGTTAGTCTTCCAAATTTGATCTTCTCTCTCAAGACAGTTTTGTGCTATCTGGGGTCCCTTGAAATCCCATGTGAATTTTAGGATCACCTTTCCCATTTCTGCAAGTAAGGTCACTGGGATTTTTTATAGGAATTGCATTAAATCTGTAGATTGCTTTCGAGAGTTATTTCCATCTTAACAATATGAATTCATCTAGTCCATGAGCATAGGATTTTTTTCCATTTGTTTAAGTCTTCTTTAATTTTTTTCAACAAGGTTTTTTGTTTTCCATGTACAACTCTTACACCTCCTTGTATTTTATTCTTTTTTATGTTATTACAGGTGGAATTATTTTCTTAATTTCCTTTTTTGATTGTTCATTTCTAGTGTACAGAAGTACAACTAGTTTTGGTGTGCATCTTGTATCCTGAAACTTTGCTGAAATTGTTTCATAAGTCAATTTTTGTGTTAACTAGTCAAACACAGACTAGAGATTGGCTTGATAATGTGAGTACATAGAAACTGTTACTTTTTTTTTAACCAGTAAGACTATATTCTTATTATAGTTTTATCTAATTAATATTATGACTGTGACTATATGCCTTTTTCACACAATAAACCCTCCGTCTGTAACCAAAATAATCATAAATTACATTGGCTTTCAGAAAGACGACTATTTAACAAAACATTTATCTGGTGGGGAAAATGATAACCCTACCAGCCTGAAACCTATGGATCATGGGGAAGCAAAAAGGAATACAGAAGCTAAACAAAATAGATTTTTAATAAAAAGAAATGGTGAGGGATATAAAGTAATTTTTTAACACTCTAAGATCCACAGATATTTCTTGTGCAAATTTATCTTAAATAGCAATTTAGTTCTGGTGGGGTCATAGGTCTTCTACTGGTAGAAACTTCACAGTTATTACAGACAAGTTTAAACCAATGCTTCAGAAAGTGTGCCACTACAAAGAAAATAAAAACAAAAATATCAGGATATAAAGGATTATGCAAATTTGATCAGAAAGCAGGATTTATTAAAAAAAATTAAAAGTTTAGGAATGATAAAGGAGAAGTGACTGAAGACACAGAAAGAATTAAGCTCAGAGATAGCTTTATGATTAGAAAGGTTGAGAATAAGAACTTAATTCTCTAGCAATAAAGAGAAAAAATCTGGGGCAGAAATAGATTGGTTCAGGGATGTAACTGATCACAAAGGAAAGTGAGGAGCTAAATGGTTCATAACCGAATAAAGGGGGAAAAAAAAAACCTGAGGAAGAATAGATTTTAATTTGTAAGTTTAATGATCAAAGTAAGCAGTAAGCAATGCATACAGGACTTAATTGACAAAACCATGAACCTCTAGCATCCCTATTCATGATACTGGTAGTACCTGAGGTCTCTAGGCAGAAGTATGAAGAAACTGGTTGAAAATATTGTAGAGGGTGTAAAGAGGATAAATTTTGTGGTATCAAGGGCATGATATTTGAAGTAACTTCTTAAGATTCCTGCCTAAATTCCCTGGAGTGGTAGCAGTAAGAGGTGATCAGTGACAAAATAAGAGGGAGCCTGCTCTTCAGAGGTTTCTTTATGTCTATTTTATCACACTGATCTAATAGTGTTTGAAAGTTCAGGTCAGCATCCATCAGTGTACAAAATCATTTAGCACTCAAAATTTCAGGGGCATTCAAACATAGAGGTGAACTCAGCCTCTGGCAAGGTCAACATGTGAATATATCAGATATCTTAAAAGCTGAAATTAGTGAGTGATTATTGCCTTTTTGAAATAATTCTTCACTTATAAAAACTTTAAACACTGCCTCCTTTGCCTAGTGATTAAAATAATTCCAATATTTTTTAAAAAAAAGAATTCTTATAGAGTATTAGGAGACCATCTTTCACATTGTTGTTGTTTGCCGTGAAGTTGATTCCGACTCATGGTGAACCCACATATTATATATAGAGTAGAACTGCTTCATAGGGTTTTCTTGGCTATAATCTTTACAGAAGCAGATCGCCCGGTTTTCTCTTCCATGGTATTGCTGGGTGGGTTTAAACCATCAACCTTTCGGTTAACAGTTGAGCACAAACTGCCCCACTATAAACTCATGGAGATACTCATTCTTCCATGTAGTGGACATTGTAATGTGGCACCCAGGCCCTTTTCTATGAAGGAGTCACTGCCTCACCTGCTGGGAAGTGCTGTTGCCTGATAGCTTTCAACTGTCATCCCCTGCAGGTATTGCCTCAGCTGCAAAGAGCCACATTACACAAAGTCATCCTCATTCCTGAGGTGACCCTCATTCAATGACTGATCCGTTCAAGAGTATAAAGGGCAGCCATATTAGTCCAATTTGGTACAACTCTGAAAGTCCATTTCTCTCCAGAGCACCCCATGGGGTTGACTGAGCCTGCCCTTGACCTTGGATTGCAGTTTAATATCTCCCTCTGCTTAATATTCCCCTCCCTTCCGTAAATGTTGATCCTAAGGATCCTTAAAAACATTCTTCAAGTTAAACTGCATCCCAGGGTCTGTTTCCCGAGGAGTCAAACTATAACTTTACGGAAAACATATCAAGCAAAAATGTAAAGAAAGAATATATACAGATCATTCAATTGTATACATACTTTAAGAGATAGTAGAAGGCTGAAGGGAAATGGGGGAAAATGAAGGATTTAGGTAATATGGAGTAGAGAATTAAGTTCCAACTAATAGAAATACAGTGAATAAAAGGAAAGTGTATGAATATATTCTGAATGGTGTGTTTTTCAGTTTTTAAAAATGAATGCTACTGAAACAAAAAAGATGTTCTTCTTCCCTAGTCTCAACCAGAAGAAAATAGAATTTACTTACAGTACATTGTCAATGGACAAAATAAGGAATAATAAATTGAAAGAAGGTAGAAATAAAAGAAAAATGTTATAAAGAAAGGGAAAATTCAATCATCATTTTACAATAATACTGTTTCATTTACTTTTTTTTTCTGTTTTTACTTCCAACATTGGTCTATACAGAGAC
Source organism: Loxodonta africana (assembly GCF_030014295.1). Classification (NCBI taxonomy): domain Eukaryota; kingdom Metazoa; phylum Chordata; class Mammalia; order Proboscidea; family Elephantidae; genus Loxodonta; species Loxodonta africana. The sequence goes on along the minus strand of NC_087346.1, from coordinate 53,684,845 downwards.
ATTTAAAGAAATTTTACTAAAGCTAAAACCAGAGATTGAATATAGATTTTTATTAAATTTGCACCACAAATATTTATTTGTTGTTGCCCCAAAAGAAACATTTTAAGTAATAACAAAAAGGCCAAAAACTAAGTTATTTTTATAAAGCCTAACTAGCTAAATCTGAATTTTAAGGTTTTTACGGTTCATGCTTGTAAAAGATTCTTTTCACATGTGTAAGTAAATTTGCACAAATTATAGTAGGATATGTACATTTCAGTTGGCCTAAACTTCTGATAATATTGTTAAATTATTTAGCCTGATCAAAAGGAAAAGAAGAAACAAAACTCCCTACCTTCACGGGGAAAATTTATCCTAATAAATTAACATATAGTGATTGGTTAACTGTTATATACAAGACGTTCTGCTATGCATTCCAGGTGATGTGAAGATATACAAGTTGAGGACCTTGCTGTTGAAGAATTTATAATATTGAATTTACAAAACCATCAAGGATGCAAAGACATTTAAGCCTACTCTTTGCAGTTTAAAAATGTTGTATACTTCTTCAAATTTGCACACATTCCTCCACTGAAAAATTTGGTTTTTACTCTAAGAATTCCTTGAATCTTTAAATTCCGTGAATTTATGACACTGATTACATTAAGAATGACCGTAATAGAACAATAATACATTAATTGTTAAAGAAAATTAAAGTACTTGTATTTCTGAACAAAACAATGCTCTAGTGCACAAAGTTCAGTTAACTTCCTTGTGTTAATATTAGTAGTTTACATTTATTTGAAACTCATTAAAAATTATCCTTAGGTATTAATTGTGTGGCTTTCATTGAGAGTGAACAGATTTAGGCATAGACTCTGGGAAAGTAAACTTTTCTCTGCTAAAAAAATATGTTCTCTGACCCCTTAGCAAACAACATGCAGTACATTATTGTTCTTACAGAAAAAAAATAAAAAATAATAAACAATGCTATACTCAATTTGGTGGGTGCTTCACTATTGTTTAAAAAACAATAAGAATTTAGGCAAGTTAGAATCACTCTTCAAGAAGATACATGAGAGATATATGAGTGCAAGTTGTCATCTCCCCCACAATCCTGTAGATTACATAGATCCCTATTCACTTCCGGAGTGATTTATAAGACTAAATTTAAACTAACATAATTCACCTTTTTGGGATAGTGTCTTCCTTTTTATAAATCATTTTTCTATAAGATTTAAGACATATTTAAACCCTGGGAGCAGAAGATAAGCTTCAGCGATTAACTTATGTCTTCCTTGTGATATCATCTGTTAAGAATGATGCTAAATCCACCTTCAGATCCTTCCTTAGGTGACTATAGAGAAAATTACATGTATAGGTGCCAAGGTAAAATGAAGATAGTACATTGATAAGCTATAACCTCATATGAAGATACAATTAGAACCCTCAGAGTATATATCATTTCTGGATAGCTGAATTATCCAGATATGTGAGCTATAACCTTTTAAATACCATAAACTAAGAATTTTAATTGCTTTTAATGGACACATTTCTTAAATCTACTATGCACTTCACTGTCATGCTAAACAGAGGATATTTAATGTAACTTTCTTGACTCCTTAGTCATCACCATATAATATCTGTTATTTAATATATGAAATATGGTTTTAGATGCAGATGTGGAATGAAGAGACATAGTCTTTGAGGGAGTGTGATCAAGATAGGGCCCCTGGATTTTGCTTTCTTGATGTCAGTTTATTTCTTAAATTATTTGTTACCTCATTACAAAAGCTGCCTTGTGAAAAATTACTTGGAAATGCAAGGGTTGCTGTCCCTTTCTTCTATATGGTTCCCTTACTGTTCAGAAAAACGTATTCATTACTGTGTTTGTTGCCATCATTTAAAACTTGGTCTCTGACTAGGCAAAGCTGGCTCAAAAGGACCCTCCCAAAATCGTGTTTCCTTTCTTCTATGTTAAGCACGTTGCTTTTAACAGAGCATAAAGAAAACATATTCCTCACCCTTTTAAGAATTGGGAAAAAAATTTTTTTGGAGAGGTACTTACTATAATGTCTACAAATATATACACAAAAGATATTGCTGTAGAAAAGACTTCAGCATTTTTCTAATGCTTGGCTTATACTAGAATTCTAAGTAATAGTAGGGATCATATTTAACCTACATAAATAAACAGTATGTTCAACATGTATAAAAACATAAATATTTTATGCCAAATATCATGTATAATTTCTGTTTATAAACATACTTTCTGATTTCTGAAAGTTTATTTCTAATTACCTGTTTTCTATTTTTATTACTTGTTTTCTTCTGAATTTTAAGACAGCTGCTCTCACCGAACTTTTACATCATAAATGTAAATTGTTGTTGTTGTTAGGTGCCGTCCTGTCAGTTCCAACTAATAGTGACTCCATGTACAGCAGAATGAAACACTGCCTGATCCTGCACCGTCCTCACAATCGTTGCTATGTTTAAGCCCATTGTTATAGTCACTGTGTCAGTTCAGCTCACTGAAGGTCTTCCTCTTGGCTGACCCTCTACCTTGCCAATTATGTTATCCTTCTCAAGGGACTGTTCCCTCCTGATAACATGTCCAAAGTATGTAAGACAAAGTTTCGCCATCCTTGCTTCTAAGGAGCACTCTGGCTGCATTTCTTCCAAGACAGGCTTGTTTGTTCTTCTGGCAGTCCATGCTATATTCAATATTATTCACCAACACTGTAATTCAAATGCATCAATTCTTCTTCAATCTTCCTTATTCATTGTCCAGCTTTTGCATGCATATGAATTTACACAATGTTAAATTTCAACAACGTGGCTTTTAATTTGACAATCTGCTCTTTTTTTTAATCTTCAAACTCTCTGCGTTTCAACTTTTTCTACCTTCATAATTACTTGCTGCTTATTCATAGAGGAAATGTGTTTTTAGAACATTAAAAGACTCAAAGCAAATATTTTCCAACAATTCTTGCTCTTTTAGTAAGTTCATTTCAGAAGAAGATGAATTTTCCAAGACCTCCAAATTTATTCCCTTTTGTAATGATATAAAATTTCTTCATAGTCTCCCATGTTTTATGTATGTGCCTCTTCTATCTTACTGCTCTATATTTTTGTGTTTATCTTTTCTATAGTTAACTCAAGGCTGTTATTTTAAAATCATAGGACGGCTAGCATTTTGAAGACATAATCAGAATATTCCCCCCTAAAAATGTCAAAATGATTATGTTTCATACGCAATGTTCATATATTGTATTTTCAATTTTTTAAATCCGTTCTTAGGCAACCAGAGGTTTGTTAAGGTAATAGCATGAACCTTTGTGTGTATGTTTTTCTAACTACTACGGGTCCAGAAAATTATTAAACAACTAAAGATTGTACAAATAAAAATCATTTTATTGAATAATATTATCTTAAGAGTTGTAACTGGCAACTATCTCCCACATTCTGAACTTTCATTTTCCTATTAATCTTTCATCAACGAATTGGTATACTGTGTCCTATAGGGGAATAGAATTAGGAGGAAGACAATGAAAATAATTTCTATAAAAATTTTCTGAAAAAATAGATGTGATGGTGTTGCAACATACATAATGTGGTACAAATGCTCTTGGTTGTGTGAATTTTCTGAGATCAGAGCTATATTTTACATGGTTTAAGTGACATCTAAAAGGGCAACTGCTTAAGGTAATACTATCGGCAAGATAGAAACTTGGGGATCATGTAGATAGAGCTTAACTGTATCACATAAATAGGAAAACTGTACCAATGTAAACAAGGAACCTGGAGTGGAGAAGGGAAGAGTGTTGACACATCACAGGTTTGGCAACCAATGTCAGAAATCAATTTGTGTATTAACTGTTTAATGAGAAACTGATTTTCTATGTAAACTTTCACCTAAATCACAACTGCAAAAAAAAAAAAAACCACCTAGGAGAAAATACAGGGTCCATGGCCCAATCCCAGGAAACAAACCATGCTAAGTGGGAAGTTCCTTATATGATGCGTATTGCTGTTGAGCCCATTCTGGCACACAGGACAGAGTAAAACTGCCCTATAGGGTTTCCAAGGCTGTAATCTTTACAGAAAGCAGCTTGTCACGTCTTTCTCCTGTGGAGCAGCTGGTGGGTTCAAACTTCCAGACTTTTGGTTGGTGCTTAACCACTGCACCACTAGGGCTCCTAGATGTCAGGAAGTTGTTATTTTATCAATTCTTTTGGTGATAGTTAAGCAACCTCTATATTTACTGGTTTATTTTATAGTCATAGAACGAAGACCTAGGTGATTAAATAAATTACTTGGGGTTACACAGGACTTGAGCTCTATCAACCACCATTTTTATGCTATTTGTTCAATTCACTTCAATTAATCCGATCCATGAATCAATGAAGAGCAAGTTTTCATTGATCATTTATTATGCGTGTTATTGTTCCAATCTTGAATGATTAATTTTAGGTATACTATTGGAGATGTTTTAGTTTAACTAAAATTTTCTTAAACCAGAATACACCAAAAGATTTTAGGGATATTTAAATTCTTTGAAGTTATGCTAAATTTTGAATTCTTTGTATAAGTCCATTTTTATCAATAAGATTTCCAGAGCTTATATCAAAATCTCATAGAGGCCTATGGTCTTCTAAAAAATTAAGAACCCTTGGTCCAAATCCTTATCCCTGACTGATTTGTTTTTCAAGACCACGATAGAAGTAAAGCATTAGTCCTAAATTTTTTGGATTTAATATTTAAGCTTATCATCTTCCCCAAATTTGTACTCTATTGAAGAGAATTCACACTTTAATCACTTTGTTCTTGCTTTCCTATTTATAAAAATAAAATTCAAACAAAGTAAAACATACTAAATTTTTTCATGCTTGTAATTCTTCACTTCTAGCAATTCTGAGAAATGAAGTATAAGAAAACAAGCCAAGTGGGTAACACGTACACATAATAACATAATTTACTTTGCTTCAGCATGCCTAGTATTTGGAAAGTAATTTCATTCTCTGGTTAGAGGGTGGGATTCTAAAGTAAAAATGAAAGGCTGTTCATCAGATGTCTTTATTCAGCATTACATTTTATATGGAAGCACTAGGCGTATATGTTTAGAAAGAATGCAATGTATACATACATTGCTTTTGTAACAGAAAAAAAATTTTGAGGAAAGTAAAAGGGAATTAAATGTCTTGCAAGAACAGATTTTCTATTTCTCGAGGTTAGGAGTGCAATTATGTTCCTTTGAGCAGCTGATGGAAGACATCATCAAAATGGAAGTACTTCTTTGTGAGAGAACTGTCAGCTTACCTTTATATTAATAGATATTACTTTTGGAACATATCTGTGGGGAAAGAAAAGCTGCTTCAGTAAGTGGTGTCTATTGTATTTCTTAACCTAAGCCAAAATATTCTTTCACATTGCTCTTCTAGTTACATTATCTCAAATAAAAATAAGATACAAATAGTTCACAAAATGCCTTTTTTTTACCTAACCAAATTAAATATCATTAAGTAATTAGAAATTAAGTGGTTCATATTATGTCACAATCTTGGCTTTTGAGCTTTCTGATGACTCTGATAGAGACTAAAGCTAGTTAAAGATGTACATCAAAGTACACATTATGCCTGTAAATGTTTGGATATTACAGCAGAGTAGTAGGGAATATAATAAGCTGAAGTGTCAATTGACAGAGCAGTAAAGAAATAACCAAATTAGCTATTAAAGCTTTCACAGTAACTCCACTAACATCTCCATTGATGAGTATACTAGGAATGAAGATCTTTTATAACAAAATTACTTCTAAAATGTACTTGTACCGTAAAAGAGGTTGTACTAGATTTCATCTTAAGAGTAATGTCATTTTTTTCACTCAGTTTCATGTATATGGGCATATACATGACAAATACATTCCCTTGCTCCTTTCTATTATGATCAGAAACAGCTGAATAAAACTTGGCTCGACTCAAGGTAAATCTGTAAAGTCCAAAGAATATGTCTGGATGACATCAACCCTGGTATTTAACATAATTTTCTAATTCAGATGATGATTCTTTCCCCATTTTCAATCACTCAACATTCTTTCATTATCTAGCTCTTTCCTCCTTTGCCCAGATATGAGTAGAGCTAATAGCAGTCATTCGTACATGTTGACTGTCTCATTTTCCTTCAGAGTTAGTGTAGTAGCCTGGTCAAGCATTCAACTTCTCTTTAATTGCAGAATAAAATTGTTTTTCTTAAAACTTAATTAAAGAAGGGAGCCCCCAAATTATACTATGTTTACTACAATGCAGAATAATTCTAGATTGCAAATCTGATCTAGTTTTTTGTGGGTCTCCAGAGGTAGGAGAGTAGAAAAACAGAAATCATGGAATGCAATCTTTTTATACATTTGTAATGGAAAAAGTGGAGCAGGAGCTAGTCTTGGTTTGCCTGGCTTATTCCACAAAGAGTCTGGGATGTAAGTGAACTTGCCTGGGACACGCAAGTGTTTTGTTGCATGGTACCATGTAAAAATAATTAAATAATTTAACATATACCTTTTACATATTCTTTATAAACTATGATGTGACAATAATCCTCAAAGAAATAAACGTACAAGTAAGTTTAATTAATAAATGTATTTCCTTAAAAAGAATATGTACTTCTAGTAGGATGATAAGTTAATAGTTACATATCAGTATGTATCATATCTAGGAGATACCCTTTTTAGTTGTAAATGTTCATTGAAGACGTAGGATTTCAAGAGTTGTTTGAGAGCTGAAAGGGAAAGTGCGTGACAAACTGTGGTAAAGGAAAATTTCAGATATGACAGAATAACTTGTTATAGACAGAGTCTTGAGAAAAATAATTTATTTTTCAACTTTATTTAAGGGAATGAAGAGCTATACAGGCAACTAGGTCTTGAAGGGCCAAGAATGTGATGAGAAGGGTATGATGGAAACAATGCTAAGATGATCATTATATTCCCACTGAGGAACCTAAGCAGCATAAGCCCAAGGACCTTAGAAGATAGTCATGAAGTGGCTAGAAATCTAAGTTGAGATTTTGGCATTCTCAAGGTCTGAGGGATAAAATTTACAGCTCAAGTCCAACATAGCAGGACCTGAAGAGACAAAATCCTAAAGACAAGGGAAGAGCGTTGAGTTAAGTTTGACATTGTGTCATTTTTCCCTTCAAGACATTGGCTAAATTTTATGTGCTATAGGGCCAAGAGGCTAAGAAGTAGAGCAAAAATTAGCAGCTAAGGACCTGTGCAGCTGAGTAGAATGTTTTGCAGTTTTACGTTTCACAGAGCTGAAGGGAAAAAAAAAAAAGATGTTTATTTTAGGGCCTAATAAAGAGGAGGAACTCTGGTTAATACCACTGACTTTCACAGAAAGTCATAGATTCTGAGGGTCACAAAAAGGCTATACCCTAGAAACTGGGTGTTGGGAGTTAGATCAACTTTCTCACAGAAATGTGAAGCTCAGCTCTGAACAAGCACAATCCTACACTGGATAAAGTTGGTCTACCCGATATGTAAGTGCCTGCCAGAAAGCTAAAAGAAATCCTATCTGGAGGAAGATAATATCAAACGGAGCATCAAATTACCTCTATAATTTTTCATAGCAATGCTCAACATTTGATCAAATTTATTAGGTATACCAGGAGATAGGGTCGAGTCAGAAAACTAAGAGAATAAAGATGAAAGAAACAGATCCAAAGGTGAATCTGATGATGAGTTATTTGAAACGGACTTTAAAATGACTAAGAATAAAATGTCTAAAAAAATGTTGACAAGATGGAGAATCTTACAATGTAACTGGGACTTATGAATAATTAATAGAAATTCTAGAACCTAAAAATACAATAATTAAAATTAAGAACTCAATAGATGTGTTTAACTGCAGATTATAACATTGAAGAAAGCATTAGTGAGCTAGAAGAGAGATTGTTAGAAAATATATTAACTGAAGGACACCAAGAAATAAATAATCTATAGTGTAGAAAAGAATAAAAGAAATACACGGGACACAGTAAAAAGATTTAATACCTGTAACTGCATTTTCAAAATAAGAGGAATGAAAGACAATGTTACAAAATTTTAAGACAGTGGCTGAGAATTTTACCCAGGTTGATAAAATGACATCAATTTACAGAATCCAGAAGGCTAGACAACACTAAGCAGAAATGGGGAGGAAAAGCCCTAGACACAATAGAGTAAAACTGATAAAAAAAATAAAGGCATAAATAAATGTTGTAAAAGCAGCCAGTCAAATAAAAGAGACATTATCTTCAAAGGAAAAATATTTTATCAGAAACCATGGAAACAGACGATAATGCAATGATACCTTCAAATGCTGAGAAAAAATATGTGCCAAATTGAAATTCTTTATCCAGCAAAAATATCCTTCAAAAATGTAGTTGAAATAAAGATGTTTTCAAAAAAGCTAAACCGAAAGAACTCATCAACAGAAAAGTTCCGCAACACACATATTTAGGAGGTGTTCATTAGATAGAGGAATAGTGATCCCGAAAGGGAAGCACAAAAATGAAAAAAGGAATGAAAAACAACAGAAGAGATAAATATGTGGGTAAATATAAATGAATACAAAATATGAAATGACAGTAATGATCTCTTGTGGAGTTAAGAAATAGAGAATTGAAAATTATGACAATAATAGCATAGAAGTTAGGGCAGGGCTTTTAAGTGAGATAAGATAGCCTCCAAATCTTTGCTTTATAAAGGAAAGCATATTAATATAAATAAAGAGTATGGGTTATTTCTCTGTCATAACAAAATATACAGTAGAAGAATGTGTGAGATGAAATTGAAAATAAGACAAAATAATGTTTTTCTATGCAATCCACTGATGTATTTACTAATCCAAAATATCGATGGTCTTGACCAGCACACCTCAATAGAATTATGAAACACAAATGTAATTTTACATTTTCTTATGGTCACATTTAAAAAGTAAAATGAAATAGATGAAAATACTCCCAATGGTATATTTTAACATGTAATAAATATATCATTTCAACATGTTGTAAATATAAAATATTATTAATGGGATATTTTACACCCTTTTTGTCACACTGTCTTTAAAATCTGCTGGGCATTATAGGCTTACAGTACATCTCAACTTGAACTAGCCATATTTCAAGTGTTTAATAGTTTCCTGTAGCTAAGTGTTTACTATATTGGACAATAGAAGTATAGCAAGAATAAACTCTGCTGGTATCTGTATGAATTTTATCTATAGATTCAATAGGTAGTTTTAATTATCTATCAGATATTGAAATTTATATTTTATTACTTTAATAAATAGTATTCTGTTTAAAATTGTGCTTACTTTTTATTAATATAATCTCAGCAGGTTCATGAAATACAATGTCATTTATTGGTGTGGATACTGAAAGGAAAAGGAATCTTTGTCTGGGACATAATAACATCAAATTGTTCAGGTACAGTCCCATCTTTACAGAAAAATCAAAGTCTAAGCAACTGTTATAGTCATTATTGTATACTCAATGTTTAACTTAGAGTTAAATATCTGTTAACTATTTATATGAGAATATCTATGCTTAGTCCAAACTTGCTTAATTACACAAAAAGCTTATATGTTGCGATAATATGTATATATATTAAAAAAAAAAAAAGGTTAATTAAAGGAAAGGCTGTCACCTACAACTTATTAAGGTAACTCTTCTTCCTTGGTATTAAAAACAGACTTTATAAAAATGGAAAGATATGTAACGAGTATCCTTGACCGGATGAACACTTCTCTCTAGAAGCATACAGATTGTCCTCTACCGTGATCTGTTAATTACTCCTTGGAGCCAAAAACATGACAAATCTCTAGATAAGGGATTCAAATATACTGCGTTTAAGATTCACAGATTGTAAAAATCTAGCAACAATGTGATTCAGTGAAGACAGACATACTCACCATTTGGAAGATTCTACTTTGCCTACTGGACGTTTATGTTTAACTTTTTGTTCTGTAGTAGGAGAGTTTTCCCTTTTATTCAGTGTTGGATTTGGTAGAGTAACATTAAACGTTCTCTTCAGAACAGAATGTCTTAAAAATGGACTAAGCTGTGGAGTTTCAAACAAAAGAATATCATATTTTAATTATTCATTCACAAACTTTGAAAAATTATTTTACATAAATCAATAATGAACTCATTAATGTAAAATAACTCACCAACACCATTCATTAATAACTTACACATTGGATTTCTAGGGTGAATATACACAAATTTATTTAAAAATGTAAATAAGTGAGAAGTCATGAGCTTAACTAAAGCATGTTTAATATTTTTGTCAAAAGGCATACATGTTTGAGAGAGACCAAAACCTTTGGTAAAATGTTGGACTTTTTTTTAAAGAAATATATGCATTTTCACGTATATTAGCATCAAATAATAATTATTCCCAGGGTAAATTTTGCTTCCAATGAAGGTGGCCGTTCTTGGTTTTCATCAAGTCAGTTCCAACACATGGTGATTACATGTGTCCAAGGAAGGTAGGTTATTGTTTTTCAGACATGCTATCTCTCAGCATGGTCCTTTTAACAAATATTTATTAAATGTATCACCATTTACCCAACATTATCTTTAGCATTGGGATCATAACAGTAACAAGATAGAGTCAATTTGCATTTATCATTAAAATACCAATAAAAACATAGGGAAATGCAATAATCTGAACAACTCTGAAAATTAAAGAAAATGGTGTCTTGTTTTCAACTGCTGTGAGAAATGCCTACCAAATCCCTTGCGAATGAAGATGATTGAAAAACAATAGACTATTCACTTGTGTAGGAGAATTTAAAATTGAGGCACCTGGTAAAATCTGAAACGGCTGGCCTGAGGCCGAGGTTCAACCCCCTTTTGTTAATTCTGTTTTCACCCTAGCAACAACCATTCTCTGCGCAGACTTAATCACGTAGCTAAGGAAATGTTTTTCATCTGTGATGAACTTAGGGCTGTATAAACAATGTCTCTGAGGGGAGACCTTGATGCGGACCTTTATCTAAATCTCCCATGTAAATAAATACCACAGGAAAATTTCTGCTTGAACTGGCTGTTTTTAAGGAAGAAATGTCCAACAATTATGACATAACTACCTAGTGACACCCCCTTATTACATATCCTCGGGATTACCATGCTGTAACCAATCTAACAAGGATACACATGTACTTTAAACCTATCCCCTTACAAGCCTCTGCTACAGGAAGTCCCGCTTTACAAACTCCTGTTTCAAGAAGTCCCACCTTATAAGCCCCCACTTCTGCTAGTCCAGCCCTGTCACGATCTAAGTTTGTAACAACCAATCATGTAACACACTTCAAGTTCTTTGTTCTCCTCTTATGAAAATGTCCCCACAGCTTCACCATTTTGAAATGCTGGCTTTCACTCTGTGGAATTCAGCCTCTTTCCAGCTCGAGCTATCTTTTTACTTTCAAAAAGTCTCTTAATTTAATTTTAGCAGATTCTATGTCATTTTTTATGTCATTATTCTGCAACACACTCGACCAGTATTTATGAAGTGCCTCCTATATGACTGGTGGAAACCCTGGAGGCACAGTGGTTAAGTGCTATGGTTGCTAACCAAAAAGGTCGGCACTTGGAATAGGCTAGGCGCTCCTTGGAAACTCTATGGGGCAGTTGTACTCTGTCCTATAGGGTCGCTATGAGTCGGAATCAACTTGACGGCAGTGGATTTTGGGTTATGTGACTGATGGAAACCCTAGTGGCATAGTGGTTAAGAGCTACAGCTGTAACCAAAAGGTCAGCAGTTCGAATCCACCAGATGCTCCTTGGAAACTCTACAGGGCAGTTCTACTCTGTCCTATAGGGTCTCTATGAATCAGAATCAACTCGACAGCAATGGGTTATGTGACTGGTACCAGTACTAACTTACCATTGCCTGTCACCCATCCAGTTGATTCCAACTCATAGCAATCCTATAGGACAGAGTAGAACCACCCCATAGGGTTTCCAAGGAGTGGCTGGTAGATTTGAACTGCCAACCTCTCGGTTTGCAGCTGTGACCCTAATACTCCCCAGCTTGTTTTCTCCTTTTCAAAATGGGCAACTGAGAGCTTAACATAACTAATGCCATGATGAACCTGTACGTTTTTCTCCTTCCTCTGCCTGCCTCCTCCTTCGCATACCTTTGTTAATGACTTTGTTTTGATCTAATGCTAATGACTTTGTTCTTTGTTTTGATAGGATGCTAATGACTTTGTTCTGTCCAGCCACCTGTGACTTATGACCCCCAACATGGAGATTAGAACCCAGGTATCTGACACAACTAACCAGATAAGGAGATGTCCAGCATGTATCTCTTTAGTCTGATAAAAAGTCTCTTGTCACTATCTTGTAATGAGTAACTCCTCCAACCATGCCACCTGTGGGCTACAAAGACATTTCTAACCCTTGTAAAATCATATATAAACTCTAATGTAAAATTGCCTTTTGGGACTCCATAGAGACAGTGTGTGTTACTGTCAGATTCACACTGGCGGATACTTCCTAAACAAAGTTTCTCACTCTTTCTGACTTGGAGTACATTTTATTGGCTCGACTGCTCCAGGGCACAGGCCTTAATTGGGCAACACAGCCCTAGCTCTCTTAACCACTGTGCCGCCAGGACCCCAGTACTAACTTAGCCTTATCAATACTTCTCTTTTTTTTCTTACCCCCAGGGCATAGGGTGTGTGAAGAACCTGGCAACTGCTACATTACACCCTGAGTTGTGCAGTTACTAAGTACAAATGTTTAAGAATATTGCATTCTTAGACAGATAGTTTTTGTTGTCTACATTTAACGAGACAAGAGTTACAGCTTTAGAGACAGCTTCCCGTAGAAGAATAATTAATTGATCTCAGTGCAAAGTCTCACTCTGACACTTCCAATGTCTGTGATCTTCAGAAAGTTACCTACCCTTTCTGACATTTATCAAATGGAGTCAATGCTATTACCCTATAGGCTTTCTGGGAATATTAATCGACTTAAAGTAGGTAAAGTAGTTTTTGCTCTCGAGACGCAATATAGCTTAATGGTTAAGAGCATGAATTTCCTTTGGTTGGAACCTTACCCCTACTAACTGCTTTCTGCAAGTCCTTAGCAACTTACTTAACGTCTATGTGTTTTATTTTTCACATTTGGGAAATGAAATTATAATATGATACCTATCTCACATGATTAAATGAGTTAATGTGTGTTAAGCATAACAAGCCTAGCATACCAAAATTATTATGTATCAATTATTATTGCCTTGTAGAGTATCTCAAACAAAAGTAAATATTTGCATAAAATTATTTTAAAATAAATGTTCACTTTTTTTGTTAGAGAGGAGTCCCTGGGTGGTTCAGTTAGCACTTGACTGCTAGCTGAAAGGTTGGCAGTTCAAGCCCAACCAGAGGCACCTTGTAGATAGGCCTGGTGATCTGCTTCTGAAAGGTCACAGCCTTGAAAACCGTATGGATCAGTTCTACTCTGCACACGTAGCCGTCCTGAGTCAGAACTGACTCTGCGGCAAATAACAACAACAACAATTATCAGAGAAGTGGGAATCAGGGCAGGAGTATTTAGCAGTCAGTCCAACAGTCTGCAAAAACACTGAAAGTTGCCTTAGGGGCAAGTTACTTCAGTGCACCCTTCAATCATGGGAGATTGTTCCCATGATCAGGGAGACAGAGAGCAGAGTCACTGCCATCTCCACATGTCTGTTAGGAAGAAGTATTAATTTTGCATAGATATTTTAAAAGCATGGGCAAATGAACATATCTACACAATTCCAATGAATATAATGCAGCCTAAAGAAAAATTAACATCGATTTGAAGATAGAGAGTAAGAGAAAAGCTCTAATGTTTATTTACAATGTGAACAGGTGGATCCCTGGTGGCACAGTGGTTAAGAGTTACAGCAAGCTATGGCTGCTAACCAAAAAGCTGGCAGTTCAAATCCACTGGCCGCTCCTTGAAAACCCTATGGGGCAGTTCTACTCTGTCCTATAGGGTAGTTAAGAGTTGGAATTGACTCAATGGCAACGGATAATGGGTATATGAACAGGTAAAATTTACAGGAAAAGTACTAAAAGGAACTAACAAAATTCAGAGGAGAAAACCCTCTATCACATAAAAATCTAAAATGTTTCTCTCAAATAATTATTGAATTAAAAATAAACATAAATACAACCATTTAGAAAATAATATAAAAGAATGACAAATCAACATTCATAAAATTACCCACAAACTTACAGTTATAATCAAAAATGTTTCATGATTAAAAAAGTAAAACTAGGGAACTTCCATCATTCCCTTTTCCTTTCATTCACTCCAAAAGTGAATACCAATGCCTGGCACGTTGCTAGGGCCTGAAATGAAAATTATCACCAAAAAAGGCAAAATCTAAGCACAGTGGAATCTACTCCTAATAATCAGATAATCATACAATAAATGTAAAATCAAACAATGATAAGAACTCACAAAAAGAGGTACACAGAGACAAACAGGGATATCAGACCTTCACTGAGAAAATGATGGTTGAACTGAAATATAAAGGAAGTGTTTTAAATAGAAGGTGAGAGATGATTTTCTGGTTTGATTTTGGAAAGATCATTCATTACTACACTTTGAGTTGGTGTTTTTATTACAAAAACATTGAATATCATATGCATGCATGCTTATCTAAAATAATTCTGTACCATTACTTTCAATGAAGTTATTTCTCTTTATTTATTTTCTAAACAAGAACTACCCAGCAAAAGGTTTTTCAAGTTTTAATTACCTTCCTAAAGGGGAGTCAAGTCCCTGGCTGGTGCAAACAGCTAATATGCTCAGTTGCTAATGGAAAGGTTGGACGTTCAAGTTCACCCAAAGGTGCCTCAGAAGACAGGTCTGGTGTTGTATTTCTGAAAGATGAGCCATTGAAAGCCCTATGGAACATAGTTCTACCCTGATACACATGGGCTCACCATGAGTTGGAATCACCTCAACAACAATGGTCCCTAAGGCAAGGACAAGTCTGTAGCCTAAAGTTCAGAGAGGAGTGTGGGTTAGAGATGACAATTTGCAGGTCATCTGCAAATAGGCTACTGAGAAACAACAGCATGAGAAGTGAGTTTGGGGCTAAGTCTTAAGGAACTCTCAAATTCATGGCCGTATGTGGAGATGGAGACTATGGAGGAGAATAAAATGGAGCAGCTGGAGAAGTAGGGGGAAGGCGGAGAATGGTGTGTCAGAGAAGCCAAAGGAAGACGGTGTATCAAGCAGGCTCAAGATTGTAACACTACTGAGAAGTAAGAGGAGAGCCAAAAAATGTCCGTTAGATTAAGAGACATGAAGCACATAAATTTAGTTGAGGTAAGCTAAAGTGAATGTAATCCATATTAGAGTAAATTGAGGAGGGAAGAAGAAGTGAAGAAGTAGAACTAACAAGAAACCTTTTCAAGTTAAGCTTCAAAAACCCTCCCCCTCTAGGTCTTGTCAAGTTGATTCCTACTCATGGTGACCTCATGCATGTCAGAGTAGAACTGTGCTCCACTGGGTTTCTAAAGGCTTATTTTTTGAAGTAGATCACCAGGCTTTTCTTCTGAGGCACCTCTGGGTATGCTCGAACTTTCAACCTTTAGGTTAGCAGCCGAGTGTATTAACTGTTTTCCTGACTTGGAGACTGTGCTTCAAAAATAGGAAATAGAAAAAAAAGTAGCCAGAGGGAAATGTAGGGCCTGAGAACATTTAATTTTATCTTTGCTAATGAAAGATATTTGAAACTATTTAAAAGATAATGAGAAAGACCCTCAAACTGAGATTGAGAAGGGATAATTGGCAGTGAAATATTCCAGAAAATGAGAAGAGGATAAAATCTACAGCATAAGGTATTTGTAGATATTGGCCTTGATACGAGATATAAGAGTGATTTTCTGTTGTATCCATTAGGAAGGGCATTAGGCCAAATCCAATATATATATAATGTATAAATCAAATGTAATTAAATTAATGGAATCTCTAATGTCTTTTTGGTTAATGTCTTTTTTGGTTTGTTTTTCCCCTATCACTGGTATCAAGTGTTTCTCCAACTCAGCTTTCGATGGAAATGACCCATAAAATATACGATTAGGGGAAATTCTGTATTGATGTTGAAAAATAGGGATGAGGCATCTATTTGGTGAAATTTTCAAAGGTATAATGAGGATGAGAACGGACTGAAGTGAGGCTTGCAGGGCAATGGTAAACAACATCATGGTCAATGGAGAAAAACATGAAGTTGTCAATGATTTCATTCTTCTTGGATCAACAATCATTTCTCACGGAAGCAGCAGTCAAGAAATCAAATGATGTATTGCATTGGGCTCACCTGCTGCAAAAGACCTCTTTAAACTTTTAAAAAGCAAAGATGTCACGTTGATAACCAAGGTGTTTCTGGCCCAAGCCTTTTTAATCACCTTATATGCATGCAAAAGCTAGACAATGAAAAAGGAAGACAGAAGAAGAATTGATGCATTCAAATTGTGGTGTTGATGAAGAATATTGAATATACCATGAAATTCTAGTAGAACAAACAAATCTGTTTCATAAAAAGTACAGTTAGAATGCTCTTAAGAAGCAAAGACGGCAAGACTTTGTTTTGCTTACTATGGACTTGTCATCAGGAGAGGCCAATCGTAGAAAAGGACAGCATGCTTGGTAAAGTGGAGGGTTAGCAAAAATGAGGAAAACCCTGCATGAGATAGATTAAAACAATAGCTGCAACAATGGGCTCAAACATACCAACAATTGTGAGGATGGCATAAGATTGGACAATGTTTTGTTCGGTTATACATAAGCTCACCATGAGTCACAATTGACCCAACGGCACCTAACAATAACAACAAATCCCCCATCTCCAACCGACTTCCAAAAACAAATTATGACTTCAGTAAGTAAGTTGAAAGTTTATCATTCTCCATACAGAGATGAGGAAGTGGTACGGTATCATTGGGGTGAAACACTGGAGTCAATACAGTATTGAGAGACCCCACATTTCAATCCTGGCATAGCACACAGCGAACATAGTCAACTTTGTTTCTGGCAGCAAGACCAAGCAGAGATACTGACATGTCTGAGGCTGGGCACTAGGTAAATGGAAGTACAGTGGAGGTGCCAGGCTTTATCTATAGGCTATTGTTGTTGTTAGCTGTCCTCAAGTCGATTTTTGACTCATCGCAACCCCACAGAGAGAGTAGCACTGTCCCAGAGGGTCTTTTTTTTTTCTAATCTTTATGGGAGCTGATCACCAGATCTTTCTCCTGTGGAATCCTTGGGTTTGTTAAAACTGTCAACCTTTTGTTAGAAGCTGAGTACTTAACCTTTGCACCACCAGGGCTCCTTTTATCTGTAGCAAAGAAATGAAACTTCCTGTGGCTAGTTACTACACCTGCTCTCTATAAGTTTCCCCAAAAGGCTCCTGGGCCTGAAATGATCTGAGATTAAAGGTCCGTCTAAGAAAGGTTTAGGGAGGTAGTGTGGTACCAGTTATTATAAAATATTATAAATCTATGGTATTTAAAATAATGTGGCTCGAGTCCAAAAATAGGTGGTAAATTTAACGGAAAAGTAGCTTACTGGGGTTAAAATAAGCATAGGCATTCAGCATATGATAAAACTGGCATTTCAAGTCAAGAGAAAAAGGATGCATTCAAAGGTTGGTACTGAAATAATCAGTTATGTTATTTGTAAAAAATGTATATATGAACACATATTGTAGCTTCACATTATGGCACATGCATATTTAAATGTTTAGGCATAAAAAAACAGACATTAGAACAAATAGAAGAAGACACAAGTATCATATCTAGGATTTTGTTTATAGGAAATCTTTCTGATACTGCCCAAAGGGGTATCTACAATGATTTTATCATATTGTTTTATATAATGAGAATGCCAATAAAGTCTTTCAAATTTTATGACAATGTTTTATAAATTATTTTCAATATAGAAGAAAATATAAAGCTGCCACATTCATTTTTAAATGTTAGCATATATTATTCCAAAGCATCGTTACCCCTCACTGTCAAAAAACTTGTGATTCTGAAATTTATCTAAAATAATAGACAATAATGAATAGATAAGTCAAATTTTAAAAAGAATAATTATAAGAAGAGATTTGCCCTGATATAAACTAAGTAACTTAGTGAGCTACAATGATTAAAATAGAGATGTATTGGCATGCTATTTGACAGACAAATTATTATCACTTTCATGAAATTGTAATGTTACCATTTCCAACGTGTTTCCATCCTAATCTCTTTCCTGCCAAGTTCTATTAATTTATCCTATTGGACTATTTTTCATATAATTTTATCTCATAGTCTTTAATATAAGTTAAATAGAAAATAAAAGTTGTGGTAAGTGTTGCAAGAACGCAATTGTACATTATCACTGAAAATATAAACATAAAAGAAGCTGAGGATAGGATGCAAAATAAAATAAATGGTAAAAATAGTCACTAACGCTGGAAAAAATTACAGAAGGAAAATGATAAACAAGAATATGAAGAGACAGACTGGGTTAGGAAAAGGCTAAAAAAGC
Source organism: Loxodonta africana (assembly GCF_030014295.1). NCBI lineage: Eukaryota > Metazoa > Chordata > Mammalia > Proboscidea > Elephantidae > Loxodonta > Loxodonta africana. Next base: position 53,666,287 of record NC_087346.1, on the reverse strand, counting down.
TGGAACCTAAATTAAACATAGAATCTTAAACCACAGGCCATTTGAGAAAAGGGGTAATGTGAATGGGACGCCAGAGAAAAGCAAAATTCAGTGGTTTAAATGACCATGATGACGAGGTGACAAAGACCAAAGAACTAAATGGTAACAATCATTCCACTGTTGGGGGAAAAAATGAAGTGATATGAATGACAGGACATAATTATAAGATCTTAACTACACAAAAACATCTAATTAACAACTTGTTTCCTCTTAAATCACATGCAAATGGGAGAAGTAAAAGGAAGGCCTTGCCTGCTATAGAAATGAAAACAGTGATTTTGTATTCAGAGCGTTATCCAACCGAAGTTAGAACGAACATGTGATGTCTCTTAAGTGTATTTGATCTGCACTGAAACCATGTTTAGATTGTTGCTTTCAGAATGTAAAAGTATCTGAAACTACTTGTCTGCAGCAAAGAGCCACCTAATGTCCACTTAGGCTTTTTATAGTCTGTGTTCTGTGGTTTGCAAAACTGATTTAAAATTAATCTGAACTACAGAACAATTTATATGTGGCATTTCACTGAAATTATGATGAATGTGTTTGAAATATGAATTATAATTGAGGTAAAATCAATACGATGTCAAAAAGCTATATGTTTTCTTTCTCGAAAAAAATAATTTTATTATTATTCATAATAAAATAAAAGCTGAAATGAATATATTCTAATTTGTCATTGTCATAATTTTCACTGAAATTATAAATATTATGGTATGTATTCATTGTGTGAAGTAAAACACATTACCAAAAACATTTTAGTCACATCGGCTTAATATTTTTATTCGTACATTTGGTACAATAGCAACTATATATATTCATTCCCTGGGATAATGAATACCTTTTCAAGACACTGTGGGAAGTAATTAAAAGAAAAAAAAAAGTATTACAGAGAAGGATGAGAAGACAAAGACCTGCTAACTGTTGTACTACTGATTAGAAGCCCACACACACAGAGGAGAGAATAAACATACATTGAAACTAAGCTCATCATGCAGCAACAACAAGGTCAATGTTCTGAAAAACAAAGACTGAGGAACTGTTCTAGATTAAAGGAGTACCAAACCAAAAACCACACCCATTGCCATACAGTCAATTCCCTACAGGACAGAGTAGAACTGCCCCACAGAGTTTCCAAGGTAAAGGAGTACAGATGTTAATTAAATGCAATCAAGGATACAGGATATAGAATATTATTAGGACAGTTCAAAAAATCAGAATAAGGACCAATAATAAATAATAGTATTGTACCAATGTAAAATTTCCTGAATTTTATCATTGTTTTACGGTTATATAAGAGAATATCACTGCTAGGAGATACTCAATGAAGTATTTAAAGTTGAAGGAGGGTGATATCTGGTAGATTCAAATGGTTTCACAAAAATAATAATGATGACTCATAAATGCGTGTGTACATGTGAGTGTGTGTGTGTGACAGAGAGAGAACACAATTCAAACAATATGTTAACAATCAATGAATTGAAGTTTGAATTAAATGTTTTGCAAACAAATGTTCAAATAAAATTTAAACTCAAAACATGCAGTCTTCTTTATTACTTCAAGTGTTCAACTGCCCTTTAGCTAATATTCTGGTTACAATTTCTCTTCGCCTGGAATCAGAAGTCCTCTATCCTCCACTCAGTCTGGTACCAGGTACTTCAAAGGATATACCCTTTAAATATGGCAGCTTCTCTTGGAGGTTTGTAAAATCTATTACTACTGGTTTGGTGGCTGGGTCCTACTAATTATTAGATTCATTTGCATGAACCCTATTCAATAGCCTTACAAATACTGGAGAGGAGTGTGCTATTTCCATTGTCTCTCCTCGGTCTTGTCATATAAGATTTTTTTTTTATTTATTTACCTCTTTCAAATAATTAGAGAATGATGGGGAAGCAATATTATGCTTTGCTTACTAAATTTCCATATAGTCTTTGCATACCATTTTAGCATATCTCTCACTATCAGGTAACTGAATTATGATTTAACTATAGACTTAACAGTTTGTGCTGCTAACCTAAAAGTTGGCAGTTTGAACCTACCCACTGGTACTGCAGACAAAAAGACCTGGTGATCTGCTTCCATAAAGATTAGAGCCAAGAAAACCTTATGGAACAGTTCTAATCCGTAACACACATGGACACCATGAGTTGGAAATGACTCTATGGCAACTAAAAACAACAACATAGAGAATTAATGACAGTATTTGTAGAAGGAAGTTCAGTTTTCTCTTATCCCGTTAACTCCCACCACCACATGTGCTGTTTCCATACCCCTATATTCTACTTCTCCTTATACTCAGGAAGGCCTTTCCAGCATACTCACTTCAGATTTCAACATAGCTCCCTGTCATGGATTGAATTGTGTCCCCCCAAAATATGTGCCAACTTGGTTAGGGCATAATTCCCAGTACTGTGTGGTTGTCCTCCATTTTGTGATTGATGTAATTTTCCGATGTGTTGGAAATCCTAATCTAATCCTGATCTAATGTAAAGAGAGTTTCCCTGGGGTGTGGCCTGTACCACCTTTTATCTCTCCAGAGATAAAAGGAAAGGGAAGTGAGCAGAGAGTGGGAGACCTCAGACCACCAAGAAAGCAGCACCAGGAGCAGAGGGCATCCTTTGGACCTGGGGTTCCTATGTGGAGAAGTTTGTAGTACAGGGAAAGATTGATGACAAAGACCTTCCTCAGTAACCAACAGAGAGAAGAAAGCCTTCCCCTGGAACTGACCCCCGAATTTGGACTTCTAGTCTACTAGACTGTGAGAAAATAAACTTCTCTTTGTTAAAGCCATCCACTTGTGATATGTCTTTTAAAGCAGCACTAGATAACTAAGACACTCCCCAAAGCCAGCATTTCATAGTCTCCTCTGCTTTATTTTTCCCATGTATTACTAACTTGCTAGCAGTCCCAGAAAAAGAAAATAAAGACAACTGGGAGAAGAGATACTCAAAATTATATTAGCTGAGAATTTTCAAGAAAGTAATAAACACCCGAAGTTCTTGGAATTAAAAAAAATTACTCTCAAGTCTCTGTGTCAGGCATAGTTTTAAGTACTGTAGAACAAAACAAACAAAAACTACTTCGGACAAGTTAGATAAAAAATAAAGCAAAATACAAAATAAAACATGCAATATGCAAGTACAGATGCAGGTACTAAAAATGGTACTTTTCTGTGACTCCATCCTAGATAACACATTATATATCATGGCCGTATCTTTGTATAGCTTTATTGGTTCTTCCTTTTTACCACTGAATAGTATTCCATTTATGAGTGTACCACAATTTGGTTTTCCATTCACCTATTGAAGGACGTCTTGGTTGCTTCCAAACTTTGGCGATTATGCAGAAAAATGTTATAAACACTTGTGTGCAGGTATTTGTGTGTACGTAAGTTTCAGATCAGTTGGGTAAATAACTATGAACACAATTGGTGGACCATAAAGTAATACCATGTTTAGCTTTGTAAGACAGGGACAAATTATCTTTCAAAGTGGCTGTACCATTTTGCATTCCCACCAGCAACGAATGATAATTCCTGTTGTTCCACATATTTGCTAGCAATTGGTATTGTCAGTTGTTTTAGATTTCAGCAATTGAAAAAGGTTTGTAGTGGTATTTCATTGTTATTTTAATTTGCATTTCCCTAATAACAAATGGAGCCCCGGTGGCACAATGGTTAAGAGCTCAACTGCTAACCAAAAGGTCAGTAGTTTGAATCCACCAGCTGCTCCTTGTAAACCCTATGGGGAAGTCCTGCTCTCTCCTATAAGGTCACTACGAGTCAGAATCAACTGGACGGCAATGAGTAATAACAAATATTGAGCGTATTTTTATATGCTTATTTGTCCGGTCATTGTGTGTGGTACTTACTAAGTGTGCAATAAATAGTGGGTGAATTGAATTATTTCACAGAAAATTTGCATGGAAGCTAAATGCATTATTGCAATGCTATTAAAAAGTCATATTTATGTCCATTCGAATAGCTATAGCCCTCTTAAACTATGAACTCTTTTAAAAAATCACCTGTATTTTCTTGTGCCTCATTTTTCTTAAGCTGGATAACATTATGAAGAATTGGAATTTCGGAACACTTTATTGTGCCCATGAGGAACCTGTACATAGACCAAGAGGTAGTCATTTGAACAGAACAAGGGGATGCTGCCTGGCTTACAATCAAGAAAGGTGTGCATCTGGATTGCATCTTTTCACAGTATTTATTTAATCTGCATGCTGAGCAAGTAATCTGAGAAGCTAGACAATATGAAGCTATATAAAAAAGAACCAGCATCAGAACTGGAGGAAGACTCACTAACAGCCTGCCATATGCAAATGACACAACCTTGCTTGTTGAAAGTGAAGAGGACTTGAAGCACTTATTGATGAAGATTAATGGCTACAGCCTCCAGTATGGATTACACCTCAACGTAAATAAAACAAAAATTCTCACAACTGGACCAATAAGCAACATCACGGTAAATGGAGAAAAGATTGAAGTTGTCAAAGATTTAATTTTACTTGGATCCACAGTCAACACCCATGGAAGCAGTAGTCAAGAAATCAAAAGATGCATTGCATTAGGCAAATCTTCAGCGAAAGACCTCTTCAAAGTTTTAAAAAGCAAAGATGTCACCTTGAGAACTAAGGTGCATCTAGCCTAAGCCATGATATTTTCAATCATCTTATATGCATGCGAAAGATGAACAATAAACAAGGAAGACCAAAGAAGAACTGATGCATTTGAATCGTGGTGTTGGTGAAGAATACTGAATATACCATGGACTGCCAAAAGAATAAATAAGCCTGTCTTGGAAGAAGTACAGCCAAAATGCTCCTTAGAAGCGAAGATGGCAAGACTACATCTCAAGTACTTTGGGCATGTTATCAGGAGGGACCAGTTCCTGGAGAAGGACATCATGATTGGTAAAGTAGAGGGTCAGTGAAATAGAGGAAGATCCCAAAGGAGATGGATTGACACAGTGGCTGCAACAATGGGGTCAAACACAGCAACGATAGTGAGGATGGCTCAGGATCAGGCAGTGTTTCATTCTGTTGTACCTAGGGTCGCTATGAGTCGGAAATGACTCAAGGGTACCTAACAACAACAACATAATTGAATTATAGGTATTATTTACATATTCTGGTTACAAGTCTTAATAAAATATGTTTTTCAAATATTTTCTCCCAGGTTATGATTTTTTTTAATTTTCTTTAGAGCAAAAATAGACAGATTTATAGTTTTCATCAAATTAGAGGAGGAAGAGCCATTATTGCCTGTATAGAGTAAAATGGTACAACCTTGTGGATCACCTTTTTTGTTTCTTTTCTCTTGAGGATTACAGTACTGTCCTTCCTATTGTTCAATACCTGCAAACAGTTGTTTCATATATTTTGGGTGGTTTTCTAATAGTTAAAGGTGGGAAGGTAAATGCTATGATTATTATGGATTGAATTGTGTTTCGCCAAAAAAGATATGTTAAAGTCCTAACTCCTGTACCCATGAATTTGACCTTGTTTGGAAATAGTTTTTGTTTTGTTTTGTTTTGTTTTTTAATGTTAATGAGGTCACAACGGAGTAGAGTGGGTTATAAACCTAACCCCTTCTGAGTAGTGCCTTATAAGAAAAGCAGAACAGACACAGAAAGAAACATACAGGGAAAGAGACAATTTGAGGATACATCTACAGGCCAAGGAATACTAAGGAATGACTGGGCCTACCAACAAGGAAGTTCTTTTCCCTAAAACTGATGCCCTGATTTGGACTTCTAGCCTCCAAAATTGTGAGAAAATAAATTCCAGTTTTTTAAAGCCACTCATTTGTGGTATTTTTGTCACAGCAGCACTAGTAAATTATGACAATGTTTTTCCATCTTAACTTGGAATGGACATCTTGATCCATTTACATAAATTATGGATATCTAATTCTAAAATGTTTCTTAGTACTCTAAATTCCAGGTGGTGGAATTTCTCCAGTTGAGAAATCTAGATGCTACTAATCACGTGGCAACTATTATGTAGATTTCTTATTTACCATCAGGAGATCAGATTATAAGTCAATTTAGTCAACTGAATTGTTTGTCTTTATGCCATCCTTTTTAGAGATTATTGGTTATCTAGAATTTGAAAACCCTATGGAACACAGTATTACTTTGAAACACATGAGGTCACCATGAGTCAGTATGGACTCAGTGGCAACTGGCTCGGTTTGGTTTTGGTTTTATACTATCTCTACAGTACAGCAGATTTTGTATTTTCCACCATTTGGGATCTGGTGCATTTTGATGAGGATGTGGTTGTCATGATTAAGTGTACTTTTAAGTATATTCAGATCAATCACTTTGTCCCTTAAATTTATAGCTGATAAAAATGTGTAGATATGCACACCATCAACAATTTAGCAGGTCAGCAAATTAGTATTTTTATTCATTTCTACTTTTTGATTCATTTTTAACTTATCATTCCTTATACCTAAGTGTGTGCGTATGTGTAAGTATAACCCCAGTGCCGTCGAGTCAATTCCGACTCACAGCAACCCTATAGGCCAGAGTAGAACTGCCCCATAGAGTTTCCAAGGAGCGTCTGGCGGATTCGAACTGCCGACCTTTTGGTTAGCAGCTGTAGCACTTAACCGCTATGCCCCCAGGGTTTCCCATGTATAGGTATATATATTATATATGTATATATGCATACATGTGATATAGATACATATCATCACTTTCTAACAGCTTTAAATTTTTGTTTGTTTAACATTTAGATACTTAACCAGTCTTTGTGTGAATGTGTTTGTGTGTATTTGGCTGTAGGGATCTGGTTATTTTTATTGTGAGTAAAGAATTATCTTAGCATCTATTTCCAATTATTTTTAATGACTTTTCTCTTATACATCAATTTTACATATATATCTGGGTTGGTTCCTAGCCTCCTTTTTGTGTTTATCATTGGGATATTTGTCTATGTATTTAACAAATTAATGGTTATAATGTCTAGAGAGCTAGTGTGGTAAGGTCTTCCGCCTTGGTGATTTTGTTCAAGTTATCTTGGTAGTTACCAACTCTTTGAGTTATTAGGTTATGGTAATGATAAAACCATTGCCACTGAGTGGATTCTGACTGATAGCAACCCTATAGGACAGTGTAGAACTGCCCCATAGTGTTCCAGGAGCAAGCGGTGGATTTGAACTGCTGACCTTTTGGTTAGCAGCCAAGCTTTTAACCATTGTACCATCATAATTAAATATATTAGCAGGAGAGAAAACAATACATTTATCATATGGTCATTTAATTTTATTAAAATTATACTATGACAAAATAAGTACAAAAAGAAGTAAAATGGCATTAAGAAAATTATAGTCTGTGTAATTTGGAGGGATAGGACTCCATGATATAAACGAATCCTGCCTTGCTAATTGACAGTCATTGAGATTATCTTGGGAAAATTACAGTGTTCCTCTGCTTTAATTTTTCCAATTCATATTTCAAATTGTGGTCATTTTAGTCTTCCTGAAGTAAAACTCTGATCAGACCACTTTTCTGTTTAAAAGTCTTAATTTACTCCAAAGCCTTCATTTTCTCATCTCAATGTACTTCATTTCATATTCATAATATTAGCTTACCAAAAGCATATGCTATTCTCCATACTATTTGATCCAGAATTCCTGCTTTATTTACTTTGCTTATTCTGTTCACTCTGCTTTGAGCATCACTTAATCATCTCTGCAGCTCCAAAATCAATTTATGTTTCAAAGCCCGGTTTAAATGTTAACTTACCTGACATTCCAAGCAGAAATACTGACCTACTCATTTAAACCTCTGTTTTAAGTATCTCTACCTCCTGTATTATAATCTTAATAGTTTCTACCTCGTATTATTAGTATTTATATGAAAGCCCCATCTCTTTTATTAGAGCATGCACTCTTTTCAGGCTGTACCTGGTTCATCTTTATTTACTCAAACTGCCTGTTGTTTTATTATATAATAAGTGATTTACAAATATATGCTAGGTTAATGTAAACTAAAGATAATATTTGTCAAAAGAACATAGACAAGCATTATTAAACCATGATAACAAGTAAATGAAAGAATTCAAACATTAAAAAAAGAGAAGGAAAACACAATTATAAAGAACACTTGATGATTGAGGTGAGATTAAAATTATAAATCTTTGTTACAGACTTTTCTAGGAGGATCAGGATAGATTCAAGCCCCAGAACAAATGGTATGCACCCTAGGAATTAGAGTTTCCAAAAATAATAGATTGTCATTCCAAATGGCCCAAGTGTCAGACAACAAATGTGACTGGTATAAATAGTTAATAATTACTATAATAATAAAATAATAATGACAAAACAATAATGATTGTTAATAGTGTGTGTGCACTAACACACACACAGAGACATACACACAGATTTACATGGACACACAGAGATACACACAGTAAAAAAACTATGAAGTAATCTAATTACTGTTCACAACTCAGGGATTGGGACCTTGCAATTATTATAGGTTGTTTTGATCATGTTGGCTTATGTGCTATTTTGATTTGAGAATACAATTAATCATTGGACATTACTAAGACTCACAGTAAAAAAAAAAAAAAATGGCTGACTCTCATGGTCATTATCTGGGCCAAATTTAACAGAGTAGATCATGGCTGTCGGGATACCACATTTTCTTTGTTTTTCTTCTGCCTTACTGGCTGCTCCTTTGAGGTCTCCTATCCTAACTCCTTATCATTAACCTGATTTTCCAACATTGGACCGTTCCATGACCCATTTGTTGCACCCTTTCTCTTCTCTCCCTACACTCATTACCAATGTATACCATCTATATGCTGGTAATTCTCAGATTACGTCTCTGGTCGGGCCCCAGTTCACTCCCTCAAATCCCACAGTTATTTATCCAACTGTCTACTTAACATCTCCATCTGGAGTTTTCACTTGAAGAATGTCAGATGTCTACTAAGTGATCAATTAATGTTTACTGAATCAAGATATTAAAGCAACAATACTCTGTGACCAAGTAGAGTTTATTCCAGGAATGAAAGAATAGCTTGACATTAGGATATATTTCAATCTAACTAATTGAATCAGCAAATTAAATAATAAAAATAATGTGACTATTTTAAGGAATATGCAAAATCATTTCTAAAGATTCTGGATCTTTTCAATAAAAAGGTTAACTAAAATAGGATTTGATAGTGTAATAAAATGATAAAAAGTATGTCTAAATTCCAGATAGCAAGCACAATATTAAATATGAAAACAATAATCTTATTCCCATTAAAATCAGGATGAAGACAATGATACACACTATCATTACCATCATTCTATTTTATTCCAGATGTTTTAAATGCAATAAGAGAAAATAATATCAGAACAAATGTTAAAATGATAGATGCAGATGTTATAAGTGTATGACAAAAAGAAAAAAAAGTCAGTATTAAAACTATTAGCATTGGTGGAAGGGTATTGCAAAAAGACTACAAAAAGACAAATATAGAAAAAAATTGCTTATTAGAAAATTTTGGCTACAAAAAAAGAAATCTTGACAATATACAGTTCCAAATAAAGAGAAGTATATCAGGGAATAAATTTTGTGAGTAGGTCGCAGAACATATATGAAGAAAACTATAAATGTTTGTTGTAGAATATAAAACAAAACCTGCCCATATATAGGGAAACATACCATAGTTAGAGGAAGATGGAATATTGTTTAAATCTTTACCAAATTATAAGTTTAGTTAACTATGTTTATCCCTACATGAATTGTTTCAACAAAGGTTTGTTAAATACCAACTATGTAATAAAAAACCCATTGCCATCCAGTCGATTCCGACTCATAGCAACCCTTTAGGGCAGAGTAGAACTGCCCCATAGAGTTTCCAAGGAGTGCCTGGTGGACTATAACCACCAACCTTCTGTTTAGCAGCTGACCTCTTAACCACTATACCACCAGGGTTTCCAACTGTGTGATAGGACATGAATTTGGATGAGTAGTCAAAAGAAAAACTCATGTAGAATTCACACACACACACATATTAAACATTTTCAATATACATTCTTACTATACATTGTAGTTAAAGGGCAAAAATTTTTTTTAAGTGTGCTTTAGGTGAATTTTCTTTTTTTTTTTTTTTTAGGTGAAAGTTCGTAGAGCAAATTAGTTTCTCACTCAAAAATTTATACACAAATTGTTTTGTGACATCGGTTGTAATTCTATATTGTGAAGTATTTCATGGATTTAAAGGGTGAATATTCTTATAGGCATAAAAAAATCTTACAAAACCTAATAGAAAAGTGCAAAGTGTATAAATATATGATTCACAGTGGTAGAAGGGCATATGACTAATAAACATAATAAATTCAAATTCTTTAGCAGAGAAAAATGAGTCATTATAATGGGCTACCATTTTCATCAGAAGTTTAGCAGAAGAAAGAATAAAGACATTCCTTGAAACATTTTTAAAAAATGGTATTTATTTGTCCCAATAAAATTTTAGAAAATACCTTTAAAAAATTAAATTATATGTAAGGATCTAATTTTTAATGATGTTTATTTAATATTTCATGTAAGCAACACACTCAAAACAGCTTGAACATCTATACATAAGTAATGTTTGAATAAATTATAGTAGTATATCCACACTAAAAAATAAATTATAGTAGTATATCCATACTAAGATATATTAAAAGACTAAATGAATAAATAGATCAATTAAGAAAATGAATTAATGTTTTATGAATTGAGTTGTAGAGATATCCATATTATTAATTAAACAAATAAGTTAAAGAAATATGTGTATTATACAACCCCATGTGTTTATATAAACCTATATATTTGTTTGAACAAAGAGAAAAGTATAAATGGATCCACATCGAAGATTTATTATTTCTTATCCAGGGTGGGAGAGACTGTAGTATTTGGGGGAGGCCTAGTAGTTTAACTTTTTAAGATACTACTTTGTTTTTAATTCCCTGAGGGACTTAATTACTGGGTTGAGGGTGAGGGCTGGGGACCATGGTCTCAAGGGACATCTAGTTCAACTGGCATAACATAGTTATAAACATAATGTTCTATATCCTACTTTGGTGAGTAGCCTCTGGGGTCTTAAAATCTTGTGAGAGGCTAAGATACCCCACTGGTCCCACCCTGTCTGGAGCAAGGGAAAATGAAGAAAACCAAAGACACAAGGAAAAGATTAGTGCAAAGGACTAATGGACCTCAACTACCACAACCTCAACCAGACTGAGTCCAGCACAATTAGATCGTGCTGGCTACCACCACCAACTGCTCTGACAAGGATCACAATAGAGGGTCCCAGATGGAGAAAACTGTAGAACAAAATTCAAACTCACAAAAAATCGCCAGATTTACTAGTCTGACAGAGACTGGAGAAACCCTAAGAGTATGACCTTGGACCCCTTTTAACTCAGTACTGAGGTCACTCCTGAGGTTTACCCTTCAGCCAAAGATTAGATGGGCTCATAAAACAAACAATAACACAGTAGCTCAACCACGTATACAACAATAAACAGGCACACCAGCCCAGAGGCAAGGATGAGAAGGCAGGAGGGGACAGGAAAGCAGGACTAATCGAAATGGGTAATGCAAGGCCGAGAACAGGAGAGTGTAGACGTGTTGTGGGGCTGGCAACCAATGTCACAAAACAATGTGTGTATCAATTGTTTACAGAGAAACTAATTTGCTCTATAACCCTTCGTCTAAAGCACGATTTAAAAAATACATATATCAAAAAAATGGAAGCTAAAAAAAATACAACTTTGTTTTATTTGTTCCAACGAGCACTTATTACCTTTATAATTTTACAAAAGTTCAGTAAAAGAAATTAAAGAGGCAAATAATGACACTAATTGACACTTTTCTCTTTAAAGGCCATAAAAGATTCTGTTCCATTAGCCAGGCTCTTTCCTCTTCTGTAAATACCTGCCATGTCCCTGGTGTACTAATGGGTGGAGGTGGTGGAAAAATTTGCTTTATGTGCAAGCAATAAGGGGGGTACATAGTAGAAAATTTAAAAATAATTATTGAACTCACTAAAATCCATTTGGGATTTTATTATCACCATCCCACCCAAAACCCAGCGCTGTCAAGTCGATTCTGACTCATAGCGACCCTATAGGACAGAGTAGAACTGCCCCATAGAGTTTCCAAGGAACACCCGTGAGCTGGTAATGCTAAACAGTATCAGTTGCCATTGTGACCCCAAGTCATGACAACCCTATTTGTGTCAGAGTAGAACTGTGCTTCACAGGGTTTTCAAAGGCTGATTTTTCAGAAGCAGATTACCAGGCCTTTCTTCCAAGATTCCTCTGGGTGGATTGAAACTGCTTGCCTTTTGGTTAGCAGCCAAACACTTAACCATTTGTGCTACTGAGCGAGTCCGTATCAGTGATAAAATTCCCCTCTACCAGATGCGTACTATACATTCTCTCCTCCCCCTCACATCACTTTTTTCTGTTTTCTTTTCGGCCTTGAGCACTGCTTTATAAGTAAGAATGGAACACAAAAAAAAAAGATTATAATCTGTGTTCTTGTTTTCTTAAAATTATAACATGGCTTGCCTTTAGCTAAGAAATGATTGGGTAATTAATTTACTATGTTAGTTTCTTCTATCATCCTCAATTTTCTCTACCTTTGCTACTTTTGCTACCATCAAAGAATGTGTGGGTATGTGTGTCTGTATAATTAACCACGTATTTTATATTAAATGGTTTGTGTGTATGTTTATGTTTTGTGGGTGGAAACCTGAGGTATATTTTAGTACTTATTGCTAACTATATTTTCCTTTGGTTAAATCTGTTTTAGTCACAACAGAAATATATGTTCATAAAAAAGAAAACAACCTTAGAAAAGTGAAGAATTGTCTCTCATTCCATATTCTGTATTCTATATCTAAGAGACAACCAATGTTAGCTAAATTTTGGTTCTTATCATTCAACAAACATGTATTTATTTCTTCTGATCTTTTAAAACATAGCCTAAACTGCAACAAAAAATACAGCCACTGCAAAATTCAGTTACATAGTTTCCTAAGTGTTCTTAAATATGCATTATTCTCTATTGTACCATTTGTCAAGTTAAGCAACTTAACTTCATATGTATTCCAAATGGCTTGAGTTTTATAAAGTACTATATACACTCAATATACAGATAAATGTTCTCAAATAAATCAGCCATCATGGAATTTTTTATGATGTATATTTCATGGATACATAATTTGTGAGTTCAAAAGGGAGAAAGAAATATTTTCATCTACCATTTAAATCAGTTTGCCTTATAAAATATTTGTTTGCATCATATGTTAAACTAAAAGAACAACATTGCTCAGATAAATCAATAAACACACAGAAAATGCTAGGTAAATTCTAGTGGTATTTTATTTAGAATATTAAACCTTAACTGATATAAACCTCTGCTTAGAATATTAGTTTTCATTTTTCCTCAACAGTAAAATACTATCTTAAAATAATTTTTATTTAATAAAAAGCCAAATATGATAAACAGATACAATTCTAGCTGTTCTGGGGGAAAGTTGGGTGGCAATCTAAATGCCCTATTTCTTTTCTCGCTTTAGGCCCATAAAGAAAATTCCTGAGGTACTTTCTCCTAACGTCTGTGGATCTCCTGGGCAGTCTGAAAACCATGGTTTAGAGTAGAATCCCTTAGCACTTTACTGTGAATGAAATGTATGCCATATGAAGAAATCACTTCAATACTTCTGTTATGCTGAAGAATGTGAAATATTGAAATAAGTATAGCATAATATTATCCTAACAATATGAATGTGACTACTTCCTTTTACTGTTCTAAGTAGATGATTGTGGTCAGGAGATACTCAGGTAAATGGTACTAAATTTTAAATGATGTCATAATCCATATATTCTACTTGATATAATTGTTGTTGTAAGTTGCTGTCGAGTCAGTTCCCACGCGTGGTCATCTGACGTGTGCACAGTAGAACTGCTCCACATGGTTTTCAAGGCTGTGACCTTTTGGAAGCAGATTGCCAGGCTGTCTTCCAAAGTGTCTCTGGGTAATTTCAAACGGCCAACCTTTTGGCTAGTAGTTGAGTGCTTAACCATTTGTGCAAATAGCGTAAAATAATTTTATATTTATTTTATACCACAAATAAAGTATATTAAGAATTATATGTTTTATACTGTATACTGAAATACACTATATAATATTAAAGGAAAGATACATACCAGACCAAATTCTCTTTTGAAAAATTTTCTCTTCAACGTGGTAAATAATAATCTTTAGTAAAAAACACTTATAAAGTAGCACAAGTCAGGAAAGCAAATGTTCCTCAGATCTCAATCCATTAGCTGTGTTTTACGGATATAGAACTCTCTTTAAGAGGGTTCCTCCAGAGTTCCCTAATCCCATTTACTCCACACTTTATTTTATTTTATTGTGATTTTTGTAACTATCTACTGGGAGAAAAGACTTGAATCAAAGTCACAAAACATTTGTATTGAATTTTACTTTCAATTTATTTCATAAGATAGAAACACTTATTTTATAAGCATAAAGCACCAACAACCATAGAATCACAGTGTATTATATATAGTAGTTCTAATAGAATCTAGTTGAAATATATATATATAAATATCATGTATTAAAAAAATCCACTGATATTACATATATGTAAATAGAATATATATATTGTGATGATTAAGGTTATGTGTCACCTTGGCTAGACCATGATTCTCAGTGGTTTGGCAGATATTATGTAACCATCCTCCATTTTGTGATCAGATGGGAGCAGCCAATCAGTTGAAAGGGGAGTTTCCTTGGGGGTATGGCCTGCATCCACTACATATGGATGTTCTGGCAAAGCTCGCCTTGTCTCAGTCCTGCATCTGACTCATCATCCTCTCACCTCCGGTTCTTGAGATGTGAGCCAGCAGCCTGCCATCTGCCCTGCAGATTTCATCAGTCCCTGCAACCACATGAGTCAGTCAGGGGAAGCCTCCAGCCTGATGCCTGGCCCATGGATTTAAATGGGACTTGCCAGCCTCCACAACTCCATGAGCCATTTCCTTGAAGTAAATCTCTATCTATATTTATACACATACATGATTCACTGGTTTTGATTCTCTAGAGAACCCAGCCTAAGACATATATGGGATTATATATAGGGATCCTAATAGAATCCAGAGTAATTTATTACTCACATGTTAATTTCTATTTCTTTATGTACCCCTAAAAAACCCACTGCCGTCTAGTCGATTCTGACTCACGGTGACCTAATTAGACAGAGGAGAACTGTCCCATAGGGTTTCCAAGGCTATAACCTTTACAGAAGCAGACTTCCACATCTTCCTCCCACAGAGTGGCTGGTGGGTTCAAACCGCCAACCTTTCAGTTAGCAGGGGAGTGCTCAACCACTAAGCCACTAGGGTTCTTTATATGCCCATACCAAAAAACAAAAACCTCTTGCCATAGAGACAATTTGGACGCAAAGTGACCCTATAGGGGAAAGTAGAATTGCCCCATAGAGTTTCCAAGGAGCTACTGGTTGATTTGAACTGCCAACCTTTTTGCTTAGCAGCCAAATGCTTAATGACTGCACCACCAGGGCCCCTTATATACCCATAGTTCCATAGAAATGAAGCATGCTCAAAGTAAAATCTCCTTAATTGTGTATCTTTCTGATCACTGGTCCTTTAAATTCTGTCAGATCATTCCCTCACTATGCCCTGACCAACACATAACTTACTGAGGCACTCATGCTCCCTCTTGCATTCTTGACTGAAGGGTTTCTGCCTCTATGTTTTAGGCTTTTCATCTGTATCTTTCTATCTATATGGTATTTCTTTATAGTCTTCCTTTTTGGCTTTTTGAGCTTGATCTTTCTACTTGGTTCTGCCTGTGTCACTGTTTCTTTGTTTTGTTTTGTCTTTGCTTTCTTTGCAGTCATAGGTCAGAAACAACTAATTTTACTTCTCAAACCCCATGAGTTCTAGACTCAAAGGCACAAGTGCCTACTGTCTTTATCTTCTTAAATCTCCTAAGAAATCTCATGCTCAGATAAATTCAGAATTGAACGTACTATCTTCTTTCCTAATTCTGCTTTCCCCATTATATTCTTAATGTTTGTGAATTCTTTATGTTGGTCAAATGGTGCTAGTCACATTGACTCCTTCCTCTACATCACTGCCATATCGAACTGAACAGCCTGATTCTACTTTTAAGGTATCTGCTAAGCCTGTCCCTAACATTCTCTTCCAGGTGTTACAGGCTATCTTGACTCAGCACACTTTATTTCAGGTTTTGGTTCATTTTATTGAAAAATAACTTGAAAACGACCACAGTAATTCCAAATCTCAATTCTTTAGAGTGAATTCAGTTCCTTAATGTAGTATATTAACTTGTATTTAAATATATATATATATAAATGTTATTGTGTTGTTATTATAGAAAATGGGACACTCTGTTAAGCCAATAGGTTTATTTTTAATAGTACTAGTTGAATATTGTGGTAATATTGCCTGAGTTAAAAAGCAAATGGCTTCTAGACATGTAGTAGCATTTAGAGCCTTTTGTTTCCGAACCCATGTTTTCTCATGTTTCCTAAAAAAGTGGCAGCTAATTTAATTGCCTGTGTAGCATACTACAGTATTTTGAAGGTACTAAACTTGGGGTATATTTGTTTTTGTTTTGATCTGCTGTAGTTTTTGTTTCTGTGTATAAAGTAAAGCAAGAGGTAAAGAAAAGGGAGTTTGTGTTTTCTTAGTTATCTTTGAGGAATCTGAAAGCACCTTGACCAAATAAAATACTATTCGCAAGTATTGTTTTCTTCATGCCCCATTTCCACTGCATAGGCCAAATTACCACAAGGCTATTTGACTCTTGGAAGAATTTTCTCTGCCTAAGGGGAAGGAAATGGAATTCAGTTGAACTAGGAGAAAGTTGATTTGGTAGTCTATAGTGTTCACAGGATAGAGAAAAGAAAAAAAAAGGTCTACAGATCATGTGTATAATGACCATGTCCAGAGAAACTGAGCTATTTATTGTCACTCTTCTATGTATCTTTTCATTTAAAAAGCTCCAAGGTGCCAGATATAGAACTTTATATAGTAGTGCATGTTACACGTTCAGTAAATTAAAGGAGAAAATGGTGTAAAGCACATAGGGAGAGAAGACTGGTGCATTTAGGGAGCTCCCGCTCTAAGAGACATCAATTACAGTAACCCATCCAATTAAATTCTCATTTCCAGACTTCAGAGAAGCCACTGGAGTTTTTCTTTCTTCTTGGTCAATCATAAAAGAAAGGAGAGTGCTTAAGTTTGATTACTTAAAAAACAAAATAAAACTTGATTTTACTTAAGTACAAATTTTATATGTTAAACCCCCTAAAATCACTTGCCATTGTTGCTTTCAAATATTAATAAAACTAAATACACATTTGTCACTGTCAAAAATTTTTAATACAATCATTAAATTAAAAAAAAACTTCTGAAAAAATGATATGCACTAACTATATGGCAAAAGAGAAATTATTTGTGTATGTTTTAATATATCATTAAGAGTTTATATGATTTTTCTCCATTTTAAAATATTTAGTGTCCTTTTAATCATCTAATTTTAACATTTTAAGTTTTAAAAAATTAAAAATCTCTTTTACAGTTACAAAAAAATTAAAAATGATCATCTTGGAAGATTGCGAATATTTTTAGTGGCTCTGGCTTTTATCCCCTATTTGTAATAACATCAAAACAATGTCTGGTTACGGCTTCCCCAGAAGATGTGGTTAAATTCAGTGGCTATATGATTCTCTTGACCTTTTTTTTTCAAATACTGGAGATAACTTAGTTTTTTTTTTTTTCATTTCTCAGCTATAGTATTTCTTTTGAATATTGTGAACTTTTTAAAAAATGTCACTAAAATGTTAACTATTTTTTTCCTTCACACATTTGTGGGTTTTGACTATACTAGCTTTGATGCTAAAAAGTCTATTGCATATATCTCTAGCAAACTCTATAACAATTTTTCCACTTATTGGTAATTCTATTTCACATTTGAATGCATGATTTATGGCACTGAATAATCCATGATCTAGTCTTTCAAAAGGACATGAAAAAAGATTGCCAATTTCCTATTTTATTCATTAACTTAACACCTTTATTTAAAGTAGCTCATTTTTTATTCTAATGTTTTTTACTAAGTCATTCACATACTTTTTGGATGATTTTGTTAAACTCTAGGAGGATGTCAATAATATAATCTCAAATGCAATGGAATAATCTGACAAAAGAAAAGTATCCAAAAGAAAAGAAAAGTAAAAACTTTTATATAAAAAATAGATACACTGAAAAGTCTTCAGAAATAAATTGAAAAATATTATTAGGAAATGCCGTAGTTGAACCACGTACTATATGCCAAGCTCTCTTTTAAGGACTGTTGCTGTTTTTAGATGCTATTGAGTTGATTTCAACTCATAACAACCCCATGTGACAGAGGAGAACTGCCCCATAGGGCTTTCTAGGCTGTAATCTTTACAGGAGCACGTGACCAGGTCTCTTCAGGAGCAGATCTCCAGGTCTTTCTTCCAAGATTAGGCAACCTTCAGTTAGCAGTAGAGAGCTTACCATTGCATTTTTTTAAGGACTACTCATTGCTATTTATGCCCCATTTGCAAAATTAGACAGTAGGCACAAGAGAACATGCTCTTAAGCACTCTACTAAGAGTTTAAAGAAATACTCAGTTGTTTTCTTAATTAAAAAACAGAAATATTATTAAAAGAACTAGATGACACTGGATAGAAATTGTTTGCTAAAAATTTTGTTCAAAAAGATACATAATGATAAGAAGTATAAGATGAAAAAGACAGCAGCATGAATCACCAAATCTTTTAAAAAATTCAATACCTGATTCCTTCTGACTCAGCAATTCTTTATCTACTCATCTATCTTGATAGTACAAAACTGAAAATAATATAAATTATATACATTAACTAAATGTTAAAATAAAATATGACATAACCTCACAGTGGTTCACTATGCAGCCCTAAAATACATTTTTGAAGGATCTGAATAGCCTTGGGGGAATCCTTACATTGTATATGTGGTATAATTATTACACATAACACAAAAACAATCAACCCCCAACAATAACAACTTTTATAATGGAATGCATAGAACAATTAAGAAATATCTAGATATTTAAAACTGAAACCAGTGCAAATAAATGACAACTTCTATCAGTTACACACTCAGAAAGAGTATATAAACTCAAAAAAGTTTCAACCTGGCTACCGGCTCCAGGGCATTGTGGTTAGAGGCTGGTTGTGGCTGGGTAGTTAATAGAAGAAATACAAACCTTGCTATAGTTGCTATTGTTACATGCACTTGAGTCATTTTTGACTCATAGCGACCCCATGAGACAGAGCAGAACTGCCCCATAAGGTTTTCTTGGCTGTAATCTTTACAAAAGCGGTTACTAGGTTTTTCTCCCTAAAAAAAAAAAAAAAAAAAATTTTTTTTTTCATGGGTGTGGATTCACTTTTTATTACCATTTGGTATGTTAATAAAGAGATACAAGGAATTATTAAAAAATCCCTTGAGTTGTGTAAAAGCAAATATAAAACTGCTCTGTATGACTATTTTTGAGTTCTAAACAGACTTTCATTCTTTAATTCCTAAAAATGAGCTAACAATAAAAAATCAGAAACCACTATGAAGGAGAAAAATTATATGCAATCAATAGAAGTAGCATACCCAAGAATGTTATATGATAAAATAATCTGACAAAAGACTATAAAATACATATTAACAATATGATTAAACAAATGATATAACAGAAACCAGAATGCGAAATCTGGAATGCGTGTGCAGGTGTGCGTGCACATGCACACAAACACACACACACACAAAGAGTAGATAAGTGAAGTCTACCTGGTTTCAGTTATAATATGCAAAAACTCAAAACCAAACCAAATCCACTGCCATCCAGTAGATTCCAACATATAGCGACCCTATAGGACGGGGCAGAACTGCCTCATAGGGTTCTAAGGAGCAACTGGTGGATTCGAGCTACAGACATTTTGGTTAGCAGCTGAGCTCTTAACCACTATGCCACCAGGACTCCATAATATACAAAGACCTAGGAAACCCTCACTCCTGTCTTTACAAGAAAAACTGGAAAAACTGAAAATCAATAACTTTATTGAATCCATCAGAAAGCCGAGGTTGCAGAGAAAACCACTTTCGCAAAATCTGTAGAGACAGATACATTCAAAGAAATACAGTTATTGAGTGCTCCTTACCTAGAGCAGAAGTCACTGGAGCCATAAACTGGTTGGAATACTTAATCAGGAAAATTGAGACAAACTGAGTGTGGACAAGCCTGAGGATGCTGCAGCAATTTTATGGGGGCCACGTTTCTGTGGGTTCTCACTCCAGTAACCTCACTGGGTTCTCCCGATGAGGATCTGAGAAAGATTCCCTTGTAGACCCAACTGGGGAGGAAAGGGGTAACCATTGTGAAACGTGTCCAGACCCTTCTCCGGAACAAAGACTTGCTCTCCAGGGAAAAGGACTTTCCCACTACTGATTGTTTCCAAACCAAAAACCAAACCCTTAGCCGATTAGTTAGGAATGTATAATATGATTGAGTGATTTTATCACCTCTCTTCCTATTTATTATTTAATTTACCGCAACCTGGTTTATGTATTTCCCATCCTCATTACGCCACATAAACTGTTCTTGCTACGATCACCAGTAGTCTCTGAGTTGCTTTTCACTTCTCATTCTACTTAACCACTCTTCAGCCATTGACAATACCGGAAATATCATTCCTTCTTGTTCCTCTTATTCTCTATGCCATGGCTTACTCCTGTATTGTCTTCTACCTCTAGTGCTCTTTTCCTCAGTCCACCTCATAGGTGTTGGTCGTCCTCCAGCCTCAATCTGTACATTCCCTCTGGCAATTGTACAGACACTAGGACGAAGCTTCAAATGGATTTCAGCTGATAACTGTTATTTAAGCCCCATCCAGGTGTGTTATCTTCCATGTATCTACTGGATCCATTGTTATTATTTAACTCACTTAATCCAAACAGCTCCACAGGCACTTAGAGTGCTGTTTGCATGTATACTTGAGTGCCAGATAGGCAACATATATAGCATGCAAACTAAAACCTATCCTGCCATTTTTCTGGGTACTTTACCTTTGACACTACTGAGTTCCTAAGAGCTAGCATTTAAGACCTCACAAATTTCTCTTTTCTGGTGTCAGCCCTCCCATTTCCTGTCCATTGGTCAATGGCAAAAGTGGACAACTATGTGTTCTAAAAAACAAATAAAGAGCTAAACACATTTACAGACAGGGAATTTAGTTAGCAGAATGTCAGTTGGCTTGGGAAATATGTTTTTAAGTCTCTTTTTGATTCACAAAGTTACAAAATTTTGAATTTTTTCTAACTTTGACACTTGAGGTTATTGTCCTTATTTTCTTGTTAGTTGCCATCCAGTTGAATCCTATAAGCAGTTATTTACAAGAGGCTTTTCTTTCATTTTTTTGTCATTTATACAAGAAATTGAGGACAGCTTGTTAAATTATAATTTAATCACAAGTTTAATCTTTGCAAGGATATGTAGTAAAATTATTTAAATATGCTAGCGCTTCTTTTTCCTATCATCTCAATCTCCTTTTAGAGATAACATAGTGTTTCTCTTCTAGAGTCTAGTATTTCAGACAGATGCCTTACCTAATGAGAGAATCAATTTTTATTACAGTATACAGAGTCCTATCTTTTAACAAATTGAAAAAGCAATTTCAATAACTCTATCATCCATATTCTTATTCAACTATTGTATGACTTTTATTTAGCATAAGTTTCCTGGCAGTGTTCCTTGCTCACAATCTAATTATTTTGCACTTGTCTACTCTGAGTTTGCATTTATCTCCTGACTCAGTCATCAAAAAAATATAAATTTTTTAACCTATTTGCCTGCTTCCCCATTTTTTTTTCCCATTCTTAGCATAATCAGTTAACTGACTGGCCTCCTTTTAATAGGTTTTAAAAACTACTTTATTATTAATATGCTTTGTGGCTCATATAACACGAATACTGTATGAATATAAAATGAATTCTTGAGCTCATTATGTATGTAATTTATTTTAAATTCGAAAATTCCTTTTGGTGAATCATCATCTGGTGATTCTGTTTTACTTTGGCCATTAGCATCGAACAATGATCCTTTTGGATTTTTTCCTTTGCAATCTCTTTAGTGGATTGCCTGAGATGTGCATCACAGTCTGGTTTAACGTTTAGTCAATAATAAAACTATTTTCTTTCTTTTCTATATTTTATAGAGATAAATTTTGTGGTTGGAAGGAGACATTTTAATTATATTTCCTAACAAGAAGAGATTCCTGTATTGTATAGAACAGTAAATTGGATAGCTTCTAAGATATCATATATATTAATTTCCTAGAGAAGCCCTGGTGGGGCAGTGGTTAAGAGCCTGGCTGCTAACCAAAAGGTCAGCAGTTCAAATCCACCAGCCACTCCTTGGAAACCCTATGGGGCAGTTCTACTCTGTTCTGTTGGGTTACTATGAGTTGGAATCGACTTGACCGCCACAGGTTTTTTTGTTTTTTTTTTTTTTTTTTTACTGTAACAAATTATCACAAACTGAGTGGCTTAAAACATTGACTTATGTACTCACAGATTTGTAGGCTAAAAATCCAAAATTAGGGTGTCAGCAGTGTTGATTTCTTCTGAGGGCTCTGAGGGAGAATGTGTCCTATGTATCTTTTCTAGGTTTTGGTGATGACAGCAATCCTTGGCTTGTACATGCATCACTCTGCTCTCCTTTTGTTTACACACAGTATTCCCTTAGTGCATCACTCTCTGTGTCTCCTTTCCTCTTCGTATAAAGACACCAGTCATAAAAAGATTACAGCCCATCCTTAATTTAACTAATTACATCTGCAATGACCTTATTTCCAAATAAGGTCACATTCAAAGGTAACAGTGTTAGGACCCGAACATATTTTTTGTGTGAGGGACACAATTCAACTCATAACACCATACGGTTATAACATGTGATGAGTCTAAAAGTTCAAAAGATCTATATTAATATATTATACTAATATTTTTGGATATCCAAGATGGCCAGAATAATATATACCATTTCTAGTCTTATTCTGGAATGTTAACCTTGGCACCTTCCAACCAGGAGGTTCAGTCTATTCCCTCTCTTTGAATATGGACTGCCACCGGTGAGTACACTGATCAACACAACATGGCAGAACTGATATTTTAGGATTTCTGAGCCTAGGCTTTATGAAGGCCTAAAAGTTTCCACAGTAAGATGCCTAGCTACTCTGCAGGGTAAGCCACCTTGATGTCAAAAGACCCTGAGTCTGCATGGAAAGAAAAATATCTCAGCTTTCCAGCTTCCCACCTGAAGCCAGTCCCAAGTTCCCTGATAGATAAATGCAACCACAAGAATGACACTGACAAGACCCACAGGAAAAATATATATATATATATTTGAGCCCAGTCCAGATTGGAGAATTGTATGCAAATAAACTAGCTGTTGTTCTTGTTTTAAGTCACTAAGTTTGAGGTAGTTTGTAATGCAGCAATAGGTAACCAAAATATAAATTAGTATGTGGAAGCTGGGTACAGGTGTAATTAAAACCAAAAACTGTGGCATTGGCTTTGGGACTTAATATGGACAAAGGCCTAAAATTCATCAAGGAGATTATCAGTATGGCTGGAAGAGAAGTGAGGAAAGTGCTATTGTACGTGCTGATGAAAATTATAAGAGGAAAGAACACACAAGTTATGTGCTAGCAGCACAATTTGCAAAAATGTGGCCTGCAATAATATGGAATAAAAAAAAAATAATAAAGAATACCCAATGAACTTGTATATCTGGCAAAGAGATTTTCATACAAAATGTTGAAAGTGTCAATTTTTTCATTTTAGTTGCCCATAATAATGTACAGGAACAACAGAATGTACTAAAGAAGGAACTGTTCCATTTTCAAGCTGAATTTAGTAAAATATAAAGGCATTGCTAGGATCAAATATAAAAACTTTTCTCATCCTCAGTCTCCTCCAACAAATGATTTTCAAAGTGAACAACAACAAAAAAAGTCTCAGTGCAAATTAAATTCAGAGTGCTGCAAGTAAAAGGAGGCATCAAGGTAAAGAGCAAATCAAGGCTGTACTGTAAGGCCCTTTGTTAAAAAGGACCATTTCTAGAACCATTTAGCTAGACAAATGGACTTCTAAGAATCCTAAGGGAATTCCTCAATGACCCACTCAGACAAAAGAACTTTGAAGAAAATTGAGTCACAGTTGAGAGAGGTTTATCTTAAAGAGATTTGTGGATATAAATATGTCAACTGGAGTGTTTATAATTTGATACATAGAAAACCCACAAAGTTTTTAAAAAATTATATGTTCATACTGAAAGATGCACCACATTTAAAAATAAAATGTTGCCTCTAGACCTCCTAACTCCTTCATTTAGGTAGCATGCTGAAGAAGCTCTGCAACTATACACAAAAACCTTTTCTTACAAGAGGGAAGTGCTTATTCAGAGGTAAAAGTGAAGAGCAAAAAAGAAATATCCCCAGATATTAGAACTGCACTAATCAAGGAACCCACAAAATTGCAAAGCTGAATTTCAGAAATGCTGTGGACAAATCACTTCTCTGTGTCTTCTGTTCTTGATCCTCCCCTTTATGAATAATAATAAAAAAAATCTATCTCAAATAACGTCATCTTGTCACTGTTTCCCCATTGTATGTTGGATGAAAGCAGGTCAAATAAATTGGCTCTTTAGTTTACAAGTCTTTGGATGAAGAAGTTACTTCATTAAGTGAGCTGCACCTGAGGTACCAGGCCTGAGCAGCATCATTATATAAAATTAGATAACGAGATTATCAACTTCAAGTCAACAGGATGAGACTTTTGGGGGAAGAGTGAGTATTTTGCAAGTGGGATGATTTAAATTAGAGTGACCAGAGTGCAGACTGCTGTAGGCTGTGTTTTCAAAAATATCTACAACAATATTTCTCATCTCATAGTTTTTCTGCAATGTGACATTAATATGCCTGCATCATAATAATTAACTGTATAGGATGATGCAAAATTAGGAAACTATATATGCCACACACTTACACCCCCCAAAAAACCCACATCCTAAATTAAAAATCCATACTTCCTGTTACTAATATAAATGAGAAAAAAGGATGTAGAATAATTAACAAATGTTTCCAATATAGTTAGTAAATGACAGTGTTTCAATTAATCTCTGTAACACAAATCTTCAGAATTCATATTTTAATGTTTCTTTCAGAGAACAATTGAATATATATAGAAATATAATGTATATATAATAAAGATATGGTTTTTAGTTTTTTAAAAATCAAGCAAAGAAACTATGACAGAACATATGCTTTTTAGGTTGAGTATTTATTATTATGTTTTCTTTTTTAAGTAGAATATTATTCTGTTTTCACTTTTCCTTTCATTTATCTTGCTATTCCTGTTTATGCCTTTTTAAAAATCACCCAATTTTATTTATATATTTCTACTTTTCCTCTATAATCATCTCCACATTTTCCTTTATTCACACTAAGCTAAAATATTGCATAAACTATGATACACAAACACAAAATATCTGTAATGTTAAAATTTCAAATTACATATGAAATATTAGGAATAAAAAAATAGACAATTCTGACCATTAATCTCTTATTAATCCCCCACGTGTCTGTCAGTTTGTCATACTGTGGGGGCTTGTGTGTTGCTGTGATGCTGGAAGCTATGCCACCAGTATTCAGATAACAGCAGGGTCACCCACGAAGGACAGGTTTCAGCTGAGCTTCCAGACTAAGACAGACTAGGAAGAAGGACCCGGCAGTCTACTTCTGAAAAGCATTAGCCAGTGAAAACCTTATGAATTAGCAGCGGAACATTGTCTGATATAGTGCTGGAAGATGAGCCCGCCAGGTTGGAAGGCGCTCAAAAGATGAATGGGGAAGAGCTGCCTCCTCAAAGTAGAGTTGACCTTAATGATGTGGATGGAGTAAAGCTTTCGGGACCTTCATTTGCTGATGCGGCATGACTCAAAATGAGAAGAAACAGCTGCAAACATCCATTAATAATCAGAACCTGGAATGTACAAAGTATGAATCTAGAAAAATTGGAAATCATCAAAAATGAAACGGAATGTGTAAACATCGATATTCTAGGCATTAGTGACCTGAAATGGACTGGCATTGGCCATTTTGAGTAGGACAATCATATGGTCTACTATGCTGGGAATGAAAACTCAAAGAGGAATAGTGTTGCATTCATCGTAAAAAGGAACGTTTCAAGATGTATCCTGAAGTATAACGCTGTCAGTGATAGGATAATATCCATACGCCTACAAGAAAGACCAGTTAATACAACTATTATTCATATTTACGCACCAACCACTAGGGCCAAAGATGAAGAAATAGAAGATTTTTATCAGCTGCTACAGTCTGAAATTGATCGAACGTGCAATCAAGATGCATTGATAACTACTGGCGATAGGAATGTAAAAGTTGGAAACAAAGAAGAAGGATCAGCAGTTGGAACATATGGCCTTGGTGATAGAAACAATGCCAGAGATCGAATGATGGAGTTTTGCACAACCAACGACTTCTTCATTCCGAATACCTTCTTTCACCAACATAAACGGTGACTATACACATGGACCTCACCAGATGGAACACACAAAAATCAAATCGACTATATCTGTGGAAAGGGACGATGGAAAAGCTCAATAACATCAGTCAGAACAAGGCCAGGGGCCGACTGTGGAATAGACCATCAATTTCTCATATGCACGTTCAAGCTGAAACTGAAGAAAATCAGAGCAAGTCCAAAATATGACCTTGAGTATATCCCACCTGAATTTAGAGACCATCTGAAGGATAGATTTGATGCATTGAACACTAGTGACCATAAACCAGACGAGTTGTGGAATGGCATCAAGGACATCATCCATGAAGAAAGCAAGAGGTCACTGAAAAGACAGGAAAGAAAGAAAGGACCAAGATGGATGACAGAAGAGACTCTGAAACTTGCTCTTGAGCATCAAGCAGCTAAAGCAAAAGGAAGAATTGATGAAGTAAAAGAACTGAACAGATTTCAAAGGGCATCTCGAGAAGACAAAGTAAAGTATTATAATAAAATGTGCAAAGAGCTAGAGATGGAAAACTAAAAGGGAAGAACACGCTCGGTGTTTCTCAAGCTGAAAAAACTGAAGAAAAAATTCAAGCCTTGAGTTGCAATAGTGAAGGATTCCGTGGGGAAAATATTAAATGACGCAGGAAGCATCAAAAGAAAATGGAAGGGATACACAGAGTCATTATACCAAAAAGAATTAGTCGATGTTCAACCATTTCAAGAGGAGGCATATGATCAGGAACCGGTGGTACTGAAGGAAGAAGTCCAAGCTGCTTTGAAGGCACTGGCAAAAAACAAGGCTCCAGGAATTGATGGAATATCAATTGAGATGTTTCAACAGATGCAGCGCTGGAAGTGCTCAATCGCCTATGCCAAGAAATATGGAAGATAGCTTCCTGGCCAACTGACTGGAAGAGATACATTTTTATGCCTATTCCCAAGAAAGGTGATCCAAACAAATGTGGAAATTATAGAACAATATTGTTAATATCACATGTTAGCAAAATTTTGCTGAAGATCATTCAAAAATGGCTGCAGCAGTATATCGACAGGGAACCGCCAGAAATTCAGGCTGGTTTCAGAAGAGGATGTGGAACCAGGGATATCATTGCTGATGTCAGATGGATCCTGGCTGAAAGCAGAGAATACCAGAAGGATGTTTACCTGTGTTTTTTTGACTATGCAAAGGCATCCGACTGTGTGGATCATAACAAACTATGGATAACACTGCGAAGAATGGGAATTCCAGGACACTTAATTGAACTCATGAGGAACCTTTACATGGATCAAGAGGCAGTTGTTCGGACAGAACAAGGGAATGCTGATTGGTTTAAAGTCAGGAAAGGTGTGCATCAGGGTTGTATTTTTTCACTATACCTATTTAATCTGTATGCTGACCAAATGATATGAGAAGCTGGATTATATGAAGAAGAGCAGGGCATCAGGATTGGAGGAAGACTCATCAACAACCTGCGTTATGCAGCTGATACAACCTTGCTTGCTGAACGTGAAGAGGACTTGAAGCACTTACTAATGAAGATCAAAGACCACAGCCTTCAGTATGGATTACACCTCAACATAAAGAAAACAAAAATCCTCACAACTGGACCAATAAACCACATCATGATAAAGGGAGAAAAGATTGCAGTTGTCAAGGATTTCATTTTACTTGGATCCACAATCAATAGCCAAGGAAGCAGCAGTCAAGAAATTAAAAGACGCATTGCATTGGGCAAATCTGCTGCAAAGGACCTCTTCAAAGTGTTGAAGAGCAAAGATGTCACCCTGAAGATTAAGGTGCGCCTGACCCAAGCCATGGTATTTTCAATCGCATCATATGCATGTGAAAGCTAGACAATGAATAAGGAAGACCGAAGAAGAGTTGACGCCTTTGATTGTGGTGCTGGCAAAGAATATTGAATATACCATGGACTGCCAAAGGAATGAACATATCTGTCTTGGAAGAACTGCGGCCAGAATGCTCCTTAGAGGCAAGAATGGCGAGACTGCGTCTTACATACTTTGGACATGTTGTCAGGAGGGATGAGTCCCAGGAGAAGGACATCATGCTTGGCAGAGTACAGGGTTAGCGGAAAAGAGGAAGACCCTCAACAAGGTGGATTGACGCAGTGGCTGCGACAATGAGCTCAAGCATAACAACAATTGTAAGGATGGCGCAGGACCGGGCAGTGTTTCGTTCTGTTGTGCATAGGGTCACTATGAATCGGAACCAACTCGACGGCACCTAAGAACAACAACAATGCTAAAATTCAAATTATATATGAAATATTAGGAATAAAAAAAAATAGACAATTCTGACCATTAATCTTTTATATTAGACTATCTACTTTTTCTGGATTTTCTTTCAGGCCATCTATTTAGTATTTAAATTCCATGAGGCAATATGCAAGCTCAGTCCTTGGGAATGACACACTATGAGGATTAGTTTGAAAAAAGAACTTAGGTTACAAAAATTATGTAAATGTATGTAAACACTATATTCATTATCTGTATTTACAATTTTCAAAATAAATTCAGTTTCTTAGCAGTAAAAGCAATTTATTTTGCCAAATATTATAAATGAAATGTGTGAAGAAGGTATATGTAGGACAGAATAAAAAGAAAATAACAGAATTACAAAATTAACAAAATTTCAACTTTCTATTTACTTCTATCAAGGAGTTTGGTCAAAAAGCAAAGCAAAAAAAAATCAGCCAAATTAATTTACCTTTTTGAGCTTATTAACAGCTGAATATATCGATAAATAGCCATTTCTACGTGTGATTAAATATTTGCTGGCTTTTCTTCCTAAGTTCAACTCTTAATGAGAGCAACGAGAGGTACACTCTCCATATTTTACGGACACATACAAAAATAATCAAAAATGTTTTACATACACACACCAAACCCAGTGCCCAGTGCCGTCGAGTCAATTCCGACTCACACACACACGTCAACAAGTCAGAGAGCAAACGTGTTCTATAAATGATACCTAACTAACAAAAGCAAGTTTCTTCAGTAGTGTCTTTTTCTGCTTTCATTTTATTACCTTAAACTTGAAACTTCCTTAAAAGAACCTGCTTATAAGCTTAAAGGAAGAAAACATTTCAATCAGAAGATACTATAAAGAGAAGAGCAAACATAATTTGCCATTTTTCATTTGATTTTAACAATTTTAGTTTCTTGCCTATACCAGTATGGAGTTTAAGCGGTTGAACAAAATGTCTTTTGTATCTCTAGGCAGACAAAATAGAGCTGCCTTAGGGGGAAAAAAATATATTACACATGCCCCCCAAGACACTTGCTGAACACAGAATTACACAGCATGCATTCTGCCTCAAAAGATTGTGATTTGCTTTTCAGTCAAATATCTCCTGCTGCTAGAAAAAATGTAAGCTTTGTTCCATGAAAAGCTTTAACCTGAAAATTACTGCACTGCCATGGTTACCTAGTGAAATACATTGCATAATATAGAAGGTAGCAAGAAAACATTGGGTTTAGAAAATAAAAAGATTTTTGTGTTGGAAAGTCATACTCATGCCCTCTATATTTGTGGAGGTCTCTGTGTAGTTTAACGCATTCTCTCTGAAGCACGCTAACTGCCTAGGAAGTTCCCACAGAGCTGTGTGTGTATGTATCTCAGCAGTTTGTGAATCATTTCTCTTAACTAGTAATCTCCCACAAGTGCACCTTCCGTTTTTCTTTGACTTTCCTAAAAGGTGAGACTCACCATGGAGCGTTCATTTTGTCTGCCAAATATTTCCTCAAAAGTTGTTTGTTTTTCTACTTTGAAAAACGTTTATGACTCCATGCGAGAAAGGAAAGCAACATTCATATTAAAAGGCTAAAAAAAAAAAAAAGTAAAATTTCCATGTTTAATTCCACCTTCTTTTAAAAAGTAGAATTTTCTGTGAATATTTTAATAGGAAAAAAGAAACATTATTCAAGATAATTTCTAGAGGATAAATAAGTATTAATTAATATGAAAATGAAGAAATAGCTTTGAAATTTTATATATTTCAATTACTTCTCAATATTGAGAATCAAAACAAAACAACACATGCAGGTAGCATTACAATTCCGACTACTTGCCAACTAGACCTAAGCAAAAGCTAGAAATAATTTATAAAAAACTGTTGATAAACACATCCTTTACTACACTTACAATTACAATAATTTCACTATAGTATTTAAGGGGACTATTAGCATAATTGGAAACCCTGGTGGCGTAGAGGTTAAGTGCTACGGCTGCTAACCAAAAGGTCAGCAATTCAAATCTGCCAGGCGCTCCTTGGAAACTCTATGGGGCAGTTCTACTCAGTTCTATAGGGTTGTTATGAGTCAGAATCGACTCAGTGGCAGTGGGTTTTGGGTGGGTTTTATTAGCATAATAAATGTCAATTATTTACCAGTATTGATCAGGTTAAATAAGTAAAACATGTAACATCATTATAAATGTTCCAGTCAAGTCCAAATACAAGGGGAAAAAAGGAAACACTTTTCTTCCCTCTCATACATTTTCCAAATTATTTTGCAAATTTTGAGGAACCACATATCAATAGAAATATTTTCATTAATAGAGAAAGGTATATTTCTTTTGTTATCTTCAACTTAACATACATTTTTGCCAGTTTCTTTCTGTTTCCTAGTTAAATTAATTTGCATTATCTTAATATAAAATCATTACTTGGAAACTAGTATTAAAAAAATAATCATGCCAAGTTAGAATTTTTTTTTTAATTTAGCAACATAAGCAGTAATATTCCAAGTATTCTTATCGTATTACTTTGCCTTCTTTTTTCTATACTTTTAGAGAGCTACGCTAAGGTATGTCTGTCAGGAAAATGAATAAGAATTCAGAAAAAGGAGAACTCAAATTAGTAAGTTATTACTGTAATTTTTTACATTCTTTCCATATTCAAGTGCATATTCTTTCCTGGTTTCTTTATTTTTCCTTATCCTAGGTTTTCTGTCATTTATTCCATTCCTTTTTAGCCTCAGTGTAATTTATGGAGGTTGAGGCTTAACAAAGTTTAGTGTTGAGGTAGCCTCAGAACCCAGTTCTCCTGATCTCCTGCAGGAAGGGAAGCAGGAAGATGCAGCAAGTGAATGCTACTGAACGACCAAAATCCTGTAGAACATTTTCTCATTCCAGAAAACTGGGTGTATGTGATTAGGGCATACGGTTAGCAAATGAAGCAATTTCAAGAAAGAAATACTCCGTCTAGTCCTTGTGGGTCCATTGTATGTAAAGCAGACAGTCTCTCATATGACAGCTCAGTTTTCATTTCTGAATCAAGCCATGCTGACCACATTTAAATATCAGAGCATGTATTCATGATGAGTAATGTTGTTTAAGTGGCTGAAATACTTTTAAAGGTACGTGTCCTTATCATGTTAGATACTAAAAGAATTTTTACAAGAGTTCATGTGCCTCAATATTTATATTATTAAGGTTAAGATTAAGAAAGACCTCCTAGCTCCACTTTATATTTTGAGAAAACATTTTTTGGTCTTGATTATATGTAATACTGCTAAATGTTGCCGTTATTTAATTATAAAGGTTTTTATACATCACAAAACAAGTGCTTTCGTGTATGAAACAAAAGAAAAATGCATAATTGTACAAATTAGAAAAATCTGACTTGGATATTCTGAAATTCAAATCTACAGTTGGAAAAGTAAAAAAACAGCCTGAAAAAAAAAAGGATCATAATGGTCTTGAAACTTCCAACAAATAGCTACACATTTTAACTAAAATAAGACACAAAAAACAATAAACCAATAGCACAGATTACTGATTTATTTTTAAACATTACTTCATTTAAAAACAAAACAAAACATAATACATGAACATCCTGGTGAAGATGGAGGGTTAAAATAAGATTGAAAAAAATATACTTCCTTTGATATTTAATAAAATGAAGTTGAAGTAAAATAGTAGAAATAACAACAAAATTCACCAGCAGAGCCAAACTATGGACAAGTACAATGAAATGCTCAACCAGCCAAGGCAATGAAACAGATGGTCGCTGTAAAAACTAGCACTGTTCTTTGTTCCACTAAAAATAAAAAAATAAAAATTCCACTACCACCCCAAAAATCAATACTTAGGAAAGGATGAGTCAAGAAAATCCAGCAAATTCTCGTTAATACTCTCCAATTTTCCAAAACTAAATGGTGCCCAGCTACCACCGATGACTGCTCTGACAGAGAACACAACAGAGAATCCTTGATGGAGCAGGAGAATAGTGGGATGCAGACCACAAATTCTCATAAAAAGACCAGACATAATGGTCTGACTGAGACTGGAGGGACCCCAGAGTTCATGGACCCTGGACCCTTTGTTACCCCAAGACTGGAACCATTCCCAAAGTCAATTCTTTAGACAGGGATTGGACTGGACTATAAGACAGAAAATGATACTGATGAAGAATGAGCTTCTTGGCTCAAGTAGACACAGCTCCTGTCTGGAGGCAAGAAGAGAAGGCAGAGGGGGACAGGAGCTGGTGGAATGGACACGGGGAATACAGGGTGGAGTGGGGGAGTGTGCTGTCACATTAGGGGGAAAGCAGCTAGGGTTACGTAGCAAGGCATGTATAAGTTTTTGTATGAGAGACTGACGATTTGTAAACTTTCACATAAAGCAAAATAAATAAATAAATAAATAAAAATACTCTCCAATTTTGAGGAAGCTGATTGAGAGAGTGATTCAGCTGCCCTGGAAAGGTAAGAATCAACCTAAGAAAAACACAAATAACTGCGTGATGCAGGGAAACATCAGCAGCATGAGAAAGTGTCACCAGGAGTTTTCCTTTTTTTAGGGCGCTCGAACCGAAAAAAAAAAAAAAAAAAAAAATTACCATGGAGTCAGTAGAATTCTGCTCTACAGAGGTTTCAATAGTTGATTTTTCAGAAGTAGATCACCAGGTCTTTCTTCTGAGGTACCTCTGGGTGGACTTGAACTTCCAACCTTTCAGTTCTCAGCCAAGCATGTTAACTGAGGTAGAGAAAAGTGCAGGAGAAGCAGGTCTTCTGAAGAAGATTAGGAGTTCACTTTGAAATGTAAATTTTGGAATGCCTATTACATCCAAGGATACAGGAACATAGTCTCAAAAGTAATTTGAGATACAGAAAAATTTAATAAGAGTAATTAGTAGTAAAAAGAATCACAGAGATAAGATGAAAGGCAACAAAATTAATGAGATATAAGAATACACAACTAAAGAAATTAATTGAGAAACAAGATGTTCAAACTAAATGTACAGATTAGAAACAGCAAGAAATAAAACAAACATAAGAGGTCAGAAAGAAAAGATTTGACATAAAGAAAAGATTTGAAACAATTATAGGAAATTCAGAGAAAACAGAAACAGAGATTAAGGATTTTTATTGCGATACACAAAAATAATTAAATATATGGATAACTACTTATCAGAAAATTTGATAAATGGCATAAAAATTTCAGAAATATAGTAACATTTCTCTGACATGGAGAACAGACTCTGAAGGTGCTGTATTATACACCAGAAAAAACTTACACAGAAAACTCAGAAGTGACACAAATCTTTGTTAAATTATGTTGTGTCCATGATGAAAAATGTCTTAAGCATAAAAAAAAATAACCAAGTCAATTTCAAGGAGAAAAAACTCAAGCTGGCCTCACATTTCATCATAACAACACTCAATGTCAGAATACAGTAAAACATTGTGTTCAAATCTCTGCAAGAAAAAAAAAAGTGTGAGTGATTAGTAATTCCCAGCAAGTTGCCTTTCAACTATGAAGACAAATGTCAGACATTCACATACATGAGATGATTCATGAGGGTGCCCATGAGTTCTTGGAGGTTAGAAAATGAATTATTTAGCATTGAATTAAAGACAACCAAAAGATTATTCACAAATCAAGAATTAAAAAATTAAATACCAATGGTTACTTAAGGAATAGTGGTAAACATTAAATTCATTTAGAAAACTAGGACAAAACCACTGGGAAAACTATGGTTGGAGGTGAGTCTGTAACAGAAATCCTGAGAAAGAAAAATAATATTTGCAATAGATTTAGAAAGTTTAAGAAAAGGCAAAAGTACAAATCACTTAAACTTATAGAAAAGGGAGTCATTACATGTGGATTTAATTGAAACACACAGTTAAAAAACTACATTTTTAAAATCACTGAATTCTTTCCCACTACAGTATCAATGGAAGGGGCTGTGTCTATTTTACTCACCAACGCAGACTTAGGAATTAGCATAGTTTTTGGTATGTAGTAGAAAATCAAGAATTTTTTTTTCTTTTTTTTAGTGAAAAGGGCAGATAATCTTCCATGCTTATGCATTCCGAGTTTCAGCATAAATTAAAAAATATTTTATATATCTGGTTATTTTTCTACATTTTGGTGAGTTTCATAAAGTGGATGAATGTAGTTTTTGCCCCCCTTTTTTTTTTGAGAAGTAGTAAAATGTTTATTAATTGCCCACTATTTGCAAGGCAAGGTCTGTAGCGACACAAACAGTTTGTGCTCAGCTACAGAAAATTAAAGGCTTGCAGTTCTAAACTACACAGCAGAGTCACGGAAGAAAGGCCTGGAAATCTGCTTCCATAACAACTACAGCCAAGAAAACCCAATGGAACAATTCTACTCTGTAACACATGGGGTCACCATAAGTCAGAATCAATTAGATGGCAACTGGTATTTGCAAAGCAAAGCATTAGGCACCATATGGATGCTAGGATAGTAAGACGGGTCCTTAATTTCAAGGAGCCTAAGGCAGATAGAAAAAGAATTGATGCATTTGAATTGTGGTGTTGGTGAAGAATATTGAACATACCATGGACTATCAGAAAATACCTCCCGCCCCACACACACACACGTCTGTCAGTTTGTCATACTGTGATGTTGGAAGCTATGTCACCAGTATTCAAATACCAGCAGGGTCACCCATGGCAGATGGATTTCAGCTGGGCTTTCAGACTAAGACAGACTGGAAAGAAGGACCCAGAAGTCTACTTCTGAAAAGAATTAGCCAGTGAAAACTTTATGAATAGCAGCAAAACACTATCTGATATCGTGCCGGAAGATGAGCCCCTTAGCTTGTAAGGCACTCAAAATATGACTGGGCAAGAGCTGCTTCCTCAATGTAGAGTTGACCTTAATAACGTGGATGGAGTCAAGCTTTCAGGACCTTCATTTGCTGATATGGCACAACTAAAAACAAGAATGAACAGCTGCAAACATCCATTAATAATCAGAACGTGGAATATATGAAGTATGAATCTAGAAAAATGGGAAATTGTCAAAAATGAAATGCATAAAAGTTGATATCCTAGGTATTAGACAACTGAAATGGACTACTTTGGCCGTTTTGAATCAGACA
Source organism: Loxodonta africana (assembly GCF_030014295.1). Lineage (NCBI taxonomy): Eukaryota > Metazoa > Chordata > Mammalia > Proboscidea > Elephantidae > Loxodonta > Loxodonta africana. The sequence goes on along the minus strand of NC_087346.1, from coordinate 53,630,157 downwards.
ATCACATGGTCTACTATGCCAGAAATAAAAAAATTGAAGAGGAATGGTGTCACAGTCATTGTTGAAAAAAACATCTCAAAATCTATCCTGAAGTACAATGCTGTCAGAGATAAGAAAATATCCATACATCTACAAGGAAGACCAGTTAGTACAACTGTTACTCAACTTTATGCACCAACCATTAAGGCCAAAGATGAGGAAACTGAAGATTTTTACTAACTTCTGCAGTCTGAAATTGTTCGAATAAGCAATCAGAATGCATTGATAATTACCGGTGAGTGGAATGTGAAAGTTGGAAACAAAGAAGGATCGGTAATTGGAAAACATAGACACTGGAGATCACATGACAGAACATTGCGAGACCAATGAATTTCTTCATCACAAATACATTTTTTCAACAACATAAATGGTGATTATACATGTGGAACCTACCAGATGGAATACACAGGAATCAGATTGGCTACATCTGTGGAAAGAGACGAAGGAAAAGCTCAATACCATCAGTCAGAACAAGGCCAGGTTCGACTACAGAACAAACCATCAATTGCTCGTATGCAAGTTCAAGTTGAAACTGAAGAAAATCAGAACAAGTCAACAAGAGCCAAAGTATGACCTTGAGTATATTCCACCTGAATTTACAGACCATCTCGAGAACAGATTTGACATGTTGAATACTAATGAACAAAAGACCAGACAAATTATGGAATGACATTAAGGACATCATACATGAAGAAAGAAAGAGGTCATTAAAAGGACAGGAAAGAAAGAAAAGACCAAAATGGATGTCAGAAGAGATTCTGAAACTTGCTCTTGAATGTTGAGTAGCTAAAGCAAATGAAATAAATGATGAGGTAAAAAAGCTGAATAGATGATTTCAAATGGCAGATCAAGAAGACAAAGTAAGGTATTATAATAACATGTGCAAGACCTGGACACAGAAGACCAAAAGGGAAAAACGTCCTTGGCATTTCTCAAGCTGAAAGAACTGAAGGAAAAATTTAAGCCTCAAGTTGTAACACTGAAGGAGTCTATGGGGAAAATACTAACAGACACAGGAAACATCAAAAGAAAATGGGAGGAATTCACATAGTCACTATACCGAAAAGAACTGGTTGATATTAACCATTTCAGCAGGTAGCATATGGTCAGGAACTGATTGTACTGAAGTAAGAAATCCAAGCTACACTGAAGGCATTGGCAAAAAACAAGGCTCGAGGAACTGATGGAACACCAATTGAGATGTTTCAACAAACAGACGCAGTGCTTGAAGTGCTCACTTGTCTATGCCAAGAAATTTAGAAGACAGCTAACTGGAAGAGATCCATGTTGCTGTTATTAGGTGCCGTCGAGTCGGTTCCGACTCATAGCAACCCTATGCACAACAGAACGAAACACCGCCCAGTCCTGCGCAATCCTCACAAAATCCTTGTTGTGCTCAAGCTCATTGTTGCAGCCACTGTGTCAATCCACCTCGCTGAGGGTCTCCCTCTTTTCTGCTGACCCTGTACTCTGCCAAGCATGATGTCCTTCTCCAGGGACTGAACCCTCCTGACAACATGTCCCAAGTATGTAAGATGCAGTCTTGCCATCCTTGCTTCTAAGGAGCATTCTGGTTGTACTTCTTGTAAGACAGATTTGTTCATTCCATGGTATATTCAACATTCTTCGCCAATACCACAATTCAAAGGGGTCAATTCTTCTTTGGTCTTCTTTATTCATTGTCCAGCTTTCACATGCATATAATGCGACTGAAAATACTATGGCTTGGGTCAGGCGCACCTTAGTCTTCAAGGTGACATCTTTGCTTTTCAATACTTTAAAGAGGTCCTTTTTTTGTAGCAGATTTACCCAATGCAATACGTCTTTTGATTTCTAGACTGCTGCTTCCATGGCTGTTGATTGTGAATCCAACTAAAATGAAGTCGTTGACAACTTCAGTCTTTTCTCCATTTATCATGATGTTGGTTATTTTTCCAGTTGTGAGGATTTTTGTTTTCTTTATGTTAAGGTGTAATCCATACTGAAAGCTCTAGCAAGGTTGTCATCTGCAAATCACAGGTTATTAATGAGTCTTCCTCCAATCCTGATGCCACGTTTTTCTTCATATAGTCCAGCTTCTCAGATTATTTGCTCAGCACTGCATACAGAATGAATAAGTATGGTGAAATGATACAACCCTGATGCATAGCTTTCCAGGTTTTAAACCATACAGTATCCCCTTGTTCTATTCTGAACAACTGCCTCTTGATATCCATACAGGTTCTGCATAAGCACAACTAAGTGTTCTGGAATTCCCATTCCTTGCGATGTTATTCATAATTTGTTATGATCCACACAGTCAAATGCATTTGCGTAGTCAAAAAAACACAGATAAACCTCTTTCTGGTATTCTCTCCTTTCAGTCAAGATCCATCTTACATCAACAATGATAATTCATGTTCCATGTCCTCTTCTGAATCCACCTTGAATTTCTGGCAGTTCCCTAAAGATGTACTGCAGCAACTATGTTTGAATTATCTTTAGCATAATTTTACTTGCATGTGATATTAATGATATTGTTCAATAATTTCCGCATTCCATAGGATCACCTCTGTTTGGAATAGGCATGTACATGGATCTCTTCCACCTGGCTGGCCAGGTAGCTGTCTTCCATATTTCTTGGCATAGACAAATGAGCACTTCCAGTGCTGCTTCCATTTGTTGAAACATCTCAATTGGTATTCCATCAATTCCTGGAGCCTTGTTTTTCACCAATGCCGTTAATGCAGCTCGGACTTCTTCCTCCAGTATCATTGGCTTTTGATCATATGCTACCTCCTGAAATGTTTGAACGTTAACCAATTGTTTTTGCTGCAATGACTGCATTTCTTCCATCTTCTTTTGATGCTTCCTGAATCATTCAGTTTTTTGCTGATAATATCCTTCAATACCTCAACTCGAGGCTTGAAATTTTTTCTTCAGTTCTTTCAGCTTAAGAAATGCTGAGCATGTCCATTCTTATGGTTTTCTATCTCTAGGTCTTTGCTCGTTTTACTGTAATACTTTGTCTTCTCGAGCTGCCCTCTGAAATCTTCTGTTCAGCTGTTTTACTTCATCATTTCTCTGTTTGCTTTATCTATTCTACATTCAAGAGCAAGTTTCAGAGTCTCTTTTGACGTCCATTTTGGTCTTTTCTTTCTTTCTTGTCTTCTTATGACTTTGCTTTCTTCATGTCTGATGTCCTTGATGTCATCCATAACTCCTCTGATCTTTGGTTGTTTACATTCAAAGTGTCAAATCTATTCTTGAGATGGTCTCCAAATTCAGGAGGAATATATTCAAGATTGTATTTTGGCTCTTGTGGACTTGTTCTGATTTTCTTCAGCTTCAAATTGAACTTGCATATGAGCAATTGATGGTCTGTTCTGAAGTTGACTCCTGGCCTCTCCTGGCTGATGATATTGAGCTTCTCCATCGTCTCTTTCCATGTATGTAGACAACTTGATTACATCTGGGGTGTTACGCACATATAGTCACTGTTTATGTTGTTGGAAAAACATATTTCCAACTAAAAGGGTCAATAAGAGTCAGAATCGACTCCAAGGCAATGGGTTTGGTTTTTTTTGGTTTTTGTCTTGCAAAATTCTATCTTGTGATTTCAGGCATCATTTCTATCACCAAGGCCATGTTCTCCAAGTACTGATCCTTCTTTGTTTCCAACTTTCTCATCCCAATCACCAGTAATTATCAATGCATTGTGCTTGCATTTTTTATTAATTTCATACTGCGGAAGTTGGTAAAAATCTTCGATTTCCTCATCTTTGGCATTCGTGGTTGTTGTGTCAATTTGAATAATAGTAGTATTAATTGGTCTTCTTTGTAGGAATATGGATATTATCGTATCACTGTGAGCAGTGTATTTCAGAATAGACGTTGAAATGTTCTTTTTCAAAGATGAATGCAACACCATTGCTCTTGGATTTGTCATTCCCAGCATAGTAGATGACATGATTGTCAGGTTCAAAATGGCCAATACCAGTCCATTTTAGCTCACTAATGCCTAGGACATCAATCTTCAAGCATTCCTTTTTATTTTTTAACAACTGTCAATTTTCCTAGATTCATTCTTCATACATTCCACATTTCCATTACTAATGGATGTTTGAAGTTGTTTCTTCTCATTTGGAGTGCCTTCTAACCTGAGGGGCTCATCTTCTGGCACTATATCAGACAATGTTCCACTGCTATTCATAAGGTTTTCACTGGCCAATTTTTTCAAAAGTAGGTTGCCAGGTCTTTCTTCCTAGTCTGTCTTAGTCTGGAAGGGCCACTGAAACCTGTTGACTATAGGTGTCCCTTCTGGTATTTGAAGTACTGGTGACATAGCTTCACACAATCACAGCAACATGCAAGCCATTACAGTATGACAAACTGAATATAAAAGTAATAATGGCTTTTATTAACCACTTATTAGGTAACTAGTAAGTGTCAGAAACTGTGCTGTATGCTTTCCATACATTTCCCTACTTTACTGTTAAATCAACAAATGCCTTTTTGCATTACTATATTTATATCTCTCTATCAAAAAAAAAAATTTTTTTTTATCTACCTACTTACCTATCTGTCTACCTATCTGTTGATCTATCTATCTGATAGTCATATCTAGACAGTAGATTAGGCTTGATTTGAAACTAGGCATCACAGTACACTGGTTTTTAATCTGTTTTATACCATTCTGCCTCTCCAAAACTAAATAATCACATAGTAAGTTCTCGGTTAAGGCAAATTCAAATCTGAATGTTAGATTTTGAAGGGTTGGGAACCACAGCACATGATCCCATATGGTCTCTTCCTACTATTACAGTCAAGTATACTTTAGCACAAAGGTAAATGTTTTGCACTTGGAAACCTATGTTTCCAGCTCTTTGCCAACCACCATAGAATCATTTCCATGTACACCATCCTTATTACATCTTCTTCTTTCCCTCCAAAAGTAACCACTGCCTAATTTTTTAGTAATGACTTCCTCGTACTTCTTTATGGTATCATCACTCAAGGTTGCGTTCCTAGGCAATATAGTTCAGTTTTGCCAATTTTTTTTTTTAAACTTCGTATGTCTTTTTCTTTTCTTTTTAAATCTACAAGTTCTCACATATCCCTTTTTTTTCCTTATGATTTATCTGTTAAAGGACCTGGGCTATTTGTCCTATAGAGTTTTCCACAATCTAGAACTTGCTGATAGCATCCTTACATGGGAGTAGCCATGGTGGCACAGTGATTAAACACTTGCCTGCTAACGGAAAGGTCGGGGTTGGACCCCATCAGCCTCTCCATGGGAGAAAGATGTGGCAGTCTGCCTCCATAAAGATTACAGCCTTGGAAACCCATGGGGAAGTTCTACTCTGTCCTGCAGGGTTTCTCTCAGTCAGAATTGACTCTCAATGGCAACGTGTTTGGTTTAGTTTTGAGTTTTATGTGGGGAGTCCCTGGATGGTGCAGTTAATGCCCTAGGCTGCTAATTGAAAGGTTGGATGTTCAAATCTACCAAAAGGAACCCTCAGAAGAAATGGCTGGCAGTCTACTTCTGAAAAATCAGTTATTGAAAACCCTACAGAGAACAGCTCTACTTTAACACACATGAGGGTGCCATGAGTGGGAATCAACTTGACAGCAACTGCTTTCTTTTATACTTTCATGGTGTTGTTTATTTTATTCCTACATACTCTGTATTTCTTACAAATTGGCAAGTGATCAAGAGAACTTGATCAGATTCAAATTCTATTTTCTATTTTCATTATTTTATTCATGCTTATATATGGTGCTGTGACATTTCTTCAGAAAGCACATAATTTTTGTTCTCTCTTTCTCTGTCACTTGTATGCATGCATGTGTGCACAACCAAAGTTTAGGCCCATTAATTCACTGAGGATAGGAAAAAATGTGATATTTTGATTCTAGCATTTGTATTCATTTATTAGCCCTAACAATTTTATAAGGAGATACTTCTTATATATTATTTCGTTACCCAGGGGATAGTTCATTTCGAAGGGAGTATAAATATGTCATTCTTTCCTTTTATTTACTTGGTTTTCAGGATAATGAATTGGATACCTACAATGGTATGCAATAATGGCTCACAGGACCAGCTCACAGAACAATTTTTAAATTTTAAGAAATTTCACCAGCTGGTTAAGCATTGATAGTTTAAAATTGACTATGATAAAATTATTTATACCACAGAAATAGTCAAATGTTACAAACAGAACTTTTTTCTTTCTTTTTTTTAGGAGATACCAGCACACCACTGATTCCCTATCATCCTTAAAAAGTGACTAATTGTTTGTTTTTCGAAAATACCATTATGAATCCATAAATTTAAACATATATCAGTTCATTATACTTATTGCAGATAATGCTTGGGTACAATCCATTATAAAACTAACTTCAAAAGCCATAATATTAAATGTAATAGATAATATAATAATAATTTAGACTTGTTTCTAAGGAGGAGAATCTATTTTGTAAATAACTCTTACTCAAAAAATGTACTAAAATTAAAGTAGCATGAAAACAGAAAATATGTTTTAAAATGTACCATCTAATCACAACCACTGTTAACATTCTTGTCTATTTCCCTCAAAGCTCTTAGTGTGTTTGTTTTTAAACTTTAACATATAACCTATAGTTCTGTTTTTCTTACTCTACATTGCAATGTAAATATCTCCCTAGGTTTAAATGCCCAATAAGCATTATTTTAATAAGCTAATCCAGTATATGGAAGTAAGTGTGTGCAGTTATCCTGAATTTGTTGAATATTTAAATATTTTCCAAATATTCACAAGCATACATAATTACATGAGAGATGTCTTTGTGCTCACAGCTTTTTTTAATCATATTTTCTGATTATTTCCTTAAAACATATTCCAAAATGTGGATTACGTGGGAAAAAATTAACTTATTTAAGATTCTTGGTCTACAGTTTACACTCTACATAGCTGACCCTAGTTTTGATATCAAAACTTATCTTTTGGCATTTAAATAAGCTTTATTTAACTTGAGGGACAAAAAAGAATGTGAGAGAAAAAGAACAACATTGAAAAACAAGGAGAATGTATTCATGGGAAATAAAGTAAGAAAAATAACATCACTCATAGTTTTTAAATTTTAAGTTCTGTTCCATATAACCAATTATTATATTCAGTAGAAAAAATCATTTATTTTTATTTGTTAAACTTTCTACTTTCTAGGATCTTAAAGTCTAAATGTTTATTAATCTATACAACTATTTCAGAAACAGAAAAACAACAGCCAAAATCACATACAATAAAGCAGATTAGTAATGTAAGTGCTCATGTGGAATTTGCTACAGGATTGTTCAAATGCCCACAAAGCAAAAAGAAATGTGCTTGAGGTTTTAAGGAGAAATACTTTCTCTTTACTAACGGTTATATGTCAAAAGAAAAACCTACTGCATTCCAGGGGCTGTTCTACAGCAACTGTAATACAATCTACTTTACCTTTTACTGTTCTGAAAGGAAGTTATTGTTTCCACCGTTTTACCGATAAGGCAAGCCCACCATTCACAGAAATTATTAATGTTAGTTGCCAGTGAGTTGACAATTGCAACTCATGGCAATTACATGTATGCATAGAGATTAAGCTTGCTCAAAGTAAGGCAGCTAAACAGTGAACATCTGAAGCTCAAGCACAAAAGGCCAGTCACAAATAGTGGTATACTCCAGGAGTATGTCTTCATTTAGATAATCTGAGTGAAATCTTCATCCTAGAAATAGCTAATGAACTAAACCTTCACTCAAGTACAAATCCAACCAGAGGTTGAAGCATTTACTCAGGATAAGCCCAGAGACATGTAAAGGACCTAAAGCTTTCAGGGTTTTTTTTTTTTTTACTGTAATTTTTCTTTCTTTTGAAAAAAAATATTGGGAATATTTTAAATGACTCACCTATCCCTAAGCCTTAATCTTTCGGTTTTTATAAATAATTATGCTCAGATGGCCTTGCTCACCATCTGTCCTATAATGAATAAAAAAATAAATAAACACATTGCCATTGAGTTCATTGCAACTGATAGTGACCCTATAGGACAGAGTAGAACTGCCCCATAGAGTTTCCAAGGAGCTGCTGGTGGATTCAAACTGCCGACCTTTTGGTTAGCAGAGGTAGCTCTTAACCACTATGCCACAAGGGTTTCCAAGCATAAGAAAATATGTAGTTTTCAAGATGCTTAGTTTATCTAACCCAAATAGAAGTTGTGAGTCCTTCAGTTAAAAAGATTTCTGGGGGATAAGGGTTTTGAAAGGATAATACTTGGACAGAAAGAAAAACGACAAAAAGCAGTGAGGGATTAGGGCACAAAGAGGTGCAGGGTGGGAAGGGTAGTTTTAATTGATTACATGCTAGAAAATGCAAAGATCCAGAGTTTTCAATTGCATTGTTTTGACTGCTGTGCATTAAAATTGTGCTCTGATTTTGTCCTAATAATGAGTTATCTAACGTCAATATATAATTTCAGCACCTATGCTGTAACAGTTATACCTGCTTTAATAATCTACATTTCTTATTTGTTATCTCAAAATGAAAAAATAATCTAACTGCATATCAGTGCTGTATTATGCAACTCCAGAGGGGACACTGTATTCCAACTAAATACTCCCCGGAGATGTGCAATGGGCAGTCTTACCTTAGATACTTATGTTCATTTTCAAGAGGTTTTTAGATAAAGGGGGCTAACTACTCTTTTTATAGATATTTTCCCTTGCTCTCATTGTTAACAATAATATATTTTTAAAGGCAGTATATTCGATGTAGCAAATAAAATATTTTAGTAGCATCTAGAGTAGACAGTTGTATAGACTGTCTATTCACTCAACAGACATCTTTTAACCACTAGCATGCTCCACGTACTCAGGATACAACAAATTAATAAGACAGCCTCACTATCTTTGAGAAGCATCTTAGCTTGATGCCATAGAAGTTCAAATCACGTAACTAGCTTGCGTTCTTCTGATTAAGTGCTCACCAAAACACCTTTTGATTATAATGTAGTTTTTCACATGGTGCCTAGGGATGAAATACGCTCACCAGAAGACTCAAGTGCTTGGTCTCCCTGGAAGTTGAATTTATCATTGTGTATTTATAAACTGGCACCTTGATTATAATCAGGCTTTCCACGTAGCTTGTCTTATTTGGTACCTTTGGCTATTATGTATCTATACATAGCCATCCACATTTAGTTATAAAAAATTCCTAAAATACTCAATGAAGAGAGCATGTTGCTGGAAAATATATAAAATACTATTACATTTATTTTCCATTTTGAAACTATGCTATTACATACAAAACTAAGAAATCTACAATAAGTTGGAGATTTTAAAACATCTTTCTCAGTAAACAATAAATATATCTAGTAAGGGTATAAAAAAATCTAAATATGATCTATAAATTTAATCTAATATATTTTGAATAATTCACTTATCAAAAAAATCACACATTATTTTAACTGACACATGGAACACTCACCGGAGTTAACTATATACTGCGTCATGAAGTAATTTTTAATACATTTCAAAATACTGAAATCATTCAGAACATAGTCACTACATCAAAATAAAGTACAAATAAATCATAAAAAGATAATTAGAAACCTCACCCTTCAAATGTTTGGAAATTAAGCAATACACTTTCAAATAATCCATGGGTTAAAAAAAATCAGAATGTAAATTATATATATATTCAAAATAACATTTTGAATTGAATGATAATAGAAATACAATGTATCAACGAAAAATCAGATCAACTCAGCATTGTTTTTTAAGTAGTTTTCTTGTTTGTTTCATACTTCATTAACTTAATAAAAATAATTGTTTAGAGTTTATGACACAACGATGCTACCAAAATAGGCAAAATTTGTTGGGTCTTTTTTGAACAAAAATCAGTAGCAATTTTTTTTTTTAATTTAACATGAAAATGTTGTTATTGTTAATTGCCGTCAAGTCTATTCTGACTCATGGTGACACCATATGTGCAGAGTAGAATTGCTCCATAAGGTTTTCTAGCCTGTGACTTTTCAAAAGCAGATTACAGGCCTGTCTTCTGGCCTCTGGGTGCATTTGAGCCATCAATCTTTTAGCTAATTTTTGCGTACTTAACTGTTTTTGCCACCCAGAGACTCCAGCATGAAAATACAAGATAAAATTCACTACCATGAACTAAATTTTATCTTATCAAAAATAACACCAAAAATATATGTACACAGTACTTTATACCAGAGGGCGAAAGAATTGCAATTAGTTATAGAGAACGAAATACTCTATAACTACCCATCTCTTCTGTCATTAGCCTTCTTCACATTGCTATAACGTTTTCATTGCCTCCTTTTTTTTAAAGGCTGCATAATATTTTGCTGAGTGAATTCACTATAATTAAATAACCTTTGCCCTAATTTTGTGTATTAGAATTTTTTAATGGATCGCCGATGTATGTAGAACAAAATGGTCTTCACTGTTATGCCCAATCCTTGTGGGTTTATCTCTCTCCAGGATTTTAATTGAAAACCTGGCAATTGTCTCTGCAGTCCTTAGAATCAGCAGTTTTTCCCTGAGGCCTTTTTCAGATAGTCCAATAAGCCAGTGTGGTTAGAGTAGAGCGTACTTGGAGGGCAATGAAGCGAGACAAGGATAAGATTGCTGCAGATGCCAGAAAAAAAATCCCTTAGGATGGTTTCACTTTTGCTTGTGATCTTATGGAGTGAGGACTTTGGGTGTGTGTGTACCCACGTGTGCATGCACATGTATGTGTGTGTGTACGTGTGCACGTGTGTTAGAATAGAAGGAATATGGTGGCATTCAGGGAGATTGGAGGGAAAAACTAAAGATATTAAAGATCTAAACAGTAGGGTAGAGGAGATAAATAAATAATTATATCGTGTGACAAGTGAAGTAATAAAAATATATACAAAGGACAAAACGAATAAATATGCCTGGATATGGCATTGTGGGTGTTATGAGGGGAAACATCAGAGGATTCTAGATAGCAAAACGTATCTGAAAATTTTTCTAAAAATACAATAGTTTTCTTATGGAATGGGCAATCTTCTTCGAAGAATCAGAATAAATCATCATTGTGGCATATAAGCTTGCAGAATTAAAAAAAAAAAACTTTTATATTGTTTCAAGCAGTAAGACCTCATTGTATTTTTCATTTGGCAGGCATTTATATTTTATTTATTTTAAAAAATTAAACTCATATTTTTATGGCATATTAACAAATTGGAAACCCTGGTGGCGTAGTGGGTAAGTGCTACGGCTGCTAACCAAAGGGTCGGCAGTTCAAATCCGCCAGGTACTCCTGGGAAACACTATGGGGGAGTTCTACTCTGTCTATAGGGTCATTATGAGTTGGAATAGACTTGATGGTTCTGAGTTTGGTTGTTTTTTTTTTTTTTATTATCAAATTATTTACTCCAAAATAAGATATTTGAGTGAAACGAAAGTAGGAAGCTTCATGGAAAGTTCCTGGAACCTGACTCCTTATATATTTGTAATATCATATTATTACTAACCCTCTATGATTTGTTTTCTTTTCCTAAATAACTAGCGAGGAGCTTTATTATTTAAACTAACAAAAATGTTTTAGTAGAAAAAAGTTTAATAAGTATAATTTGGCTACATGAGTGATATGAAGCTAAAAACAATCTACCAATAAATTCGAATTCATGAGAATTTTTCTTTAAAGACTTCTGATGCAAATTGACATATCACAAAAGTCTCCATTTAAGATTTCTAGGTGAAACTTTATTCCTCCTTATGGGCTTTAGACATGCAATGTATAAAAATAAAGAGGATCGATGTATTAAAAGTTAATAAAGTTCAGAAGAAACTTCCAAAATTGTAATCGCGTTTTCTTTAAAATACAGCGAAATTTCATTAGCACGTTGTTCAGGGAATCACAGAGAAGTTTCAAATGAGAAAGAAAAGTGTGATTAAAAAAATAGCTTAGTGAGAATCTGTGGCACACAGAATGAAAAAAAAAATCTAAAGATAAAGCCTGATGTGTGTTAACACTAGCTAGTTACTCATAATACTTCATTTTAAATCAAGATAAATCTGCAGTTTTAACATTATGTAATATACAGGCAAAAAGTATATAAAATATTGCTATTGTTCTCATCACTTTTGCCACACTTTACTTCAGGAGATGAAAGAGGACACCTACTTTGAAAGGAGAAAACAGGAATTGCTTCAGAATTACCAATGCCATCATAATGGTATACTCCAGGTAACAACTCTTATTCAGTTAGTAATGAGAATTAATTCTTGATCATTTAAATATATTGACACTTTAGCAATTGCTTTGCAGATACCATGAAGTGTCCACGAGAAGAGGGCACTCTACTAAACAGTGTAGAAGATACAATGAAGTGGCAGTATCATACGTAATTACTTGGAAACTCTATGGGGCAGTTCTACTCTGTCCTATAGGGTCACTATGAGTCAGAATAGACTCGATGGCAGTGGTTTAGTGGGTCCCCTGCACACACACATACATACATATAAAAACAAAAAGGATTATTATCAAGTAAAATAAGTTTTATGACAAAGATGATCACAGAGTACTACAATGTTACAGAAATCTAAAAAAAAAAAAAACAAGCTGAAGGGTTCGTAAAAGCATTGACGGGTACTTCTGTGTAGGATTCTGTTGTTGCTGTTGTTAACTGCCGCCAAATTGACTCCCCGACTCATAGCAACCCCATATGTCGGAGGTCTTCTTGGCTATACCATTTTCAGAAGCTTCCTTTCTTGGGGAAACCCTGGTGGTGTAGTGGTTAAGTGCTACAGCTGCTAACCAAAGTGTCAGCAGTTCAGAACTGCCAGGCACTCCTTGGAAACTCTATGGGGCAGTTCTATTCTGTCCTATAGGGTTTCTATGAGTTGGAATCGACTTGAGGGCGATGGGTTTGGTTTTTTTGGTTTTCTTTCTCAGAACTGCTGGCTGGGCTTGAACCACCAACTTTTCAGTTAGCAGCCGATTGCAAATCTGTTAAAAGGCCAATGCTCATACTGCAAGAATTAGTAAAGTGAATAATTTGCAGAAGTCATTTTTCTTTTTTTAAAGATACTGGAGAGTTGAAGAGACAATAAGGAGTAAATAAGCTAAAATTCCAGAGAGATGAGCCTTTCCTAGCTGATCTGATAATTACCATATGGTTTCTTCTCTCTGGGCATTTATTCTGGGTTTGATCTAAGGATGAGGATGGGCTTAGGAAAAGGAACCTTATTGGAGTAAGGAGAAGCCAACAGAATATTTGGCGGGCATGTGGAGCCATGTGTGATTCTTTGGAAACTAGAAGTGCCAAAGACAATTGACCAGTTCTCGACATTGGTCAAACTTACATGGGTAAATGGAGAAGGATGGGGCTAAGCTTGAAAGGAAGGATGAAATCTCCAGTGTCTGTCTGTGCTGCCGAGGGAGGAGTCCTGCTACAAACACACAGCTTGTTTTCCCTCAAGGCATCTGACAGATTTTCAATCTTTGTGGTGCAAAAAGATGAGCCAAATTTATCACAGAATTTCATAGCTGAAGAGACAGAAATCCACCAGGCTCTCAATCACAACCTCACAAGGGTCATGCCCAAGGACTGACATGAACAGCTTCTCATGGGGAAACCCTCCCTTTTGGCAGATAAATTGTAGAGATGGGGCCTTTACAATTCTCTTGTACACAAGGTCTGACATATAATCAAAAATTACTAGTCATGCAAAGAGGCAGAAAAAGGTGATCATTAATCAAGAGAAAAGGCAAGCAATAGAAGCAACTGAACAAATGATCCGGTTATTGAAGTTACCCAAGAAGAACATCAAGATAACTAAGATAAATATGTTATTAAAATTAAGAAAAAGATTGACAAAATGGATAGAAATATGAATGATTTCTATAAAGGATTGGAGTCTATAAAAATAAGGATAAAGTGGACATTTAAAATTTTAAAAAGTATAATATCTGAAATTTAAAACTCATTGAATGAGGTTAACATAAACTAGACAGAGAAGAAAAAAACTAAAAAGCAGGTTAATAAATAATTTGTAAACTGAAACAGGGAGGAACAATAATGGAAAGAACAGAATAGAGTGTAAGAGACATGGAACAGAGCAAAGTTTCAACATATATGTATTTGGTTACCCAAACGAGGTAACAAAAAGAATGAGGCAAAAGTAACCTTAAAGAGATAATGACCAAGAATTTTCCAAAACTAATAGAAGTTATTAACCCACATGTTCAAGAAAATCAAGGAACCACAAGCGCGATAAATAAAAAGAAAATGAAGACCACACCTAGCCATATCGAGGTGAAGCTATTGAAATCCAAAGACTAAAGAAAAAAAAATTGTAAAAACAGTAACAATACAACTGATACCTGACTTATCAGTAGAAATATGGAAGACAGTAGAAAACGTACTGAGCTCTGAAAGATTTTTTTTAAAAAATGGAAAATATATATCAAGATGGTAGATTTAAGCACAATCATATTAGTAATTAGCCCTTTTGCCATATAGTCAGAATAGGGAGCCCTGTCAGTGCAGTGATTAAAGAGCTTGACTGCTAACCAAAAGATCGCAGTTCAAATCCACCAGCTGCTCCTAGGAAACCCTATGGGCAGTCTACTTTATTCTATAGGGTCACTATGAATCTGAATTGACTCTACCACAATGGGTCTGTTTTTCTTTTTTTTATTAGTAATCACCTTAAATCTAAGTTAACTAAAAACTAAATTAACTAAAAAACTATAATAAAGAGATAGAAACTGCTGGAATGGATTAAAAAAATAAGACCATGTGGTATGTTATTCATAAGAAACATGTTTAAAAGGACATAGAGAAGTGAATGGAAAAGATATAGCACACAAACACTAATTGAAAGAAAGGCGTGTGGCTAAACTAACGTCTGACTAAGACTTTAGGATAGTTACTAGAGATAAAAAACAGGGATAATTCATAATGATAAAAGAATAACTTCAACAGGAAGATAAAAATAATCATGAATTTCTATGTAGCTTATCACAACTCCCAAAATATATAAAGACAATGTTAACAGATGAGTAAAGAGAAATATAGAAATCTGTGTTTATAGTAGATTTTTTTCACCTCTGTCAGTAACTGGTAGAATAAACAGAATACCAGTAACACTATTGAGGATTTGAACATGATTAACCAACTTGACCCACAATACCTGCAGAATAAAAATTATTTTCAAGTGCAAGTAGAACATTTACAAAAATACCTCACTAGAAGATCACTTGCACAAGTAGACAGTAATCATCAAAATAAAAATATATCGAAGACTAAGCAGTATGATTAATTTACAGCATAACAAAAGAATGTTCACAGACCGGCAGAATTTGCAGAAAAACAGTAAGGAAAAGACATTTCAGTTATAGATTTAAAAAAAAAAAAACCCTGTGACAAAAATGCCGTATTTTGAGAGTAGTTTGTAAGGTTAGAGAGTATTTGTTATGTATGGAAGGTACTGAGAGATGAGGCTAAAATGATAGGCAGTGGCTAGATAATGAAAGGGCCGGCATGACTTGCAAAGAAGGTTTTGCTTGTTTTTTTTTTTTTTTTAAATCCTGAAATTGTAAAAGGAAAAATTTTTAAATTAACGAAGCATTTAAAAAATCAGATTTGCACTTCAGAAGTTTAAACTGGCAAGAGTGTGAAAATTGAATTAGAAGTGTGTAAGGCCATAGACAGTCAGCCCATATAGTAGGCTAACAGATTTGCGATTTATCAGTAGCTAAAACCACAGTAGTTAATGAAGCATAAACCAAAAAACCAAACCCAGTGCCATCGAGTTGATTCCGATTCATAGCAACACTATAGGACAGAGTAGAACTGCCCCATAGAGTTTCCAAGGAGCGCCTGGCGGATTTGAACTGCCGACCCTTTGGTTAGCAGCTGTAGCACTTAACACTACGCCACCAAGGTTTCCTATTGAAGCATATGAGGGCATTAAAGGATGAAGAGACTGAGGAGAAACAAGGAGAAGAAAGGTAACAAGAGGCGAATGTAGTGAAGGGAAGAAAAGGAAAGGGAAAAAAAGGGAGGGAAAGAAAAGAAAGGGAAATGGAAGAGAAGAGAAAGCAATAAAGAAGGGAAGGAGAGGAGATGAAGGGAAAAGACAGGGAAGAGAGAGGGAATAGTGTTCTCATGGTTTGAAAATAGTAGTAATGGCTATCACTTACTGAGGGCTCACCACGCACCACGCATCATAGTAAACCAAATCTGTTGCCATTGAGTTGATTCTGACTCATGGTGACCCCATGTGTTACAGATTAGAGCTGTTCCATAGGGTTCTCTCAGCTGTAATCTTTACATAAGCATATTGTCAGCCTCTTCGTCCACAGTACCACTGGGTGCGTTCAAACTGCCAACCTTTAGGTTAGTAGTTAAGCACAACCCATTTGATCCACACAGTAGTCCTTTCATAATTTTTTTTTTTTCAAATTTTGATCTTTACAACACTCTCAGGTGGGTATGATTATCATCTTCACTTCAAAGAAAGGATAACTATGTTTAGAGAGATGTGCCCAAAGTAATGTGCCCAAAGTAATCCAGATAGTCAACAGCAGAGCTGTTGTTGTTGGGTGTTGTCTGGTTAATTTCAACCCACAGCGACCTCATGTGACAGAGGAGAACTGCCCTAAAGGGTGTTCCGGGCTGTAATCTTTATGGAAGCAGACTACTGGGTCTTCCTCCCAAGGAGCCACTGAGTGTGTTCAAACTACTAACCTTTCGGTTAACAGCTGAGCACTTAACCACTGCACCACCAGGCCTCCTTAACACAGTGAAATAGGGACCTCAAATCTATATCTTTTTGACAACAGTTTAATTCAATCAGACTTTATGCTATAACACCTACCAGCCAATGTCACAAAGCTAAGCCAAAATAAGAGTACGAAAACTGACCAAGTAATAAACAATGGCCAATGCTGCCAAAGGCAAATAAAACAAACAAATAAATAAAGTAAGTACAATGTTTCAAAAACATATTCTTTAAGAGGTCACTGCTGATCTTGACAAAAACAGTTGCAGCTGAGTAGTAGAAGACAGGTTACAATAGGTTAAGGCAGTCATGGAAGTGAAATAGCTTAAAGACAGTGAATTTGGACTGTTCTTTCTTCTGGCCATGAAGGGGTTGAGGTAAGGGACCGAAAGTAGCTAAAGTGTCATGGAAGGAGTTTTTGCTTTTGTTCCAAAAATTCTAGGGTCATGAATATATTGTGTGCTGCAGGGAAAGTAAACAGTTGGATAGGTTCAAGAAATTGGATACAAAGCAGAAGGTTGAAGGAGGAGTAGTCTGAAGAAATACAACAGAGGAGATGGTTGAAATTGTGAGAATTCTGAAGGGATGGTGTCTAGAGGACTGAGATGGGAACTATCTTCAAACCTAAGGAGAGACTGTCCACTAAGAAAGTGAATACCCAAAAATATCTAAAAAAGGAGGAACTGAAGAAGTTTCTTCCTGAAACCTCTGTTTTCTTACGGAAAAGAGGAAAGTGAGGTGCATTTCATTAGCGATTGAAGTACATTTCTCATAAAGCATATGGTTTAGTATGACTATGATCAAAACTCTGAATCATTCACATTTCTCCTTATAATTTCTTAAGTTTCAACCATACAGGCTTTTATATACTTGGAAAAAAAATCTGTAGATATTCAAATAAAAATTAAAATCCCAGTTGGCTCAAATTTTCTTTTCAGCCCTCAATTACCTTGTACTTATATTCTTCCTGGGAACCCTGGTGGTGCAGTGGTTAAAAGCTACATCTAAGACCAAAAGGTCAGCAGTCTGAATCGACCAGGCACTCCTTGGAGACCCTATGGGGCACTTCTACTCTGTCCTACAGGGTTACTATGAGTTGGAATCGACTCGACGGCAACGGGTTTGGGTTTTGTTTTGGTTTTTTCTTCCTAATTACTACCAAAAATTATATACACAATCAAGCCTGTATTTGTTCAGTGGTTTTTCCTCTCTCCTGAAAATATCACTAACTTGCAAGTTCCTGTTTCAGAAATGCAATATATATAATTATAAATATTAATCTTAATCAATGTGTTCTTTCATTGGGATAACTGGTGATACAGGGAGGCTGGGGGGAGTGTTCACCAATTAGAATATCTTATCTAAAAGTTCATAAAATGTTGTGAATAGAAACACTGAGGATGATTTTAAAAACACGCATGGGTCTTTAAGCACAAGGTCTCACTGAAATCAAGCTAAATGCAAAATAATCAGACCTTTGAACAAATTGAAAATTTATTTGGAACTTGCTCTCTTTAAAGTGAATGTGAGGCATGACTAATAAATGCTATGAAGATATATAGTTATAATTAAGTGAACTACCAATCTGTTTTGTCGTGGTGTAGAACACTTTCAGAGATGAAAATCTTACTTATAGGAATTTTCACGACCATAAATCATGACCTTAGTAAATCTATAGGGTTGCATTATTTTACATAGCTATGGATATTACAAGCAAGTCATTTTTCCTTCTAGTTTTTCAGATTTAGGGTCTTGTATTCAGAATGTATACCCATCTGGGACACAGCATTCTGGAATTTTTAACAAGATATAAAATTTCATTTTCATGGAAAGACAGCCTTATTGTTAAGATCACATATCAAGTAAATGAGAAAAGACATGTACATGTGTTTGTGGGTGCTTAGAGGGGAAAAACAGAGAGGGGAATTGAAAGAAGGAACTGGAAAATAATCACCCCATAAAAAGTCAACCACTGTCTCAGGAGTAGTAAATTATAAGTTGAGGGAGCAATTTGAAACAGGAAGTTAGGATCGAATGCAGAGCTTGTAAAGTTAAAATATTGCAAAGTTGGAGTAAGAAATTTTAAAAGTAATTTTAAGGCATGAAATTTTTTGGAAATGTGCCATAAAGTTATTTTGTTATTTTTTTTTCACTTCTAAAAAAGTATACTGTAATGCCAACTATAAAATTTCCTGTGAATTGAGGCAGCAATTATATGTTAGAAAAACTATATTTCCTTTACAGAGGCAAACTTTACATGTGCATTTTTTTTGTTGAAACCTAACTTTCTAATTATTATGTTGAATATTTCTTATATTTTGTTCTGATATTGTAACACTATTTTCAGCCTGATTAAAGAAATTGTTTTAAAAAGCCATTTTATGTTCAACTACTTAATGAGAACCATTAAAAGTGACGACGGAACTAAGGAGTGGAGAAAAGAAAGGAAAAAAAAAATACACGAAGGAAGCCAGTTGCTCCCTATCTCCCCGTACTGTCCTCAAGTGCTCCCCAGAAGATTTCAAAAACCTCTAGCTTTTCCCCGACATATGGCCCATTCTTTATCACTGATAGTGGAATCAAATCCATGAACTATGAAGTTGCCTGTTCTCTGAGCCTAACTTATCCTCCACTGAAACGAGTATTTCTGTATTCATTCAGAATAGCAACTTCTATGCAGTAACTTTTAATGGTTTAAGCACAAACCTATATCAGAATCAAAATCACAAATTTTAGGGCTAGAAGGGACCTTGGAATTATTCCAATCTAACCTACTCATTTTGTGGGTTTTGTGCAAATTTCAATGTCAATTCCAATGCAGGCTGTATCAAACTACACTAACTTGTTTTCTTTCAACAGCTGTCCACTGGAGCAAGATTTAGGAAATATGAGACTTATGTTTATCTTACTTGCATTATTCTCTGTTCAATTCTTGTGTCACTTACTAAAAACAGTCTTTTATTTAAAAAATTATATGGTCTAGCCCTCACGAGAGCACAATTCATTCATTTAAAATTATCTATTGGGCTCCTAATATGTGCTAGATATTGGCTCAGTCCCAAAAGATACGAAGGTAAGTATAATGAAGATGGACTTGTTCTAAAATAACTCCGCAGTGACAGGGACAGACTTGACCCAAACAACCTTAAAATGTTATAAGCAGATCTCTGACTTCTGTTTGGAGAACAATACAAGTTAAGTTGTTACCTATAACTCAACATAAAATGTATTAGATTATTTAGCCTTTCAACGTGGTATGCTTTCAGTTTTAAAATATTATTTTTTTTACTGTTTAAACCACTATATAACTATATATTACATTTTTTTATTTTTACATTTTTTATTACTTTTATTATATCATTTATTTTTGCTTTTCAAACATTTTTCTCTTTCTTTCTTCTATCTGTCAAAAGCTACTAGCTTGACAAATCACATTATCACCTCCATTTCTAGTAACCACCAAACAATAACTTAAAAGATTCAATCCATGATTAAATGGCAGTTTAAATGTTAACAACTGAATTAATTTTAATATGCTGTTACCTTGTTAGTTTTCCTATTTGAAGTTTTCTATTGCTACTTTAACAAAAAGAACATTAACCATGTTGTCTTTACAGATTGCTCACTTATTCAAATGGCTATTACTCATCTACTAAAAATAAGGTGTACATGGGTTTAATAGAACAAGGCTTTCTGAAACTATACATCAAGGAGAAAGTTTTATAGCTTTAGTATTGCTTACAAATCAATTCTTTAGAGTTGGTCTGCCATTAGTAGCTTTTAAGACTGCCTAGAGCTGTGTCATTCACTGCTATTTTGACACATTAATGCACTAATGGTATGTGCAGGCTGACATAACTTCTCTCAAGCTCTATTACAATAATTATCAAGACCTTTCTACAAGACATGCAAAGTTAAGCAAGGTGACAAAGAGTATGTAAATACTCAAGTATTCCTGAAGCATTCCATTTAAAATGACAGTGAATAATTAAGAAACCATAAAAACACTGAAATAAGAACTGTCTACTGAGAACCTTGTCAGAGGAAAGAAACCATGAATAAAAGAGACAGTCACTTAGAAGTGATGGCAGGTACATTCAAATATCCATTTTCTTTTTTTTTTATAAAACAAGGTTAAAAGTTATAACATGATAACACAAATCACATACCCTATGACTTATTGATGGTTTTTAATTAAATGAGTATACATTTAAGAAGCATATAATATAATATAATAAAAATGGAATTGCCCTCAAAAGTTATTCTGCCTTTAGTGGGAAGATAGATGAAATTTTTAATATGAATTAGTAAACATGACCCACTCCAGGGAAAAAATTGGTCATTGGCAAAAAAGTACTTGATCTCCCTTCTCTAGTCTGCTTCCTCCATTTTATCATATTCCAGACTAAAAGGAACAAAATTCCCCCAAATAATCTTCCTGCTATGTTACTTCTGTCAAAAATATGAAATGCCTTCCTGTTACCAATCTCATCACATGTAAACTGATTTTCATCACCCTGGCTGGCTCTCTATTCCAGCTCAGTCTCAACCATCTTTCCACCAATCTGACGCTACTTTGATGGAAAACCTCTTCATTGCAGTGCTTTTCACCCTCACTTCTTTGTAGCCTTTGAATGGCCTATTTGTGGAATCATGGTGTTCCAGCGGACAGTGGAGCCAATATTAGGGAAGTTAATTCTTCACTTCTAAAAATTTAAACCCAACAAACAAATAAAAATGGTGGCTTAGGTTTAAGACTTAAAAAAAAAGAACTAGTTGCAAATAGAAGAAATTAAATGGTAGTGCCTAGAAGAGATGGAGAAGTGAAGGGTTGGAAAGTGATGAGAACCCCGTGCTCTGCTCTTCATTACCCCTCCCCCCAGCAAAGCTCCCTAGGTGGTGGAGATGGGTAGGTACAATTCCTAATATGTATGAGGATCTAGAGTAGAGGGCATCAGTGCTCTCTTTCCACCTGCTTGCCCTGTGACACATCAAGGTCCAGAAAGTTCCCCAGAGTTCCATATCACAGGAAAATAAAATTGAGATAGCTGTGTGGAGAGATTGGCATAGGCAAATTCACTGAGACCCCAGAACTCTAGTGAGGTACATGAGGAATGTAAAATTTCACCTATTATTAGAAGAATGAAAAAAAAAATAAGAAATGAATGTTAGATCTAGCAGACACTGAAAGGCCCTCATGGTCATAGTGAGGGATATAACAAAGGAAAGTGGTATTAAGTGGGGATGTAGACACCTCTCCAAATGCCAGCATAGATGGATGATCCCAGGCAGGAATGTACTAACTCAGTAGATGATGTCAACAGAAGGTGCCATTAGCACAACTATCTCCTTGCTATCTTTAGACAGGACACTACACAGGTGGGAAGTTAGATAATTCCAAAAAGAATGAGAGCAGAGAAAAGGGGGGGGGGGGAGGAGGGAGGTGGGAGGAGAAGGACGGAATGAGAGATGGAATGAGAAAGAAGAAGAGGGATGGATAAATCCTGAACGCAGCTTGATGAGAGATCAGGTTTGGATCAGAATGCCAGTGTTAATTCCCAATTCTCTCAGTTACTATGTACCCTTAAGCAAGTTACCTAACGTTTCTGGACCTCAGTGTCCTTATCTGTAAAATAAAGATAACAATATTACCTACATCATAGGACTGCTGTAAAGATTAAATGAAGCACTACATATGAAGAGTTTTAAAAAGGCAAAACAGTTAAGTTATAGTATGGCCAGACACCAAGTGAAATACATGTGGCTCAATGGAATTAAAAAAAAAAAAAAAAAAACCCCGTGCTATCAAGTCGATTCCGACTCATAGCGACCCTATAGAACAGAGTAGAACTGCCCCACAGAGTTTCCAAGGAGCGCCTGGCGGATTTGAACTGCCGACCTTTTGGTTAGCAGCCATAGCACTTAACCACTACGCCACCAGGGAATGGAATACTTGTATAGAAATGAAAAGTAACTGAAGTTGTAAAAGGAGATGTGGATCAGGCCGTAAGGGCAAGATAAGGACTTGGGTCTAGATCCTGTGTTCTACATGCAGAGGCTCTAGTACAAGTAGATATGTGGTCGATGCATGAGCAAATGGGTGATAGGAAGTCAATAAAGACCTGTAAACAGGATGAAATATGTATAAAACATTAGGTTTTAAAGAATAAACTTACAAAGTTAGATTGGGAAAAGGAGAAGGGCTTGAAAACAATAAATATAATAAAGATATTCATTATTATCCATAACAATATGCAAAGAACATTGACAAGAATAATAGCACTGAAAATTAAAAGGAATTTATCATTAGAAATTTAAATCAGAAAAAAATATAGTAAAAAGATACTACTGCAAAAATCATATATCTCAAAATACTGTGATTTCCAAAAGACCAAAAAGGAAAGAGTAAAAGAAAGAGAAGAGAGGGGGGAGGGAGGGAAGGAAGGAAGGAAGAAGGAGGGAGGGAAGGAAGGAAGGAAGATGGAGGGAGGGAGGGAGGGAGGAAGGAAGGAAGGAAGGAAGGAAGGAAGGAACGAAGAAAGGAACGAAGGAAGGAACGAAGGAAGGAACGAAGGAAGGAAGGAGAAAATAAAAGAAATATTCTGTGCAACACCAAAGACATTGTTACATTTATAGGAAAAACTAAAATACTTAAGCCTATACATTGCATGAAGTCCCTGAGTGGTATAAGCAGTTAACCTGCTCAGCTGCTAACCGAGAGGTTGGAGGTTCAAGTCCTCCCAGAAGTATCTTAGAAGAAAGGCCTGGCAATCTATTTCCAAAAAAATCAGCCACTGACACACATGTGGGTCCCCATGATTTGGAATCAACTCAACAGAAACTATTTTGCTTTTTATTTTCCTCCCACAGATTGTACACAGGGCCTAGCCTTGGAAAATCTCCGAGGCTAGCAGCATGATTCCTTGTAACAATCTTTATTTGTGAACTCTGGATGTTAAGTGTACAAGTCAGAAAATCTCAAATCATGACTTCCTGTGGATTTTTTTTAAGAATAAAAAAAAGTATTGAGATTTTGCCATCACATGTAATTAAGTTAGGCTCTTGTAAATCGCTCTGCATATACTGCATAAACTTGTTACAGAGCCTTTTGCAGGTCCTGGTCCAAAATATTAAGAACTACTACCCAATCCACTAAGACAGTTCTACCTTTGTGCTCTGGAGAAAACAGTATTTCAGAAAAAGTGATTTGCAATATTTCTACTTCTCAGATTCATTATAAAATTTAATTATTCCTTAAGGACACAATGACATTTATAGAGGAACACTTATAAGAAACACATTTTTTTTCTTCAGAAACCAGCCTACACAGAAAGTAGATAGCATTTAAAAGATAAATTTTTATTTCCAAATAACAGATTTTGTTTGTTTTTAGAGTTTGTAGAATATATACAAATCAGAACCTGAAGAAGTAATAAAACTCACCTTGGTTTGAATAGGCAGGTAGGTGCACAGTAAAACTTTGCTTTAAAACAAAGAATCAATTACAATCTCTGAAAATTAATTCCACACTTCTGAGAATTATGTTGTTAAAATTTATTTTTATATCATATATGATATTAAAACATTTGCATTCTGATAAAGAAACATATAATTAGTTGACTGTTTTTTAATTATTGTGCATTATTAGATGGTGTATTGAAAAGAATAAAACTAAATATATCATTTCCCCATGAATTCCATAATCACTGTGGTGTTTGAAATTGTCTCTTTTGCCTCTAGACAATCATTCATTTTGCCTAAACAAATAGTGAATAACTTAATACGGGGCCAACAAATCAACATCGGAGAGTTAAAGAATTTAGGGAGTAAGGAAAACAGAAATTGTCTATGCCAATCTACTGATTTAATTGATTGGAAATCAACCATATACTTTTAAGTAAATTGTTCCATGTTGGTACAGGTAGAGGTAGAGCTAGGGCTAGAACCATGGCTTCCCAACACTCAGAGCAATGCTCTGTCTCTTGAACCAGTCAGGGTCATTGGCTAGAACTGACCAATGAATAAAGCAATATTCAGAAATGCACTTTGGATACCATGAGATGAACATGACATGGAATTGGTATTAACAACAACAAGAACGAGCACTATCTTTGGAAGTGTTCTTGAAAAATTGAGCTAGAATTCTTATCTTCAGCTGAATTAACCATATGGTCTAACCTTTCCATACATAATTTACACCAAAAATTATATTTAAAAATTTGAACTAATATTAACATAGGGTTTTCTTGGCTGTAATTTTTATGGAAGCAGATCATCAGGACTTTGTTCTATAAAACCACTAGCTGGGTTCAAACCTTCAACCTTTCGGGTAGCAGCCAATCTCGAATCACTTGTGCCACCCAGGCTACTTAATATTCACTTAGCTATTTTAAATCAATACGCTAACATAAAAGCCATTAATACACATTTTATTTAGAGGTCACTACTGGAACTTGAATCATATATAATAATGAAAATTTTACAAAGCAAACTTGACAAACCATTCTGCAGGTGATGTGCAGTTTTTGTCTAATCTTAGTATTTTCAGCTTGGAGAGTAGGGATGATTTATACACACGCACATAGAAATGCTACTGAATGATCCTAAACATGGGCAATAAAAATGGCAGAAATTTTGGTTGTACAGTTGAACAATAAATTAAATACTGGTATGGCCTGGAGGAGTTTTAAGAACTGTATTTTTACACAAATAACACATTCGTTTGCCAACTGTGCCCTCCCCCCATAAGATATTTTCATAAGTGCACTATGCTAACTTTTTTTTACAGCAACACATAAAAAAAAAAATTGGCATATTGGCACTTAAGAAAATACCTCATGGGGGAAGGGCATGGTTGGCAAATGTAGAAGGCACGTGTTATTTGCGTAAAAATGTGGTATGTGGACAGCTTAAGGACAATGGTTGACCATCTATACTGAATAATTTAAACAATCATATGACTCAAAGCAGAAGCTTGGAAAGAATAATCTGTCCTAACTCCTTTTAGCTATGATATCACAATTCTAAATTCTTGAAATATGATGTACTCCTATACCACATAAGATGTTTTTCATTTGTGAATGGAAGAGCTTCCTCCACAATAGGGAAGTAGCTCCTTAAAGAAAACCCGGCTAGTCAAACAATTTAAAATGTCATGCTGCTTTAAAGTTACAACTTTAAAGCAATGCAAAGCATTTTTATCCACTGTATAAATAGCACATGGTATTTGACATTTTCCTATCATTTTATGGCTTTAGACGCATAACCTGAAATTTTCATAACAAAAATTTACTTAAATATGTTCGAGGAGTAGAAAGAGCATGCAGAAGCTTTGGAATCAGATGGCGCAATGGTTAAGCACTCAGCTGCTAACCAGAAGGCCAACAGTTGGAACCCATGAGCAGCTCCACGGGAGAAAAGACCTGGTGATTTGCTCCTGTAAAGATTACAGCCTAAGAAACCTTTTGGGGGCAGTTCTACTCTCTCCTATACAGTCGTTATGAGTTGGGATCTACTTGGTAACACCAACAAAACTTACCAACTGGGTAAATATTTTAAATACTAAGTCTCATTTTCATCATTTATGAAAATAGAGACTATATCTATACTTCCTAGGGTAGTTATAAAGATTAACTGAAATAATATATGAATTTCTAGTAAGCACATGATGCTCAATAAATGAGTTCTCTTATATTACTGTACTCATATCCTTTCATTATGGAGCTATATAAAATAGAATTAGTGATTACCAGCAAGTTAGTACCAGTAAAGTGTGCATTAAAGTTTTCAAAGAAATGATTGCCTATTAGGGAAAAAAAGTTTTTTTTTTTTTAATATGAAGTACTGATATTGTATAACCACAGAGACCAAAGAATAGTAATATTGGTCAGTAAGTGCATCTTCTCTAGGGTGAAGAAATTCCCCTCAGCAAACAACAAATGATCATTCACTTAACATTCATTTATTTAGAAACAATTACGTGACAGTCACTGCACTAGGTGTTGGCAACAGAGTGACAAACGAATGCATATACAGACCTGAGGGTACGGAATTCACTGCAAAATGAGGGAGATAACCATGATTAAAATAATCACAGTAATGAGTATGTAATTAAAACCTCAGATAAGACATGCATGAGTCTCTAAAGGAAGAATCACACCTAGGCTCAGGGGGCAGACTTTCTGAAGGAAGAGGCTTTTGCTGACCAAGCATCCAACAGAGTAATAAAGTTTTGGTGTCTGGAGTAGACAATGGAAACTCCAGGTAAAAATCACAGCATACTAGAAAAGTTGAACCACAGAACAACATGTAAGAATTCTATTTATGTCACACACACACACACAAAAACCCAGCGCCGTCGAGTCGATTCCAAGTCATAGCAACCCTATAGGACAGAGTAGAACTGCCCCATAGAGTTTCCAAGGAGCACCTGGCGGATTCAAACTGCAGACCCTTTGGTTAGCAGCCTTAGCACTTAACCACTGTGCCACCAGGGTCTCCTGTCACAATATAGAAGCTAGCAAAATATGGAGTGACTGAAATTAAGATATGCTGGGCTAAGAAAAAAAGAGCTATTAAATTTGTCTAATTTGTAACTTCGTCATTTCTCACTAGTAAAATTACTTCAAACAATCCCTAGATTAAAGTACAGGTGTGCTAGACTTGCTCCTTTTTGGTTGTTTGTCTCAACTTTATAACAGAGTAAACAAACAAAAATAATCTACAAATCTAATTTTCTTGAAAGAAATTTTGGAATTTCTTTGATGAGCAAGGTACATTTAGTGTTACATTGTTGTGATTTTTTTGTCATAATTTAAAGGCAGCTCCTTATTTTATCTTCCTTGATTAATCATTATGGTCTCTTCACATTAATGACAGCTTGGTCCTCACTATTTTGTTGAAACCCAGGTCAGCATAGCTCTTATCTTAGGCTTTTTATTCTAATGGGATTCAGAGAAGCTAGTCTTTTTTTTTTTTTTTTAAATAGAAAGACTAACATATCCTTCATCCTATAGCAATCATGTCTTTCAGAGTATAATATCCTGAGATTCTTCCTTATTAGGATTATCTTGTCTCTATCTCTGAGTTTCTCCCTAGAAAATGTTTGTATAACCAATCACTCAAAATGGATTATATTGATTTAAAAGTGTACAATTTCTAGAAGACTTAGAAGAAAATATTTAGATATAGTTAAGATTTCTCCAAATATGAAAAGCACTAACCACATAAGAAAAAAATGATAATCTGTAATTTATTAAAACTATGAATACCTTTTCTTCAAAAAAAAATTAATAAAATGAAAAGGCAAACTACAAATGTGAAAAAATTATTTTCAACACATACAGCTGAGTTAAAAAATTGTATCAAGGGTGTATAAAGAAGTCTTATCATTCAATAAGAAAAAAACTTAATAAAAGGTAGACATAAGATTTAAACCAACTCTTTATAAAAGAAGAAATATGTGTGGCCAATAAGCAACAGAAAATGATGTTCAATATCTTTAACAGAAACATGCAAATTAAAACCACAACGAGATGTTACTATATACCCCTTTACAACTAAAATTAAAAGAACTGACAAATCAAGTATTGGCTAGAATGTGGAACCACTGGAACTCTCATACATTGCTGGTGGTATGTAAAATGGCTCCATCTCTTTGGAAATGGTTTCTGCAATTTCTAAATAATAAAGATATACTTACTACATGACATGGCAATTGCTTTTCAAGTTATTTACCAAGAAGTACGAAGATACGTATTCACAAAAAGGCTTGTGTACAAGTGTTCATTCTGGTTTATTCAGAGATCCCCAAATTAAAAATAACTCAAATGTCCATCAACAGGACAGTTGATAAATAGATTAAGGTACAATTACACAATGGAAGACTATTTAACATAAAAATGAAAGAATTTGTTAATATATGAAACAGCATGAAAAAAATCTCAAAAAATGATGTAATAGTACATACTGCATGATTGCAGGGAAGTAATCTACAGTCTAATGATTATATCAGAAGTTTCTCATATCTGGGAGTAAGCAAGGGGAACAGACTGCAAAGGAGCATGTGGAAATTTTTTGGCAAGAAGAAAATGTGATCCATCAATTAGAATGGTCGTTCGTACACGGGCGTTAACATTTGTCAAAACTTAACAAATTATATATTTAAAGTGCATTTTCTTATACATAAACTATGCCTCAATAAAGTTGTTTAAAAACAATAAATGTAGCAAACACAAAAATGTTATTTGATTAAATAAGAAATACATTTCCATTCAATAAGTAATCTGATATTTCAGGAAAGTATAGATATTAAGTTGAAGGTATTAATTTATTCCTCAACAAATTCTTTTACTTGGCCTATGAGTAGTGCTTTGAGTCCCTACCATGTACTGTTCCTGGCTCCATATAGTACTTCCTGTACTATAATAAAATATGTCCAGTAAGATAGGTAATTCTGAACAATTGTTGAACTGTATCACGCATGCATATATATATATGTATATATATATAACTATTATGTGAGTGTTTAAATATATATCTTTTCTACAAAACTTGAACTTGTTTTCTTATCCATTGCTTTAGTAGGACAAACATATTTTATGAAAACTTAGTATGAGCACATTTTAGTGAAACAAATTATTTCTATCATCCCTTTAAGGCACATTCCATTTTCCTCCTATTCTGTAATGAATATAATTAATCTGTATTATGTTTCACCATGTCTTTCAAGAATTCCTCTTCCATTTGCTTTTCTTAATTTGAGGAAAGCACACTTCCATTCTGTTTACGTGTCTGGTGACAGGGCAGTCTATTTAATTTTCTTTGTAGGTTGCTTTACGTCCCCAAGTTAGAAGAAAATCTTTGTTTTGTTTCCTTTTAAAGAATACAGTCATGGTATAAATATATCCAAGAAACAGCATTTCTTTAAAAAAATAAAGAGAATATAATTCTCATTTTCCTAGTAGCAAAATAAACAAACTAATGCATTTCAAATTCTTTTAAAAGTTATATTAAAATTTTAACTGCAAATATAGATATATTGAAAACTGAACAAATCTAAAGACTTAAGTATATACTTTGTACTTTGTCATCTCAATTCAGTAAAATCACTAAATATACTTCTATTAGATGAAGTAATTGTACTATTATTATTGGATTAAAATATTATAAAAGTCCATTCATCCACAATTCTAGAATTTCCATGTCACAAGTTACCTATGAAATTATTAGGAC
The DNA here is from genome assembly GCF_030014295.1 of Loxodonta africana. Taxonomy (NCBI): domain Eukaryota; kingdom Metazoa; phylum Chordata; class Mammalia; order Proboscidea; family Elephantidae; genus Loxodonta; species Loxodonta africana. The sequence goes on along the minus strand of NC_087346.1, from coordinate 53,600,104 downwards.
ATACCTAGATGGTATTTCCTAATGAATCTGTACTCTATAAATTATTGTTAGATTTTTTAATAATTTTTTCTTATTCAAATATTGAAGAAGTGTAGCTCAATGAGTGACTCACTTTCTCCATCAATATGGGTTTTGCATCTATTTTTTTTTATCTATATAAATATATAAGAATATAACTCAAATATATGTACAGACAAACATGAGTCAGTTTTAGATGTCACTAGTCTCAGGATTGAAGCCCTGGTGGCACAGTAGTTAAGAGCTTGGCTGCTAACCAAAGAGTTGGCAATTGGAATCCACCAGCCATTCCTTGGAAACCCCATGGGGCAGTTCTACTCTGCCATACAGAGTCATTATGGGTCAGAAGTGACTCAATGACAACAGGTCTTTTTTTTTTTTTTTTTGGTTTTAGTATTAGGATTACATATTTTTATGGTTATGCAAACAAAATTTCCCTAGCAGACTAAAAGAATTAAGATATTTGTCTAAGCAATGACTTCAATATCAGTTTATTTAAAAAAAAAAAAACCACTGGTGTCCAGTTGATTCTGATTTATGGGGACACCATGTATTACAGAGTAGAAGTGCTCCATACGGTTTTCTTGGCTATAAGCAGTTCATCAAGATTTTCTTTTTGCAGAGCTGCTGACTGTGATTGAACCTGCAACTTTAGGTTAGCAGCCAATAGCAAACTGCTTACACCACAGTGATATAAAGCATGTTCATTCATTCATACAATTATGAACTTACTATAGCATAACCTTTGTTTTTCCAGACTGCTTCAGGTAAAGAGAAAACTAAAAAAATGTTTAACAATAACTATGCGACAAAATACTCATCTATTTCTGAAACTAATCAGTGCTATCACTAGGAGAATCCAAGAAGGTCCTAAGGAAGTGCAGAACCACAAGTTGCAAAGAGTCTAGGTCTCTGAATTACCAGGTGAAAGGTCCCTGCTTATCTGAAATATCACATGGGAATGTTATGGAATTGACTATTGTTATTTGTGTGAGACATTATGCATTTTTTACTGGAATTATATTTTTATGAAGGTGTTAATATATTTGCTCCTATAATTCTTAAATACTAGTGGGGGGAGAAAAAATAAACAAATAAAAGAATAAAACAATAAGTAAATAAATAAATGAATTAGTATATTGTTGTTAGGTACCATCAAGTTGATTCTAGCTCATAGTGACCATACCACAGTATGAAACACTGCCCTGTCCTGAGTCATGCTCACAATTGTTGTTATGCTTGAGCCCATTGTTGCAGCCACCGTGTCAATCCACCTTGTCGAGGGTCTTTCTCTTTTTCACTGACCCTCTATTTTACCAAGCATGACGTCCTTCTCCAGGTACTGATCTCTCCTGACAACACGTCCAAAGTATGTAAGGCGCAGTCTTGCCACCCTTGCTTCCAAGGAGCATTCTTGTTGTACTTCTTTCAAAACAGATCTGTTCGCTCTTTTGGCAATCCATGGTATACTCAGTAGTCTTCGCCAAAACCAAAATTCAAAGGTGTCAATTCTTCTGTGGTATTCCTTATTCATTGTCCAGCTTTCACATGCATATGATGTGATTGAAAATACCATGGCTTGGGTCAGGTGTGCCCTGGTCTCCAAGGTGACATCTTTGCTTTTCAACACTTTGAAGAGGTCCTTTGCACCAGATTTGCCCAAAGCAATGCATCTTTTGATTTCTTGACTGCTGCTTCCATGGGTGTTGATTGCGGACCCAAGTAAAATAAAATCCTTGACAACTTCAGTCTTTTCTCTCTTTATCATGATGTTGATCATTGGTCCAGTTGTGAGGAATTTTGTTTTCTTTATGTTGACATATAATCCATACTGAAGGCTGTAGTCTTTGATCTTTAATAATAAGTGCTTCAAGTCTTCTTCACTTTCAGCAAGGAAGGTTGTGTCATCTGCATAATGCAGGTTGTTAATGAGGCCTCCTCCAATCTTGGTGCCCCATTCTTCTTCATATAATCCAGCTTCTTGAGTTATTTGCTCACCATATAGACTGAACACGTATGGTGGAAGGATACAACCCTGACGCGCACTTTTCCTGACTTTAAACCACTCAGTATCCACTTGTTCTCTCCGGACAACTGCTTCTTGATCTATGTGCAGGTTATTCATGAGCACAATTAAGCGTTCTGGAATTCCCATTCTTCTCAATGTTATCCATAATTTGTTATGATCCACACAGTTGAATGCCTTTGCAGAGTCAATAAAACACAGGTAAACATCTTTCTGGTATTCTCTGCTTTCAGCCAAGATCCATCTGACATCAGCAATGATATCCCTGGTTCTGTGTCCTCTTCTGAATCCTCTTGAATTTCTGGCAGTTCTATGTCAACATACTTTTGAACGATCTTCAGCAAAATTTTACTTGAGTATTATATTAATGATATTGTTCAATAATTTCCACATTTCATGGGATCACCTTTCTCGGGGATAGGCATAAACATGGATCTCTTCCAGTCAGTTGGCCAGGTAGCTGTCTTCCAAATAACTTGGCATAGATGAGTGAGCATTTCCAGAGTTGCATCCATTTGTTGAAACATATCAACTGATACTCCATCAATTCCTGGAGCCGTTTTTTGCCAATGCCTTCAATGCAGCTTGGACTTCTTCCTTCAGTACCATTGGTTCCTGATCATATGCTACCTCTTGAAGTGGTTGAACATAGACCAATTCTTTTTGGTAAATGACTTTGCATATTCCTTCCACTTCCTTGGATTCTTCATGAGTCGTTTAATATGGTATTAATTAATACCATGAATAAAATATACTATGACATATCATAAAAGCTACTTTATAGTGAGTTAAAAAAAAAAGAAAGTCTCTCTGAGGAACTAATAGTTATGCAGAGACATTAAACATGTGAAGAAACCAGCCTGCAAAAATCCTGGGAAAAATCTATAGGAGAACAGGTATAGCTGGAGCTTAGGCCATTCAAAACTGATTATGTCTTAAGCAGAGTGAGCAAAAGAGAAAAGTCCAAAACTAGGTAGTAGTCAGATTATGTAGAGGCTTGGAAAACATGTTAAGAAGACTAGATTTTATTTATTTTAATTTATAACTTTTCTTTTTCTATGTAATTTATTCTTTCGCAGTTCTGGAAGCCAAAAATTAAGGTGTTGGCAGAGCCACGCTCCCTCCAGAGGCTGTGGAGGAGAATCTGTTGCCTGCGGAACTCAGTCTCTGAGCTTCTGGTGGGCTTGTCAGATGCATCACTCCAACCTCTGCCTCCATCTTCATATCATCTCATCCTCTGTGAATACGTGTCTTCTCTTTTGTGTCAAAATTTCCTCTCTTTATCTTCTAAGGATATTTGTCGTTTTGTTAAAAAAACAAAACAAAAACAAACCCATTGCCGTGAAGTCAATTCCAACTCATATCAACCCTGTAGGGCAGAGTAGAACTGCACCATAGAGTTTCCAATGAACAACTGGTGGATTTGAACTGCCGACCTTTTGGTTAGCAGCCATGGCAATTAACCACTATGCCACCAGGGTTTCTTTAGGGCCCATTCAAATAATCCAGAATGATTTTATCTAAAGGTTCTTAATTACATTGGCAAAGACCTTTTTTATTTTTTTTTTAAATAAGGGATTAGGAAAAAAAACAAAGTTATATACAAATTGCAGATATTAGGAAATGGACATATCTTTTCAAGAGCCACCACTTAACTCACCGCACCCATTTAGGAGGAACATGTGAGGGTATACACCTGGGGTTAATACACATTGTTTTGACATCCCATATCCAATAGCCTTTCACCCCACTGATAAGCTAAGCTTTGTCCCTCCTGAAACCCAAATATCTTAAATATTTCCTAGTTTAATATGAAATATCTGCCCACACAGACCATCTTCTCCTCTGAGGGCATTTGTTGCACTGTTGCATAGATACTCACCTGTTCCCACCCTCTATTGTCCCAGGAGGTCCACAGGTTTCTCATACAAATATATTTACTAGAAATTCATTCTGGAAAACAAGTTGTCAGGTTTAGGATTCTTCACCAACGGACACTAATAAATCCCATATCAATAATCTCAAGCTTTCTGTACTCACTTGAAGCATACTTGTCTAGAAAATAAACTCAGAGTATAAAGAAGAAACTCCCTTTGGCAGAAACATATTGAGAAAAAAATTCATTTTTTTGGACTTATTATTAAAGAGATGGACTTACTGCTTACAGCTTAGATATTCATTTATAAAAAGCAAACAGCATGCAAGTCTATGGAGGCAATTCCTACCAGAAGTACTTTCTGCTTCAGCTCTGAAAATGCAATTTTAATTGAGATATAGAATGTGAAGCTTAAAGGAACTTTAGAAATCATATAACCCTCTTTAATCATTTAAAAAATGAAGACACATGCCAGACAATTATTCAAGCCTTCATTTTGCCTGATACCTTTGTCTTTTTATTTAGGATATAATACCGGAGTCAAAATTCTGATAAGAGAAAATATTCTGCCTAGATTTATGTGATAATTAAAATTATGTCTGATTTAATACTGTCACCGTTCCTTTCATTCTTTCAGATACACTACATTTATATAATTTTCTTCTGTAATGTTGTAAACTAGGTATACGTCCCTTAATTTTGATCCAATCTTCTAGAGAGCCTAAGTAAAGGCTTTTAAAGTTTATCAAATTTTAGTAAGAATCAGCTGGGGAACTTATTAAACACACAGATGGTGGCTTCAGTAGATCCTGGTAAGATTCAAATGTTTGTGCGATTACCAGTTTCCTTGATACATGTGATCTCCTGCCCCTGCTTTAGCGTATTACAATAGAAACACTTCCAAAAGGGATGAAAACTAAAAAAGCTTTTTTCGCCCCAAAGATAACAATTTTATCAACAAGGAAACTCTATAAAGAAGTCACTACAAGTTTAGCCTAAAATTAAACATATTTGTAAAATAGCTTTCTAACAAAGTTATCATCCCCTGGAGGGATGATACTGATTGCGTTGATCTTTGGGCAATGCATCGAGATGCAAGGCTTAGCCACCTGTTTGGGATTTATCAACCAAACCAACTTAGTAGATCCAAGGGCAGGCATGGAAATCTACGTTCTTAACCTACCCCAGGGGACTTCCTACGAATTCTTGGAAGTTTGAGAAGTGTTGTTGTTGTTGTTGTTAGGTGCGGTCTTGTCAGTTCTGACTCATAGTGACCCTATGCACAACAGAATGAAACACTGCCCGGTCCTGTGCCATTCTCACAATTGTTGTTATGCTTAAGTCCACTGTTGCAGCCACTGTGTCAACCCACTTCATTGAGGGCCTTCCTCTTTTCCGCTGACCCTGTTCTTTACCAAGCATGATGTCTTTCTCCAGGCACTGACCCCTCCTGACAACATGTCCGTAGTATGTAAGACGCAGTCTCGCCATGCTTGCTTCGAAGGAACATTCTGGTTTTACTTCTTCCAAGACAGATTTATTCATTCTTCTGGAAGTCCATGGGATATTCAATATTTTTCGCCAACACCACCATTCAAAGGCATCAATTCCTCTTTGGTCATGCTTATTTATTGTCTGGCTTTCAAATGCACATGATGTGATTGAAAATACCATGGATTAGGTCAGGCCCACCTTAGTCTTCAAGGTGACATCTTTGCTTTTCAACACTTTAAAGAGGTGTTTTGCACCAGATTTGGCCAATGCAATGCATCTTTTGATTTCTTGACTGCTGCTTCCATGGCTGTTGATTGTGGATCCAAGTAAAATGAAATCCTTGACAACGTCAATCTTTTCTCTGTTTATCATGATGTTTACTGGTCCAGCTGTGAGGATTTTTGTTTTCTTTACGTTGAAGTGTAATCTATATTGAAGGCTGTGGTATTTGATTTTCATCAGTAAGCGCCTCAACTCTTCTTCACTTCCAGCAAAAAACGTTGTCTCATCTGCATAATGTGGGTTGTTAATGAGTCTTCTTCCAATCCTAATGCCCCATTCTTCTTCATATAGTCCAGCTTCTCGGATTATTTACTCAGTATACAGATTAAATAGGTATGGTGAAAGGATACAACTCTGACACACGCCTCTCCTGACTTTAAACCAATCAGTATCCCCTTGTTCTGTTCGAACAACTGCCTCTTGATCCATGTAAAGGTTCCTCATGAGCACAATTAAGTGTTCTGGAATTCCCATCCTTCGCAGTGTTATCCATAGTTTGTTATGATCTACACAGTCAAATGCCTTTGCATAGTCAATAAAACACAAGTAAACATCCTTCTGGTATTCTCTGCTTTCAGCCAGGATCCATCTGACATCAGCAATAATATCCCTGGCTTCACGTCCTCTTCTGAATTTGGTCTGAATTTCTGGCAGTTCCCTTTCAATATACTGCTGCAGCTGCTTTTGATTGATCTTCAGCAAAATTTTGCATGCGTGTGATATTAATGGTATTGTTCTATAATGTCCACATTCGGTGTGATCACCTTTCTTCAGAATTGGCATAAATATGGATCTCTTCCAGTCATTTGGCCAGGAAGCTGTCTTCCAAATTTCTTGGCATAGATGAGTGACTGCTTCCAGCGCTGCATCCATTCGTTGAAATACGAGAAGTACCAGTTTGTAAAAAGTAGCTCTTGTGGTGCTGTGGTTAAGGACTGGCGCTAACAGAAAGGTCATATGTTTGAACCCACGAACTGTTTCTGTAAAGATTACAGCCTTGAAAACCCTACCAGGCAATTCTATTCTGTTCTGTAGCATTGCTGTGTGTCAAAATCGACTCCATGACAACGCATTCAGTTTTGAGTTTTGGTTCAAAAAAGGGGCAGAGGAGGATTTGGGAAGGGGTTTGCTGCCTGCAAACAATAAACTTGACACACACCCTAATACAACCTTTTGCCTTTTGAAGATATTGTCTCCCTGGGGCTTTACACTTTGAGGGTGCCCCTGATGTTAATTTTCACAGAATTTCGTATGAATAAAAATGTTAAGCAATGAGATTGCAAAATGATTTGTTCAGGGCCCTCTATCCCCCTGGGAATGGCAATACGCCATTAAAAATAAGTTAAGTGGTAGAAATTGAGTGGAAATAAGTTTCAAATCCTCAGGAAGCAAAGAGGTTAATTAGCAGGGTTAGTCTAGGATCCAGAACTGTGTCTCCTATTTTTGTTAATGATGTGGAAAAGAAGGAAAAGTTTTAAAATTCGTAGGAAAAAAAAATATTTTAATTTTGTCCAGGTTAGAGAAATGAGTTGAATTCCAGAAAGACCTAACAATATTAGATAACTAAGAAACACAAAGGTTAATAAAATCTTTTTAAAATATGTAAAGGCAAAGTACTTTTGAAAAAATAAATTCAAATTACTCATACACCTTGATGAGCTCTGAACTAAATGTAATTTTCTCAGGAGTGAGATTTATGTGTCTCTTTGTGCAATTAAATGAAGACATTTGTTCACTACCTAGAGGCAATAAAAAATGGAATGAGGTATTAAACCATATTAAAAGAGGCCAGAAATAGGACACACATATTATAATACGTCAATTTATGAATCAATAATATCTCTTTATCTTAACTATAGTACTATAGTAGTCATTTTAGTCATCTCATCTTTAGGAGGCTATATAAAAAAATAGAGAACCAGAAAAGCAATGAGAAACTATTATACTCACAAGGAAAATGAGGCACTCTCTGATAAAAGATTAAAGGATACATTTAGTTGAGAAAGGGAAAAAATTAAAAGGACATATAATAGTACATAATATAATGAATACTAATGGCAAAACCAATTGGGTACTCTAATTTACCTATATTTCTGAAGACCATTTGCTGGTAATGGAAAACATATAATCCAATTATATTAGAAGGTGGACAAGTATTATAGATAAAAAGCTATATTGGTTCTTAACAATGCCCTCCTATGAAAAATCCATTGTAAAGGATATTGCATTATCAAGGTAAATAAAATGACAGAAAAAAATTAGCAGACATTGAGAATAATGGTCCATAGCTATATCTGAAGATGGTATGCAGTATATTAAATAATATAATCAGTTAGAAATGGGAAGATAATGTACCTATTGACTGTTCCTATACTTTGCAGTATAGTGAAGGAAAAGAAGAAAATGGAAGGGAAAAAATTTTGCTATATTCAACCTGAACAGCTGAGTAATATTACACTAATATAATTCTTTATGTATAATGTTTTTATAATTTTTAATTTATTTACCAACTGTTTCGAAGAAAATAAAGTTAAGCACATGCCACTGAAAAAAACACTATGTCAAACCAAGATTATAATCATTCATTCATTGAGTTGATTATACTCCAGTGTGCCAGGAATTGTGCTAGATGCTGGAAATAAACTGACAAACAGGAAAGACATTGTCTCTCTCTTCATCAAACCAACCCAGCAGGCAGTCTGAGAAGTAGAATAACAGAAGTATATGATAATACGTGAGTATACAGAAGTGACACAAGTTCAAATTTAAGGTATTAAATTTAAAACTTTCTGGAATACTCCTAATATGGCTTGACAGATGTTAGTACGTGAAGGGCAGCAGGGCTAGATTGTTCCAACAGTAGTAATTGCACGGTATGTTCTTGCATATGAAAGAAGTTCAATATGATTGAAACTAAAAATGAGAAAGAAAAAGAGAGTAGGAAGATAAACTAGACCATGCCATTTTAGGAATCAGAACTCTAACCTAAGCAGGATGAGAAAGTCTTGTGTGATTTTAAATCAATAGAAATGTATGATTAAATGTTCATTTTAGAAAGGTACTTTGAGTGCAATGTGGAGCACAGAATTGGGGAGGGGCTGAAAATTGAGAGTTTATACACTTTCTATGGGATAAGTGATAGATAAGAAAAGGTTTGATAATGAGAGTGGATAAAAATAGATAAGTTAGAGGAATGTTTAGTAGGGAGAATCAACAAGTTTCTAATCGCTTGAATATGGGAGGTCGGCAGTGAGGAAAAAGGATAAATAAATCCCAGGTTCAAGTTGGAGAGACTGGACATACGATGGCGCCATTTACTAAAAGAGGAAAACAGAAGGAGTGGATACATTGAGGTTTGGGGAGGGAGTAGAGATACACTGAGTTAGAGTCACCTCCAAATACTCTAAGATTTCAGTAGGTAGTTAAATATATGGTACTACAAGTCAGGGAAAGGTGCTCCTTGAATCAGAAGATAAAGCAGTTTAATTAAGAGAACATGAATTTGGATAGACTATCCTCCAGAAAACATGTGCAATGAGAAGAGAAGGGTGCCTAGAAAAGAGCTCTAAGAAATACCAACATTTACAGTGTGAGGTAGAAACCAGTTGCCAGAGAGTTGATTCCTTTAAAGCAGACAGAAAAAAAATAGCCAGACAGGTAGGAGGAAAATCAGCAGAGGGTGATGTTGATGCTATGATGGAAGGCAAAATAAAAGAGGGAGTGTCGATGTTGTCAAAGTTATCTGGTCTGTTTTGTCCACTACTATAACCCAATGCCTAGAATAGAGCCAAACAGAGTAAGCATTTATTTATCATTAAAGAAAAAACTCCTTGTCATTATTTAATAGTCTTTAATTCATTTGGAACTTATGCTTTATTTTACATTACTGATTTATGCCTTGAATTCTTACCACAATAGTAGTGCAACATTTACAAAAGAAAATTATTTATATATTTCTTTAGAATTGAAAGATACTTTTTTAAAATAGAAAAAATATTTCATAAATGCTGACCATATTAAAACACAAGTTAGAAAATTTTAAAATTCTTAAAATTTAAAATATCAGATTGATATACTTGAATATTGATAATTTTATTGAAAATATTGATGCATTAAAGTCATCCTACTAAATGTGTGACTAATTGCCTCCATGAACAACTGCCTCTTTTGCCCTGAGACCAGAAGAACTGGATGGTGCCTGGCTGCCATCACTAAACATTTTGATCAAAGAGTCTACAGAAGAATTCTGATCAAAAGGGGGAAAATGTAGAACAGAATTTCAAATTCTCATGGACTCTAGATTTTCTGGAGCCATGGAGGCTATATTAACCCCTGAAACTATTTCCCTGAGATAATCTTTAAGACTTAAACCAAAAATATCCCCTGAAGTAGTCTTAAAACCAAATAATAGTTTAACTTAACTACTAAAAATAAATAAATAAACAAATGTCTGATTTGGACATTATGCTCTTTTAAGAACTATCTATATGGGATCAAAGTGACAACAGCAACCCAAAAGATCGAATAGGAAACTTACAGGCAGTGAGTTTATGTCAAAGAAGGAGGACAACTCAGAAAAGGAGGGTGAGAATGGATTCATAGCTCAAAGAATGTAATCATCGTCACTGAATTGTGCATGTAGAAACAGACGAATTAGCGTTGTTTTGCCATGTATATTCTCAACAAAAACAACTATTGTCCTACTGTGTCAAATTATAAAGTATTTCAATTTAACACCTGAAAACTTGCCTTTTGGATTGCGAGATTTTATTAGTTATACAGTGAAACTGTGAGAGCCAGAACGCGACAGGGCTGTCTTGTTTTTCCATTTCTCGTAAGTTTTCTGCCTCTGCAGTCACCACTTTTCTATTGCTCTCCGTTTAGTGGAAAATATTTTAATTTTCTTTCTCTGACAAGTTTCTGCCTTACACAGGTTCTAGCTTTTGCAGATTTTACTGTACTATGTTTACCAGCATAATGTTCAAAAAGGTGCTAGCTCGAAACCCCATTTTTATTAACCTGAAATACAGATCAGAAACAGTACAAAAAAGGGAGTCAAGAGACTTTTATTCTGTCCATGGTTCTATCAGCTCTCACACTACCTTGCTGAGCAACCTTGGACAATCCACCTAATTTTCCTGGGAATCAGTTTCATCATTGAAAAAAAAATGAGATCAGCTTTATGATTCTCTACCTCTACTTGGGAATGTAGCTAAGATCAGCATATTAAGAAGCATGTTTAAAAAAATCTTATGTTCAAATACATCTAGGTTTATTTCCCAATTATATTCTCAGTATCAGTAAATTACATTCTGGTTTACTTTAGGATTCATGTTCTTTACAACTATTTTGACAACTTTTTTTCTGAAAACATCACAAGTTGATTGATCTCTTATTGACATGTATATAATCATTTTTAGGTAATATTAAGCCATATAGCATAACAAAGCAAATATTTATTTTTTAAAACCTACTAAGAAATACCACATTACACTAAACCATTCATGAAGGTCATATAAAATATTTATAGTAATTATGTTTTATTTTACTATTATGAATTACACACTTTAAATACAATATCAGGGGGCTTAGAAAAGCAAAAAAGAATGGTCTTTTAAAATTTCAATAATCCTCTCCTATTTCCAAGTTGTATAGTTTTATAAAAGAATATTTCTTCTAAATTTCACTTTCTTAAATTTTGCTATTATAGCTACATTATCCTGCATCAAATGATTCATCACCTGTCACAGACAAAACTTAAATGAAAATATTTGATACATTGTAATTTAATACATTTTTAATGTAAGTAATGTGATGTATAATTAATCCAAGTATAATACATTTGCCAAGAATATATGGAAACTGTACTTGTCCATTTGGGAAGGTTTAAAACATGTTTACTAGTTTATGACTGCCTAGAAAAACTGTGTGAGCCCTTTTTCTTCACCTAAGGAATACAGCAGATTACCTTTTTCTTATTTGTAATGTTTCATTGTGATAAGAAATGTCTTTTCTTAAAACATTTGTAAAAGTAGCAATTATCTCAACATAAAAAGAGTTGTAGAAAGGTTGGTAGAGGGATTTTGTTCAGTTTTCTTTTAATTTCATAAAATAATATATTTTTTCCTTTAATCATAGAAGTGCCAAATCATATTTCCCTGATAATATTATACATTGAACTCATTCCAGAAATAGCACATAAAAATGAAACCTTAGGTCACTGTAAATGCTCACCAGAGAATTTTTTGGTGAAAAAAATCTTTCATACCTAACCTTTAATGCCAAACTGTAAAATAATATTCTAACTCATCATTTTAGTCTATTTTCCCTCCCTTTATGGGCCACTTACATAAAATATTTTTTAAAGATTCAAAACCTTACCCTTTGTTACTATATTATCACTGAGATAATACGTATCTCTTCTCCTATGTACGTAAAGTTTCACTGGAATGAAGAAATAGGAACTTTATGATACTTTATCCACTTTAGAAATTTTAGATAAACATTGATTTCTACCCTTTTTACTTTTTTGATAAATAAATGCAAAGCAAATAAAATTCATTGGAAAAAATCTTCAAATTTTTGTTTAATCAAATTTAAGGAGAAAACAAATACATCTAATATATGTCCTCATGCCTTTTCACATGTATATTAAAAGATATGTTAAAGCATATGGTACATTTTCAATGTCCCAATATAATCTTGCACTTTATGGTGGAGCCCCTCCTGGATTGAGGTTGCAGACTAGGACTGCTGTCAAGTTCAGGAATAATCACATAAGAATAATAACAACAATAGCGCTAAATGGTAATTAAAACAAACATTAAAGGAATTGAATCGACAGCAGTGGGTTTGGTTTTTGGTCTGGTACGTGCCAGGAGCTGTCCTAAACACTCGACATGTATTAACTTTCAAATTCACCACCACACGCCTATGAGGTAGATGATACTATTTCTGCATTAAAAATGAGGCAACGGAGTTTTAAAGAAGCCAAGTAATTTGCCATAATCCAGTGGTTTGTAAACTGCACAATTAGGGCCCAATCTAGGGCAGGCTGATTCCAGAAATTTTATGTGTAACCCTTGTATCATACTGCCTCTCCACTGAGCATACAGAAAACAGGGGTTATAAGTTTCCCCCAGTTATCAGGAAGAAATATGTAAAGATGTATTTCTATTTATTGCCTAGAAATATCTTTAAATTGAAAAATAGCATATATTTATTCAACAAATATTTGCTGAGTATCTCTTATGTCAGCTACTATTCCATAACAAGTGCTTCAATGGAGAGAATCATAAGGTTATAAATGTGTGTAATAAATGGCAGATTCTCTGAAAAACTGATTAAGTTGAGATTTGAAGATGAAGCAGGTATGAACTAAATACAGGTTGATGGAAAGTTGTGGGAATGGGACCCAAAGCATTCCAGGTAGATTAATAAGCATGAGAAAAGGTCCTTTGAGAAGAAGGATTGTACCGTGCTTAAGAAACTGAAAGAGAGCATGGACAGAATGCAGGAAACAAGACAATGGATGGAGGGAGGGTGAGCTAGGAATCACTAGAAGACGCTAGGCTGGAGTAAAGAGAATTGTCACTCTGGACAAATTGAAATATTATGAAACTGTACTCAAGATGTGGAGTGAGTAGAATGAGTTCAGATACAGCATCCTGAAATATGTTTGTACTGATCAGATCAGGGTGCAAATTTCATCAATGTTATTTACCAGCCTGTGGCCTTGGCATGTTATTTGGCCCAGTAAATCTCAGTGTCTCCACCTGCAAGATTAGGATAAGGTATACTTTACATTATTGTCTGCAAATTAGATGAAATACAGGTAGCCTGATTTATGAAGTGATTCCATTTTGACAAATCCATTGTAAGTTCGTTCTGGTATAAGCTGAATATCTTTTTTTTTTTTTTTAGTTTTCATAGCCCGCTATACGGCAGTGTTTTGAACAGTAAATTATAACATTGAACATCTCTGAGTGAACATCTGAGATTGATAACACGAGGAACACTGCGACACTGTATGTAGTACATATTATTAATGATAAAATGTACAAAAAAAAGGATAGTTGTAAGCACAGTTCATCGTAACTCGAATAAATCTAAGTTGGGGACTAATTATAATAGATTTAATTTGCTAAAATAATGACTAGCTTTAGTAAAAACTAAATGAGTGAGAATAGCCATATAAATTTTCTCTGGCCTGCTCAAATTTAATTTTACTATTTCCGAGTAGATGAACATCACTGCAAAGTGTCCTGTTTTATCTTTCCATAAATAGCTTTCGAGGCCTGGAAATAGAGTTGGGTGTGGAGCATGAACACCTAGATTGAAATTCTAGAATTTCTCTTACTAGTCGTCTTAGATATCTAGTACTGCTATAACAGAAATACCACAAGGTGATGCCTTTATCAAACAGATGTTTATTCTCTCACAGTCCAGGAAGCTAGAAGTTCGAATTCAGGGTTCCAGCTCCAGGGGAGGTTTTTCTCTCTGTCACCTCTGGATGAAGGTCCTTATTATCAACCTTCCTCTGGTTTAGGAGCTTCCCAGCTCAGGAAACTCCGGTTGAAATACACCCTCTGCTCCCAGTGCTGCTTTCTTAGTGATATGAGGCCCCATGTCTCTCTCCTTGCCATCTCTCTTTTATATCTCAAAAGATATTGGCTTAAAATACAATCTAATCTTGTAGATTGAGTCCTGCTTTATTAACATAACTGCCTCTAATCCTGCCTCATTAACATCATACAGCATAACATTTACAACACATAGGTTAATCACATCAGATGACAAAACGGTAGACGATCACACAATATTCGGAATCAGGGCCTAGCCAAGCTGACACATTTTTTTGGGGAGACACAATTCAATCCATGACACTAATATATATAGTTATACTTGGCCTTTCATGGACTTGTGCCAGTTTTCTTCCTCTTCAACTTGAACTTGCATATGAGCAAATGATGGTCTGTTCCACAGTTGGGTTCCTTTGAGTCAGAATCGACTCCACAGCAAGGGGTTTGGTTTTGTTTTTTTGGATTCCACTGTTGGTGCCTGGCCTTGTTCTGACTGAAGGTATTGAGCTTTTCCATTGTCTCTTTCTGCAGATGTAGCTGATTGGATTCCTGTGTATTTCCATCTGGTGAGATCCACACGTATAGTTGCCATTTATGTTGTTGTAAAAAGATATTTGTGATGAGGAAGTTACTGGTCTTATAAAATTCTATCATGCCATCTCTGGTGTCATTTCTATCACCAAGGCCACATTTTCCAAAGACCGTTCCATCTTTGTTTCTACTTTTGCATTCCAATCACCAGTAATTATGAATGCATCTTGTTCGCATGTTTGATCCATTTCACGCTGCAGAAATTGGTAAAAATCTTCAACTTCCTCATCTTTGGCATTAGTTGTTGGTGCATAATTTTGATTAACAGTCATATTAACTGGTCTTCTGCGTAGGCGTCTAGATATTATCCTATCACTGACAGCGTTGTACTTCAGGATAGATCTTGAAATGTCCTTTTTGACGATGAATGCAATGCCATTCCTCTTCAAGCTGTCATTCCTGGCATAATAGACCATATGAGTGTTTGATTCATAATGGCCAACACCATCCCATTTCAGCTCACTAATGCCTAGGATATCGATGTTTATGGATTCCATTGCATTTTTGACAAGTTCTAATTTTCCTAGATTCATGCTTTGTAATTCCATGTTTCAATTATTAATGGATGTTTACAGCTGTTTCTTCTCATTTTGAGTCATGCCATATAAACAAATCAAGATCCCAGATAAAGATCAATCCATGTCATTAAGACAGACTTTACTTTGAGGAGGCAGCTCTTCCCCAGTTATATTTTGAGTGCCTTCCAACCTGAGGGGTTTATCTTCTGCAATATGTCAGACAATGTTCATAAGGTTTTCACTGGCTAGTTTTTTCAGAAGTATATTACCAGGCCCTTCTTAGTCTGTCTTAGTCTGGAAGCTCAGCTGAAACCTGTTCATCATGGTGACCCTGCTTGTATTTGAAATACTGATGGCATAGCTTCCATCATTATAGCAACATGCAAGCCACCACAACACAACAGTATACGTAGTGGGTTGAATTGTGACCCCCCAAAAGATATATCCCCCCAGGACCTCAAATGTTACTTATTTAGAAAAAGAATCTTTGCAGATATAATTAAGTTAAGAATCTCAAGATGAGATCAACCTGGATTAGGGTAAATACTAAATCCAACCACAAGTGCCCTTATAAGAGAAGAGGTCATGTCGAAGAAGGCAGAGAAGGCCCTGTGAAGACAGAGATTAGAGTTATGCTGCCTCAAGCTAAGGAATGCCTGAGGCCCCCAGCAGCTGGGAGAGGCAAGGAAGGATTCTTCTCTAGAGCTTTTGGAGGGAGTATATAGCCCTGCTGAGACCTTGATTTTAGACTTTTGCCCTCCAGAAGTATGAGTGAATAAATTTCTACTGTTTTAAGCTACCATGGAGGTGGTAATTTTTATGGCAGCTCTAGAAAACTAATACAGTATATTTATGATTTTGGCAAGCAGTTTAACCCATTTGAGTTTACATTTCCTTCTCAATAAAATAATAAAATGATACCCTGTTGCATAAGGTTTTGGTGCTGATTAGGTGAAATGATGTATGTAAAAGTAGTCTTAAACTATGAAGTCTTAAACTGAGGCCTAAAATGTATTATGTTGTCTAATCTGTGGTATAAAGTCTTTAATAAATGTTTTGGTTAGACGGCTGTTTGTATGAAAAAGAAAGAATGGTATCTTAATGTTTACAATCTAGTGGGGAAAGAATATCATATGTCTAAGAAATAAATAAAGAAAAGTAATAAAGAAACATGAAAATGTATTTAGAAGACAGGGTAGATACTATTTAAATCCAGTGGCATATGCAGAGTGAAAAAGAATACAGAGAAGAATGGGTTTGGTTTATAACATGGAACAGCCTAGTTTAGGGAAATATTAGGCTAGTTGTATATCTATTTGCCACCATGTATGGGAAAAAAAAATTTTTTTTTTTTTTTTATGAAATATTATAACACTAGTAGTTCTAATCACTCATATTGTTAATGTTATTCACTGGAATGAATTCAGAGAAGAGCCGTGTAGCCTTTATGATTTCTGAAAGGGAAGCCAGTTCACATTAAAACTAATGAAAATCAAATGCTTCTATGACTGCAGAATACAAGAGGTAAATGAAGCTATTCTGAAACAGAATCACTTGTACTAAGCTTGATCCACATGAAATAGGACTTTCAATTTGCTCAGATCATCCACACAACTAAATACAACTGTGCCTTTTCTGAGAGTTTTTCATTCATAATGTCTTCTTAGAATGGAGCTTTGTAACCGCTTTTGATCAACATCTGCTGTTGATTTTTTCAGTTTGCATTAGAACAAAACAAATTTCAATCTCTATTGAATACCTCCATGCGAGACTTAAGTTCTTGTCTCTGCTCTCTCATTAATAGCTGTGTGACTGTAGTTATTACTATGCAAATTATAATTTCAAAATGAGGAGCTCTTACTCCCATTACCGGACAAAATAACACTCTTGTTATTACTACAAAAAAAAAAAATCCTTTCCAGCTGTCTTTGTCAACTGTCAAGTATGTAGATATAAATTCAGGGAAGCTTTTAAGGTACCTCGGATTGGTGGATCCCTCCTATCACAGTCACTTACTTATAAGCACTTTTATCAGTGCCCATAAATTTAAAACAAATTTAAATTCACTACCAGCTACAAATTGAGGTACTTCTTACTGTGCCCATTAAATGAATTTAAGAGATTATCAGCAGCTGAGAGGCCCAACCAATGTTAAATGATACTATCTTGAAATATTACATATATTGTCAGAAATATTGCAGTAAATTAGGATGATAAGATAATATAAACAATTTGAAATTCAATAGGGTAAGTATATAAACATATTTTAAAAAAACAAATAGAACATAATGAATATCTAAATTAGTCCAGCTTGTGTCAAAAAGACTTCAGCATTTGGGCTATGTACAAGCCGTCCTCGTATCATTTGGACTGATTTTAGTCTAATCTTAGTTAACATAAATGGAGGAAACATAATGTATGACCAGTATCCAAATCACAACTGTTGTGTATTCCATTCTATTCTGTGCAGCTCAGACCATACCAAAGAGAGCTTGAGTAAGTTATTTCAACTCTCATGGTTTCAGTTTCTTTATTTGCAAAATATGTATAATAAAAGAACTTACCATGTAAAATTTTTCTGAGAAGTAAGCAAATTTATTAGAAGGACTTAAAATATTTCTTCACAGAATAAGCACTAGAGTTTGTAAGATGAGGTAATATATTAGGAATTATAACCATAATTGGTCTAGACATTGATGGGACACTGGGTAATTTTCCTAGCCAGCTGGTGCTCACTTCCGTCCCTGGCTTGCCACATTTTGGCCACCTCATTTTCAAGTAATTTTGATTTCCAAGTAATCCTGCCTTTCTGTGACTGGACATCACATCAAAGGAAAGACCAGCAATTCTTTTTAGAACTAAGCATATAAATAAATTTCAAATATATACTAAAGGAAATATGAAAGATACCTGTTGGAATTTTGAACAGTATAGAATTTCAATGTTAAAAATCCATTAAAACTATTTAGCAAAACATTATACTTTTGGAGACAAACGCTAATGTTAGCAAGAAAAGTAAAAGATATTGAATTCTCAGATAGTAATACTAACATTGGAGCAAATATGAGAACACACTTTTTTCAAGTTCCCAAAAGCACACTGGTAATTGCTTTCCATGATAGTAGTAGTTCAGTGAAATCATTTTATTCGACGCTGCTGGTATCTGGAATCTGAGACTTGAGAAAGGTCAAACCATGCTATAAGTTATGCTAAAAAGCAAATCAAGCCAAACTGCTACTCTTTTAACTCTTAACCAGTTTCTATTAGAGTAATAGCTTGCAATCATATGATTCTTTTTCAAGGAGCCTCTTTCTGAATAATCTACCTCCATTATAGAAGTAGATGGCAATACTCTTTATAGTTCTCAAGTACGTCTCTAATTTTCTGTATTATGGAAGCAGCGAATGGCTTACATTCTCTATCTTTATGACATGAACGTTAATACCAAGGGTCTGTGAGATAAATCACTAAATCCGAAATGAATGGTTTTGTTGGAAACATTCATAATCATGGCAGAAAATAAAATTGTTTAGTTTTGGTTTCTCAGATTGGAAGAAGCAAGTTACAAATACTGACTATATTTCCAACTGCTTCAGTTTCATTTTTCTATTCTTAAATCTAAGTTTCCTCTCTGTCTTATTTTCTAATTATCTCTCAAATAAGTGACATAAGTACAGAAAACATCTGAAGTTGTAGACAATAATCAAATATAAATCTAAGTTTTAGAAATGCATGAATAAGAAATAGAAAGAGTTTAAATCTCCAATAATAATACTAGTATAATTAGATACGCTACCCCAACTCAAACACTCAAGGAGTATCTATTTTTAGTGATTGTATCTTTTTTTTTTAATATATATTATTAGTTGGTTGCTAACTGTCTTCTTCTCATTTCATCTCAATAGTAAACACTGGCTAGGCAGCGTGGTGCTGAAGACACCAGTAGGATATCCCTGAACTTCAGTCTGCCAAGAGGGCTGAAATTCCTATAAAATTAATTAGCATGTTAGGTTTTCTTCCATGTAAAAGTAAAAAATAAATGTAAAAGAATAACAATGAATTCGAGAAATATCTCACAGCATGGATGATTTGGAGGACATTATGCTGAATAAAATAAATCAATCACTAAAGAACAAATATTGTATTAGGCCACTACTATTAAAAAAAAAAAAGAAAAGATTTACACACAGAAAAAAAAAATTTTGACGGTTACCAGGGATGGGTGGAGTGGTGGGGTAGAGGGAGAAAATTACTAACTAGATAGAAGGTATGTGTTAATATTCTTGAAGAGAAAGGCAATATACAATATGGGGGAAGTCAGCACAACATGACCCAGGCAAAGGAAGACACTGAGAGGAAAGGAAGAATAAAGGGCAACTTTATGGTACTTGCTATAGCATAGACAATCCTGCAACAACAACTTACAAATGGATACATAGGTAGTTAGGTAAGCTAGAGAGGTCTGGGAGGGCATACGGTTTGGTTGTAGATATTTCTACACACATAACTGTAGGTGTTGCATGTATATTAATATGGACAAGAGAGCACACAAGGGCCACAGTCATGGAAACTTCTTAGACATAACCAAACACCTCGTGGGACGAAGTTCCTAGGCTCGAAGGCATAAGACCACAGACTTGGGGGACATCAATGTCAATTGGCACAACATAGTTCATAAAGAGAATGTCCTGCATCCTACTTTAGTCAGCGGAGATGGGGTCTTAAAAGCCTGTGAGTGGCCATCTAAGATACAACGTTTGATCTCTTTCCATTTGGAGCAAAGGAGAGTGAAGAAAACCAAAGACTCATGGGAGCAATTAGTCCAAAGAACTAATGGGCCACATGACCCACAGTCCACACAACCCTGAAACCAAAAGAACTAGGTGGCGCCTGGGTACCACTACTGACCACTCTGACTGGGATTACAAGAGAGGGTCTGGGACAAAGTGGGAGAAAAATGTATAACAAAAAATCAATTCACAAAAAAGACCAGACTTACTGGTCCGACAGAGACTGGAGGAACCCCCAAGACTATGGCCCTAAGATACCCTTCTGACCTGGAACTGAAGCCATTCCCAGAGAACACCTTTCACCCAAACAATAGACAAGTCCATAAAATAAACAATAACTCCCAAGAGGAATATGTTCCTTAGAACAATTAATTATATGAGATCAAAAGGACAACATCTGCCGAAGAGCAAAGATGAGAAGGCAGGAAGGAGTAGAAAATCTGGATGAAAGGAAATGGGGAACCCAGGGCAGGAATGGGGAGAGTGCTGTCACATTGTGGGGAATGCAACCAATGTCATGGAACACTTTATGTACAAACTATCAAATGGGAAACAAATTTGCTCTGTAAACTTTCACATAAAGCACCACAAATTTTTTTTTAATAATTAAAAAATAAAAGTAAAATGATAGTGGTTTTAGAAGAAATAAATAGATAACACTAATACCTTAATGTTTATTAATCTAATTTAATTTACCTAAAAAGTAACACACACAGTTACTCTAATGTAAGAGCAAGGAAAAATGATAGTTCCATAGATTGATAGATTAATAAAATCAGCATTTATCAACCGAGTGCTCATTATATGCTAAGCACTCAACACATGCCAGACCCTGCCTGAGTTGGAGCCCAGAAGCAGCAGCACAGGACAGATTGAGAGCAGCAAGAAAAAAATAGTCTCCTAAAAATAGGTGAGCAAAATAGTAACCTAAAATAAAGGTGTGAGACAACAAAGACAAACGCTTGCTCTGGGTAAGTCATTCTTATCTGTCTGTAACGCTCCATCAGCTACATTTATTTATCATTTCACCAAGGTCTTTATCACTCCATAAATGTCTTTAATATGACACATATCCTTTTCTTGAGCATTAAAAGGCAAGTCTTGCTTCAGCTTCCAGTACAATTTTTAAAAACCCCAAATGAATGCACTCATTTTTAGGTATCTCTGAAAACAGCCACTTGGAGTGATAAAAACATTTTTATGCAAGACACTGCTAACATTTCTTCATACATCTGGAAAAATAAAGAGATTTTATTGCACAACTATTAGACAAAGCAGTCTTCATCTAATTGATAAGCAAGAAAGTATTCATTAGAGTAAATGGTGAAGTTACTTAGGTTTACATCAGTAATGCATGGAATTAACCATATTTAATGTTATTGGAGAGGAATAAGCTCATCTCCCTAATCATAATCGTCTTGATCCAATTCCATCCTTCAGAAATGTTAATTTATCTAACTTATAAGAAAATGTGTCAAACAAAGGCACTTCACAATATTAGGGCAATTTGCATCAAACGCACTAGAGAAAATTACCTAATACAATTTTCTAAGTCATTTACTATCATGAACTTGGCACTAAAAGGAGAAAATTGCATTTTATGATTTGTACGCTGTTGAAAACATCACACACCTGAATTCACACCATCTGCATATATTTATGCTGTTTCCTCAACAAAAGCCCAAGTCTTTAATAAGCCAGAACACTAACTTGAAGATTTTACTGCATTAAGCTAAAATAGAAAAATAAGATAGCTAGCTCTATTTAAGAAACAAACAGCCGTAAAAAACAATATCACCATTTCTCTTCCACTTTTGGAATAAAAATTATAAGTCTCTCCTTGTCTCTAAAGTTATTTTTTTTTTAAGATTGAATGAATAAAAAGATTAAAACAGGGACTGAAAAAGGTATATGCATTTGCTTTATTAACTTTCTTACTCTGTTGAATAAAAGGTTTCTAAAAAAAGAGGACAAAAAGAGTGGCTCTATAAATCAATAAAAAAAATAGAATACATTAATTTCCCTCTTTTATAAAAACTTTCATACTTTATTAGAAAGCCTTGTGCCAGTATAAAACTAAACTTTATAAACTGGATAAAGTTACTCATTTAGAAAATTAAACTCCTAAGGAAGGACTCCTGAGTTTTAATTCCTCATTCCCCTATCTGAGAGAGAGAGAGGGAGTCAAAATAAATGAAGCACTTATGGTTCCCATTACCATAAAACTACACAAGTTTTGCCGAACTGGTCAAATGAGATGAGCAGAGTGGCTATGGTTTTTTTCCCATCTCAGATGTGGCACACAAAACAGTAACAAGTATTTCTGTAACAAGTATTCCTCCTGAGATTCTGCAGGTGTCACAGTACTGCAAACATGGCAGGGTCACATTCCAACTCAGACACCCAAAAACTGACTCATCTTGCCAAAGGGAATAGAATGTAAAACATTCCCTTCACCCCAGCATCAGAAAGAGAAATAACGATGGCAGAAAAGACACAAGGGCACACACAAATTTTTCAGGCAAGAGAAAAGAGCTGTAGGGCCAAGCAAACAGACAGAAGTCATTCCTGAGGTTAACAACTAACTCAGGCAGCAAGAATTTTGCAGGGCATATGGGAGCAAAGGAATCAAAGTCTCTGTAGAAATCAATTTATAAAGACTGTGCTTAAAGTGACCTTTGAGCAAATGCATTAGCACGGACTATGAATTTCTTGCAAATAGAATAAGTATCGTGAAATAAGAGACATCAACACCAGGGCAGACAGGCATAAAAACACGAGCAAAGTGACATAGACAGAAGAGGAATCTAGACTGAAGCAGAAGACACACTGCTTCCTAAACCAAACGAGGCCTTCTTCACATTTTTTTAGCAAGGAATGACTGTCACTTCACATCAGAATCCTATAGTATATCTTTTAAAGTGGCTGCATATATTTGTGCTTGAGGTAACTATATAATAAAAATCCATAGTGTCATATAAAGAGTGCCATCCCATAGCACGGGTTCAGGCATTCTCAGCAAATATTTACAGTTTATTAATTAACAAAGTTGAGAATTACCAGTATGGGAAATGTTACTTACGTATTTGTGGATTATGTAAACTTTACCTGACCAAACCCACCCAGCGCCGCTGAGTTGATTCAGACTCATAGTGACCCTATAGGACAGACTAGAACTGCTCCATAGAGTTTCCGTGGAGCGCCTGGCGGATTTGAACTGCCGACCCTTTTGCTAGCAGCCACCAGGGTTTCCATCTCTACCTGATAGCTAGTCAAAATCCCAGAGCAATGAAAAAAAAACGGTAAAACCGATGTGTTAGGCAGCCTTCTAAAATGGCCTCAATGATCGCCGCCTACTTGCATTCACAATCTTGTATAGTCCACTACGCTTGATTGTGGGCTGGACCTAGTGACTGGCTTGCTAATAAAAAGGTGATGGGATATTACTTCTGAAAATATGTTACAAAATTGTGTGATTTCCATCTTGCTCACACTGTCTCTCTGGCTCTTCTTGTCCTCTTGCTCTGAGGGAAGCCAGTTGCTTTGTGAGCTGCTGTATGGAGAGGCTCCCATGGCAAGGGACTGAAGGCCGCCTCCAGCCAAAGCCAGCAAGAAACAGAGGTTTTCTCAGTCCAATAGCCCATGAGGAACTGAATCTGCCCAACAGGAAATGGCAGTGAATGTTGCCTTTAAGCCACTAAGTGTTGAGGCAATATGCTAAGCAACATTCGATAACTTATAGTCTTTAAAAAATTGTCATAGCAAGGCTTATTTCTTTGTGGCTGTACCCCATAGTCAGTAAATCCTAGATAAATGCCTGAACAAGTTAAAAAAAACATGTTCTATATTACTGTTAGACTTGGACATCATGTTTGGTAGAGGGTCATTAAAAATAAGGGTTTCAATCCAATGAGATGGATTGACACAATAGTCACAACAATGGACTCAAATATACCAACAATCATGAAGATGGCACAGGATAGGGTAACATTTCACTCTGTAATACATAAGGTCATCATGAGTCAGAGCCAACTTGATGGCAACTAACAACAACAACTGAGAAATGAGCAGCTGACCTCTTTAAAGGCTCTCTCTCTCTCTCTTTCCCTCTCTCTTATTTGCTATAAATTTGCGCCACATTGATCAGCCATTTTACTAATGAGCTTTTCTTTATTTTTCTCTTGGGATGTCTACCCAATAAGAATGAGATAAGAGAGAAAATCATCTACTTTAGGGAAAACAAAAAGTCTAGAAATTGAAACTAATATCTGGCTATTATTTCAACTTTACCAAAGACTAAAAATTATTATAAAATTAAGAATTAAATATATAAAATGGAATAATATATTTAAAGCACAATACAAAACAATTAACATATGTGAGCAACATGCTTCTTAGTTAAATCAAATATACAAGGCCAAGGGGACAACTCCTGTTCAAAAGCAAGACAAGAAGTCAGGAAGGGACAGGGAAACTGGATGAATGGACATGGGGAACCTGGGGTGGAAAAGGGGAGAGTACTGTCACATCGCAGGGATTGCAACCAATGTCACAAACCAATTTGTGTACAAATTTTTGAATGAGAAACTAATTTGCCCTCAAAACTTGCACCTAAAGCACAATACAATTTTTTTTAATAATAAAATAAATAAAACACAATACAGCCTGTTTTTATATTATTCCATTCAAAACGTAATTAAATGTTTTGAATATATAATAAGCAATAAAAAATATATTTTACATCTACGTCTAGTACTTCGACTTTTACTTTGGTAGGAGTATTGTGCACTTATGTACTTGCTGTATCCTGTTGCGTTGGACAACTCAGATGTAGCTGAAAACATAAAATAGCTGGAGGCAAGCACTTCTACTCTAAAAGGATAAGGCTTACTTGGCATTTCTATTCACTGATGAATCTATCTTAAGGTACTTGCCCTTCTACAATCCTTGTTTGTTCTTTAACTGTCCTCTGAAATCTGCTAGAACTGTTCAGCTTCAACTGAACCTTCTGGCTTCTTTGACCACTCTAACATGTGACCTCGCTGACTTCTGCCATGATTTTCTGATTTCCAGAATGTTAGTTCTGCACTGATTACTGCAGTACATTTAACCTTCAAACCTCTGGTCCCCCACTTTGAAGCTTTATTGATTGAGTGTCAGTTCCTTCCCAATTTATCTGTACATATCCTGTGCCACCTCCAGTTCCTACTGCTGTTTTAACAAAAAGAGAAAAAAACATATATGTATTTTTAATTCAGTACTTCATTGTTGAACAGCAGATATTTAGTAAATAATAGTAAAGGGCTGGAGACCCTGGATGGTGCAAAAGGTCCATGAGCTCAGCTGCTAACCAAAAGATTGGAGGTTCAAGTCCACCCAGAGGTGCCTTGGAAGAAAGGCCTGGTGATCTACTTCAAAAAAAATCAGCCACTGAAAACCTTCTGGAACACAGTTCTACTCTGACACACACGATATCACGATGAGTCCGAATCAGCTCGACAGCACCTGGTGGTGGTGGAAGGACTATATCCTGTGAAGCATTTTCAATTCCAACTCTAATTGCCTTGCCTCTTCCTTCTACAATATGTCTCAACTGATCCGAGTGATTTGTTCTCCAAATTCCTCATTGCTTATTATTCAACAGACAGATCTGAATGGTAACGAGGCATATTTACAGTGTCAGCTCCCATTGGCCTTAACATCTGATATCCTCTCAGATTGTGACCAGTATGGTAACTTGCCCTCCAAAGCAGTATGGTATAGTAGAAATTGTGTGATCTTGGAGGCAGATGAGTCTGAGTTAAATTATAGTTCCAACACTTATTGAGTAATGAGAATTTGAAAGAATTATTCGATTTCCTAATTTAAAAAAAATCTTCTCTGCTGAGATATTACTAGAAAAATAGACCTAAGTACAAATTCTCATGTGGCTGTCTTACTAATCATATTGTAAAATTCTGTATACAATCAAAAACACCTTCTGTATTTTTCTTCTTGAAGTAACAGTAGTACTAGAAATGCTAAATTCCCCTTTTGTCCATATATGAGAGGAAAATCCCCAAAGGCCAAAAAAAAAAAAAATTAGAGAGAAAGCATGAATCCAGAGAGAAACTCTAGTAGCTATAACATTGGTTTTGAGGAGCCTCTGCAAGATAAGAAAGGTCAGGGATGCCTGCCCAAACAGAAGAGGACAACCTAAGCGGTTGAAATAGGGGAATAATTATCCAGAAAAGAAAGCTGTGTGAAAATGTGCTTAACTCATTCTTATCATTGGAAGGAAGGAGAAAAAATTCTCCTCTGAAATTTTATAAAATTAGACCAATCCTTATGCACTTTGTCAGGGCAGAATTTTTGGCAACAAACCCCAAGACAATAGTTTACTGACTTTTAAATTAAAACTATACCACGAAACCATATCTCAACCATCAGATAGGGAAAATCCAAGATTTAAAGAATATACTCTGTCGGTGAGGCTGTGGTAAAATAGGCACTCCCATACTTTGCTAGTGAATACAAAATGGAGCAACCCTTAAATAGAGGAACTTAGCAATATCTATCAAAGGTATGTACACATTTCCCCTTTCTCCTGGCAACCCAACTTCTAAGAATTTACCCTCAAGGTACCAGGGCAACAGTAAAAATATACATTTGCACAAAGTTACTCATTTTGGGGTAGTCACAATTACAAAACATTAGAATGCCCAAATATGGGACATCAGTTATATAAACCATGGGTAGATCCACACATTGAAGTTGTATGTAGCTATAAAAAGAATGTAGGAAGCTGTTTCTGATCTGACACGGAGGTACAATGAAACCTGTGTGAGTCAGAACTGGACAAGACTGTCTTGTTTCTTTGGGTCTTGCAAGTTTTCTACCTTTGACAGGATGCAGTCTTACCACTTTTCTACTGCTCCTTTTAATGGAAAATATTTGAGCTTTGCTTCTCTGACAGGTTTCTGCCTTACGCAGGTTCTAGTTTTCACAAGTTTTACTATATTTTCATTAAGTGTAAAAAGCTAAGGACAAAAGAGTATATTTTATGTGACATTTATATAAGAAAAAAAAGTGGGGGTAAAATAAAACATGGATGTACCAGCTTATTTTGCAAAAAGAAACTCAGGAATGACAAACCAGAATTAATAAAATTATTTGCCCACAAAGGGTAGAAGTGGTGCTAAATGGGGTAGAAGGTGCTGGGGGGAGTCACATTTCTCTAAGTATGTATTGTTGAATAGATCTGATTTTAGAAGCATATTATTCTATGTATTAAGAAGATACTGAATGCAAACAGAAACATATGAACCCAACATTATTTAAAATGAATAACATAACTACACTGAAAGAAAAAAAATCGTCCTCAGTATTTGAAGTTTTTTTTTTTTAATTTAGTTCAAGGAAAAAGAAAACTGCACACAAATACTGAAATCTTTTTAGTAGGTTTGCTTTTTTGTAGTGCTATGAGTATAGCAATTCTGTCACTTTGTATTCATGGTAGGGTTGAGCAAATGTGTTGATACCGTTTCTCAGATTGGAAGAATAATAATAAACTGATAGGTAGATAGATAAACAAATAGAGAGGAATGGGGGGACTCTTCTTTACAATAAGCAGCTAACTGTTAAATCTGGAATAAGTTACAGAGTTAAAAAATCACTATAGGCTGCTAGCCAAAAGGCCAGTGGTTCAAACCCTCCAGAGGCTCTGATAGAGAAAAGACCTGGTGATGGGGCAGTTCTGCTCCATCATATAGTGTCACAATCAATCAATGTTTTCTCCATTTATCATGATGTTGTTTAATAGTCCAGTTGTGAGGATTTTTGTTTTCTTTATGTTGAGGTGTAATCCATACCAAAGGCTATGGTCTTTGATCTTCATCAGGAAATGCTTCAAGTCCTTTTCACCTTCAGCAAGCAAGGTTGTATCATCTGCATGATGCAGGTTATTAATGAGTCTTCCTCCAATCCTGATGTTCCATTCTTCTTCATATAGTCCAGCTTCTTGGATTATTTGCTCAGCATACAGATTGAATAGGTATAGTGTGTTTAGTCATCTAGCGCTGCTATAAAAGAAATACCACAAGTGGATGGCTTTAACAAAGAAAAGTTTATTTCCTCACAGTAAAAGAGACTAAAAGTCCAAATTCAGGGCATCAGCTCCAGGCAAAGGCTTTCTCTCTCTGTCGTCCTTCTCAGTACTCCTTCCCCAGACTAGGAGCTTCTCCATGCAGGGACCCCATGTCCAAAGGACTTGCTGTGTTCCCAGCACTGCTTTCTTGGTGGTATGCAGTCCCCCCTCTCTGATCACCTCTCTTTCATTTTTACCTCCTGTAAGATAAAAGGTGGTGCAGGCCATACCCCAGAGAAACTCCATTTACACTGGATCAAGGATGTACCTTAATAAGGGTGTTACAATCCCACCCTAACCCTCTTTGACACAAAACTACAATCACAAAACAGAGGACAACCACACAATAGTGGGAATCATGGTTCAGCCAAATTGATACATTTGGGGGGGGGGAGGACATAATTCAATCCAAACCAAGTGAAAGGATATAACCCTGAAGCACATCTTTCCTAACTTTAAACCACACAGCACACTAAATATAGGTGGGATAAAGCTGATGAGACACAGAATGCGTCTCCCTACAAATTGCTTATTTATTACAAAAAAAGGAAAGAAAAAAATATTATCTGTCCAATGGAGAAAATGTACAAAACTTTAACGAAATGATCAAAATTAACCTCAGTAATAAGCAAAAAATAGTGGCCATGTGGCTTTACATGAGATAACCTGAAAAGGACTCATTACCATATGTAACATATTACATCCATAAATGCATAATCTAGCTCTAATCATGAGGAAACATCAAAAAAGCCCAAACTGAGGAATTTTCTTCAAAAATGCTAACATCATGAAAGACAAGGTATATTCTAGATTAAAGAAGACTGAAGCCATAAATAAGACAAATAAATGCAATGTATGATCCTGGATTGTATTCTATATATTAGCCAAAAATGTTACAAAGGATGTTATTGGGACAATTAACAAAATTGAAATGTGGTTATTAATTAGATAAAACATTGTATTAATGCTAAATTTTCTATACTTGATATTTGTGCTGGGTTCTATAAGAGAGTATTTTTATTCTTATAAAGTTCATGCTAATAATTTTAAGGCATAAGGGGCATGATTTATGCAACCTACTCTCAAATGGTTCAGAAAACAAAAAGCTTTCTTTGTCTATAAAAAATACATTATCTCTATGTATATGTCCTTGAATGCATATAATACATATACTATGTATATTACATATGTAATAAGGTAGTCCCTGATTTATGGTGTATTCAAGTTACAATGAACCACACTTAACACCATCTGTTTTTGTTTTGTTTTGCTTTTGTACATTTTATCATTAGTAACATACTGCAGTGCATAATTTGCTGACGTTATTCTCAAATGTCACTCGCAGATGTTCAATTTTATGAATTACTGTTCAAATCACTGATTTATAAAGATACTGATAATAAAAGGCAATAATAATGAAAACTAAAAAAAAATGAGGTATTTGACCTACATCAGAAGCAACTTACGATGGAGTTGTTGAAATGGAACCTTGTCCTAAGTCAGGGACTACGTTTATACATATCGTATACACATACACACAAACATACATAGAGATAACTATAAAGCAAGTGTGGCAAAATCTCAAATATTGATGAATAGGACTAAAATGCAGATGTGAATTCTTTGTAACATTGTTGCAATTCTTCTGTAAATGTAAAAAGGTTAAACAAGTCAACGTAAATGCAAAACCAGAAAAAACCAAACCTGTTGCCATTGAGTCGATTCCAACTCATAAAGGCAAAGTTGAGGGTAAAGCTGAGGTTAACATGAACATGATAAAATGAACTTCTGGGATGGTAGAATATATCGGAAATTTAATGAAAATAATTTAATCATCTTTATAATTTTATTACCAAAAATGTTAGTACTAATTATTAAAATTAACTAGTATTATTAGAAGTTTGACATAAAAAAAAAAATAGTACAGGACAATAATTTCTTCCTAAATCAGCTGTGAGATTAGACTTGTTATTGTACAATTTAATGAATGCTAGCTTTCAGCTGAAGCTGGTGGAAGAGCCAGTATCTTTAGGCTAGTTCAGCAAGTATATGTATGATGTTCTCACTGAGGTGGGTAAGTAAGCAATCAATTAGCTTGATTCACTGCCAACAAAAGGTTGGAGTTCCAGTCCACCAACAGGCAGCTCGAAAGAAAAGCATGGTGATCCACTTCTGAAAAACCAGCCATTGAAAACCCTTTGGCACACAGCTCTGCTCTGACACACCTGGGGCCGCCATCAGTCAAAATGGACTCCATAGCAACTGTTGTTTCTTTTTATTTTTTAAATCACCAAGTTGTTACTCTATTAGTAACTGACCAAGATATACATTTATGTTTCTTCAGCTCCTGAATTTGACCATTTTCTCACGACAGTGAGACAAATTAAGTTTTGTCTATCATTAGACTGTTATTCTCAATTATATATTCCTTTGTAACACTGTCACATGTACTTATCTTTTTTCACACAATCACTTGTCCACTTCTTAGTTTTCATGGCAGACACATTTTCAGTATGTCCCCTGGAGTCAAAGGGCTGCAAAAACTGTAGAGGAGGCACCATGTAAGAAATACCTGCACTCTCAAGGCCCAGCCATTTGATTTCTTCTTCAGCAGTGTTCAGCCGTCATTGTTCTCTGCTAGCAACCATGGATTATTAGTCATCCTTGTTTTATTGGATTTGGTGAGATTTTTTTCCCCAAGCTTTTTAAGCAACCTTTTTACATGCGAAAGCTAATACATCTTGGTTGAACATCTTGTATATGAACAGTTTGCAAAATCTCTTAATTTGACAGAATATCAAAATGTGAGCACATGTTAAATCATATCTTATGTATTTATCACTATTTGAAAAATCTATCTTTGGATGTTAACATAAAGGGAAATGCTATGCCTTGTTTGTACTAATAAGTGTGTTTTGGAAATCTGCATGATGCTAAGACCAATGGTCACAAGTTCAAGTATATCACAAATGACTTCGAAATAAGCATTTGGCCATTTCATTCTCCAGAGTTGGGTGAGACCTGAAGCTGAAGTTGAATAGCATACTTTAGTTGAATACTGAGATAAAATCCAAACTTCCATGCATTTCTAGTTTATATGAATGTCAAGGTTTTGTGAAACATGCTTTCTTTAAATAAATGTGGAAAATGAGAAATATGATTAGTGTTAGAGACGGTAATTGTTCGTAAGTTTTAACTGCCATTAACAAATTTATATGTAAATGAATTTAGAATGAATTCAGTGGGCTTTTAAACAAATTTTATTCCACTTAGAGTTAGTTATTTGATTTTTAACACTATAAAAATCCTTAGGGTAATTTGTAGCTGTTGAGACAGAAGCCTAGTTTTTTTATCTCCCCTCTGCAGTGGTTTAATAAAAATGCCTCAGACATTTTCTAAGTCTAAATGCAATGTGAAGTCTCGGTCTTCTATGTGGGTAATTTTTATTTCTTTCTTTACTCTGAGTCTGTGAATTCCCCAATTTCTGTAATTCTTCCTATTTTCTACAGAAAATTGACTTTATAATTGGAACAATACACATGGTATGAAAATCATTTTCATGAAATGCAAATAGTTGTATACATTTTGAAATAAAAATATTGATAATATAATTTTTATAAAATGTGATACAACTCAATAGTGTATTCATTCATTCAAATCGCAAGAATAATAATTAGATCAATCTTGGTAATTCTATCAGATGCTTCAGGTCAAATAAAACATGAGATAGCTTTAAATCAGGATATAAGAAATCAAAAGAAGAAAGGATGAAAAGGCAGGGTGCTAGTAGTGAAGGCTACGTCACTTCCTTTTATTCCTTGTGTACATACATTTTCATTATAGTTTTCTTCATTTTCACAGAATCGTGGTTAGGTGAAAAGTGTACAACATATGAACTAAGTTGACTGTGTTCTAGTTTTAGCCCTTACATGTAAATATTTGTCACGAATCTTTGACGTCACTGGTTCTTATTTTTCTCCTCAATAAAAGAAGTTTTACATCTAAACCAGTATTTTCTAACCGCAGTGGTTAAAGTGTTTGTCTGCTAACTGAAAAGTCTGTGGATCAAACCTACCAGTGGTTCTGTGGGAGGAAGACGTGGCAGTCTGCTTCCATAAATATTTACAGCCTTGGAAACCCTATGCAACAATTCTACTCTGTCCTATAGTCGCTATGAGTCAGAATCAACTTCACAGCACCTAACAACAGTAACAAAAACATGTATTAATTTTTGCTTGCTGCTGTAACAAATTACCACCAACTTATTGTCTTAAAACAATACAAATTTATTATCTTACAGTTCTGTAGGTCAGAAGTGGACATATGTCTCACTGGGCTAAAATCAAAATGTAGGCAGGCGTTTCATTCCTTTCTGGATGCTAGAGGGAGAAACTTATTCATTGCCTTTTCCAGCTTCTAGAGTCTGTCCATGTTCCTTATTTTATCCCCTTCTCCATCTTCAAAATCAGAAATGTTGAATCTCTTTGACCTTTCTTCCATCTTCACATCTCTATATCTGACCAAATCTGAAAAAGGTGCTCTGCTTTTAGGACGCATTTGATTAAATTAGGGCCATCTGTACAGTGCAGGATACTCTCCTCACCTCAAGGTCTTTAACCTTAACTCTTTTGCCATATAAAGTAACATATTCACAAATTCCAGGGACTCTTTGCGGGGCAGCATTTTTCTACCCACCATGTAGTATTTCACAGAATCGTAGTTTAGGAACACGATTATTAATTTCTGAGATCAAAAGATTATATAGTTAAATAAACTTGTGAAATCCTCTACTGAAAATACCACTTTCAGAGAGTCAAAGTAAACATTACTGTTATTTTTAAGAAGTCTCCAGCTTATTTTACGCTTTTTGTTTGATAGTTAAGCACACTTATCGTCTTTTGTTTCTGTTTTTTTTTTTTCACATCTATTAATATGGAAAAGTTTTCTCATAACGCTAGCTATAAAGTGCTTGACAAGAACATCTTAACTGATCATTTCACAATAAGTCTACAATCTATGAACTCAATAATCATCATGGATACTCAATAATCATCATGGATACTCACCATCATGACCCCAAAGATGTTAAAGATCCTCAAAAAAAATAGTAATAAAACTATGTGTACCACAGCAAATATGTGTCCATTTTGCAGCAATTCATTAAAATTCATTAGAATTGCAGAATGGCAGAAAGAGATCATGGGTACACCACACTTTTGTTGGATTAGATTAACCCCTCAATTTAGTTTATCAAAGAAGGAATTTAAGGCAAGCAAGGTGACCCTGCAGGTGGAGTAGATGCGGTGTATCTTGGTAAGGCACATCCTCTGTAAGGCACATCCTCTGTCTCTCTTCTTTAATGAGCTAGAAGTTTCTAGTAATCCTGTCTGCTAGGATAGGGACCTAGAAGGCTGAAAGACTAGCCTAAATCAAAATCTCCCATAATTTTTTCTATAACTGAAGCATGAGTCTCCTCTGGATTGTGATTCAAATTCATTA
Organism: Loxodonta africana; assembly: GCF_030014295.1. Classification (NCBI taxonomy): domain Eukaryota; kingdom Metazoa; phylum Chordata; class Mammalia; order Proboscidea; family Elephantidae; genus Loxodonta; species Loxodonta africana. The sequence continues at coordinate 53,566,303 of NC_087346.1, read as the reverse complement.
TCAGAAAGGTCACATCTCCATCTATGTGCCCATATCTGGGCCCCCAGCTTTCCCACATAACAGAAAGCCAATTTGCTGCAATTTTCAACAAACATTAAAAACAAACAGCTCTTCCTACTTCTTGTTGTTGTTGGTTTGTGCCCGCGAGTCAATTCTCACTCATGGTGACTCTATAGGACAGAGTAAAACTAGGACGCCTCATAGGTTTTCTTAGGCTGTAATCTTTACAGAATCAGATTGCCAGATCTTTTCTTCCGCAGAGCTGCTGGTGGGTTTCAACCATCGACCTTTTCAGTTAGCCCCGGAGCTCTTTAACCATCGTAACACCAGAGCTCCTTTTGTTCCCATAGCAATCCAAAATTGAAGTTTACCTATTGTAAGCACTAACTACTTAGGTACTAGATCCATAGCTATTGTATAGGTATGGCCTCCACTGGATAAAACAAACAAAAAAACAAACCCATTGTTGTGGAGTCGATTCCGACTCATAGTGACCCTATGGGACAGAGTAGAACTGCCCCATAGGGTTTCCAAGGAGTGGATTCAAATTGCCAACCTTTTGGTTAGCAGCTGAAGCTTAACCACTGCACCATAAGGTCTCCACTGGATAGGAACTACAAATTTAAAACAACATGGAGACAGGAGTAGTTAAAGTTTAGGAAGTTGAAGTTTATTATTCATTTAGCATCAAATGAACAATATATTGTAAGAAATAAAATATCCATGTGTTTTCAGTCAAGAACTAGTGAGAAAAGGAAAGAATATGTACAATAAATAGCCACTACGCATGCTTGTCTGCTAAATAAAAAGTTGGTCATTCAAGTCCACAAAGAAAGGCTTGGTGATCTACTTCCAAAAAGTCAGCCATTGAAAAACCAGTGGAGCACAGCTCTACTCTGACACATATGAGGTGGCCAGGAATCAGAACTGACTCGACAGCAACTGGTTGGTTATTCCTTTAAACTGCAGCTGACTTCTAGACAAAAAAAAATGACCTGCTTCTGAAAGGGTCTTGTTATAATTTTTAGTAATATTGATTGTAATAATTATTTGCTTTGGCTTTTAAGTGATATCTGAATATGTTCAATGCTGTTTTCCTATAAAAGTACATATTAAGATACTCAGTAGTCTTGTACTACGCACATAAATACACACACACATATATACACACCCAGAAAATACAAAACATTGTCTTTGTAAGTTTAAACATGTTTTACTACCTTATTCAAGAAAACAGAAGGAAAAAAATACCAGCTAATTGTTATTATTATTATTTTAGGTATTAATACGTGGCTCTAGAAAATTCAAGGTAAAATGCTGTTACTGGGGTTAAAAAAAAGTTCCAATCCTAACACTTTAAAAAATTTTAAACACTTTAGGTAATATTTAATCCTAGGGCTTGAAATACATCCACAGGAGCTTGGGAGTAAATTAAAGTGTACCATTCTCTTTTATATAAAAGATTTGGGTGCTGTTAAATTCATTGCTCCATCTTACGAACTCCACTTATATTTAAACTACATTTCAAAGTAATCACAAGGTAAAGCAAGAATTATATCTGAATATTTTTGGAAAAACTTCAAAATTCACCCCTTCGTTTCCTAAGTAGGAAGTTGGGACTTAACTGCTACCATCTTTATAAATGAAACAAACTTTTAACTTACTTCAACTCATCTATTTACTTATATAGAGCACTCTTTGGCTGTGCTAAGTGCACCACACTAAAGGGATCTATAGTCATTAAGCTCATGCTTTGGTCTTCAATAAGGGAGCTCGATTTTCTCTCATTTAAGCAGATATACACAATTTTGCAGACTAATTGGAGTAAACTGCCTAATTAAAAAAACAATTATATTTTATAATTGACCACATCTTTTATCAAAACCCCCATTCCCCATAAGCCATTGTAGATTTACACATATGCAGCCATCAGAATTGAGTATTACATACAAATAGTTTATCTGTCATCTCTAACAGTTAGTTCAATGGGAAAAATTGATATAGTGAAAAAAAAGTTTGGGTTTACTGCATACTCATGACTTTCACTGCTCTGGTAAGTATATTAACTCTTCCAATGGGTATTTAGTACACTGGTGTATAATAATGGGAATAATAAATGACACTAATTAACTAAAATGGACAATTACTAAAAAAATTTTTTTTTTTTTTTTAAATATATGTAGGAGCTCTGGTGGCACAGTGGTTAAGAGCCTGGCTGTTAACCAAAAGTTTGGCAGTTTGAATCTACCAGCTTCTCCTTGGAAATTCTATGGGGGAAGTTCTACTCTGTCCTATAGGGTTGCTATGAGTTGGAATCAACTCAATGGCAACAGGTTTGGTTTTGGGTTTTGGTTTAATATAATTATAAAACTTTTCATCAGCAGTCAAAATGACAATATTCTTTGCCTGCATCTAATCTGCTATGAAGTAACTAGGTGGTGTTCACTCATTCATTTTAAAGGAAACTTTAGTAGAATTCCCAGTTACACACACATACAGCCACACATGTAATTTATATAGTACAAGCTATCGTGATTATCTGATACAATCATTGTTATAATCACTGGTATATTACAAGCTATAATAATTATCTGATAGACCATTGCACTAAACAAATTCCATCTTCATTGTTAACTGCATGGTAAGGGTAAGTATGAACACAGTCCCCAAAATGCAGGGATAGATTTAACGCTCACCGTCCCACTTCTCCATTCTCATTGGAAGCAGCTCACACAGCACACTCTCTCTCAGCCCCAGCCACCCAGGGCTGGGCCAGGGCCCACAAGTTGGATGGTCACCTTGTTCAGCCGTGGTCATCCAAAGTTAGGTGAGAGCTCACACGTTAAAAGTGCATCTTCTTTCAGACTGCCTAACAGGCAGACGCCAGCCCCTACTGGCTCTCACTGCCTGTGGGTTCCTTAATTCACGGGAAGGACTTATATGATTCACAGAGAGTATCCTACACTTATGACAGATTTATTACAACCAAAAAGATACAAAAGAATGGATGCAGACGGTGAGGTCTGGGAGAGGTCACAGCACAAGGCTTCCAAGTCCCAAAGAGGGACATACTACCCTCTCTCCCATGCATGGTCACCAATGAGGAAACTCCACCTGAACCTCAGGGTTCAGCACTCTTATTGGCCTCATCATATGGTCAGGACTGATTACATCATGCCTCCTGGGGCTTAGTCAGCATCAGGCCCCCAGATGGTCCCCTTTGGTCTGGCCAGCCTCCACCACTAGCCTCAGGTGTTGGCTCAGCTGGAAAGAATGGAGAACAAAGGCCAAATGCCTTCTGCAAGGTGATTCCATACCTCACAACAATTATTTAGGATACATATTGTGGACCCATCTCCAAGCGAAATTTATAAGATTCTTCTACTTATTTCCCTGACAGTTTAAGAAGGATCAATCACTGATAGTTCCTACATAGAAGCTTTAAAGCAATGATCAAAAATTTCTCTCTCTCTCTTACACATACACACAATCATTTTACTTATTAATCAAGAAGTGGTTTCGGATTCCAAATAACTGCAAACTGCTTTGGGGAAAAAACCTGAATAACAATTTAGTCTTTGAACTCACTCCTATTCTATAGTAGGTAGATATTTAAGTGTAAGAATAATTTAAAGTGCATCAGACCAGCTAATAAAATATTTTATTCTCACTACTTCTTCAGATATGTACATGGTCTGATTCATTATGAGAAATAAAATTGAATTTTCTTTGAGATACAGTTGGTTATTATTTTTTTTTAATCTCATTTTCGTGCCTACATTGTAAAAATATGTTTTCCTTAGCATTTTCCTATTAGTAAATATAAAACCCACTACGTCTGTCAGCTGGCCGTACTACAGTGGCTTGCATGTTGCTGTGATACTGGAAGCTTTGCCACTCATTTTTGAAATACCAGAAGGGTCACCCTTGGTGGATAGGTTTCAGCTAAGCTTGCAGACTAAGACAGGCTAGGAAGAAGAACATGACAGTCTACTTTAGAAAAAAACAGGTTAGTGAAAACCTTATGAATAGCAGTGAAACATTGTCTGATATAGTGCTGGAAGATGAGCCCCTCAGGTTAGAAGACACTCAAAATATGACTGGGGAAGAGCTGCTTCCTCAAAGTAGAGTCAATCTTAATGACGTGGATGGAGTCAAGCTTTCAGGACCTTCATTTGCTGATGTGGAATGACTCAAAATGAGAAGAAACAGATGCAAACATCCATTAATAATCAGAATGTGGAATGTACGAAGTATAAAAAAAAGAAGTATGAATCTAGGAAAATTGGAAGTCATCAAAAATTAAATGGAATGTATAAGCATCGACATCCCAGGCATTAGTGAGCTGAAATGGACTCGTACTGGCCATTATGCAACACACAATCATATGGTCGACTATGTCAGGGATGACAAATGGCATGGTGTTCATAGTCAAAAAGAACATTTCAAGATCTATCCTGAAGTACAATGCTGCCAGTGATAGGATAACATCCATATGCCTACAAGGAAGACTAGTTAATACAACTATTATTCAAATTTACGTACCAACCACTAATGCCAAAGATGAAGAAACAAGATTTTTACTAACTTTTGCAGTCTGAAACTGATCAAACATGCAGTCAAGATGCACTGATAATTAACGGTGATTGGAATACAAAAATTGGAAACAAAGACAAAGGATTGGTAGTTGGAAAATACAGCCTTGGTGATAGAAATGACACTGGGAGAGTGAATGATAGAATTTTGCAAGATCCATGACTTCTTTATTACAGATACAAATACCTTTTTACAGCGAAATAATGGTGGCTATTTTTTATATACATTGACCTCACCAGATAGAATACACAGGAATCAAATCGGGTACATGTATAGAAAATGACCATAGAAAAGCTCAATATTATCAGTCAGAACGAGATCAGGGGCCAACTGTGGAACAGACCATAAATTGCTTGTATGCAAGTTCAAGTTATTGTTGAAGAAAATTAGGAAAAATTCACAAAAGGCAAAGTACAACCTTGGGTATATTCCACCTGAATTTAGAAACTATCTCAAGAATTGATTTGATGCATTGAACACTAATGACCGAAGACCAGATGAGTTGTGGAATGACATCAATTACATCATACATGAAGAAAGCAGGAGGTCATTAAAAAGACAAGGAAAAAAAAAAAAAAAAAAGACTGAAACAGATGTCAAATGAGACTCTGAAATTTGCTCCTGAATGTACAGTAGCTAAAGCTAATGGAAGAAATAATGAGGTAAAAGAGCTGAACAGAAGATTTCAAAGGCTAGCTGGAGAAGACAAAGTAAAATATTATAATGACATGTGCAAAGACTTGGAGATAGAAAACCTAAAGGGAAGAACGTGCTCGGCATTTCTCAAGCTGAAAAAGCTGAAATAAAAATTGAAACCTCGAGTTGCAATATTGAAGTATTCTACAGAAAAAAATATTAAACAACACAGAAAGTATCAAAAGAAGATGAAAGAAATGCACAGTCACTGTACCAAAAAGAATTCGTCGATATTCATCCATTTCGGGCATATGATCAAGAATTGATTGTACTAAAAGAAAAGGTCCAAGCTGCACCGAAGGTACTGGTGAAAAACAAAGCTCCAGGAATTGACGGAATACCAATTGAGATGTTTCAACAAATGGATGCAGTACTGGAAGAGCTCACTTGTCTATGCCAAGAAATTTGAAAGACAGCTACCTGGTCAACCAACTGGAAGAGATCCATGTTTGTACTCATTCCAAAGAAAGGAGATCCAACAGAATTCAGAAATTATCTAAGAATATCACTAATATCACACACAAGTAAGATTTTGCTGAAGATCATCTGAAAGCAGCTACAACAGTACATAGACAAGGAACTGTCAGAAATTCAAGCTGGATACAGAAGAGGACGTGGAACCAGGGATATCATTGCTGATGTCAGATGGGTCATGGCTGAAAGCAGAGAATACCAGAAAGATGTTTACCTGTGTTTTATTGACTATGCAAAGGCATTCAACTGTGTGGATCATAACAAATTATGGATAACATTGCAAATAATGGGAATTCCAGAACACTTAACTGTGCTCATGAGGAACCTGTGCATAGATCAAGAAGCAGTCCTTCCAATAGAACAAGAGGATACTGCGTGTCTTAAAATCAGAAAAAGGTGTGTGTCAGGGTTGTATCCTTTCACCACACTTATTCAGTCTGTATGCCGAGCAAACAATCCAAGAAACTGGACTATATGGAGAAGAATGGGGCATCAGAATTGGAGGAACACTCATTAACAACCTATGATATGCCGGTGACACAACCTTGCTTGCTGAAAGTGAAGAGAACTTAAAGCACTTACTGATGAATATCGAAGACCATAGCCTTCAGTATGGATTACACCTCAACATAAAACAAAATTCCTCACAACTGGGCCAATAAGCAACATTGTGATAAAGAGAGAAAAGGCTGAACTTGTCAAGGATTTCATTTTACTTGGATCCAATCAAAGCCCATGGAAATCACAGTAAAGAAATCAAACGATGCACAGCATTGGGCAAATCTGCTGCAAAAGATCTCTCTAAAGTTTTAAAAAGCGAAGATGTCTCTTTAAGTTCTAAGCTGTGCCTGACCCAAGCCATGATATTTTCAACAGCCTCATATGCATGTGAAATCTGGACAATGGATAAGGAATTCAGAAGAAGACTAATGCCTTTGAATTATTGTGTTGGTGAAGAATATTGAATATACCATGAACTGAGAGCAGAAGGAACTAATTTGTCTTGGACAACGTACAGCCAGAGTGCTCACTAGAAGCAAGGATGACGAGATTTTGTCTCATATACTTTGGACAAGTTATCAGGAGGGACCAGTCCCTGGAGAAGTAAGACAGGGAACAGAGGGTCCCCCAAATCTACAAAGTAAGAAGAAATGGGCCAGGGCACAAAAACAAAGCCATTCCCAAGAAAAATGGGGCAGGGTGTCAGAAAATAGCCCACAAACTTCTTTTGTCTTTTAAAAAAAAAAAAAATTTTTTTTTTTTTTTTTTTTTCAGAAGGAGCTAGAGAAAACCAGCCCCAGGGATGTGCACAGTACATTCACCTGTGACCACTGTGTGACCTTCCACCAGGGGCAGTGAGAGGCTGCAGCAGCAGCTGGGAGACTGCACAGGCGCGACACCCCATAATAAGTCCTGTTACGAATCCCAGAGGCCTCTAGGACAGAAGCCATCTCAGAAAGTTGCTGCATGCGCACCGTAGTTAACATTATCCTCACCTATGCCTGTGAATAAACATGAATCTTTTCCCCCCCCGAGAACTTGCAAAAACCCGGGCAGGTCTTTTGTTCTTTGAGACGGGGGTAAGCGTTGCTTTAGCCCTTCCTCATCTACACTTGCAATCCTCTTCAATAAAGCTTTGGTGATGTGGAAAATTCTGCATGACTTACCCGTTCATTCTTGACCAGTGAGAGGCAAGAACATTATTTCAGTAACAGAAGGATATTATGCTTGGTAAAATAGAGGGTCAGCAAAAAAAGAGGGAAGCCCTAAATGAGATGGATTGAAACAGTGGCTGCAGCAATGGGCTCACACATAGCAATGTTTGTGAGGATGATGCAGGACTGGGCAGTATTTTCTTTGTGTTGTACCGAGGGGTCACTATGAGTCAGAATCTACTAGATGGCAGCTAACAACAACCAAAAATATAAACCAGTTGCAGGTGAGTCAATTCTGCCTCATGGTGCAAAGAACTGTGCTCTTATAGGGTCTTCATGGCTGTGACTTTTCAGATCGCCAGGCCTTTCTACAAAGGTACCACTAAATGGTTTTGGACCGCTAACTTTTTGGTTATCAGCCCAGCACTTAACCATTTTTGCCACCCAGAGACTGTAGTAAATATCATAGTTAATCAAAGAAGTTTTGATTAAAAGTTGTCTTCGTATTCTGGTGCTGCTATAACAGAAATACAAGTGGATGGCTTTAACAAACAGAAAGTTATTTTCTCACAGTCTGGGAGGCTAGAAGCCCAAATTCAGGGTGCCAGCTCCAGGAGAATGCTTTCGCTGTCTGTCAGCTCTGGGGAAAGGTCTTGTCATCAATCTTCCCTAATCAAAGAGCTTCTCAGCACAGGGACCCCGGGTCCAAAGGATGTGCTATTCTTCTGGCTCTTGTTTCTTGGTGGTCGGAGTTCTCCCCAACTCTCTGCTCACTTCTCTCTTTTATATCTCAAAAGAGATTGGCTTTAGACAAAACCTAATCTTATAGATAGATTGAGTCCTGCGTCATTAGCATAACTGCTGCTAATCCCATCTCATCAACATCGTAGAGACAGGATTTACAACACATAGGAAAACCACATCAGATGATGGTGACGGATAATCACACAATACTGTAATCGTTGCCTAGCCAAATTGATACACATATTTTTCAGGGACACAATTCAATCCATGACAAAAGTCAAGACTTTTTCATCCTTTATCTTATTTGTTCATTTTTAGTGTGATTGTAAAGGCGGTCAATGTTTTTTATTTTTTTACTTTTACATTTAGAGGTGTGCTATCTAATATAGTTTTTAGTTTTATCTAATATAGTAGTCACTAGCCGCATGTGGCTATCTAAATTTAGTTAAAATTAAATAAAATTAAAATTTTAGTTCCTTGGCCACACCAACCACACTTTAATTGCTCCATATATACATATTATGGAACATTTCTATTATCTCAGAAAGTCCTTTTGGGCAATGCTGCTCTAGAATTACCACGAAGAGTGAAAAGATCATAAGGTTGGGCAAACAGTCCTCTTACATGATGTAGCCAAGATTGAAACCCAGGCCTGTCTCCAGAGTCTCAGCTTTTCCCACTGTGCTAGTCAGTTGGCAATATCACCTATTAGCCAAAGATAATCTGGGCAGCTCTACAGTTATAATACAACTTGTACATGTACAGTAGTAATAAACAGTTATGTTTGGCCCAACTCACTAGCTACAAAGAACAATGTAAAAAATCTGTTAAAAAGATCAGGCAATAGAAGCGTAGACTTAATTATAATTAACTAATAAAGGTGATAGTTTCATATAAATCTGGACTTAGCTTACTTTCAAAAATGATTTGTAACTATTAATTATACTACCCACCCACCCAAATTATACTATAAGGTCTAAATAGCTAGCACCTTATCAGAACATTTATAATTTAACTGCATCAATTTTTTTAATTTAATTTCAGAGTTCACCAAGTGGAAAATTATTACTGTCCTATTACAGTCAAAATTCAAATTGGGAAGGACAACTGTATCCCCTGAAACCAGATTTTCAGAATTCTTTTATAAAAAGCCTATAACGTGCTTAGACAATATTCCACAAAATGGATTTTGTAAAACATTTGTTGATGGAATAAACTTCCAAAGAACTGTAATTCTATTGCGCTTTTCCTCCACGGCTGTAAGTCCCTCTTCCCTACATCTAGTAGCTCTAGGAATTTTCAGTTTCTATTTGGGGATCACACTTATTCTATTTGTTCTCTTCCCAGTGTATGATTATTTCTTTTTGGCCTTTTTATTATTTTATAACCAACTGTTTAACTAAAACTTTAGACATTCAAAATATTTTCTTTTTACCTAGGATCTGCAATTACATTCGACCCTGGCTCCTAGAACCATAGACTGTGCCCCATGTCCACCTCTACATGTCCACCCCATGCTCCCCTTCCCAGCACTCTTCCTCAACTGCAAGACGTCAGATATTTTGACTTCAGATCCAATATTTTCTTCAAATGTTTCTTAACCACGAACTGCTAAGAAGGGAAAAATGTACATATATCTATTCAGTGTGTTTTTCAAATTGTAGACTGAATCAGTTTTGTGGACTAGAAAGTCAGTTTAATGGATAAATAAGCTTGGAAAACTAATAAACATCAAAATACATCACATGAAAATTTTGTTTAGTTCTAAATTTCAGGGAAAATGACAGGGAATGAAGACAAAAGTAAGCCAATCCAGTAATAAGTAGAAGATACTACTTTACGATTTCAGTAAAAATTAATTTGCTTACATCATGTACTATTTCTTGCATCCGCTAATTATACTCACCACTGTCTTTTTTTTATGTCATGAATTTATTTTCTCATCATCCATCAATAGGTCTATTTACTGTTTCTCAGGAAAAAAAAAATGTGTTTGAGATATTATAGGAAAGAAAAAGTCAAAATTGAAACAGCATATAAAACTGAGTAAAATCATAGTCTAGGATAATAAGTTGATTGGTGGCACAATTACATCTTTTAACTGCTGTATTTATTGAATGCATCCAAATGCCAATAATAATGCTACAAGTTGTCTGAATATAAAATTTAGATTAACTGAATCACTAGCAAACCCTGTATTATTTACAGCACAGCAAAGAGATAAATGAGGTCAGTGCTGTGTGAACAGCTGTCATAAAATGGGAGAAAAGAAGGTCTACAAAGTGACAAATATTAACAAGAATGTGACAATCTCCCGATGGTTTGAGAAACTGCAGTATGCTTATCAGTGAAACATCCCTAAGGATATATTTTTTGCTTAAACATACAATTCTTCACATTACTGATGAAAATTCCCTTACATTATTACTGTGGTGCTGCTTTTTGAGAACTTATCATTTCCCAACTCATAAGCGAATGTAGATTTGGTGATCTAGGCTATCATAGTCTCTTGTCAGGACTACAAACAGACTGAAAGAGAATTTCTCCTACTAGCAAAAGAGGTTTAAAAGCCCAGAATACCAGATTTCACAGTGGCCAGCTCCTGCTCCACCCTGCTATCAGCCACAAAAATTCAGTCATAGAAAGGGGTTTATCTAGAATCATGCGGAACAAGTTGAATAGCAGCTATATGCTATTGGTCATCTGACAGGCCATTTACAGCCTTGAAGCAAAGTCAAGAAATTATTGTTAGTCGTTCGTTAACATTGTTGGAAACCCTGGTGGTGTTAAGAGCTACAGCTGTTAACCAAAAGGTCGGCAGTTTGAGTCCACCAGGCACTCCTTAGAAACTCTATGGGGCAGTTCTAGTCTGTCCTATAGGGTTCTGATGAGTCAGAATCGACTTGATGGCAATGGCTTTTTTTTTTTTTTTTTTGGTTCATTATTGTAGAGTCAGCTCTGACTCATGGCAACCCCATATACAACAAAATAAAATGTTATGTAGTTCTACAGCATCTTCATAATCATTGGTATGCTCAAATACATTGTTGTGGCCACTGTATATTTGAGTGCCTTCCAACCTAGGGGACTCATTTGCCAGCACTGTATCAAATAATATTCTGTTACAATCCATAAGGTTTTCTGTCTAATTTTTGGAAGTAGATTGCCAGGCCTTTCTTCCTAGTCTGCCTTAGTCTGGAAGAAAACATATCCATTATGGGTAACTCTGATGATATTTGAAATACCAGTGGCATAGTTTCCAGCATCATAGTATCAGGCAAGTCACCACAGTACAATAAAATGACAAAAAGTGGTAGAAAGTCAAGAATTAGTCTACTCATAATACAGATGTTAATCAATATTAAGTTGATATAACCTCTTTTCAAAAGGACAACAACTTAGCCTTCAATTTTCAAAACTGGGGAATATTTTTGCTTAAGTAAAACAAGTCAATTTTTTAAAAAAATGGGAAAAATTTTCACTTAAGGAATAGTTTTGCTTAAACGAGTTCCTGCTGTTTTTGTGTAAACTGATAGGCTACCTGAAAGGAAACCATCCTACATGAATCAATGGCTTACATGGCTAACTCTGGATTTTGACATGAATAATTTCCTGCAATGGGCCATTTGGATTGCCTGGCTGGTGAAAAAGAAACAAAATATCAACGTGTTCTTGCCAGAAAGAAGGGGCAAAACCAAAAACACTTACTCCCTAAGATCAGGATAAAGACAAGGATTCTGCCTTTACCATTTATTCAACATTTTAGAGGAAGCCCTAGCTAATGCAATACTCCAGGAAAAAAAAAAAAAAAAAGACATTTCTAATGGAAAGGAAGAAGTAAAACTGTCTTAATTCACAGAAAGCATAATCATGTATGTAGAAAATTTTCCAAAATCTAAAAAAAGTTATTAGAACTAATAAGTGAGTTTAGTAAAATTGCACGATACAAGATTAATATACAAAAATCAATTGAATTTCTATATTTTTAGCAATGAAAATCAGAAATTGAAATTTTAGAAACTGCCATTTACAACAGCACCAAAAAATACAAAATACTTAGCGAGAATTAATGACAAAAATGTGCAAGACTTGTAGACAGAAATGTTTTATAAAACACAGATGAAAGAAATTAGAGAAAACTATTAGAGAGATATATCATGTTCATGGGTCAAAAGACTCTATATTGTTAAGATGTTAATTCTCCCAAGCAGAACTAGAGAGTCAACACAATGCCAATCAAAAACACCAACAGTTTTTTTTTTTCTTTTTTAGAAATTAAGAAGCTGATTTTAAAATTTGCATGGGACGTGGAGGACCTGGACTAGCCAAACAACTTTGTAAAAAAAATTTTACAGGCACAGATGGTTTCGTCAGAGTATTCTATCAAATATTAAAGAATAATTAATGCCAATTTTATAAGTCTCTTGCAGAACATAGCAAAAGATAAAGTATGTCCCAATTAATTTTATGAGACCGGTATTATCCTGCTACCCAAATCAAATAGAGTACAAAAAAAGAAAACTAAAGATCAATATCTGTCATGAGCTTAAACATAAAAATCATCAACAAAATACTAGCAAACTGAATCCAACAATATATAAGAAAATTATGCACCACAACTAAGTGGGATTTATTTAAGGTATGGAAAACTGGTTTGACATTCAAAATTCAATCAATGTAATCCACCATGTCAGCTAGCTAAAGATGAAAAAACATATGATCTTACCAACCGACAGTTGGAAAAAAAAAAAAACACTTGACAAAATTTAACACCCATGCATGGTAAGAACTCTCTAGCAAGTTAGGAATAGAGCGGAATTACCCTCATTGATAAAGAATAGCTGCAAAAAACCTACAGCTAATATCATTCTTAATGGTGAAAGACTGACACTTTCTAAGATGAGGAACAACACAAGGATTTTCAATCTCATAACTCTTAGTTCAACATAGTACTGAAAGTTCTTGCCACTGCAATAACACAAGAAAAAGAAATAAAGGCATGTAGATAGGAAAGGAAGGAAAAAAAAAAAAACTGTTTCTATTTGTACATGATATGACTCTTTACATAGAAATTCCTAAAGGATCTAGAAAAAATCTCCTTGAATTAATAAGTGAGTTCATCAAGGTCTAAGAATACAAAATCAACACACAAAACTGATTTGCCTTTCTGTACAATAACAATGAAAAAGCAGAAACTGAAATTAAAAATCCAAGTTCATTTATAATACTTCGAAGAAAATGAAATACTTATGTTGCACTAAACAACACAGGTACTGGATCTTTATACTGAAAATTACAGAATTCTGATGAAAGAAATCAAAGAAGATCTAAAAAAAACAGAGGAATGTAGAGTTCATAGATTACAAGACTCAACATGGTAAAGATATCAATTCTCCCCAAATCTATTTATAGGTATAATGCAATTCCTATCACCATCCCAGTAGGGTTTTTTGTTGACATAGGCAAAATTATTTTAAGATTTTTATAAAGTTCCATAGATTCAAGAATAGCTAAAGCAGTCTTGGAAAGAAGAATAAAGTAGGAGGAATCAATTAACCTTATATTGATGCACATAAGTTAGTTATACTAATCAAGATAGTGTAGTATTGAGAAATAGATACATAGATAAATGGAACAGAAGAGATAATCCAGACATGTATTTGTGTGGAAACACAAATATACTGAGCTGATTTTTGACAAAGATGCAAGCCAAATAAATTTAATTGAGGAAAGATTGGGTTTTCAACAAATGGTGCTGGCGAAACTGGACATCACAAGCAAATAAATAAACCTCAACCTAAATCTCACAACTTATACAAACATCACCAACACTAAAAATGTAAAATGTAAATCTATAAAACTTTTAGAAAAATATATAGGGGGAAATCTTTGAGAACTAAGCCTAGGCAAAGAGTTCTTAGGCTTGAAAACAAAATTACAATCTATAAAAGGGAAACTTTATAAATTGTATTTCATCAAAATTAAAAACTGTTTCTCTTCAAAAGCCTATATAAAAAGCTACAGACTGAGATAAACGTTTTTTGCAGACTATATAACTGACAAAGAACTAATTATATAAAGAGCTCTCAAATTCAACAGCAAAAAAAATAATAAATAAATAATCAAACAATCCAAATGGGCAAAATATTTGAAGACATATTTCAGTGAAGAGTATATAGAGGTGAAAAACACACATGAAAAGATGTTCAACAGCATTAGGCATCAGCGATTTGCAAATTAAAATCACAATGAGATATCACTACATACTTATTAAAATGCCTAAAATAAAAAAATTGTGACAGCACCAAATGATGGCAAGGAAGCAAAGAATCTGGATCACTCATACATTGCTGGTGAGAATATAAAATGACTCATCTACTCTGTAAAACTATTTGGCAGTTCTTATAAAAACTAATCATGCAATTAATATATGACCCAACAATTGTATTATTGGGCATCTTATCCCAGAGAAGTAAAAACTTTGTTCACACAAATGTTTGTAGCAGCTTTATTCGTAATAGTAAAGAACTGGAAACAGTCCACATGTCCTTCAACAGGTGAATGGTTAAAAATGGTTGTCCATATCTACCAAAGGATACTTCTGAGTAATAAAAAGAAACAAACTATTGATACATGCAGCAATTTACATGTATCCACAGAAAATATAGCTGCATAGAAGAAACCTAATTTCTAAAGGTTATATACTACATGATTCCATTTATATAACCTTTTTCGAAATGACAAAATTTTAGAGCTAGAAGACAGATTAGTGGTTGTCAAGATTTAAGCCTGGGGAGAGGCAGGAAGGTGGTAGGTGTGGGTATAAAAAGGCAACATGTGTTTGATCTATTTAATATTTTGAATGTGGTAGCAGGTACACAAACCTTTACATATGATAAAATTGTATAGAACTAAATATACACACATAAACAAGTACAAGTTGAACTGGGAAAATGAGACTAAAATTGGTGGATTGATTCAACGTCAATATAGTGGTTGTGATACCATACTACAGTTGTGTAAAACGTTACTATTGGAGTTACTCGGGATAATGGTATATGAGATCTCTGCGTACTGTGTCTTAAAACTGCATGTTGATCTACAAGTCTCTCAGTAAAAATTTAAAATGTCAATAATAAGAAAACACAAAAGGTGATTTAAAAGAATGGCAAGAGCTTGAACAGACCCACCACCAAAGAATACATATGGATGGCAAAAAATCACATCATTTGTTTAACAGAACAAAACATTGATTCTGCACCAGCCTCAAAATCATTATGTTAGAGCCCACTGTGGTAGCCACTATGTCAATCCATTTCTTTGACGGTCTCCCTCTTTTTTCTGATTCTCACCTTTACCAAGCGTGATGTCTTTCTTCAGCAACTGGTTGCTCCTGATGACATGTCTAAAAGAAGCAAGATGAGATCTCGCCATTCTCACTTCTAAGGGGCATTCTGGTTGTACTTCCACCAAGACAGATGTGTTTGTTCTTATGGCAGTCCATACTATAGTCAACATTCTTCTCCAACACCCTAATGCAAACATGTCAACTCTTCTTTTGTCTTTCTTTGTAATTGTCCAACTTTCATATGCATATGAGGCTATTGAAGATACCATGGCTTGGGTCAGGTACACATTAGTCATCAAAGTGACACTGCTGATTTTTAATGCTTTAAAGAAGTCTTGTGCAGCAGATTTGCTCCATTGTTTGATTTCTTGACTGCTGTTTCCATGGACATTGTAGATCCAAGTAAAATGAAATCCTTGACAACTTCAATCTTTTCTTCATTTATCATGTTGTTGCTTATTGGTCCAGTTGTGAAGATTTTTGTTTATGTTAAGGTGTAATTCATAGTGAAGGTTATAGTCTTTTACCTTCATCAGTAAGTGCTTCAAGTCCTCTTCACTTACAGCAAACAAGGTTTTATTATCTGCATATGGTAGGTTGTTAATGAGTCTTCCTCCGATCCTGATGCCACATTCTTTTTCATATAGTCCAGCTTCTCAGATCATTTGTTCAACATGTAGATTAAATAAGGTGAAAGAAGACAAGCCTGCCCACACTTGTTTTGGCTTTAAACCATGTAGTATCCACTTGTTCTGTTCAAATGTAAGCGTCTTGATCTATGTTCAGTTCCCCATGAAAACACTTAAGTGTTCTGGAATTCCCATCCTTTGTAATATTATTCATAATTTGTTACAATCCACACTGTCAAATGCCTTCCCAGAGTCAATAAAAAAAGGTAAAAATCTTTCTGGTATTCTGAGCTTTCGGCCAAGATGCATCTGACATCAACAGTGATATCCCTTCTTCCATGCCCTCTTCTGAATTCAGCTTAAACTTTTACAAGTTCTCTTTTGATGTACAGCTGCAGCTGTTTTTGAATTATCTTCAGCAAAATTTTGCTAGCATATGATATTCATGATATTGTTTGATCATTTCTGCATTCTGTTGATGGCCTTTCTCTGGAATGAGTATGAATATAGATCTCTTCCAATCAGTTTGCCAGGTAGCTGTCTTCCAAATTTCTTAACATAGATGAAAAAGCACTTTCAGCATTGCATCTGTTTGTTAAAGCAGCTTAATTGGTATTCCATTGATTTCTGAAGGCTTGTTTTCACCAGTGCCTTCAGTGTGGCTTGTATTTTCTTCAGTACCAGTGTTCTTGATCATATGCTACCTCCTGAAATGGCTGACTGTCGACCAATTCTTTTTGGTAACAATGACTCTGTATATTCCTTCCATTTTCTTTTGGTGCTTTCTATGTCATTCAATTTTTGGACACTGAATCCTTCAGTACTAAACTCAAGACGTGAATTTTCTCTTCAGTTCTTTCAGCTTGAGAAATGCCAATCATGTTATTCTGTTTTGGTTTTCTAACTCGAATCTTTGCACATTTCATTGTAATACTTTACTTTGCCTTACTGGGCTGCCCTTAGAAATCTTCTGTTCAGCTCTTTTCCTTCATCATTTCTTCTGCTTGTTTTAGCTACACTGTGCTTAAGAGCAAGTTTCAGAGTCTCTTCTCATATCCATTTTGTCCTTTTTTTTCTTTTGTCTTTTAATTACCTTTTATTTTCTTCATGTATGATGTCCTTGATGTCTTCTCATAACTCTTATGGTCTTCAGTCATTAGTGTTCAGTGCATCATATCTATTCTTGTGACGGACTCTAACTTTAGGTCAGATGTATTCAAGATCATACTTTGGCTCTCTTGGGCTTGCTTTGATTTTCCTCAACTTCACATTGAACTTGCATATGAGCAATTGATGGCTCCTTGGCTTTCTCTTGACATAATATTGAGCTTCTCCATCACCTCTTTAACAGATGTAGTCAATTCAATCCCTGTGTATTCCATTCAGCAAGGTCCACATGTATAGTTATTATTTGTGTTATTGAAAAAAAAAGTATTTCTAATAAATAAGTCATTGGTCTTGCAGAATTCTGTTATGCAATCTTCAGCATCATTCCTATCACCAAGGGCATATTTTCCAACCACAGATCCTTCTTTATTGTCTCCAACTTTCACATTCCATGTTGTGCTTGTACGTTTGACCAATATCAGACTGCAGCAGTTCATAAAAATCTCCAATTTCTTCATATTTAACATTAGCAGTTGGTGAATAATTTTTAACAATAGCTGTATTAACTGGTCTTCCTTGTAGGTATATGGATATTAACCTATCACTGACAGCATTGTGCTCCATGATTATGACCTATTTTTACTGACATCTTGTAGCTTTGTGTATTAGAAACACATAAATGATATATTTTAAAGTAATAAAAGCAATATTAATAATACCAATTTATGAACTATTGATTTTTAACCTAACAGTTGTTAGATTCATTCATTCATACATTAATTTAATCATTCATTCATTTAACGAATATTTATTAAGTACTTAACAACTATCTAAACAATGTTCTAGGTAAGGGGTTGGCAATTTTTTTCTTTTAAAAACTGCATAGCAAATATTTTAAGCTTTATAGATCACATGATCTCAGTGCATCTATTCAAATTGTGTATAAGAAAGATAGCCATAGACAATATGTTTAAAAAATTAATGTGGTTATATTCCAGTCAAACTTATTTTACAAAAACAGGTGTCAGACCAGATTGGCCTAACTCTTATTCTAGGTGATTATATTTAGTCTATCGACTCGACGGCACTGGGTAGGTTATGTATACATATAATAAATACATGTAGTCCATATAATTTATATATGCCTATAGCATACATGCAAAATACAGTGAAAGAACCATCTAAGGAGTTATGCCTGATTCATATACAAGATTCAGATGTAATATCATGAAATAATATATATTTATAATATTAATGATTAAATACTTGACTGAGATTAAATAAAGTACTAAAAGACAAAAAATTAGAGGAGAAAATATGATGTAGTTTTGGTCTCAGAATTCTCCTAAAAAAAGGTAGGGATAAAACTGAAAAGCACATTGATTGCTGTCTGCATTTACATTAAAATGCATCAAGAAAATAGGCCATTGCTATTTTAGGACAAGTACAGGTCACCACGTATCAAAATCAGGAGGTGCAATTCTTCACCACACAATTATACTGAGTCTGCATTTGGAACACACTTCGTTTAGTCACATACCTCAGTACCAGAAACACACAAAATAACCTTGCAAGCTGTTCATAGAACAGGAACAAAAATAGTTCAAAGGAACAAGGAATTGGATTTAGTTGATGAAGTGATAAATATGCAGCTCAGTGGAATAACTGTATGATAGTGAAGAAATATTTAAAACCAAAGAGAGAGCAGATTCATTTATGAGGATATTTTTAAAGATAGAATTGAAATAAAATTGTAACATTTATATTTCAAAAATTAAGTTTCACCAGCAAACTTTGGGATTTGGAATTAGACCAGAAAAATAAAATAGGTAAATGCATACCATAAGGACTGTAACTGTGGCAGCAAAGGATGAATATTTGCCGTGCCATTTTCTCTAGCATTAATCAGCTCACATGATAATGAAGACCAAGTTATATAATATCATTCCCAAGTGAGTCAGCCCATAAACTGACCTGTTCAATTTTTAAAATAAAAGAAAAGAAAGTTTCAGCAGTTTGAGAAATTCTGTAGTTATAAATAAATGCTACACCTTTTGGATAACCTGATTCTTCCACAGATCATCACACTTGAAGATGAAAAATGATGTGAAAGAGGAGATAAGGGGATAAAATCCTGAAAAATGTACCTTTTATTTCTTTCAAGCACATGTTGTACCCCAGTCTGCCATGGTTCACTGCAATCAAATTGGTTTTCTCTTCTTGTTTCAATATCCAAATCATGGTTCTCTCAGAAGGCATAAAGTAACCTTCTCATTTATCCTGTGAATGTCATCAGTCAGGATGTTGGTAGCTAATCCACGTTGCCTTCTCACAGGATACACATTAGGATTTCCAGAGCACAATTTGTTGCAAGTCTTAAGAAATGCTTTAAAATGTGCTTTTAACAACTGGATTATATATACCTACACTTTTAATAAATTCTCTAAGCTTACCATTCCCTGGATGCCAAACAAATAGAAAATACTTGGCCTTAAAATCATATTTGTGATTAAATAAAGTGTCTAAATTTCAAACAATATGAAGTGGATAAAAAGGATATATATATTAAAATATATTCTTCTAATAAGTAAATTGTATTTAAAAGAAATAGCCATTGAAAACTGCAATAGAAAAAAGTAACCACTTTAAAAAATATAATTAACCCTTAAAGAAATAACATGAAAAATGGATACACTTTTTTAAAATTACACTGTCATAGTGGGGCCTGAGAACCCAAACAAATACCAGTAGTTCTTTTATTTTTTTTTAATTTATTATATAAGAAACTGTATTTACTTACTTTTAAAGTCTAATAAATAAAAAAGTATGAGAGTGCTTATTTATAAGTTTTTTTTTTTTTTAATTAAAGCTAATTATTTAACCACCACCAATCTGTCAGTTTGTGGTCCTGTGGTGGTTGTGTGTTGCTATAATGCTGAAAACTATGCATGGTATTTCAAATACCAGCTGGGTCACCCATGGTGGACAACTCTCAGCAGAGCTTCCAGACTAGGAAGAAAGGCCTGGCAATCTACTTCCAAAAACTAGCCAGTGAAAACCCTATGGATCACAACAGAGCATTGTCCAATATACTGCAGGAAAATGAGTCCCCTAGGCTGGAAGGCACTCAAAAAACACCGAGACCGTAAGAACGGATTTGAGCAGACCAACAACTCTGAAGACGGTGCGGGACTGGGCATTTGTTTTGGTCACCATGAGCCAGAGCTGTCTTGAAGGTAACTAAAAATAATTATTTAATGGGATTGTTATTTTGTTGTTAGGTGCTGTCCAGTTGGTTTTGACTCATAATAACCCTACATACAATAGAATGAAACACTGCCCAGTCCTGCACTATCTGCATAATCATTGCTGTGCTTGAGCCCATGGTTGTAGCCACTGTGTCAATCTATCTCCTTGAGGGTCTTCCTCTCTTTCACAGATCATCCATCAAGTGTGATGTCCTTCTGCAGGAACTGGTCCCTCTTGATAATGTGTCCAAAGTGAGATAAAGTGACTCGTGTCCTAGGAAAGCACTTCATTAGGAAAAGCCTGAAAAGTTAGCCAATGAAAATATATCCCAGAGAAATAAGAGCCTTTACACGAACAGATATATGCACACCCATGTTCATTGCAGCACTATTTACAATAGCAAAAAGATGGAAGCAACCAAGGGGCCCGTGAACAGATGAATGGATGAATAAATTATGGTATATTCACACAGTGGAACACTACGCATCGATAAAGGACAACAATGAATCCATGAAACATTTCATAACATGGAGGAATTTGGAGGGCGTTATGCTGAGTGAAATTAGTCAGTTGAAAAAGGACAAATATTATGAGACCACTATTATAAGAACTCGAGAAATAGTTAAAACAGAGAAGAAAATATTCTTTGATGATTACAAGAGTAGAGAAGAAGGGAGGGAGGAAGGTATTCACTAATTAGATAGTAGACAAGAACTATTTCAGGTGAAGGGAAAGACAACACACAATACAGAAGAGGTCAGCACAACTGGACTAAACCAAAAGCAAAGATGTTGTCTGAATAAATCGAATGCTTCAAAGGCCAGCGTAGCAGGGGCGGGGATTTGGGGTCTATGGTTTCAAGGGACATTCAGGTCAATTGGCATAATAAAATCTATTAAGAAAACATTCTGCATCCCACTCTAGAGAGTGGCATCTGGGGTCTTAAACACTAGCACGCGCCCATCTAAGATGCATCAATTGGTCTCAACCCACCTGGAGCAAAGGAAAACGAAGAACACCAAAGCTACAAGGTAATTACAAGCCTAAGAGTCCAAAAGGGCCACACAAACCAGAGACTACACCAGCCTGGGTCCAGAAGAACTAGATGGTGTCTGGCTACAATCGACGACTACCCTGACAGGGAACACAACAGAGAATCCCTTAGGGAGCAGGATAGTAATAGGAAGCAGACCTCAAATTTCTCATAAAAAGACCAGACTTAATAGTCTGACTGAGACTAGAAGGACCTCAGAGGTCATGGTCCCCAGACCTTCTGTTAGCCCAAGACAGGAACCATTCCCAAAGCCAATTCTTCAGGCAGGGATTGGACTGTACTATTGGGTAGAAAATGATACTGGTGAGGAGTGAGCTTCTTGGATCAAGTAGACACATGAGACTACGTGGGCAGCTGCTGTCTGGATGGGAGATGAGAGGGCAGAGGGGGTCAGAAGCTGGTTGAATGGACATGAAAATAGAGAGTAGAAAGAAGAAGTGTGCTGTCTCATTAGGGGGAGAGCAACTAGGAGTATAGAGCAAGGTGTATACAAATTTTTGCGTGAAAGACTGACTTGATTTGTAAACTTTCACTTAAAGCACAATAAAAATTAAAAAAAAAAAAAAACACCTGTATGAGACCAAACAGTCAACAATTAATTTGAAACAAAGATGAGAATGTATAAGGGGGAGGGAAGCTAGATTAACAAAAGTGGAACAACCAGAATGGAAATAATGAGAATGTTTGCGTACTGTGAAGACTATAACTAATGTCACTCAACAACTTGTGTAGAAATTGTTCAATGGGAACTTAAAGTGCTGTGTAAACCTTCACCAAAAACATAGTAAAATATTATTTTAAAAAGTTAGCCATGAGATAACTCCATATTTCTAAAATTGTTGAATAAGGATAGGTACTCATTCTATCCTAACCAATCATGAATCATAGCTAGTTTGGAGCCCTGGTGACACAGCAGTTAAGCATTCGGCTGCTCACCAAAAGGTCGGCAGTTCAAATTCACCAGCCACTCCTTGGAAAACCTATGGAGAAGCTCTACTCTGTCCTACAGGGTTGCTATGAGTCAGAATTGACTCGACAGCAATGGATTTGGTTTTCTTTTTTTTCTTTCAGTATGCTACGGCTGCTATTGCATATAGCAGTTTGAATCCACCAGTTGCTCCTTGGAAATCCTACAGAGCAGTTCTACTCTGTCCTATAGGGTTGCTAAGAGTCAGAATTGACTCAATGGCACTTTTCTTTTTTTTTTAGTATGTTATTACACCATCATTATTTTGTCATTGTTACTTGCTGTCCATTCCAACTCACGGTGACTGCAGTGTGCAGAGTAGAACCGTTTCACAGGATTTTCAAGGCTAGTGACCTTTTGGAAGCAGATCACCAGGCTTGTCTTCCGAGGATCCTCTGGGTGAGTTTGAACCACCAACTTTCAACTAGTAGTCGAGGACTAACCATCTGTGCCACCCAGGGACTCCTTCATCATTACTAGATAAAATGAAATCAAGGCGTTAGAATGGGCTATCTAACAACCCTTTAACATGAAATGGCAC
The DNA here is from genome assembly GCF_030014295.1 of Loxodonta africana. Lineage (NCBI taxonomy): Eukaryota > Metazoa > Chordata > Mammalia > Proboscidea > Elephantidae > Loxodonta > Loxodonta africana. Next base: position 53,543,243 of record NC_087346.1, on the reverse strand, counting down.
ATACTTCTCAAGTTATATGTATATTACCTGGAAGTAACTGGCTTCCAGGAATGTTTAACAAAACGTTAAATCTCTTAGCAATAGCTTTTACATATCATAAAGTCTCTAACTACAAGAATGAAAATAGAATAAAATAATAGAAAATGAGTGTTTCTTGCATTTTGATTTAGACTTTGGTTTATAGAATCAAGGGGAATAAACATTAGAACAAATTGACTAATACCTTTATTAAAGGTATTATGGCCTAAGAAAAGCTGAAAATAAAGATAAAGACAATTGTAGCACATGTAATGGACTTTCGGAGAAACACTGATGTTTTTTGGGTGATGAAATAAAATCAATTTAAGTCTTAAAAGAGGAGGTTTGTTACATATCATTGTTCAATGTAGGACCACAATTTTTCTATACCCTGGCAAAATATAAAACCAACTATGTAGTCTGCCACAATCTTAAAAAAGACCTAATGAGAGGGATACTTTTTTAAAGGCTGAATAAGTAAGAGTTCTAACCTAAGGATATTTGAGTGACTTGAATACAAAAATAATCTTCTACTATCAGTGTTATTAAAGTGTGACCGTCATGTTCATAAATCTCTTTACCAGAATCCTAGTTACAGACACTACATAAAAAGTGCTCATGCAGCGGATAGATTGAATATCAAGATGATATTTTTGCTTTATAAAAGGTATTGCTACGCATGAGGAAATAAAGAACAAAACTGATACATAAAATGACAAGCAAAGGAGAAATGGGGAAAAAAGCAACAGGCTTTCAGGATAGTCACATTGTAGAGTTGTTGTTTTGTGTTTTGGTTTTGCTTTCCTTTAATTTCGCAAAAACTCATGCATCATGTTAACTGAGGTGTATGGAAGGTTGAATGGCATCTCTCTATTTATCTTCTTAATTTTGTTTTTACACTTTGGAAAAGGGGTTTATAATTTTATTCTATTTCTTTTGAGCAGGGACAAGCCTCCGTGTACACTCCTACTAACAGGCGCTTATCTAGGTGAGTAGAGGAGTACACATGAGTATATTGTGGCAGAAGTAGAAATAATTCAATGACACATATTCCATGAATTGGATTACATTATATATAATAATCAAATCATATAAAAATGTGGGGAAATCACTTGGCTAATCATGCTCTTGGCATAATTGCTTATTTATATAAAAAATAGTTGCACCTCAAATCACATACAAAAATGAACTCCTAATAAAGCAAGGATATAACAACAATTTATTAATATATAAAATAAAATTTAGGAAAACATTTTTATACCTTTGGAATCAAAGACGTCTTCTTAAAGAAAATTAAGGCACTATGATGTGTATCTCAATTTATATGTATAAAAATTGAAATTTTCTGGATGGTAAAACCCGTTGCTGTCGAGTCGATTCCCACTCATAATAGTCCTTGTACGACAGAGTAGAACTGCCCCATAGAGTTTCCAAGGAGCGCCTGGCAGATTCGAACTGCTGACCTTTTGGTTAGCAGACATAGCACTTAACCAGTATGCCACCAGGGTTTCCAGATGGCAAAAGACACCATAAATAAAGACAGAAAGGAAAGAATTAGTCAAAATACAATCAGGAGAGTTGATTTTGTATCTCTACTATATGATGAGCTCCTTAACATTTGTAGATCAAAAATAAAGAATTAAAAACGAGCAGAGTTATGAGTGTAACTTACTGAAGAGAAAATGCTAATAAATAATATTTTTAAAAGGTGTAAAACTTTAAAAAAAAAAAAAAGAAAACTTTAAATTCAAGCAAGGAATTTCTACTTTTTATTTGCCTTGACAAAATAAAAAATTTAAAAATATCCATTGCTTGTCATATTGTGGAGGAATAAATATTTTCATACATTTCTCGTGATGTATTAATTTATATTACTTGTTGAGAAAGATATGTAGCAGTTTCTATTGAAATTAAATAAGTGCATATATTTTGAAACAACAGTCCTATTTTTAAGACATTGCTCCATAAAGATTAAGTTTTAGCATATAAATTGGGTATACAAAGAACATTGCTAATGTAACAAAAATATGGAGACGATAAGGAAATGATTGAATGAATATGAATCTGTCCTATGAATATATAGGCATAAATACTATACAGTTATTTTAAAAATAAGTTATAGCTGGCAAATGGTGCTATAGACAGAAGCAGCATACCGTCCCTATGCAGCAAAGACCCAAAAAACTAAGTAAGACAGATACAAACGTCAATCCTAGAACGCTAAGTGCCAAATGAAGGGATAAAGAACTAGATCAAGCACTGAATTGATAAGAAACTGACAGAGAACAGAGAATGAGAGCTACAGAGTGGAGGTCCCCTACCAGCTAACATGGCATGGATTTGCCATCTTGGACTACAGCTACCACGGAACACAGACAGAGAGTGCAGGAAGGCAACTTTATGGAGCTCCCAACAGGAGACAGAGCACCCAGTAGCCAGGGATGCATGTTTTTCCATCCCTTACCCTTCTTCCCTCCACGTGGACTCCGCCACTTTCCAACCAGTGACACTATCTCAGCAGGAGAGAAACCAGCTCACTGCCACTTGAGTCTGCCCTGCCCCCACCAGCTGGCTCCTTCAGCATCATTTTGTTGTTGATGTTAGTTTTTTAGGCTTTTTGTTTGCTTCTTCTCTCTCTCTTCCTTCCTTTCCTTTCTCAAGCCCAGTTAACCCATGTGCCATCCCCACATCTTCTTGACAGGCTGTGCCACACTGCTCAGCTAGAGAGCCACTGACACACAGCCTCCTCAGGTCCATGCAGGCCCCTAAATGTAGGCTCCCTCACTGCCTTTTTGTCTCTCTCTGCCTTCCTTCCTTTCCTTTCTCCCACCCATCTAGCCCCTTCCTTCCTTTCCTATCTCCCACCCACCTAGCCCCATGAGCTGCCTCCTCCCCTTCTCAGTAGGCAGTGTTGCACCACTCAGCTAGGGAGCCACTGGTACATGGCTTCCCTGAGTCCATGCCACCCCATCAGATGGCTCCCTCAGTGCCATATTTATTTGTTGTCCCATTATTTATTTTCTCTTGTTGTTTTTGTTTGTTGTCTTTCTCTCTCCCTTCCTTCCTTTCCTGTCTCCGTCTCACTTACTCCCAAGCACTACCCCTGCTCCATCTTGAAGGGCCTTTCCACACCACTCAGCTAGAAAGCCACCAACACACTGCCTCCTGAAGTTTGCGCTACCCCCAGCAACTGGCTGTCTCAGTGCCATATTTTTTTTAGTTTGTTTGCTTTGTTCTTTTTTTTTTTTTTCCTATTTCTTCTCTTTCTCTCTCCCTTCCTTTCCTTTCTACCACCCACCTACCCCTCTGCACCATCCTTGCCCCTTCTCGAAGGGCTGTGATGCCCCACTCCCCTAACGAGTCACTGGCACAGGCCTACTCAGATTTGTGCTGTTGTTACTGACTGGCTTCCTCAGCACTGTCTTTTTGTTTCTTTTTTTTTTTTTTTTTGGTCATTTCATCTCTCCTCCTTCCTTCTTTTCCTTTGTCCCACCCACCTTGTCCCATATGCCACCTCCTCTTCTTGATGGGCTGTGCTATACTGTGTGGCTACAGAGCCTTTGGCACAGGATGCCTCCCTCGGTACTGTATTTCTTATTTGTCTTTATCTTTCCCTTTCTCCCTTTCCTTTCACTGTCCCACCTAGGCCTTGTGCTGCCTCTGCCCCTTCCTGAAGTGTCATGCTACACTGCCCAGTGACAGAAACATCAGCTTACAACCACCCCAATTCTGCCCCACCCCCCACAGCGGACTCCCCCAGCATATTTACTTTTTTGTTGTTGTTTTCCTCTCTCTTTCCCTCTTTTCCTTTCCCACTCCCATTCACCTACCCCCATGCACTGCCCACACCCCATCTTGACAGTCTGAGCCACACCGCTCAGCTAGAGAGCCACCAGCACATGGCCTCACTGGGTCTTCCTTTTCTCCCACCTACTGAATCTTACCATGTCATCATTTTATTTACTTTTTTCTTCTTTTTAGATTTTTTGTTTTTTACTTGTTTCTCTCCCTTCTTTCTCTCATCCACTTAGCTCCTCATGCAACATCCTCTCCCATCCTCCCAAACAGCACTGGTGCAGAACCCCAGGCCCCTGGACCTCACCCTGGAATGCCCCCCAGCCATGCACCATCAGCCTCAGTTCATGCTGCAAAGGACCCATTCTCACCCCTCCCCCCCCCCCCGCTGGACCTGCTCTGCTACACCATAGCTGATTGACTAGTCTGCCCATCTGGACAAGACAGTGGAAAGCATCATGCCCAAAGACAAGCAAGCACCAAAACATGCCTAGACCCACCTGCCCAGACATAACCAAACAGAACAAAAAAGCAGAATGAAACAAACAAATCTAAAATCAATAAATGAAGAAAATAATTCCTGAATGTCCCAGAGACAGCAGACAATAACAAAACGTACAAAAAACAGGCCAGGGTCGTTCCATAAAGCAAATAAAATAAAACACCAGATGACCTTCCAGTAGAAGAAAAGGCACTGGGACTATTGGATAGGGAATTTGAAACTCTGACATTTAGGGCTCTCCAAGAGATTAGGAAAGATGGAGGAAAACACAGACAAAAATAAGGAAACAATAGACAAAATTATGCAAAATACAGACAAAATCAGGGAAAACACAGATAAAGCAATGGATAATTCAGGAAAATAATACAGGAACAAAATCTTAAAAAAAAAAACTAGAAATCATACAAAAACATCAATTAAAAATCTGAAAGATAAACAATAAGATTTCAGAAATAGTGCCATAGAAGGTTTTAGGTGCAAATTTGAAACAACGGAAGACAGGATCAATGAAATTGAAGACAAATCCTTGGATACCACTTTTTTTGAGGAAAACGCAAAGAAAAGAATGAAGGAAAATGAAGAAACCCTGAGAACAATGTGGGATACAATCAAAAGCAAAAAAATTGTGTGTGACCGGTGTTCCCGAACAGGGGTAGAAAACAGAAAACACAGAGAGGATCACTGAAGATTTGCTGACAGAAAAGTTCCTTAATATTACAAAAGATGAAAAGCTGACCATTCAAGGAGCTCAAAGAACCCCATATAGGATAGATCCCAAAAGGAAATCACCAAGACATATCAAAATCACACTCACTGTGATGGTTAGGATCGTGTCAACTTGCTTGGGCCATGATTCCAGTGTTTTGGCAGTTGTATAATGTTGTGATCACTTCCTGGCTTATATTTCATATGTGATCACCCCCATGATGGGATCTGCTATGAGTAGCTAATCAGTTGAAAGGGAGTTTCCTTGGGCATGTGGCCTGCATGGAATATAAGCGGACATTGTGGGAAGGCTCAGGAGGCTTTTTGCTCACAATGGTTCTTGCAGCTAGTTCCTGTTCATCTGAAGCTCCAGTTCTTGGTACTTGAGTTAGCAGCTTACTGGTGGACTTGTCTGCCAATCTTGGGACTCATTGATCTTTGCAGCCTGTGAGGAACAGCTCTGCTCTCTGACCTGTGATCTTAGGTTCACCAGCCCCTGCGGCTACATGAATCAGGAGAAGCCTCTATCCTGACCTCAGTTTCTAGCCTTTAAAACCATGTGATCCATTTCCTTGATATAAATCTATATATACACATATTTATACACTTTACTGATTTTGCTTCTCTAGAGAACTCCGCCTAAGACACTCGCAAAAACAAAAGATAAAAAAGAGTCCTGAGAGAACCTCGAGAAAAAACAAAAGTCACATAAAATAAGACTAAACTCTGATTACTCAGCAGAAATAATGCAGGCAAGAAGGCAATGGAATGATATATATAGAACATGGAAAGAAAAAAAAAAAAAAAACTGCCAACCAAGAACAATATACCCTTCAAAACTCTCACTCAAATATAATGGGGAAAATAGGATGTTTCCAGATAAATAGAAATTAAAGAAATACATAAGAACCAAAACAAACATACAAGAATTATTAAAGAGAGCCCTTCAGTTAGAAAACCAACAAACATCAGACAACAACCCAAATCTGGGACACAGGACAGCATCAGCCAGATACCAACCTAGGTACTAAATCCTCAAGATAAAACAAAACTAAAATGTTTACAACAGGGTACCAGAGAAGTCAATCAGTAAATGACAACAAAGTCAGAACAATAAAAAAGGGAATAAATGACATAAGGATAGAACTTTCAAATGCAGAGTAAGTCAAGGGGATATCAAATAATAAAAGACTTGTTTTTTCAAGGTAACCACAAAGAAAATTAACAAACCTACTCATCAAAATAAAGAAGAAAGTCCTAGTAAACACAAAGTCCTAGTAAACACAAAACCTACAAAAACAAAAGGAAAAAAAAAACAAACCCACAAACAAAAGAAATTCAGCACAGGAGAGTAAGGGGAACAAAGAAAATGTCAGCACCAAAAAAAAAAAAAAGGACTATAAAATAATAACAATAAAATCATAGCTGTCAATAATCACACTGAATGTAAATGGCTTAAATGCACCCAAAAGAGACACAGAGTGAAGGAATGGATAAAAAAAAAAAAAAAAAAAAAAGGACCAATCTATATGCTGTCTACAAGAGACACACCTTAGAAACACAGATATAAATCAAAGGATGGAAAAAAAATACATCAAGTAAACCAGAAAAAGAAACCACGTCTGTTGTCTTTGAGTTGATTCCAACTCATAGAGACCCTACAGGAGAGAGTAGAACTGCCTCACAGGGTTTCCAAGGAGCAGTTGGTGAATTCTAAACTATTGACCTTTTGGTTAGCAAACTTTTAACCACTGTGCCACCAGGGCTCCATCAAGCAAACTGCAACCAAAGAAAAGCAGGAGTGGCAATACTAATTTCAGATAAAATAGATTTTAAAACAAAATCCGCCACAAAAGACAACGAAGAAGATTATATGATTAAAGGGACAATCCAACATAAGGACATAACCATGATAAATATCTATGCACTCAATGACAGGGCTCCAAAATATGTAAATCAAACTCGAAGAGCACTGAAAAGAGAATTTGACAGTTCCACAGCAATAATAGGACACTTCAACACACCACTCTCTGTAAAGGACAGAACATCCAGAAAGAAACTCGACAAAGATATAGAAGATCTAAAGGCCACAACCAACCAACTTGACTTCATAGACATATATAGAACACTCCACCCAACAGGAGCAAAGTACACATTCTTTTCAAAAGCACATGGAACATTCTCCAGAATAGACCACATCTTAGGCCATAAAGCAACCCTCAACGATATCCAAAATAATGAGATAATACAAAACATCTTCTCTGATCACAATGCTGTAAAAGTAGAAATTAATAACAGGAATGCAAGGGAAAAAAATCAATTATATGAAAAATAAATAACACCTTGCTTAAAAATCAGTGGGTAATACAAGAAACATAACCACCACCAACTGCTCTCACAGGGATTACAATACAGGGTCCCAGACAGAGCTGGAGAAAAATGTGGAACAAAATTCTAACTCACAAAAAAATACCAGACACTGGTCTGACAGAGACTGGAGAAATCCTGAGAGTATACCTCCTGGACACGCTTTTAACTCAGCACTGTAGTCACTCCTGAGGTTCATCCTTCACCCAAATATTAGGCAGGACCATAAAATAAAACGAGACTAAATCGGCACATCAGCCCAGGGGCAACGATGAGAAGGCAGGAGGGGAGAGGAAAGCTGGTAAGGGGCAACCCAAAGTCGAGAAGGGGAGAGTGTTAAAACATCGTGGAGCTGGCAACCAATGTCACAAAACAGTATGTGTATTAACCATTTAATGAGAAACTAATTTGCCTTTAAACCGTCTAAAGCACAATTAAAAAAAAAAAAAAGAAATATAAAAAAATAAGTTATAGCTCTATGTTTTGTTGTGGAAAAAATATTTACAATATATTAAGTGAAAAAAATGCAAGTGTTTTTGATATTTTAGAAAATTAAAATCATATAAAAATAGAAAGGAAAAATGAAAACAGAAATTCATAACCTCACCAACACGTAACCATTTTAATAACTTTGTTATATTTCTGATTAGTTTATTTCTCGAGTTAAAGAGTTTAATGTAAATTAATATTAAAGATGCTCTCTTTCCTGAAAGTTTTACATGGAGAAATATTTTTCGTAGTGACATAAAATGAAGTCTTCAAGCTAAGAAACTGGGTAAATTCTTATATTTATCTTTGGATTCAGTTTTATTCTAGGGTAGCACTGTATTCTAAATGAGAAATCAGTAATCAATATTCTAGAAGGTTGTTCCATACCTTTCAAGACTTCTCAGTCTGTGGGAGAAATTTGGCCAGAGGGAAATGACATATCGAACATCTTTTATAGAATATCTATCTTCTAAATAGACATTTAAATAGTGCTACTTGAAAGATAAAGAAGTAAAAGATGTTGCGGTGCCAACAATTTAGGTTCCTAGTTTCCAAACTCTAATTCCAAGGCATGATCTGAGCATTCTCTCTCAGAACAGATGTGAATGTTTGATGAAATTATGTCCTTTTGGGCCATGACTTGACTGAGAGTTAAATCATCATGCGAATAGACCTAATCCTCTTAGAATTCTGCCCTTCCCTTCTGCTGTCTACAAAAAAGAGCCCAGTCTTCACTGGTTCTCTCCAAAGATAGATGCTCTGTTTAGTTGATTTATTTTTTTTCAAAGACTTAATCAAAGGAATAAGACTTTAGCATACAAAAGGAAAGCAATTTATTAATACTTGAGAACTTAAATATGTTAACTACCAGGATTGGCTGCCATGTAAAGATAATTTCTGATTTACCTCATAGTCTAACATTTAACATACTAAATATCTGAACATAGCTATATGCCTTCTCCTTCTCCATTTCAAAGACAAAACTTCCACAGTAGTCTTTAAGTATTCCCCAAGCAGAAAATATCCTCTCCTTTTCCCTCCTCTTTTTAAAATAAACAAATTAGAACTTTAGAGTAAATTACTATTCTCTACAAAATAAGCCAAAGCTGAATTGAGACCCTATATTAACATTTAAACTGCTTGAAACAACTGAAAATAGCCACTGAAGAACTAAACCTTCAGAAGTATTCTTAACTCTGTGATGTATGCATTTGGCATTTTCTTAGTTTGACAATTGTATCGATTTGCGTCCTTCCTTTATAAACAGAGAGATAAATCATCCAGCTACCAACATCAGTGTTCCATTACTTTTTTTTTTTAGGTTTTACTAATGATAGAGACACAGAAATCTAAACTTCTGTATCAAATAAACTTTTTAAAAACAAAGAATTTCTAAAAACAAAAAAATTCAACTCAGTGAAAAACATACATAAAAATACTTCAATACATGATGAACTGGATAGCCTTGGAAGTATTTAGATTAGAATTTAGAATATGTTTTCACATATTTGTTACACACAATGTCTCACTCAACTTAAATCTCTCCACGAAACATTATAAGAAGTGGTAAATATCAGAGCCTTAAAAAGCTTATGGGACTAACTGGCTCATGATTCCAAGATCTGCACTTTTTGCATTGAATAAAATATGCTGGCATATACTGTTAATGCTATTTTAACAACTAAATTATTTATTTTTTTTGGAAATGAACTGTAATTTGAAAGTGTTATATCAAGATATATTTTTTAACAGTAAATTGTTGATGATAATAGGAAAATTCAACTATGTGTGTAACTATGATAGCATCATCACGATTTCTATACTATAATCAGATATTGTATTTATAAACTTAGCAAGCTTCAATCCTAGTAGCTAATTCAAACATTTATCAGAAGCAAATCAGGGATTTCAATTTTATTTGTATTATTACCAAAAAAAGAAAACTAAATTCTGTGTTCAAAATACAAAAGAAAGAATAAACCCAGTACAAGTTCCTCAATATCATTTCAAAACATACCACAAAGAATCATTTGAAAAAATAATTCAAAGCCATGGCGATTTCACTGTTATGAGTTTTTTATGTGTCATAAAGCCACCTGCTGTAGATTTTTAGGTCTAATTTTTATTGCTAGATAAGAACTGAAAGACAAATTACTTTTGAGGAGCAGCACAGCTCTATTCACCTTCAGAATGATTTGAAATGGTCTAGGACCTTCCAGAATACACAATGTCAATGACGTCCTTTTATTTAAATGTTTGCTTGTACCATCGTATTTGACATTATGGTATTCTGAGGCTGTGATTTTGTTGAATGACCTTTGACTGCACCATGGTATATGTTCTTAAGAGTAGCAATGCTTTCAAGATGGACTCTATTTTAAGTAAGTTTTATTTTATTTTAGTCCTTAACATATACCCTAGGCAAATATGAATATAACCTTTGAGCAGTGGTTATTTTCTCTTATGGATGTGCCTCAACAACATAACTCATTAAACATAATACCCTTCTGATTCATCACTAGATGATTTTATTTCTAGAATAGCAACTTTTGTGAAAGATATTCTTTAAATTAAAAGTTAGTATTATTTTACTTTTATTGAGAAAAAAATTGCATGATTTTTAAAAAATTGTGACAATTTACTTAGCTTTAAAAGTCTTTATATTATTTTATCCGTCATCTTTGAAAATACATGTTTTTAAAGTACTTGCATTTCAACAGATGCTGCTGACCTTTCTGGTATGCAAAGAGTGAGGTCTCTAATTCCAGAAGTACACTTTACAAAGATAGTTCTAAGAGAAATAAGAAACTGTTGTGCATCTTATTAAATTAAATTTCAAATGTACTGGTACTATGAGCTAAAATTAATATGACATATAATGATACAGAACTGCAGTTCCCTTCCTCCTACATGATAAAATAATAATGAAACAGAAAAGTAATTACATGAAAAAAGTTAGAGATATGATTTCTGGTTTTGCTTCCAACAGGTTGCTCTCAACTTCTTTGAGATTTTCCTTTAAAAACGTATTTACTTGGCCCATGATTTCATGAACATTATTTTTAAAATTTGTATCAGCTGCTTAATAACAGCAGCCATAGCAACAAGAGCAGCAGCAGTGGCTCTGCTGCAGGAGGCAGGGCCTTCCGCTCTACAGTAACACTCACACTCTCTCTGGGATTCTCCTTGGCACCATTAGTATAGATACGAAGAACTTACAACAGCAATTATGAAGAAGTTATTCCATGACTCTTGGATTTACCAGCTAAACTGAAGGCATCACAGAAATGAGGATGGGAAATCGGTGTAAAGAGCTAACACTGTGCTGTGAATCCCCTAAACCCCCAGTTTAGAGAAGGGGTGAGGGAGAATCCATCTAGCAAGTCTAAGAAGGAGACCTTAAGAAAACCACTCGGAGAATATGAAATGCATTCCCTGAACTGTAATATGACTCCTACCTATGACATTGGGATTATTCTAGAAATACATACACTTCTAGGCATTTGAATGCAGGGGTGGGAGAGGCAAGGAAAAGCTCAAGCGAAAGGAAAAGACAATCACACACCTTCTTTCACATTGTAGGTTCAAGCTAGAGAAAGAAAGGAAAAACAACTGCAGCCAAGTTAAGTTCACAGCTTTGAAATTGCACATGGGACTAGGATATTTTAGTTTCTTATTTGAGACGAGGTTTCCGGATAAATTGACTACAGAATAGAATTGCCTATTTTCTAAAAGTGGGCAGAAAGTCATGGTCCTGATTACGTTTTTACGCAGGAGTAAGAAAATATTGCCTGCAATTAAATTTTAAAGAGTTGGAAAGAGAAAATTCACACATCATGTTTACTCAGCATAGTTATACGTACCTCTTCTTAGTTTACCTACCCTAGTGAAAACAGGTAGTCTTCTTTAATATTTCAGATAAAAAGTCCCCAGGGAAGAATCTGATAGGCCCTTCTCCAGTTATTTCGTCATCACTAAATAAAGCATGTTAGCCAAGGTACTGTAGTGCTCTAACTAGGCCTGGATCAGCTTCCCATCTATTCAGGGCAGAGGGCTCTGTTGCCATAAGAAAGATGGACAAGGTGAAAAACAGACAAAAACAGCCAGTATCCACTAGGATAACTATCATCATACCATGCTGAGTTTACTGGTCAGTAACTAGAGGCTCAAAAGTCCTACAGTTAGCATGTGAAAGACAGGACATTATACCCAGCGCCTATGGTTTTACTTCCACATAGCAATTGTCTAGTGAAATATATTCAGTGCTTTGTAAAAAAAAAAAAAAAAGGCACTTATAATAATAATAATAAAATTACTTTTATAATACTAAAAGTTATAATTTCCATATGTTTATAAATTAGAATTAAATTTTTTCTCTATGATAAGAAACTCTAAAAATTTAGAAGTTCATAAGTATAATCAGGTTATATTATCTTAGATTTTATATTTAAACTAATCTTATATATGCCTTGCATTCATTTCATAACCTACCCTGTCCTCTGTCCCTAAGTGATTTTATAGTAAAAGTCACAAATATATTTTTCCATCTTGATTTATTATCACTGAAAAAGTAACAAAAATATGTATGCAAAACATATATGTATCTATATTATATATGTCTATACGTATATAACAGAACTACTTAAAGATTACTAATTGTTCAGTTAAAAAAAAATCTGAAGAGGTTCATGTTAAAATGTCAGCTAACTAAACGAAAAACCAAACCTGTTGCCGTCGAGTTGGTTCCTACTGATAGTGACCCTACAGGACACAGTAGAACTGCTCCATAGGGTTTCCCCGAGTAGCTGGTGAACTTGAACAGCTGACCTTTTGGTTAGCGCCAAGCTCTTAACCACTAACCCACCAAAGCTCCATTGGCTAGCTAGGAGGTCCTAATTTTTCTTTCCAATTTTTCCCACAGAAAGATATTAAAAACTAAGAAAGAGATAACATAACCAAAGCAATGAATATCAGGATAAATGGCCAAGCATATGCCAGCCTCCAGAGGGAATTTCTAATAATTAAAGGTAAGATGGAATCATTAAGCAAAAATGTTTAGGGAAAAGATAACAAATTCTGTCCATCAAATCTTAATGAATATTCTTACCTCAGAGACATGGTACTAAGTAAAACCAAAAAAGCCATCATTTTAACGGATGGGAACAGTTTTCTAAGCGACTCAAAGTCATTCTCTGTTGCTCTCCATTACTACAACCGGGACTACAAATTCAATAACCAAACCGCCCAGGACAGAATTGGATCGGAAGCAGCAAATTCCACCCTAGAAAGTAGTCAGTAGTAGAGAAGAATGAAGGCAGGAATAGCTATGGGGAGAGTGTACACTCTGTGGGCTATAGTTTTCTTTATTGCTTCAAATTATCCTGAAAATTATTTTTATTGACATAATCACACAATCCGGCATAGCTCACTAGATTAATGATGACTGAATAGCAAAAAGCCTTTTAGTTCTGGATCTCACAAGAAGATCCTGACAGCAACCAGGGATTCGTGAGGTGGACCAGAAGGACTGACACATTGATGACCGGCAAATATGACTCTTTTCACTCAATGGTGACAGCGAGAACAACATGCAAGTTACAAAATGATAAAAAGCCAGTTGCTGTTAGGTTGATTCCAGCTCAGGGGGGCCCCAGGTGTGTCCAGGTAGAAGCGTGCACCATACCATTTTCAGTGCATGAGTTTTCAGAAGGAGATCACCAGGCCTCTCTTCTGAAATACTGCAGGGACTTGAACCCCCAACCTTCTTGGTTAGCATATTTCTTGAGAAACTGAATAACAGTAAACAAATTTAAAGTTTAGAATCAGATAGGTGAGATAAGAAAATACTATTTACAAATCTAAACTAATAAATTTGAAAATCTGAATTAAATGGAATATTTTCTGAGGTACAAATATGACCAAACTGTTAAAGTGAATAAAAATTCCATGAAGGATTTTTTTTTTTAATTGTCATAGAATTTCTGCTTTCAATAAACTCTTAGTTCAGAGGAATTGTAGTCATAAATATTTTCATGTTTCAAAGAGCAGGTAAAGTCCAAACTTAGTAAATGTATTCATTCATTCAGTGTTTGCTAGTACGTGCTGACACTCTGCTAGGCACTGGGCATAAAGTGGTGGGCAAGGAAATTGTGGCTCCTGTCCTTGTGGAGCTTATAGCCTAGCGTATAGAGATCGTAGATCCAGAGCACAGAAAAGGATGGGAAATTTCAAATCAATATTTCATCACTTACAGAACCATGATATAAAAACCTGATGATGGTAACACACAACACATACATGCAACAAATAAAGCTAATTTATAAACAAAGGTGCTAAGAAATAAAATCCTAGTAATCAGTACCTATGTTTCATAGCAAAAGGCTGTATCATGAGTAAGCTTAACTTATTCCAATATTAAAATCTTGGTATAATAATAGAAAAATATATCACTAGGCTAAAAATGGGAAAATCACATACATGTTTAATCAAATGGATAACAAAATGTTATATTTAACAAAATTAAATTTCTGTATTAGGAAAAGAAATACACAAAAAACAAGGACAAAAATTAACGAGAATTTTCAGAAAATAAGAAATCAAAAAGTAATATTATAAGAACAGGGCATTTCAAAAAATAGACTTTAATAAAGGTGATACTATAAATCAGTTGGTAAAGAATTAGTCAGTAAACATGAGACTACTAGTTATTCTTTAATGAAAAAGTTAAATCTTTACCTCACAATAGAAAATAAAATAAATTTCATATGCATTATAGTTAAATGTAAAAAAGGACAGATACTTAAAAAATGGAGAGAAATTAAAAAACGGATATTAAATTTAAGGTTATCAAAGGTCTTTGTAAGAACAAAAGTAGAGGAAGCACTCACAAAGAATGAATTTCTGAAATTACTTTATGTACATCATATACAAAAAACAAAAGTAAAAATGGAAATAACAAATTATGATAAAATATTAGCACAATACATGATAGGCAATGGCTTACCAAGCTTAATATATCTTAAGGACTTAAAGAAAAAGTAACTATAAGATCCCAACCCACTGCTGTCGAGTCGATTCCCAATTTAAAAAATGGCACTAATACACTATTGATTACACACTTCACAATAAATAAATATAATTGGTTAACAAGCACTTAAGATTGTCACTATTTACCAAATCTCAGACTATAACATTTCTTTTGCCTATCAAAATAACAAGAAAAAAAGTAAAACAGGATGTTCAACAACAATAAAGATTTTGCAAAACCAAGCCACTCATTTGCTTACTACTGGCTAGAGTATAATTGCTATAACAATTCTACAAAATAACTTGGCAATATACATCAATTACTTTGCCAATGAGAGGCATTAGTGGTTCAGTGATAGAACTCTCCCCTTCCATGAAGGCGAGCTGGGTTCAATGGGCCGATACGCCTAATGCACATCCACCACCCGTGTGTCAGTGGAGGTTGCATGTTGCTATGGTGCTCAACGTGTTTCGGCAGAGCTTTCAGTCCAGGAAGAAGTAAAAACAAAGGTGTGGCTTTTCAAAATCAACCAATGAAAACCCTATGGGTTACAAGAGTCCGATCTACAACCAATCAGGGATGGTGCAGGATGGAACAGTGTTTCCTTCTGTTGAGCATGGGGTCTCCAGATACTATTGGAGAACTGCTCCATGGCGAGAAACCTTGGCGGCCTAGTGATTCAGTGCTACAGCTGCTGCCAAAATGTTGGCAGTTTGAACGCACCAGGTGCTCCTTGGAAACTCTATAGGGCAGTTCTACTCTGTCGTATAGGGTTGCTATGAGTTGGAATCAACTCAATGGTCATGGTTTTTTGTTTTTTTAACTCCACAGTAGCTAACAACAACAATTTTGTGAATACTCAGACCATTTCACACTATAACTTTCTTGCAAATAAGCTGTACTGAGAATAAGAACGGTGTTAAAACTTTGGAATCCTCTGTCTTGAACCAATGGGTGGGGAAAGAGAGTGAGTACAGGTGGTGAAGTTTTATGGCCCTGGTCGGAAAATGACACACAGTACTTCTAACCACATTGCACTGACCAGAACTCAGTCACCTGCCCACATCTAACTACAAGGGAGACCAGGAGATAAGCCTAGGTGTGTGCCCAGAAAAAGGGAATAAAAATCCTAACAGGTTTTAATCAACGCAGAGGAAAATCTGCCACACCTTCTTTCTCAATTACAACTACTCAAGTATAGAGGCAAATGGACCTAAATAGAGAAGGAAACAAAAATTAATGGAGAAAAAAAGAGAACTCAGAAGTAACAATGATCAATTGTTTTACGTTACTTGGAGTAATTAGTTATGCTAGATATTTATTTTGATGAAAAATGTTATTTTTATATAATAATTAATATTAAGGAATTTTTACCAGGCCTGACTGTATTTTTTAATAAACTTTTTATTTTGGAATAATTTTAGATTCACATAAAAGTTGCAAAGATCATGCAGGGGGTTCCTCTGTACCCTTTATCTTGTTTTTCCGAGTGTCTGAGCGTTCACATCTTACATAACCATAGTACATTTAACAAAAGTAAGAAAGTAACATTGATTCATTATTACTTAAGAGTTCCGCTCCTAACCACAAGGTTGGCAGTTCGAATCCACCAGCTGCTCCCTGGAAACCTTATGGGGCAGTTCTACTCCACCCTATAGGGTGGCTATGAGTGGAAATCAACTTGACTGCATTTTTTTTTTTTTTTTTTTTGGCATTGCTATTAACTGCACTCCAGACTTTTTCACCAGTTTTTCCTCTAATGTCCTTTTCCTGTTCCAGGATCCAGTCTGGGATACTACATTGCATTTAGTGATAATGCCTCTTAGTTTCCTCTGGTCTATCACAGTTTCTCGGTTTTTCCTTGTTTTAGTTGACCTTGACAATTTTGAAGAGTACCTGTCAGGTATTTTGTAGAATAGCTTTCAATGTCTGATTGTTTGATGTTGTTTTCAGAGAACAACATGGGTTTACTGGTTTTGGGGAAGAAAACCACATAGGTTAAATGCCTTTATCATGACATCACATCAGAAGGTACATGACATCAACATGACTTAACACTAGTGATGTTAATTTTGATCACTTGGCTAAGGTAGTGCTTGACAGGTTTCTGCGCTCTAAAGTTACTATTTTTCCCTTTCAATACTTTATTATTTGGAAGTGAATCAGCAAGTACAGCCAACACTCAAGTGTGTGCTGGAGGAATTATGTTGTACCTTTTAGAAGGGGTGGAGAGATACCTACGTAGGTTATTTAATTTTTTACTCTGAGGAAGATTTGTCTCTTTTGTCCCATTTATTTATTTATTGAATCATTAATTTATGTCCGTATGAAGTGATGTATATTTATTTTATACTTTGGGTTATAATCTAAAACTATGTTATTTATTTTACTACTCAAATTTTTCAAGCATCGGCCATTGGGATGCTGCCATCCATTTGTTTGTTTGTTTGAGCCCTTATTTTCTGGCACTACACGATGCTCCAGACTCCCATTGTATTTATTTTTCCCTGTCCCCAGCCGTGAATAAAACATTTTTCCGAGGAACCCTGGATTCTTTTATTGGAAAACAGTATTTAAAAACCAAGATCTGGGTGCTGGCCTGACTCTAACTACAGCTATAGTTAATAAATGCCTGTTGCTGGTGACTGCGGTAGCATAAAATATAACATCAAGGTTAATGAACTAGGTTGAAATGAGTGTGAGTGTGTGTTGTGTATGGGTGTTTATATATGTAAAGGATTACTTCCTGATTTCCAGTATCTTGGAAATTCTTTTGGCATAATAAAATTTCCCCACTTACAATTTTTTTTTATTCACTCTTTTAAACATAATATTTTTCAAATCCCCAACCTTATCGTAATATACCATGTGTTAGGTAAAATATATATATTTTTACAATCTGCGACTAGATACCAAGAAATTTTTGGAATAACTAGTGAGTTATACAATGACATGCTTTGTACCACTGAGCTAGACAAAAAATTGATATTTAATATCCATCAATAGTAAGATAAAATCAACCAATTTTTACATGCAATTTTAATAGAAGATGATATAAAGATGAGATCATTCGGAAAAACCATACAGAACTATAAAGGCACCTTAAAAAGTCATGATGATTAAAATACCCATTCAATGTTTTGCTTTGGAAATATTCCATATTATTTTCTGTATCCTTTTAGTGATACCAGGAAGAAAAATATTAAGCAATATAACCTCAATTAGCATGGAAAAGAATAGGATCAATAATTTCCTGTCTAACTTTTCATTTTCTTTTCTTATAAGGCCTTGATTTTTATGGTCTTATTTTCACAGGCAAAGCAGCAGTAGGACAGTAACTATCCATAACAAATTTTGAGAAATAACATAATTTTCCACCTATCAAGCAAAAGAAGGCTTCAGAGTCATAGTTATATCTTTCCATTATTTGTGACATTGACATTCTCTTGGAGACTAGGAAATCATTTTTATTTTATTATTGCTTTTGTCTTTTTCTATCTGGCATTATTGATTTGTTTCTACTCCATTTATTCTGGAGCAAAGAACTGCATGAGGACTGATTGTTTAATTTGCTGTTTGTCAAAAACATCACTAGCGGTGATATTGCTAACTTAGCCTGGACTAGGTGTTATCTCTAAATTACCTTCCCCAAAAAATGATTTTAAATTTTTACAATAATACAGGTTACTTTAAAAAAAACTATCTCTTAGCCAAAACTGGACCAGTTTATTTCCAATTCATAAATACCCTCTGCAGAAGACTCTCTCAAATCAGCGAAGGTGAGAATGGTTGTTTGTGGAAAAAGAAGGAGCATATTGCTTTAACTACATGAAGCTTGAAAACATTGTAAACATAGTAAATCCCACCAAAGTTTCTCAGGTTTAAAAAAAAAAATTAAATACTATATTTGTTTTGTCACAAGGTTTACTAGAAAAAGTATTCTATTTCTGTTCTTATTGTAGCAAAGAGTGAAGGATAGGAGGAAGTATTTAGATAAAAATATGCCATTACCCATTGCCGTCAAGTCAATTCTGACTCATAGCAACCCTATAGGACAGAGTAGAACTGCCTCATAGAGCTTTCAAGGCTGTAATCTTTACAGAAGCAGGCTGCCACATCTTCCTCCATGGAGCTGCTGGTGGGTTCAAACTGCCAACCTTTTAGTTAGCAGACGGCCAAGCTCTTAACCATTGTGCCACCAGGGTTTTTTCGATAAAATATACACACTATATATTTTAGGTTAAACATTTTCCTCCTTTAGAATGTAAGGTTCACAAAGACAAGAGTTTTTGTCTCTTTTCCAACGTTGCACGCCCAGTGCAAATGATTATATAAAAGGAAAGAAGATGAAATCATTACCTCCGTTTCTGGAATAAAAGGGAAGAAAAGTACATATTAATCAACTGATCTATGACTGTGACTTAATTTTACAACTTCTGATCTCATATGTAAAATAACAGTTCTCAGATAGAAAATGCTTTATTCTTGTGGCCAAGTTTACGGTAAGGGATTAAAATTGGTGATATGTCCATAATGCATAAAATGAATTAGCATTTGGCAGGAAATACATAGGTACTTTTCTAGAAGTTTCATTTGCATTACAAACACACTTTTATTTAGATTATAAATTTTCACCGCTTTAGTAGGGTCGATTAATTTTATTTGAGGGGAAAGTAGAAATAACTTCCCCCACCAAAATTTCTTTTGCACTCTCTTTTTCTCCAGTAACTAGAAAACTAGACACAGTGAAGATATGCCATATTGTTAGTAATGAAAGATAAGTAGGATGTTTCCCTCCATTCTCTGAGCCACGGAAGTTCCTTCAAGTAGGCCCACAAAAGGAGAAGTGTAAATTAGACAGCAGCAGTGGATGCAGTCCAGGTAGTGTTACAAAAGAGTGTCAGAGTAATTGGCATTCATGCTAGAAACTGTGCAAACTTAAGTTAGCTTATGATGATAACACATAATAGTCTACGAAATGTTGGTTAGATATCTGTTATCATTCATTTTTGTCTAATCAGCATTACTAGAGAATAATCTTTAATATAAAAATTTTCACTTGCCTGTCAAGCTAGGGAGCCCTGGTTGCCCAGTGGATCAGTGTTCGGCTGCAAACCAAAAGGTCAGCATTTTGAATCCACCAGCCACTCCTTGGAAACCCTATGAGGTAGTTCCATGCTGCCTTGTAGGGTCGCTATGAGTCAGAATTGATTCGTGGACAACAGGTTTTGGTTTATCAAGATAGAGTAAGTAACTCTAAGGAACTGTAGCCAAATATATTTTCCAAAGAGCGTCCAACATGCTCTTCTGCAATATAACCTTGGCACTCACCCATCAAGAGGTAAAGTATAATTCCCTTGCCCTTGAACTTGGGCTGGCTTTTGTAACTTGCCTTACCAACAGAATGTGCAGAAGGGACATTTTCTAACTTCCAAAGCTAGTAGTAAGAAACTTATTGCTTCTGCCTGAATCTCTTGGAATGCTTCTTTTGTGAAGCTCCCCCTGTGAATCCCATTGCCATGCTTTGAGAAGCTAGCATCGTTTCAGACATGAGTGTGAGCCATCTTAGCCATCCAGTGCAGTGAAGTGTTTAGATGACGGCAGCTCCAGATCACATCTTACTACAACTCAATGGGAGACTCTGGGAACTTCCCAGCTGAACCCATTTAACCCATAGAACCATGAGAGATTTAAAATACTTTTGTTTTCAGCTACTAAACATTTGGGTGGTTTGATACATACCAATAGATAACCAGTATGGGAACAAAGTGCTTTTAACTCATTAAGAATGTAAAATCTTTGAGGGTACCAGAAACCTTGAATAAATGAGTTCTTTCAGGGTACTACTTTATCAGAAAATAGTTCATCCATGAAATTTTAATATCCTCTGAATGAGTGACCCAGGTAAAAACACGGGATTATAAAATGCACTGTATTTTTCAATATAATTCTGTTTTCTTGTTAATCAAGTGGTTCTCATTCACTACAAGGAGCTTCCTTGCTAGAATCAATTTAAGGACTCATGCTGTGTTGGCTGTTTTACTGTGCATTTTATATTCTCATTTGTTGCTAGGTAAATGGGATAGCAGCAATGGCATCCATTACTAGCAAGCCTTTTATTGTTATGACTTGTTATTTGACATTCATCAACAATGTTGTGTTACAAATAAATGGGACCAAAATTTCTATCTTAATCCATATGAGAGATATAGAACATAATCATCAGTTCAAAAGTGACAGGTAATTTGACAGAAGACCTGACTAAGGAGCCATCTCTTCTCATTTTCTAATTTCTTCCACTGTTCACAGATGCTCTGTCTCAAGTTCCCTAAAACTGCACATATCCCTTCTATTGTAGATAAAAGAGTAAGCATTGAAAATTGTTTGAGAAGCTGTTTTTGCATCCAATGCAGCATTAACTCACCATTATCTTTGTTCAAATGGTGGCCAATGAATGGGATAAGGAACAAAATGAAGGGTGTGTGGGTATGTTAACATATGTATCTAACACTTATAGGATCTGATTATAACAAAATTCAAATGGGAAGCCCTCTCATTTTGTCCAGGAGGAAATATAGAGAAGTAGTACTGGACACCCCCTGGAAGTTCTATCTAGAGCCTTTAACGTTATGGTAAATAGCCAAGATTCATAAAGCAGTTCTTGTTGTTGTTTGTTGTTAGTTGCTGTCAAGTCGATTATCCAGCCCTAAATATGAAAGCACTTACTCTCTTGTACATGCCAATATATATGAAAGAATAATATAAGAAGATATTAGGTAAGTAGAAATATAAGGGAGTAAAAGAGATATTTGTTATCTATTAGCACAGATCCAGGCAACCTGCCCTCAGCTAAAAAATGCTTTTTCTAAATAGATTTAGACAAAACATTTCTCAATGAATTTATTCTGTGATTGTTTACTATTATCCCTAAAAATGTAAATGACAATGAGAAACTAAAAAGTATTCATCCCAAAGGCATTAATTACCTGATAAATTCTTGTTAAGTACCACTGATGTCTGGGCACTGAATAAGATGCTGTGAAAGATTCAGAAAGAAAGAAAAAAGTAGGACATGCTCTGTGGTTTCCCTAAGCTGACAGTAAATGAAAAGACAAAGCTAGGCTACACTACATAAATACTAAAAGATATAAGTTTCAAAAAACATAGTTTCTAAAATATGTGAATTAAGGCGGGCTTAAGCTGTTTGTTTTTTTTTTTAGCTGTATAAAGCTGTAGGTTTGAGAGTATTGGGAGAGGCAGTCGACCATGGGCCCTGAGCATTCCTGCATGCTTTTGCTGGGTATACCAACAATGCAAGGTCTCTACCTCTCTTTACCCAGTCCATTTCCTAGGGTTTTGTTTGTAGAGAGCAACATTGAGGGGTGAAATAATGTGTCTCCCCAAAGAGCAGCCTTACTTATTTCACTATAAAAGCAGTGCATCTCCCAAGCTCAGGTTTTCTCTCCTGTAACTTATCACATTATGTGTGCAGGCATCCATCACAGGCCCTGCATCACTCCCATATATGGTTAAAGGGTAAAGTACAGGATGCCCATTTAAATTTGTATTTCATATAAGTAGTGGATAAATTTTAGTATGTGTCAAATACTGCATGGGACATACTTATAATTGAAAAATATTTATTATTTGTTATGGATAGAATTGTATCCCCCAAAAACGTGTCAACTTGGCTAGGCTATGATCTCCAGTGTTGTGTGATTGTCCATGACTTTGTCATCTGAAGTGACTTTCCTATGTGTTGTAAATCTTACCTCTATGATGTTAATGAGGCAGGATTAGAGGCAGTTACGTTAACAAGGCAGGACTTAATCTACTTAATCTATAAGATTGGAAACCCTGGTGGCATCGTGGTTAAGTGCTATGGCTGCGAACCAAAGGGTTGGCAGTTCGAATCTGCCAGGCACTCCTTGGAAACTCTATAGGGCAGTTCTACTCTGTCCTATAGAGTCACTATGAGTCGGAATCAACTCGACGGCACTAGGTTTTTTTTTTTTTTTTTAATCTCTAAGATTAGATTGTAGCTTGAGTCTTTTGAGATATAAAAGAGAGAAGCAAGCAGAGAAAAGGGAGACCTCATAACGCCAAGAATGAAGAACCAGGAAGGGAACGTGTCCTTTCCCTGGGGTCCCTGCACTGAGAAGCTCCTAGACCAGGGGAAGATTGATGACAAGGACCTTTCCCTAAAGTCAACGGAGAGAAAAAGGCTTCCCCTGGAGCTGGTACCTTGAATTCGGACTTCTAGCCTCCTAGCCTGTGAGAGAATAAATTTCCTGTTTGCTAAAGACATTCACTTATGGTATTTCTGTTATAGCAGGACTAGATAACTTAGACGTTACTTATCAAAAATTCACATTTAATTGGCATCATGTATTTTGTATTTGCTAAATTTGGCAAGCCTGTCTCTATGAAACTTGGAGGTTATGGTCACCAACAAAAACGAACATGAAGCTCTGGCTACCGCTTTTGCTGTGATTAATAAAGTCCTTTGTTTCTGACCCAGGAGTCTTATATCTTTTCCCAGCATCCATGAAACAGTAATAGAGTAACTTGTTACTTTGCAAGTGGGCTAAAAGCTTATGTCTTGCACAGTTCCTCACATGAAGAAGGGGAGCTTTGTTTGGATTTGTCCATTTCAGGAATTTATAAGTAAGCAGGGGAAAAGCAGGAAGCGTTCTTGACAAGGAAAATGAGCCACAATAAAACAATACTTTTTGAGAAATAAAAGGAAATATAAACGAGTATTCAAAGAAAACAAAATTATAGTGGGCCTTGAAATTGGGTCTCTTTCACTTCTTACAAGGAGAGGCAGACTGCTTCTGTTCTGGACTAATCTTTCAAGCATGTTGGTATAGCGAACAGCCTTGGAAGACAGAAATAGCATGTCCTTCCAGAGCAAAGGGCAAGTTTTTTTTACTGTTCAGTATAATAAAGATAATGTCTTCCTCTGGGGCAAAGTTCAGGCAGGCTTACTTCTACATATAGAATATTTGAGTTCCTTAAGTTTGATTTCCCTCCCTGGAGTGCAACTCTCTGTATGTGCAAGTGTCATCTGGACTTCTTCATACCACCTTACAGGAACTGCGTCTTGGGAAAATGAGGAAAATGCTGGTACTTGAACTACTGCTACTGATGTGAGTAGTAAATTGTCTTAGGTCTCAGACTCACGTTTCATCTCTTCTGTCAGCTTCCATAAATGGTGGCAGGCTAACTTGTTAGCTTAGAACTAAGATAAAATATCAAACACTTCAGAGTTCTTGACACATAGGCAACTTCAAACTTTTGAAGAGTATACATACAATGTGATAGTCAAAATTACTCCAACCAAACATTTCTGATCTCTGATTATGTTGCCACTGCATCATTTACAGGTAGTTGAATGTCAGGGTATCCACCAAAATCTATTCTTCCTTTCTTCTTGGGCACAAAGCTGTGACTGCATTTTCCAGTCTCTCTAACGGGTCTTACATACTTTGGATATGTTGTCAGGAGGGTTCAGTCCCTGGAGAAGGACATAATGTTTGGTGAAAAACAGGGTCAGCATAAAAGAGGAAGACCCTCAACGAGGTGGAATGACACAGTTGCTGCAACAATGGCCTCAAGCATAACAACCATTGTAAGGATGGTGCAGGACTGGGCAGTGTTTCGTTCTGTTGTGCACAGGGTTGCTATGAGTCGGAACCAACTCGACAGCACCGAACAACAACAACAAACAGATAAATGTGGTCCATGTGTCTACACTCTCTCCAGTGAGATAGGAATGGCAATGATGTACAAGAACGAGTCTTTGGCTCTGGATTCCTGTTCCCCTTCTCTCTTGCCAAAACAGAGATGACTAGAGTTATGATCCACGGTAACTCCATAGAGCAAGCCTCTCACAGCCTGAAACACTAAGTTTTAAACTATTTGAAGACATTTTTTACACATCCTTACCCAAATTCTGGGCCACAGATATTGCTGATCTGGGTGAAATGATGATTTTATAATCCTTGGGAAGCAGATAAACATCTTGTATAAAATTACTCAATGACTTCTTATCACCCACATTTAGCTTCTTAAAATTTGACATTAAGGAGGTGGGGCCAAGATGGCGGACTAGGTGGACGCTACCGCGGATCCCTCTTGCAACAAAGACTCGGAAAAACAAGTGAATCGATCACATACATAACAACCTATGAACCCTGAACAACAAACACAGATTTAGAGACGGAGAACGGACAAATACAGGGAGGCAGCGATTGTTTTCAGAGCCTGGAGCCAGCCTACCAGTCAGGTGACCTTCGGCACCCAATTTGGGGCAGAGCCCAGGGGAGCAGACGGCACAAACAAGGGGCCCAGCCCTGGCCCCCGAACTCATTCCGGGAGGGGGGTCAGCCGGTTCGCGTGGGCGCCATGGAGGCCCAGCCAGTGGGAGAAGTCCCCGGGAGGCAGTGACTGGTCTTGGAGCGGGGAGAGCAGTGTCCCAGCCGGGGAGCGGTCCCGCCGGGATTTCGGCGGGGAGCGGCACGGCATAAGTGTGGGGAGCTCCTCCACACCCCTGAACTAACCCCGGGAGGGGGCCCAGCCGGTTCGCGCAGGCGGCGTGGTGACGCACCCGGTGGGAGAAGTCCCCGGGAGGCAGTGACAGGTCTTGGAGCGGGGAGAGCAGCGTTCCAGCTGGGGAACCATCCCGCCGGGATTTTGGCGGGACGCGGGCACGGCATAAGCGCGGGGAGCAGCTCCACCCCCTTAACTGACCCCAGGGGGGGCCCAGCCAGTTCGCGGGGGAAGTGCGGCGACGCAGCCAGTGGGAGAAGTCCCCAGGAGACAGTGATGGGTCTTGGAGCAGGGAGAGCGGCGTCCCAGCCCGGGAACCGTCCCGCCGGAATTTTGACTGGGCGCAGGCACGGCATAGGAGAGGAGAGCTGCTCCAACCCCCGAACTAGCCCCGGGGAGGGGTCCAGCCGGTTCGCGCGGGCGGCGTGGCGACGCGGCTCATGGGGGAGGTCTCCGGAGGGAAGCGACTGGTCTTGGAGCAGGGAGAGCAGCGGCCCAGCCGGGACACGCGGTCACAGCACAGGCACAGAGAGCTGCTCCGCTCACCTGAGCTGACCCCGGGGGGTGCCCAGCCGGTTTGCGGAGGTGGCGCGGTGACGTGGCTGGTGGGACAGGGAGTCCCCGGGAGGCAGCGACTGATTTTGGAGTAGGGAGTGCACCGTCCCAGTAGGGGAAACTTGACGTTGGGCGTGGGGCTGGCAGCGGAGGTTCCGACCGTGACTCCAGCAGGCCAGACCCCCCGGGGGCAATCTCCACACAGCCAGCACATATAGGCGACGCGCCTCCCGGAAATCTCAGATATAATAGTCATTCCAAGCAAGACAAGCAACTCTGGCTATATTCTGAGGTGCTACTCTCCTATCTCTCTGATCTCTCCCCCACCCTCCCCAGGCGGCTTCATTAACATCCGAATAGCCTGAGCCAGAGGGAGAACTCTGATAGGGATCTGACTGCATCTTTTTTTAGCGGATTTTCTGGAAAAACTAGTTCCCCAGTGATGGCTCAGAGACAGCAGTCCATATCAAACCACATAAAGAAGCAGACCATGACAGCTTCTCCAACCCCCCAAACAAAAGAATCAAAATCTTTCCCAAATGAAGATACAATCCTGGAATTATCAGATACAGAATATAAAAACCTAATTTACAGAATGCTTCAAGACATCACAAACGAAATAAGGCAAACTGCAGAAAAAGCCAAGGAACACACTGATAAAACCGTTGAAGAACTCAAAAAGATTATTCAAGAACATAGTGGAAAAATTAATAAGTTGCAAGAATCCATAGAGAGACAGCATGTAGAAATCCAAAAGATTAACAATAAAATTACAGAATTAGACAATGCAATAGGAAGTCAGAGGAGCAGACTCGAGCAATTAGAATGCAGACTGGGACATCTGGAGGACCAGGGAATCAACACCAACATAACTGAAAAAAAATCAGATAAAAGAATTTGAAAAAATGAAGAAACCCTAAGAATCATGTGGGACTCTATCAAGAAGGATAACTTGCGGGTGATTGGAGTCCCAGAACGGGGGGGGGGGGACAGAAAACACAGAGAAAATAGTTGAAGAACTCCTGACACAAAACTTCCCTGACATCATGAAAGACGAAAGGATATCTATCCAAGATGCTCATCGAACCCCATTTAAGATTGATCCAAAAAGAAAAACACCAAGACATATTATCATCAAACTCGCAAAAACCAAAGATAAAGAGAAAATTTTAAAAGCAGCCAGGGAGAAAAGAAAGGCCTCCTTCAAGGGAGAATCAATAAGAATAAGTTCAGACTACTCAGCAGAAACCATGCAGGCAAGAAGGGAATGGGACGACATATACAGAGCACTGAAGGAGAAAAACTGCCAGCCAAGGATCATATATCCAGCAAAACTCTCTCTGAAATATGAAGGCGAAATTAAGATATTTACAGATAAACACAAGCTTCTAGAGAATTTGCAAAAACCAGACCAAAGCTACAAGAAATACTAAAGGATATTGTTTGGTCAGAAAACCAATAATATCAGATACCAGCACAATACAAGGTCGCAAAACAGAACGTCCTGATATCAACTCAAATAGGGAAATCACAAAAACAAACAAATTAAGATTAATTAAAAAAATAATATTAATAATACACATAACAGGGAATCATGGAAGTCAAGAGGTAAAAGATCACAATAATCAAAAAGAGGGACTAAATACAGGAGGCATTGAACTGCCAGATGGAGAGTGATACAAGGCGATATAGAATGATACAAGTTAGGTTTTTACTTAGAAAAATAGGGGTAAATAATAAGGTAACCACAAAAAGGTATAACAACTCCATAACTCAAGATAAAAGCCAAGAAAAACGTAACAACTCAACTAACATAAAGTCAAACACTATGAAAATGAGGATCTCACAATTTACTAAGAAAAACGTCTCAACACAAAAAAGTATGTGGAAAAATGAAATGGCCAACAACCCACATGAAAAGGCATCAAAATGACAGCACTAAACACTTATTTATCTATAATTATGCTGAATGTAAATGGACTAAATGCACCAATAAAGAGACAGAGAGTCACGCACTGGATAAAGAAACACGATCCATCTATATGCTGCCTACAAGAGACACATCTTAGACTTAGAGACACAAACAAACTAAAACTCAAAGGATGGAAAAAAATATATCAAGCAAACAATAAGCAAAAAAGAAGAGGAATAGCAATATTAATTTCTGACAAAATAGACTTTAGACTTAAATCCACCACAAAGGATAAAGAAGGACACTATATAATGATAAAAGGGACAATTGATCAGGAAGACATAACCATATTAAATATTTATGCACCCAATGACAGGGCTTCAAGATACATAAATCAAATTTTAACAGAATTGAAAAGTGAGATAGACACCTCCATAATTATAGTAGGAGACTTCAACACATCACTTTCGGAGAAGCACAGGACATCCAGTAAGAAGCTCAATAGAGACACGGAAGACCTAATGACAACACTCAACCAACTTGACCTCATTGACTTATACAGAACTCTCCACCCAACTGCTGCAAAGGATACTTTATTTTCTAGTGCACGTGGAACATTCTCTAGAATAGACCACATATTAGGTCATAAAACAAACCTTCGCAGAGTCCAAAACATCGAAATATTACAAAGCATCTTCTTAGACCACAAGGCAATAAAAGTAGAAATCAATAACAGAAAAATCAGGGAAAAGAAATCAAATACTTGGAAAATGAACAATACCCTCCTGAAAAAAGACTGGGTTATAGAAGACATTAAGGAGGGAATAAGGAAATTCATAGAATGCAACGAGAATGAAAATACTTCCTATCAAAACCTCTGGGACACAGCAAAAGCAGTGCTCAGAGGCCAAATTATATCGATAAATGCACACATACAAAAAGAAGAAAGAGCCAAAATCATAGAACTGTCCCGACAGCTTGAACAAATAGAAAGTGAGCAACAAAAGAACCCATCAGGCACCAGAAGAAAACAAATAATAAAAATTAGAGCTGAACTAAATGAATTAGAGAACAGAAAAACAATTGAAAGAATTAACAAAGCCAAAAGCTGGTTCTTTGAAAAAATTAACAAAATTGATAAACCATTGTCTAGACTGACTAAAGAAATACAGGAAAGGAAACAAATAACCCGAATAAGAAACGAGAAGGACCACATCACAACAGAACCAAATGAAATTAAAAGAATCATTTTAGATTACTACGAAAAATTGTACTCCGACAAATTTGAAAACCTAGAAGAAATGGATGAATTCTTGGAAAAACACTAACTACCTAAACTAACACATTCAGAAGTAGAACAACTAAATAAACCCATAACAAAAAAAGAGATTGAAATGGTAATCAAAAAACTCCCAACAAAAAAAAGCCCTGGCCCGGACGGCTTTACTGCAGAGTTCTACCAAACTTTCAGAGAAGAGTTAACACCACTACTACTAAAGGTATTTCAAAGCATAGAAAATGACAGAATACTACCCAACTCATTCTATGAAGCCACCATCTCCCTGATACCAAAACCAGATAAAGACATTACAAAAAAAGAAAATTATACACCTATATCCCTCATGAACATAGATGCAAAAATCCTCAACAAAATTCTAGCCAATAGAATCCAACAACACATCAAAAAAATAATTCTCCATGATCAAGTGGGATTTATACCAGGTATGCAAGGCTGGTTTAATATCAGAAAAACCATTAATGTAATCCATCACATAAATAAAACAAAAGACAAAAACCACATGATCTTATCAATTGATGCAGAAAAGGCATTTGACAAAGTCCAACACCCATTCATGATAAAAACTCTTACCAAAATAGGAATTGAAGGAAAATTCCTCAACATAATAAAGGGCATCTATGCAAAGCCAACAGCCAATATCACTCTAAATAGAGAGAACCTGAAAGCATTTCCCTTGAGAACGGGAACCAGACAAGGATGCCCTTTATTACCGCTCTTATTCAACATTGTACCTGAAGTCCTAGGCAGGGCAATTAGGCTAGACAAAGAAATAAATGGTATCCAGATTGGCAAAGAGGAAGTAAAGTTATCACTATTTGCAGATGACAGGATCTTATACACAGAATACCCTAAGGAATCCTCCAGAAAACTACTGAAACTAATAGAAGAGTTTGGCAGAGTCTCAGGTTATAAAATAAACATACAAAAATCACCTGGATTCCTCTACATCAACAAAAAGAACACCGAAGAGGAAATAACCAAATCAATACCATTCACAGTAGCCCCCAAGAAGATAAAATGCTTAGGAATAAATCTTACCAAGGAAGTAAAAGACCTATACAAAGAAAACTACAAAGCTCTACTACAAGAAATTCAAAAGGACATACTTAAGTGGAAAAACATACCTTGCTCATGGATAGGAAGACTTAACATAGTAAAAATGTCTATTGTACCAAAAGCCATCTATACATATAACGCACTTCAGATCCAAATTCCAATGTCATATTTTAAGGGGATAGAGAAACAAATCACCAATTTCATATGGAAGGGAAAAAAGCCCCGGATAAGCAAAGTATTACTGAAAAAGAAGAAGAAAGTGGGAGGCCTCGCTCTACCTGATTTCAGAACCTATTATACAGTAGTCAAAACAGCCTGGTACTGGTACAACAACAGGCACATAGACCAATGGAACAGAATTGAGAACCCAGATATAAATCCATCCACGTATGAGCAGCTGATATTTGACAAAGGACCAGTGTCAGTTAATTGGGCAAAAGATAGTCTTTTTAACAAATGGTGCTGGCATAACTGGATATCCATTTGCAAAAGAATGAAACAGGACCCATACCTCACACCATGCACAAAAACTAACTCCAAGTGGATCAAAGACCTAAACATAAAGACTAAAGCAATAAAGATCATGGAAGAAAAAATAGGGACAACAATAGGAGCCCTAATACAAGGCATAAACAGACTACAAAACATTACCCAAAATGATGAAGAGAAACCAGATAACTGGGAGCTCCTAAAAATCAAACACCTATGCTCATCTAAAGACTTCACCAAAAGAGTAAAAAGACCACCTACAGACTGGGAAAGAATTTTCAGCTATGACATCTCAGACCAGCTCCTGATCTCCAAAATCTACATGATTCTGTCAAAACTCAACCACAAAAAGACAAACAACCCAATCAAGAAGTGGGCAAAGGATATGAACACACATTTCACTAAAGAAGATATTCAGGCAGCCAACAGATACATGAGAAAATGCTCTCGATCATTAGCCATTAGAGCAATGCAAATTAAAATCACGATGAGATTCCATCTCACACCGACAAGGCTGGCATTAATCCAAAAAACACAAAATAATAAATGTTGGAGAGGCTGTGGAGAGATTGGAACTCTTATACACTGCTGGTGGGAATGTAAAATGGTACAACCACCTTGGAAATCTATCTGGCGATATCTTAAACAGTTAGAAATAGAACTACCATACAACCCAGAAATCCCACTCCTCGGAATATACCCTAGAGAAATAAGAGCCTTCACACAAACAGATATATGCACACCCATGTTTATTGCAGCTCTGTTTACAATAGCAAAAAGCTGGAAGCAACCAAGGTGTCCATCAACGGATGAATGGGTAAATAAATTGTGGTATATTCACACAATGGAATACTACGCATCGATAAAGAATAGTGACGAATCTCTGAAACATTTCATAACATGGAGGAACCTGGAAGGCATTATGCTGAGCGAAATTAGTCAGAGGCAAAAGGACAAATATTGTATAAGACCACTATTATAAGATCTTGAGAAATAGTACAAACTGAGAAGAACACATACTTTTGTGGTTACGAGGGGGGGGAGGGAGGGAGGGAGGAAGAGGGTTTTTATTGATTAATCAGTAGATAAGAACTGCTTTGGGTGAAGGGAAAGACAACACTCAATACATGGAAGGTCAGCTCAATTAGACTGGACCAAAAGCAAAGAAGTTTCCAGGATAAACTGAATGCTTCAAAGGTCAGTGGAGCAGGGGCAGGGGTCTGGGGAACATGGTTTGAGGGGACTTCTAAGTCAATTGGCAAAATAATTCTATTATGAAAACATTCTGCATCCCACTTTGAAATGTGGCGTCTGGGGTCTTAAATGCTAACAAGCGGCCATCTTAGATGCATCAATTGGCCTCAACCCACCTGGATCAAAGGAGAATGAAGAACACCAAGGTCACATGATAACTATGAGCCCAAGAGACAGAAAGGGCCACATGAACCAGAGACCTACATCATCCTGAGACCAGAAGAACTAGTTGGTGCCCGGCCACAATCGATGACTGCCCTGACAGGGAGCACAACAGAGAACCCCTGAGGGAGCAGGAGATCAGTGGGATGCAGACCCCAAATTCTCATAAAAAGACCATACTTAATGGTCTGACTGAGACTAGAGGAATCCCAGCGGCCATGCTCCCCAGACCTTCTGTTGCCACAGGACAGGAACCATCCCTGAAGACAACTCATCAGACATGAAAGGGACTGGTCAGCGGGTGGGAGAGAGATGCTGATGAAGAGTGAGCTAATTATATCAGGTGGACACTTAAGAGTGTGTTGGCAACTCTTGTCTGGAGGGGGGATGGGAGGATAGAGAGAGATGGAAGCTGGCAAAATTGTCACGAAAGGAGAGACTGAAAGGGCTGACTCAATGGGGGAGAGCAAGTGGGAGTACGGAGTAAGATGTATGTAAACTTATATGTGACAGACTGATTGGATTTGTAAACGTTCACTTGAAGCTTAATAAAAGTTAAAAAAAATTTTGACATTAAACTATCTGTAATTGCTAAGAAGATTTTGTCAATCATATAGGCAAAATGGTCACTCACAAGTGTATAATTCATTTGAAATCTCATAAATGTTATGCTTCATTATATAACATATTTGCTTTAATGTGAAATAATTATGAGTTATCATCAGAAAAATTATTATAAACTAATTTTTCCAGAAATTTTTCCACTCTGAAAAAATTGACCCACTCTGAAGATATGCCATAATAATCTGGGACACAGGTGTGTAAAGTCAATTTTCTTATCTTTGCACGTGAACTCATTCTTGGTATATGAAATAACTGGCCAATCCTAAGCCACCACCCATCTGTCAGTTTGTCATACTGTGGTGGCTTACATGTTACTGTGATGCTAGAAGTTATATTTCAAATACCAGCAGGGTTACCCATGGCAGCCAAGTTTCAGTAAAGCTTCCAGATGAAGGCAGCCTAGGAAGAAAGGCCTGGGGATATACATCTGAAAATTAACCAATGAAAACCTTATGGATCACGGCAGAACACCATCTGACTCACTTGTTTTTGGACACATCATCAAGAGGGATCAATCACTGGAGGATATCATGTTTGGTGAAGTAGAGGGCCAGTGAAGGCAAGGGAGAACCTCAGTAAGATGGATTGTCACAGTAGCCACAAAAGATTGACTCAAACATGCTAGCATTTGTAAGGATGAAGCAGAACCAGGCAATGTTTTGTTCTGTGGAACAAAATTTCACCATGAGTTGGAGTGAATTTGATGGCATATCTATCTACCTATCTATCTATCATCTATCTATCTCTCTCTCTATCTCTCTCTCTCTATCTCTCTCTCTATCTCTCCCTCTATCTACCTATCTACCTATCTACCTACCTATCTATCTATCTATCTATCTATCTATCTATCTATCTATCTATCTATCTATCTATCTATCATCTATCATCTATCTAATCTATCATCTATCAATCTATCTATCTACCTATCATCTATCAATCATCTATCATCTATCTACCTACCTACCTATCATCTATCTATCATCTATCTATATATGCCTTTCACTTAATATTATCTCGAGCCTACTACCCTCCTCACAAAGTATAATCTAGCAGTCCCCAACATATCCCATGCTCTTTCACTCTTTATACATTTATTCTTATCTGAAACATATCCTCTTTGTCAGCACGTAAACTCCTACTTATTCTTCAAAGCTCAAACAAAGTACATCTTCTTTTTGGAGTCTTTCTTACCTTCCTCCTGTTCCCAATCTAAACAGAATTAGTGTTCTCCACTTCTGGATACACATTTCCCCTTTGTATACACCTCTGTTATGTCATAATGTATGCAGGTAATTAGTCAATACATGGATGTCTCCCATTTTACTGTGACTTTCTCCAGAACAAATTCTGTCTCATTCAATTTGGGACTTGAAATATCCCCAATATTCTAATATTTACTACGGATCTTACACTTCCCAATAAATTTATTTAGTAAAAAAGTCTTGGGTTCCTCCTCATCATCTTCTTCCTCCTCTTTCTTTTCCTCCTTCTCATTTTTCCCTTTATTTTACCTTAGAACTTTCAATTAGCAAGTATTATAAAATATAAAGAAATGGGTATCTGTTTGGTAAACTGAAGAGTCCGTATTTGGAGAATTTGTTAATCTATAAAGGCATCTACTACTCAGTCAGAATATATACAATATCTTTCAATATTCTAGGTGTTGAAGTTTACATCCCCTTGAAATTTGTATTCACTGTACAACTTCAATTGGAAGTCTAGGTATATGGAAAATGCTTATTTTAGTAAGGCATCTAGTGTTCCAAAATTATTTTTAAAAGAGGAATTGGAAAGCAATTTTTCTATATTAACCCACTTATTTAAACTATAAAACTTAGCCTACTTAAGCTAAATTTAAAAGAATTGATCTAAGAAGAGTTTTTTTTTTTTCTGAAATTTTATTTAAGGCAAGTATAAAAATAAATAAATAAATAAATGTATAGATAGGGAATATAACACAGAGATCTTGAATGGTTCTCTTATGCATACATGTTGACAGACATTCTGTAATTTGCAAAAACTTTACAAAATAGGGTCTTTCTCTTTTTATGGACTATGAAAAAATGTTCAAATGATAGAGTATTTATGCATACATAGAAGATTTTTTATTCTGCGTGGTGTGTACTATAGTCGGAGAAACACTATTCTTTAAGTATTTTACACCAAAAGATATTGCTCCTGATTTTATCAGGATTATCAATAAGAACCCTCTGAGGGTGAATAAGACATTTTAAAATCTCTTTTTTAAGCTGGATGATAAATTACATGCATGAGTCCATTTTTCACCAACCAATTTAGCTTACTTGAAAATAAAGCTGTGCCAGAGTGAACAGCTTAAACTACATAGTTCTGGTTGACAACCCTAAATTGTTAATAAATATTGCCAAAATTAAATTTAAAATTTGCAGCAAAGAAAACCAAATGTATACACAACCTGTATATCCTACTTCTAAATATTTAATACTGTAATGTTTATTAAATGTTTATTTTGTATCAGGTATTGTGTGCTTACTATATTTCATCAATTCTAAGAAACTAATTTTTCACATTTTAATGTCTTTGAAACCACTGTTAGCCAAACAGATGTCAAAATTTGGTTATGGTTGCCTGTGCATATACAAACCTGGTTGTTTTTCTTATTGGAATGACTAAGCAATTAAAACCCCTTGGTCAACAAATCATCCAAGGACCATAGTTAAAATAGTAGCGTTTTTGTTTGTTTGTTTTCAGTGGTACATAAATAATGGTACATTTTATAACAGATGGCATCTTAGATTCAATGAAATATGGTAAAGCACTACAGGAGATTGTACTTTCCAAAGATGGCCCCCAAAATATATCTTTCTACATGTTCTTCTTACAGCATACCATTCATAGTACTCCTAACAAAAAGTGAGATATATGTTCCCTCCCCTTGAATATGACGGGTCCGTGACTTCAGTGGAAATGATCCTGTGTCACTTTCAATGCTAGTCTTAAAAAGTGCCACAGCCTCCACCAGGTTCTCTTGTGGTACTCACTTCATGACCCAGACTACCACTCTGTGTGAAAGCCCAGGGAACATAAGCCATGTGTAGATGTTGTTGTCAAAAGCCACAGCTGAAATCTCTACTGACAGCAGCATCAATTACCAGACATGTGAGTGAGGATGCCCTAAGAGTGATTCCAGACCCACCCACCATATGATTATAACTGGATAATAGACCAATCCAAGCAAGAATGGCTTAGCTAAGTCCAGTAAATCCACAGAAATATGAGAATAAAATAATAAAAATATTATTACCCTTTTAAGCCATTAATTGGAGAATTTAATTTGTTATACAATCATAAATAATTGACGCAAACACTTGTTCCTTAGAATAGCATTATAGCCAAACCAAAACCAAATCCACTGCCATCGAATTGATCTCACTCATAGCGACCCTATAGGGCAGAGGAGAACTGCCCCATAGAGTTTCCAAGGAGCGCCTGGCAGATTTGAATTGCCAACCTCTTGGTTAACAGTTGCAGCATTTAACCACTACACCACCAGGGTTTCCAGAATAGCATTATAAGTCATTATTACTATTCCCACTTTACAGATAAGGATACAAAAGCTCAGAAGTTAGGCAACTTGTCTCAGGTCATCCAGTTTAACACCACAGATTTTCTTATTCAAATCCAAATGTGACTAAGGCCAAAGCTTGTGCTTTTAGCCACCATCTAACTTGATACCTAACTAATTTGAAATATTTGGTTTCAAAGACAGTACAAACTTTTCTGTGATGCACCAGGGGTTATAACGACATTAGCATAAAGTCAAAACCTAATGTTCTTTTCATAACTACTTTTCATACGTGTGCATACAAGTTATATCAGGGGTAGTAATGAGCATACAGTATTATGTTAAAGCTTTGTGATTTCCCATAAATGAATAATAAGCAAATATACAAAAATTGAACGTAAGAATGTAGGAATCAACTAGTATCTATACTCACTCGAAAATGTCTTCCTTCAATTTTTATAAGACACATAAAACATTGCTCCTACAAGTGAAACTTTGAGTTCATTATCCAAAGCTTCATTAACTATTTTATTCCCCAAAATTCCAAGTATACAGAAAATTTCCTAATAGTAATTTTACTAGTTATTATAATCACATATCATAAAGTTTTAATCTGTGAAGTTTTGATGAAGATGTAAACAGTCAACATTTTCCAGTGGGATAAATAAAATGAGATATTTTATTCTTCTGATTATGGTTGTTGTTAGTTGCCCTTAAATCGATTCCAACTCATGGTGATCCATGTGTGCAGAGTAGAACTACTCCATAGGGTTTTCAAGGCTGTGACCTTTTTGAAGTAGATCACCAGGCCTGTCTTCCCAGGCACCTCTTGGTGGATTTGAACCACCAACCATTCAGCTAGTAGTTGAGTGCTTAACCATTTGTGCCACCCGGGGACTCCTATTAGCATGTTAAAAATACAAGCAAAAATTACTTCAATCTACAATCGTTTCTAATTAAAATTCAGCAGTTAAAAGATCAGCAGTTCTAACTCATTAGCCACTCCACAGGGGAAAAAGGCCTGGTAGTCTCCTCCCATTAACTTTATGAAACAAAAAACCCAAATCTGTTGTGGTCCGGACAATTTCAACTCATAGGGACAGCCTAGGAAACCCTAAGAGGCAGTTCACTCTGTCCTAGAGGGTCGCTATGAGTTGGAATCAACTTGACAGCACACAAAAACAACATGTTAGGGAGATAAGTATAAGACACAACATTCTAAGGTTACTCAAGAATCAAGATGCGCACATTTACGATTGCCAAGGTAAAATTCTGTTTTAGAAAACACTAACAGTGGGTTGAAGATTTTGTCATTTTTTGATGCTCACTCACTCTCTAACTCAAAGTCCTACTAATTTCTTCATAATCATCTTCACAGTATACTCTCACTCATTGCCAAGTTGCCTCTAGTTTTTTTTTTTTTTTTTGGAAAAATAGAATCTGTGCATATTCAGAGAACAGCAATCCCCATTGTTAGTCATTTCTTAAAGGAAGTCTTGTACAAAGCTTTCCAAAGCAAAGATGTTGGGCATATTTTGTCTCTGCCTAGACATTTATATCTTTAAATGTCATAATGTTATCTGGTTTTGGTCTCCCACACTTATTCAAAAATATGTGGACTTTAATTCAGTAAGTTAAAAAAAAAAAAATCCGTTGCCATACAGTCTATTCTGACTCACAGAGGCCCTACAGGACAGAGCAGAACTACCCCATAGGGGTTTCCAAGCAGCAGCTTGTGGATTTGAACTTCTGATCTTTTGGTTAGCAGCTGAGCTCTTAACCACTGCACCACCAGGGCTCAACCTTAAATACTGTTTTGTATAGCATAAGGCACAAAGAAATTTTAGAAGATGGATTAAAGTCAGCAGGTTCCAAATATAATAATAATAATATTACAAAGAGCCTTGAAAAGCCATCAGTAACAATTGCTGTTGAAAAAGCCAAATAACTCTTTAAAAATGGAAATATTTTATAAGAAAACAAACTACTTTATGAAGGTAGCATTAGCAACATTGTCAGAGCAAAAAGGACAATCAATGACTCACTAACAATGCAAAAAAAAAGTTGTTACCACTTTTCTTCTTAAACAATAAGTAAATGACAAATTCTATATATAAATTATATAATTTTTATACAAATCATAAATTATTGTAAATGATAAATTATATTTGTGATGATAAACATAGAGGTAAAAAACTAGAAACAAAACAAAAACCACCACATGCTATAGAAGGTTTGACAGAAAGGTGTGGAATCCTTGAGAAGCAACAAAAGATAAAGATGATAGGAAAGAGTGGCCTTATTCCAATGCTCACTCAGTTTTGAATTTTGAACATTGACTTCAAGAAGGCCAATATTCATACCAAATGGCAGGAAAAAGTTCTCAGAATGATTTAATCCAATAGTGAATTCATGAACATATTAATTTGCACAGAGTAGGTATTTCATAAATATTTTTAAATGAATGTCTGAAAAAGTGGAAGGGTTATAAGAACAGTAATATTGAAAATAGTATGAATACATTTGGCTACAAAATAATTCCATCTGTAAGATCTGGGAGAAGCAGCAGAAACTTGAAATATGAGAGGAGTAATGAAATGAAAGTAATTAGGACTGCCAAATAAACAAGATGGTAGTAATCATGAGCACGGTCAAGACAGAAGAAAATGTTGTAAGTGAAACAGAATTTGTGAAGGCACACAAACTTTGGAAACCTTTATGTTGAACTGATATACCTATCAATCCATACACAGTATCACACTGTTAATGAGACAGTGAATCTATCTCCCCTGACACTGAGTTGCTGTAAAATAAATTAATAATTATCCACATATTAAGCACCAGCTGTCAAGTCTCTAATTCATATAAATATGTAGGCATTTTCCAGACAAAACTAATTCAGTTTATCAATGCAAGATAATAATGAGGTTTACTGACTAATTTTAAACACACAAAATGATGATGCAGTAGGATATGTAACGTTTTCTTATAGAGCTACAAAGTAATGCTTAGGTTCACCAAAACACATAAATTTCTAATGGCTCCATTTGATTTGATTTATTAATCTCTTAGAGGTACTATTAATGCTGAAATAAACTATTGGCTTTATTTTACTAAACAACAATCTGTTTCAAGAGTATACCTGAAGCAGCTTTAGCTACCATCATGCAACTTTAATTAGCTAGTATTCAGTAAGGAAAAAATCAGTTTAGTTAAAACACACACACATAGAAAAACAAATATGAATTACTATAAACTTTGTTAAAAACTGACTACTTTTTAGCTCAATGACATGTTCTTCTGATTTTTTATTGCAATTATAGAGAATAACTTCGTCAATCATCTGTTACTATTTGTACATACATTTAAACAAAAATTGCATCTGGCTAGCGCATCAGCACATTAATCTGAAATTCAGATTAGGAAGAAATAAAACATATTTGCTCTTCATTAAAAATAAACACTAGCCTTCTTCGTAAAACTAATGGGTTGAAAGCAGAAACATCAAAAGTATATTGTAAAAATCTTATAGTTACTAGGAGTGTGCTACTAAAGAAGGTATTATTCAAACTCAAATGTGGTTTGTCAGTTTTGTTGTAATCTTAAAAAAAATTTTATAAAATACAACAAAAAAATAACATCACGAAATTGATTTAAAAATGCAAGTTCTCTCGAGTTAATAGAATTTACATTACTAGTATGAAAAATTAACCATGAAATTATTAATAAAATTGACTTATAGAAACAATGAACACAGAACATCATAGAATGTTTATGGTTCTGTTATTAGGCAAGAGGCAAAGACTTTTTGGAGTACTTTCTTAATCTACTCAAAACTAAATTTAAACTCAGATAATGATAGCAAAATACACACACACACACATTTATGTACACATTGTTCCTAAACCAAAAGCATTGCTTACCTTTTTTCAGAATTTATTTTCTACAATGGTGGGATACTCCTCAAAGAGTCTCAGATCCATTTACCAAGCAACCTGGACAATGCTTACTAGATCTCAAATCAATCAGGTTAAAATTAGCTTTTTCAGAGTTAAAAAAAAGTTCACATGATGAAAAAGATAAAGAATTAAAAAGATATTCTATAATTTTTTAACAACTCTCAAATGATAAATATTTTATAGATCTCTATAGATTTTAGATAATTTTTAGGTTAGTTCAAAATAAAAGATTACTCTGCTAATTTATATGTGATAGGTAAGTTTGAAATTCTAAAAATTCCTGCCCTTGATGGAAAATACTGAAGAAAACTAAAGCAAAAAGTTTCTGTACAAAGTTATTACACAGTAAATGCTTTCACAACCACCATATTAAAGGAATAAAGGCCGAGAATGTCACCTGTTCTAGGAAGAATGTTTTTCTTAGACTGTGCTAGGTTGGTTGAGTTGTCAGAATAAGATAAATGGAGCTGAGCTGTACCATTAACCTGTGACATTTTTGACAGTGCAAGGCTATGCGCAGTGAGAAAAGTAGACTGTTTATTTTTTACTTTGCTAGCCCTCAATTTATAATAGAAATAAGAAAAAATAGATGAAATGTTCTAATGAAAGACAGAAACAGATCAGAGGCCTATTTTGAATTCTATTATATGCAAAACCATAACCCCAAATCAGAATATGTTAACATAGTCTATCATATAAATTTAGAGTAGAATTAAAGGAGATAAACATTAAAATGCCTTTATTTTAATCTAACCATTGAAGAAAGACAAAATCTTTTCCTTATTGACACCTTGACTTGTATTCCTATCAAGAAATATTAATTAAAATGAAAAATAAGTCATTATTTTTGTGACTACAAATCTCATTCCATTCTTAAAATCACTGCTAAACTTAAAACACAAAAGCAATCATGGCATTTTTGCTTGTTTGCTTTTAGGTTTCCTAAACTTTCACAGCAATTTTAATATGCTTATTATTTTCTCTTTCTGAGTTTTCCACTGATATGTCAAAAATAAAATAGATGATGGTTATATTTTGAAAAGATGAATTGAGAAGATAGGAATAAATGCTAAATACCAGCTAATACTCAAAATATGAGTAAAAACCCAATAAAATCCTAAATTTGGGTATATATTTTCTCATAATTTGGGAGAAATCTAATTACCTAAGACTCAATGCCTTAATTAAATGTGTCAACGAAAAGTCTTTTTTATAAGCCTGAGACCTTGCTCTGAAATACAATACATACACACACACAAAATTCAGTTGTTCAAAGGCAAGAATATAACATCTTTATTGACTCATGAGAACCAATGTCCTTTATGAAGTAAGATCATAACAAATATAAGCCTATAAAAATGCTGTTCTAAAAATGACTCTACGCTAAGAAAGGACAATATAAAGATGCAGTGATATATAAAACTTATGCTCAATGTGCTCCAGTACAGGAGAGAATGTGAAAACAGAATCAATGCTTGTATCAATAATATAGTGCTAAAATGCTAGAGTGATCAGAAGAAGGTAAAGAAGCTTATAACCTATCAGATAATTGAAAGTATTAGATATGGCCCCAGGAATTACCTATTATTCCTTTAACAAGAATTTATTGGATATTTAATATATGCCAAGAATTGTTCTAATTATATTATATTTAAAAGGAAGAGGATGATAGATGGATAAATGGATAGACTGATAGATCAATCAATAGATAGAAAGAAATTGATATTTCCCCACATGTTTAAGAAAATGTGTGTATATATATATATTTGATCCCAACTCATAGCGACCCTATAGGACAGAGTAGAACTGCCCCATAGAGTTTCCAAGGAGTGCCTGGTGGATTTGAACTGCTGACCCTTTGGTTAGCAGCCGTAGAACTTAACCACTACGCCACCAGGGTTTCCATATACAATATATATATAAATTTCTTTTAGCTTCTACATACTTATACGTTTTCATAATTCTATAATATCCCAATTTCTTGATTAATATTTAGAATTAAGTCAATAAAAAGCCAAAAAAAAAAAATTGTTAATAGAACATTCAAGCTTTTGAATTCAAAACTTGGAAGCATCAAATTTGGAATGTTGTTTCAAACATAATTCATCTAAAGAAAATTGTATTTTCCCATTTTCACTTAGCAATTCAAGACATTTAAGAAACCTTGTAAGATAAAAAAAAAAATTATGCAAACCTCATTTATTAACAAAACACATGAGATTTTAAAAATAAAACTGATTCACTCTTAGGACATCAAAAGCCTTAGTAACATATTGCTGTATTCTTTTATACTTAGGGTACTACAACCATTTGAAATAATGCATAATAATATGTTACAGTTGAAAGGAATACAAGCATTTAAAAATTTACAATATCTAACACTGAAAGTTATTCTGAACTTTTCCAGGATATTTAAGGATTTTTCTTTAGTGGTATGATGATAAATTTGGGGAAACATATATTTCAAAGATTATATGTACACTATAATCTTTGAATATATATTAATAATTGAGTCCCAAAAGGCCAAATTAAAATGTAAACATTCAAGAATAATGATGACAATAATAAATATAAAACAACCAATTACAATAAATAGTAACAACAGAGATAATAGGAGCAAACCACTATTTAGCACTTACAATGCAATAGACGTTGTTCTAAGTGTTTACATATATTAACTCCTTAAATTTTTACAACAACCCAATGAGACAGGTACTTTTGTCAATATATTAATTATATAAAGTCAGACATAAAAGTATATTATTAAAATGTGAAAAGTTGGTTATTTAGGGACTATACTTCAGCTTTTTAAAAGAAAACCTAAAAGTGAGTTCACCATTGATAAGTAACAACATCAAAAAAGTCATACTCATATATAATGTACGTGGAAGATATATTGGCCAGATACCTTTCCTGAAAAAATGAACACTCTTTAAAAAGAAGAAATAGAGTTATAATGATGGCTTAGAAGAACCAGTGATTAGCAATTAAAATAGTTAAAATAAAAGCTAATTCTAAATCACAGACATGCCTATAATTTAAAAAGTAAATGCAAAAGTCAAAATTCATTGTTAAAAGAAAAGCTGCATAATGCTTAAACCTATATTTGATAACAACCTGATTTTAAAGTTTCAAATTAATTTGAAAGCCAAAAATGGGTAAAGGAGGATACACATCCCCTACAATAAGGAGTATATGGTAGATATTTAATGGATAGGTTAATAATTATTCACCTGAAAAAAGATAAATTATATGATTTCATCTTTGATAATGACAATTTGACAAATACATACTCCAAGATTTTATGCTACAAAACTAATTTTAAAACTATTAGACTAAAAAAACAGGTTACGTAATTTTTAAAACTGTAACCTGGAAGATTAAAGAGCCAGAACAAGCAAACAAACACAAAATGAGGCAAAAGAGAAAGCAAGAAGGAAGACAAAACCAAATAAAAAGGAAAGATGTATTAACCCCGACCTGTGAAACAAACAAAAAAAAAGAATAGGAAATATTCAGCAAAGATACCATCAAGAAAATGTTTTAAAAACAAAGTTAGAAGATGGCTGACTAGGTAGACGCTATCTCAGATCCCTCTTGCAACAAAGACTCGGAAAAACAAGTGAATCGATCACATACATGACAATCTACAAACCCTGAACAACAAACACAGATTTAAAGAGTTGACCTGAGTGACAGAGACGGAGAACGAACAACTACGGGGAAGCAGCGACTGTTTTCAGAGCCTGGAGCCAGCGTCCCAGTCAGGTAACCTTGGCGCAGGGCTTAGGACTGGGCGCAGGGGCGCTGAACACAACATCTGTGACGGTGCAAACACGGGGTGCAGCCCTACCCA
The DNA here is from genome assembly GCF_030014295.1 of Loxodonta africana. Classification (NCBI taxonomy): domain Eukaryota; kingdom Metazoa; phylum Chordata; class Mammalia; order Proboscidea; family Elephantidae; genus Loxodonta; species Loxodonta africana. Next base: position 53,499,075 of record NC_087346.1, on the reverse strand, counting down.
CCTGAACTGACCCCGGGAGGGGGCCCAGCTGGTCTGCGCAGGCGGCACGGCCACACGGCTGGTGGGAGGAGGAGTCCCCGGGAGGCAGTGACTGGTTTTGGAGCTGGGAGTTCAGTGTCCCAGCCGGAGAACCCTGACGCCGGGCTTTGGATTGGGCACAGGGAAGCTGAACACGGCATCCGGTCACGGCACAAACATGGCGCGCAGCCCTGCTCCCCCGAACTAACCCCAGGAGGTGGCCCAGCTAGTCCGCGGGGGCGCAGCGGCAACGTGGCTCGTGGAACGAGAAGTCCCTGGGAGGCAGCGACTGATTTTGGAGCCGGGAGTGCAGCGTCCCAGCAGGGGAACTTTGACGCTGGGCTTTGGACTGGCAGCGGAGGATCTGACCGCGGCTTCAGCGGGCCAGACCCTCAGGGACAATCTCCACACAGCCAGCACACATAGGTGACACGCCCCTCGGAAATCTCAGATAAAATAGTCATCCCAAGCAAGATAAGCAACTTTGGCTATATTCTGGGGTGCTACTCTCTGCTGTTTTTCTGAACCCTCCCCTCCCATTCCCAGGCGCCTTCATTAACATTGGAATTTCCTGAGCCAGAGGGAGAACGGCTCCGGTTCCGAGGCTTTGCTTTTCCCTGTTTTTTTTTTTTGGTCTTTTCCTAACCCATTCTTCCGGCCTGAGAGAAGGAACCACAAAAAACCCAGGGACCAAAAATCCTTCCCTAATTGGACTAAAAACACAGAACCAGCTACAGCCAAGCATACATGATCCAAATCTCGGGCTTTCAGCCTTACGGGGAACAAGGTGGCTGTTATAATGCAAAGGCAGTTCTGATAGCGATCTGACTGCATTTTTTTTAGCGGATTTACTGGAAAAAAAAGTTTCCCAGGTCTGATATCTCTGCTTATTCAAAAGAGCCCTAACTGACCCACAACAGGGAACTGAGGGCTGAAGCTCCCCCCACACCACCTAGCCTCTTGCCTTAGGGGTCTAAGGAGGGTGACACCTACCAATCAGTAGAGGTACTTGCATTGGGGGCTTAAGGTACAGCTGCAGAGCCCACCCACCAAGGTGCTATAGGAATACAGACAAACCTACCTCAATGATACTTGGGGGAAGCCTGTCAGCATCCTGCCCCCCCTGGAGTGTGAACCCCAGCTGCTAATAGAATCTGGTACACACAATTATCACCACTACTTCTCGAGGTGGATAGGTGTTAGGGTGCAGCACACACTTGATGACCCAAAATTCAGATTCTACTCAAGAATAGTGAATAGACTCAGGCATATATATCTGGCAACAGCCCAAACCAGCTAGTAATAGGTCATAAGTAAGTCAAGGGCTACAACAAACAAGATAGCACAATCTAGTAGCCCATCCACGTATACTGAAAGAAAACAAAACAAGATAAGACTCAGTGAGCAAATATAGAATAAATCACTACTATTTATATCTTAGTGATGGCTCGGAGACAGCAGTCCATATCAAACCACATAAAGAAGCAGACCATGACAGCTTCTACAACCCCCCAAACAAAAGAATCAAAATCTTTCCCAAATGAAGATACAATCCTGGAATTATCAGATACAGAATATAAAAAACTAATTTACAGAATGCTTCAAGACATCAGGGATGACCTCAGAAATGAAATAAGGCAAACTGCACAAAAAGCCAAGGAACACACTGATGAAACAGTTGAAGAACTCAAAAAGATTATTCAAGAACATAGTGGAAAAATTAATAAGTTGCAAGAATCCATAGAGAGACAGCATGTAGAAATCCAAAAGATTAACAATAAAATTACAGAATTAGACAATGCAATAGGAAGTCAGAGGAGCAGACTCGAGCAATTACAATGCAGACTGGAACATCTGGAGGACCAGGGAATTAACACCAACATAGCTGAAAAAAAATCAGATAAAAGAATTAAAAAAAATGAAGAAACCCTAAGAATCATGTGGGACTCTATCAAGAAGGATAACTTGCGTGTGATTGGAGCCCCAGAAAAGGGAGGAAGGACAGAAAACACAGAGAAAATAGTTGAAGATATGCTGACAGAAAACTTCCCTGACATCATGAAAGACGAAAGTGTATCTATCCAAGATGCTCATCAAACCCCATTTAAGATTGATCCAAAAAGAAAAACACCAAGACATATTATCATCAAACTTGCCAAAACCAAAGATAAAGAGAAAATTTTAAAAGCAGCCAGGGCTAAAAGAAGGGTCTCCTTCAAGGTTGAATCAATAAGTTCAGACTACTCAGCAGAAACCATGCAGGCAAGAAGGGAATGGGATGACATATACAGAGCACTGAAGGAGAAAAACTGCCAGCCAAGGATCATATATCCAGCAAAACTCTCTCTGAAATATGAAGGCAAAATTAAGATATTTACAGATAAACACAAGCTTCTAGAGAATTTGCAAAAACCAAACCAAAGCTACAAGAAATACTAAAGGAAATTGTTTGGTCAGAAAACCAATAATATCAGATACCAGCACAACACAAGGTCATAGAACAGAACATCCTGATATCAACTCAAATAGGGAAATCACAAAAACAAATTAAGATTAATTAAAAAAAAAATGCTCAAAACAGGGAATCATTGAAGTCGATATGTAAGAGATTACAATAATCAAAAAGAGGGACTAAATACAGGTGGCATAGAACTGCCATATGGAGAGGGATACAAGGGGATATAGGACAATACAAGTTGGGTCTTTACTTAGAAAAATAGGGGTAAATATTAAGGTAACCACAAAGAAGTATAACAACTCCATAACTGAAAATAAAAGCCAAGAAAAACATTAACGACTCAACAAACATAAAGTCAAGTACTATGAAAATGAGGATCTCATAATTTACAAAGAAAAACGTCTCAGCACAAAAAAGTAAGTGGGAAAATGAAATTGTCAACAACACACATAAAAAGGCATCAAAATGACAACACTAAACATTTATCTATAATTACGCTGAATGTAAATGGACTAAATGCACCAATAAAGAGACAGAGAGTCACGCACTGGATAAAGAAACACGATCCGTCTATATGCTGCCTACAAGAGACACACCTTAGAGACACAAACAAACTAAAACTCAAAGGATGGAAAAAAATATATCAAGCAAACAATAAGAAAAAAAGAAGAGGAGTAGCAATATTAATTTCTGACAAAATAGACTTTAAACTTAAATCCACCACAAAGGATAAAGAAGGACACTACATAATGATAAAAGGGACAATTGATCAGGAAGATATAACCATATTAAATATTTATGCACCCAATGACAGGGCTTCAAGATACATAAATCAAATTTTAACAGACCTGAAAAGTGAGATAGACACCTCCACAATTATAGTACGAGACTTCAACACACCACTTTCGGAGAAGGTCAGGACATTCAGTAAGAAGCTCAATAGAGACACGGAAGACCTAATTACAACGATCAACCAACTTGACCTCATTGACTTATACAGAACTCTCCACCCAACTGCTGCAAAATATACTTTTTTTTCTAGTGCACATGGAACATTCTCTAGAATAGACCACATATTAGGTCATAAAACAAACCTTTGCAAAATCCAAAACATCGAAATATTACAAAGCATCTTCTCAGACCACAAGGCAATAAAAGTAGAAATCAATAACAGAAAAATCAGGGAAAAGAAATCAAATACTTGGAAAATGAACAATACCTTCCTGAAAAAAGACTGGGTTATAGAAGACATTAAGGAGGGAATAAGGAAATTCATAGAATGCAACGAGAATGAAAATACTTCCTATCAAAACCTCTGGGACACAGCAAAAGCAGTGCTCAGAGGCCAAATTATATGGATAAATGCACACATACAAAAAGAAGACAGAGCCAAAATCATAGAACTGTCCCGACAGCTTGAACAAATAGAAAGTGAGCAACAAAAGAATCCATCAGGCACCAGAAGAAAATAAATAATAAAAATTAGAGCTGAACTAAATGAATTAGAGAACAGAAAAACAATTGAAAGAATTAACAAAGCCAAAAGCTGGTTCTTTGAAAAAATTAACAAAATCGATAAACCATTGGCTAGACCGACTAAAGAAATACAGGAAAGGAAACAAATAACCTGAATAAGAAACGAGAAGGGCCACATCACAACAGACCCAACTGAAATTAAAAGAATCATATCAGATTATTACAAAAAATTGTACTCTAACAAAATTTGCAAACCTAGAAGAAATGGATGAATTCCTGGAAAAACACTACCTACCTAAACTAACACAATCCGAAGTAGAACAACTAAATAGACCCATAACAAAAAAAAGAGATTGAAACGGTAATCAAAAAACTCCCAACAAAAAAAAGCCCTGGCCCGGATGGCTTTACTGCAGAGTTCTACCGAACTTTCAGAGAAGAGTTAACACCACTACTACTAAAGGTATTTCAAAGCATAGAAAATGATGGAATACTACCCAACTCATTCTATGAAGCCACCATCTCCCTGATACCAAAATCAGGTAAAGACATCATAAAAAAAGAAAATTATAGACCTATATCCCTCATGAACATAGATGCAAAAATCCTCAACAAAATTCTAGCCAATAGAACTCAACAACATATCAAAAAAAATAATTCACCACGACCAACTGGGATTTATACCAGGTATACAAGGCTGGTTTAATACAAAAAAAAAAAAAAAAAAAAATTTTTTTTAATGCAAGGCTGGTTTAATATTAGAAAAACCATTAATGTAATCCACCCTATAAATAAAACAAAAGACAAAAACCACATGATCTTATCAATTGATGCAGAAAAGGCATTTGACAAAGTCCAACACCCATTCATGAGAAAAACTCTCACCAAAACAGGAATTGAAGGAAAATTCCTCAACATAATAAAGGGCATCTATGCAAAGCCAACAGCTAACATCCCTCTAAATGGAGAGAGCCTGAAAGCATTTCCCTTGAGAATGGGAACCAGACAAGGATGCCCTTTATCACCGCTCTTATTCAACATTGTGCTAGAAGTCCTAGCCAGAGCAATTAGGCTAGACAAAGAAATAAAGGGCATCCGGATTGGCAAAGAGGAAGTAAAATTATCTCTATTTGCAGATGACATGATTTTATACACAGAAAACCCTAAGGAATCCTCCAGAAAACTACTGAAACTAATAGAAGAGTTTGGCAGAGTCTCAGGTTATAAGATAAACACACAAAAATCACTTGGATTCCTCTACATCAACAAAAAGAACATCGAAGAGGAAAATAACCAAATTAATACCATTCACAGTAACCCCCAAGAAGATAAAATACTTAGGAATAAATCTTACCAAGGATGTAAAAGACCTATACAAAGAAAACTACAAAGCTCTACTACAAGAAATTAAAAAGGACATACTTAAGTGGAAAAACATACCCTGATCATGGATAGGAAAACTTAACATAGTAAAAATGTCTATTCTACCAAAAGCCATCTATACATAGAATGCACTTCCGATCCAAATTCCAATGTCATTTTTTAAGGTGATAGAGAAACAAATCACCAACTTCATATGGAAGGGAAAGAAGCCTTGGATAAGCAAAGCATTACTGAAAAAGAAGAAGAAAGTGGGAGTCCTCACTGTACCTGATTTCAGAACCTATTATACAGCCACAGTAGTCAAAACAGCCTGGTACTGGTACAACAACAGACACATAGACCAGTGGAACAGAATTGAGAATCCAGATATAAATCCATCCACATATGAGTAGCTGATATTTGACAAAGGCCCAGTGTCAGTTAATTGGGGAAAAGATAGTCTTTTTAACAAATGGTGCTGGCATAACTGGATATCCATTTGCAAAAGAATGAAACAGGACCCATACCTCACACCATGCACAAAAACTAACTCCAAGTGGATCAAAGACCTAAACATAATGACTAAAACAATAAAGATCATGGAAGAAAAAATAGGGACAACCTTAGGAGCCCTAATACAAGGCATAAACAGAATACAAAACATTACCAAAAATGATGAAGAAAAACCAGATAACTGGGAGCTCCTAAAAATCAAACACCTATGCTCATCTAAAGACTTCACCAAAAGAGTCAAAGACCACCTACAGACTGGGAAAGAATTTTCAGCTATGACATCTCAGACCAGCACCTGATCTCTAAAATCTACATGATTCTGTCAAAACTCAACCACAAAAAGACAAACAACCCAATCAAGAAGTGGGCAAAGGATATGAACACACACTTCACTGAAGAAGATATTCAGGCAGCTAACAGATGCATGAGAAAATGCTCTCGATCATTAGCCATTAGAGCAATGCAAATTAAAATCACGATGAGATTCCATCTCACTCCAGCAAGGCTGGCATTAATCCAAAAAACACAAAATAATAAATGTTGGAGAGGCTGCGGAGAGATTGGAACTCTTATACACTGCTGGTAGGAATGTAAAATGGTACAACCACTTTGGATATCTATCTGGCGATATCTGAAACAGAAATAGAACTACCATACAACCCAGAAATCCCACTCCTCGGAATATACCCTAGAGAAATAAGAGCCTTCACACAAACAGATATATGCACACCCATGTTTATTGCAGCTCTGTTTACAATAGCAAAAAGCTGGAAGCAACCAAGGTGTCCGTCAACGGATGAATGGCTAAATAAATTGTGGTATATTCACACAATGGAATACTATACATCGATAAAGAATAGTGACGATTCTATGAAACATTTCATAGCATGGAGGAACCTGGAAGGCATTATGCTGAGCGAAATTAGTCAGAGGCAAAAGGACAAATATTGTATAAGACCACTATTATAAGATCTTGAGAAATAGAAAAAACGGAGAAGAACACATACTTCTGTGGTTATGAGGGGGGGAGGGAGGGAGGGTGGGAGAGGGTTTTTTACTGATTCATTAGTAGATAAGAACTGCTTTGGGTGAAGGGAAGGACAATACTCAATACGTGGAAGGTCAGCTCAACTGGACTGGACGAAAAGCAAAGAAGTTTCCGGGATAAAATGAATTCTTCAAAGGTCAGCGGAGCAGGGGCGGGGGTCTGGGGAACATGGTTTGAGGGGACTTCTAAGTCCATTGGCAAAATAATTCTATTATGAAAACATTCTGCATCCCACTTTGAAATGTGGCGTCTGGGGTCTTAAATGCTAAGAAGCGGCCAACTAAGATGCATCAATTGGTCTCAACCCACCTGGACCAAAGGAGAATGAAGAACACCAAGGTCACACGATAACTAAGAGCCCAAGAGACAGAAAGGGCCACATGAACCAGAGACCTACATCATCCTGAGACCAGAAGAACTAGTTGGTGCCCAGCCACAATCGATGACTGCCCTGACAGAGAGCACAGCAGAGGACCCCTGAGGGAGCAGAAGATCAGTGGGATGCAAACCCCAAATTCTCATAAAAAGACCATACTTAATGGTCTGACTGAGACTAGAGGAATCCCAGCGGCCATGCTCCCCAGACCTTCTGTTGGCACAGAACAGGAACCATTCCCGAAGACAACTCATCAGACATGAAAGGGACTGGACAGAGGGTAGGTGAGAGATGTTGATGAAGAGTGAGCTAATTATATCAGATGGACACTTGAGACTGTGTTGGCAACTCTTGTCTGGAGGGGGGATGGGAGGATAGAGAGAGATGGAAGCTGGCAAAATTGTCACGAAAGGAGAGACTGGAAGGGCTGACTCATTAGGGGGAGAGCAAGTGGGATTATGGAGTAAGGTGTATATAAACTTACATGTGACAGTCTGACTTGATTTGTAAACTTTCACTTGAAGCTCAATAAAAGTTAATTAAAAAAAAAAAAGTTAGGGGAAAATAATATCAAACTAAGCGGCATTCAGTAAAATGCATTATAAAGAATAACGAAGCTCATTTTATAAAACAACCTATAAAAACCTAAAGAATGAAGCCTATATTTATGAAAACCTACATTATACATAAAGTGAAATATTGGCATCTACCTCTTAGATTGGATAAAAGACAAGAATGTTTGCTCTTGCCATTTCTATTTAGTATTGTCTGGAGGTGATAGAAAATGCAATAAAGCAAGAAAAAAGAAATTAAATTTTTTTTTTTTTTTTTAATATTCAAAGCAAGAAGTAAAACTTTTCTTTTGGCAGACAACACACTTATCAATGTATAAAAAGCTATGAAACATACAACTGCTAGAAATAGCAGAATTCAGTAAAATCGTAAGATTCAAAATCAATATACACAAATTGACTATATATACTAACAACAAACAATTAAAAATAAAATGATTCATTTATAATTGACATTAATAGTGTGAATCAGCCTTTCAGAATTCAAGATGCATCATAGCTCATGAGTGTTTGTGTACAGACACACACACACATGAATGAACACTCATTATGAGCATTATCTACCAGTTCTGGTTTTAATATTTACATTATGTGTCTGGAGCAAAAAAAATTCATAATTAATATAAAATGACATTTGCCATTTCACATTATCATAACCATGGCAACAGAGCATTTATACAAAGAGATAAAATAAAAATCCAAAATTTGTTTATTTCAACTTTCATATGTACAAATGAGCAAAATTAAAAATATTTCTAACACTGTACAAACCTATTTTATAAAAAAAGTAAATGCAGTAAAGTCTTCAAAACAACAAATTATATTGCTTTATTTATATTTCTCAGAAATAAGAGATGATTGCTAAAGGATAAAATGATATCTACTAGTCTCTCCTCCTTATCTACCTACCAGTTCACTTTCATCAATATGTAGGAGCTAATAGGGCATAGCAAAGTTACAGGCAGCATCTTTTTGGAAAAAAAGCATTCTTAATTCATAAAATAATAACATCAGTTCTTTCTTCTCCTGGATTTGTTATGTACTTAACTTATTTACACTCCAACCAATAAACCATAAGCCTATTTTCCCTCCAAATTATTTTATTGACAATAATGATGAATGAATGACTTGCCCATGACTTTTACTTAGAGACCCTTGTGGTGTAGTGGTTAATAGCCATGGCTGCTAAGCAAAAGGTTAGCAGTTCAAATTCATCAGGTGCTCCTTGCAAATCTTTTGAGGAAGTTCTACTCTGTCCTTTAGGGCCACTATGAGTTGGAATCGACGTTATGGCAATGGGCTTTTTTTTTTTTTGGTTTATGACTTTTACTGCTCAGTATAAATAGATCCACAGAAAATAAATTAGTACCTATTTACAGAGTGTTTTTAGTGAAATATAAATTTCAAATCAGGATTAAAAATACAAATAGTATGCTCTCATGTAATACTTTAATTCCTCTGTATTATCTCAAAAATCTTCATAAGTCATGTATTTAATATCTAGGAAATATCAATAAAGTATTTATGAAGAATGCATTAATATATTTAATATCACGTATTTTGCAATAAATATATTGATATATTTATCATATATTAATTATACCTACATATATAGATAATATAGCTAGATATATTAAATATATCTACGAAAATGCCATTAGAAGTATTTATAAATATAATTTTGCGAAAAATTTGTGAATATTATTAAAAGTTTTGATCTATAAGTAATATTCATGACAAAAAGTATAGATATGAAATCACTTTCTCAGAATCAGAGACGTGAAAAATATTTTCTGCCCACTTTCTGTAATATTAAAACATTTTCTGGAAAAAATTAAAGCGACATGACTTGTTTTCATGTAGTTTATTATAAAACTTGAAGTTATTTTACTGAATGTAATAAAATTATTTTACTGGGCTCAATTATTAATGGTGAATGTAGGAGTGCTGAATTAAAGAAGAGAAATCACATATCATTTTGTATAAGAAAATTCATGTTATATATGAAACTTTCTTCTTAAGATACATGGTTACATCTCAAGTCACACTAAAACATACAAATTAAAATTTTAGGAAAGAAACAAATAATCAAAGGAAAAGAAAAAAATTAAAATGCAGAGAATAACTGTCAAATAAATTCAAAAGTGGTAACAACCAACAGAACTTTTCAGAATCATGGCAATACTAATCACAATTTGAAAAGTACCTAGACCAAAGTAGTATTCAATATTTGACAAATAAATGGGTGAATCAAATTATACAATTGTACCTTTTTCTCTGGAACTGATAAAAATAACTTTTAGTTCTTTTAGTATTCAACAAATATTTACGAAATGCCTTTTATATGCCTGACAAACTAGAATGTGACCTCATGTACTTTGTAGTCTAGTAGATATTTTATTGAGATCATTTTATAAAGGAGGTTGTTCAATTTTAATTCATAGGCTTTTGAAGGTATTGTCAAAATTAGCTCAATTCTCTACTCGGGTTATATAAATTATTAATGACAAATGTCTTTGGTTCTGTTCTCCCACCTCATGAAACAATTTCATTACAACTCTTTACGTGCATTTTAAACACTGTGAGGTGAATTTTACATCAACTCGGCTAGGTTATAAAAACCCCAGTTATTTGGCTAAATACTAGTCTAGTTGCTGCCATAGAGTAGTTAGAGTAGTTACATGCAATTAAATTAGTTTGCCTTAGGTAGAGCAGATTAACTTTCATAATGTTACCTAATGTTGTTATTGTCGTTATTGCTAGCTGCCTTTCCATTGGACACTGACTCTTGGTAACCCCACATGCAATGAGATCAGACCATTATAATCCAGAGGGTTTTCACTGGCTGATTTTCAGAAGTAGATTACTAGGCCTTTCCTCCTAGTCTGTCTCAGTCTGGAAGCACAATCTATTCAGTATCACAGCAACACAAAACCTCCAGATAGATGAGTCGTGGCTGTGGCTCAGGTGTATTGGCAGGGAACTGAACCCAGGTGTCCCACATGGAAGGCAAGAATTCTACCATTCAGCTACGTCAAGAAATTTAGAGCACAGCTACCTGACCAACCGTCTAGAAGAAATCCATATTCATGTCCATTCCAAAGAAAGATGATCAAACATATTGTGAAAATTACTGAATGATATCATTATTATCACATGCTGGCAAAATTTTGCTAAAGATATTTCAAAGCAACTGCAGCCATACATTGATAGGGAACTGCCAGAAATTCAAGCTGGGTTCAGAAGAGAATGTATGAGGGATATAATTACTAATATCAGATGGATCTTGGCCAAAAGCAGAGAATACCAGAAAGATAGTTACCTATGTTCTAATGACTACATGAAGGCATTTGACTGTGTGGATTCTAACAAATTATGGATAACATTGTGAAAGGGAATTTCAAAACATTTAATTGTGCTCATGTGAAACCTGTACATAAATCAAGAGGCAGTCTTTTGAACAGAACAAGGGGATATTGCATAGTTTAAGATTGGAAAAGGTGTGCAGCACTGTTGTATTCTTTCACCTTACTTATTCAACATATATATGGAACAAATAATCCAGGAAGCTGGGCTATTTGAAGAAGAATATGGCATCAGGGCTCATTAACAACCTGAACTATACAAATAACAGGACCTTGCTTGCTGAAAGCGAGGAGGACTTGAAGTGCTTACTGATGAAGGTAAACAACCATATCTTTCAGTATGAATTACATCTGAACATAAAGAAAATGAAAGTCCTTCTAAGACAGGGAACAGAGGGCCCCTGAATCTGCAAACAAAGCAACAAGAAATGGGCCAGTGCACAGAAATAAAGCCATTCCCCAGGACAATGGAGCAGGGTATTAAAAAATGGCCAGCAAACTTCTTTAAAGTTGTCTTTCAGAAGCAGCTAGAGAAAACTAGCCCCAGGGACATGTGCAGAACATCCACCTGTGACCACTGTGTGACCTCCAGCTAGGGGCAGTGAGGGGCTGCAGCAGCATCCGAGAGACTGTGCAGGCATGACACCCCATAATAAGTCCTGCTACGAATCCCAGAGGACCCCGGGACAGAAGCCATCTTGGAAAAATGCTGCGCGTACACAGTAGCTAACATATCCCTGTCTATGCCTGTAAATAAACATAAATCTTTTCCCACCCAAGAACTTTAAAAAACCCAGGCCCGTCTTTTGTTCTGTGAGACGGGGGCGGGGGGGGGGTAGGTATACTTTGCTTAGGCCCTCCTCATCTCCACTTGCAAGCCCCTTCAATAAAGTTTCACTCATGTGGGAAATTCTGCGTGCCTTACCTGTTCATTCTTGACCAGTAAGAGGCAAGAACCTTATTCCGGTAACACTTCAACTGGTCCAAAAAACAGCATCGTAATAACGGTGAAGAAATTGAAGTTGTCAAAGATTTCATTCTCCCTCTATCAACAATCAATATCCATGCAAGCAGCAATCAAAAAATCAAATAACAAATTGCAAAAGACTTCTTTAAAGTGCTAAAAAGCAAAGATGTCACTTTGATGACTAAGGTGCACGTGACCCAAGCCATGGTATTCTCATTCACCTCATATGCATGCAAAAGCCAGACAATGAAAAAGGAAGACCAAAGAAGAATTGACAGATTCAAACTGTGGTGTTGGTGAAGAATATTTAATATATCACGGACTGTCAGAAGAACAAACAAATCTGTACTGGAGGAAATACAGCCAGAATGCTCCTCAGAAGTAAGGAGCAAGACTTTGTCTCACTTACTTTGGATAAGTCATCAGGAGGAACCAGGTGCTGGAGAAGGATATCATGTTTGGTAAAGTAGAGGGTCAGCAGAAAAGAGAGAGAATGAGACGGATTGCTACAGTGGCTAAACCATAGGCTCGAACAAGCAACGACTGTGAGGATGGCTTAGGACTGGGCAACGTTTTGTTCTGTTATAATAAGGTCACTATGAGTTGGAGCCGGCTTGAAGGAACCTAACAATGTAATGTACTATAGTCACTCTCCATAATGCAATGTTATATAATGTAATCAATCAATCAACTGTGGTCATAACAGTATTGGATGGATCCTAAACCTAATCATTTCTTATGTATAAAAGACCAGAGGACATGTGAGGATTGCCTACAAGCTGCGGAAAATCAAGGATCAATGGAAGACACCAGAAACTAGGAGAGAGGCACAAGGAAGGAATCCATCAGCCAAGACCTGATTTGAACTTTTACTCTCCAGAACTGTGAGAAAATAAATCTCTGTTCTTTCAAACCATTCACTTGTGATATTTGTGTTATAGCAAATTGGGTAACTAAGATGGACACTAATAGCTTTGTCATTGTTAAGCCACATTTTTAGTCACATTAGTTTTCTTGGGTGCATTATCCTCACTTCAATGTAAGTAAAGTACAGCAGTTTTTGAAACAAATTATGATGCTGTTTTGGTAATTATTATCCAGGTCACACGTATTTATCTGTATAGCATAGTACATTAGTATCTTCCCTCATTCGTTCTGCATTTGTAAAAAGTAATATCCACAATATAAGCATTTAACTGTACAGTTTTTCTGTTACTTTAAATGATTTGTATGCAACAACATTAAACACATAGTTGTGAGGTTAAAAAAAAAAATTATTAATATTAAATTTCTTTGCCTCGTATTTTTATGGAACTCTTTTCATCAACCTCTGTAAGCATACATATCTAGTATTAGGTTAGTGTGTCTTTTCCAAATGGGTCTTTATTGCACCAGTGCTTGATAATATAAGAAAATTTGTACAAAATCATTATTTGAGATGACTCTCTCTTTTCCAAGGATGATTTTGGTAAAGCTCACCTTATTTTCAGGCATATTTTCTTTTCTAACAATACAAACGGCCACACAAACTAGGAATCACCAGAAAATGAGACGTATTGAATCTACCTCAAACATATTACACTAAAACCTGTGACAGCCGAACTCGATGGGACTGCCTTGTTTTCCAGGTCTCACAAGTTTTCTGCCTTTGACAGGGTACAGTCACCACTTTTCTATCACTCTCTATTTAGTGGAAAATACTTGAATTTTCCTTCTCTGACAGGTTTCTGCCTTAGACAGGTTCTTGCTTTTGCAGATTTTACTGTATACGAATATGTTTTAAATGTGTTTTTCAATCTTTCCAGCCTCTTGGATTTTAGCATCTGAAAATCTAGCCTTAAAAAACTGATGTGCCCAAGTTCCTGTCCTGCCACCTTGTGGCTTAAGAGAATAAAATTTAAAGAGGATGTGATACTCATTTGATGTGACCTTTGATCATCTGATTTTCAAAAATCTATGAAATACAAACAATGCTTTATATAATCTTTACCTCAATTTTAATATGGTCATTCTTATGCATTATTTAGGAGGAGTACCTGCCTCACAGATTTGTTGTGACAATAAAATGAAAAAATGTTTGTAAAGCATCTAGAACATGTAAGCCATCAAGATACCTCAGTTCTTTTTGCTTTCAAAGAAAATAAAACACAAATTGTCACAAGAACTTGCGGAGAAAATAAGCATTCTAGCTCTCATGTGCCATTGCTTTTGACAAATGAGTCATGCTTTCTTAGTCCCCAGCCAAGCAAGTAAGTACCTTAAAAGAAAGAAATGAACACTCCACAAATGGATCATTTTCGTCAACAAATGATTTGGACCCTATTCTGGAAGAATGTGTATTATTTGATCCACAACTTGTCAATATGTCCTACCTTTAAATACCAAAATAAGAGAATTGAAAGAAGCAAACATCACATGGCTATAATTACTCCTGGTACCTTCTGGGTTAAATTGGACACTCGGGAGTTCGGGAAATCGGGACAGAGTCTGATCTAGTTTTCAATTAAACAGACCTCACATGGGAGGAGTGCAATGATGCCCACGACTCTCACTTTAAGTGATGCCAAAGTGATTTACCAGAACGCAATTAGCAGATCAGTAACTTGGTCCTTTAGTTTTGAAGTTCCTAAAGTCTGTTTAGTTTTATCTCTGGTCCAGATAGGTAAATTCCCTTCGTTTCCTTCCTCTCAAGCACAGGTTTAAGAGATTTAAAGCTTTTTGCCTGTGATACAACTTTAGATTTTGGATGAACTGCTGTCATCTTTTCTTCCCTATAATGTCATGTTCAAAATTGGATAAAGTGTACAAGCAAATTGCATGGCTCAGCAGGATCGGGAAAGTCTCAGGGACTTGCAATGTGCTTTTTCTCATATCCTAAAGGTATAATTATGCAATTTCTATAATAACTTTAAAAACTAGCCTTCATCAAATATTATTTAGAGTATAATTGCTGGAGTTATAAATAAACTGCTGCCTCTTTAAGCAATCCAGAGGGACATAAAAGACAGATGGAGAACTGAGTATGGCCTATTGTTTTATAAAGCTATGGTTAAAAAAAAAACAAAACAAAACAACACACCACTCACAAGAAAAAGCCTCTGCTACAAGGCAGCTGTTGAACAGAGTGGGCTGAAAGCATATTGCTAGAAAACAAAGGAACCAGTAACACAAGAATGGGAATAGTTCAGCTCTTCTTCAGATGAAGGACTTGAAACTGGGGGCCTATTGAGCTCATAAAATAATACCAAGAAGCCTTTTTATTTTGCCACTTATTTTTAACTAGGCTGTTAGTGAAACAGCAATCTGAGTTTCAAATACTCCTGAATCTTTAGAATTTCCTAGCTGCATTTTCACCTCTGCCATGTGGCCTCTGAATGTAGCTTGTTTAGTTTTATGACATAATTAATAGGCATTGTCAGAGACTCTCATCTATGATCATAGGGGGTTGGCAACCTTTTGTTTCCTTCCTTCCAGGTTCTGAGAAATTGGCCAGATGGCACGTCCTACTACCAAACTGCAAGGTGGAAGGCATCCTTCTCAGAACACTTCTTAAATCCTTTTTGGCCCACTTCATGGTTCCTGCAGAAGTTCCATTAGTTACAGTTTACTTAATTTGCTAAAGTTACATACATTGTTCCTAGGTGTCATGCAAAATAACACTGAGGTAAAAACTATTACTATCAATAATTTAATTTTTTCTCCTTTATTTAGTTTAGTGAAAAATCAACACAGGAGAGTTGAAAACATGTTTGCATTATACATAAATTCTAATTCCAGCCCTGCCACAAACATACTTCTTGAGCTCAGGGGTGTATTTCACTCTCTCCTGGCCTCAGTTGCTTCATTTTCTAATAAGAGATTGGGCTGACTGATCTAATCCTTCTTAACTGGAAAAGTCCATGGCTCTGTGAGTCTTACTATGTGTAATCAATCACAAGCTTTATGCTTTCACAAATTAAAATGTGTGGTTTTGAAGATTTGTGAGAGTCCTTGAAGTATTGTGACAAGTAGCAATTTTTAATTTTGTTTGCACACTCTGCAAGGCTATATGCAGGAAGGAGCCAGATTTATTGTGAGAAATTCTAGCCCTCTACCCACCATTTCTATCTCAATGGAGTCTCATGTGCTTTTCTCATTATCAGTCTCATTAAGGTTCCAAACAGGTCACTTAATTTTTTTAGGGGGTGAGGGGAGTATAATCTCTTGTTTTATTCCATGGAGGAAATCTATAATATATTCTATTGGTTCAAAAATTAGTTTTCTTCCCCATACTAAGCACTCCCAGAGTAAAAAAGTTGTGAGGCTTTATGTAAATCAAATATATATAAGAAGTGATATAAAAGAAGTAAATTATTCATAAAATTATTCTGAGAATTTCAAAAACGTGTATTTTGATTTTTAGACACTTAATGATATTGCCAGCCCTGGTGGTAGTGTTAAGAGCTTGACTCCTAACCAAAATGTTGGCAGTTCAAACTCACCAGCCACTCTACAGGGGAAAGATGTGGCAGTCTGCTTCCGTAAAGATTACAGCCTTAGAAACCCTATGGGGCAGTTCTACCCTGTTAGGGATCGGAATCAAATAGATGGCAGCAGGTTTGGTTTGGTTAAGTAATGCATCTCTCTAATCAATGATTTGACATAGAGAACTACGTCAAAATTTTCGAACAATTTCTTCCATTGAATTGATAGTTATTAGATAGTAAAGATAGTCATTGATGGTCAAGAGAATTTCTCCTCAGAGAAGCAACATTGTTTATAGGTGTGAACACTCTGTCAGCTTCCAATAAATTCATAGCAATTGCATTAAAAAATTTTCTAGCCTGTTTCAGATCTTTACATATTCAATTTTCTATTATCGACTAAAACAAGACAGCCATAAATTTGAATCACTTATTTAACAAGATTAAAATAATCCTTAGGTCAGGTCAGGGGGGCATAAACTGACAAAGAGCATAGGCATGTAGCCAGAGTGAAAACCCTGGCTCTGACGCTTAAATTTTAAGTAATAACTCAGTGCCTCAATTTCCTTGCCTATTTAATGGAAAAGAATCAAATGGGTTGGAATGATGTCTGGCCCTCAAATTATTGCTAAAATTAATGCTATCAATACCTGTGATGAGCTGTCCTACAGTAGATGAAATAGAGGTGATATTTAACTAAGAAAGTGGAAAACAAGAATTTGTACTCTCAGCATCTCAACTGCTAGTTCTGAGCATTGTTCAGTCTGAGGTTCCTGGAACTGATAGGTGATGAACCAGGACATGGGCTGACCCTTGGGGATCACTGGATGGGAGAACCCATTTTGTTGCCTAAAGGCAGACTTTTAAGAGTTTGGGCAGCAAGGGCACTGACCAATCAGAAAAACTTCCAGTCTCAGAAAAGCTCTGACAGTTTCTATGATGGTGTAGTGGTTAACGGTTGGCTGCTAACTGAAAAGGTCAGTAGTTCGGATCCAACAGCCACTCCTTAGAAACTCTATGGGGCAGTTCTACTCTGTCCTATTGGTTCACTCTGAGTTGGAATCAACTTGACGGCAATGGGTTTGGTTTTGGTTTATTAAACCTTTAGTTGCTGGAGAGGTCTGAAATGGCCTGAAGAGAGAGCCTGGGGCAACTGGGTGGCAGAAGCCCTTGGGGATGGAACCCTTGAGACGAAAGATACTTATCAACAGATATAGACATATTTCAACAACAGATAATGCCATCCTAGTGCGTGTTGGTTAAACATCAGTCCTATCTAGACAACTCATGGAATTTCACCACTCCCCCATCCCTCAGGCGTTGGCTGGTCATCTTCTGGAATATCTGAACCCTAAAGTATCACAATGTTCATATCTATCTATCTTCAAATATAGCTTAGTACTTAGAAACAGGGATTGATCCCTGGGGAAGGACATCATGCTTGGTAAAGTAGAGGGTTAGTGAAAAACAGGAAGACCCTCAACCAGATGGATTGACACAGTGGCTGCAACAGTGGGTTCAAACAGGACAACAATTGTGAGGATGGTGCAGGACCCAGCAGTGTGTCATTTTGTTGTACGTAGGGTGACTATGACTCAGAACCAACTTGACGACACCTAACAGCAACATGTAGAAGGTACTCAACAGGTATTTGTTGAATGAATGAGTGGATGAATGAATGTACGCATAGAAAGAAATTTCTTTCTGTTACATTCCCATAAATTTGGACTACTTAGTATCAATGCTTACTTGAACAGATTTTATGCTTCAGGCATGTTGAACACTCAAATATAAGAGTGAAATAGAGGATTAGTAAAACTAGCATAGGTTTTGATGGCAGATACATCATAATTCAAACCCTCATTTTTGGAAACCCTGGTGGTGTAGTGGTTAAGTGCTATGGCTGCTAACCAAAGGGTCGGCAGTTTGAATACGCCAGGCACTCCTTGGAAACTCTATGGGGCAGCTCTACTCTGTCCTATAGGGTTGCTATGAGTCAGAATCGATTCGACGGCACTGGGTTTGGTTTTGGCATTTTGGTTTTAGTTTTGTTCCTATCATCTTTTTTTTTTTTTTCATTTATCATGTACTTCATATATTTGGTATTTACTGTCTGGCAAGGATTATGCATACATATCTCATTTAGTGTGTGTGTGTGTGTGTGTGTGTGCAAATTAGCTTCTCATTCAAAAATTTATACACAAACTGTTTTGTGACATTGGTCGCGCTCCCCACAATGTGTCAGCACTCTCCCCTTTTTCACCCTGGGTTCCCCATATCCATTTGTCCAGTTTTCCTGTCCCTTCCTGCCTTCTCATCTTTGCTTTTGGGCAGGTGTTGCCCATTTGGTCTTGTATACTTGATTGAACTAAGAATCACATTCCTCACTTGTGTTATTGTTTGTTTTATAGGCTTGTCTAATCTTTGGTTGAAAGGTGGACTTCAGGAGTGGCTTTACTTCTGAGTTAGCAGGGTGTCCACGGGCTATAATCTAGGGGTTCCTCCAGTCTCTGTCAGACCAGTAAGTTGGGTCTTTTTTTGTGAATTTAAATTTTGTTCTGTTTTTCTCCTGCTATGTCTGGGACCCTCTAATGGACCCCCTGTCAGAGCAGTTGATGGTGGTAGCCAGACACCACCTAGTTCTTCTGGGCTCAGGCTGGCGGAGGCTGTGATTCATGTGGTCCATTAGTCCTTTGGACTAGTATCTTCCTGTGTCTTTGGTTTTCTTCATTCTCCTTTGCTCTGAATGGGATGGGACCAATAGATGTATCTTAGATGGCCACTCACAAACTTTTAAGACCCCAGATGCTACTCACCAAAGTAGGACATACAACATTTTCTTTATGAACTATGTTCTGCCAATTGACCTAGTTGTCCCCTGAAACCATGGTCCCCAGCCCTCAGCCCCAGTAACTCAGTACCTCATCCAAGCACTTTGAGGGACTAAGTTACTGGGGCTGAGGGCTGGGGACCATGGTCTCAAGAGACAACTAGGTCAATTGGCATAACATAGTTCATAAAGAAAATGTTATACATCCTAACCTTGGTGGCATAGTGGTTAAGAGTTCGGCTGCTAACCAAAAGGTCAGCAAATCCACCAGATGCTCCTTGGAAATCCTGTGGAGCAGTTCTACTCTGTCCTATAGAGTCGCTATGAGTCGGAATCGGCTCGACAGCAATGGGTATGAAGCTTCTATGACTTTACTTTGCTCAAGTTGTGCTGACTTCCCCAGTATTGTGTACTGTCTTACCCTTTACCAAAGTCACCACATATCTATTGTCTAGTTAGTGTTTTTCCCTCCCTACCTTTTTCTCCCTCATAACCATCAAAGATTTCTTTTTTTCCTATGTAAGCCTTTTCATGAATTTTTAAAATCAGGTCTCATATAATATTTGTCCTTTTGTGATTGACTTATTTCACTCAGCATAATGCCCTCCAGATTCAGCCATGTTGTGACATGTTTCCCCAATTCATCACTGTCCTGTCATTTTGTAGTATTCCATTATGTGTAAATACCATAATTTGTTTATCCATTCAGCTGTTGATGGGCACTTAGGTTGTTTTCATCTTTTTGGCATTGTGAATAATGATGCAATGAACATGGGTATGAATACATCTATTCATGTGACGGCTCTTATATCTCCAGGATATATTCCTAGTTATAGTAGTATAACTATGGATCCTATGGCATATCTATTTCTAGCTTATTAAGGAGGCACCATATCATTTTCAATAGTGGTTGTACTATTTTGCATTCCTACCAGCAGTGTATAAGAGTTCCAATCTCCACACAACTTCTCCAACATTTGTTATTTTCTTTTTTGATTAGTGCTAGTAATGTCAGGGTGAAATGGTATCTCAGTGTAGTTTTGATTTCATTTCTCTAATGGCTAGTGATCACAAGCATTTCATGTATCTCTTAGCTGCTTGAATGTCTTCTTTGATAAAGTGTCTGTTCATACCCTTTGCCCATTTTTTAATTATTTGTCTTTTTGTTGCAGAGGTGTTGAAGTAAATTCTATAGATTTTGGAAATTACACCTTTGTCGGGTATGTTATAGCCAAAAATTTTTTCCCAGTCTGTAGGTTTTCTTTTTATCTTTTGGTGAAGACTTTTGATGAGCATAAGTGTTTAATTTTTAGGAGCTCCCAGTTATCTGGTTTGTTTTATGGTGTTTGTGCATCTTTAGTTACAGTTTGTATTGTATTTACACCATGTATTAGGACATAGACCTATTAGGACATAGGTCTATGAGTTGGAAGTGACTCATTGGCAATAGGTTTGGTTCTTCTTTTTTATTAGGGCCCCTAGCATTGTCTCTATTTTTTCTTCCATGATCTTCATTGTTTTGTGTTTTATACTTAGGTCTTTGATCCATTTGGAGTGAGTTTTTGTGTATGGTGTGAGGTATGGGTGTGTTTCATCATTTTTACAGATGGACATCCAGTTTTGACAACACCATTTGTTACAAAAGACTGTCTTTTCCTCCATTTAATGGACTTTAGTCCTTAGTCAAACATCAGCTGACCACAGGTGGATGGATTTACATCTGGGTTCTCAATTCTATTCCATTGGTCTATCTATCTGTTGTTGTACCAGTGCCAGGTTGCTTTGACTACTGTAGCTGTATAGTAGGATCTGAGATCAGGTAATGTGAGGTCTCCTACTTTGTTCTTTTTCTTCAGTCATGATTTTTTTTCCAGGGCCACTTTCCTTTCCATATAAAGTTGGTGATTAGTTTCTCCATCTCATTTAGGATGCTGTTGGTATTTGGATCAAAAAAAAAAAAAAAAAACCCACTGCCTTCGAGACGGATCAGTATGCATTATATCTGTAGATCACTTTAGGTAGAACTGACATTCTCACAATGTTGAGTCTTTCTATCCATGAGCATGGTATGTTTTTCCATTTATGTAGGCTTCTTTTGGTTTCTTGCAATAGTGTTTTGTAGTTTTTTTTTTTTTTTTTGTATAAGTCTTTACATCCCTGGTTAGATTTATTCCTAAGAATTTTATATTTTTAGGGGCTATTATAAATGGTATTGCTTTCCTGATTTTCTTTTTGACGTTCTCTTTGTGGGTGTATAGGGATTCAACTGATTTTCATATATTGATCTTGTATCTTACTGCTCTGCTGAATCTTTCTATTAGTTCCAGGAGTTTTCTCGTGGAACCTTTAGGGTTCTCTATGTATAGTATCATATCATCTGTGAAGAGGGATAGTTTTACATCTTCTTTTTCAATTTAGATGTCATTTATTTCTTTTTCTTCCTTTATTGCTCTAGCTAGGAATTTCAGTACAATGTTAAACAAGAATGATGATAAAGAGCATCCTTGTCTTGTTCCTGTTCTCAGGGGGAATGCTTTCAGTCTCTCTCCACTGAGAATGATGTTGGCTATTGATTTTGCATAGATCCCCTTTATTATGTTGAGAAATTTCCCTTCCACTCCTTTTTTATTGAGAGCTTTTATCAGGAATGGGCCTTGGACTTTATCAAATGCCTTTTCTGTATCTATTGAGATGATAATGTGATCCTTTTCATTTATTCTATTTATGTGGTGGATTACTCTGATCGATTTTCTAATGTCGAACCATCCTTGCAAGACTCATATGAATTCCACTTGGTCGTGGTGTACTATTTTTTTGATATGATGCTGAATTCTATTGGCTAGAATTTTGTTGAGAATTTTTACATCTATATTCATGAGAGATATCGGTCTGTAATTTTCTTTTTGTGATGTTTTTGCCTGGCTTTGATATCAGGGTTATGCTGGCTTCATAGAATGAATTCAGAAGTATTCCTTCCTTTCCTATGCTCTGAAATAGTTTGAGTAGTACTAGTGTAAGCTCTTATCTGAATGCTTGATAGAATTCTCCAGTGAAGCCATCTGGCCAGGGCTTTTTCATTGTTGTTGTTGGGAGGTTTTTTTTTTTTTTTTTTTTTTACTACCTCTTCAATCTCTTCTCTTGTTATGGGTCTACGTTCCTTCCATCTTGAGTAAAAAAAACCATTTGAGTAGTCATGAATAAATCATTTCTGCTCTCTGAGACTGTGAGTCTATAAAATTCATTTTCTCATGAATAAAGATAATGTCTCAGTGTCAATGAGAGATTAAAAATAATGTGTAAAGTGAATAGAAATAACCCGTTGTAATCAAGTTGATTTTGACTCATGAAATCTTTACTGATAAAAATAAATAAATGAACAGTAAGTATTGTTGTTAGTTGCTGTACATAAAGTATATAGAAATAGTTCCCAGTTTTATCTTTTTTTTTTTTTAAAGCCCAGTAACTGTTTTTGTTGTTGTTAGTTGTCATCTAGTCAATTCCGACTCATGTCAACCAATGTGTGCAAAGTTAAACTGCTCTACAGGGTTTTCAAGGCTGTGACCTTTTGGAAGCTGATACATAGGCCTGTCTTCCAAGGTCCATCTTGGTAGGGTCTAACCACCAGTCTTACAGTTAGTAGTTAAGGGCTTAACTGTTTGTGCCACCTAGGGAGTTAAAAAATAAGTAGTACTTATTATTGTTGTTGTAGTAGATATTACTGATGTTGTTATTAACATAATGCTTTATTAGACTGTCAGCCTTTCCTTTTTGGGGAAGGTAAGTCTTATTATTCAGGTCAATTTTCCACGACTTCAATTAGCCAAATTCTGGTTTATTTTCCATTTTAATCCAGGTTACTAAGTTTGCAGCATACTTAGAGCCCAAAGCATGCTTACCCCAATGATAATTCAAAACACAGTACTCTCCAACTTCTTTTTTAACTAAAAGTTAGATACAATTAAAGAACCTTTCCATATACTAATTGTCAGGGAATTCTTTCAGGAAATAGGAATGCAGGAAAAATACACTTTTAGGTGTATACCCTGCAGATCTACCAGGCATCCTGATCATTCTTATGAATGTATAGTATTAACATGCATCAGAAGGCAGTTATTCAAACGCAACAAGGGGATACTGCATGGTTTGAAATTAGGAAAGGTGTACATCAGGGTTGTATCCTTTAATCATATTAATTCAATCTGTATGCTGAGCAATTAATCCAAGAAGCTGGACACTTCTGAAGCTGAAAGAACTGAAGAAAAAATTCAGTCCTCAAGTTGCAAGATGAAGGGTTCTATGGGCCAGAAATTGAATGATACAGGAAACACCAAAAGAAGATGGAAGGAATATGAAGAGTCACTGTATCAAAAAGAATCAGTTGACATTCAATCATTCCAGGAGGTAGCATATAGTCAAGAACCAATGGTGCTTAAGGATGAAGTCCAAGCTGCACTGAAAGCACTGGCGAAAAACAAGGCTCCAGGAACTGATGGAATACCAATTGAGATGTTTCAACAAACAGATGTTGTGCTGGAAGTGCTCACTTGCTGTGCCAAGAAATTTGAAAGACAGCTATCTAGTCAACCGACTCGAAGAGATGTATATCCATGCACATTCCAAAGATAGGTGATTTATCAGAATGTGGAAGTTATCAAACAATATCATTAATATCACATTCAAGTAAAATTATGCTAAATATAATTCAAAAGCGGTTACAGCAGTATATTGACAGGAAACTTCCAGAAGTTCAAGGTGGATTCAGAAGAGGACATGGAACAAGGGATATCATTGCTGATGTCAGATGGATCTTGGCTAAAATAAAAGAATACTAGAAAGATGCTTACCTGTGTTTTATTGACTATGCAAAGGCATTCAACTGCATGGAACATAACAAATTATGGATAACATTGTGAAGAATGGGAATTCCAGAACACTTAATTGTGCTCATAAGGAAACTGTACAAAGATCAAGAGGCTGTCGTTCGAACAGAACAAGGGGATACTGCGTGGTTTAAAGTCAGAAATGCTGTCTGTCAGTGTTGTATCCTTTCGCCATACTTATCCAATCTATAAAATTATGCTGAGCAAGTAATCTGAGAAGCTGGACTATATGAAGAACAGGTCATCAGAATTGGAGGAAGACTCATTCACAACCTGCTATATGCAGATGACACAATCTTGCTTGCAGAAAGCAAAGAGGACTTGAAGAACTTACTGATGAAAATCAAAGACTACAACCTTCAGTATGGATTACATCTTTACATAAAGAAAACAAAAATCCTCCCAACTGAACCATAAGCAACATCATGATAAATGGAGATGATATTGAAGTTGCCAAGGATTTCATTTTACTTGGATCCACAATCAACACCCATGGAAGCAGCAGTCAAGAAATCAAAGGACATATTGCATTGGGCAAGTCTGCTCCAAAAGACCTCTTTAAAGTGTCAAAAAGCAAAGATGTCCCCTTGAGGACTAAGGTGTGCCTGACCCAAACCATGGTATTTTAAATCACCTCATATGCATGTGAAAGCTGGACAATAAGGAACACACAAGAAGATGTGATGCCTTTGAATTATGGTGTTAGAGAAGAATATTGAATATAGTATGGACTGTCAAAAGAACGAACAAATACAGCCAGCTCATTAGAAGTGAGGATAGCGAGACTTCGTCTCACATACTTTGGACATATTATCAGGAGGGACCAGTCTTTGGAAAATGACATCATGCTTGGTAAAGCAGAGGGTCAGTGGTAAAGAGTAAGACCCTCGATAAGACGGACTGATGCAGTGTTTGCAACGATTGTGAGGATACAGCAGGACCAGACTGATACGTTCTGTTGTACATAGGGTCGCTATGAGTCAGAACAATGTTGGTGGCACCTGACAACAACAACGTCAACATGTGTTATCTTAAGTATGCGTAGTACTTCTCTAAAAGCTAGAAAATTATTTAACTCTGTGGGCTCAGCATCAGGTTAGAAGCTTAGGGCAGAGGTTATACTATTTCTACAAATTGACACTGGGAAAAGCTGATATTCTGTAATTCTGCTTTATAAAACGCCTCTTTCTTTGATATTGAATTGGTTTTAATTTGAAATGGGCTTAACTATCACAGACTACCTTGAGGACAAAAGAAGAGTTAAAAGGATTATCTTATTTTATTATTTCATTTTGTTGAAGGCTGATAGTTAATTTTATGTGTCAACTTGGCCAGGCTTTCTCCTCTCTGCACTCCTTCATTTGTCTGACCCATGAATTTTTTTGGACTTGCCATCCTCTCACAATTGTGTGAGCAATTATTTGAAATAAATCTCTGTCTTTCACATATCTATATCATTCTGTAGATATAGAGATAGAGGAATAAATACATGAGAGAGATGTACTTCAAAAACCAAACTCATTGCCTTTGAGTTGATTCGATTCTGGATCAGTGACCCCCTACAGAACGTGGTAGAACTGCCCTATAGGGTTTCCAAGGCTGTAATCTTTAAAGAAGTAGATTGCCACATCTTTCTGCCACATAGTGACTGGTGGGTTCGAACAGCCAACCTTTCGGTTAGCAGCCAGATGCTTAATCACTGTGCCACCACTGGCTCTGTTTATATAGAGGACCCTGACTAAGACAAGGGCTTTAATTATGGGTATATGCAAGAGGCATGTTATTAAAGCTGGACGATTAATCTGTAGCCAGTAGAAGCTATGAGTAGCAGAGGGAACCACAGAGCTTTTCTTCGTTCACCAATACAAAGTCAAGAAGCTTAACGAAGAATGTTTGAGTACACAATTTGAAAGAGACCTCTGTCAAGGGATAAAGATTTAACCAAGGTAACCATTTAATGGAAACCCTGGTGGCGTAGTGGTTAAGTGCTATGGCTGCTAACCAAGAGGTTGACAGTTCAAATCTGTCAGGGGCTCCTTGGAAACTGTATGGGGCAGTTCTACTCTGTCCTATAGGGTTGCTATGAGTTGGAATCGACTCAACAGCAGTGGGTTTGGTTTTTTTGGCTTTAACCATTTAATATAAAAAATGGCTGTGACAGCCCACTTCAGACCTACCTCAGTGTCATTTCCTCCTTCTAGAGAACCAAGGAGAATAAAGTAAAACCTGCTTGGTGTGTGTATGTAAAAGTCTATAAAAAAGGTACAAGATGCTCCCATCATTTCTTTCTAACAATGGGAGTCACAGAACTCTTAAAACTATCCCAAGTTTGAAAATCCTAAGTATGTCAATAAAAAATTTCTTGTTCGATAAGTATAGTTTCCTAATGTGGTGTAGACATTCTTGTTTACGCCTCTTTATTTAGAAGAGATACCTAGAACTAAAAGTATAGGGGAAAATAAAAAACCTCATCAGTGAGAGAGACTATATAATTACAAATACTTCAGGGTCACAGTTTTAATAGGGTAAATTGCTACCATGAAAAATCAATTGTAAGTGTAAAATAGCTCCAAACTTTTAATAATGAGGAATTTTTTAAATAAATTATGATGGTATAATTTATATTATTAGCCTAGCTAGAACATTTGAATTTAAAATATCAAGGTAGAATTTGAGTTAAATATAAAGAAATAATGTAGACGAGAGTTTGATAAGGGAATTTAAAATCATAATAAAATATACTTTGATCGGATAAATTTACATTTTAGTTCCCGTTGTCAACTCTTACTTATTTTCCAGCTAGCAAAAAGCACATTTTCTTCTCTTTAACGTTTTACAGATACTGCTTGAAAGCAAAAAATGTAGGTAATAGAATAGTGAAAGATGAGAAAAATTAGGGGCAAACTGATAAAGGCTGTGTGGACTAAGAAAGTGTAATTTGAATCTGAAAAAGAAAATGGAGACAGCTTCACATTATTTAAAAGAACTTTCCACATTTAAAAAAACAAATAGACACTGCATACCATAAAATATGCTTGAAGTTTCTTTACTGACTCCTAGTAAATTCATAGGAATTAGCTTGCCATATGGAAGGACTCACATTTTGTGAATACAATGATGCTAAAAAAATCTTGAGTGGAATTTTTGGTAATGTTTATTAATGTGAATTACATTGCCTGACACATAATAAAAACAAATATACAGTCTTAAGCAGATAAACGGATTCTCTGATGGTAATATTACTATCACAAATTTGCTCAAGCCCAAATGAGTTTTTATCTAAAGACCTTGAGCTATCACTTATGATAAAAGTTTTATGAGGTTTATGACAAATATTTCCATTTACACATTGTAATGAAGAAAGTGAAGCACAGAACGTTAAAATTGCTACCATGTCCTCCAAATACATTGACTTATCATTCTTTTTTTAATGATAGAACTACAGTAAATTTTAGAGAAAAAACTAAGAAGTAGAATTTTCATATTACTTCATTTTTAACTATTCTCTAAATTTTAAGGAGAAAAAATGAAAATTTGATGAATCTATAAACAAAGTCAAGCATTTTATTTCCTTATAGAGTGTACCTATGGCATCAGTATTTTTTTTTTTTTATCTCTTTCACCACTAAATGCTCTACTCAGGATTAAGAAAATAAACAGAAATATGCTGGAATTGCTGCAATTTTGCACTTATCCACAAGCTAATTAGAATGCATGATATTTTACAAAATAAACCATATGTTTTTAAATATTTTAAATTTATATTTTTTATCCAAAAATTATAGATTCATTTTCCTATATCATTCTGGGCACCGTGCATTGGGAACATAATAAGAACTAAAATTAAATCTATGCCCTAAAGGATAGTAGAAGGTCATGAGAGACATAACGAATATACATATAAAACAATAAAATAACAGCAGAAATTCTTCCATCATTAAAAAGTGAATGAATGGTAGAGACAATAAATGAAGTTTCATAAGCGGATGAGAACCTTAAAAGCCATGAAAATGTTCAGTGATGAGATCAGCCATAACTAAGTAGATTATTCAACCACTCGAAGTTTACTATTATTACTAAGTTGTCCTTACACATAGAAACACCAAAATGATCACAATTGTCATGATTTGTTGTTGTTCAAATGTAATGATACCTCATGTATTTTAGGTTCCTGCGTGGCATGAACAGTTTGCGTTTGACTACTAAACTAAATGCTGGCAGTTCAAACCCACCCATGGGTGCCACAGAAGAAAGGCCTGGTGATTTGCTTCCCTAAAGATTACAGCCAATAAAACCCTATGGAGTAGTTTTACTCTGCAACAATGGGGTCAACATGAGTCAGAATCAAACTCGACAACAAGTTTTTGATATACCTGTAATAGGACACAAACTTTTCAACAGTAAGAGCTGAATTTAAATACGTAACCAAAAATGAAGACATTGGTAATAAGGTCACACAATTCATACTGTGGTTATATATATTTTATATATAGATATATATACACACATACAATTGTGTTCATGTGGAATCTGTATTTATTCAATCTGTATGCTGAGCAAATAATCCAAGAAGCTGGACTATATGAAGAACAGCATAGCATCAGGATTGGAGAAAGGCCCATTATCAACCTGTGATACACAGATAACACAATCTTGCTTGGTGAAAGTGAGGAGGACTTGAAACACTTACTGATAAAGATCAAAGACCACAACCTTCATTATGAATTACACCTGAACATAAAACAAAAATCCTCATAACTGGACCAATAAGCAATGTCATGATAATCGGAGAAAGAATCAAAGTTATCAAGGATTTCATTTTACTTGGATCCACAACCAATGCCCACAAAAGCAGCAGTCAAGAAACCAAATGACACATTGCGTTGGGTAAATTTGCTGCAAAAGACCTCTCTATAGTGTTAAAAAGCAAAGATGTCACCTTGAGGACCAAGGTGCACCTGACCCAAGCCATGGTATTTTCAATCACCACCTACGCGTTTGAAAACTGGACAATGAATAAGGAAGACCCAAGAAGAATTGACGCCTTTAAGTTATGGCGTTGAGGAAAAATATTGAATATACATACCATGGACTGTCAGAAGAATGAACAAAACTGTTTTGGAAGAAATACAGCCAGAATGCTCCTTAGAAGTAAGGATAGCAAGACTTACTTTCACATGCTTTGGACATGTTCTCAGGAGCGACCAGTCCCTGGAGAAGGACATCATGTTTGTTAAAGCAGAGGGTCACCAAAAAGGAAGAAAAAAGGTGACCCTCAACAAAATGGACTGACACAGTAGCCGCAACAATGAGCTCAAAGATAGCAACAACTGTGAGGATGGCGCAGAACCAGGCAGTGTTTCATTCTGTTAGACTCAGGGATTAGGAAACCACATAGCAGCACAGAAAAGAAAAAGAAAGTTGGTTTGAGTGCCTAATTTTGCTACTTAACAACATAGCCAAAAGCAGGTCTCAACAGTGTTCGGACAAATAGTTGCAAATATGAAAAAAAAAGGAACAATGAATTCTTACCACTCTCATGTTCCACCATAATTCCAGATGAAAAATTAAAAAAATAAAACAATAGGAATACTAACAAAACATCAATAATTTTATTTTTTAGATTTCAGAGTGAGGTTTTAAAAAAATGTAAATATGACTCTCAAGCCAGAAATCATAAAGAAAAAATATTCGATGCATTTGTCATAATAAAAATGTAAAATATCTCTCCAAGAAAACTCTATAAACAAAAGATAGGCTAGAAAAATATCTTTAAGTAATATGATAGACAAAATGCCTATGTTCTTATTTTAAGAGCTTGTAGAAATTAATGAGAAAAAGTAGAACATTTTGTGTCTGAAAATGGTGTTCAGTGTCAGAAGCTGACCTTAAGAAAAGACTTAATGTGCAAGTAATTTATATGGGATGTGCAGGAAGCAATGGCAGGGGAGTGGGAAAGTGAAACAGGCGAGGGAAGAGAGTCAGTAAAGGGAGTATTATCATATCAGCTACCACTGTGGGTGACTTTAGCTTAATCTACAGGGAAATTCCAGGGAATGGTATAGGACACAGGCTTCAACGTCATAAACACAAGGGGCAGGGGCAAGGGAGCTGAGTTATTTATCACCAACTGCTGCCAGCCATTGGTATAAAACCGCCCCTGAGGGGTGTGACTTCCTAGCACTTGTGGTCTGCTTTGTGGGAAAGCAGGGTGGCCTCTGTGGCTTTGGAGAACACCCTCAATGAAAGAGCTGCAGATACTGGCAGTTGAAAGTGGGCTGGAGTTCACTGAAATGGCATCTCTCAAGGGAGTGGGCAGGGTCTCTATAGCCATTGCTACAAGGAGCAAATAATATGAACTGTAGTTTACATTAAAAATATAAAAATATCCAATATTCATGAAAAAATAAAGATCATCTTCATTAGCAATCAGGAAACCCTGGCGGCGTAGTGGTTAAGTGCTACGGCTGCTAACCAAAAAGGTCGGCAGTTCGAATCCACCAGGCGCACCTTGGAAAGTCTATGGGGCAGTTCCGCTCTCCTTTTTTTTTATATAGGGTCGTTATAAGTTGGAATTGACTCGACGGCAACAAGTTTGGTTTGGGTCATTAGTAATCAAGTAAATTTAAAATATTTGGATTTTTGTTTATTAAGGTTATATTTTTAAAGGTTGATAATATTATTTTTTACTAAGGACAGAAAATATACCCCTATATATTGTTGATGAGAACATAATTAGTAAAACTTTTCCAGAAAATAATAAGCCATTATGTTTCAGTGTTTGATGTACTTTGGCCCAGTAGTTCCATTTCCTGACCATGTTATTTACAATTACATCTCTACCCTCTAATACTTCTATCATCCTTCCATGCTTCATTTTTCTCCATTGTACATATCAGCGTCTAATAACTATATTTTTTTACTTATTTATTTTTTTACTCTCTATTACTGTCACTAGAATATGTATAAATTTGTCTCTAGTTATTAAGTAGTATTCATTGTTATTTTATATTTTAAGACAGCTCACTTGGTAGCAATCACAATAGTTACATAGCTTTCTATCTTAAAATACAAGATTAGCTGTCATTAGGTAGTGGTTACAATTCCTCAGCACTCCCCATAGAACCAGGAAGAAGGGTCTCTGCCTGAAGCCTTCTGCTTAGAGCCCCTGCACATCACAGACACACAAAGGCCAATGTGTTAAAGAACTCGTGGTGTCTCGGTCACTTGGAATGCAGTGCTCAGTACTGGCACACCATGAACTATAACACCACAAGTCCACTTTTATGACTAACATCATTTTCCCCAGGGAAACATTTCTCCCCATCTGGTTCCCTATGCCCTCGAAATAAAAGGCAATTCCATCCAAATGCCACGAAGTTTTGTGATTTGTGCTGCTGCCAACATTAGACAGAGACATGTTTCAGAGTGAGGGGAGAAATTGAGCGGTGGAGGTGCTGAAGTAAAAGAAGATAAATTGTCAAACTCATCCTCTCAGGATGAATACAATAGAGTCTTAAATAATAAGGTATCATTTTTCAATAGTGCTGACCAACTCTTTCCTTCTATTTGTGTACCACAAGTTAGTGGGGTTAAGCATTTGGCTGCTAAGTGAAAGGTTGGTGGTTGGAACCCACCAGCCACTCTGCAGGAGAAAGATGTGACAGTCTGCTCCCATAAAGATTACAGCCTTGGAAACCCTATGGGGCAGTCCTACTCTGTCCTATAGGGTTGCTGTGAGTTAGAACCAACTTGATAACAATGGGTTTGGTTTTTGGTTGGTCACAGTAGTTGCACATGGTGACCCAAGAACATCTTCAAGTATTAACAACTCATATTACTCTTAAAAATGCATTTTAAAAAGCCTGTTGCTGTCGAGTTAGAATGTATATCTATTTATAAACAAACACTTGCCATTGAGTAGACTCCGGCTCCAACTCACAGCCACCCCCAAGAGTGTGAGAGTACAACAGTGCCCCATAGGGTTTTCAATGACTGGTTTTTCCAAAGTAGACTGCCAGGCATTTTTTCTGAGGTAGCTCTGCATAGACTCGAACCTCCAACTTTTTGGTTAGTAGGTGAGCGTGTTAATTGTTCGCACCATGCCTGTATGTGCGTGCATATGCATGCGCACAGGCCCACACACATACACACATTTATATCTGACATAACGTACATGCAACATGAAGTCATTTTTTTATATTGACAACTAGATGGACATTGAAAGTTAGAATTTATATGTCCTTGCATTTTTATGAAAATATTTAATAAGAATTCCATTTTCATATTATTAAATAAAACTTTCAGCTCTATATATTTTAAGTTGTTGATTTCCACTAGTTAACAAGTCACAGTTGTCTTTAATTTTAATAAATAATTTAAAGTATTTTAGAAAAATAACTTTTTTGAAAACATGCATAAAAATAATTTTAATCAATTTTTTACATTAATTTAAAACTTTGAAGAATATATAAACATATTTCGTATACTCTAAATGCAGTTACTTTATTTCATAATCCTAGTTTCAATTATTACTGTCAATACAAGAAAATCATGTAAAAAATTTTTGGTATAAACGTGAAAGATTTTGATTATAACAACATAGTAATTTGGCTGGAATTAAAACAAGAAAAATAAGTTTTAAGGAATAAAGGTGCAATTACTTATGAATTATGTATGCCTTTATTATAGTATTCATGCAAACACTGTTGGCTTATCAGCAGATCACTCAGGTAGGCACAGTAGTTAAATGTAGCCATCTTTGTCAACTTGAAAATATAAAACCATAGTTTTACACATATTTTCCCTAAATTTTGTGGTTATAAAGGTATACCTGTTAAGACAGGCTGATGGGTCATATTTTATTTAAAATTTTATTCATTTGATAACTTTAAAATATTTAGAAATAAGGAATATGGACTTCTATTTGTAATCTTACCCTCTGCCTTGAAAGCGTTATGGGTGTGCCTGCAGGGCCTGGTCCCTCCTTTAGGCCACTTCATCGCATTCTGCCTTTGCTCAAGACATTCAATTCATATCTCTTCCCTAACTAATAAGTCACTATATTGGTTTGCCTACAGATTTCAGCTTTATCACATTGTTTGATGTGAACTTAAAGCATTACTTCAGCCAATCCAGGCACTTATTTTCATGGTATCCCAGGAAAGCTGAGTTCTACAGAAACTAACCAACCAGATAACTTATGAGGGGATTGAAATTTAAAGGCATAATTTCAAAAACATACTAACTACCCACTAGGATGGCTACAATAAAAAAAAAAATGTTGGCAAGGATGTGGAGAAATTAGAACCCTTATCCAGTGCAAGTGGGAATGTAAAATGGTATAGCCACTGTGGAAAACAGTTTAGGGACTCCTCAAAAAGTTTTTTTTTTAAAACATAGAATTACCATACGATCCCAACCCACTTGGAGCAAAGGAGAATGAAGAACGCCAAAGACACAGGGAAAAAATTAGCCCAAGAGACAGAAGGGCCACATAAACCAGAGTCCCCCCCAGCCTTAGGCCAGAAGAACTAGATGGTGCCCAGCTACCACCAATGACCGCCCTGACCAGGAACAAAATAGAGAATACCTAATGGAACAGGAGAAAAATGTGGAGCAGAACTCAAATTCATGTAAAAAGACCTGACTTAATGGCCTGACTGAGACTGGAGGAACCCTCCAAGCCATGGCCCCTGGACGCTCTGTTAACTAAAACCATTCCAAAGCCCACTCTTCAGACAAAGATTAGACTGGACTATAAAACATAAAGTTATACTCGTGAAGAGTGTGCTTCTTCGTTCAAGCAGATACATGAGACTAAATGGGCGGCTCCTGTTCGGAGACAGGATGAGAAGGCAGGAAGGGACGGGGCTGGTTGGATGGACACGGGAAACCCTGGGTGGAAAGGGGGAGTGTGTTATCACATTACAGGGATTGCAACCAGTGTCACATAACAATATGTGTATAACTTTTTGTATGAGAAATTAACTTAAGCTGTAAACTTTCACCTAAAGATTAAAAAAAAAAAAGAATTACCATATGACCCATCAATTCTACTCTTAGGTATATACCCAAGAGACATGAAAGTTGTGATGCAATAGACATAAGGACACCAATATTCATTGCAGCACTATTCACAACTGCCAAAGGGTGAAAACAACCTAAATGTCCATCAATAGATGAACGGATAAACAATATGCAGTACATGCATACAATGGAATACTGCTCAGCTACAAAGAGAAATGAAGTCCTGATACATGCTACAACATGGATGAAATCTGAAGATATTATGCTGAGTGAAATCAATCACAAACGGACAAATACTGTCATGATCTCACTCACGTGAAATATCTAGAATAGGCAAATGTATAGAGACCAGAGTTTACCAGTGGTTACCAGGGGCAGGAGGGAGGGGCGAGGGGAAGTCATTGATTAGGAAGCATTGACTTTCTGTTTATGGTGATAGAAAATCTGGCAAGGGATATTGGTAATTTTTGCACAACATGATTAATGTAATTGATCTCACTGAACTGTACATGTGAAAAGCATTAAATTGGCAAATGTGTTAAATATATATTTACAACAATAAAAAGGTACTAACTAAAATAAAGAAAAACCCATCTATGAACACATTTATGAATATCTCTTAGTCTTTATTTTTTATTTATATAACAGAACAAAAAGGTGCCAAATAAACTGTGTGAAAAAACAATCAAAATTGCTTCTTCTTTAAAAGATGTTACCTTGCAGTAGAATGCTGGAATACTGTAGGAATAACAATGGCATACATACTTATTTTTTCCATTCCAAGATGGATAAATTCACACTGACAGATCTATTCTAAAATGTTCCTATTTCATCACTTCCTATCTTCCATTTCATAGGCATGCTTTACAATAATTGGAATGACAATATTTTGAGATAATAAATAAACAAAAGATATCTGCTATAATGTGCTTTGTTGTATCAGTACTAAATATGACATACACCTATAACTTTTAAATTTGAGAGTTTGTTCTTAAGGGAAAATGTACAAAAAAATTTATTAATTATCTTCAAGGATATGAATCATAAATGGCTTTACAACACTAGTCCCAAATATATTAAGCTGAACTGGAAACTACTGAGAGAAGCAAGAGCAAGCCAAATCATCTGTGCATGTGCCCATATGTAGAAACTAAAGTGTCCTACCTTGGTATACAGGAGCTCTGGTGGCACAGTGGTTAACTGTTTGGCTGCTAACCACAAGGTCAGCAGTTCAAATCCACAAGCCACTCCTTGGAAATCCTATGGGGCAGTTCTACTCTGTCCTAGAGGATCGATACAGGGTCACTATGAGTAGGAATTGACTCGATGGCAATAGGGTGTTTTCTTCGTTTTTGTATTTGTTTTACCTTGGTATAGAGCCAGGTATAGATTCTATGAGTCTGAATTGACTCAACAGCAGTGGGTTTGTTTGTTTATTTGTTTTTTAGTTACCGTCATGGATTAAATTGTGTCCCCCCCAAAATTTGTGTCAACTTGGTTAGGCCATGATTCCCAGTATTGTGTGCCTGTCCTCTATTTTGTGATCTTCCTAGGTGTTATAAACCATAATCTCTGCCTGCGGTTAAAGAAGATTAGGGTGGGATATAACACCTTTGCTCAGGTCGCATCCCTGATCCAATGTAAAGGAGGCTTCCCTGGGGTGTGGCCTGCACCACTTTTCATCTTACAAGAGATAAAATGAAAGGGAAGCAAGCAGAGAGTTGGGGACCTCATACCACCAAGAAAGCAGTGCCAGGAGCACAGCATGTCCTTTGGACCCGGGCTTCCTGCATAGAGAAGCTGCCAGTCCATGGGAGGATGGAGGACACGGATCTTCCTCCAGAGCCAAAAGAGAAAGAAAGCCTTCCCCTGGAGCTGACACCCTGAATTTGGACTTCTAGTCTACTAGACTGTGAGAAAAGAAATTTCTCTTTGTTAAAGACATGCACTTGCAGTATTTCTGTAATAGCAGCACTAGATGACTAAGACCTTGGTATGGAGCCAGGCATGGCCTGGCAAACTGCAAGGAACAGGGCACAGGTGTAAGGATAAGTACCTGTAGCTAGATCCCTGAACCACCCTCTTGGCAGCGTAAATTGTAGGGTGACTGTCCCAGCTGTTTTGCTGAAATAAAGTCCAACCTTAGAGAATGAAAAAGTTGAGGTTATCTCAACAGTAGTCACTTTTCCTGGATAAAAAGAAATGCTAACAGAGGCTATGAACTAGGCTTGACTAAGAGAATATGGACATTAATGTGACACTTTTTGTTGCAAGGAGTCCTTAACCAGCAGACTATACAGAAGATGGCTCATTCTAAGAAATTAATTTTTCTTTAAAAAATCACAAGACCAGATATTATTGCAAGCACATACATACATATGGGAATGTGCACTAGATTATAAACTTTAAAATAGAAGGGACTATTTTAGTCAGTGGACTATTAAAGAAATATACACAGATATCTGGAAATAAATACACATGCTACAGGAATAACATTTAAAAAATACAAATTCTAGAGTTTTCTGTCCCTACTATCCTCCTCTACTCCCCGTGCTCTTCCCTCACTCATCTGGGAGAAATGAGCCAGCAGGAGAAAAACGAATTCATTAAAATATTTTTTAATTCTCTTTTAATTTCTAAAATAAATAATGACAGATAGATATTACTTACATGAAGGAAGTCTCTTTGGCGGTCATGGAAAACTTTTAAGAGTTTAACGTAGTCCTGAGACCAAAGTGTTTGGGAATCAGTCCTTTAGAAACCAAGGTAGTTTCACATCTCTACATGTGTAGGACTGTTGTCATTGTTATTAGGTGCCAGGGAGTCCATTTCAACTCATAGTGGCCCAATATGACAGAGTAGAACTGCCCCGTAGGATTTTGTAGGCTGTAGTCTTTACAGGAGCAGATCACCAGGTCTTTCTTCCCACAGAGCTGCTGGGTAGGTTCAAAAGCCCAGTCTTTCTGTTAGCAGCCGAGCACTTAACTGTTCAGCCATCAGAGGTCCTTGTGTGAAACTGAAGACTGGCTATTATTGACCTTCGTTAAAAAATACGTATCAATTCATTGCTCATTTATATATGTAGAGCAAACTTAAAACATGTCTTTAGTACATGTGTGACATTTTAATTGCTACCTCTTTTGAATTGAATATATGCAGGCTTGGACAAAGTACAACAAACCATGTAAAGGCAGCTTAATCCAAAGAAGACCTTGTTTCATTTATAAAAGTACACTTCAGATCTCTTCAGAACTGGAGAAGGTTCTACTACATAAAAAGAAAGAGTCCTTTATAGGATGATTCTCACATAGCACTGTGTTCTTATACAAGCTCAGGCTTATGTCGGCTTATGAAGCTTGCTGGAAAGCTTGTGGACAAATGACCTTTACTTTTGAAGTAGCTAT
The DNA here is from genome assembly GCF_030014295.1 of Loxodonta africana. Lineage (NCBI taxonomy): Eukaryota > Metazoa > Chordata > Mammalia > Proboscidea > Elephantidae > Loxodonta > Loxodonta africana. The sequence goes on along the minus strand of NC_087346.1, from coordinate 53,461,314 downwards.
TTCAGATAAAGCTTTATCTGCACATTAAGGAGAGAAAAAGAAAAAGCTTTGGCCTACTATATATACCTTAAAGGTTTCAATGCCAGTTCACTGATATAATAGAGACTATTTTGGGCTCCTGGACAATTTACCTGATGTACTGGACATGACCCCCTTTTTGTTACATAATAAATAGTAGGGAAAATAGGTTGCCAAAGCTTAGCTGACCTAGTGGATACACACTTAAAAGAATTGAAAAAGTAAGCTATAGAACACTAGTGTACATTCTGGTAACTTGAGACAGAACACATCTATCATATCCCAACAACGATTCATCATAATATGGTTCCTTTCAGCCTTTAACCAGTAATCTGGACATGATCCTCCTAAGGGAGAGGGGCGTTTGTGGATGAGTCTTCATATTTTGATGGATCTGTTAAATTAGGTTTTGCCTTGTAGCTATTGAGACCCCCCTCCCTTGACAAAAGCTTTTGTGTGCTTCATCACAAACAATTATCAGGACTAGAATACTGCAACTATCCTGTCAGAATTAAAGAGGAAATGTGACAGATGGTATTGGAAACTTCTTAAACTCCTCGCAGAATGGATGAAAAAAAGTGATTCCTTTATTCATACCATTCATGAAATGTATCTACTATGTAATAGCACTAGTCCCAGATCCAGACGTATTGCTATAATAACTGTCCAATCCACATGCAGGACAAGTAAAATCCGGTTAGAAGAGTTATTGAGCATTTACTCTAGGCAAGTCACTAGGCCCAGTGATTTACACGTATTACCTCATGTGATGTCCACAAAAACTTTAAAAGGGAGTTACTGCCATCAAAAGGCATCAAGAGGTTAAAGAATTGACTTATGTCAAAAAATCAGTAAATAGAAAAGTCTAGATAATTGAATTTTACAATTATAATCCTTTAATATATTTATATATATAAAATATATATTTAATATATTTATATATTTAATATATTCATATATATAAAATATAAAGAGAAAAAATATATAAATTCATTAGCTATATTCTCACTGGAGATATTTGTTCGGGTTAGAGGTTCATATTTTTGGTCAGAACCACAAAGCACTTGGTTAAGATACTGAAAATAAACACAAACATACACATTAGATGGAAAGAGTTTTCTCTGAAACTGATAATCAGAAAATATTTATATGAATGTAAAAAATGACTAAAAATCAAAACTATTGTTAAGATGGTGAAAGATATCCTAGAAGAAACCCACTTACAGTTAGCCCAAATAGAGCAATGACTCCACAGGTAGTATGGGTGCATTGCTGACAGTTTACAAAAATAATTTATAATGCTAGAGGGAGTTCAGTGTGTTGAAAAGCAAAGCAAAACAAAACAAAACACAAACATAGGCTTCGAATTAAAGATACTTGGCTTTGTTGCTTATGAGCTGTGTAAATTTGGGCAAACTACTTGACCTCTCTGAGCCAGTTTCCTTACCAACAAAATCAGGATCCTAGTAAGTACCTGAATAGCAGGGCTTTTGTTAGAATTAGTGGTTGTGTACTAAGACTTTTATGGCATGCTTAGTCTTCTATACCATCGTCTTATACTCTAGATTGCATTATACCAAAACAGTGATTTTACTGTCTTATGGCTGATATCAGACAGATCCTGGCTGAAAGCAGAAAATACCACAAGGATGTTTACCTGTGTTTTATTGACTATGCAAAGGTATTCGACTGTGTGGATCATAACAAACTATGGATAACATTGTGAAGAATGGGAATTCCACAACACTTAATTGTGCTCATGGGAAACCTTTACATAGATCAAGAGCCAGTTGTTCGGACAGAACAAGGGGACACTGATTAGTTTAAAGTCAGGAAAGGTGTGCATCAGGGTTGTATCCTTTCACCATACCTATTTAATCTGTATGCTGAACAAATAATCTGAGAAGCTGGACTATATGAAGAAGAACAGGGCATCAGGATTGCAGGAAGACTCATTAACAACCTGTGTTAGGAAGATGACACAACCTTGCTTGCTGAAAGTGAAGAGGACTTGAAGCACTTACTAATGAAGATCAAAAACCATAGCCTTCAGTATGGACTGCACCTCATCATAAAGAAAACAAAAATCCTCACAACTGGACCAATGAGCAACATCAAGATAAAAAGAGAAAAGATTGAAGTTGTCAAGGATTTCATTTTACTTGGATCCACAAACAACAGCCATGGAAGCAGCAGTCAAGGAATCAAAAGACGCATTGCATTGGGCAAATCTGCTGCAAAGGAACTCTTCAAAGTACTGAAGAGCAAAGATGTCACCCTGAAGACTAAGGTGTGCCTGACCCAAGCCATGGTATTTTCAATCACATCATATGAATGTGAAAGCTGGACAATGAATAAGGAAGACTGAAGAAGAGTTGACGCTTTTGAATTGTGGTGTTGGCGAAGAATATTGGATATACCATGGACTGCCTAAAGAACGAACAAATCTGTCTTGGAAGAAGTGCGGCCAGAATGTTCCTTAGAGGCAAGGATGGCGAAACTGCGTCTTACATACTTTAGACATGTTGTCAGGAGGGATCAGTCCCTGGAGATGGACATCATGCTTCGCAGAGTGCAGGGTCACCGGAAAAGAGGAAGACCCCCTCAACAAGGTGGGTTGACACAGTGGTTGCAACAAGGACCTCAAGCATAACAACGATTGTAAGGATGGCACAGGACCGAGCAGTGTTTCGTTCTGTTGTGCATAGGGTCACTGTGAGTCGGAACCGACTCGACAGCACCTAACAGCAACAACATGGCTGAGAATCTGTGAGCCACTGGAAAAGAATAAGCCAGGATTTCAATAAAATTGTACTTCATACAATCTTAATTAAATAGGGACTAAAATAGGGATGCTATACATAACACGTATTTTCAGATAAAAAGAAAAAATCATATTAATGAAAAAGAAAGAAAAGGTGAAAGGGAGGGAAAAAAGGAACATCTCCAGTCTAGAGTTAAGCCTCCATACTTCGTTATTCTCAAATCCCTGCTGGCTCTTCTAGGCTGATCTACCAAAAAAAAAAAAAAAAATTTCTATTGTCTCTATAGCGCTTTGGCAGCAGTAGCCCAGAGTGCTGGGCTAAGAAGAGACTTTTAATTGGAGGTTGCATAAGGAGGTTCTAGGTCTTTGTAGCTCTCTAATCTCAGACAAATCAACTGATTCTGAAACTCAGATCCTTCCTTTATAAAAAGAATGTTTAGACCATTTGTATTAACTCTATAGCCCCTAACCTGTTGCCGTCGAGTTGATTCTGACTCAGAGTGACCCTATAGGTCAGAGTAGAACTGCCCCATAGGGTTTCCAAGGAGTGGCTGGTGGATTTGATCTGTCAACGCTTTGGTTACTGGATGAGCTCTTATCCACTGTGTCACCAGGGCTGCATTCTAGCTATGAAATCCAATAACAGCATACTTTTAATTTTGTTAACTTCCACCAAGCAGGCCTGGGTAGAATAAACACAAAAGGTAGCTTCTAAGATATTTGAAGAAGTATTCCAAGACACACCCCAAAAACAGGTGCATGATTTTGAATGACAACTAGTATAGAAACCAAAGCCATTTTCTCATAATAATTCTTAAGTAGTTTTTAAATAAAATTATGACAAACTATACTAGACTAAAAATAAAAGAGAGAATTATACATTGGTGGAACACTCATGCAACTATAAGCTGGAATTTGTGTAATTGGAATTTTTGTACAGCTTGTGGAATTAGCTTCTTTAGTTTATAGTCATATGCTTGATATACTTTAAATGCATGATAACAGTTTTTTAAATTTATCTCTAAAATTCCACAAATACTTGCTGAGTGCCTAAAATGTGTCAGGCACTACACTAACTATAAAAGTGGTACAAGCAATCAAGTATTTCACATTTTAATAGGGACAGATATTAATTAATCTACAACAACAATAGAGAGAAGAAGATTCAAGACATACAAGACTTGAATCAGGGAAATGTTTGTTTTGTTGTTTGCCATTGAGTGGATTCCAACTCACAGAGTTTGCCATTGAGTGGAATTCCAACTCATAGGAGTGAGTAATAATCTTTACAGAAGCGAATTGCCAGATCTTCTCTGGAAAATTTTAGGGATCAAAAATAGAAAGAATGTTTTGTTGTTGTTGTCGCTGTTGTTTTTAAAATTCTAAGGTAGATATCTCTTAAAAGCTGATCAATTATGAGGTGTGAATACAACCTAAACTGAAAATATAAATATAATGCAGTGGTGTTTATCTAAAAGCATTATGCTAAACTGCTTTACATATAACCATGAATTTATCCCATAGCATCCTCCACCTGATGTTGATATATATGCATGCACGTGTGTGTGTATGCACGTGTGTGTATATCTCTAGACAAACTCTCCACAGTTTTAACACAAAATCAGACACAATGTAACATGTTTTTAGTTTCTATTACTATCCTACTATGTAATAAATTACCCCAAAACTTAGCGGTATAAGAGGAAATTTATTAAGCATTGTTCTATACTGTTCTTTCCCATTTTAGGTAGTATTTTAAATTGTGGCCATTCCTTAGCAAATATGCCTTACTGTTTGTTTTCCAGAACTCCTGAGCCTAGTTTTGTTACAATATAACCATTAAAAATGAAGGAAACAATTAACCAATAATAAAGAAATAACTACCCCACATTTCCGAATATAATCTGAGGGGGCAATGTATTCAAAGAAAAAAGTAAAATTAGTAACAAAAAATAAAAGAAAAACAGACTTTTAAATTACCACGACATTGAAAGTGAATTAAAATTAATTTATAAGACAAGGCAACAATAAGAATAAATGAATAAAATAATAATATTTGACATAATGGATTTTCATTATTTCCATTTTACAAAATGTCTGCTCTTGGGAACACAATTTTACTAACCTACTTTAATGGCATTTAACAATTTTGAGGTCATAGGTTTATTTGAGAGGCTGATGAAAGCTAAGCACACAATTGCAAATATATAATAGTTGACATTCAATTTCATGGACTGCTAAAAATTCATGTATTACAAATTATAATTTCCTGATGAATTTACAAATAAAAATTTTCTTTGTATAAGTTCAAAAGTAATTTAACTGTCAAATCGTGAATTGTTACTTTCTTTTTAATGGATCGGTATTTAGATTTTAAAATATTAGAACTAATGTGCAGTTCTTCAGGAAAGTGAATCATTATGGTTTACTAATGATTACTTTTCATGTTGTTATTTTTTAGAATGCATTCGTATCAATAGTCTGTCATGGTAAATCACACCAAATGGGATCATAATAGTGTCTATCTCATAGCATTATGAGGAGGATAAACAAAGATAAGGCAGGTGAAGTCCTTAGCCTAAAATGTCTAAACATATTTAATACTCAGTAAATGTCAGCCATTATTATCATCATTATTGTTAATATGAGCCGGTGCTGAAAATATAGATTGTAACTAAACCCATGTTTTAAAATATGAGAGGTCACACCTGAGGAAGAAAAAGAAAATTAGCAAAGGTATAAAATTTTTTTTTTAATTTACAGATATTAATGAACTAATTAAAAATAGTATAGCTTAACTGAAACTAATAGAAGAGTTTGGCAGAGTCTCAGGTTATAAAATAAACATACAAAAATCACTTGGATTCCTCTACATCAACAAAAAGAACACCGAAGAGGAAATAACCAAATCAATACCATTCACAGTAGCCCCCAAGAAGATAAAATACTTAGGAATAAATCTTACCAAGGATGTAAAAGACCTATACAAAGAAAACTACAAAGCTCTACTACAAGAAATTCAAAAGGACATACTTAAGTGGAAAAACATACCTTGCTCATGGATAGGAAGACTTAACATAGTAAAAATGTCTATTCTACCAAAAGCCATCTATACATATAACGCACTTCCGATCCAAATTCCAATGTCATATTTTAAGGGGATAGAGAAACAAATCACCAATTTCATATGGAAGGGAAAGAAACCCCGGATAAGCAAAGCATTGCTGAAAAAGAAGAAGAAAGTGGGAGGCCTCACTCTACCTGATTTCAGAAGCTATTATACAGCCACAGTAGTCAAAACAGCCTGGTACTGGTACAACAACAGGCACATAGACCAATGGAACAGAACAGAGAACCCAGATATAAATCCATCCACGTATGAGCAGCTGATATTTGACAAAAGACCAGTGTCAGTTAATTGGGGAAAAGATAGTCTTTTTAACAAATGGTGCTGGCATAACTGGATATCCATTTGCAAAAGAATGAAACAGGACCCATACCTCACACCATGCACAAAAACTAACTCCAAGTGGATCAAAGACCTAAACATAAAGACTAAAACGATAAAGATCATGGAAGAAAAAATAGGGACAACATTAGGAGCCCTAATACAAGGCATAAACAGAATACAAAACATTACCAAAACTGATGAAGAGAAACCAGATAACTGGGAGCTCCTAAAAATCAAACACCTATGCTCATCTAAAGACTTCACCAAAAGAGTCAAAAGACCACCTACAGACTGGGAAAGAATTTTCAGCTATGACATCTCAGACCAGCGCCTGATCTCCAAAATCTACATGATTCTGTCAAAACTCAACCACAAAAAGACAAACAACCTAATCAAGAAGTGGGCAAAGGATATGAACACACATTTCACTAAAGAAGATATTCAGGCAGCCAACAGATACATGAGAAAATGCTCTCGATCATTAGCCATTAGAGAAATGCAAATTAAAACTACGATGAGATTCCATCTCACTCCAACAAGGATGGCATTAATCCAAAAAACACAAAATAATAAATGTTGGAGAGGCTGCGGAGAGATTGGAACTCTTATACACTGCTGGTGGGAATGTAAAATGGTACAACCACTTTGGAAATCTATCTGGCGTTATCTTAAACAGTTAGAAATAGAACTACCATACAACCCAGAAATCCCACTCCTCGGAATATACCCTAGAGATACAAGAGCCTTCACACAAACAGATATATGCACACCCATGTTTATTGAAGCTCTGTTTACAATAGCAAAAAGCTGGAAGCAACCAAGGTGTCCATCAACAGATGAATGGTTAAATAAATTGTGGTATATTCACACAATGGAATACTACGCATCGATAAAGAATAGTGACGAATCTCTGAAACATTTCATAACATGGAGGAACCTGGAAGGCATTATGCTGAGCGAAATGAGTCAGAGGCAAAAGGACAAATATTGTATAAGACCACTATTATAAGATCTTGAGAAATAGTAAAAACTGAGAAGAACACATACTTTTGTGGTTACGAAGCGGGGAGGGAGGGAGGGAGGGAGAGGGTTTTTTATTGATTAATCAGTAGATAAGAACTGCTTTGGGTGAAGGGAAAGACAACACTCAATACATGGAAGGTCAGCTCAGCTGGACTGGACCAAAAGCAAAGAAGTTTCCGGGATAAAATGAATGCTTCAAAGGTCAGCGGAGCAGGGGCGGGGGTCTGGGGAACATGGTTTGAGGGGACTTCTAAGTCAATGGGCAAAATAATTCTATTATGAAAACATTCTGCATCCCACTTTGAAATGTGGCTTCTGGGGTCTTAAATGCTAACAAGCGGCCATCTAAGATGCATCAATTGGTCTCAACCCACCTGGAGCAAAGGAAAATGAAGAACACCAAGGTCACACGACAACTAGGAGCCCAAGAGACAGAAAGGGCCACATGAACCAGAGACCTACATCATCCTGAGAACAGAAGAACTAGTTGGTGCCTGGCCACAACCGATGACTGCCCTGACAGGGAGCACAACAGAGAACCCCTGAGGGAACAGGAGATCAGTGGGACGCAGACCCCAAATTCTCATAAAAAGACCATACTTTGGTCTGACTGAGACTAGAGGAATCCTGGCGGCCACGCTCCCCAGACCTTCTGTCGGCACAGGACAGGAACCATCCCCGAAGACAACTCATCAGACATGAAAGGGACTGGTCAGCGGGTGGGAGAGAGATGCTGATGAAGAGTGAGCTAATTTTATCAGATGGACGCTTGAGAGTGTGTTGGCAGCTCTTGTCTGGAGGGGGGATGGGAGGATAGAGAGAGAGGGAAGCTGGCAAAATTGTCACGAAAGGAGAGACTGAAAGGGCTGACTCAATAGGGGAAGAGCAGGTGGGAGTACGGAGTAAGATGTATGTAAAGTTATACATGACAGACTGATTGGATTTGTAAATGTTCACTTGAAGCTTAATAAAAGTTAATATAAAAAAAATAGCATAGCTTAAACCATTAATTCAATTCAACAAACATCCTAATATTCGTTTATAAGGCAACAGCCAATAATTGTTATAATTTTAAATATTATACTTTTATAAAAGAAAAAGAAAACTTTTTTCTTTATAGAAGGGCTTCTGACATTTATTTCTTCTCCAACCATTACAAAACAACCTTTTGTAGCTGAATTTCAAATTCCTCAAGAGAATATATATAGAAAAGATTAAGATGATTTTCACTTTAATATTAAAAGTAGCCATAATAATCTTTGTCAATGTCGAAGAAACTTCTGGGTAATTGGCCCTTTCTGGAAGCTACTCATTACTTCTGAGTGTTGTTAGTCTTCTCACCTGCAGGCCTGCTGATTCCTGGAACACATCATTTGGTGCTATTCCAAACAGCCGCCAAAAGAGACAAAACTGAAACTATAAGAAAACCCTTGCAACAAGGTGAATTTGTATTCTGAAAATTTGCCTTTCATTCAATACTTAAAAATCAAAATCACCATGCTAATATATAGTTTAAATTACTGATCCTATGATATTATGGCATGAGTTAAATTCATTTATACATGAGACTATACTTATTTAGACCAAGAGGCAGTCATTCAAAAAGAACAAGGGGATACTGTATGGTTTAAAATCAGGAAAGTTGTGCATCAGGGTAATATCTTTTCACCGTATTTATTCAATCTGTATGCTAAGTAAATAATCCGAGAAGCTAGACTATATGAAGAGGAACGTGGCATCAAGATTGGAGGAAGACTCATTAACAACATAAAAAAAAAAAAATCCTCGCAACTGGACCTATAAGCAACATCATGATAAACAGAGAAAGACTGCAATTGTAAAGGATTTCATTTTACTGGAATCCACAATCAACGCCCATATAAGCAGCAGTCAAGAAATCAAATGACATTGCATTGGGCAAATCTGCTGCAAAATACCTCTTTAAAGTGTTCAAAAGCAAAGATGTCACTTTGAAGAGTAAGGTGTGCCTGACCCAACCCATAGTATTTTCAATCACCTCATATGCATGTGAAAGCTGGACAATGAATAAGAAAGACTGAAGAATTGACTCATTTGAATTGTGGTGTTGGTGAAGAATATTGATTGCACCATGGACTGCCAGAAGAAGGAACAAGTCTGTCTTGGAAGAAAGTATAGCCAGAATGCACCTTGGAAGCAAGGATGGTGAGTCTTTGTCTCAGGTAACTTTGGACACGTTATCAGGAGGAACCAGTCCCTGGAGAAGGACATCATGCTTGGTAAAGTAGAGTCAGCGAAAAAGAGGAAGACCCTCAATGAGATGGGTTGACACAGTGGCTGCAACAATGGGCTCGAATATAATGACGAGTGTAAGGATGTGAAGGACCGGGCAGTGTTTCGTTCTGTTGTAAACAGAGTTGCTATGAGTTGGACCCAACTCAACGGCACCTGATCACAACAACAATACTTGTTACAGTATGTATCTATATGTATGACTTAGTATAGTCTGATGGGAAAGTGAGAAAAAAGGAATAATTTTTATTATTCTTAATATATACAATTTATTAGACACTTCTATATGACAGTCATTTTTTTCCAAATATTCTGCATCATTTATCTCATTTAATATCACAGAAACCTAAGGCATAGTTACAATTATTATTCCCATTTCACAGATAAGAAATCTGAACTTAGAAACTTAAGTACTTCTCCAAGGTCACTCAGCTAGGGAGTGGGAGAACTAGGATTTCAGCTTGATTCCACTCACTCTGATTCTAAAGCTCATGTGTTTAACCACTATGCACAGCCAATCTAATATGTGCCATGCATTTCATATATTTTCACACTTGATCCTGAGAACAGTGTTATAGATTATTATTTTTAAAAATGAAGAAACTCATAGAGCTTAAGTCTCTTATAAGTGTTAATGTTTTATTTCCTTGACTACAGAGCTCTTTTTCTATTTTACTAGCATTTCCAAAGTATGGTATAAGGATCACACATATCAACATTACCCAGAGATGTTATTTAATAAGTCAGATTCTTGAGCTCTAGTTCTAAAGATACAGATTTGAGACCCCTGGACAAGGCCCTTTTAACAAGTTTCCCTGACTACACTGGCAAGTTTTGTGAGGTTCTCTACAGTTCTTAATTGTGTCTGTGTGTGTGTGTGTGTGCATGTGTGTGCATGTTTCTGATGAGAAGCTATCTAGTTTTTCACCATGGCATGTCCTGTGAGAGAATGGGATATTCGTAAAACTCTCAAGAAAAATGAATTTTAAACTCTGGACAGTGTGGTGTTCACATGCAACCTTTTTTACTGATTCCTTCAAGAGAAAGAATAGATAATTAAATAATAATATTTTCTTGAGAAATGCCTCTGAAGTTTTCTGATATTAAAGTGTAAGTTCACCATGAGTTGGAGCGGACTCAACAGCAGCTAGCAACAATAAGAAGTAATACTTACAAAAGTGAAGATAATAGGACCCTTGAAGTTTCCTTGACTATTTCTGAGACTCAGAGAGTTGTTCCAGACACATTTACATTCTTTCGTTGAAAATCAAGTCACAAATTATTGTTTACAAAGTCAGAGAATAAACAAAACCATTTCAGAAATATGAGTTTGCATTTATTATGTACTTACTACAAACCACACATTGTTCTAAGTCTTATGAATTAGTAACATTATTATCTCCATTTTATATGTGTGAGAGACCTGAGGTTTATAAAAGATTAACTAACCTAGTAAGTGTTAAAGCTGAGATTCAAACCCAGATCTGTTTAAGTACAAAGGCTTGAACTATGCCTGATCCACTGCATTACCACCTTCAACTTCACTACCACCACCAGCACCATCTCCACCATCAACACGACTATCACCACTACCACCACCACTAATACCAGCACCACCACCAGCATCACCCCACCACTACCTTCACCATCACCACGAAAATCACCATTACCATTACCACTACCGCCATCATTATTATCACCACCACTTTTATACTCAGTCTGTGTTGCTGAAGTAGTTGGTTTCCAGTGAGTACTCAGGATGGTTGTAGTTGAGATAAGTACAGTGAGGACCAGAAATATATGCTGGGGTACACTCACCAGGCAACTCTTATACACACTAAAGTGAAAGAATCATTGTAATATTTAACAGTGTTTTAATTTATATGGGAGCATTTCTATTATGAAAACACTTCAAAAAACATTACTAAGGCTACAGAAAATGTAAATAAATTAAGAATGGGAATAGGATAATATTTTAAGTACACAGGCAATTGTGTGCTCTTTTTTATTTTGTGGCATTTGGAGCAGTTATGACCTAATGCAATTTTCAAGCAAGTGTAGCAAACCTCAGAGTGAAAATCAATAAGGTTTATGAGGAATAAATTATTCTCAGAGTACTAATGCATTTCCATAATTTAGGACAAAGAATGCAACGTAATATAGATTGACTTTCAAAAGTTTGTATTTATACCTGCTAGTAAGGCATGTTAATGAGAGAGCCTTAATAGGTAAAATGGTATCACATTTTGACATGGCACAGAAAAATCTTGTATTAATAGATTATTTTCTAACTTTCTTTTCCTTACATTTACTTGTACCATATAGCTACACGCCAAGCCAAGCATAACATGAGTATTTTGACACATTAATACTTCATACAAGGACAATTCAAGTAAACAAAAGTTGGAAAATGATGGCAGGTGTCTACATTTCACCATCCTCTCATTATTCTCTGCAACTCCCCAGATCATCCATTTGAAATTAATTCAGTAATTCATTAATTACTTAATGAATTGTTCACATATGCTCCAGGATACAATGGCAAGATTATTCACTGCAGCTTCCTTTATACAAGAAAAGAAATTAAGTAAAAACAACCTATTTGCCCCTCAGTAGAAGAATGGAAAACAGTGGTTTATTTATACAATAAAGATGTTAATAGCCATTAAAATTAATAACCAAAATCTACATATTTTGAAATGGATACATCTTAAGATAAATATTGAGTTAAAAGAGCCAGCTGAAAAAGGTTACACATTACGTGAATCAACTTATGTTAAAAATTAAATATGTTGAAAAGTAATATATAATGGACATTGGGGACTGGATTTAAGGATAAAGAGGAAGCTGTCAGGCAGAAAAAGTGGGTAAGGCATTAAAGGCGGAAGTCAAAACCATAATGAAGGCAGAGAGAGACACAGATATAAAGCATATTATGGAAATAGCCGGCGGTCCTCCATAAGAAATTGTCAGGATATAATGCTAGAAATACAGACTATGGCCACATAATGAAACACCCTGATGGCTGAGCTAAGGAATCTGGACTTTAACATGTTGGAAATGGAGAGCCAGAAAAATGATTTAATAGGAGAGTGAAGTGATCAGATCTAAGACTTGAAAGACCAGGTGACTATCAGAGGGAGAGATTGGTAACAGGATTAGGACTCTGCACAATAACCCACAAAAAAGATAATAACTTTTTTCTTCTGGGAATAGAGAGAATGTCATGAATGCAAGAGGAGTTGTACAGATTAAATTGACAAGGCTTAATGGTCAATAGACTGAAGAATGAGGGAGGAAGAAAGAAGAAGAAATTACATTAAGATTTCTACTTTGAACTAACAGGTAGGAAGATGAGTAGATATCATGGGAGAAGCCGAGTTTGAGTTATCTTCAGGTCATTCAGGGGCAGATGTCAGAAAAAGATAGAAACATGTACCCAATACTCAAAAGAAAAAGGAGAGTTATCAAAAGAATTTTGGTTCAGTGCTGTAAAAAAATTGAGAATGAAGTATGTCACTTGAGAAGAAAATAAGATAGGACAGAACTCTGGAGAACATCTGGATGTGGACTGGCATTCAAGGGGCAGGCAAAAGAGGAGAGGGCATGATCACAGAGGAGAGGAAGAATGATCACAGAGGAGAAAGAAAACCAGGAGGGAGTCTGTTTCAGAAACAAGGGGAAGAAAATAGATACTTTCCAAATAAAGAAGAGACTAGCTAAAAGTATTTTAAGGACATTTCCAGACATTTTGATGTTTATCTACATGGATTTTAAGTTAAGAAAATACTTCATAACTCTGATCTAACTAGTCAGGTATACACTCTTATGTATGTTGGTTCATAAATTCTTAAAAGTTACCAAGATGCTATATGTTATGATGTCATGCCCAATATATTGAAAGTTAGGTATATATCAGAAGAAGGTGATTGATAATGCTTCTCCTGAAGACACAATCTTATAGAATCATACGTGAAAATATAGTTTGGAGAATGATAAAGAAACAAAAAATATACTGATAAAACGTAGCTTTGACTTGCATCATCAATGGCACTCTAGGTTACTACTATTGCAACTTTTCCTTTGGAAGTTTATTGCATCAAATCTCATTGTAAAGTTAGTATAGTTTTAATGAGATTATGCATATTAAAGGTGTATGGTAAAACAACTCTACATGTGCTGTAGCCAAATTTCATATACAACAAATTGGGTTTATTCCCAAAGTGGAAGTCTTCTCATTATAGATTATTTGCTCTAAAAGGTATACTTTAATTATTGCTGTATTTCTAAAAACTAAAAAAAAAAAAGATATCCTTTGTAATATTAAAAATGAAAATTCTATCCGAGCCAAAAAAAAAACTTCTTTAAACTGTTGGTAACATTTTTTTGAAGAGTAGTGAAGTTCCAGTCTTAATGATTCATATTAGAAATGTTTTATCATATATTTGCTGTAATGGTACATGTGTTTTGCCTCTGTGGTTTCCTACAGTGATTTTTCTGTATAAATTCTCAGGCACATTGATAAATTAATATGTAATTTTAAAGTAAGTTTACATATATAATTAAAATCAAATATATTCCCCAGCAGTTCCTGAAACATTTGACCATTTTCAAATAATTATTTAAATGGAAGGAAAAGTGGTTTGCCATGATTTGAACATTCAGCTATTTTGCTGAAGTATTTAATTTAAATAATGCATTCAAATTGTCTATATAATGTAATATTTCTTGAAACAGAATTGTAAACCCTTTCTTAATCCAAGCAGTGCAACTGGAAAAAGCATGTAAGTACAACAATGAGCTTTATAGACTACAAAGCATTCTTCCAAAGCAGACTGAGAGCTCAAATTATGCTATTTTCTCTTACTCTGATAAATTTATTCTTGACCTTGCCTATTATTACATAAGAAACCACTGCTGAGAATTGCAGTTAACACAGCTATGAAACTTTAATATCATCTTCCCTTGTTACAAGTGGTATGATTTTCTGTCATTACTAAGATAGCTCAGATTGAGATATGAAGGCAGATGCACTGACACATTAGATAACCATACACTGTTTAAAGGACACAGGAGAAGTTTCAAAGAAAGAGAAAGAAGCTTCACAACAGGTCCCATGTCATGTCATCAATTACAGAACTGTCACACTAATGACTAAGGAAATGCAGGGAGCAGTGACAATGGGAACATTCATCTTGTTCTTCTCTGGAAGAGGTGCACCTGTATCCCACCGCACTCTGTCTTCCACTACCTCCTGCTTTCCTGACTTTTGTTCTCCATGACAGTGAATGTGATCACGAGAATGCGGCCTATCTATCATCCCTTCTTCCTGAAAGGCACCTTGACTGCGGTTAATGACTGCAATAAGACCAAACAATAGATACCATACCCCAACCTCTTATATTCAGTTTCTCTGACAATGGGCTCAATTGAGACAAAAAGGATGGACTTATTCCACTGAAAGACAAATAATATTTTTGTACTCCCTCACTTATTTTGCTCTTCTAGTTCATGCATGACCCCCAACTGGCAGATCAGATAGTTGTGATCTATAAGGTTTTCACTAGCTGATTTTCAGAAGTAAATGACCAGGACTTTCTTCATGGTTTGTCTTAGTCTGGAGTTCTCCTGAAACCTATTCAGCATCATATCAACACACAAGCCTCCCATGACAGATAGGTGATGGCTGTGCACAAGGTACCTTGGCTGAAATCGAACCCAGGGCTCCTGCATGGAAGGCAAGAATTCTACTAACACTGAACCAGCAATACCTCATAACAGGGGGTGGGAGGTGGGTGGAAGTGTTGCCCTCAAGTCAATTCCAACTCATAGCAACTGTCTCAGTTTTATAGTGCTGCCATAACAGGAATACTACAAGTGGATGGCTTTAATAAAGAGAAATTTATTCTCTCACGGTTGAGTAGGTTACAAGTCCAAATTGACGGTATCGGCTCCAGGGGAAGGCTTTCTCTTTTGGTCAGCTCTGGAGGAAGGTCTTTGTCTTCAATCTTCCCATGGTCAGGGAGCTTCTCAGGCACAGGGACCTCAGGTCCAAAGGACACACTCTGCTCCTAGTGCTGCTTTCTTGGTGGTATGAGGTCCCCAATTCTCAGCTTGCTTCCATTTCCTTTTATCTCTTGAGAGATAGAAGGTGGTACAGGCCATACCCCAGGGAAACTCCCTTTACCTTGGATCAGGGAGGTGACCTGAGTAGGGTGGTGTTACAATCCCACCCTAATCCTCTTAATATAAAATTACAATCACAAAATGGAGGACAACCACACATGGCCTAACCAAGTTATATACACATTTTTGGGTGGACATCATTCAGTCCATGACAGCAACCCTATAGGACAGAGTAGAACTGCCCTGTAGGTTTTCCAAGGAGTGGCTGGTGAATTCGAAATGCTAACCTTTTGGTTAGCAGCCTAGCTCTTAACCACTGAGCCATGAGGTTTCCAATAAGGGGGTAAGGGATATAAAATATGTCCACAAATAACTATGACATAGAGAGCAATATAATGAAGGTTTTAATAGGAGTGTTATAGGGTTGTAGAAAAGAGATATTGGGGGTGGGTCTCAGGAGAACATAACTGAGTTTATCCTAAGGAGATCGATATGCATTTGAGCTTCCTGAAACAAAGAGAGAGTTATCTTCTCTAGTCACAGGAATAAAAAGAAAAACAAAACAAAACCAAACCAGTTGCCATTGAGTCAATTCCTACATATGCTGAACCCATGCGTTTCAGAGTAGAACTACACTCCATAAGATTTTCAGTGAGTGTGATCTTTCAGAAGTAGATCATTACGCCTTTCTTCTGAGGTGCCTCTGAGTGTATTCAAACCACAAAACTTTCAGTTAGTGGCCAAATGTTTAACCAGGGACTCTTAATCACTGGAAGTCATGTGATAATGGTATGTTTCATATACCAATAAAAAAAAAAATACCAGTAGATACCAAAATTCACCCTAAAATCCCCTTTTCATTTAAATTTTTATTGTTCACCACCAAATTTCTTGGAGGGGGGGACGGAGTTGCTTGTCAATGTGTTCTATGTGCTGGTCTTTAAATCCAGGAATCAGTGCCTTTTTTAATTCCCCTCAGTGACCTCCAAAAATTCGGCATCCTAATGTCTGTGAAAAACTCACACTTGCGATGGTTTCCAGAAATTACTGTGTTAGTCACTACGTTTATTACAAGTAAGCCTGCAGAGAGAAAAACCTGACACATTCAATCTAACAAGCAAACTCAATCCACTTATATACTAGGAAAGTTAAAGGAGAGTGTGGTAGGTACAACTGGCTTCCAAGGAATAATAGAACTTACAATTTTAAAGGAGAGGCAGGTATACCAGGATAAATATTTTAACATGTAGTCTTCTAAAATAAATATTTATAATTTCACGGTCACAAGTTGATAACTCTTAAACTTTAAAAAATAAATGTTTCAATATTCCTGGGAAGATCTTTGGCCTTCACAGCAAATAGATTAAAGAAAAATTCAAATTTATGATAACTAGATAAGAAATAAACAGATTTAATTTAAATATTATCAGATAAGATATATAAATATTCACTAACTATTTCTTTATCTCAACAGTTGTAAAGACTAGCTCAGGGCTTATCTTCTCAAAGTACCCAGAGTCTCCCATTCTTTCAAGATTCATTAAACTGCCAACTGAAGCTTGTAGCCTGTGGCTTCAGTTATATTTTCTACCAGAATTAAATTAAACAATATGAGGTTTATTTATTTATTTATTTTCTCTTTCCACATTTGAAGGGTATGAAAGGTATGGAAAGAATTAGAATGCAGAAACATATATAATTTTTCTATCACATCCTATCTCTTTATTGCAGTATATAAAATATTACCAGCATTTTGCAATACGTATACACAGATATCTTAATTGTATCTTTTTATAATTATATTATCTGCATAAAATTTCTCATTTTCTGTTTTAAATCTAAACTTGCTTTAAAAGATGATTCATTTCTTTGTAAATTTAAAATGTCAAGTAGTCTATCATAAGTTTACTCAAAATGTCCATCAAGATATAACACTGGCACAAAGGGTTTAACACAATTTATGCACCTTGTAATTTATCCTGATTAAATCCTTCAAGCCTAGGCTCAAATAGGAATTCCCCTCTGAAGTTCTATTAATTGCCTTAACCACTCCACTAGTGATCTCAGCCTTCTCTGGCTTTTTCTAGTGCTTATCATTCCTGGAACTCTTTTTTTTTTTTTAATGTTAACTGACTGCTCTTTACTAGGATAAATCCTGTCCCTCTAATCAGGCAGGAAGTTTTTAGAGGCAGAAATGCTTTACTTTTTTTATATATCCCCAGTCATAGATGGTAATAGGTCATTCACATAACAGAGGTTCCTGAAGTATTTTTTATTAATTGATAATAATGAAAAAGGAGAAGAAAAAGCAATGAGAGAAGCAGAGATTTAGGGAATGCACTATTACAAGGATACTAAAGATTCAAAATGAGATTCATAATAATTAGAACATGAAAAAGTAGGACTCAAGTAGGTTATTTTAGAAAACTGATATAACAGAGCAGCAAGCTGGTCAAAAAAAGTCCAACCTGCTAAAGCAATGGCCATATTTTTTCCTTGTACATATTTATCTCACAAGTGATTTTCTGTAGCACAAACTTGGTTTTTCACACTTTTAAATAGAATGGCATAATACAAACACAGTGCTGAATCCTCTGCGATCAATCCCTTAAACACATTCGGACTTCTAGCATGGCGAACATTCAAATTTCCCTAGCTCCATGTGACTGATTTTGTCCCTTTGACACAGTCTGCCTTAAACTGCAAGGCGCTATATTGTTATCAAAAGCATTATTGTCAGTTTTGAAGAAATTAACCAAAGAAGGTTTTCATCCATTCTCACATGTGGAAAATATTTTTTCAACAATTTTAATCTAAATCTCAAAATTAAAGTGTTGCATGAAACAAAATTTTCAATATATTAGTGAGGACGTAATACAAAGTATTAAATTAGAAGGAAAAACTTTACTTTTACCCTCAGTACTATCACTGACTAACCATTATCACCCAAAGTAAAGTTACTCAACTTATTCTGAGCTCGACTGCATCAATCATATATTAATAGCATTGAAGTTTATATTCTCCATGTAGAATGCAGAAATTATTGAACAATATCATTAATATCATCCGGAAGTAAAATTATGCTGAAGATAATTCAAAAATGGTTACAGCAGTACATGGACAGGGAACTGCCAGAAATTCAAGCCTGATTCAGAAGGGAATGTGGAATGAGGGATATTGCTGCTGATGTCAGATGGATCTTGGCTGAAAGCAGAGGATACCAGAAAAAAGTTTACCTGTGTTTTATTGACGATGCAAAAACATTTGACTGTGTGGATCATAACAAATTACTGGTAACATTGCGAAGAATGGGAATTCCATAACACTTAATTGTGCTCATGAGGAGCCTGTACGTAGATCAGGAGGCAGTCGTTTGAAAAGAACAAGGGGACACTGCATGGTTTAAAATCAGGAAAGGTGTGTGTCAGGGTTGTATCCCCCCTTCGCTATACTTATTCAGCCTGAATGCTGAGCAAATAATCTGAGCAACTGGACTATGTGAAGAAGAACATCAGGATTGGAGGAAAACCCATTAACAACTTGCAATATGCAGATGATAACCTTGCTTACTGGATGTAAATTGGGCCCCAACAATTAAATGTATACAGGTGGGATGACCATAATTTAAGTGGAGGCCATTATGTTGTTGCCTTATCTCTATTGGTAGGCAGAGTTGGGACTTAAAGTTTTTCTGTTGCAATATTCCGGTATCCATGCAGTAGATTTGTGTATGCCAAGTGGCAGTTGGTGTCGGCAGCTTACCTACTACAGTAGCATTCCAGTTTCCAGCTACCAGTTCTATGAATATGGAGAGAAATGTGTGGCAGCAGCCACAGCTTAGCACATGATTTCTGGAAGCCCAGCCAGAGGTTCCCTCCACCAACCTTTTCAACAATGTTGTAAGCACCTTATTCCCTGTTTTAATTTTTTTTCCCAAAAACAAATTGATTTTCTTTTTCCATATCTGAACCTTGCATAATGCGCAAATATATTAATGCTACTACTGGTGAATTTAGAAAGTAGAAGGAAGAAAAGGAGAAAAGCAAAAAGGGAGGAAGGGAGGGAGGCAGGGGAAGGGAGGAAAGAAAGAATTCACTGAATGAGAAAAGTCCAAAAATCCTAGTGCTGGCTTCAGCACTGGCACTAACTCATTAATGTGACCTGGCCAGTCAAACGTTCCAGGCCTCGGCACCTCAACTATAAAATGACAGCATTGGAAAATCTATTCTCAAAGATCTCCACAAATTCTAAAATTCTGGGACTTGATAAATTGATCACGGTTAAATCATTAGCGGTACTGCTACAAGGTTCTGGAATCTTTAGGCAAATGACTTGTTTCCCTCATAACAAGAACAGACAAAACCCTGCATTTTTAAATTCACTACTGACCTCTCTCGTAGTTTAGCAGTTTCATCAGAAAGCAAGAGTAGACAGCGCTACTTTCAAAAAGAAGATAATTGCTCATATGAACAGCTTTCTGAGTTAGATATTTAAATTTAAATCCTTAAGAAATTTAGATTAGTGGTTTTCAAGTGTTTTTTCAAAATTAAAAGTATGAGCCTTTTTTTCCTTGTAAGTCCACTACTTAAGCATTTTAGTCAATATGAGTAATGTCCTAAAGCAATACTCCTAATGGACAGGTGGGTACTATCTACTCATAAACAATAAAATGCTCTTTGCAGCTGAAGATTGTTATCTACCCAGCAAAACGCTTTAAAGGAACCCTAAAATGGTTTGATGTATTGAACAGTTGAAAAGTATGACAAGGCATTTACTGTTTTTTAATAACTCTACCATTTTCTGAGCAGATGATGCAGAACCAATTATAGCTATTATAACAATTTAATCATGAAAAAACAAATGATGGTGAGGTTGGAATAGCCTGACCAATTTTCTGTAGTTTATAAAGTCAAATTTAATAGTTGTCTTTAACATTTTTGAGTGTGTACCTATATTCTTCAAAAGGTATTGTGGTAAAAAAAAAAAAAAAGAGACTGCTAATTGCTTTCTGATCTCCCAGTTTTTAGCTGTGTCCCCTTATTGCTGGATGTGGCCATGTAATATAAGCGCTGGCTACAAGTGGTTAACTTTTTGTGGAAAATTGGGGATATTTCTTGCAAAAAGAGAGGGAATACCTTTTCCTTCTCCTTCCTCCTGGTATGTGAAACTTGGACGTGATGTCTGCAATAGCCCTCTTGAACCTGGAGGGTGAAGGCCAGATAATCAAGGTGGCTAATTGGCAGCTGGTTGATGTCCATGTTCCTGGTGACTCCATGGAGCCTCCATAGAATCCTAGGCTGCCTACTTCTTTTACATAAGAGAGGAAGAAATTTCTATAGTTATTTTCGGCTTTCTTTCACATGCAGCTGACCCTAGTCTTAATTAAACCAAAAACCAAACCCAGTGCCTTCGAGTCGATTCCGACTCATAGGGACCCTATAGGACAGAGTAGAACTGCCCCTCATAGAGTTTCCAAGGAGCGCCTGGTGGATTCAAACTGCCGTCCCTTTGGTTAGCAGCCGTAGCACTTAACCACTATGCTACCAGGGTTTCCAGTCTTAATTAGCACAGGGATTTTTAAAAGATTAGGAGACTGTTTTAATTCTCATTAAAATTGCACATATAAAATTTTCTTAAAGAATCATGACAAATCAACATATACACCACTATTTGTGGGAGAAGGAAACTTTTTTTTAATGTTTTGTGTATGTTATGATTTATATATGTGAATATACTGGGAGAAATAAATAGTAAATGGAAATGCTGAATATTTCAGTCGGTATGGTGTTGTTGTCAGGTACTATGGAGTCCGTTCCACCTCATAGCAACCGTATGTACAACAGAATGATACATTGCTCAGTCCTGTACCGTTCTCATCATTGTTGCTATGCTTCAGCCCATTGTTGCAGCCACTGTGTCAATCTACCTCGTTAAGAGTTTTCCTCTTTTTTCACTGATCCTCTACTTTATCAAGCATGATGTCCTTCTCCAGGGACTGTTCCATCATGATAACATGTCCAAAGTCTGTGAGATGAAGTCTCGCCATCCTTGCTTCTAAGATGCATTCTGGCTGTACTTCTTTTAAGACAGATTTGCCCATTCTTTTGGTAGTCCATGGTATATTCAATATTCTTTGCCAACACCATAATTCAAAGGCATCAATTCTTCTTACTATATAGTAAATATATACCTCACCAAAAGTATACGAAGTTCATTTTTAACCATACATACTTTTTAACACATAATTTAGAATTGATAAAAAAAAAATTACTGTAAATTAGATTTTTTCATTTTCTAATTGGAACCACTATGAGATCATGCCAGTAATGAGTATATAAGGCTAATTAACAACTGTACACACTCACTCCCCACTTATCAACATGGTTATGTTCCAAAGACCAAAGTCATTATGCAAAAAACGGTGTTATGGGAAAACAGAGGATGACAGTGTCAGATCACAAAATGGAGAATGACTATATTATTTCATAACTGCCAAATGACTTCATTACATAACTGCCAAACCACTGAGAATCACGGCCCAGCCAAGTTGACACATAACCCTAACCATCACAGCCAGCGTTACTCTCACCTTGCACCTCAGTGTTCGTTACTGAGAGATGTATGTCATTAATGTGCAAAATAGCATGATAGTAGGTTTTTTCTATTGTTGTAAATGTGAAATGTTGGATAACAAAATAGTAAGTGAGGAGTGGGTGTGCTAAATTAAAGATGTCTCTGCTACCATAAAGGATGTCTGGTGGTGCAATGGTTAAGCACTCAGCTGCTGACGGGTTAACAGTTTAAAGAAAACACCTGATGATTTGCTCCCTTAAATATTACAGCCTAGAAAATGCTACAGGGCAGTTCTACTCTGTTACACTGGGTTGCCATGAGTTGAAAATTGACTTGATGGCACCTAGCAACAACAACTGCTAACATATAGCTCTAGAAGAGAAACTAAAGAATAATCCACTTAAGAGGAATAAAGTAAGTCAACACACAAAATACTTTGCGATGACTTATATGCACACACAATAGAATCTGAATTGAATATTTACTAATGGGTTAGGTTATACATACAAGAATGTCTCTTTCTTTAAAGTGGCTCCTACTAATGATAAAGAAGTATAAAATAATTTAATGAGCACTTACTATATGTCAGAAGGGTACATAAGTGTTTTCATAACTTTCCTTATAAGCTATAGAATAGATACTATTATCATCCCCATTTTAAAGATGACAAATATGGGCCTAAGAGATGCTTCGTTCTCTAATTTTTGGGGAAACGCCAGGTGGTGCACCCATACGTGTCTTATTGGAAAAGGTGCACTCCTAACCACTATGCTATGCTATCTCTGAAGACCTCAACAACAATGATATAAAATTCGTAGCTTTCATTTATGTCTTCCCACCTTCAAGATTATCTCACTTTTAGTTAATAGGTAGACAATAACTCAAATCAAAACTATATTAGGATAAAATAAATTATATAAAAAAAAGCTACATTAGGAATTTGGCTTTAATGACTTAACATTTAAAGACTCAGCTATTTTGAGAATTTGTAAAAATCCATTATTTGTGATTTTGCTCAAGTATATATTTGTGGTTTCTGTTACTTTTTTTTTTTTTTTTTGCTCGAGCATATATTTGCAACTTACCTTATTTGTGATTTTGTTGAAGCATATATTTGCATTATCCGTTGTTAAGCTGTTGGCATCTGCGTTTCAGTTCAGACTGGTTATTTTCTACCTACCTCTGCATACACAGTGACATAGTAATTATTAAACCTGTGTTTCCTAGAGAAATATAAACCTAAAGAGAAACTCATTAGTGCTGATGGAAGTGAAAAGGTCTAAGAAAATTATTATTCTTAACTACAAAATAGAAGTTTTGGGTAATATGTAGAATGTTGAATTGAGTGGTGGGTCTGACCTATGATATGAATAGGCTCATTTCACGCTCTATATAAAAACAAGAAAAGGAAATTTATTAAAATATTTCAGGAAATGACCTCACCAGTGCAAAAAATAGCATTTGTGGGAGAAATTATATCTATGGTGGGTAATAGGGAAGCTTCACTTTATAGCCATTTTAGCTGCACAGAATACCGTAAATTTTGTTTTTATGAATTAAGTTATGACTAATTTCACTAGGTTTTGTAGATATTCATAAATTGTCAGCCTCAGTTTAAAATTTAATTTTAAAAGTTTCTAACTTTGTGGACAATGATAGCACGCATCCATTTCTCCCTTTCTAGTAAGTTGAAATTGATCATATAAGCAATCAGCGTTTTATAAAGAAACATGACTTTTTTTTTCCTTTTTTATCAAATGAGCAGCCAGACCTTTACTAGTTATTATCTTCATTTTAGGAAATCAACCTTTGTGTTTAAACAGCATTATATGAGGGATATATATAAAAAGCTTCTAGATGTCCCTCAGTGGAACAAATGGTTAAGCACTCAGCTACTAACTGTAAAGTTGGCAGTTTGATTCCACCCAGAGGCTCCTGGGAAGACAGACCTGGCAAGCTACTTCCAGAAGGTCCTACACACATGAGGTCGTCATGAGTCAGACTCAGTGGCAACTGGGTTTTGCTTTTAGGTGTGGCAGAGTTGCTGTAATATTATTTAATGTATTTTTATGTTTTGTTCACATCCCTATTTAATTTTATTCTGGTATAACAATACAATTACATGGTGACCTGCAACACTGTTACCAATTTAATATTTGACAGCGAAGGCTGAGCCAAGAACCATTTGTCAAGTGCCATTGTTCTAAGTGACTCCTAATGTGAAAACACTTGATTATACAGTGTTATAGAAAATGTTCAGGATCAAATTCCCACTATATTTGATATTTGTCTACTTCATGGATTTTTTCCTACAAGTTATTGTTAAATGCAGAAAGCTTATTTTACCAAGTTTCACAAATAATATAGGTCATGGTTAGTCTTCTACCAGACATGTAAAAAAAAAAAAAAAAAGCTATAAACCTCAAAAGATATACATCACTTATAAAAGAACACGGCCAAAAGAGTAAAGATCACAACCTCCAAAACGTAACCATTATTCCACTTCCATCATCAGGTTGTTATCAGGAGTAATCAGTCCCTGGAAAAGGACATCATGCTTGGTAAAGTAGAGGGTCAGCAAAAAAGAGGAAGACTCTCAACAAGATGGACTGACACAGTGACTGCAACAATGGGATTAAGCGTAACAACGATCGTTAGGATGGTATAGCACCAGGCAGTGTTTTGTTCTGTTGTACATAGGGTCGTTTTGAGTCGGAACCAACTTGACAGCACCTAATAAGAACAACAATATCATCAGGTGGTGCAGTGGTTAAGAGCTCAGCTGCTAACCAAAAGGGTGGCAGTTTGAATCCACCAGCCACTCCCTGGAAACCGTATAGGGCAGTTCTACTCTGTCCTATAGGCTCGCTATGTCAGGCTCAACTCAATGGCAATGAGTTTGGTTTTTTGGTTTTTATCATCATGAGTTCACAGATGGAAAACATTCAGCGTTCTTTATGCATGAAGAAATATTAAATCATAATTAGCTTTTCTCTTTTTATAATCTGAGTTGAATAAATTGAATATCATTCTCAAAGCATTATAGATTTTAATAATTACGTATGCCCTGATATTCTGATAATATTTTTAGGTACTCTTTCATACTGTGAAAGCTTAAAATCTTCTTTAACATGCTTCTTTTTCATTGTTGGTGATCATATCTAAGTTTTTGTTACTTTAAGTTTCTTCCAAAATTTGAGTTTCCAGCGCAAACCTCCATATAAGCTAAAAAGAATTATAAAAATTAGATCATGAAGACAACCTTTAATGCTGTTTCCAGCTTCCTAAAAGCACCTGGAATTTTACTATACTAATTTCTGTGATTAGTCTATTCATAATAGACTAAAATAATATACACTGTATACCAGTTAGCCTTAGAACTATTTGGGATCATGTTGTCATAATTAAAGAGGCCATGCAGGCAAAACAAGCAAGCTGACTATAAAAAAATTATGTGCTATAAATATAATCAAACTTTGTCTATTTTAGCGAAACAGTTAATGAAATTAAAACCACTCGCCATTAAGTTGACTCTGACTCATGGCAAACCCATGTGTGTCTGAGTAGAACTGTGCTCCATAGGATTTTCAAGGCTGTGGCCATTTGGAAGCAGATCACCAGGTGTTTTTTTTTTTTTTTTGGATGGATTGGAAAGAGCAGCATGTTGATTAGTAGTTGAGCACTTAACTGTTTGAATCACTAAGAGACTCCATTATGAAATTACTGTTGTTGCTGTTGTTAGGTGCCATTGAGTCAGTTCCGACTCTTAGCAACCCTGTGTACAACAGGATGAAATACTGACCGGTCCTGCGCCATGTCCATAATTGTTGTTATTCTTGAGGCCATTGTTGCAGCCACTGTGTCAATCCATCTCGTTGAGGGTCTTCCTCTTTTTCGTTGACCCTCTACCAAGCATGCTGTCCTTCTCCAGGGACTGATGTCTCCTGACAACATGTTCAAAGTATATAAGACGTAGTCTCGCCACCCTTGCTTCTAAGGAGCATTCTGGTTGTACTTCGTCCAAGGCAGATTTGTTCGTTCTTTTGGCAGTCCAGGTATATTCAATATTCTTTGCCAACACCGCAATTCAAAGGCATCAATTCTTCTTCAGTCTTTTTCATTCACTGTCCAGCTTTTGCATGCATATGATGCTATTGAAAATACCATGGCTTGGGTCAGGCACACCTTAGTCTTCAAAGCGACATCTTTGCTTTTCAATATTTTAAAGAGGTCTTTTACAGCAGATTTGCCCAATGCAATTAATCTTTTGATTTCTCGACTGCTGCTTCCATAGGTGTTGATTGTTGATTCAAGTAAAATGAAATCCCCAGCAACTTCAATCTTTTCTCCATTTATCATGATGTTACTTATTGGTCCAGTTGTGAGGATTTTTTCTTTATGTTAAGGTGCAATCCATACCAAAGGCTGTGGTCTTTGATGTAATTATGAAATTATAGGTTATTCAAATATTTAATTCTTACCTTTGTCTTTGGAATTTACTTTGGCTTTTAATTAACATCGAAATCCTCAACCTCTTTATAGCAGGTGTCAACAGATTTTTTAATTTGTGTGATGATGTTAGTATGGCATTTAGTCTTGAATATTTAAATTAAAAGCAACATTTAATTTTATTCCATTTTATACCAACAAAGATACTTCCAAATATGAGTGGAATCTTTGCACAGTAGTTTTTACATTTAAGATAACTCCTTGAAGTTGTTGTTGTTGTTGTTAGGTGCAATAGAGTCAGCTCTGATTCATAGAGACCTTATGTATAACAGAACAAAAGGTTGCCTGGTCCTGCACCATGCTCACAATTGTTGCTATGCTTGATCCCATTGTTTTGGTCACTGTGTTAATCCATCTCATTGAGGGTCTCCCTCTTTTTCGCTGGCCCTCTACCTTATCAAGCATGGCAGCTTTATCCAGTGATTGGTCTCTCCTGATGACATATCTCACCATCCTTCTATGGAGAATTCTGTGTGTACTTCTTCCAAGACAGATTTGTTTACTCTTCTGGCAATCTATGGTATATTCAACGTTCTTTGCCAACGCCACAATTTGAATGCATCAGTTCTTCAGTCTTCCTTTTTCATAGTCCAGCTTTCACACACATATGAGATAATTGAAAATGCCATGGCTTGGGTCAGATGCACCTTAGTCCTCAAAGTGACATCTTTGCTTTTTAACATTTTAAAGAAGTATTTTGCAGCAGATTTGCCCAATGCAATACATCATTTGATTCTTTGCTGCTGCCTCCATGGGCATTGATTGTTGATCCAAGAAGAATGAAATCCTTGACAATTTCAATTTCTTAGCCATTTATCATGACGTTTTTTATTAGTCCAGCTGTATGGATTTTTGTTTTCTTTATGTTCAGGTGTAATTCATACTGATGGCTGCAGATATGTAGATATGCAGCTATGTAGATTTGAGATATGCAGATGATACAACCTCGCTTGCCGAAAGTGAAGATGACGTGAAGCATTTACTGATGAGGATAAGACTACAGCTTTCAGTATGGATTGGCAATCTATATATCTGTGAAAATTAACCCCCAGAACCCAGTGCCGTCGAGTTGATTCCGACTCAGAGTGACCCTATAGGACAGAGCAGAACTGCCCCATAGAGTTTCCAAGGAGCGCCTGGTGGATTTGAACTGCTGACCATTTGGTTAGCAGCCATAGCACTTAGTTAGTTAGCTATATTTTCCCCTCTTTTTTAAAAATATCTGAGTTTTTTTATTTATTTTTTTCAGAATTCCTTAACGGCAGTGATAGTGGTATTCCTCTATTTTCCCAGTGTCTATCATAGAACACAAGGTAGCCTCTCACTTCGTTCTTGAAAGAAAGAACTTTTTAAAATCATTAGTAAGATATTCCAAATTCTTATAATAGAGAAATAAAGGAGTAAAGTTGAAAAAGGAATCTGAAGTACCAGGTTCAAGGCTACACCTTCTACTAGTTATACAAATTTGGACAAGTAATTTAAAGTCTATGAACTTATTTTCTCATTTGCTAAAGATGAATAATAATAATCAGAATTATTGTTAGGAACAATTAAGAAAATTTATGCAATCACAGTATTTAAAATTGAAAATGTCATCACAACCTCACCCGCTCTTCCCACCCCCTTCTTACCTTTATTTTTCCTCACAGTACTTGTCACAGCCTAATATATTATATAATTTACTAATTTATTTTGATTATTTTATGTCCCCTGCCCCCACTGGAATGCAAACTCCATGAGAGCCAGGAGTTACATAAGTTTTTTTCCACTGCTTTGTGCTTAGAACAATTCTTAGCACATAGAAGTCATTCAATGAACGTTTGCTGAAGGAAAAAATGAGTAAATGAATTAATGAATGATTAGGG
Organism: Loxodonta africana; assembly: GCF_030014295.1. Taxonomy (NCBI): domain Eukaryota; kingdom Metazoa; phylum Chordata; class Mammalia; order Proboscidea; family Elephantidae; genus Loxodonta; species Loxodonta africana. The sequence goes on along the minus strand of NC_087346.1, from coordinate 53,432,714 downwards.
AAGGTCTTATTTAGAAAGTGTCATTTGAGGTGAGGCAGAAATGTATGCAGATTTCTGGTGGGTGGGGGAAGCATTACAGACAGAAGGAACCACAAGTGCAAATGCTCTGAAGCAGGAATATGTCTGGCATGTTCCAAAAAGCAAGGACAACATTCCGGCTGATACAGAGTGAGTAAAATAGAGAACAGAAAACAGTATTAAGTAGAATCATATGAAATTGTCAATATTTAACCCTCGTTGGCCTACGAAAATGGTAATTTTATATGGTTCTACCTCAATTGTAGATGAGGTCAGAGAGCGAGAATTGTTCCGGGAGAGAATGGCTGAAAAACATGGTATTTATTTCAGGAAGTAGCACTCAGTCCACCCAAGTACTCCTTACAAAAGTCCACTGAGTTCTCTCATCTCGTGAATACACTTCTCTGAAAATCGTGAAGGTTGGAATCTTTCAAAGTTTTCTCCTTGCAAGATTTGTGTGTCCTCCAAGATGATTTCCCATTTGTTTTAGCCTCAATCTTTTATATTAGACACTTTCCTCAAATGTCCATTGATCCTTGTAGTTCATTTATTTTATTGCCCCGCCCCTGAGACACTGAAAAGCTGATCAGAAACTCTGCAGGCATGGCTGAGGCTTGTCGACATAATCTCGTGTCCAGGATGATCTGGCTTAGTCATTTCATTACCTGATGTCACTACATTTAAGTGGTTTCCTTCTTCTTCTTTTTTTTTTTAATTCAGGGCCAATAGTTCTTCCACCATCCATCTGTCAGTTTGTCATGTTACCACACTGTGGTGGCTTGTGTTGCTATGATGTGGGAAGCTATGCCACCAGCATTTCAACTACAAGCAAGGTTTCAGCACAGCTTACAGACTAAAACAGAATTGGAAGAAAGGCCTGACAATTTAATTCTGAAATTAGCCAGTGAAAACTCTATGGATCGAAACAGAACATTTTCTGATATAGTTTTGGAAGATAAGCCCCCTAGGTTGGAAGGCACAGTACAATGGCCACGGGAATGGACTCAACACGCCAACAATCATGAAGATGGCACAGGACCGGACAACATTTCTTTATGTTGTACATGGGGTCACCATGAGTTGGAGCCAACTCGATAGCAACTAACAACAATAATCGATTCCTCAGAGAAAAATCTTCCATTCTCATGCCTGGAGGTTAGAATCCTGAATGCCAGCACTCTGGGAGTCAGCTGGGAGAAGGCTGGGAATTTCAAGCCGCAGTGCATGTACATTCACCATTCCCCCTTTTTTTCTGTTATGACACCTTACTCTTTCAAATCTGTTTTCTAGTACAGTGATGTTTTCTCCAGATAATCACCTCCAATATTCTGACAGGGCTGGGTAGGGGAATGTGTGCCTCTGTGAAGTGAGAGAAGAAATTGGGATGAGTCTCCTCTTAAAAAAAAAAAAAAAAATTTGCAAACAAATATCTTACTTTTGCTGTCACACTCATCTGCATTTCTAGAATTACCTGTTCATGTTGAAAGAGACTGTGTGGTAAAAATTGGGTACCCCACTGCATACTTGAAATTCAGCTTTCCTGGAGATCTTCTAAAATACATTCTCATACATTAAATCACTTAAATATAGATTATGTATAATACCTGTAAAAAGGATGACCTAAGCACAAGACCTCATTATATTTGCAAGTAATGTATGTATCATATTGTCGGAAACCCTGGTGGCATAGTGGTTAAGCGCTACAGCTGCTAACCAAAGGGTCGGCAGTTCGAATCCACCAGGCACTCCTTGGAAACTCTATGGGGCAGTTCTACTCTGTCCTATGGGGTCGCTATGAGTCGGAATCGGCTCGACGGCACTGGGTATGTATCATATTAGTGTGGCAGATGTGATAACGTGATAGTTCTTATGGGACCTCCCTTTCCCACATACATACAATACATACACAAGCCTTTTAATTTTGATAATACTAAACTCATTGGTTAGTAAATGACCATTTTTTATTCCCTTGATGATTTTTAAATTATAATAAATTTTAAATCATTTCTGCAGTAGCTAAGGATATTTTTCCCACTAGATATCAGAGCAGTGAATGTGCTGCACTTAGTTTTACAAATTGATATTCACTTTTTCTCTAAAATTATTTATGTGACTAATTTTACAAATATAAATTTTCATTTTCACTCAAATTATAGACTTAAAATTTTGATATACTCTAATTTTATTCACTTATTGAACATTCAGTGCATGCAAAGAACTAAGCTAGGCACTGTAAAGGACACATGAATAGATTTGTCCTAGTTGCTCACAATTGAACTGGGGGAGAAGAACACAAGTGTAAAATAAAAAGATAGTGGTTTATTAGTTCTTTTCTTTCCATGTTATATGTAAGTTATATTATTCATAAGGTTTTCACTGGCTAATTTTCTTTGGAAGCAGATCACTAGGTGTCTTCCTCCCAGTCTGTCTTAGTCTAGAAGCTCCGCTGAAACCTGTCCACCGTGGGTGACACTGCTGGCATTTGAAATACCGGTGGTATAGCTTCTAGCATCACAGCACCATGCAAGCCACTATAGCACAAGAAACTGACAGACAGTTGGAAGAAGACTGGAGAAGAATTGACATATTTCAGTTATGGTGTTGGCAAAGAATACTGAATATACCATGCACTGCCAGAAGAATGAACAAATCTGTTTTAAAGGATGTAAAGCCAGGATTCCCCTTAGAAGCAAAGATAGTGAGTTCATATACTTTGAACATGGTATCAGAAGGGACCAGTCCCTGGAGGACATCATACTTGGTAAAGTAAAGGTTCCATGAAAAAGAGGAAGACCCTCGACAAGATGGTTGGCTGCAACACTGAGCTCAAGCATACCTACTTTTGTAAGGGTGGGATAGCACAGGGTACCGATCCATTCTGTTATACATAGGGTCACTATGAGTTGGAGTCGACTTGAAGGCACCTAACAATAACAACATGTTATATTAAAAAGGCCCCTTTTTAATCCTGATTCTGTCTCAACTAATTTTTTTTTAAGAAGGAGACTCATCCCTAAGTCTCTCTTCTATTCCACATAAGCAAGTAGAAAGAAAAGCCTGGAAATCTTAAGATGCAGTCCATACACTTTCACTAATTCTCTTCATTCCTGATGTACATTTTCTCATCTCTAAAATTAAAAAATTAAGTAATCTTCCAATACCATTCAACTCTCAAATATTATATCTAAAACCAGTCTTCATATCATACATAACCTGTGTACGTTACTGTTATATTTTTAAAGCTAAGAACCTACTATTTTCACATTTAAATTATTATCTTTATCCAAATATTAGGATGTAATTTGAGCACATACATGTTTAAAATGAAAATGAAGAAATTTTCGAATAAATTTATAAGGGTTAGTTTTGTGAAATCATGATAATTAAAAATTCTGAAAGTCAGCTTGCTTAATTGGCTAGACTATATGAAATACAAATGGAATTTTAAATATTTATTAAAGATTTTTTTAAAAAATTAAGCTCAACTAGGGCAAGTGCCCATTAAAGGAAACAAGTACATCACTATGAAAAAAAGATAGATTTCTAATAAAGTAATACAACTCTCAAAGTAATTGAGAGTTAATTGAAAATGGCAATGATACTAAAGTTCTCAATAAGACAATATATCATCTTATTTATAAAATTATTTTTAAAATAATTTTAAATATATTTAAAAATATAAGTATTTCTGATCTTTCAGAAGCCAAGTGAAATTATTGAATATACAGAAATGAAAGTAGTAACACTCTCGTAGAATAGTGAAGAAAATAAAGTTTGTTATTAAGAGAGAAACTGGCACTACAGTTATTTATTCAACAATCATTGACTACTATATACCAGGTACTCCTAATCTAAGATTTTTACTTCCCTCAGAAAGGTTTACACAGGATTTTTAGGAACTGATAAAACTATAATAAAATATCAACCGTAGCAACTTGTCTATTTTCTATTATTAAAAAAAAAAATTTAAAGTCTAATTGCTCATTCATTCAGCACTGGGCACTATACTTTGCTCACAGAAAGGGCTAAATGCACATTCACCACATAGACTTGCTTGTTTTTATGATGCAGAACAGATTTCAGTGGAGACTGTAAACTAAAACAGACTAGGAAGAAAGGTCTGGTGATCTACTTCCAAAAATCAGCCATCACGACCCTAGGGATTACAACAGTCTGATCTGCAATCAGATGGATATGGCTCAGGACCAGGCAGTGTTTCATTCTATTGCACGTGTCATGGATTGAACTGTGTCCCCACCAAAATATCTGTCCGCTTAGCTAGGTCATGATTCCCAGTATTGTATGATTATCCACCATTTTTTCATCTGATGTGATTTCCCTATGTGTTGTAAATCCTATCACTATGATGTAATGAGATGGATCAGCGGCAGTTATATTGATGAGATCTACAAGATTAGATAGTGTTTTAAACCAATCTCTTTTGAGATGTAAAAGAGAGAAGCAAGCAGAGAGACAATGGGAACCTCATACTACCAAGAAAGCATTACCGAGAGCACCGTGCATCCTTTGGACCTGAGGTTCCTGCACTGAGATGCTCCCAGACCAAGGGAAGACTGATGTACCACAAGGACCTTCCTCCAGAGCCAACAGAGAGAAAGCCTTCCCCTGGAGCCGGCTCCCTGAATTCAGACTTGTAGCCTACTGGATTGTGAGAAAATAAATTTCTCTTTGTTAAAGCCATCCACTTGTGGTATTTCTGTTACAGCCACACAAGATGATTAAGACAGTGCGTCAGATCGACATGAGTATGGGGCCAACTCAGTGGCAGTTCACAACAACAAAAACAGCAACAAAACTAATTTTATACTTCAAGTATATTTAAATCAATAAAGCAGTTACTGAAGCAATAGCACTTTATCTAGATCAGTGCTTATTAATCATGTTGTTGTTGTTAGGTGCCATCAAGTTGATTCCAACTCACAGAGACCCTATGTACATCAGGACGAAACACTGCCTGCTCTTGTGCCATCCCCACAATCATTGCTATGTTTAAGCCCACTGTTGCAGCCACTGGGATAATCCATCTCATCCAGAGTCTTCCTCTTTTTCACTGACCCTCTACCTTACAAAGCATGATGTCCTCCTTCAGAGCTGGTCCCTCTTGATAGCACGTCCAGAGTGTGTGAGATGAAGTTTTGCCATCCTGGCTTTCAATGAGCATTCTGGCTGTACTTCCTTTCAACACAAACTTGTTAGTTCTTCTGGCATTCCATGAAGACATTCTTTCCCAACACCATAATTCAAAGGCATCAATCAATTCTTCTTCAGTCTTACTGATTCATTGTCCATCTTGCATATGCATGGGAGGCAACTGAAAACATCATGGCTTGGGTCAGGCACACCTTAGCCCTTAAAGTAACATCTTTGCTTTTCAACACTTTAAAGAGGTCTTCTGCAGAAGATTTGCCCAATGCAATATGTCATTTGATTTCCTGACTTCCGCTTCCTTGCAGATTGATTGAGGATCCGAGTAAAACCAAATGCTTGACAACTTCAATCTTTTCTCCCCTTATCATGATGTTGGTGACTGATCTAGTTGTGAGAGTTTTTGTTTTCTTTACGTTGCAGTGTAATCTGTACTGAAGGCTATGGTCTTTGATCTTCATCAGTAAGCGCTTCAATTCCTCTAGGCTTTCAGCAAGCAAGGCTGTATCATCTGCATATCACAGGTTATTAATTAGTCTTCCACAAATCCCAATGCCAAATTTTTCTTCATGTAGTCCAGCTTCTCAGATTATTTGCTCAGCATAGAGATTGAGTAAGTATGGTGAAAGGATACAACCCTGACATACACCTTTCCTGATTCTAAAACATGTTATGAGTCGGAATCAACTTGAGGGCAACAGGTTTATTAAATATAACTTTCGATAATTAGGAATGCAAAGCAGTACTTTACTTTTACATGGTGGTGAATACTTTTATCACCTTTTCTCCCCAGTAAATCAGAGGAATTGAATTTTTTACATTTTACTGACAGCAGCTACTCAGAATATCTTATATATTTAAGGCTCATGATAATTAAATTTGAGCTACCATATCAGAATCAATTATCAAGTAATTAATGTTTTTCAGGACACAAACTGAGCTATCTTACAAGATTGCAAGAACATTGATATAGGAGGTGGCCCCATATCAGGACCTTGTCTTCAGAACAAATCTGTCAGTCTATTTGGGCAAGTCAGAACTAATCTAAGACTACCAAGAGGAGCCAACAGGTGGCCCTACTTATATAAAAACCAAGAAACATTCCTGATGTGTGAAGATTATGCAAACTGATGTGCATGGTCTGCTTCAAGGTCCAGCATTCTCCAAAAATGCTGAAGCAGACAATTACCTCACATTTCTGTGTACAACGTAACTGGTGAGCAAAGAGCTCACCCTGAAGGAAGAGAAAGTTTGGTTGCCCAATCTTGTTTGAGCAACCCTGGCTGAACATAGGTGGTGTTAGTTTACATGTGTGTCTGTTGGCTTATGATTCCATTAACATTTCTTTCTTCCGAGTTCTCCTAAAGCCAAGAATAAACAAAGGTACTAATGGGGGGTGGGGTGGGGAGGATCAAGGAAATAATATAATTAAGGACTCAAAAAATTATCAGTGAAAGAAACTACACCCTTTCCTTCTAGAACTGTTGAGCATGAGCCTGAACAGGTCACTATCAATTGCCTCAGGAATGATATGGTTAATAACAATGACAGAGTCAGTGAAGGTGAAACATTACTGTACAGAATGCCAATGCCCATCTGAATGTGACTGGCGTAGTAACAACTAAAGAGAGTGTCTTAAACTTGGTTCTCTAGAGAAGCAAAACCAGTGAAGTGTATAAATGTATATATAGAGAGAGATTTACATCAAGGAAATGGCTCACGTGGTTGTAGAGGCTCTAACGTCCCAAGTCTGTGGGTCAGGATGGAGTCTTCTCCTGATTCACATAGCCGCAGAGGCTGGCAAGTCCAAGAGCAACAAGTCAAAGAGCCACGCCGTTGCTCACAGCCTGTGAAGATCGACAAATCCCAAGATTGGTAGGCAAGACCGCAGGTAAGCTGCTAGCTCAAGTCCCAAGAACCAGAAGTCAGATGAATAGAAGCCAGCTGCAGGATCCAGAACAAGCAAAAGCTTCTAAGCCCTGCCAGAACATCTGCCCACACTTGATGCAGAACGCATGCCCAAGGAAATTCTTCTTCAACCAGTTGGTTACGCACAGAAGATTCCATCATGGTGATGATCACATATCAAATCTCAACAGCGAAGTGACCATAACATCACATGACTGCCAAAACACAGAATCATGGTCCAGCCAGGTTCGCACACAATCTTAAACATCACAGTAGGAACACACAGAATCTTGAGGGACATCATCTTTGGAACCGGTTGTGACTATCAGGAACAAAAAGGGCCAGAGAATGTATGCTTTGGTACTTGTCAGAAAATGACTTTTGGATGGTCAAACAGAACATGAGACTCATCCCTGAGTTTCTTGTAGAAAAAAATTATTAATATTTCTAATAATTTTAATGTTTTTGTTGTTGTTATTAGGTGGTGTTGAGTGGGTTCCAACTCATACTAACCTTATGCATACCAGAATGAAACAAGGCCTTGTCCTGTACCATTCTTACAATCATTGCTATGTTTGAGCCCACTGTTGCAGCCATTGTGTCAATCCATCTCATTCAGGATCGTCCTTTTTTCACTGACCCTCTACTTACCAAGCATGATGTTCTTCTCCAGGGACTGGTCCCTCATGATAACATGATAACAAAGTATGTAAGACAAAGTCTTGCCATCCTCATGTCTAAGGAGCATTCTGAGAGAGATTTGTTCATTTTTCTAGCAGTTGATAGTATATTCAACATTCTTCGCCAACGCCATGATTAAAAGGCATTAATTCTTCTTAGTTTCTTCCTTATTCATTGTCCAGCTTGCACATGCATACGATGCAATTGAAAATACCATGGCTTGGGTCACACGCAGCTTATTGCTCAAGGTGACATCTTTACTTTTGAACACTTTAAAGAGTTCTTTTGACGAAGATTTACCCGACGCAATATATCATTTGATTTCTCGACTGCTGCTTCCATGGCTGTTGATTGTGGATCCAAGTAAAATGAAATTCTTGACAACTTCAATCTTTTCTCCCTTTAACATGATGTTGCTTATTGGTCCAGGTGTGAGGATTTTTGTTTTCTTTATGTTGATGTGTAACCCATACTGAAGGCTGTAATCTTTGATCTTCATCAGTGTTTCAAGTCTTCTTTGCTGTCAGCAAGCAAGGTTGTGTCACCTGCATATGGTGCACTGTTAATGAGCCTTCCTCCAATCCCGATGCCACATTTTTTTTTTTTTTATGTAGTCCAGCTTCTCGGAATATTTGCTGAGCCTAGAGATGGAATAAGTATGGTGAAAAAATACAACCCTGACGCACACCTTTCTTGATTTTAAGCCATGCAATACCCTTTTGTCCTGTTTGAATGACTGCCTCAGAATCACTGAAGATGACTCTTTGTACAGGTTCCACAGGAGCACAATTAAGCATTCTAGAATTCACATTCTTTGCAATGTTAACCATAATTCGTTATTATCCACACAGTCAAATGCCTTTGTATAGTCAATAAAACACAGGTAAACATCTTTCCGGTGTTCTCTGCTTTCAGTCAAGATCCATCTGACATCAGCAATGACATCCCTTGTTCCACGTCCTCTCCTGAATCTGGCTCAACTTTCTGACAGTGTGCTGTGGATATACTGCTGCAACCTATTTTAATTATCTTCAGCAAAATTTTACTTGTGTGTGATATTAATGATATTGTTCAATAATTTCCACGTTCTTTTGCATCACCTTTGCCTGGAATGGGTACAAATATGAATATCTTCCAGCTGGTTGGCCAAGCAGCTGTCTTCCAAATTTCTTGGCATAGACAAGTGAGCACCTCCAGCACTGCATCCATTTGTTGAAACATCTCCACTGGTATTCCTTCAAATCCTGGAGCCTTGTTTTTCACCAATGCCTTCAGTGCAGCTTGGACTTCTTCTTTCAATACCATGAGTTCTTGATCATACGCTATCTCTTGAAATCGTTGAACTTTGACCAATTCTTTTTGGTAAAGTGACTCTGTGTATTCCTTCCATCTTCTTTTGATGCTTTCTGCATCATTCAATATTTTGCTCATAGGCAGGAGAGGACAGGGAAGCTGGTAATGAGGAACCCAAGGCCGAGAAGAAGAGGGTGTTAATATGTTGTGGGGCTGGCAACCAATGTCACAAAACAATATGCGTATTAATTGTTTAATGAGAAATGAGGTTGCTCTGTAAACCTTCATCTAAAATACAATAAAAAAATTTTTTTTGCCTATAACCCATTGCCATTGAGTAGATTCCCATGTCCCACAGTGTTTCCAAGGAGGATGCAAACTAGCGGCCTTTTGGTTAGCAGCCACAGCTCTTAAGCACTGTGACACAAGGGTTCCTATTTTGTCCACTGTTTTTTTTATGTCTCACTGAGTCGGTTCCAACTCATAGCGATCCTGCATACAATAGAACCAAACACTGCCCAGTCCTGCACTATCCTCACAATCATTGTTATGCTTGAGCCCATTGTTGCAGCCACTGTGTCAATTCATCTTGCTGAGGCTCTTCCTCTTTTTGCCAACCCTCTACCAAGCATGGTGTCTTCTCCAGGGACTGGTCCCTCCTGATAGCATGTCCAAAGTATATGAGAAAAAGTCCTACCATCCTTACTTCTAAAGAGTATTCTGGCTGTACTTCTTCCAAGACAGATTTGTTCATTCTTCTGGCAATCCATGGAATACTCAATATTCTTCCATAACACCATGAATAAAAGGTATTAATTCTTCCATCTTCCTTATTCATTGTCCAACTTTCACATGCATATGAGGTGATTGAAAACATCATGGCTTGGGTCAGCCATACCTTAGTCCTTAAAGTGACATCTTCGCTTTTCAACACTTTAAAGAGGTCTTTTGCAGCAGATTTGCGCAAAGCAGTTGACATTTGATTTCTTGACTGCTGCTTCCACGGGTGTTGATTGTGGATCCAAGTAAAATGAAAACCTTTACAACTTCAATATTTTCTCCATTTATCATGATGTTGTTTATTGGTCCAGTTGTTGGGATTTTTGTTTTCTTTATATTGAAGTGTAACCCATACTGAAGGCTGTGGTTTTTGATCTTTATCAATAAGTGCCTCAAGTCCTCTTCACTTCCAGCAAGCAAGGTTGTGTCATCTGCGTATTTTAGGTTGGTAATGAGTCTTCCTCCAATCCTGATGCCCTGTTCTTCTTCATACAGTCCAGCTTCTCAGATTATTTGCTCAGCATACAGATTAAATAAGTATGGTGAAAGGATACAACCCTGACGCACACCTTTCTTGACTTTAAATCACACAATGTCCCCTTCTGTTCAAATGACTGCCTCTTGATCTAAGTACAGTTTCCTCATGAGCATAATTAAGTGTTCTGGAATTCCTATTCTTCTCAATGTTATCCATAATTTGTTATGATCCACACAGTTGAATGACTTTGCATAGTCAATAAAACACAGGTAAACATCTTTCTGGCATTCTTGACATTGCAACTTGATGCTTGAATTTTTTCTTCAGTGTTTTCAGATTGAAAAATGCCAAGAGTGTTCTTCTCTTTTGATTTTCTAACTTCAGGTCTTTGCAAATGTCATTTTAATACTTCACTTTGTCTTCTGGAGCCGTGCTTTGAAATCTTCTGTTCAGGTCTTTACTTTATCATTTCTTCCATTCACTTTAGCTACTCTATGTTCAAGAGCAAGTTTCAGAGTCTCTTCTGATATCCATATTCATCTTTTCTTTCTTTCCTGTCTTTTTAATGACCGTTTGCTCTCTTCATTGATGTCATTCCCCTACTCATCTGGTCTTTGGTCATTAGTGTTCCATGTGTCAAATCTGTTCTTGAGATGGTCTCTAAATTCAAGTGAAATATACTCAAGGTTGTACTTTGGCTCTAGTGGACTTGTTTTAAGTTTCTTCAGTTTCAACTTGAGCTTGCATATGAACGATTGATGGTCTGTTCTGCAGTCAGCCCCTGGTCTTGTTCTGACTGATGATATTGAGTTTTTCCATCGCGTCTTCCACAGATGTAGTCAATTTGATTCCTGTGTATTTCATCTGGCAAGGTCCACGTGTATAGTCACCACTTATGTTTGTTGAAAAAGTTATTTGCAATTAATAAGTCATTGATCTTGCAAAATTCTATCATGTAATCCCTGGCATTGTTTCTATCACCAAGGCCATATTTTCCAGCTACTGATCCTTCCTCTTTGTTTCTAAGTTTCACATTCCAATCACCAGTAATTATCAATGCATCTTGATTGCATGTTAATGTTGGTGATTATAAAACCTGTTTTCCTTACTACATTATTGATTCCCCACCCCTCAATAAAGATTCTACTCTACACATCTTAACTTAAAAACAAGATGTTGTAACCTGGTATACAAAAGCTTATATTTTAGGATAATGTGAAAATTAAAATATGAGTTATTGTGGTAAATAGGGTAAGAATTAAGTAAATGTCTATAAAATGTCTTTTCTTGGGGACAGTTTTTTTAATCAGAAAGTTGAAGTTGAAACACTACTTTTCACAAACTAATAATGAAACTTATACATAGAAATTGGAACCACAGAATAGAAAACCACATAATTTTCATTTGGGTAAGATTTTTTCCTGCCTTTCTATGCCAAACTGAAATTATGTCTTAGGCAAAACCATGGTGATAAAAATAGTGATAGCTTAGATAATAGTTTTTAGCATATTCAAACACAAAAATATGAACATATTTTAATGCAGTTTATTAAAATAACACAACTTCAAATTAAAAATAGGTTTAAGAGGTATGAATCTGGTTCCATTTCCACTCTTCCTATTTTTTCTATTGCTACATTCAAGTCCTTACCCAATGCTACTGCAAAAATAATTTATTTCATCCATCTTTTTGACAACAGTACTCCACTGTCTACATAAAATATCATGTATTACTTTCCTACTTTTAAAAATATTTTAGGTCAGTAATTCCATACTTAATTTCTATGTCTTAAGTTAAGTATACATCTAGGGAAGCGATTGTTTAGTACCTAAGGAGGCTTTTATTTATGACAATTAACAGGGCCAATTCACCTTAGTTGAACTTTTCATTATGAAACAAATGGTAAATCTTCTGAATCTCTTTTCTTGATAGCACCACCTCAGGTGGTGTAGGGATTAATTCTCTGTGCTTTCTTGAATTATTAGGACAGAATGGCCTGGCAATTTGCTTTTATAAAGATTACAGCCAAGAATTCCCTATGAAGCAGTTCTACTCTTTAACACATGGGGATGCCATGAGTCGGAATTGATTCCATGGCAATTTTTGTTTTTTTTTATTCTTTTGGTATCAGTCAATGATTCTCAATGTTTTCTTATGGGGGGAGAGGGGCGCGTTATAGCTCTCTTTGAGTGTATCATGACAACTATCCACAGAAAAACACACAAATATATGGGGAGACAACATTTTGCATCTATTAAAGGGTTTACGAATCCTTGATACTGCTCCATGATATGTAATCACCCAGAGAATCTTTCTAGGTCTGAAGACCTATCTCTATTATAATACAATAACTAGCAACACAATTAATCTGGAATTCTCTCAGCACACCACAGACAACCCAAGATCTAATAATAGAGGATGAAAATAAATTTTCGACAACAGACCTTACCAGGTCTCCCAAACTTAGTAACATAAAAAGTACAGGGGAATATCAAAAGCTCTGTACACAGAAATGAGGGAGGAGAATTAAAGCAGGGTTGTATGTTGTCCAGGAAGTCAAAGACCTTTTTCTGCAATAGCAAATGACAGGTAGCTTTTAAGCATTCACTTTGGGGCATTAAGCAATGGGCCATAACTTTCACAATTGATGTACAAAACCAGTTTCTAAAAGTAAAAGTTTAAATCATATTTCCAAAGTACATTACTGTCCCACAAACTTTAAAACTAAAGTGTAAATCTTTTTTAAAAGTAGAAGTTGAAGTCACGTTTTTAAATATATTTTATAGTTTCAAGCAAATGTTTTCTACAAAGATGGTAAGAGCCTTTGAAAATGAACTTAACTACCCTTCATCCAATGTAAAAAAAAAAAAGTAATTTAAGTCACTTGATATCGTTCTTTATTAGCAATTTATCAAGAAAAAATAAGGAAAAAGATTAATATTTTTGAATTAATTTTTTTAATTAACAGGGCTTTATTTTTATTAGTATATAACATTGTAGCTCTAATCAAAAATCTTCAGTGTCTACCTATTGGTAAGAAGAGAAAATAAAAACTCTGCATATCATTTACTATGCTTCATAATCTAATCGCTGTCTACACGTCAAATATTATCCTGTCTATTTAAAAAAAAAAAAAAAAAGTTAGTAAAACAGACTTACCAAGAACGTTCTATTCTCTAATGCCTCTTTGACTTTGTATATTTTGTTCTTTTTTACCTAGAACAGGCTCCCTTGGCTTGCCCATGTACAAAATTTCCAATCATCTCTGATATTTCATGCAAAATGCATTCTGAAGCTTTCCTGACTCCCTTTGACTTACTTAGGGATTTCATACCCCATACATTTTTGTACCTTTTACCTATTCCTCAGTTTTCCCTTAATTCAATGAGCCTACCTTTTCCCTACAACTGTGACTTTAAATTTTTCTTTTTTGACTTTAAGCAATAGAACTCTTTTTCTAATGTAATCTTATATATATTAAGTACAGAAAATGGAGCCACCCTGACTGAAGCAGATATAGAAGGTCTAGACCCTTAACTTTTGCAAGTGGCCATTTGGCACCAATGTAGACACTCTAGTGCCCTAGATAATTTATTTTCAATACATCTGACCTTATGGTACCCTGTCCCATTTTACTTACTGTCAAGATTCTACGTAGGTAATTTTCTAGACTTAAAAATAATCAGACTTAAAAATAATCTGGCTAGCAGGTCCTAAAACAGCCTTCTCAACTTTATTCTACAATACTTGTAAGTCCCCCCAAACTGGAAAAACTGCTGATAATAATAAAAGACTCATGTGTCAGAATATGAGAAAATACACTAATATTAAGCCTTCTGGTACTCATGTGAGACAATTGATAGCTAACATATGTTTTGTCAAGTAACAATGAACAAAGTCAAAGAAATGAAGGAATATTTGGAGATATTTTATCTCCCCTCACCCTAGTTGCACTTTTGATTGTGAGACTCAAATGGTAAACTGAATCTCTCACCCAACATGCTTATACATTTTTTGTTATCCAGAGAAGTGTATTTCTTCCATGCCATTATTAATTCAAAAAACATTAAAACATAAAAAGTAAGAGTAGAATTAAAATTTTGTTAATGGCATTAAAGATCAGAATTAGCTTTATAAAATACCTAACTAGTAATATAACTTGGGAGAAATAAGTTAAAAATTCTTAAAAAAAAATACTGAAAAAAAATTTATTGAATTCCTTAGACATTGTTCTAAGAACTAGTAATAAACCAATGAGAAAAATAAATAAATAAAATTTCCCCCCATGAAGAACTTGAAGAAGATAAAGAAGTAAGCTCTGCAAGTATTTCGGGATACAGGATTCAAGGCACAGGACACAATCAAGGCAGCAGCTCTGAGGTGTGAATATGCCAGGCTTGTACAAAAACACTGAGAAGAACAATGTGGCTGAATTGAGTGAGAGGTCTGTGTAGGCTGTAGGAGCAGAGAGGGAAGGGAAAAAACACAAGGTGTTGTATGGGGCCTAGTAGATGGTTGTAATGATGTTGTATTTATACAGAAAAAAATGGGAACCAATGGAGTTTTTTTTAGCAGAGGAGTGATAGAATCTGACTTATAACCAGTTCACTTTGGCTGCTGTGTTGAAAAATAGATCGTAGGAGGATAAAACCAGCAAGGACAATTAGGAGGTTATTGAAATAACCCAAAAGAGAGGTGAAAGAGTAAAAAAGAGTGACAATAATGAAGATTACCAGATTCTGGAAATGTTCCAAAGGTAGAGGCTCTTATAATAATCAGACCTAGAGGTGTTGGTAGCTTGGACCATAGCAGTAACAGTGATCAAATTATTGATTTATTTTATAAATGGACCCAACAGAATATGTCTATAAATGGGCTATGTGTTGTGAGAGAACTAGAGGAATTAAGGAACACTTCAAGGTTTCTAATCTAAGCAATTGTTAAAATGGTATTCCCAAGAATTGGGAACACTGAGAATAAAGCAGATATGGTAAGACGTCCAAGGGGAGATAATGACTACGAAATTCCATAGATGGATCTTGAGTTCAGAAAAGTATTCTGGACTAGAAACACAAATTTAGGAATTGTTGGCATATATATTTGCAAGCCATCAGTATTTAAAGCCATGATTACTGCATGAAAAACTGAAATAATAACAGAAAATATGTTCAAAAATGTAGCTCATACATTTACAAGTCAGGAGAATGAAGACAAACAAAGCAGATTGAGAAGGAGCCAATGAGAGTGGTAGTTCTTAGGCCCAACTGGTGATAGAGAAAATGTTTCCAAGAAAGAAGAATGAATTAAATAAAATGCTACTAGATCAAGTAAGAAGAAGAGAGTCATCACAGGATTCACCAGAGGAATTAGCAATAAATATATCAAGGTCACTGTTGACCTTGACAAAAGCCATTTCTGTTACGTAGTTGGGGATAAAGCCTAATTGGTATCAGATTAGGACAGAATGGGAAGACAGAAGTGGAAACAGTGAATGTAGATTAGTATTCTGAGTAATTTTTTTTTTTTAAAGAAGGAAACAGAAAAATGGAGAATCAGCTAAAGGAAGAAATGGGGCCAAGATATATATTTTCAGATTAGGAGAAATGAAACATGGTTGTATACTAACGTGAATGATTCAGTAGAGAGGAAAAAACTAACAATGTAAAGAGGGGGAAATTGCTGGCACAATGGCCTTAAGCAGACAAAAGCAAGTGGTATCTACCACATAATTGGAGGTATTAGGCTGAATGGAAGGCCAGACAGTTCAAAATGTGTCAAAAGGGTAGGCAGAGTACATACGTAGAAATGCTAGTAGGTAAATCGGTGCAGTGACTGAATTTTCTGGAAGTTCTCAGTAAAGTGTCTCAGGACATTAAATGAAAGAAGATGGAGGGATTGGTACTGTAAATTCAAGAACAGAGAATATATGAAAGATTCACCTATGAGAGTGTGAAAATAACTGAAATAGGAAAATATATTATGATTGCTAAGTTTCAATAAGGGTCTTCTGAATGGGAATTGGATGAATGATAAAGATGGTTGGTTCAAATCATAAGTGAAAAAAGGGAAGATTGATGTGTCAAACCTAATACCAAAGTAAACATAAAAGATACTACAGAATGAAAGAAAAATAAGTAAATAAAAGCCATACACAAAGCAGAAGAAAATATAAAGAATTAAAAGGAACTAATTTGGCTGTGTGAAAAACT
This sequence comes from Loxodonta africana, assembly GCF_030014295.1. NCBI lineage: Eukaryota > Metazoa > Chordata > Mammalia > Proboscidea > Elephantidae > Loxodonta > Loxodonta africana. Next base: position 53,416,181 of record NC_087346.1, on the reverse strand, counting down.
TTCTAAGCGTAATGAAAAGGTAAAAAATAATAATAGATTTTATTAAATAAAAATGCAAAATAGTTACAGGGGAAACGTCATAAATAAATTAAAAGACAATTTCTAAGCTAGGAAGTATTAGTGGTGATGTTAATATTCAAATACATGGAACTTGGTCTAAGACTGTATCTTAAATCAACGTATCAACAGCATAAGTTGGTATTCCAAGATCAATATCTTTAATAAATGGGAAAAACAAAATATTAACATAAACAAAGTGAAACCTACTGATTAAAAAAAAAAATGATGGAGGGGGCAAAAACATAAAAGATAAGAAATGATTTTTTAAATACTGCATTTATAGATATATCTATTGCTGTCGAGTCCATTCTGACTCATAGCAACCCCTATAGGACAGAGCAGAACTGCCCAACAGAGTATCCAAGGAACGCCTGGTAAATTTGAACTGCCGACCTTTGGGTTAGCAACTATAGCGCTTAACCACTATGCACCAGGGTGCAGAGGAGATTAAAAATAATAAATTAAAATGTAACTTTATACAACATATTTTAATATCTCAATAAATAAATATTTGCAATATATAATTTACTAAAATTCACAGCAAAGTAGGCAACCAAAAAAGATTAATAATCATTTAAGGAATATGGAAAGGTATCAAAGTATTACCGTGGTATAAAGAATTTCTGGAAAAAAATTCAGAAATATTCACTAAATGTCTTAAAATATCCAAGTTCTGGTTCTGTTAACTTAAAACTACTCTAAAAAATAAAGACTTGTGCGGGAAAGGTACACATCAGGGTTGTATCCTTTCACCATGCTTATTCAGACTTTATGCTGAGCAAATAATCCAAGATACTGGACTATATGAAGAGGAAAGGGGCATAAGGATTGGAGGAAGACTCATTAACAGCCTACGTTATGCAGATGACACAACCTCGCTTGCTGAAAGTGAAGAGGACTTGAAGCACTTACTGATGAAGACCAAAGACTACAGCCTTCAGTATGGATTACATCTTAACATAAAGGAAACAAAAATCTTCACAACTGGACCAATAAGCAACATCATGATAAATGGAAAAAAGGTTGAAGTTGTCAAGGACTTCATTTTACTTAGATCTACAAGCAATGCCCACGGAAGTAGTGGTAAAGACATCAAACGACGTATTGCAATGGGCAAATCTGCTGCAAAAGATCTCTTTAAAGTGTTGAAAACCAAAGATGTCACTTTCAGGATTAAGGTGCACCTGACCCAAGCCATGATGTTTTCAATTGCTTCACATGCATGCAAAAGCTGGACAATAAATAAGGAAGACCAAAGAAGAACTGACATCTTTGAATTATGGTGTTGGAGAAAAATATTGAATATACCATGGACTGCCAAAAGAACAAACAAATCTGTCTTAGAAGAAGTACAGCCAGAATACTTCTTAGAAGCAAGGATGGTGAGACTTCATCTCTTATATTCTGGACATGTTATCAGGAGGGGCCAGTCCCTGGAGAAGGACACCATGTTTGGTAGAGGATCAGCAAAAAAGAGGAAGACCCTCAACGAGATGAACTGACACAGTGGCTGCAACAACGGGCTCAAGCATAACAACGACCATGAGGATGGCATGTAGGACCAGGCAATATCTCATTCTGTTGTACACCCAGTCTCTATGAGTTGGAACTGACTCCACGGGACCTAACGACAACAACAAAAAAGTCTACTTGAATTTTTTTTAAAAAGGCATTTTTGAAACAAAAAGTTTTAAAAATTTTCAAGATCATTTTTACCAATAATACTAATTCTATGAATTATTCTTTATGGCATAATCAAACCTGGGGACAAAGGTCAGTTAGGAAACTATTATCATAGGGCTATTCGTAATAGTAAAAAAAAAATTGAGAACAATAGGGAACTTGTTAAATATTCTATGGTATACCCATTCAATAAAGTAGCTTGCTACATTTCAAAATTATATTTTCAAAGAATATGCAATGATGAGAAAACATTTTTGCTATAATTTTGGTGAAGCTATATTACATATGTGCTGATGTATTATCTTTTTTCCATAGTACAAAATTATTCCATTCTGTAAATTCTAAACAAATTATACCTACTAATGAACACTTCGTAATCTCCCAGTGGAATCTACTATTAAAATTATTTTTTAAATGATTTTTAAAAATACATTCTTTTAACAAACTTTCATTTAATTTTTGGTAGATTTTTTTTTCCATAGAAAAATATATTTATAAATTTCTGGAATATTTTAGAAAAAAAGGAATATTTAGACATAAGTTAAAATGAAATTGAACTAAATTTTTTGCACCTTTTTAAAATTTCCATCTTGATGGGAAACTTATCAGTCCAAAAATATAATCTGAAGTCTGAACTCAAACCTAGAGGGAAAATTTTAGTCAACAGAATTTCGAAGTAATAGAAAGGAAATAACTCAAAAGAAATTATGAATACTATCTCATACATACATACACACATGTATCAATATCTGGGTTATAACATTATAATCAAATAAATGTATTTATAAAATACAGCTGATTTTTAGTTAATGGCTAATTATCCACAAATAAGTCCTAGTGGCCTCAATTTTAAAATGTAGATACAAAAATAAGTAAAAAAAAAAAAATAAACATACAATGTGATTTCAATTCGCTGTGTATCATTGATTTATGTATTTTAATAATTTACCTGTTTTTTTAATCTAATCAATTCCGCTACTTCTACATAAATATAAAATATTAACTTCTGAAAATTATTCCCAATTGATATTTCCCAACATTTTTTCTATATGACCTGCAATAGTTAAAAACTATATTTAAAAATAAACTTGTATTATTGAATGTCAAATAATTTCAGCAGAGTTTTTTTTAAGAGAAATGTATTTAAAATTTTCTATAATACTTAAATGAAGGATTTTATCAAATTAAATTCATTGAAGTTTCTTCTAATTTTTTTTTTTTGGAACTGGAGATATTTATTTAATGTATTTAAAAATAATTTATTCACTCCTGTATGTCAGATATTAGGGTAGGTGCTAGAGTTGGAAGTCAGACTGGGACAAGCTATGCTGCAGTAACAAACAATCCCCAAATTTTGCTTAAGGCAAAAAAAAAATCTCTCACTCATACTACATGTCAAATATGTGTTGTTGGGTCTGTCAAGGACTCAAGCTGATAAAGTTATTCTCATATAATAATTGGCAATTTCAAGTCCCAGGAAATTAATGTGAAGTCTTATCTAAGCCTTAAAATGCATGTATTTGGTTAAAAGACTTACTCAAGAAGAGAATGTGGATAAATCAATTAAAATTGATGATATTTTATGTGTGTGTGTATGTTTACATCTAAATCTATTTTTCTCATTGAGAACTAAGTCAATGAGTAAATTTTTATTTTCAGATAAGATTAGCAATTTATAAGACAATCATCCTAGAATTTTCCATTTTGTTAATTTATTCAATAAACATTTGTTGATATACTACTATGTACCAGCTTCTGTGGTTGAAACCCTAACAATATAAAATTAAATAAGTCCCCGCCCTCATGGAGCTCAGATTAGAATCCATAAGTGAGTTCTCGTGGGTTAATAAACCTAAAATTGTATGCATACTTTTTTGTTATGGGCACACATACATTTTCCTCAAGAAAAAGATATCACAAAGTAAAATGGATAAAATTAGATTTAATGGCATTTGTTAGCTGCAGGTACCACTAAATTCAGTTAAAAAAGGAGAGAAATATTGTTCAGCTAAAGATTTAATATGATCATGAGATATGCCATTTTCAGGAATGACTTTGGTTGAACTCTGAATTCTTTAAAGAAACCCAAAGATTGTGAACCTAAAATAAATATTCTAATTTGTATCCCACAAATAAATAAACAATTCTGAGACCACCTAAATACAACTCAGCTACCTGCTTCAGGAAATACTTGATCCCAGAAGAGATTATGAAGAGGCAAAATAACAAAGTTATCAAGACTAGCAGCTTTCTGATCAATGCTTGCTTCAAGACCTTGACCTCACTGTGCCCACCAATCCAAAGTTAATAAGTCATAAACTTTGTCCAATCTCAACCAGTTCTCCACTTTGGTTTGCATTCAGTATTAACTCAAATTAATTACTGTAAGTCACTATAAAATATTTCATTTTTAATACTGTGGATGGGAGTAAGATACCTATTTCACCCTTAATCTCAAAAGAGTTATAAAGGTCTATTGTGAACACAATTTCCGAAAACTTGCAGGCTAATTTACCTTCTTCTTACTATCAAAAAGTCCACAGCTTAAAAGAGACCTTTATTCACTATGAATCTAAATTACAGCATCCAAATTTACCAAAAGAAAAGAATATTTGATTTGACTAGATCCACAGGAAATTATTCTGAGACTGCTAATAAATTCATGATTTCAACTGATACTTGAGGATCTCAATTTATGTATGTGAACAAGTAAATTTTATAAATTGCAAAAATTTAAATAAATCATATGTTGTAGAGCTTATTTATAGATAAATTGTTAAATTTAAATAATTCTAAAAATGTCAGAGTTTATCTTCAAACATGTCTTCCTTAGCCAAAGGATTTTGATCGGTCAGTAATACGAATTAAAAATATGGTAAGGACTTTAATGTAGACATTTTTAGTACTTTCTGGAAATCATTCTATTCTTGTGTCATTGATAAGAGAGAATTATCATTTACAAACCTCATATGTTGCCGGGCCAGGAGTTGTCTCTTTGGAATCTTCAAAACGCTTTGATGTTTTAACAAATAAGGGTATGGTGTAAGATTTCTTTAAAATAGGATTGTATGTTGCAGGCCCTAATAGAAAACAAAAGTAAAAACAATAAATAAAATACATTTAGAATCATTGATTGTGGTCACACACATATTACTCTCAGGTTCATGCTCTTAATGAATAAATTCTGCAACAAACAAGCTTGTACCCATTCCTGAATGCTGAAATTCATTCAGTTTAGGGCTCTGAAATACAGTAAGTATAAAATAGTGACATCTGTTTACTCAGTAATTAAATGCAGCACAACAGTAATTTCAAAAAAAGAAAACAGTGACCCTTCAAGATAAATATACATCACAAAAAAAAAGATACCTAGTACTTTTATTTCCTAAACATTCATTTGTATGTTCACTAGGAGGTAGTGCTTGAACTGCATTTGGAAACCTGAACAGGATTTAAAGAAGCAGAAAGGTTTAACAGCCTTCTGGGCACTAAACATGATAGAACTCAAAGCACAAAGATAGAATTTACATGAAGAAATTGGAGGCAGTAAACAGATTGGTTGAATGGAAGAGGGCCTAACCTGAAATAAGGATTTTGTACATAGGCCAATGATTTTCAAATTGTATTCTATAATGCCCAAAATTCCATGGAACTGCCCAGGGTATCTAGTGGAGGTTAAACTCAAGAAGGCTCTTGAATTACTTTCTTCTGAAACAGCTCTAGACTTAACCTGTTTTATTTGTTTGGGTATCATTTTTATTTAACAAAACTCTTTTTTTATTTAAATAAGAAAAGTTTTATGAAACCACTGCCATGATCAAGTAGGTAGCTCTTAAAGATTTCAGACTGAAAAAGATTCATGAAGAAAATAAACTCTGGCAATACTGGGTGGGATGGTGTGATGCTTAATTTTATGTGTCAACTTGGCTAGGCTATGATGACCAGTTGTTTGTTCAAACATTAGCCTAGATGTGGTTATAAAGGTATTTACATGTGATTAATATTTAAATCAGTTGACCTTAAGTAAAGCAGATTATCCTCCACAATGTTAGTGGGCCTCATCCAGTCAGTTCGAAATCTAAGAGCAAAAACTGAAGTTTCCTGAGGAAGAAGGATTCTGCTTCAAGACTATAAATAGACGTCTTGCTGGAATTTCCAGCCTATTGCCTGGCCTACCAATTTCAAACACAAGACTTGCAGAGTTTCCAGACTGTTGCCTGAATTTTGAGCTTGGCTGCCCCTACAATGAAATACATCTCCGTCTCTCTCTCTCTCTCTTATTGGTTCTGTTTCTTTGAGGAACACTGACTAAGACAGACGGGATGATTTTAAGCTGATCTGATTCAGAGGCACTCTGATAAGGATTTTACCAACATTATTAAGGGAAACGAAGAGCAACTCAGAACATTTTCTAAATGATGTAACGGGCACTTAGTATGGATAGTGATTGGAAGGAGATAAAATAGTGGCTGTGAAAAAGGTGACAGAAAAAAGGAAACAAAGAAGAAAGATGTCATCTAGAGAACATCACAAGCTTGGTTTTGAACCAGTAATGTTTGAAAAAAATGGCAGGATATCCAAAAAGAAATGTCTGGAGTACAATTGGAGATGCATGCCTGAAGCTCAAGTGAGAACATGGGCCTGGAGAAAAGGAATGGAGTTACTTAGAAGCAACAGTCGAGGCTTCTCTAAGTGAAACAGCACACTGAGAGAAAACTAAATAGTTGAGGACTGAAAGTGGGGGCTACATATAGAAAAGAAGGAGAAGACTCAAATAGTCTAGTGAGTAGAATCTGGTTAGTACAACTTCACCAAGAGAAAATAGGGAAAGGTTATTTTTTCCCCCATTCACATTTTAACCAATACTTACTGAATGGGTATTACATGACAAGCATTGTTTTTCAAGAGGGTGTTTGAGGTCTACTATATCAAATGTTTCAAGGGGAGAGAAGACTTCTCAGAGAGGTCACTATAAAGCATGTAGAATATAACTGTAGAAGTGTGGGGATCAATGAAACTGAATCAGAAGGCATTAAAGAGCTACTGTGTGGGGAGAGAAAATAGAAATTTAGGCATAAAATATTGACAATGAGCATAGTAAACATGAACTAGTAGATCAGACATAAAGGTATTAGTAAAATACAAAATTAATGCCTCTGCATCTTCCTAGTATACACACAATTCAAAACCACTTATTTGAAAAACAGATTCCTCTTGATATTTTAAAATCTAACTTTTTTTTAGAATCGATAGGTTCAATAAGAAACATATTTAATCATTTAGCTTCATTAAAATAGGGCATTTCAAATTTTAAAATAAAAAATGGCACTAACTGTAGCTCAATCATTCTAATGTCAATTCAATTACTAGTATAGATATTCAAAGTTATAAAGCCTTTGTGGGAAGCTAATGTGTTCTGCTCAACCAAATGACAAGTGTTGTAGCGAATCTCTTCTATTATAAAACAAGAGCATGCATGACTTTGAAATAATATAGATATAATTTATATTTACACTGCAGAGAAAAATGCACACATATATAATAGATTTCCAGGTATCCTTTCATACATAAACTAAAGTATTCCTGGGAAAATGTGTCAGTTACTGCAGTATCCAAAGAAGAACACTAACATTAGGAACTGCGTGCCTAATTCCACAGTCAGCCTCCCTGGAAATCGCAAGTTTAACCATAAAGATTTATAAAGGTTAATGCAACAGGTAAAGCTATTATCCAAACCCTATCGTAACGGTAAATTCATTTTCAATTATGAAGAAATATAGCCTATCCCTGCCCTTACCATCGTGCTACAGAAACTGATAAATATTTACACTCATGGTGATAGCTCATTAAAACAGAAAAAATTATTCAAATGTAGTGGATTTCCTTGTATTGGAGTTCCTTTGAGAAGTGTTAAGTGAAGCAAAACTTCTTTTAATATGCATCTTGCTGCATTTTATCACAGCCTGTTTTAAGCTACAGAGCATTAAAAAAAAGGTTTATTGCATTTTTATCTTAAAATATATTTTCAATTACTTAGCTACTACTCATATGATACAGGATGATACAGGTCAAAGACTGACATTGCTTCACCAGTTTTGCTTCACAGCTGGATTGTGTGGAAACTATCTTCTATTTATTTACCAAAATGCCACATTTTAATCACAGGTCACGGAAGAAGAAACTTCTCATTCCAAATCAAACACCTATGAAAAGTCTGACTGAATCAAGACTAGTTTATAACGGGAAATTCAAGAGCAAGTGATTCTTATAATTACATATTTTCCAGCCCTATGCCAACTCACTCTCTATGAAATGTCAGCCAATGCTACAGGGCAAACATGGAAGAGAACAGGAACAATGAGTAATTTAAAATAAAAATCTGTGCAACTGGCCCTTTGATATGACCATATTGATACATCACAGCAGACTCAGAAATAACTGCTTCTAGAAATAGAGCTATAAAATCTCATGTAAAGGCTGTCTTCATAATGAGCTAAAATTTATGAATCATGTAGTCATTTTTGGTAATGAATACTGGGTCCTTTTTTCACGTGAAGGTGATAGAAGTCTACTGAAAAGTACATATCCCACAAGTGAGCGTATCTTTAGGAATTAAAAAGCATTTAGGAAAGTGTTTGTTGAAATAGGCTGCATGGCTTTAAAATGTTATTTAGAGAGTTTAGAATTTTATGGAACACATTTCCTCACACTGATTTTATTTCTCAGCTTTACAAATGAAGTAACAGCAAAGACAAAAGACTAGTACACATGGAAGTATTATCATCAATGTCAGAGCCACATTTAGGTTTAATGCCCTTCTACTGCTTCTAAGACTCGATTTGATTTAAATGGCACTTCAGATTACGACCACAGAACTGCGCAGTCTATTAAATTGAGATTAAAAGTGATGGGAAACCACACAGAATCAGAATGCTGCATAAACTTTTAACCAAAATTTCCATGTATGGTTTACCATCCAGTTAACTTCTCTATCCAGAAACAAAATAGGTATTACACGATTTAAGAAATAAGACTTTAAATATTTAAGGATGATATCCTAAAGTTGCTGTAGACTGTCTAGGAATATTGCCAATGCGGTGCCTAAGAAATGGACAGTTACAATGTGCTTCACCTTAAGTAGACTGAGAAACACATTTATTAGCATATACCTAAACCATGCACCTGCTAAAACGTGTGTTCCTGGCACTGATTAACCTATAGGTTGTCACTGTTATGACACACAAATACAAAAATCACATGGATTTGACTTGACTGAAATATCTCTTCAGACAGCAATGTCTGTTTATCTGTGTACCTCTAAGCACATACTTATAAAAATGTGGATCCATAAGCCCTGTCAAATGAAGGCTTTGAACTGCTGCTATAAAAAGATACTCTCACTCTCTGATAGCATAAGTATGTTGTACAAATTTGAATGACTTCCCCAGTGCTGTAAATATAACATACTTTCCGCTTGAATTATAGGAGCCAAGTGGAAGGAAGATTGATCACTTTTCACCTAAAACCACTTTGAGGTAGGCAGAATATAAATATGTAACACATGAGTGATTTTTATTAATGAATGAACAAAGTTCTCAAATAATCAACAACATATGAAATGGTCTTAAGGTAGATAAAAAAAAATTTTTTTTTTTTTTTTTATACCTCACCAAAAACCCATCCTTGTTGAGTTGATTCCCACTCATTGTGACACCATGTGTTACAGAGTAGAACTGTGCGCCATAGGGTTTTCTTGGCTGTAATCCTTACAGAAGGAGACAGATACCTGGCATTTGGCCTGGAATATTAGTTTCTTCTCATAACTGAATTTTGCTTCTTATAGTTCACTGTTCTTATTTCAGGGCTTGGGACCAGGACGCTAAGAAAATTATTTAGGCAAAAAAAAGTAGAGTAAGTCTCAGCATATACTCCAGCTTCTCTTTGATCACTTTCACATGAAAAAAGGACCCAGTGTTCAGAACCAAGAATGACTACATTCTTCTCAAATTTTAGCTCATTATGAAGACAGCGATTATTTGCATGAGCCTTTATAGCTTTATTTCTGGAAGCAGTTATTTCTGAGTCTGCTGTGATGTACTGAAGTGGTCATATCAAAGGGCCAGATGCATAGATCTTTATTTTAAATTACTCATTGTTCCTGTTCTCTTCCATACAGATGTCACAATTCTAAAAAGCAAATTCTCTTCAAATTTCCATGTTGCCACTTATGAGTTGTTAAGGCTGCCACACACTGCTACTTTGCGATAATACACTCATGTAATAAACAACAGTTGGAAAAAAAAAAAAAAACCTAGGGTTAAATGGTTTTTTCCTAGAATCCAAATCGACTTAAATCCCATCTTTTGGCAAAGGCTGCCTCTCTGTGGCAGAAAGTAATATGTCATGTTCTCTGAGGAACAGTTTTCTCACCTTTTTTTTTTTTTTAAACTGGTAGAATAAAAAACTCATTGCTCTGGAGTAGGTTCTGACTCATAGCGCCCCATAGGACAGAGTAGAACTGCCTCATAGGGCTTCCAAGGAGCCCCTGGTGGATTTGAACTGCTGCTCTTAACCACTGTCACCAGGACTCCAAACTGGTAGACTAGATCTGTTTGATATTAAAAATATATAGATTTAAATACAGCATTTTTACCACCTCCTTCAGGATCTCATTTTTGGCTTCATGTTAGGAAAGGTTTTTGAATCCCAAGGAACAAGTCTCACTCACTCACCTAGGCATGCATATGTAACAAGAGGTAAAAATGGTATTTCTACAAGTAACAGAAATCAAGTAGAGTACAATTTCTCAAACACTACGGTCATGTTTGCTTTCTCTTTTGAAGGCTGAAATCATTACTCACTTTACAATGAGTTGCCTTGCTGGTCAGAAAGACACTTATTAGTAGGCATCATGTTGTGGTTGTTAGTTTCACGGCAACCCCATGTGTGCAGAGTAGAACTGCTCCACAGGGTTTTCAATGGCTGTGATCTTTTGGAAGCAGATTGCCAGGCCTATCTTCCCAAGTGCCTCTGGGTGGGTTTGAACTGCCAATCTTTCAGCCAGTAGTCAAGCACTTAACCGTTAGCACCACTCCAGGCTACATCATACCTACCAGAAAGCAGCTGTTATCATAATTTTCTGAATGAATTACTTATAGATACTGAGTGTGTCATAAGATGATGCCAACCATTTACTTAAAGTACAATAATACAGGGATATATTATATTTCAAACACTGAGAGTGAAGAAGCAAATGTTAAATGGGTATCTTTAAAAAACATTAAGTTAATTGTTGTTTCTCCAATGACCGTTTTTAGTAAAAATAAAATTAGGCTCAAAAGCCTTACAAGATTTATGTAGGAAGGAAATATAGTTTCTATTTTTTTTTTAATTAAAATTTTTATACTTTTAACCACTGACAGCTGAAAGATTAATATTTGCACACTTGTAGCTGAAAAGAACAAAACATCTCTGCACCATCAGCCTGTGACTTGTTGTATCTCAAAAATAAAAGATTTATTTAAAAGATAAATTACATTTACTTTCTCTATAACGTAACATGACGCCTTATCAGAAACAGTAATCTAAATATCTAAAGGGTCATAGTAAACATGTCTAATAACCAATATTAAGCTGCTTTCTTCCCAACCTTGGCTATACCTGCCCCTCCCCCCCAAAAAGGAAAAAACACAGAGAAACTGTGCAGATCTCTTTTTCATTGTTTTAATGAAGGTCAAAAGCCTTTGAGATGAAGTATACCCATAAAAACACTAAAGTTGCCTATAAAAATTTCTGATCAAGAAGCTTATTATAAATCCCGGTTGATAATTATTGCAATGTTCCCCTCCCCTTTATTTATTTTTAATAATGTCCGAGGGGGGGGCATGGGGAGGAGACATATTTGGTCTCTGCTTCAGCAAATACTAAAATCTATTTATATGCAAATAAGCTATCCATTATCAGTATGAGAAGAGACTTGGGCATAAAGAGAGAAATAAATTATCACTAGAAACCATTAACGAAATCTATTTCAAAACATAACATTTTACAAGAGCCCTCGCTCATGTAATATTTGTTTAAGCCTTGAGGGGAAATAGTGAGTTCTACACTACAATGAGACCGGATACTACATTAGTTCCCATGCCAATCTGCTTTATAAAATGCATTTATCCTTTCCTTAGAAATGACTTGATAATTTAACCCCAATGAGTCTTTTTAGGGGACTTCATCACTGAAGTTGAGTCCTATGTGTTTGCCATATACTTGCCAGACTTCGCGGGGGCGGGGAGGAGTCTTAATTTCTGAAGGAATCACTCTGTTAGAATAATTGTTATTCCCTTATGTTAAAAAAAATTAACATATATTTTTGTACTTTAATAGTAGTAATTTATCATTAAAATAAATGAGTTTTTAAGAATAAAGAATATGAGTCATTATGGAATAAGATGGATTTTTATGGGGAAAAATAAAATAAGCTCTAATCGATTAAAAAAAAATGGTTGCTGTCCAGTGGATTCTGATTCATAGTAACAATATAAATGGGGTAGAACTGTATTACAGAGTTTCCAAGGCATGGCTGGTGGATTCAAACTGCCGACCTTTTGTGTAGCAGCCATAGCTCATGGGAGTGCTTAACCACTGTACTACCAGGGTTGTGCTCTAATCAGTGGAGACTTTAAAATAATTTCACAGTCTCTCCCCATTTTCCCTCTGGGTTTCTTGTTTTATTCTTCTTGAATTCAAAAATTCCTTGTTTAGTACAGATTGGAGTCTCCATGAATTTTAGACATTGTAGATACCTTCTTTCTTCTGTCATCTATTTAACTTTGCTTGATTTATATAATCAAGCTCAAACTTTTTTTTTTGTCTTACAGTTTTTAATTCTAAAGTTTTTAATAAGAAGGCTTCCTCTACTTTTTAGGTTAAAACCGTATTCTCTATTTTCTTCTGTTGCCTTTATGGTTTATCTTTTAGTTTGTCTTTAACCCATGTGGATTCCATCTTTGCACGTGATATTTTGTAATGATTTAACCTTATTTTTCTTTAGTGTGTCAGTTTTCCCAATATGTCCTACTAAATAATTTTTCCTTTACCCTGTGACTTGTATAATAAATTCTCTTCGTATATACATGGGTCTGTCTTTGGGACTTTTACTCAGTTCCAGTATCTGTCTTTTTTTTGTACCAAAACCACAATGTTTTTATTAATATAGTCTTGCAATAAAAAAACCCAACCAAACTCACTGCTGTTGAGTCGATTCCAACTCATAGCCACCCTATAGGACAGAGTAGAACTGCCTGATAGAGTTTCCAACGAGCGCCTGGCGGAGCCGAACTGCCGACCTCTTGGTTAACAGCTGTAGTACTTAACCACTATGCCACCAGGGCTTCCCTCTATTAAAGTACTTCTTTAAAAAGCACAGTATGGAAAAATATAAGCACCTTCAAATGCACTGCTCCCGAAACACTTCTTATTGCTGTCCCTGTTTAGTTATCTTTGTCCATAGGTGCCTAAGCAGTTTAGGGTGCAATATTTTTCTACACATCACCCCCTACCATGCTTCATATTGGATATTAAGAGAAAAGAACACACGAATGTGAGGATGAGGTATTCTAGTGGGAAGAAAGTCAACTGTTCTACTCATTCATTTCTAGAGTAAAGCCAGCTAATCAACAAAGTCTTGTCTCTGCAAACACAGAGCTGCAAGTCAGAAATGTCATTAGAAGAGAGAACAAGTAAAGAATAGTACCACTTATGTAACAACAGCTTGTTACCCTTTGCCGTGGAGTCAATTTTGACTTATAGCGACCGTATAGGATAGAGTAGAACTGCCCCCATAGGGTTTCCAAGGAGTGCCTGGTGGATTTAAACTGCCAACCTTTTGGTTAGCACCCATAGCTCTTAACCACTATGCCACCAGGGTAGCAACAAAGAGCACCCAAAATAGAAAGGTATTTAGTCTTTTTCTTTTTTTTTCTTATATACTAATGGACACCAAGGTTCACCTGGTGTATGAAAGCTAAAAGCATTAAAGATAAAGACCAAAATAAATAGAAAAACTGAACAGTTATGGATTGAATTGTGTCCCCCAAAAATATGTGTTGTAGACCCTAACCCCTATACTTGTGAGTGTAATTCCATTTAAGAATAGGGATTTCTTTGTTATGTTATGATGCCCTATCAGTGGAAGATGTGTTTTAAGCCAATTGCCTTTGAGATATAAACTGAGCAGATTAGGCACAGAGAAGCAAGCAGAAATGGGGGAAGAGAGATGCCACAATACATGAAGATCACCAAAGAATCAAGTTTAAAAGAGCAAGGACCTTCCCTTACTTCTGACAGAGAGAAAACATCTTCCTCTACAACTAGCATCCTGAATTCAGGCTTCTAGCCTTCTAAACTAAGAGAAAATAAATTTCTGTTTGTTAAAGCCATGTACTCGTGATATTTCTGCTATAACGGCACTAGATAACTAAGACATGACCCTAAAGGAAAAAGAGATAGTTTAGGGAAAAATTGAACATAAAAAATTAAATACACAATATGCTAAAGTACATTCACTATAATATTGCATCTATAAAACAAAGAACAGAGAACAAGAATGAATGCATGTTAAGAGCTTGTAATTATTGATAAGGAAAATTCAACAAGACAAAAAAATAGCTTCAAAAAAACTTAGGATTTAGAGCAAATAGACAAAAAAGAGAGAGAAAATATGACAGAAAGATAGACATTTTAAAAATGTCATTCTGGTAGGTACAAAATCCAGAGTCTCCAGAAAGAGAAAATGGTAAATAAAATTATGAAAGAAATAATAGAGGGCACAAAAAGCAGGCAGAATTCTTCAAATGTTGTGGCCAGTTGCTGTTGAGGAGGGTCACAGTGATCTTACGTATAACAGAACTTAATGTTGCCCAGTCTTGTGCCATCTTCATGATCATTGATGTGTTTGAGTCTATTGTGTGGCACTGAGTCAATCCCTTCATTAAGAGTTTCCCTTTTTTTCACAGACCCTCTACTTTTCAAACATGATGTACTTTTCTAGATTGGTCATTCCTGATGACATGTCCAAAGTAACTAAGAGGATGGTTTTGCTCCCCTCACTTCTAAGGAGTATTCTTGTATTTATTCTAAGACTTGTTCTAAATTTATTTGAAGATTTGTTTATTCTCCTGGAAGTCCATAGTATATTCACTATTCTACACCAACACCACAGTACCAGCGTTATCAATACTTCTGTCTTCTTTTTTTCATTGTGTAGCTTTCTCATGTACATGAGATGATTGAACAGACCATGGCTTGGGTCAGGCTCACCTTAGTCAGCAAAGTGACATCTTAGGCTTTTTAAAACTTTAAAGAGGTCTTTTATAGCAGATTTGCCCAATGTAATTTGATCTTTTGACTGCTACTTACATGGACACTGATTGTTGATTCAAGTAACATGAAATCCTTGACAACTTCAATTTCTTTTCCATTTATCATGTTGTTTACTGGTTGAGTTGTGAGGATTTTCATTTTCTTCACATTCAGATGTAACCCAGACTAAAGGCTGTAGTCTTTGACCTTCATCAATAAATGCTTTCAGTTGCCTTCATTTTTAGCAAGCAAGGTTGTGTCACCAGCATATCACAGGTTATTAATGTCACATTATTCTTCATATAGTGCAGTTTTTCAGATTATTTGTTAAGCGTACAGGTTGAATAAGTAAGGTGAAAGGATATAACATTACCCCACACCTTTTCAATTCTGAACTACACAGTATCTGCTTGTTCTGTTCAGACGACTACCTCTTGATCCACGTACAGGTTCCTCATGAGTAAATTAAGTGTTCTGGAATTCCCATTCCTTCTAATATTACACATAATCCGTATGATCCACATAGTTGAATGCCTCTGTGTGGTCGATAAAATACAAGTTAAACATTTTTTTTGGTATTCTCTGCTTTCAGCCAAGATCCATCTGATATTAGCAATAACATCCCCATTTCACATCCTGTTCTGAATCTCACTTGAACTTCTGGCAGTTTTCTGTTGATATATGGCTGCAGTCTTCAAGTGTAAAAGGCTTAAGTTACTGAGTACAGCCACTGGAACAGACACCCAGCTATGGGTACATCATTGTGAAATTGTAGAATAGTGAGCATAAAAAGAAAATCATAAACACTTTCACAGAATTGAAGAAAAGTGACCTATAAAGGAACAAGATTCAAAATGCCACCTGACCTTATTTGCATTAGCAAAACTGAATACTAGAAGATAACAAAATCAGACATCTTAAGAGAAAAATGAAGACATTTTAAAATAGTAAGTCCTGTCACTGCCTCACTAAGACAAAAGTCCAGAACTAATATGCATCAGTCTTAGAGGAAAGCCAATTCAGACTAAACTAGTAGAACAATGGAGCTCCAGGAAAGAAGTCTCCAGTTTAAATTTTTTATTAAAAAAAAAAAAGGCGGGGGAGAAGGGTGATTGAAAACTTTGGAAAAACTGACAATCAACTCAAGAAAAAAAAAGGTTTTATTCCAGATAAGCTTACAAGAAAGTAACAACTTAAATATGAAACTAATCAAACTGTGGCAAAATTTAAACAACTAATAGAATGCTAAAGAGAAAATCCATGTAAATTTTTTATGCCAAGAATAATCCACATTGAGAGACCCAAAGATCACGGCATTGGAACTACAGGAAGAAAATTAACCCTTGCATTCTCCTTGCCTCGACACTGAGTAGTTAAAAAAAAAAAAAGTCTTTAGGAAGGAGAAGGAATGAAGCAAAAGTCTGTCTTATCTGCAAGCTCTTCTGCACAATTTGGTTTGTTATGTGCATGCATTACACACACACATAATAAATAACTACAATATACATGCAATATACCTGTGTTCCCAGATGTCTCCTCCAATAGTTTCTTCTCATTCGATCTGCTGTGATGCTTCATAAGGTTGGTAATAAGTGTGAAAAAACATGTATATCAAAAATGAAAATGATAGTTAAGCATTGTTCCCACTTCTGTGGCTTCTGTTTCTAAAACTATATTCTGCAGAGATAGAAATAGTTTTGAAAAGACAGGTATTAGGCTCAGGCTGAAATATCTGAGTTTTTAAATGTACTGAAATTCACAAAGTCGTCAGAAGGAATATGTGAAAATTAGATAATTATTTACAGCTTGGTTTCTATAGTAAAATATTACCGAAAGGTAAAATTGTTTAAATTAATATATTAGGCATATACTGTATGTGTGTGCATTTATACAATAATGGGGAGTCTATTTCATGCTTCTGTATTAATTTTGTAGTAATCTTTTTAAATATTTATGATCCTTAATAAAACCATTTGGAAATTAAAATGAAGTATCTTTTTAAAGAGCGTGATTGTCTATAAGTAATTTTCCAGCATGAATTATGTGTGTCTCAGTGAAAAGGTAATATGTTTGCTATATGAGCAGGCTATGGACAGGCAAATATAACAATCTCTATTATATCATTGGGTGGGGCCCGGGCGATGCAGTGGTTAAGAGCTACAGACTGCTATGTCTAACCAAAAGGTTGGCAGTTCAAATCCACCAGCCACTTCTTGGAAGCCCTATGGGGCAGTTCTACTCTGTCCTATAGGGTCGCCCTGAGTCAGAATCGATTCAATGGCAAATGGGTTTTTTAATAATGATGTCATTTATAGACACATACACAAAATTGAAACCCTAGCTTTTCTAAGCTTTGACACAATACCTGCCCATCAGGTTCATTCTGAAAAATTAAAGTTTTCATGAATAGTTATATACAATGTAAGGTGCCCTGTGATCAAATAAATTTGGGAATAGTTAAATTAAACAAGGTTAAAAATGTTTCTTGATTGCAGATCTTCTCAGAGCCTTTTATGTGCTAATTCACACATAAAAAACCAATTCAGTGTATGCATTTCCAAAACACCTTTGACCATGGACTTCTTTTTTCACCATCTTCTCAAAGAACTAGTGTTGGTGAAATATACTTTGAGAAACTTTGGTTTCCAGGATAGCCATGTTGTTGTTGTTGCTGCTGTTGTTGTTTTTGTTAGGTGCCCTTAGTGGGCTCTGACTCCTAGTGACCCTATGTATAACAAAAAGAAATGCTCCCCAGTCTTGAGCCATCCTCACAATCATTGCTACCTTTGTGCCCATTGTTTTAGCCACTGTGTCAGTCTATCTTGTTGAGGGTCTTACGTTTTTCTTCGCCGGCCCTCTATTTTACCAAGCATGATGTCCTTCTCCAAGGATTGGCCCCTCTAATAAAGTCCAAAGTACCTGAGACAAAGTCTTGCCATTCTAGCTTTGTCCAGCTTTCATATCCATATGAGGCAATTGAAAACACCATGGCTTGGGTCAGGTGTACCTTAGTCATCAAAGTGACACCTTTGCTTTTTAGCACTTTAAAGAGAAAGCCATGTTAGACCCTCAATTGCTAGTGTCATTTTCAATGTGCTAATTCTGAAATTGTAATTTAAATATTAGCTGTGATGCTAGTTAAAAAGCACAAATGAAAGAGACAGAAGTACAATAAAGGCATTTATTCTACTGTAAAAAAATTCAAAGTAAATTATGGTTAAATAGTTCACATTAAAAAATCATCTTTGGTTTTGAATATTATGGAACTGTGCTCTCTTAGCTTGTATTATCAGTCTTCTTCAGCAAACGCATATTACTATCTAGTCAGACAATAGCTTCATCAGTTTCAGCATGTAATATCTTTGGATGACTATTAAGTATGAACCAAAAAGTTCCATCAGTAGTGAATGGTATTGTTTATAATTGGCCACAGCTGCAAGGAACTTATCATTTATATTCTCTTCAACCTCTCTATCCTCTAATCAAGAAAAAAAGAAATCTCAGCAGTATAGTGGCTATGGTGACTCTGAAACATCTTCAATATAATTATTATATTTTACAGGAAAAGAAATATGAATAATCAGAGAAACAAGATACTTTTGACATCAAGAAGTTAATTCATTTATAAATATTGGTAAAAAGACCTTATATTAATTGCATTTTTTCACTTTAATTAGTATTTTTTAAATTTTATATGAAGCAAATAGAAAAAGTCACCTAAATAGGGGCAAATTGTTTATTTGCTTTTAGGTTGAAGAAATCTACGTGTAGAAGTATTTTCCAGGTAGTTATTATATTGATTAATTTATTCATTTCCTCTCCTGTGTGACCAGAGCATTTTATTCATGATCCTCAAAAACTGAGAAAAACTCAGGATCTAATCTTGGTGGATGGCATACTTGGCCTAGGAGAGTCACTTTCAAATCTCAGGTATATTTGTTGAAGCAGCTGAAGAGAGCTGAGAAAAAAAGTTGCAAGGCAAAAAGCTCATTTGGAGTTATACACCAGTTGGACCAAATTGAAGAAACCTCTCAGCAGATCCTGTAGAAATGCTACAACTGTGTCAGGCTACAGAAAACATCCAAAATGCTAGCAAGTGAACAAAAAATACCCTATCCCTAGAAATTTCTGGAAAACTGAAAGGATTCTGGTAAAAAAGAAATTGTACATGTGCGTGTGTGAGAGACAGGAGGCTGATAGAGGTAGAGGGAAAGGAAAAGAGACAAGAATGGAATGATCAGGGATGTGTTTCATGAGACCTTTAAACCATTCATCTTTCTACATATACGAAAATAATAAAGGTTTTTGAGATAATGGCATTCATTTTATTAACATCATTTTCCATAAAGTAAACTTAGCAACCTCATCCATAATACTCAGAACATGTACTATGTAATATTTTGAGTAATGAAGAATAAGCTTTGATAAGCCCGTAAGTACTTATTTTATGGCCTCTCCTGATATCAAATGGTTCTTTAACTGTTGGGGAAAAGTAGAGAGAAGCAGAGTACTGATAGTTTCCCTGTACTCAGGTATATTAAACTCCCATAAATACTTAAACATACTTGTATTAATTATATTAAATATTTACCAAAATAGTTAATTTTTTATTTGAATAAGTTTTAACTGAGCTGATTATTCCCATTTGATTTCTGTTACTATATTCAGAAAATTAAGTACAATTATACGGTTCAAATGGAAGATTCTAGTAAACTGCCATTCTGCTTGACCATCTGTTCACCACATAAAAGAGCAATACAATGCTTTTAAAAGTGTTACTCCAATTACTAGTGAGATTTCCATTCTTCTTAGTTGTGTCGAGTTAGTACTTCCAGAAATAGTTCCTTGTAAAATTGCCTATTCAGTCAATCTAAAAACAGGCTACCAATTGTTTTAAGAAAAGATTAAACAAATGCCTCTGTGGTGTAGTATGATTTATTAACTTGTATTGACACTTCAAAACTAGGGCCTAAGCCAGAACCGCTTTCTGTCAATTTTAAGTCATCCTTACCTCCTGTTTCAGAGCCCATTGCACAAAACTAAGAGTAAAATCGTACAGAAAAGTGTCCTTAATTGGTCCAATAAATCAAAGTCACATGAGTAAAATGCAATCACAGCATATTTAATTTTAGTCCATTTTAAATCAATCTATAAAATTATGTGTTAATCTCTGAACAAAAGACATTAAAAAAAACTAAAGGTATTTTTCTTCCTTCATTTTCCCCCTTAGACTATTGATTTCATTAAATCATCTCATATATTCACAAGGCCTTTTAACTATGCTGCAATTATAAAATAGCATAACTGGATATATCTCATTAAACCATGAGAGATCTTTAGTAAAATTAATACTGTCATAAATAAATATCAGAAAAGCTGTTATCTGAGTAATTACATGAAAACACAGTTTTGTTAGAATTTAGCAAAGCCTTAGATGGATAAAACAGCCTAATACTAATACATAAAAAATTATATTGTTCAAAGAACATGAGTTGAAATGTACGTGTATGTGTGTATATATATATATGTTTTATAACTATTTCTCTGAGTCAATTAAAAAGCAGTTAAAAGAGTAATATAATGAAGGTTCTCTCTATTACATTGCATTTCAATAATTGTTTGAAAAATAAAGAGTTAATCTGAACATCTGGGTTTCTGTTTTTCTATATAAGATGTAGTGTGAAAAGATGACAGTCATTTGAGCTAATTTATCTTTTGGGCTTAAGTACCTCATCTTTTTTTCTAAAAGTTCTTGGATTTTCCAATTCCCACCTTTATGTCATGTTAAAATGTTTGCATCAGGTTTAGTTTTCTTTATACAGATGGCCATTTGATAATGACAGATGAACTGTAGCTGAATAAGAAGTTATGAAGCAGACACACTCAAGAGAACTATAGACTGTCTCATTACTTTATTGTTAAGCCTTCAATACATTGTATACACATAAAGCCACAGCAATTTTTATTGTCCACTTGCTAAATTAAAGGATACCATAAACCCACTGCCATCGAGTTGATTCTGACTCATAGCGACTCTATAAGAAAGTTTAAAAACAAAGCTTTAAATAGCAACTTTGCAGAAATTATATTCAAACTTAAATTAATACATTTTTATAATTAAAAGTACTCAAAAATTATGTTACCAGGCCTTATTCAGCACGCGACCTCTTCTGCAACATACGGAGTGATTAACCAGCCTAACAGATAAACTCCTCCAGTAATTTCTCTTAGCAGGAACAGAAGAGGCAAAACTATCCATAAAAGAAAATACTGAGGCATAAAAGTAATTCGGTCATAGAGTACATACAAGAGTCCAAAGTCCTGGGTCATGGTTGTGTCAGCATTTAGTAGATAGTAGATAATATTAGGAGCCCTTGTGGCAAAGTAGTTAAGAGACTGGCAGCTAACCAAAAGGTCAGCGGGTTAAATCCACTAACTTCTCCTTGGAAACCCTATGAGGCAGTTCTGCTCTGTCTTATAGGGCTGCTGCAAGTCGGAATAGACTCAGTGGCAATGGGTTTGGTTTGTTTTTTAGATAATATTATGAGATTAGAGCACACCCAAAATCTAGTCAGTTAAATCATAAAGTTATCAATGACTAGCAGTGGGATAAAAAGAATGGTTTTAAGAGGCTTTAAGTATATTGATTAAATTTTATTTACCCAGTATGGCAAAGTTCACAGAAAACTCAGCTATCTGTGCACCTTCAAGGTATCCCACAAATTATCAAATGGGGAACCCTTGAGCTCCTAAAACACCCCATCGCATTAGCAGCAATTGGACATTTTATTGTTGTTATTTTTAAAACACTTATCTTCTAACTAAACTGGATTGCCTGGGTTTAAAAGGCATACATAACTATTTGCCAACATGCTTTGAGCACTTACGTATGCCAGCTTTTAAATTAAGCACTTACGTCAGTTAGAAATGCTTTTCTCTGCAAATAACAGAAAATTCACCTAAGAGTGGGTAATTATTACTCTTATATGACAAGAAGTCTGGAGAGGTGGCTTCTGGTAATGGTTCAAGTGCTCAATAATGTCAGTGTAGGTATATAAATGGTTCTAACAGACATTCTCTCCTGTTGGCAAAATAAACCAAAAACAAACAAAACCATTGCCATCAAGCCAATTCTGACTAATTGCAACTCCACATGTTTCAGAGTAGAACTGTACTCCATAAAGTTTTGTTTTCAATGGCTGTACTCTTTCTTCCACGGTGCTGTTGAGTGGACTCAAACTGCCAACCTTCCAGTTAGTAGTTGAGCACAAACGATTTACACCACCTATGAACCTTTTGTTGGCAAGATAGCTGCCACAAATTAGATTTCACATCTGTCTTTAATTTTATCCCTGACTTCTCTCTTCTTCACTCACATCCTTTCAGTCACACTGACCTCTTTATTGGGCATGCTTCCACGCCAGGGCCTTTGCATGGTTTATCTTCTGCTGGAATACTCATTTCACAGATATCCACATACTCACACACCCTCACTTCCTTGAGATCTCTGCTTGAAACTGACTTTCAGTATAACCTAGCTTGATCACTGTAGTTAATATTTCTAATCCCCTCCAGCATTCTCAATACCCTTATCCTCTTCTTATTTTCCACAGCATTTATAAACTTCTCAGAGGCTATTTCTTATATTTATTTTTTATTGTCTGTCTCTCCAGCAAGCTCTATGAAGGCAGGCATTTTGACTGTTTAATTCACTAATATGTTCCCTAGAAGTGCCTGCCTCATAGTAGGCACTTTACAAATATATATTAAATATATGAATGAATCTATGTTTAATTTAAGAAAAATGGCGGGGAGGATAACACAAGCAATCTCTCTCTTTTCTATGAAAAACAAAAGCTTTTACATAAATACCCAGAAACACTTCTGCTTAGGTTTCATAGCCAAACAGTTACATAATAAACCTGTAAGGATGGATGGGAAAGAAAGTACTTAGGTTATCCCGTCTCTATAGCAGAGACAGCAAGGGTTAAAGGGTTTGGGAATAGGTGTGATGTTAGTCAATCAACAGTATCTGCCATTCATTATAACATTATTTCAGCTAAGTTTCAAAACATCACAGTAGGTTCTTTTATTCTATTCATTTACTGGATGAGTATATCAAAACTTAATCATTATTAAACAACTTGCCCAAGGTTCCGCAATTATTAATAGTGGAGAAGTTGGAGCTTTAATTCATGCTTTCCAACTCCCAACAACTAACTGTACTTAATCACTGTACTCTACTATTGAGAGAATCAAAACAGGTATACCACAAGGCATGTAATTTCATTCCTGTCCAACTTTTCTTGGTTGTTTGCCCTTCTCTACATCCCCAGTACTTGACATTTTTACAAATTTAAGAACATTTCTTCATCAATTCTGTGGCCATGATGGTATGTTGAAATTACTTTCCCTTTTCTTCTTTATTGAGATCATTTTTTCATTCATCCTTGTACATCTTGGAAGTACCTCTTTCCTCGTGATTTCGTGCAGCTTATCTTTTCTCACTTTACATACCGTTTAAATTCAGTTCGAGACAAAGAATGCATTTTTACATGAAGATTTACAGAAATAGAAGTATAAATTTAGAAGTTGGGACAGATACCCTTGGTTGCTTATTCTCAACAGTCATTACTTTTTTTCCATCCTTGCTTACAGATTCTTGATTTTATTCAAATATTGGAATATGTTTGCTTCCTGGACTCCTCACACTCAAGGGATGAGCTTCGATTATTTCTACGTAGTACTTCTTGCCAGTGGACTATTTAGATACAGTCATGTTTCAAAATCATAGCTAACAGGGCCTACAAAAAAGTCTTCTGGGAAAATCTGGGGAAACTTTACCCTTCTTTAAAAAGTTACACAAATTAGGGCCTCACATATTACTGTCTTTGCTCATTGACACGTAAGGAAATGATGTTAAAAGCTGTTTCAGCCCCTTGCTGCTATGAAGAGAAAGACCTAAGGATGTAACTCACTCTTCTGAGGTTGGTAGCTCAGAAAAAAGGAAAGCACCTGAGCCCTTCATTCTTCTGGGCTGCGAAATTATCAGAGCTTCAAAGCGTAACGGTATTACTGCTATGGAGGAAAATCATAATAAATACAAAATATATTAATAAATATGACAGTCTTAACAAACAAGAAATATTAAAATATGTCCCCTACTTATAATGTAAAGGTTATTATTTGATCACTGTTCAAACAAGTTACAGAAAAAAATGTTACTAAATGCATACAGATGCCAGATTAGAAGCGTAAGTTAGACTACAAAGGTTAGTGCATTGAAAGGAAATTGTTCAGTGACTTGTAATACTAACTCAAAGTTTTTCTCACAAGACTAATTTCACTTCTGATATGTGAAAACTTTTGCCAATAAAAGTTAGAGAACAAAAAGGGGAAGGGACCTGGGATGTGCTGGATCGCTTTTACGTGGCCTTTCTAGCCGTGGCCTTGTAACTCCCACCAAAATATTGGGTGGACTTATGCAAATAAGGTGCTTGTGGCCCACCAAGGGGATTGGACAGCTTGTTAGTAATACAAATAAGGTGCATGGCACTCTTGTGGGGGTGTCACTATACAAATAAAATGTATGGGACCCTAACAAGAAAATTGGTCAGTTTTGCCATCCTACTAGGCTTAAAATGAGCCATCCAGAGGCAGAAAAGGGGAAACCTGATGAAAAAGAGGTGGGAGCAGAGCATGTCCTTTGGACCTAGAATCCCTAAGCTGAGACTCTCCTACCCTCCTAGACCCAGGGGACAGAGAGAGAGAGAGACGTTGCACTGGAGACAGCAAGACAGTGAGAAGCGACAGCAGAGAAATGGTGACAGCAGAGGCAGCAGAGCTATGAGACCAGCAGGACACAGCACAGTGAGTTTCCTAGACCACGGGTAAGAAAGTGAAGTGCCTTTGGGCAGGAGGCTTGCTGGCAAAGTGGGGTGCCTCTGGGCACATGATGAAGCTAAGCTCATTGAACCATGGAGTAAGAGAGCTGAGCACCTTCAGGCAGGAGGCTTGCTGGCAAAGTGAGGTACCTCTGGGCACATGATGGAGCTAGGCTTACTGACCCATGGAGGAAGACAGCTGAGCACCTTCACGCAGGAGGCTTGCTCACATAGTCAGGAGCCTCCGGGTGCTTATTGGCAGAGCTGGGCTTACCAACCCACAGAGTGAGAGACCTGAGTGCCTTTGGGCTGATGCTTACTGGCTGAGTGGGGTGCCTCCAGGCACTTCCTGGGAAAGCTAAAGAGCTTTGCAACAATAGTCCAAGCAGGGCAGAGACTAGGCCGAGGGGCCAAGGGCCAGACAGAGGCTTGCCTGTGGGCACAGCTGAGAAGAGGCTATCCTGATCAAAGAACTATGTCCTGAATTGTAACCTGTTACTTCCCTAATAAAACCCATAACTGTGACTATGGCCTCTGAGTTCTGTGTGGCCATCTCAACAAATTATCGAAACTAGCAGGAAGTAGAGAGTGCCATGGGAAGGATTGTTGGTGTTAGAATTAGAAAAGGTTGAAGGGCGGAGGTATGTTTGTCCCCTGCCTCATAGAAATCAGCCTTGAGCTGTTAGTCTTGATTTTCCTCCCCCTCCTCGTGAAGTTAGAGGAGGTCAGATGCCTCAGCCACGCCATTTTTACAACTGGTGATGCATTACTTTACAACTGGTGTCAGAGCAGAACTCATAGCAATGGCTCCAGACTCATGGAAGCATGAGACATTGTAAAGAGAAAGAACAAAAGGGTATGGGAAGTGAAACTTCTCATTCTTAGATGGTTACTTTGGTTGCTGTCATCCGTAATGATTGAAAGGAAAATAAGAGATGTTATGCTACAGCTAATGGGAAAACACTACATTTGGAGTGGCTTGGGGCAAAAGCCAGACCACTTAAGCAAGATGACTGAATGGTTCCACTCAGGCAAATGCCTAAGTCCATATACATATGAATGGGACACTAGTCAAGGTGTGGAGAAAAGAAGATGAAACTGGAATGTTTTCAAAAACGTTATGTGCTTATTTGAATGTATTCTACACATTGAATGTTTCTTCTACCTAGTGTTGTAAAACAGACCTAAACGTATGATGGAAAAGAATGTTGAGTATTATAGATAACAGAGAGCACATAACTCCACCTTTAGCCAATACTTGATTGGATATGCTAAAAGGGGAGCTAGGATTTGCCCAAAAGAAACACAAGCTGTTGGTTTGAATGCAGTTGTGCCATCAAGTTGATTCCAACTCATAGTGATCCTTTTAGGGCAGAGTAGAACTGCCTCTTAGGGTTTCCAGGGAGCAGCTGGTGGATTTGAACTGCCAAACTGCCTGAGCTCTTAACTATTTCACCACAGGGGCTCCTTGCAGTAGTCCTGTGTATAGCATATTGGGGGCTTAGGTCAAAAACCTGTGCCCCACATAGGAAATCTGCATTTGAAAAGATATGCAGATCTACTCAAAACTGTTAGGAGAGGAGAAAATTCGATTGAAGAAAGGACCTTTGTGGGGGGCGGACTTGTGCTTTTTTTAATTTCAAGCAATTGGTTTGCTGTTGGATATATTCAGACAGGAAAATTCAGCACCCATCAGAAGAACCCCCTGTCAGGACTAGACATTAAAGGGAGCCAGTGAGTAGATAGCTTGGTATGCTGACTTGTGGTAACCACCTGGGCACACTGGATGAGTGGAAGCGGGGGAGGTACAGCAATGAAGAGATGGGCCTAGTTTGGATATGTTCCATTGGCACCCATTTACTTAGCCCACGGGGGCTAGAGATGAGAGAGAAAAGCCCAGCTGATCTGAAGTGCAGGGAGTTGTGTGGACTCCTGAGCCTATAGGTGGGACCCGTTGACCTAGTCCATGGAGCTAGGGATGAGAGACGGAGATAAGGGGATGGCTGGTCTGAAGTGCAGGGAGGTACTTGGACTCCTGAGTCCATGGCTGGTACCCACAGACCTAGCCCACAGGTGCTAGGGATGAGTTAATCAGAACCAAACCGAATGAAGAGAAAAATGTTTAACACCATGAACTGGTGTACATTGCTGCAATTCGATGGCTCTTCTGGACTGCACTTTGCTTATAGATGCAGACATGCAAAGTTCAAACTGGAACAGAAGTTCTTCAGATCAAGTCTCAGAGTACTGGTTTGATATGGATGGGCAATTTAGACATTTGCTATCTAAAATGGGGGTAGGGGGAGAGAAAGACATGAAGCGGCTGGCTTATGCACTTTCATTGGTGTGCTTAGGCTCGAAATGAGGAGGACAAGGGAGAATCCCCACTGAATAGTTTCTTCTTTTCCCGATGGGCCTGGAGAAGAAAGGGTGAGGGAAGATGCTGATAAGATTATATGATTCAGCTGTGAGTAATGACTGTTAACAGGATTAATTGTGATTGTAAAAACTGTAATTGTAGAAGCTACAACTGTGAAAGAGTGGACTAAGGGGGAGGCACTGCTGGAAGGACGTACAGCAGCTGAACCAAAAGCCCTTTAAGGTTTTGCTATGTTGATTCCTTTTGAGGCTCAGAGCAAAGGAATAATCTCTCTCAGTTAAATTTTATAGACACTTGAAAGGGTGAAGCCAAGTTGACTTTTGATGAACATGACCCAGATCAGATGTATACCTGTAGGCCTGAATGGCTGGTACCTGAGTAACCTCATCTTGAGGAATCTTTGCCCTGCTGAAGAACTAAGTGTTAACAATGGTTTTGGACTGGTGAAATGACTAGGAGGGGGAAGCTATTCTTCAAGTATGAAAGAACCATGGCTAAAAAAGCCAGGGGGTGGACTTCAGTGTGATGTATCACCTTTATATGGCCTTTCTAGCCATGGTCTTATAACTCCCCCCACAAAATTGGGTGGACTTATGCAAATAAGGTGCTTGTGGAACACCAAGGGGATTGGACAGCTTGCTAATAATACAAATAAAATGCATGGCAGCTTTGTGGGGGTGTGACTATACAAATAAGGTATATGGAAAACAAAAAAGGGGACTGGATTGATCAGTTTTGCCATCCTGCCAGGCTTAAAATGAGCCATCCCAGAGGAGAACCTGACTACAACCTAAAAGAAGAGATGGGGGTAAAGTGTACCCTTTGGACCCAAGGGTACACTTGGGTCCAAAGGGTAAATAAAATGAACTGAGGTCCTCCTAGACCCAGGAGACAGAGACAGAGAGTTACAACACTAGAGATGGCAAAACAGTGAGAAGCAGTGGCAGAGAAACGGTGGGAGTAGAGGCAGCAGAACAAGGAGACTGATAGGAGACAGTGTGGTGAGTTTCCCAGCCCACAGAATAACAAAGCTGAGTGCCTTCAGGCAGAAAGCTTGCTGGCTAAGTGGGGTGCTACCAAGTACTTGGTAAAGCTAAACTCACCAACCCACGGAGCAAGACAGCTGAGTGCCTTTGAGCAAGTGGCTTGCTGACAG
The DNA here is from genome assembly GCF_030014295.1 of Loxodonta africana. NCBI lineage: Eukaryota > Metazoa > Chordata > Mammalia > Proboscidea > Elephantidae > Loxodonta > Loxodonta africana. The sequence goes on along the minus strand of NC_087346.1, from coordinate 53,387,662 downwards.
AGTGGAGTCCCTCTAGGGACTTATTGGCAGAGCTAAAGAGCTTTGCAACACTTACCCAAGTATGGCTGAGGCTGGGCTGAGGGGCCAAGGGCCAGAGAGACGCCTGCCTGTGGGCACAGTTGAGAAGAGGCTGTTCTGATCAAAGAACTAACTGTATCCTGAATTGTAACCTGTTTCTTCCCTAATAAACCCATAACTGAGTATGGTCTGTCAGTTCTGTGTGGCCATTGCAACAAATTATCGAGCCCAGCAGAGAAGTTGACAGTGCCACGGGAGGGACGGCTGGTGTCAGAATTGGTAAAAATGTCGGAGGGTGGAGGTATGCTTGATCCTGCCTCACTGGAATCAGCCTTAGGCTGTTGATCTTGATTCTCCTCCTCGCTTTTGAAGTTAGAGGAGATCAGACGCCTCCGCCATGCCATTTTTACAGTTAGTGACACCTTTTTTACAGGAACATATTATTTTCCTGACTGAACAGACCAGAGGTCAGCAAACTTTTTCCGTAAAGTGCGAGAGACTAAATATTTTAGGTTTTCCAGGTCATATGGTCTCTCTCAAAACTATTCAACTCTGCTATTGTAGCACAAAAGCATCATGTAAACAAACAATCATGACTATGTTCCAATAAAATGTTTATTTATAAATACTGAAATTTGAATTTCATATACTTCGTCACAAAATAGTATTCTTTGATTTTTTTTTCTTTTTCATTTAAAAATGTAAAAGTATTTTTAGCTCATGGCCATGCAAAAATATTTTGGTCGTGACCTGAATTTGGTTCACAGGCCTTAGTTCGCCAACCTCTGGACAAACAGAATGAAATTAAGTAGTCGGATTTTTTTCTACCTACTTCTTCAGTATCATGAATAGAATTCTAATTTCATATACTACAAGGGCCTTAGGAAAGTCTGTTTTTGTACCTATTTTTTTTCTGTAGGGAAGGCTCTTCTATGAAGCCACGGTTCCCAATCAGTTGCAAGAAGATTCATTACAAGGGACTTCAAATCAATAGTACAGCAAACAGTGCTCATGGAGAAAATAAATAAAATGTTTCATACAATTACATGAGAAAGTAAAGTCAAGAATTCTCCATACTTCACAACATTACCAATTTTATCTTGCTTTACTTTAACCTAAAAACACGGAAGCTTTTGGCCATGATAAAGCTGAGGAGGCAAGACCCTCCAAACCTTATTTATTTGCTTGTACCACTTTTAGAATATAAATTCCCACTACTTTTTCTTTTTTAACATCACTATATGTGTCTTCTATTCATCCATTATTCAAAACTTTATTCTATATATTTTGCTAACTAATCATCTTAAGAAAAACTGTATGCAAAAAAAATAACAAAATAGGAAGAATTTACAAATTTAAACTAAGAAATAACTCAATCTGAATTAATGAAATGGAATAGTTTAAATAAATATACCTTATTTTATTATAGTTAAGCCTAAGTATTCAACAGAAAGGAGATCCAACAGAATGTGGAAATTGTTGAAAAATATCATTAATATCTCAAGTAAGTAAAATTTTGCTGATGATAATTCAAAAGCACTTGCAGCAGTATATCCAGAGAGAATTGCCAGGAACTCAAGCCTATTCAGAAGAGGACACAGAACAAGGGATATCATTGTTGATGTCAGATGGATCTCAGCTGAAAGCAGCAAATATCAGAAAGATGCTTACCTGTGTTTTATTGACTATGCAGAGGCGTTCGACTGTGTGGATCGTAATAAATTATGGATAACATTGTGGAGAATGGAAACTCCAGAACACTTTAATTGTGCTCATGAGGAATCTGTACATAGTCCAAGAAGCAGTTGTTCAAGTAGAACAAGGGAATACTGAGTGGTTTAAAATCAGAAAACATGTGCATCAGAGTTGTATCCTTTCACCATACTTACTCAATTTGTATGCTGAGCAAATAATTTAAGAAGCTGGACTATGTGAAGAAGAACATGGCGTTAGGATTAGAGAAAGTCTTGTTAACAACCTGCAATAATCAGATGATATAACTTTGCTTGCTGAAATCAAAGATAACTTGAAGCACTTACTGATAAAGATCAAAGATTACAGCCTTCAGTATAGATTGTACCTCAACATAAAGAAAATAAATATCCTCACAACTGGACCAATAATAAACTTCATGATAAATGGAGAAAATATTGAAGTTGTCAAGAATTTCACTCTACTTGGATCCACAATCAGCACCCATGGAAGCAGCAGTCAAGAAGCCAAATGACGTATGGCAAATGTGCTGCGAAAGGCCTCTTCGAAGTGTTAAAAAGCAAAGATTTCACTTTGAGGACTAAGGTGTGTTTGGACAAGCCATGGTATTTTAAATTGCCTTATATGCATGCGAAAGCTGGACAATGAATAAGGAAGACAGAAGAAGAATTAATGCCTTTGAATTATGGTGTTGGTGAAGAATATTGAACATACCATGGACTTCCAGAAGAACAAATAAATCTGTCCTGGAAGAAGTGCAGCCAGAATGCTCCCTGGAAGATAGGATGGCAAGACTGTGTCTCACATACTGTTGACATGTTAGCAGGAGGGACCAGTCCCTGGAGAAGGACATCCTGAGAGTCAGTGACAAAGAGGAAGACTCTCCAGGAGACGAATTGATACAGTGGTTGCAACAATGGGCTCAAACATAACAATGGTTGTGGAGATGGTGTTGCAGGGTCAGGCAGAATTTCATTCTATTCTGTTGTACATATGGTTGCTATGAGTAAGAACCTACTCAACGGCACCTAACAACAGCAACAAAATCCAAGCAAAAACCTTTTGGTAATTTATTTTACATAGGGTGACCATACATTCCAGTTGGCCTGTGACTGCCAAATTACAACTCTTGTCCTGTGTGTAATTAATAATGCCCCATTTCACTCTGAAAATTATATCCATGTGGAAAATGAATTGCATGGTCACCATAATTTTAGAAAACATATGAGACTACTTTGTAGTCTCTTTCTAATAATTCTGTTTTCTGAAGTTCTTAAAATTCTAATATTTGTTCTTTCAGAAAAATGACACATTACTTCCTTGTGAAATTTTAAATGGTGATTTGTGAACTCATGTTTAGTGGAACTTTTCTCAGAGAAACTTGTGAGGGCTGCGGTGAGGCTAATTCCCTCCAGACAGGTTTTGCTTCTGTCAAGCACACTAGGTACAGTACCACCATGAGACTACTTTGTATGTTATTTTCTCACGCAGAAGACTTCTAAGACCATCAAAGTAGTATAATGCAAAGGTTAAACCTGAATGAAAGCAGAATTATGATTATGAATTCCCAACCAAAACCAACACCAAAGCCATTCCTGTCCTACTCATTGCAACCTTATAGGACAGAGTAGAACTGTCCCCTTAGAGCTTCCAAGGAGCAGCTGGTGGATTTGAACTGTCGACCTTTTGGTTAGCCGCTGAGCTCTTAACCACTACACCACCAAGGCTCCCAGGGAGGAATTAATTTTCAAACTCAGGCTAAAGAGAATGCTTTCTTATAGTTTCCCTTTGCTAGTATATTGGATTTTTTTTTTCCCCAGTCCATTCTTTCATTGCTAGTGTTGTTGTTGCTGTGTGTCGTTGAGTTGATTCTGGCTCATAGTGACCCTATATAACAGAATAGACCTGCTCCATAAGGTTTCCTAGGCTGTAATCTTTAAGAATCCTGGTAGCACAGTGGCTAAAGCACTTGGCTGCTAACCAAAAGGTCAGCTGTTTGAACCCACCAGCCGCTTCCTGGCAGAAAGATGTAATAGTCTGCTTTTGTAAAGATTTACAGTCTTGGAAACCCTATAGGGTCTCTATGAGTCAAATCTGCTTGAAAGCAGTGTTTTGTTTTTTTTTTTTTTAATTTATACGGGAACAAATTACCAGGTCCTTTCTCCTGTGGAGCTGCCAGTGGGTTCTAAATGCTGACCTTTCGGTTAGAAGCTGAGTGCTATAGCCATTGGGCCACCAGAGCTCCTCATTAACAGTGTCCAAAAGAAAAAAAAAAAAACCCATCGCTGTCAATTCTGACTCATAGTGACCCTACTGGACAGAATAGAACTGCTCAATAGGGTTTGCAAGGCTGTAATTTTTAGAAGTAGACTGTCACATCTTTCTCCTGCGGAGTGGCTTGGAATTTAACCTGCCGACATTTTGGTTAGGAGCAGAGCACTTAACCATAGTACCACCAGGGATCCTCATTGATAGTGTAGTCCTTAGAAAATCCTGGCTTTATGTATACTTATTACTTTTTACTCACCAGCTCCTATCCTGTACTCTATCCCCACGTGGTTATCAAAACCCCAACCCCTACATTCCACAAGACAGTCAAGACATATAATTCAAGAGGTGATTCCTCTTGGAAGTTCTTGGTTTCTTGGAAGCTCAGCTTAGCATTTCAAAGAACATTTGCCATATCTTAACCAGAATTTGCTTACAGTGTTAATATTTTCAAATTATCTAATCAACTGCCATTCCAAAAACCAAATGGGATTAGCAGTGAGAAGCAAAAGAGTGAAACCAGCAAAGAGTAGGTTGAAGGGATAGGAAGAAAACTTGAAGGGTGGATACAAAGGATGTTAACATCCCTTGATGTTAAGGGAGGAGATATTTTCAAGAAAGACTTGATTATCCAACTGATATAGCAACAAGATAAGAAATATGAACTATGAGAAAAAAAATTAGCTTTATATAAAAGTATTTAAATGGTGACACCTGAAAAGTATAAACCTTATTTATTGCAAGAAATTAGCTGAAAATAGAGACACAGGGTAGCTGTGTAAGAGAGAACACTTTTTAATGTCATTATTATGAAGATTAAATGAAATAATTTATTTAAACCATTAACATGGTGCTTTGTAGACACTTGATTACTAAGTTACTTTCTCCAATCCCTTCCCTTTCTCCATGAATAAGTGATACAGATATTAGAAGATGCTAAAAGCAAGAACTTTAGAAAATAGAATTATCAGCTATAGACTACTATTCTGGCTCAGTGGTTAAGAGCTCAGCTGCTAACAAAAAGGTCGGCAGTTTGAATCCACCAGCCACTCCTGGGAACCCTATGGGGCAGTTCTACTCTGTCCTATAGGGTTGCTACTAGTCAGAATTGACTCGATGGCAATGGGTTTTTTTTTTTTTTTTAGTCAAGAAAGGGTTAACTCAGCAGGCCTGTGTTGCTCAATCTCAGACCATTACCAAGAAAGACCTGTCTTATGTTACTGACTCCACTGAAAACCCTAGACACCAAGGCTCAGGTGCTTCCCTGGTAGACAGAACTTTACACATGTTGTCATACAGTGTTTCAGGAAGGATTAAGCATATCCCTGAGATAATTTGTAAACAAATATCATGGCTGTGTTCCAATAAAACTTTTATTTGTAGACAATGAAATTTGAATTTCATATAGTTTGTACAGTGGTTAAGAGGTTGACTGCTAACCAAAAAGTTAGGCAGTTCGAATCCACCGGCTGCTCCTTTGAAACCCTATGGGTTCTACTCTGCCCTGTAGGATCGCTATGAGTTGGAATTGACTCAATGGCAATGGGTTTGGTTTTGAGTTTTTGGTATAGTTAATCACAAAATAGTACCCTATTCAGGCATTTTCGTTCTTTCTGAACTGTTGACCTCAATGGATTTTGTCACATATTTTTCTGTAATAAATGTTAACCATGAGTATAACAGCTTTCCTGAGGCCTGTGAGATCTTCCAGCAAATCATTGAGTCTGAGGATGGTGTTGTGTATGCTGACACAACTACAAAATGTTTCGTATATGTCCTAAAGTTATGGCAATCATGTAATTCATTTTCCACATGGATATACTTTTCAGAGAAAAAAAAAAGGGACTATTAATAATTATACACAATACAAGGGAAAGGATCAAGGTCAAATTGAGCATATTTCTATTATGAAATTTCTCCTAGAAACGAAAATGGTGAAAAAATAATCCAGTAGGAAATTAGGTAATTTAAAGGGAAAGCCAAATATTTGGAATAGCAAGTTTAAAGAGCATTCGTTGAGTCAAATAGACAAACATAACTGAATTTTCAAATAGCAGTCAAGGCCTACTTGTATTTATGGGCATGAATTCAAAGTGGATCATATCTGCCCAATAAATGGAAATTCCTCCAGAGATTCTCTTCAGTAAAAGAACTGAAGGAAAGGAAAGAAGATCATGAAGACAGCTCGTAATTCTTACCCAATTATTAAATCCTCTCAATTGTCTTCGGATTTGCTCTCAGATCTTTTTCCATGCATATATATTGCCACTTTGGGCCTTTAACATGTGTTGCCAAAAATATTACAACATTCTTGAAGCCTAAGTTATTATCTAAAGCCCTTTTATTATCATTTTCTAAATAAAAAGTAGCATATGCTCATTATAAAATATTTAGAAAGTCAAAGATACTAAAAATAAAAAAGATTCTTACACCAAATCACTTATGATTTTGCTGCATTTACTTCCATTCCTTTTGTGTGCATAGTGTTCATTATTACACACATACCTACAGTTTTATTTTTTTAAATGGGATCATAGACCATTAAAATTTTTGTATAGTTTTTCTTCAACTAATATTTTATCATAACCATTTTAGCAGTAGAACCTAAATAGCTTTAGAAATGCGACCTTCAAATGATTTTATTATGTTCCATCATAATGAAATGTTTAATTCCTTCATTTTACTGGTGAAAAAATAAGAAATTTAGAGAAGTTAAGTGACTTCCCCAAAGTCAGAAAACAAGACACGTAAAATTTTGGATGAAAAAAGTAATTTCTCCAGATTTCTTGTTTAATATTTTCTGACATTACTTACATTACTTTAATCCATCCCACATATTGCTACTAGTTTAATCTTCCTAAAATACTGGTTGCATCATATCACTTGTCTCTTTTCAAAACCCCACCATCCCCCAATTCCACAGAGGAAAATGTCTGAACTTTTCACCCTAGCATTCAAGACCCTTTAAATTATAGCTTTATACCATATTCCATGTCCTTATCCCACACTGCTATACATTAAGAATAAAGCATGCTAACTACCGAATTCAAGACTCATGTGTCTTGTTTCCTTTAGTAAGATTTCATTTCCTCTTCTCTCATATATCCAAATATTCAAGTCATCAGGGCTCTATTCAAGTCCTGTATTCTTGACTAAGCCTTTGCCAGGCATTCTAACCCACTCTAATTTCTTAGCTCTCTGAATTACTAAAGGCTCTTTTATTATAAATAGTAGAATGTCTTTCCATTAGATGTAATGATCTCAATTATTCATTGGCATAGCTCTCTCTCCTGCAGTGCTAAAGAAAAGTACTCAACAGTACTGAGGACTTAAAGTCATGAATGCAAACCTCAGGTGGGCTCTTAATTTCCAAGTTTATATATCCAACCCAGATTTCCTCCTAACTCCAGGCTCTGATATCTAACTCCTACTATGGGCTCTTTATGCTGCCAGTCAACCATACTATGTCTATGTGGTTTATGTAGTCTCCCATTCTCTTAAATGACTATTTTACAATTTCTCATTTCTTCTCAATTCCCCAATATCTCTTCACATTCAGCCAATTATATGCTTCCTACCTTTTTTTACCTTAATGAGAAAATTAATGCAATCAGACGAGACTTCCACAGACTCCTACCACCATCTCAGCATTGACAAATACATACTCTCTTCACCTGTGATCATAAATTCATACTCAAGGGAATGGGTTTGTGCAAGACCACAAGGCAGGAATCACTGAAACCACCTTAGAAGTCTAATTACTACATTCACGAAGCAGGGATATCATGTGCTAGTCTTCCTAACCACGTTTTTTGAAACACCACTCTAGTTTAATGGGTGACCGAAGTTAAAAAAGTGATTAAATCAAGGTTTTTGCTTATCTTCAAACTTAAAAAAAATCTTTTTTTTTTTTTTTTGCGACAAGTTTTAGGGTAAAAGGACATGCTTTCGCAATTTTATTATTTTTTATTTTTGTTTATCTAATAAATACATAATATGTACCTTTACCTCTATAGTCTCTCAAACGTAAAATATCTTTAAAAAAAAATCTAGCAGGGAATGGCACACCATGTCTCTTAGTAAGTCAAGTATGATCCCTAGCAATATATTTATAACTTAAATCAGAGTATAAATATGAAAACTGAAAAACATTCTGCCTGAATTACTGGTTTATGGGAAGCAATATCATAGTTCAACGGCAAAAATTGTGCTCATACTGCTTGCTCCAGGATTCTATTCTATTCTTTTCTATTCCATTCTATATTTTAGTCTATATTCTATCCTATATTCTATTCTATATTCTATTTCTATTGTAAGGATTTACCAACATCTGTTTTGCAACTGAATTATCTTTATTTACTCTGGCATAAGCCTATTTTCCACAGACATACTGTATTTTCTTTTCTCTGGTAGTATAAATTGTCTATTTCCTTAAGAAAAAAGCAAAGATGTATTTTATATTGCCTTCATTTCTCTTCATCTTTATTTGACAAATTTACAAAATATTTGGCACTCAGGAATGACCAATACTTTCTTAAGATGATCAGCTAAACCTCTATATTAATTTATATATACTGGCTCCCTAGAGAGTGCTTTTTTGCAAAAGCACTCTCTAGTTTTATATTTTTAAAAAACGATCTTTTATGAATGAAGTACAAAATCCATCCAGTTTCTATGGGTTCCTAGCTTTACTCCATGTTCTTTGGTTTTTGAATGTTTCAGAGTCTTAGGGAGCAGAGCCTGGTAAGAGTTAAAATAAACATTCATGACATCTGGCATAGTAATCAAACGAACAGAGAAAGGCTTCAGTATGACATAGATTAACCCTTCAAATTCCTGGTTTCTGGCTCCTGTTGAACCAACCAATGTTCCCTGAGTATCTTTCAGACGGTTTCTAATCAGAATTTTTTCTCTCTCCTGTCCCTTCTCTTTTCTTTTTAAATCTCTCTTTTTCTCTCCTTGATGTCTCCCCACAGAGTTATTTCAAATCTTCCTACTTCTTGAAGGACATGAATGAATCACTAGACAACATTTCTGCCTTGGTACATTGTGATGTTTTATTACTGAGAAATCCTCAGATAAACAAAAATACTTAAAAGTGTAAAAGATGTATTCCCTTCCTGCATTCCTTATTTCATCAAATGATTTTGCTTCCTGTTTTCTGAAGAAAAGTGTCTATTAGGACTAATTCCCTCAATTCCTTGTTCCCTCCTCCCATTCCAAGAAGCACAGGGTATGTCCACTATTTCTATTTTCCTCCCTTTAACTTTAGTGGAAAAAGAATTTATAACAAACAAATAAACTTAAAAAATTTAAGAATATTTTATATAATATCTTCTTAACTCATTACATTGCTGCCCTCTTGTATTATACTATTCTCTTTGGGTAAATGCATCCTCTTTGGTGTCAGCAAGGGCAAGGAAATAATTAAGACACCAAGCTACCACTGCTAACTGTACACCAAGCCAATCATTCATAACAGCCACAATAAGGATGCACTCTACCACTTCAAGACCCCTGAACTTGCCTCCAAGCAGAAAAACACTAGGTGAAAGACATGAGAAAACACAAATTCACAGATACTTTATTTACACTGACTACGGCCACATCACATGCAGTGTTCAAGAAGTTGCAAACTTGGCACTGCCCTTTTTATTTAAAATTCCAGTCCATCTCCTCATTATCTCTTCCTTTTATCTTTTATTCCTAACAAAAACCCTTTGCAAACTCCTCCCGGATCTTCCCCCAAAATGAAGTTAATTAGATCATGGAAGGCTCTACTTCTAAGTAAGCTTACTTCAACTGCATATGCATTTTCTCATTTTATTGTCATTAAGTCTGGACTGAATGCTATGGTTAGCAATTAGATGCTCTGCTCCATGAGATTGAATTTCAAGTGCACTTTGGGCTTAACTCAGGTTGGTGGTTTACAAATAAGTCTTTCTTGAAATAGTCTTTGTCATTCAATGCCTCCTAGAATTCAGTGACTTAACACTTACAATTTTTACTCCTAAGTTTAAAATATAGCCCTAACCCAAAACAATAGATCCCCCTCTGATTAATATTACTAATGTTACCTTATACACAATAAAAATGACCTAGTCAAAAATATCAAGTTCCTAAACAAATGCACGCATGCAATTTTAGTGATCACGGAGTTCACTCTGTTTCTGTGCTGTGTATGCTTATCTTGTTATTTTCTTGTTACATTTAATAGAGTGTAGATAGAAGTGTTGCCATGAGTCAGAATCGACTCGACGGCACTGGGTTTCGTTTTTGGTTTTTTAGATAGAAGTTAGTAGCTTGAATAAGATGTGAAGCTAACATCTGTGACTATAATTCATTTGCCCTATACTGACCCCAATTTGCCATATAAAATTAAGAGCAAGATGCTTAATTTCTCTGACATTCAGTCATGTCCAATAAAGAAAATACCTGCCTTACAAAGTTGTTGGTAAATGTCAATAAATGAGATAAATTGTAAAATGGTAAAGAATTTTAATTAAAACTATTATAATTACTATTATCATATGTCATTTGAAAGTGTCCATCTAGGGTCTAGGGTTTCTGAATTTCCTTTAATCTTTTAATGAAAGGAGCCCTGGTGGCACAGTGGTTAAAGTGCCCACTGCTAACCGAAAAGTCAAACCCAGTAGCTGTTCCACACTAGAAAGGTATGGCAGTCTGCTTCCGTAAAGATTTATAGGCTTAGAAACGCTATGGGGGCAGTTACATTCTATTCTATAAGGTTGCTATAAGTCAGAACTGGCTCAATGGAAACAGGGGTTTTTAGTCTTTTAATAAGAATAGGAATAGTGTATTCTGAGGTGGTGGCAGGTATTTCAGGTAAGAAAGATTTTGTTTATCAAAGCATTTTAGAGGGTTATTTGTGTGAGAATGGAGAGCCCCTAGAGGGTGATCTGCCAGAAAAGTGCAGGATAAAGGGAGATAACCCACTGCCTTCTAGTCGATTCCGATTCCGACTCATAGCGACCCTATAGGACAAAAAGGACTCTTTATTAGAAAAATAAAGATCTTTGGTTTTATGTTGCTCTGACATTTCAGACAGGAAAGAAATTAAAAAAAAAAACAATAAATTAATGACACAGGGAAATTTTATATGAAAAAGCAGAAAAAAGATTTAGCAAGACAGCAGGCAGCTAGAGATAATATACACACTAGGCAAGCACTGCAAAAGACTTAGGAAATACATACATGTAATATTTAACTTGTTTGCTGTTGAGAAAGACAAAACACACTGGACAATTAAGGAGATGATTTTATTCAGGCTGTGGCATATAAAGAACTACATTAATGAGGAACATCCCAAAGAGAGCCTGGAGGTTTACAGAGGCAGGTAAACAAAGGATTCATCTGTGAGTCTTCTGGTAGTCATGAGAAAGGCTGGAGCTGGCTTTACCTCAGACCATGTGAGCCCAGGGTGGTCCTCTGCTGTTAGCCTTTACCCAGAACACAAAACGGTGGGGGGATTTCTTAACCTTTGCTGCTTTCTTGAAGCACAAAGCTCAGAAAAGAGGTTAATATTTTCACTATTCTCCAAAATAATTCCCCTACTTTATCACCTACCTTTAGTTATGGGTTCTACGTATCGTACTGTTCAACTGGAGAAAAAGAGAGCTGAATTCTATGCTTCAGACTAATGTAGTGGAAGGAACCAAAAAAAAAAAAAAACCCAAAACTGCAGATTCACCACCTATAAATGTAAAATGATGATCCAGAACTCAGTGAGAATAGGAAAATAAACAAGAGGTGGTCAGAAAGAATGTAAAGAGGATTCAGCCATCTTCAGGGAAGGAACGGGCTGAGTATTTCACTGTGTGTTGAGAAGGTAACCTTGGAAAGTTGGGGGATTTGAAAATTCCCAGCTAAGGTTAATATTTGGGAAAGTCATATAAAACTGGGAAAGTCATATAAAACTAGGAAAATCTGGTGCCCATAAGGAAATATGAAGATATTCAAGAGGCCAGCAAAATGCTTGTTTCCTAGAGTTTTAGGAAGTTGTTTGCTGGAGTTTCAGATGGAGTCTAAAGATTAACACCCTCCCCCCAAAATAAAAGGACGCAGGATTTCTTTATCTAGGTATTAAGCCAGAAAGTTTTGGAGGTGTCAGACTCTAGGAATTATAAACGCAAGAAGTCTATAAAAAGGAAAAAAAAAAACAAACCCACTGCCGACGATTCGATTCCAACTCATAGCAACCCTATAGGGCAGAGTAGGACTGCCTCATAATGTTTCCAAGGAGCACCTGGTGGATTTAAATTGCAGAGCTTTTGGTTAGCAGCCATGGTTCTTACCACTGCGCCACACCACCTTTAAATATAACAAGGTACTATACTCACTCCACTGTCCTCCTCCCATTCATCTTATGAAAGTATGCATTGCCAATAAAGTTGTATTATCATGTTTAATAATTATTTTTAAAGTTTGTAATTATTTGTCTTGACCAGTTGAAAACTAATAAAGATACAGAGCTAAAATATAGACTCTTAAGTTCATAATTTATTTACATATTTTTACAAGAGAATGGAATATGAATAACTGAATCATTAAATCATAAAAAGCATATATTACATTCTTAGTGGGAAGTAGAACAGAAATGTAATTTAAAAGTGACAAGGGAACAACATAAAAGTTCCAACAGTTAAATAAGATCCTCTGTATGTATTTTATAAACGGATAATATGAAGTAGTATTGGAGATTATTAGGATTGGAGGAAGACTCATTAACAACCTGCCTTATGCAGAGGACACAACCTTGCTTGCTGAAAGTGAAAAGGACTTGAAGCATTTACTAATAAAGATCAAAGACCATAGCCTTCAGTATGGACTGCACCTCAACATAAAAAAAAACAAAAATCCTCACAACTGGACCAATGAGCAACATCACGATAAATGGAGAAAAGACTGAAGTTGTCAAGGATTTCATTTTACTTGGATCCACAATCAACAGCCAAGGAAGCAGCAGTCAAGAAATCAAGACGCATTGCATCGGGTAAATCTGCTGCAAAGGACCTCTTTAAAGAGTTGAAGAGCAAAGATGTCACCCTCAAGACTAAGGTGCACCTGACCCAAGCCATGGTATTTTCAATCACATCATATGCATGTGAAAGCTGGACAATGAATAAGGAAGACTGAAGAAGAGCTGATGCCTTTGAATTGTGGCGTTGGTGAAGAATATTGAATATACCATGGACTGCCAAAAGAACGAATGGACCTGTCTTAGAAGTACAACCAGAATGGTCCTTAGAAGTAAGGATGGCAAGACTGCGTCTTACACGCTCTGAACATGTTGTCAGGAGGGATCAGTCCCTGGAGAAGGACATCATGCTTGGCACAGTACAAGGTCAGTGGAAAAGAGGAAGACCCTCAATGTGGCGGATTGACACAGTGGCTGCAAAAATGACCTCAGGCATAACAACGATTGTAAGGGTGGCTCAGGACCGGGCAGTGTTTCGTTCTGTTGTGCGTAGGGTCGCTATGAGTCAGAGCCCACTCGAAGGCACCTAAGAACAACAACAACAATGGAGATTATTTCCACTGTATACATTTAAAATATGTTATACTAGCCTGGTAACTTAAATCATTTGTAACAAAATTTTAGATGTTGACCTATGTTCCATCAAGACACTATTGACATATGTTCTATTAGATATTGACCTTTGTTCCACTGGATACATTAAAGTACGTTAGGCTACACTGATAATTTATGTCATTTGTAACAAAATTTTAGACTTTGACCTAAAAAAAATGTACAAGAATAACTGCATGAGACTGACTGAATACACTGAGATTACTGAATATTTGTCTTCAGCATAAACTCTCCCACGGAAAAGAGGCTGTAAAAACAGCTTATTGAAGGCCTCTGACCTCCTCTAACTTTACGATGCAGACAGAGAATCATTATCAGCATCAACCGCCCAAGGCTGATTCATATGCAGCAGAGGTCAGACACACCTCCTCTCTCCAGTCATCCCTCCCACAACACTCTCTACTTCTCTGCAGGGCTGGATAACTCAATGTAATGGCCACATAGAACTCAGGATTATGTGGTTTATTAGGGAAGTAGCAGGTTAAAATTCAGAATCAGAAATGACCCAGGATACAGTTATTCCCAGCTGTCCCCACATGCAGGCCTCTCTCTCCACCCCTTGGCTACCCTGCCTCTAGGTCCAACCTCTGCCCTGCTGGCCCCCAATGCACTATACACAGGTCTACTGCATTCAGAGCAACAGCCTGTGTTTCTTTTTGGCAAATTCTAGTTCCCCTTTTAGTATATCCAATCAAGTATTGCCTGAAGGCAGAGTTACACACTCTGTTATCTATAATACCCAATATTTATTTCTATCATACATTTAGGTCTGTTTTATGGTACTACGTAAGAGAAACATTCAATATCCAGAGTACATTCAAATAAATACATAACCATTTTTAAAACATTCTAGTTTCATCTTCACGACACCTTGCCTATATTCCCATTCATATGTATATGGTCTTGGACCTCTGGCTGGGTAGAACCAAAAGATCCTGGCCCTATCAATAATCTTGCTTAACTGGCTTGGCTTTTGTCCCAATCCTCTTCAGATGTGGCTTCTCACCCCTTAGATGCAGCTAACACCTCTTACTTTCCTTTCAGACATTACTAGTAACAACAACCAAAGTAACCATCTAAGAAAGAAAAGTTTCACTTCCCATACCCCTTTGTTCTTTCCCTTACAAAGTCTCATGCTTCCATGAGTCTAGAGCCATTGCAACTAATCCCACTTCTGACTCCAACTGTGAAAAATGTCTCATCAACTGTAAAAACGGCATGGCAGAAGTGTCTGACCTCCTCTAACTTCACAAGCGGTAAGGGGAATCAAGGTCAACAGCCCAAGGCTAATTCCTATGTGTCAGAGGTCAAACATACTTCCACTCTCCAAACAGTTTTTACCAATTGTGACACCAGCCATCCCTCCCAAGACATTCTGTACTTCTTTGTTATGTTTAATAATTTGTTATAATGGCCACACAGAACTCACAGACCTTTTTCACAGTTATGGGTTTTATTAGGGAAGTAAACCAAAACCGAACCCACAACCATCAAGTCAATTCCAGCTCATAGTGGCCCTATAGAACAGAGTAGAACTGTGCCATAGGGTTTATAAGGAATGGCTGGTGGATTTGAACTGCCGACCTTTTGGTTAGTGGCCAAATGCTTAACCACTGTACCATGAGGGCTCCTATTAGGGGAGTAGAAGGTTACAATTCAGAATCAGAAACAACTCAGGATACAGTTCTTCAATCAGGACAGTTTCTTCTCAGCCATGCCCACAGGAAGGCCTCTCTCTGGCCCTTGGCCCCTCTGCCCAGCCTCTGCCCTGCTCTTGCAAGTGTTACAAAGCTCTTTAGCTACACCAGTAAGTTTTTGGAGGCACCCTACTCCACCAATAAAGCCTTGGCCTGAAGGCAATCAGCTCTCTTGCTCTTTGGGTCAAAAAGCCTAGCCCCAGTGCCACCCTACTCTGCCAGCAAGCCTTCTGCCTGAAGATGCTCAGCTTTCTCACTCCATAGTCCAGGAAGGTCACTGTGCTGTTTCCAGTATGTCTCCTAGTTCTGCTGCCTCTGCTGCCACCGTTTCTTTGCTACCGCTTCTGGCATTCTGCTTTCCAACTCCAATGTTACAGCTCTCTCTTTCTCTGTCTTGATCAAGTGTTAACTTCTAAAATGGTTGATACAGTTTTTTGTTTTTGTTTTGTTTTGTTTTTGGTACAGCAGCTCTGCATATTCCTTCCATCTTCTTTTGATGCTTCATTCAATTTTTTACCCATAGAATCCTTCAGTATTGGAATCAAGTCGTAAATTTTCTTCTCAGTTCTTTCAGCTTGAGAAATGCAGGCCACGTTCTTCCCTTTTGGATTCAATGTTCCTTATAACCCTGAGACTCAACAGTTCCCTGGTTAATAAGTTAGAGTGGATGCAAGAGAAAGAGACTTCAAAGAAAACATAATACTGAGCATCTAGAGAAGGTCGCATAGGAAAGGAAGATTCTAGACCAAGGTCATCACTATCTATGTGTACATCTCATTAGTAAAGCTCAGTATATTATATTCTTATTAGTGCTATAACAAATTACCACAACTTTCTTGGCTTAGAACAACACAAATTTATTATTTAATAGTTCTGGAGGTCAGAATCTAAAATGGGTCTCACAAGGAAAAAACCAAGTGTCAGCAGGACTGTGTTCCTTTTTGCAAGTGGGTATAAGAGAGAATTTACTTTCTTGCCTTTTCTAGCTTCTAAAGGTCACCCATGAGTATAAAAAAAATTTTCTTTTTTTTTTTTATGAGTAGGAGCATAAAGTTTGAGGCACTTAGGTTGTGAAAAACTGTGACTTATTTTTAGGGCCCTCACTTTATCCTGTAACTTGACATAAAATTAATACTCAAATTTTGTCTTTTGATCATTTTCAGGAATCTACTTCCACATCTCTGTTTCTGAAAAACATGTTTATCAGATACTATATTTTCTTCCAAGGAAACTCTTAGCACACATTCGTGGGTTATTACAAGATAATCAGGCAATCAGACTTAAGCTGTGGTTTCTTAAAGGGTATCAACCAGTCAGAAACAAAGTCACAAACTCATTGTGGTTTCTTTGCTTAAGCTATGTATAAAATATTACAATATGTATGACTTTTACCATAACTGTGCAACATATATCCAATCAAGGTGTGATTATTATAATATTCATTGATTTCCCCATAACTGCCCTTCCCATGATTCAGTTCCTTTTTTGAGTGTATAATTTCTTGATATTCTCCCCTATTCCTGGGAACACTGATTTCACTTTTGAGACTTGCTTTCACTCTGTGAGTCTGGTGTTTCCCCAATTTATAATTTGTGTGTTGTGTGCCTCAGTAAAGCCTCCAAAATCATTTATTTTCCAGATTATTTCCTTAGCAGTTAAGCAGCTTTGACACCCATATTCCTCTACTCATGGCCCCCTCCCATCTTCAAAGCCAGCAATGGCTGGTTGAGTCTTTCTCACATTACGTTACTCTGAATCTGACTCTCCTGCTTCCTTCTTTCAGTTTTAGCACACTTGTGGTCACATAGGGCCTACTTGAATAATCCAGGATAACCTTTCCATCTAAGGTCAGCTGATTAGCAAATTTAATTCTATTTACAAAATTAATTAGTCCCACCTTGCCTTGTAACATAACATATTCACAGGTTCTGGGAACTAGAACATGAACATCTTTGGGGCCGTTGCTCTGCCTACCACAGTCAGTGAGAAAATAATAACAATAGAGGACTTTGCTTTCTAATTAAGACAGAACAAGAGAAATCTCTTTTTGAAGAAAGGAAAAAGATGAGCTTTTTGTCCTTCTAATTTCCATAATATTCTGAGGCCTTTATCTTCCTGGAACTTCTATTAGGCATTCTGGTTCACTTAGCAAAATTTTCAAGCACTGATTTTTTTTTTTGGCTGATTTTACTAGTAAGTGAATTAAGTGCCTATTTAATATGCATAGCTATCTTAAGTTCAGTTTGGGCAAACACACAATTTAAATAGAAAATGCATAGCCAAAACATACACTAGTGATTATGACAGAGCCTACATAAACTGGAAAATAATATGTGCCAGCTCATATGTGATTTTTAAGAAAAAAAAAATTGTGTTTTCAATTTTTTGAGGTTTTAAAATCTGTATTCAGTGCAGCTAGTATCTAACAACACTTTTAGTGGTGGCAGGATTTCTTTTTTTTATATATATATTGAAAGAAATATATATTTTCAAAGATCTTTTAACCCCACGGCAGCAAAATGACTCATTTCCCAATTTTTTTATTCTGTCAGCTTTATCTTTACCCTTCTTAATAGAGTAAGATTAACACATTAATCTTTTGAGAGAGGGCACATTCTGTGCTGTTCCCTAGTGACCAATCTTTATAGGAACATTAGGTTCAGACCTGTTCTGTCCATACAGCTAGTAGCTGATAACAGGAGGGACAGAATCATGTGCCTGGGGAGAGCTAAAAGAATAAGTGCTCTTTGTCCTAACAGGAAGCTTTCATGCTATGAGATGGAGTTCCATTTTCCTTACGGTATGCATACCATTAACAAATATGCACACTTACTTCAGTTATGAGGAGTATGTATCTAAAACACCTCAGGATAAAAAAAGGAGAGAAAAAAAATCTTATTTTATAACAGCAATAGAAAAGGAAGTCAAAACTACTGCCTCTCTCCTATTTGAAAAATATTTTAGATAAAACCAAGACTAAATATTTAGTTTGTTTCCCAAATTGAAAACAAAGATTTCCTCAAGACAAAAAACAGAATTAATCCTTCGAGAACACTTCATTTTCTTGTGAGATATTTTCTTTTCCTCAGAAAAAATGAAAAAAAAATTTTTTTTTTTATTTTATCATTATCAGATTACGAAAAGATGTTATTCCTAAAATCATATGATTAAAAGGAGGAACAATGCCTTCTACTTTTTGTGTAAATGTTAATCTCTCTCTTGTGTTGAAGAGAAAAATTAATAACAGACATTTTACTTTAAGGTTTCTCTTAACCACAAAATCAAATATTAACCATAAAAATTCCTGACCAAATCCTGCCATAGGCTTTTTTATTCACCCAAAGTGGATAATCTTTTCCTTCCTGTTTAAAGCTAGGCTTACTTAATTTAAATTTCAAAAGATATCATAGCTGCAGGCAGGTGGAGGGCCAAGGACCACCTTGTGACCAGGTATCAGTTGATCTCACTAAAAGGGGGAGGGCAGGGTTCAACAAATCATGTTAAGATTAGCCAGTGGTTGATTTTTTTTTTTTTTTAATCTATTCTTCTCCCTCCTCTTCTCTTTGTAAGCCTCATTGTAACTTGCCTACTTTGAGCCATTTGCTTTTTTTAGAATCAAACTGGTCTCCCTATATGAGTATAGAATGACTGCTCAGAATAAACCTTAGGTTTCAATTTCTTTGAGTTTCGATTACTTTTAACACCTACAAATGACTTCTGCCACCAACTACCAGAGTTAGCCTAAACTTTAGAGGTTAAGGGCACATTCGTCCACAAGACTGCCCTCACTTCAGACACTAGCCGTAAGTTTGGGGGTCCTCAATCCACCGTTACTTCTCACCAAGTGGCTACAAATTCAGAGGTTCTCATTGCTTCCTCAGGTTTGATAATTCACTAGAACTCACTGAAAGCACTGTACTTAAGATCACAGTCATATTTCAGCAAAAAGATATAAATCAGAACCAGTCAAAGGGATTCCTGGACTCCTGGGAGGTAAATTAAACTACTGTTGTTGTTGTTAGGTGCCATCGAGTTGGTTCTGATTCATAGTGACCCTATGTACAACATAATGAAACACTGCCCCATTCTGCACCATCCTCACAACGGTTGCTACGTTGGAGCCCACTGTTGCAGCCACTGTGTCAATCCATCTCATTATGGGTCTTCCTCTTTTTCAAAGACACTCTACAGACTAAATTTTGAATGATTAGAATAGGGAGCATAGAGCTAGATCTGGGGGTGGGGGTCCTGAACATTAAGCTTCCATTATCCTCTCCCCAAGGAGTCAGGACACATCACCTTCTTGAAACATCTATGTATAATAATACAATGTTGTCAATCAGGGAATCTCACCCACCTTTTGGGGTCCAAAGTTTTTATTGAGATTTTATTATGTAGCATGATTGACTCAATCTTTAGCAATGTGACTGAACTCAATCTCCAAACCCTTCCCCTCCCAGGAGATTGGGCTAAGGTCATGTGGCTCAAAGCTCTAAATCTCTAGTCACATGGTTAGTTTTCTTGAATGGCCAACCTCCATCCTGAGTCACACTGTTAGCATAAACATGTGTAGTCCCAGGGGCCCACCATGAATAAGAATGAGACGCCAATCACTCAGGAATTTCCAAGGGTTTAAGAGTTTACCTGCCAAGAATCCAGGACTAAGGCCAAATGTCTCCTTGAGAAAAGCTAATTCTTCACTATGTATTTCCTTTCTCTGATACTCAAAGCATCTTGCTTAAATCTTGCTAATGTTCTCTCAATTTTGACTTTGAAGACCAAACTATGAATATAGTAATCCATGTTCTATATTTAAAGAGAAAAACTGAATGCAAATCTTAATGGTAGAAAATCATAAGAGCCCTCCACCTATCCCAAGTATGAAATGAAGCCAACAATATAGCATACAGTTATCCATACGGTGCTAGTGACTTGTGTAGCATAGAAATGATAAATGGTGAATTTAAACATGCTGTCCTCACCTTGGATGTAAGAAAACAAGATACATTTTTCATTCAAGGATAGGCTAAAATACTGTAAGACAAGAAACTAGTTAAATCCAAAGGCAAGGATTTTAAAACAAAGTTTTGAGTATATTTAAATGTCAATCAATCCTGAATGTTTCTATTACATAGTTTATTAGATTTCAGCCCAAATTTTATGAAAGAATACATAATTATAGACAATTATAAGACCTATAAATAGGATGACCATATGCCCCAGTTTGATCAGGACAATCTTATTTTATGCCTGTTGTCTGGGCATCATTAACCCTTTCAGGACTGGTGGTATATATAACTACCATTTACTCTTTGTACCTCTGAGGTTCATTGGGAAGCTACTGTCCCACTGACATGTGCTCATGGCAGGCAGGGCCCCATTTATTTTTTTTTATATGCCCCAGTTTGATCAGGACAATCTTATTTTATGCCTGTTGTCTGGGCATCATTAGCCCTTTCAGGACTGGTGGTATATATAACTACCATTTACTCTTTGTACCTCAGAGGTTCATTGGGAAGCTACTGTCCCACTGACATGTGCTCATGGCAGGCAGGGCCCCATAAAACAATTTGAAATGGAAAAAAAGAGGTGTATGCCACAAAGTGTTGTCTTTACAGGGTATTGTATCAGGTGGTGATATATCATTGAATTTTTGTTAGGAAAAAATGAATTTTGAAAATTTTTATTTGGTACACATATGTACATCTGGACTTTGGGGGTAGAATTCGTGTTCACAAGAGGTACACATATGTACTTCTGAACTCCAACCATATAACTTATGGAATAAAGCATAAAAAAAAACCATATTAACCAAAAAACCAATATTACCTACCAAAAATGCAGACATGCTCAATGATTCAGCATTCCTTCCATTACTGAAAACATATACTATTAACAAAAAATTAAAAGGAAGAAATAATTAGGCCACAATTAATAGAGCCCCTTTCATTTTCAAAGGCTTCTTTGATGAGCATTAAGTTATATAGTCACCTTATCCATAAGAAATGAACCAAGAAGGATAAGCCATACATGAGTGGTAAATTCTAATAATAATAATATGCTTGTTTGCTGTTGTGGTTTTTAGGTGTCATCAAGTCAATTTCAACTCACAGTGACCCCAATCATGTGACAGAGTAGAACTGCCCTCATAGGCTTTTCTAGGCTGTAATTTTTATAGGAACAGATCACTAGGTCTTTCTCCTATGGAGAAACAACCAACCTTTGGCTAGCAGCCGGAGGCATAACCATTGCATCATCAGAGCTCCTAAGCTGTGCTTACAATTTTTTAAAAAAATCAAGGAAAGACAGACACATTGCTTATGTTCAGTGATTTATTGACAGTATTCTATTGCCACTTACAGGTAGCAGATTTTTTTTTGCTCTAAATTGGCTCCAACCCTAAGCTGGCTTTCTTATTTTTGCTCAGTTAGTTTTGGGAATTAAAAAGGGCAGGAAAATAATGATAATAAGGGAAATATATATTGTTATCATTGCTGTTAGGTTCTGTCAAATCATTTCCGACTCATAGCAACCCTATGTACAAAAGAACAAAACACTGCCCAGTCCTGCATCATCCTCACAATATGTTTGAGCCCATTGTTGCAGCCAGTGTGCCAATCCATCTCGTTGAGGGTCTTCCTCTTTTTTGTTGACCCCCTAATTTGCATATATATGAAGAAACATATAAATGATAATGTACCTATCTGCTCAGAATACATTTAAGTTTACTGGTTTGGATGGATTACAGCCCAGAAAAGTGAGGCAGCTTGAAATTTACATTATGGGAATATTATCTGTGATTTCTGAGAAAATCTAAGTATGTGAAAGGTGTGAGGAGATGGAAATAGCTTAAAGTGACTTCAATTTTTTTTTTAATTGGAAGAAAGTAGATTCTATAAAAAATGAATCAGTGCTCCACAGTTTATTATGTAGAATACTTGCCATAAATAGTCTATCTAAATTTATCAAGGCATTTAATAATGTTCTTCATTATATTCATGCACGAAAGTTAGAACATATTTTAATCTATATGCCTACTTCCTGTCTGGTTATGCCATATGCCACATGTCATCCATTTCATAAGAATCAATCCAGACAAAAAACACCTATTATAGGCAACTACTACTCAAAACTAACTACTCAAAGACAGATTACACTCAACCTGCAGCCCTTACTCTTTGACCTCAGATTTGTTTTTATTCCCATGGGAATTCGTATTTAGATCCATATCATCCTGCTTTTTTGGCTTATTGAACTCAGCTTCAGAATTCATTTCAGAGTCTTGTTTCCCTAATGTTAGCCTTTCTGGCATTCTGGTATATGCCCAATCCTGTGCATAGTACTTTAAGTGATATACTAAGCAAAACTAGACATGTTTTGAGGCTGTGTCAAATGATATTATTGTTTGGACATTTAATCTGATTTAACTAAAAAAATATGAGTAAAAGTGATATATACCAAAAAAAAATTGCACTTTTATCCCCTCTGCTAGAAGATTGGTCTTAGGGACTGCTCTTTCAGTCTGAGTTGGAAAATAAATATTTTCAGCAAATTCACGGATAATTCACATGAGTGAAAAATATTTATTATTGTAACTACTGAGATTATGTGGTTGTTTGTTACCACAGCAAAACATCACGAAAGCTGACTAATACAGAGTCAGACAACCCAAACAATTAAAGACTTTGAGACCATATCATGTTGGGAATAGTTGAAGGAACTGAAATATTCCGTTTATTGAAGAAAAGATGTGGAAGGACATTGTAGCACTTTTTAAATATTTAATGAGTGGTCAAGTATAAGAATAGTAAAACTGTCCTGTGTATTTTTGTTAGGTCAAATTAAGCTAAATAACTGGAAGCTTTAGGGGAACATATTTCAGCTGAAGAACTGGCAGAGGTGGGCAAAGATGAAATGGGCAGCTGAGGAATTCTTAGAAAGTTTCCTGACATTGGGAGGTAAAGACAGCCCAATAATCTGGTGGAGATTAAATGATTCAAATATTGGTTGGGTGAATAAACTATAAGGCCTCTTTTAAAAACTTAATTTTAATCTTTATTCAAGTAATACATTTTTTAAAGTCAAATAATTTATAAAGCTTGTGACAAAACATGGAATATTCAATTACTTTCTTCAGTCCCAAAGATTCACTGCCCATTCTATATTGGTTTTTCTACCCCACATTCTGTTCTTGTTCAATCATTATGAACGGTAAATGGTAAGCAGAGAAAAGAATTTCTTTTAATTACATTAGATGCATTCAAAATTAATAATGTCTCAGACTGGGTATAATAGTCACATATGAACAATTTATATCATTCACAAAGATTTAAATTAAATATTTAAAATAAAATTATTGAATTTTAAATTCAAATAGAAAATTACAAATATATAATTGAGTTTGGTCTTAAATATGATTAAAAAATAAAAAAGCCAATGATTATACAAAGATTTATAAAATGGCCCTCCATTTTCTACATGCAGAATATGATTTCTAATTATGAGTCTATGGTATATTTTAGGTCTTAGCAGGACAACAAATAGGACATTTTAGTGACTATAATTTTTCCATCTAATAAAACATCTGTAAAATTAAAAAATTAAAAAAAAAAATTTTAATTAAAGAATTATATCTTCAGAAGAATTTTCATGCTTGCTTCTATCAGAAAAATAAAAACTAATATATTTTCTTTTTGATACTTGTTTTTTGGAAAATAAAAATAAATTTATTGTCTTCGTAAATAATTAACATGTTAAATTGTGGCTGCCAACGTCTTTTCTATATCTTCTAATTTGTTTTGTTATATTTAATTTTTAGTTATCATGTGTTTTATTTTATCAAACACTGTAATTTCCTTTTCAAGCAGATGTTATACAAACATTCAATAAGTAATTATTAAATCCAATAAAAAATTAAAATAATTGCTATTTTAAATGTGTGAACAAGATCTCACTATTCATGTCTGAATTTTTATCAAAGTATTCAGCACAAATAGCTGTAGTACATTTTTGGAAACTCAGAAGAAAATTTTCTTTGGGCCTCAAATTTAGAAGCTCTGATTTTATCACCTAAAAGGCAAATAAAGCTCAGTTGTTGATAATTTGAGAGAGGCTTTACAGTGTTTATTTCATTACTAATTATGTTTGTCTTTTTCCTCTGTTAAAATGCTGACTAAATACCAAATACAGTGTGTTCTTTTAATCAGCTTTTCTATTTTATACTTATAGCAAACCCACAAAGGAGTGCAGTGACCGCCTAGTTAAATTTTTTTTTAAGTTTTTTAAAGTTTTTATTCTTTATCCTCAACAAAATATATTTCATTTAGTAGTAAATAATTATTTTAGAATAGCCTGAGTAACCCTGGCAATTACATGTGACATGTTTTAATAATAAACTGTAGCTTCTATTAGAGTTTGAATTTTACAGCATTTGCTGTATTTAATTACAAATGGAAGGAAATAAATCCTATATAGCTTATGCTTCTGTGTAGTTTGTTATTTACATTTGGAGTTTATAAAATTGCAATTTTGACACATTTTTCCATAAAATTAGTTACCAGTTTTGTCTTCAAAATTAGGAGATAGCTTTACATAATGAGCATTTGAACAAAGTGTTATTTCAGTCAGCTCTTCCACATTATACTTACAAGTCCACAAAGGAGTTACTGGTTGATTTAGTCTTTTCCTAACAACCTGGCATTTTTTGAAAAAACAAAAAATGATTAAAACGTAATAGAGATTAAGAAAGAGTCAAGAGATAAAAGAAAATCAGAAATAATGAATAAAAAATATTGGCAGGTTCCTTTGACTCTAAGCTTATGCAAATGAGTTGCTTAGGCCAATAAGAAGTTTAGAAGACAGACGTTAACAGAGGCTTGAAGTGGGCATGCACAGCTTGCCTTGCTCTCTTCCAGTTTGCCAATACGATTATACTCAGGTTAACCTGTTGGAAAATGAGAGACACGTGGAGTAGATCTATATTGCCCCAGTTTCCCAGTGATGGCCAGCCTAGATCAGCCAACAGCCAGCTAAGGCTCAGATGTGTAAGAAAACCCATCAAAGATCAGTTGAGTTTCCTCATCAATCCAGGTGTTTCTGTACATATAAACAATAAATATGTATAGTTTATGCCACCACATTTTCAGGTAATTTGTTATATAGTAAAAGATATTGTAATACCAGATGGTCTGTGATTATTAGGTGCAAATTTTTGATACTCCAAAGTACAACTGGTGCCCTAACTAGAATAAAAAAAATAGCATAATCTTAAACACAAAAGGAGCCTACACTCACAAAATAAATTGCAAAGAAAATCATCTTAGTTTCAAATATGATTTTCATTTTTTATATTGTCATATATTTCATTATATCAATTCATATATGCATTAGGAATTCTGAGAGACAGTATGATTTCATTGAAAATCATGTATAGACTTTGGCCACAGAGATGCCTGAACTCAAATCATTCCTCTGCCATTTATTACCATTTGTGTGTTACTATTGGCTGTTCATTTATTATTGCCATGGGAAGGTAAACTTTCTGTGTTCCAGTTTCCTGTCTGTAAATTGGGATAAAATATTACTCTACAAGATTAACACTGAGGCTTGATACGGGTAGACAATTCAGTCATTAATTCATTTAGTCTATAAATAATCATTATCTACTATATGTCAGGCACTGTTTTAGGTGCTGAGGATACAAGAGTGAAGTAACCAGACGAAGTCTTGCTCTTAGGGAGTTTACATTCGAGTGGCGGCAGACTGATAATAAAAAAATGAACATGTAAATATGAAAGAAGTAGATGGAAAATTACCACAGATAAAGTAGGGTAAAGGGAACTGTGAGTGCCGAGTATGGGATTATCAGGAAAGACTTTTCTGTTAAGATGAGATCTGAACAGAGTCATGAAGTAGGTGAAAAAGTGAACCATGTGGGTGTTAGGAAGAACATTACAGGGCCTGAGGTGCTGGCTTGCTTGGCAAGTTCGAGGAACTGCCATGTGCCTAGTGAGTAAGGGAGAGAGAAGAACGAGATGACTTTAGAGAGACACTGGAGGGCCAGATCTTGTAGGTCCTTGTGGGCTATAATAAGGACATTATTTTTTAATCTAAATTAGATAGGAAGTTATTAGAGGTTTTGAGCAGAGGAATAACATGAGAAAACACTGTAGGAGCAATAAAAGATGCAAGAAGACTGGTTAGGAAATGCTTGCCAAGATCCAGCTAAGATAGTAGCTTGGCCCAGGGTATTAGCATAAGAGGTAGTAAAAAGTAAAAAGTGGCAGGAATATAGATACATTTTAAAGATACTAACAACAAGATTTGTTGATGGATTGGATTTGAGATGGTGAGCAACAGAGGAATTGAGGGTGAAAGTTCTAGTCTAAAAAATATGAAGAATGGAATTTCCATTATTGAGATGCGGAAGACAGTTGGAGATCAGGATGCAGGAGACAGGGGTGAGAGAAACAGAACAAGAACTTAGTTTCAGACAAGTTTTTCTTTTTGTGTTTTGTTTTGTTTTGAAGAGGTCTATTTACCATCTGTATTAATTTCCCAAGGCTGCCATAACAAAACATCACAAACTATAAGGCTTATGAGAACAGGAATTTATTTCCCCACAGTTCTAGAGGTTGTCGTTAGTTGCCATAAAGTCAGTTCTGACTCAGGGCAGCCCCATATGTGCAGAGTAAAACTGCTCTATAGTGTTTTCAAGGCTGTGACCTTACAGAAGCAGATCACTAGGCCTGTTTTACAAGGTCCTTCTGGGTGGGTTCAAGCTGCTAACCTTTAGACTAGTAGTTGAGCACTTAACCATCTGCACCATCCAGGGACTCCTGGAGATGAGGAGTCTGAAATCAGAACATCAGCAGGGCCATGCTCTCACTCTCTGTCCACTCTAGGGGAAGATCTTTCCATGTATTTACAATTTCTGGTAGCCCAAGATGTTTCTTGACATTGATTGACTTGTAGATGCATCAACAAATTGCCATCTTTCCCCTGTGTGTCTCTTTGCCTCTGTTACATAAGATCATTCAGATTGGACTAGGATCCACTCTACTCTGTTATAACCTCATTTTATCTTAACTGATAACATCTTCAGTAACCATATTTTCAAACAAGGTCATATTCACCGGCACCAGAAGTTAGGACTTCAACATAAAATTTGGGGGGACACAATTCAAACTATAGCAGTCTGCCCTCTGGCTCCTCCAAATTCACGTCATTTTAACATACAAAACACATTCACACCATCCCAACATCACAAAAGTCTTAACCCATTTGTGATGGTTAATTTTGTGTGAACTTGTCTAGGCTACAGATCCCAGTAGCCTAATAGCAGTCTAGTTGCTGTCATGGAGTGGCTACAGGTGATTAAATCAATTGGCCACAGGTACAGTAATGTAACTTAACATAACGTAACGTAATGTAATTACCTTCCACAATGTAATCTAATGTAATGTAATGAGTCCGTTGAAAACGAAGCTCCTTAGGGTATGTTCTGTCCTCAGATTATAAATAGATACTTTGGCAGAACTCTCACTTGACTCTTCACTCTGCACTCTTTCCATCACCTGACCTATGGATCTTGGGATGTAAACCTGCAGCCTGTTGCCTGACCTACAGGTTTTGGACTTGCTAGCCACTCACAATTACATGAGTCAATACATAGGTTCTTTTTCTCTAGAGAATCCTAAGTAGACGCAATTCCAGCATCAACTCTAAGTCCAAATTTTCACCTTCTAAATCATCTAAATCAATTATGGGTAAGACTCTGGATATAGTCCATTCTAGGGCAAAATTCCTTTTGTGAACGTGTGAAACCTAGAATACAAGTTATCTTCTTCCAAACACAATGATGATACAGGAATAGGGTAGACATTCCCATTCCAAAAGGGAGAAATTGGAGGGAAAGAACAGGTCATGGGTTCAAAACAAGTCTTAAACCCAGCAGAGCAAATTCCATTAGATTCCAAGACTTAAAAATAATCGTTTATCCACTGGGCACACCAGAGCAGCAGCCTCACCTTCTGTATTCTGGGTGGTATTCCTGTACCTTGGGCCCACCTGGGTGGTGGCTGCATTTTCCTAGCAATACTGTCAGCCTCTGAACTGCTCTTGGGATCATCCTTTCCTTTTCTTAAGGGACAACAGAGGTTCACAGCTGAGCAACTCCTTTAGCCCAAGTCCCACCTGTTGAATCTCAGTTGTCTGAAAGCCTCACTTCATTTAATCTTCCCTTTGACCCCTTCAGTTTTCTGACAGTATTTTTTGCTGAAATGGTTGATTAGATCCATAAGCCACATGCCTAATCTCTTTATCAAACAGTTTTCCAGCTTTTCATGTCCTTTCCAGAGCAAACCAAAACCAAGCCCATTACTGTCAAGTCAATCCTGACTCACAGTGACCCTATAAGACAGAGTAGAATTTCCCCGTAGGGTTTCCAAGGAGTAGCTTGTGGATTCAAACTGTAGACCTTTTGGTTAGCAGCTGTAGCTCTTAACCACTGTGCCATCAGGGCTCCCTCTCCAAAGCATGCTTTCTCAATTTTCACAATACTGATAGGCTGAGAATCTTCCAAAACTTCAGGTTCCAGTTCCGTTTTTACAGTTCACTTCTCAATTTATCTCTTTCCTCTCTAGATATCTACTCAGCTAAATATACAAGTTCTACTTCCCACAGAACATTCAAACATAATTCACACAAGTTCTTTGCCACTTTATAACAAGGATTACCTTTCTTCCCATGTGCAATAAAATGTTCATGATTTCCTTTTAAGGTCTCACAAGAAACACATTTTTAGCAACATTCCGTTCATGGCAGGAGAAACTTTCTTTACAGCTCTCCCCACTTCTTTCTGAGTCTTCACCAGACTCACCTTTAATGTTCACAATTGTGCAGCAGTATATCGACAGGGAACTGCCAGAAATTCAGGCTGGTTTCAGAAGAGGACGTGGAACCAGGGATATCATTGCTGATGTCAGATGGATCCTGGCTGAAAGCAGAGAATACCAGAAGGATGCTTACCTGTGTTTTATTGACTATGCAAAGGCATTCGACGTGTGGATCATAACAAACTATGGATAACACTGCAAAGAATGGGAATTCCAGAACACTTAATTGTGCTCATGAGGAACCTTTACATAGATCAAGAGGCAGTTGTTCGGACAGAACAAGGGGATGCTGATTGGTTTAAAGTCAGGAAAGATGTGCGTCAGGGTTGTATTCTTTCACCATACCTATTTAATCTGTATGCTGAACAAATAATACGAGAAGCTGGACTATAGGAAGAAGAACAGGGCATCAGGATTGGAGGAAGACTCATTAACAACCTGCGTTATGCAGATGATACAACCTTGCTTGCTGAAAGTGAAGAGGACTTGAAGCACTTACTAATGAAGATCAAAGACCACAGCCTTCAGTATGGATTATGCCTCAACATAAAGAAAATAAAAATCCTCACAACTGGACCAATGAGCAACATTATGATAAATGGAGAAAAGACTGAAGTTGTCAAAGATTTCATTTTACTTGGATCCACAATCAACAGCCATAGAAGCAGCAGTCAAGAAATCAAAAGACGCATTGCATTGGGTAAATCTGCTGCAAAGGACCTCTTTAAAGAGTTGAAGACCAAAGATGTCATCCTGACGACTAAGGTGCAGCTGACCCAAACCATGGTATTTTCAGTTGCATCATATGCATGTGAAAGCTGGACAATGAATAAGGAAGACCGAAGAAGAACTGATGCCTTTGAATTGTGGTGTTGGCGAAGAATATTGAATATACCATGGACTGCCAAAAGAATGAACAAATCTGTCTTGGAAGAAGTGCGGCCAGAATGCTCCTTAGAGGCAAGGATGGTGAGACTGTCTTACATACTTTGGACATGTTGTCAGGAGGGATCAGTCCCTGGAGAAGAACATTATGCTTGGCAGAGTACAGGGTCACCGAAAAGAGGAAGACCCTCAACGAGGTGGATTGACACAGTGGCTGCAACAATGAGCTCAAGCATAACGATTGTAAGGATGGCACAGCACTGGGCAGTGTTTCGTTCTGTTGTGCATAGGGTCACTATGCGTCGGAACCGACTCGATGGCACCTAACAACAACAACCAGAACCTGAGACAGCCAAGAAAAGTTCTTCCCCAAGAGTCTTTGGAGAGAATATGTCCCTGCTAACACCCTGAATTTGAACAGTGAGACAATAAATTTCTATTCTCACAAACCACCAAATTTGTGGCACTTTGTTACAGCAGCCCTAGAAAATGAATACACCACACAAATGGAAATGTTGAAAAGATAGTTGGACATTCAAAGTCTGAAGTTCAGAGGAGAAATGTAAGCTGAACATATAAATTTGGAAGTTGGAAGCTAATAGGAGTATCCTGAAGTTCAGCTTTAGCTGTGGATTTGAGTTAAATTGTTTTTATTACACTGTGGAAATTTATTTATTGAGAATAAATAAAGTGGTAGCGATCATTGTTATTATCAGCAATCCTATTAACATAATGGTAGTAATAAAACAAGGTATGCTTTATCAGTTTGGTTCCAATCAGTAGAGAGAAACCACACAGTGGTTTAAACAATGAAAGTTTAATATAAAAAAAATTATTAAACTATGATAAAATTGTATGAACAGGATATAAGAAAACTGTGCATTATACTCTAAGGCTGAGAGAGTATTCAAGAAAGGAAAAACTTGGAAAGAGACCACCTTTCTTAAGGCTGGAGTTCAGACTTACTTGGAGGAGGTACAGTTCTGCCTATTGGATGACAAAGAAGTTTGCTAGTTTGCCCAGTCCAGAGCTGATCTGCAGTTGCTGGGCAAGTAGATAGCAGCAGGGGCACAGATGGGGCATAGGTAAGCATATCCAGTAGCCAGGCATGTGAGCATGTAGCGGGAGGGAATGGATGCTCTGATGCAGCAAGAGGTTTCGATCGCACAGTGTCTATGAGGCAAACCACTGTCAGCAGCCAGGCATGAACAAGTTCCTAGTGTTCTTAGCTAACACCCAATAATTTTTCATGAATATACACTTCTCAATTTGTTGTATGCCTTTGGTCAATATATAGATTCCTGAAACGGTTGTTCTGATAACTTTGTACAGTTTTATACTTGCTTTTGAAGAAAAGGATTTGCTAATATTCTCAGCCATACCAAGAGTCCTGCCACCTGAACACTTTTTAAATTAGATATTTTTTATTAAAATAAAATTTACACATTTTAAATACTCAATAAAATATGAATTAATTAGACCTTACTTTTCTTAAAGCCATAAAGTATAAAAATAAAGTAAAAATGTTGTTGTTGTTAGGTGCCGTTGAGTCGTTTCTGACTCACAGCGCCCCTATGTACAGCGGAACAAACACTGCCTGGTCCTGTACCATCCTCACACTCGTTGCTATATTTGAGCCCATTGTTGCAGCCGCTGTGTCAATCCATGTTGTTGAGGTCTTCCTCTTTTTCGCAGGCCCTCTACTTTACCAAGCATGATGTCCTCCAGGGATTGGTGCCTCCTGATAACATGTCCAAAGTATGTGAGACAAAGTCTTGCCATCTTGTTTCTCAGGAGCATTCTGGCTGTACTTTTTTCAAGACAGATTTCGTTCATTCTTCTGGAAGCCCATGGTATATTCAATATTCTTTGCTAACACCATAATTCAAAGGCATCAACTCTTTCAGCTGCCTTATTCACTGTCCAGCTTCCACATGTATATGAGGCGACTGAAAATACCATGCCTTGGGTCAGGTGTACCTTAGTCCTCAAACTTTTTTTTAAACTGTGCTTTCGGTGACAGTTTACAGAGCAAATTAGTTTCTCATTAAACAATTAATACACAAATTGTTTTGTGATATTGGTTGCCAACTCTGTGATGTGTCAACACTCTCCCCCTTCTCCATCTCGAGCTCCCCATTTCCATTCATCCAGTATTCCTGTCATTTTCTGTGCCCTTTTAGTTTTAATATTCATGATTCAGCTACAGAGCACATTCCTTACCTGCGTTATTGTCTGTTATTGTCTGTACTATAGACCTGTTTAATCTTTGGCTGATGGGTGAACCTGAGGAGTGACTTCAGTAGGGGGCCATACTCTTGGGGTTTCTCCAGTCTCTGTCAGACGAACAAGTATGGTCTTTTTGTGTGTGTGTGTGTGAATTTGAATTTTGTTCTGTACTTTCTCCTGCTTTGTCTGGTACCCTGTATTGTGATCCCTGTCAGAGGAGTTGGTGGTGGTAGCTGGACACCATCTAGTTGTTTTGGGCTCAGTCTGGCAGTGGCTGTGGTAGTTGTGGTCCATTAGTCCTTTGGACTAATCTTTCCCTTGTATCTTTGGTTTTCTTATTTCTCCTTTGCTCCAGCCAGGATGGGACCAATAGACGTATCTGAGTAGGTGGCTTGCAGGCTTTTAAGACCCCAGATGCTATTCACCAAAGTAGGACGTAGAATATTTTTTTGTAACCTGTTACTCTGCTGAATCTATTAGTTCCAGTCGTTTTCTTATGGAGTCTTTAGGATTCTCTATGTATAGTAATATTATCATCCGTGAAGAGAGACAGTTTTACTTCTTCCTACCTATTTTGACACCCTTTATTTCTTTTTCTTGCCTTACTGCTCTAGCTAGACTTCCAGCACAATGTTAAATAGGAGTGGTGATAAAAGACATCCTTGTCTTGTTCCTGTTGTCAAGGGGAGTATTTTCAGCCCTTCTATGTTGGCTGTTGGTTTTGTATGTTGTTGTTGTTAGGTGCCATCAAGTGGACTCTGACTCATAGCGATCCTATGTACAACAGAACGAAACATTGCCCAGTCCTGCGCCATCCTAACAGTTCTTGTTATGCTTGAGTCCGTTGTTGCAGCCACTGTGTCAATCCACCTTGTTGAAGGTCTTCCTCTTTTTTGCCCGACCCTGTACTTTACCAAGCATGATATCCCTTCTGATAACATGTCCAAAGTATGTGAGACATAGTCTCACCATCCTTGCTTCTAAGAAGCATTCTGGTTGTATGTCTTCCAAGACAGATTTGTAGGTTCTTTTGATAGTTCGTGGTATATTCAATGGATAGATGACAGTTATGTATAAAAGATGCCCTTTATTATGTTGAAAATTTCACTTCTATTTCTATTTTATTGAGAGTTTTTATTAGGAATGAGTGTTAGACTTTACCAAATGCCTTTTCTTGTAGATCGAGATGATCATGTGATCCTTTCTTTTGTTCTACTTATGCAGTGAATTACATTGATTTTCTAATGTTGAACCATCCTTCTATATTTGGTATGAATTCCACTTGGTCGTAGTATAATATTTTTTTGATATGAGGTTGAATTCTATTGACTAGAATTTGGTGAGAATTTTTGCATCTATATTTATGAGAGATATTGAACTGTAATTTTTTTTTTTTTTTTTTGTGGTGTCTTTGCCTGGTTTTGGTATCAAGGTTATGCTGCTTCATAGAATGAATTTGGAAGTATCCGTCCCTTTTCTATGTTCTGAAATAATCTGAATAGTACTGGTGCAAGCTCTTCTCTGAATGTGTGGTAGATTTCTCCAGCAAAGCCATCTGGGCCAGGTCTTTTTATTTGTTGGGAGTTTTTTGTTTTTTTTTTTTAAATTACATTTTCAACCTCTTCTCTTGTATGGGGTCTGTTCAGATTTTCTACCTCAGTTTGTGTTCATTTAGGTAGGTAGTGTGTTTCTGGAAATTTCTCTATTTACTCAAGGTTTTCAAAATTGTTGGGGTACACTTTTTCATAGTACTCTGTTATGATCATTTTTATTTCAGTTGAGTCTATTTTGATGTCCCTCATTTCATTTCTTATTTTGATTATTTCTTCCGCTCCTATTTTTCTTCTATCATTTTGGCCAGTGGTTTGTTGATTTTGTTGGCCCTTTCAAAGAACCTTAAGTTTTGATTTTGTTGATTCCTTCTATTGTTTTTCTATTCTCTATTTCATTTATTTCTGCTATGATCTTTATTATTTCCTTTCTTCTTGCGGCTGTGGGCTTCTTTTGCTGTTCTCTATGTCCAAGTTGTAGTTAACATTTTGATTTTGACCCATTCTTCTTTTTTTGACCTGTCTATTGCTATAAATTGACCTTTGAGCACTGCCTTTGCTGTGTCCCGAAGATTTTGATATGTGTTTTCATTTTCATTTGATTCTAGGAAATTTTTTATTCCATATTTGATTTCTCCTATTATTACCCAGTTGTTTTTAAGAAAGGGGTTATTCAGTTTCCATGTATTTGATGTTTTATCCATGCTCTTCCAGTTATTGGTTTCTATTTTCATGGTGCTGTGATCAGAAAGAACGCTTTATGTTATTTCAATGTTTTGGATTTTATTGAGGGTTGCTTTGTCACCTAAAATGTGGTCTATCTTGGAGGGTGTTCCATGTATGTTGGAAAAGAATGTATATTTTGCTGCTACTGGGTGGAATGTTCTATATATGTCTATTAGGTCCAGTTGTTCAATTTTGACCTTTAGATTTTCTGTGCCTCTGTTGAGTTTCTTTCTGTATTCTGTCCTTTTCTGAGAGTGGTCTGTAAAGTCTCCTACTATTATTGTGCAACTGTCAATTTCTCTTTTCAGTGTTATTGCAGTTTGTTTTATGTCTTTCGGAGCCCTGTCATTGGGTGTAAAGATATTTATTATGTTTATGTCATCATGGTGGATTGTCTCTTTAATCATTATAAAATGTCCCTCCTTGCCTCTTAAGGTGAATTTTCCCTTAAAGTCTATTTTATCTGAGATTAGTATTGCCACTCTTGCTCTTTTTTGGTTGCATGTTTGCTTGATATATTTTTTCCATCCTTTGATTTTTAATATATTTATTTCTTTGTTTCTAAGGTGTGTCTCTGGTAGACAGCTTATTGATTTTTTTTTTTTTTTTTTGTCTATTCTGTCACTTTCCGTCTCTTTACAGGTGCATTTAAGCCATCTATATTCACTGTGATTATCAGTAGGTGGGAGTTTATTGCTGTCATTTTGTAGTTCTTTTTTTGTGGTGCTGACGTTTTGTTTGTTCCTCTTACTCTCCTGTGCTGAGTTCCTTTTGTTTGTGGTATTTCTTTTCATTTCTTTCATTATTGTAGATTTTGTGTTTACTGAGACTTTATGTGTTCTTGAGACTTTATGTGGAGCCCTGGTGGCACAGTGGTTAAGAGCTTAGGCTGCTAACCAGAAAGTCAGCAGTTTGAATCCACCAACCACTCCTTGGAAACCCTATGGAGCAGTTCTACTGTGTCCTATAGGGTCACTATGAGTTGGAATCGACTCGACAGCAATGGGTTTGGTTTTTTCTGGTTTGAAATATGTTTTTCTATGTTTACTTTGATGAGTAGGTTTGTTAACTTTCTTTGTGGTTATCTTGAAATTTACCCTTATCTTCTTAAGTTTGAGCCAGTCTTTTATTACTTCATATTGCCTTGACTTCCTCTCCATTTAAAAGTTCAGTACCTACACTATGTATTTTCTCTTTTATTGTTCTGACATTGCAGTTATTTACAAATTCATGTCTCTGGTTCCTTGTTTTAAATCTTCTAGTTGTGTTTTATCCTTAAGAGTTAATTACCTAGGTCAGTATCTGGCTGATACTGACCTGACTCCTAGATTCAGTTGTCTGGTGTTGTTGGACCTCTAACTCCCTTTAATAATTCTTGTATGTTTGGTTTGGTTTTTACAAATTCCCTTAATTTCTGTGTATCTGGAAATGTCTTAATTTCACCATCATATTTGAGCATGAGTTTTGCAGAATATATTATTCTTGATTGGCAATTTTTTTCTTTCAAGGTGTTATATATGTCATCCTATTGCCTTCTTGCCAGCATGGTTTCTGCCGAGTAATCAGGGGTTAGTCTTATTGTTTCCCATTTGTATGTGACTCTTCAATTTTCTCAAGCTGCTCTCAGGATTCTTTATTTTCCTTTGGTTTTGGTGAGTTTGATTATGATATGTCTTGGTGACTTTCTTTTGGGGTCTATCCTATATGCATTCTTTGAGCTTCTTGGATGGTCAGCTTTCCATCTCTTATGATATTAGGGAAGTTTTCTGCCAGCAAATCTTCATTGACCCTCTCTGTGTTTTCCATTTTCTCTCCCCATCCTGGAAAACTGATCATGTCCAAAGTTTTGCTCTTGATTATATCCCACATTGTTCTTAGGTTTTCTTCATTCTTATCTCTGATTTTTCCTCAAAGTGGCATCCATGGATTTTTCCTCAATTTTGCTGATTCTATCTTTCATTTTTTCAGGTTTCCTCCTAAAACCTTCTACTGCATTGTCCATACATGAAATTTTATCTTTTGGATTTCTAATTGCTGTTTTTGTATGATTTCTAACGGTTTACTTATTTTGACATTTTTTCTTGTATCATTTTCCTGAATTCTTCTATTGCTTTGTCTGTATTTTCCTTGATTTGGGCTATGTTTTGGTTGGTTTTATCTCTTCCATGATTTTAGCTGTGTTTTCCTTGATCTTTTTTCTTATCTCTTGGACAGCCCTAAATATGAGTGTTTGAATTCCCTATCAGATAGCTCCAGTGCCTTTTCTTCTGCCAGGAGGTTATCTGGTACTTTATTTTGGCCACTTACTGGAGCCCTCTTGTCCTGTGTTTTTATATGTTTCGATATTGCCTGTTATCTTCAAGACATTCAGGTATTACTTTATTTATTGCTTGAGGGTTGGTTTATCCTGCTTTTTTTGTTTTATCTGGCTATGTCTAGGCAGGCAGGCTGGGCAGGCTTTGTTGTTTGCTCATTTGTGGGCATAATAGTTCTCACCACCTTGTCTGGAAATGCAGGGCAGTTTGCTCAGCTATGGTGCAGCAGGGCAGGTCCAGCAGAGGTGATGAGGCTGAGATGGATCATTTGTCTGTGGCACAAACTGGGCTGGGGCTAGGGTCTGAGCCAGTTCCCCTTGGAGCCACAGAGCACAGTGAAGTGAGGCCATCGCCAGCAGGGAGGGTCTGGGTTTTGGGTTGGTGGGGCAGAGGAGAGAGGCAGAAGGGGGTGAGAAGGCAGGGTGGTGGAGCTAGATGGAGGAGGGCAATAGGGTTGGTTGGTACTGTGGTCCCTGGCAGTCGGGGCTAAGGATGGGGTGGTCTTGCCATTGTTCACCAGAAGGGTGGGGGTTGTAGGAGCTTGCTCCTGTGGTTATCAGGTGAGAGAGTCTGGGCTCCTCTTTGACTTGTAGCCAGCAAATGTAGTCTTAATAGCCCTGGGAATGTCTGTGGCATATTTATGTCTCCTTTTGGGAATTCCATGGAGATGGATTTCTATGTTCCTCATGCAGGGTTGTTGGCTTTATTCCAATATGGCCATGCTGAGTCATGCCGTTTGGCTGGGAACCTCCACTCCATATCTCTATTTCTTTGCTGTTTTCTATCAGTTTCTTCTTCTCAATGGCTTCTGATTTAATACTTTATCCCTTCATTTAAAGTTCAGGGTTTCAGGATTGACATCTGTATCTCTTTTACTCGGTTCTTCAGGTCTTTGTCGCAGCGGGATGGCTTTATGCATCTGAATAGTCTGCCATCTTGGCTCTACCTCACATTTTAACACTTTAAGAGGTCTTCTGCAGCAGATTTACCCAATGCAATACGTCTTTGATTTCTTGACTTCTGCTTCCATGGGTATTGACTGCAGATCCAAGTAAAATGAAATCCTTGACAACTTCAATATACTTTCTCCGTTTATCATGATGTTGCTTATTATTATTAAAGAAAAATAAGATATAAAAGTAAAGTATCTTACATGTTAAAATAAAAAAAAAAAACTGTTTCCCAACTGTCTTTAATGGGCATATTACTATTTTTCTTTTAAAATGAATTTCATAGCCTAGAGGATTTTACATAGAATCAACAAATATGTTTCTTCCATATGCCTCTTTCTGTTTTTTGCTTTCTTAGTTTCGAAAATGTTCTTAATTTCCGTTCAGAAGTAATACTTCTGTACTTTTCCTTTTACTAAACACAATACCGAATTACATGATTGAAGGAAATATGACTGTACTTTCAGTCATACATTTATTTGATTTGACAATAAAATTGCAGTTGATGTTATTTTTACTATCGACATTGAAATAACTGTATCATTATTACAAGCATATATTCAAAGTCCATTTCATGAAGAAAAATATCCACATACCTATAGGAATTTAGAACTTGAAAGGTTAAAACTATTAAATGACAAGCACAATCTTCAGTACAAAAGGGTATTCTATTTACATATTAAAAAGCGGCAAAGAAAATTGAAATTACTTGTTTTATTATTTGACCTGGTAATATTGTTTAATTCAGAAAGCAAAATGAACCTTTGAATATGTTATTGATATTGAAACCCTCAATAAAAAGTTAAAAACATATATTTCATTGCCAGAATTGTTAAATTTATGAGTTTTATGTCATCTACAAGTATTAAATGTGAAAAATTCATATCTAATGGGGTAATTATTTTTAATAATATACCATTGACTGCCAGAAGAATGTTATTTCTTTCTTGCAAAAACAGAGGAGAAAGAGGAAGTTTAGGATCAGTGTGCTGGCTCTACAATCATAAGGAACCCAGCTTCTTCCCATCTTCCTCTCCCACCATACAGAGACTCTATCTCTTAACTTCAAAGTCGTCATAGTGCAAAAATACCTACTAGATATGCAAGTATAAAAATATAAGAGGTCATGTGTACATAAAACTAACGTTCTATGAGCATTCTAGGAGAAAAGGGTTAAATGCTCAACAACTAGCGGAAAGACTGACAGTCTGAACTAACCTGAGGTGCCTTGCAAGAGAGTCCTGGCAATCATCTTCCAAACGGTCACAGCCTTGAATAACCTATGAAGCACAGCCCAGTTCTACTCTGACACAAATTGGGTAGAATCAGTCCGAATCAACTCAATGGCAACTAACAACAACATGAGCATCCTATTTCACCAATGAGAAAACTGAGTAACAATTCAGTGGGCAATAACCTGCCTATTGTCATATGGCTAGCAAGTGGCAGAGCTGACACTTAATTCTGGGAATCTGGTTCCAAAATCCAGAATTAATCAATTCATTAAGCTTCCTCTCCACTGATCATTCGTTCAGTCTACCTAAACTTATTTTCTAATCCCATTGGTCTTAATTTTCTTACTATTAAGTTTTCTTCAACCCCAGAAGTTGTGAAGGGGCTATTCTCCAGACAAACTATTATAAGGAGACAAGCACAAAGTTCTTTTTGGAAAGATCTATCAAACGTGTGGAAAAAGTGTTATTTAAGATGCTATCTGAGAACTGGAGAAGCAGTTTAAACAGAGAAGAAAATATCCTTTGATGGTTACGAGAGGGGGGAGGGAGGGAGGGAGAGAGAAGGGTATTCACTAATTAGATAGTAGATAAGTTTTATTTTAGGTGAAGGGAAAGACAATACACAATACAGGAGAGGTCAACACAAATGGACTAAACCAAAAGCAAAGAAGTTTCCTGAATAAACTGAACACTTCAAAGGTCAGTGTAGCAGGGGCAGGGGTTTGAGGACCATGGTTTCAGGGGACATCTATGTCAATTGGGATAATAAAACCTATTAAGAAAACATTCTGCATCCCACTTTGGAGAGTGGCGTCTGGGGTCTTAAACACTAACAAGCGGCCATATAAGATGCATCAATTGGTCTCAATGCACCTGGAACAAGGAAGAATGAAGAACACCAAAGACACAAGGTAATTATGAGCCCACATAAACCAGAGACCACATCAGCCTGAGACCAGAAGAGCTAGATGGCGCCTGGCTACAACCAATGACTGCCCTGACAGGGAACTCAAAAGAGAAACCCTGAGGGAGCAGGAGTGCAGTGGGATGCAGACCCCAAATTCTTATAAAAAGACCAGACTTAATAGTCAGAC
The DNA here is from genome assembly GCF_030014295.1 of Loxodonta africana. Taxonomy (NCBI): domain Eukaryota; kingdom Metazoa; phylum Chordata; class Mammalia; order Proboscidea; family Elephantidae; genus Loxodonta; species Loxodonta africana. Next base: position 53,347,477 of record NC_087346.1, on the reverse strand, counting down.
TGGGACTGGAGGAACCCTGGAGGCCGTGGTCCCCAGGCCTTGTGTTAGCCCAGGACAGGAACCATTTCCAAAGCTAACTCTTCAGACAGGGATTGGATTGGAATAGGGGATGGAAAATTATACAAGCTTCTTGGATCAAGCGGACACATGAGACTATGTTGGCATCTCCTGTCTAGAAGGGGGATGAGAGGGCAGAGGGGGCCAGAAGCTACCCGAATGGACACAAGGAGAGAGAGTGGAAGGAAGAACTGTGCTATCTCTTTGGAGGCAAAGTAGTTAGGAGTGTATGGCAAGGTGTATGTAAATTTTTGTATGACAGACTGACCTGATTTGTAAACTTTCACTTAAAGCACAATAAAAATTAATTAAAAAAGAAAAAAAAATGCTATTTAAATGATAGGTGAAATTTCAATGGGAGATGTGGACAGAAGGACATTCCCTTTAGGAAAGAAATACCTGAAAGAAGAGAGTTTTAAAAAAGCATTGAAGCCTTTAATATCTACTCTAAAAATAAAATTAAATAGATCAATCAAAAATGATCCCTGTCTGAAATATCTCCAAAATACATGATATTCTTTACTATTATTATTGCTATTTTTTGGTATAGAGGATTTGGAAGGGAAACATGTCTTTGGTGGTACAAGTGGTTAATACACTCCACTGCTAACCAAAAAGTTGGAGGTTCGAGTCCACCAAGGGCACCTCAGAAGAAAGGCCTGGTGATCTATTTCTGAAAAATCAGTCACTGAAAGCCCTATAAAGTACAGCTATACTCTGACACATGTGGGGTGGCCATGAGCCGGAATCAACTCCACAGAGGCTGGTTTGTTGGAAAGCTAACATTGTGAAACTAAAAGGGCACTGGAATACATGCCCAAAACTACAATTTTGTGCTGGTTCTTCCATTTCCTAACTTTAGGGGTAAAAGAAGAATAATAATGTCTATCTATCCTGTCTACCTCACAAATTTGTTTTAAGAATTAAAAGAGATAATGCCTGTAAAAGTGCTTTGAAAACTAAGTACTATACAAATATCAAATAGGGCCATCATCATTAACCACTGCCATTACACATGAGCTCAGTAAATAAAGGTTAGATGATGATCACAATGCACTTCACACTGGAAAATTGATCCAGGAATTACTCCACAAAAATTCAGAAACTGATAATTGTATTTAGTCTAAGGGGAGAAGACTATCAATTTACAACCTATAATTGAGTTGTAACAACAACTGCCTATATAGATTTGTCAGTTTTTGCCAAAATTATACCACAAATATACCCTTCTTTTGAATGAAACTGAAAGTCCCAGCCACATGCTACTAAAAACACTGAGCTATTATGCAGCTTGATCGTGCCCCCCGGGCAGCATGAAGTTTAACCAAAACATTCCAGTTTGGGATCAGGGACCTCCCATATGGACTCTGTGCTCTAAGTAAAGCAATGCAGTTTCCTAATCCAGAATAACATTTTTACAGCCACGGTACTATACTTCATGCCATTGGCTCTAGGAAACCAGAGAAAGAAGTGCAAAATCAATGAAAAGCTTTTAGCTTCTTACCAACTTTCTGCATATACAGTCAAAATGCAAAAAGCATTATCAACCCCTATCTGTCTGTTGAATAAAAACATTTAATCAATTAACGTCTCTATTCTACCTTTCATTATTTTAGATTAAATACTTTTGTCCCTAATACTCGATTTAACTAGGATGAAAACTGTCTCTCTTCAGTTGTTATTCATAAAAGAATTATCCATTCTCTTTGATTTCTCATATTATGCTTCTGGTTAACTATCAACCTAAGATATCAAATTACAATCTGTCAATTTTCTCCTTTTAGAAGCTCTCAGCCAAAAATGAGAACTCTGTATTATATCTATGGACTATTTCTTATTTGTAAAATTAAAATTAAATTGCATAAAATTATATCTAACATGGTAGAATAACTTCGTATTGGGTAATTTTCAGTGTGTCAGAAATTCCATTTTTACTAAAGGATTGTCTGCTACCTTTTTTGAACCAGATTTTCACTTTTACAATGCCTCTGACAGTTATTTATGGTAATATTATTTCACTATTAGAGATTTAAATAATTGATGCTTATCTTGCTACAGTAATGCTATGATATTAAACAAAGAGAAAAAAATCATGAAAAGAATTAAGACATCGAAATATACTTTACCAATAAAGTTTTAATACATCATCTCTGAATATTTTCCCCAAAATGAAATACCCAGGGATGACTGAAGTCTACTTCTATACTGAATTGGTAGAAATATAGTGGAATCTTGACTCTGGAGTCTTTTCTTGCCTTTTTAATCAATAATTATTGTTACCTTAATATCATCATATTGTAAACAAAACACACAATTTTACATAGAAAATAATAAGTATTTCTGGATCAACATATTTTGGACCTATCTAAACAATTGGGAATAATTAAAGAGAACTATAAAATGAATCAGAATTCACTCAATAGCAACAGAGATCCGATGAGTTAATAAAAAATCTGTGAATGAATTCTTGTTGGTTGCTTTACGGGTATATTCATCTAACTATATTTCCTTATAGAAAAATGTGTGATTATATATCCTGCTATATTGTTTATATCTATAATCATATCCATATCTATCAAGAGAGTGGAAGAAATATATGTTTATGTTTACGCACATGTTTGTATTTATGCTTATGTTTATAATATTAATAATATTTATATTTCTCCCCAGAAACTTTATAGCACAGTAAAAAGTCCATTGGATTAAATATTGGGGAACCTAAATTTTAGTTTTGACTCTGTCTCTAGTGAGTAATGTGATGGTTTGCACATCCCTTAACCCTGTGCTTTCCCATGCCTGAGCTGTTAGCAGAGATCGGGTCAGATGATATACACAGTCCCATCTCGCTCAAGGATTCTACAATTCCATGAAATATGATTTAAAGACGTGTCCGAAGCCTTCATCCTGCTTAGATGAAATTCACAAGAGTCATCTCTCTTTTTCTTTCACTTTGATCAAAAATGACTAAAACTGATAAAAGCCATTTGTTCATTTCTTCATCATGACAAGGCATTCCATCAGCTATGACCTAGACACCTATCAAATACAACTTCTGATTTAACAGTTCACCAGTTACATTCTTAACCACCTTAAAGTTCTCATGAATGAAAACTTTATTATACTTCATTCCACTCCATCCCTGTTTATAACTTTAATGTCAGTATAATACCTGGCCTTAGCAAGATTTTCCTACTGCATGTGACTAATTTCACAAATATTTTAAACAACACATTTGAAGGAATGAGTACAACCAACTTTTCTATCAGTAGTTTATCTGAAGACTACATTTCAAATATGAATAATTGACTTTTTCCCCTAGATGGTTTGAGTTGAACTTTACTATACACCAGAGAAAACAACTGAGATGGCTCAATGACAGTATTGCAATATTAATCTTAATAAATAGCAAAAAGAGATACACAAGATAGGGAAATTGTGCTCCTTATTATGTCATTTCATGCAATCAGTTACAAGAACTACAAAAACCAAAGATAACATTATCATAGAGAATAATGCATTATTTTTCAAAACTGTAAATAGCATCGCTAAACAAAAAATGGGAAATAGATGAGAGGCCTTATGTGAATTACATCTATACATTCTGACAGAATTTATTCTAATTTGATCTTTTTGTACTGTTTCAAAAGGACAATCGCCTATAAAAATGTTTTTAAAGAATCCTGCTGGAGATGCTTTTGAGCTGTCAGATCAAAGATAAAAGAAAATGTTTAAAAGAGGAAACATAGGCACTACAAAGTTCTTAATGCTGTAACTTGCCTAGTTTAAAAAAAATCACTTATCTTTTAAAATACATGTACTGTATTTTTACTTGTCTTTAAGATTACAAGTGTTATGATGAATCATATAATATTTTTCCAGTAAAATATTTTTAAATTGATGGCAATTAGATATGTAAAAACAGAACAGGAGCAGTGTCTGACCTCCTCTAATGTCACAGTGGAGAAGGAGAACTAAGATCAACAGCCCAAGGCTGATTCCTATGAGGTGGAGGTCAGACTTGACTCCTCTCTTCGCCATCTTTACCAACGCTGGCACCAACCATCTCTCCCACAGCACTCTCTGCTGGATTTGATAATTCATTGCAATGGCCACACAGAACTCACAGACCATACTCACAATTATGGGGGCTTATTAGGGAAGCAACAAGTTACAGTTCAGGCTCAGGAACACTCAGGATTCAGTTCTCCCATCAGGACAGCCTCTTCCCAGCCGTGCTTGCAAGCACGGCTCTCTCTGGCCCTAGGAGTCTCCCCAAAGGCACTTGGCTTTCTCTCCATGACCCGAGAAGCCCACCACTCTGTCTTCTGCTGCCGAGTCTCTCCTGTCACTGCTTCTTACCAGATGCAGGGTTACAGCTTCCTCTCTCTCTCTCTCTCTCACTCTCCTTCCAAGAGCTTCTCAGCTCAGGGATACCAGGTCCAAAGGACGCACTCTCCACCCCTGGCTATTCTTCCTTGATGGTGGTAGGATCCTCCTCTCTACTCTGGGATTGGCTCTCTTTTAACGCAAAATTGACCAATCCTCTTTGTAGGCCACATTTACCCTATCACACAGTCCCACCCAATCACCTAGGTGGGAGTTATAAGACCATGACCAGAAAGGTCCCAAAAAAGTAATCAATTACACCACAGATGCAAACCAAAATTTGGTATATACTTCGAAGTGTTTAATCCAGAAGTATACAGTGCTTTGAAAATAAGGTGTTTTGAAAGGCAATAATAATTCCAGGTCACTTGTTTATTATTACATAAAAATCAATACATTATAGTATTGGTACAACAGGCACATAGACCAATGGAACAGAATTGAGAACCCAGATATAAATCCATCCACATATTAGCAGCTGATATTTGACAAAGGCCCAGTGTCAGTTAATCGGAGAAAAGATAGTCTTTTTTAACAAATGGTGCTGGCATAACTGGATATCCATTTGCAAATAAATGAAACAGGACCCATACCTCACACCATGCACAAAAACTAACTCCAAGTGGATCAAAGACCTAAACATAAAGACTAAAACGATAAAGATCATGGAAGAAAAAATAGGGACAACAGTAGGAGCCCTAATACAAGGCATAAACAGAATACAAAACATTACCAAAAATGAAGAAGAGAAACCCGATAACTGGGAGCTCCTAAAAATCAAACACCTATGCTCATCTAAAGACTTCACCAAAAGAGTCAAAAGACCACCTACAGACTGGGAAAGAATTTTCAGCTATGACATGTCAGACCAGCGCCTGATCTCCAAAATCTACATGATTCTGTCAAAACTCAACCACAAAAAGACAAACAACCCAATCAAGAAGTGGGCAAAGGATATGAACACACACTTCACTGAAGAAGATATTTAGGCAGCTAACAGATACATGAGAAAATGCTCTCGATCATTAGCCATTAGAGAAATGCAAATTAAAACTACGATGAGATTCCATCTCACACCAACAAGGCTGGCATTAATCCAAAAAACACAAAATAATAAATGTTGGAGAGGCTGCAGAGAGACTGGAACTCTTATACACTGCTGGTGGGAATGTAAAATGGTACAACCACTTTGGAAATCTATCTGGCATTATCTTAAACAGTTAGAAATAGAACTACCATACAACCCAGAAATCCCACTCCTAGGAATATACCCTAGAGAAACAAGAGCCTTCACACAAACAGATATATGCACACCCATGTTTATTGCAGCTCTGTTTACAATAGCAAAAAAGCTGGAAGCAACCAAGGTGTCCATCAACGGATGAATGGGTAAATAAATTGTGGTATATTCACACAATGGAATACTACACACTGATAAAGAACAGTGACGAATCTGTGAAACATTTCATAACATGGAGGAACCTGGAAGGCATTATGCTGAGCAAAATTAGTCAGAGGCAAAAGGACAAATATTGTATAAGACCACTATTATAAGATCTTGAGAAATACTACAAACTGAGAAGAACACATACTTTTGTGGTTACGAGGGGGGGGAGGGAGGGAGGGAGGGAGAGGGTTTTTTACTGATGAATTAGTAGATAAGAACTGCTTTAGGTGAAGGGAAGGACAACACTCAATACATGGAAGGTCAGCTCAATTGGAGTGGACCAAAAGCAAAGAAGTTTCCGGGATAAACTGAATGCTTCAAAGGTCAGCGGAGCAGGGGCGGGGGTTTGGGGACCATGGTTTAAGGGGACTTCTAAGTCAATTGGCAAAATAATTCTATTATGAAAACATTCTGCATCCCACTTTGAAATGTGGCATCTGGGGTCTTAAATGCTAACAAGCAGCCATCTAAGATGCATCAATTGGTCTCAACTCACCTGGAGCAAAGGAGAATGAAGAACACCAAGGTCACACGACAACTAAGAGCCTAAGAGACAGAAAGGGCCACAAGAACCAGAGACCTACATCATCCTGAGACCAGAAGAACTAGTTGGTGCCCGGCCACAACCGATGACTGCCCTGACGGGCAGCACAACAGAGAATCCCTGAGGGAGCAGGAGATCAGTGGGATGCAGACCCCAAATTCGCATAAAAAGACCATACTTAATGGTCTGACTGAGACTAGAGGAATCGCGGCGGTCATGGTCCCCAAACCTTCTGTTGGCACAGGACAGGAACCATCCCCGAAGACAACTCATCAGACATGAAAGGGACTGGACAGTGGGTAGGAGAGAGATGCTGATGAAGAGCGAGCTAATTATATCAGGTGGACACTTGAGACTGTGTTGGCATCTCCTGTCTGGAGGGGGGATGGGAGGATAGAGAGAGTTGGAAGCTGGCAAAATTGTCACGAGAGGAGAGACTGGAAGGGCTGACTCATTAGGGGAAAAGCAAGTGGGTGTACGGAGTAAGATGTATATAAACTTATATGTGACAGTCTGACTTGATTTGTAAACATTCACTTGAAGCTCAATAAAAGTTAAAAAAAAAAAAAAATCAATACATTAGAGCACTTTGTAACAATTAACAGTCTATTTCCAGGAAAGGTTTTCCCTTAAAGTATACTACTACAGATCACCCTTTGCACCATGAAAAGAGTGATTTCAAGTCATTGATAAAAGTTTTCCAAGCTCCTTCCATTTCAAGTTATATTTTTGTGGTAGTTATGCTAAAATGTAATTTTATGTGGGTTTGTTCACACACTTCACTTGTTCATACAAGTGAAGAAGTTGGTGACTGGAATAAGAGAATAGATCTTCTAAAAGGTTTTTGTTTAAATGTTACAGTTCTTATGACAGAAAGATAAATGCAAAGGAAAAAATGTAAGAAGGGTAAAAAGCAAAACATGTATCAGGGTTAAAAATAAATAAATGAAAATAAAAAACACAGGAAAAAAACAATTTTTTTTTTCCTTCCAGGTGCTGGACTTTCTCTTAGGAAGAGAACTGCTTTAGATTAGAAAAACATTTTGATTAGCTGCTGAACGTGGGGAAGAGAAAACTCGATGGCATAAACATTATGGAGATAGCAAAACAAAGACAAAGCAAAACCGTATATGAGTTTAGGACTCATATTTGTGGACTCTGGTGAATAGAAAGAAGAAAAAGAATAGAAGGTCCAAGAAGGAAGCTACTAAACTTGGTGTCCTCTGAGTATTGTTGCACTAGATGTGGCCAAAGAGTCCAAGGACACTTAAGAACTCAGGTGTCTAATATTTAATTTTTTTTTAATTAGTTAAAGAGTCCAAGGACACTTAAGAACTCAGGTGTCTACTATTTAATTTTTTTTTAATTAGTTATTAAGGTATAATTTACACATAAGGAAACATACTACGTCAATATGTTTTGGTTAATTCATAAACCAAAAAAGTTCTCTTGTGCCATTTTCTACTCAACTTCTCCTCCTCCCATAGAATTTAAATTGTTAAATAAATAAATAAATAACCTGCTGCGATGGGATTTTGAGTCAGACTGCTTTCAACTTGGGAGAGAATTTTTATCTTAACGGTATGTTATTTTCCAGGGCACATAGTAAATCTCTCCATTTATTTAGCTCTTCTTTTTCTCAGTAATGATTTTCAGTTTTTAGGGTTCGGTTTTTACAGACATTTTATGTTGTTAAATTCTTCCCTAAATACTTTATGCTGGTTTTTTTATTTCAATTTTTAATTTTTCACTGCTAGTGAATTGAAATACAATTGACATTTATATTGACCTTGTATCCTGTAACCTTGATAAATTTACTTATTAGTTCTTGCAGCTTTTTTATGGATTACTTAAGATTTACTATATACAAGGTCAAGTCATCTACAAATAAAGACAGTTAATCTTCCTGTCTCAATCTTACACTATTTTTTTTTCTTTTTTTATGTACTGGCTAGGAACCTTATGTACAATGATGCTAAAAATAGTGAGAGTGAGTATTCTTGCCATGTTCCCAATTTTAGGGGAAAAGCATTCAGCTTTTCACCTCTAATATGATGTTAGTTGTAGCTTTTCATAGATGTCCTTTATTATGTTGAGAACAGCCGCTTCTATCCCCAGTTTGCAGAGAATTTTCATCATAAATGGGGGTTGAATTTTGTTAAATGTTTTTCAGCATCTGTTGAAATGATCATGTGTTTTTATTTCCTTTATTCTGTTAATATGGTAAATTGCATTGATGCATTGATTTTCAAATATTAAACCAACCTTACATTTCAGAGAACAATAACTTAGTCAAGGTGCATTATTCTTTTTTATTTCTGACCAAATTAATTTGATAATATTTTTGTGTCTATGTTCATGAGGGACACTGATCTGTAGTTCTGTTTTTTCTTCTTTTAATGTTGTAAGGTCTTTGTAAGGCTTTCTTATCTGAAATGCTACCCTCATAAAGAATTTAAATACTATTTCACCTTTTCTATTTTCCTGAGAACTTTGTGTAGGATAACTATTTTTTGTTCCTTAAGAGTTTGTGCCTGATATTTTCTTGTCAGAGGTTTTTAATTAAAATTCAATTCCTTTAAGAAACATATTCATATTTTCTGTTCTTCTTGAATAATTCTTTGAAAATTTCTTTTTCAAGAAATGTCTCCATTTCATCTAAGTTGTCAAATTCCTTGGCATAAAGTTATTCAAAATATTTAATTTTTATCATTTTAATGTCTGGAGAATATAAAAAAGTCCACTTTTTAATTCTTAATATTACATGAGTGATTTTTATAAGTTTAATTAAAAAAAATTTTATTCTTAGTATACTGAAATACTGTGAGTTTTTTTTGCATTGCCTTTTGTATCTTATTAATTTCTATCTTCTCTGTATATTGATGAGTCTACCAAAAGGCTTATCAATTTTACCAACTTTTTAAAATAGTTTAAACTAATTTTTTTATTTAATTATTCATTGTCCATCTCTTCCACCGGGCTTCATATCTTTTCTCTTTTCTAATATAAATATTTAAAACTGCTGATTGGCAAAACTCCTAATTTTGGAGTCACTTTGGTTTTAATCTTGATGCTGATATTTACTAGCTATGTGACTATTATTTCTTCATCAATAAAATGGAGAAAATGATACCTATATTATAGGGTTAGGAATCATCAGATGGTGTAAACGGTTAAGCACTCAGCTAATAACCAAAAGGTTGGCAGTTCAAATTTACTCAAAGGAGCCTCAGGAAAAAAGTCCTGGTCATCTACTTCCAAAAGGTCACAGCTATTAAAAACCATAGGGAACGCAATTCTACCCTGAAACGCATGCGCTCGCCACGAATAGCAATTGACTCTATGGCAACTAGAGATCACAAGGTTACTGAGGGAATTCGAGGAGATAAAAAATGAGTGCCTAGCTTCAGCAAGTAGTTATTTTTACCATGGGATTCAAATAAAATATGTCACATCTAAAACTAATATATATATGTAAATCCACTATATTTTAATTCTTATTGACTAAAATGTAATGAATAAGAAGTCACAACTCATACAGCACTCACAATAAACAAGTATTTCATCAGCTCAATCATGAAGTTTTCCAAAGTCAAACATGAAAAAATTAAGGATAATTTCAGTCTTCTCCTTCAAGTCTATTTGATTTCCATTAAATAGAGGAAAACATAATATAATTGTTATATTCTTATATTAAAACTCTTTCCACAGATGTAGTCTATTTGATTCCTGTGTATTCCTTCTGGCAAGGTCCATGTGTAGAGTCACCGTTTATGTTGGTGAAAAAAGGTATTTGCGATTAAGAAACCATTGGTCTTGCAAAATTCAATCATGCTATCTCTGGCATCATTTCTGTCACCAAGGTCTTATTTTTCAACTACCAATCCTTCTTCTTTGTCTCTAACTTTCGCATTCCAATCACCAGCAATTATCAGTGCGTCCTGATTGCATGTTCAATCGATTTCAGACTGGAAAAATTGGTAAAAATCTTCATTTTCTTCATCTTTGTCCTTAGTGGTTGGTGCATAAATTTGAATAACAGTTATATTAATCGGTCTTTCTTGTAGGCATATGGATATTATCCTATCACTGACAGTGTTGTACTTCAGGATAGATCTTAAAATGTTCTTTTTGATGATGAATGCAATGCAAGTCCTCTTCCAGCTGTCATTCCCTGCATAGTAGACCATATGACTATCCAATTCAAAATGACCGACATCAGTCCATTTTAGCTCAGGAACGCCTAGGATATTGCTCTTTATGTGTTCCATTTCATTTTTGATGATTTCCAATTTTCCTAGATTCATACTTCGTACACTCCAGGTTCTGATTACTAATGGATGTTTTTAACTGTTTCTTCTCATTTTGAGTCATGCCACATCAGAAAATGAAGGTCCTAAAAGCTTGACTCCATCCACCTCATTAAGGTCAACTCTACTTTGAAGAGGCAGCTCTTCCACAGTCGTATTTTAAGTGCCTTCCTACTTGAGGGACTCATCTTCCAGCAGACGATGTTCTGCTGCTATTCATAAGTTTTTCATTGGCTAATTCTTTTCAGAAGTAGACTGTCAGGCCCTTCTTCTTAAACTGACAGAAGAGTGGGGGTAAGCCTCATATATATATTAAAATAATTTTATTGATTTTTAAAATTCTAAAAACACAGAAAACCAAAAACTAAACCCATTGCCATCAAGTGAATTCCAACTCATAGGGAGATTATATAAAAACACTTAAATAAAAACTAAAAATAAGTCTCACAGTGTTCTTGTGAGTGAATGAAAGTATTTTATAAGAATTACCAGGATTTTTTAGATGTCATAATTTCTTAAAATGTTTCTTTTCTAATCCCCTACTACCTGTTACCCCTTGCCATCAAGTTGTTCCAGCTCATAGCAACGCTATAAGACAAAGTAGAACTGCCCCATAGAGTTTCCAAGGCTGTAACCTTTATGGAAGTAGACTGCCACATCTGTCCCCCACAGAAGCTGCTAGTGGGTTTGAAGAACTGACCTTTGGACTACCAGCCCAGTGCCTAACTACTGCACCACCAGGTCTCCAGTCCCCTACTAATAAAGAATAATGTGAGAAAGGTCAGCCAATTTATGACTTCCTGGAAAAAACAGGCCAGGCCAATACCCATTGTACTAATATACTGCATTTTGCAAGGATAGCAATTTTTTTTTAAACTCCTTCCATTCAAATGTCTCTCCATTTTACACTTCTCTTTACTTATAAAAGAATGTAAAACTTTCAAGTCACTAGAGAAGTAATTGCTCACTTTAGTAGCAGAACCCTAACCATAAAATTAGTCATATACAAACAGTTTTTAAAGGAAAGAAAATTTTTAAATAACTGTTAGCCTTTACAGTAATCATTGCGATTTTACGTTTGTTTGTCTGATTATTTGATTAACGTTTATCACTCCTAGTACATTAAAAACCCTATGTAGTCAGAGATCTCATCTACTTTTGTTCATCATTATATTCTAACATCTAACAGAGTATACCTGGAACAAAGTGTTCAATATGTTTGTGGGATAAATTAATTAACTCATTACCTGAAATTAATAATTGAGTCTCTCTGTCTCTGTCTCTCTCTCTCTCTTTGTAATGCATGCTCAAATATAAACAGTTATTTAAAAAAAAGAGCAACACTTCCTTTAAATTCACTTTTCTTTATGGAAACTGAAAATTCTCCACAAAACAAACAAAACCCAAACACATAGAAAATATTATATTTAACTCCTACAATTGTATGAGTGTTGTTGTTGTTAGATGATATCAGCTCAGTTTCAACTTATAGTGACCCTATAGAAGGAAGCACTGCTGGACCCTGTGCCATCCTCACCATCATTGTTATTTTTGAGCCCAATGTTGCAGCCACGGTGTTAATCCATCTTATTCTCCAACCCCCTACTTTACCAAGCATGATGTCCTTCTCTAGGGACTGGTCCCTCCTGACAACATGTCCAAAGTATTTGAGATGAAGTCTTGCCCTCCTCACTTCTAAGAAGCATTCTGGTTGTACTTCTTCCAAGACAGATTTGTTTGTTCTTCTGGCAGTCCAAGGTATATTCAATATTCTTCACTAACACTGTAACTCAAAGGCATCAATTCTTCTTCAGTCTTCCTTATTCATTATCCAGCTTTCATGTACATATGGGGTGAGGTGACTGAAAATATCATGCCTTGAGTCAAACACACCTCAGTCCTCAACGTGACAACTTTGCTTTTTAACACTTCAAAGAGGTCTTTTTTAGCAGATATGCCCAATGTAATATGTCGTTTGATTTCTTGACTGCTTTTTCCACAAGCATTGATTATAAATTGAAGTAAAATGAAACCCTTAACAACTTCCATCTTTTCTCCATTTACCATTATGTTGATTATTGGTTCAGTTATGAGGATTTTTGTTTTCTTTATGTTGAGACATAATCCATACTGAAGGCTGTAGTCTTCAATCTTCATCAGTAAGCCAAGTCCTCTTCACTTTCAGCAAGCAAGGTTGTGTCCACTGCATAATGCAGGTTGTTAATGAGTCTTTCTCCAATCCTGATGCCCCGTTCTTCTTCATACAGTCCAGTTTCTCGGATTATTTGATCAGCATACACGATACAAACTTGATACACACGTTTTCTGATTTTAAACCACACAGTATCACCTCGTTCCAGTCAAACAACTGCCTCTTTGTACAGGTTCTGCATGAGAACAATTAAGTGTTCTAGAATTCCAGAACTGCCATATAATCCCGCAATTCCACCCCTCTTTAAATATCCTGGAGACCTGAAAGCAGCATCGCAAACAGACACATGTACCAATGTTCATTGCAACACTACACAAAATAGCCAAAAGGCAGAAACAACCTAAGTGTCCATCAACAAATGGATAAACAAAATGCTGTACACACATACAATGGACTACTACTCAGCCATAAAAAGAAATGAAGTCCTGATCCACGCTACAACAGGGGTGAACCTCGAAAGCCTTATGCTCAGTGAAATAAGTAAATCACAAAACAACAAATACTGTATGCTTTTTTTTATTTGAGAAAATGTATGAAGACCAAAGTTTATTAGTGGTTGTACGAGGGAGGATGAAAAGGGGAGCCCATGTTTAGGAAGCAGTGAGTATTTGTTTATGATGATGGGAAATCTGGCAATGATTATGGGCAGTTGTCGTACAATATGATTAATATAATTGATATCACTAAATTGTACACCTGAAAATGCTGAATTGACAAATGTTGTGTTATACATACTATTGAAACAATAAAAAATACATAAAATAAATTTTTAAAAAAGAAATGTGCTAGGTTTTCTAAGCAGATAGATAGCCAAACCCACTGGTGCAGAAACTGTAAAATTTTAAATAGGAATTTTCAGTGCTTACAAGTTAACAACACACCCTAGAGTGTGCACCTTCTTTCACCATAAATAGCTGCAAATATAATGAATGCAAAGAGATAGAAAGGAATGCAAAAATAAAACTCAGAAAAGAACAAGCAATGTCTTTTTCTGTATCATTTCAATTTATTTTGCATGATGAAATTTATGCCTTTTTCAGAGCTTTCTTATTTTAGAATAGAATAAAAGTTATTACCAATTGTTTTAGTTTTCTATTGCTGCCATAACAAATTACCACAAATTTAGTGGCCTAAAACAATACATGTTTATAATCTCACAGTTCTTTAGGTTAGAGCTCTGGTGGTGTTTGCTGACTTCTCTTTCCAAGTCTCACAAGTCCAAAATCAAGGTGTCTGCAGAGCTGTAGTCATTTCTCACAGCTCTAGAGGAGAATCTGTTTGCTGAGGTATTCAAGTTTTTGCCAGAATTTTTAGTGCCATGTGGTTGTAGGACTGAGGTCCCCATTTGCTTGCTGGCTAATGGACACGAGTCATTCTTAGCTTCTAGAGGCTACCTGCATGCCATTCTTTGCTCATGGACTCCTTCTTCCATCTTGAAGAACAGCAATGGAAAGCTGAAGCCTTCTCATACTTTAAATCTCACCTCTACCTCCCTCTTCTACTGCATTTCTTTCTCATTGATTCTTCTTCTTTCAAGTGGCCATGTGATTAGGTTGGGCCTACTTTAATAATTCAAAATAATCTCCCTATCTTGAGGTCTGTTGATTAGCAACCTTTAATTCCATTTGCAATATCTCTTTGCCATGTAACGTTAACATATTCACAGGCTTTGGGAATTAAGGCACGAGCATCTTTGGGAGGGGGGCATCACCCTACCTACAAAACCAAGGATTTATAGCAATGATTAAGTATTCATAAGATTCTAAATACAGCACTTAATCAAATGTTACCAAACTTTGCATACTCTCTAAATAATCCTGGAGCTACAGTTTGCACTCTTACTCTGAAAAAGCAGAGAACTTTGAAGATGTGTTTTTATTATTTCTTACTGACATTGGCTCACTTCAATTTGTATTTAATAAAACCTTCTGGTTGAGGTACTAGAATTGTTCTAAAAAGGTGCAGTGAGATGGAAAACTATCTTTCTGTACTTTTTCCTACACTAAAAAAAAAAAATCACGGTATAGTTCAAACAGACAGGAATTGTTACAATCTCTGAAACCATGACCCCTGCAATGAATTTAATTTAATCTTTACAAAGTAACTTGACTGGAAAACACAGTTCAGGAGGCCATGCTGAACAATGAATTTCATTTACAGTGAAATAAAATGACTAAAGTACAACTATAATCTCTGCTTCATACACCACACTGATGTTATGATTTTTATGTAATGCCGTTTTTCTGCCTTCACGGAATGCAATTTTAAAGTTGTCAAAGTCAAAAATAGTTTATAATACAAATAATCCTTGCGAAATATAGTTTATATCACATTAAATTCTCAAGCTGATAGTTTTACTACCAAATTTTACAAATATAGGAATCTTATCTTTTCTTATTATATTCGATTTTAATTAACAAAGATAGGGCAAACTCCAAAACCTCTGCTTTTTTTCAGGATTACAAGTTACATAAATAGAACTGTTCTAGAGTTATTGAGATAGTAACTCATATAAAAAACTAGTTTTGCAAAGTAACATCAATATACAGCAGTCCATTTTATTCTTCAAATACACACATTATGATGCATCTTATAAATAAATGTGTGAATTACAATTATTTAAGTAAGCCTGTCTAGCAAATCTATAAATTTGCTTATCAACATTAATCTTTAAAAATAGTGCTATATTCAGATTTCCTATCAGAATCCTAGAAAATAAATTATTACATTGTTAGTTGTATGAAGTATATATAACAAAACTGAACTAATTCATAGACATTTTAGTAAAAATGAATTGCTCCCACTTCTGTCATAGTGAGTAATGATATGCAATTAACTCTAAAAATCAAACAGATAAAAATACGTCCTAAACAAAACAACAATTTAGTGACTGTTAGATTTAAGGTACAAATATTGAAATCTCTTCTACCTCAAATTCTACAAATGAAAAAAAAGACACATACACATAACCATATTTAATTCTTGTATAAAAACCCATTGCCGTCAAGGCTACTATGACTTATAGCAATCCTATAGGACAAAGCAGAACTGCCCCATAATGTTTCCAAGGCTGTAACTCTTTACCAAAGTGGATTGTCACATCTTTCTCCCATAGAGCAGCAGCGGGGTTCAAACCTCCGAACTTCCAGTTAATAGCAGAGAGCTTTATCACTGCACAACCAGGACGTCTAACTTTTCTATAACCACTCATAAAAATAGAATAGAGAATGCATAGCAGACTGGAAGCCATGAAGAATTCCTGAGAAACTGAAAACAGGTTAATATGGAAAAAGAAAACCTCAGTCTAAGATGTACAGAGAAGGAGCAATAGGTATGCAACATATGACTCAGGGCGAAATGCTGGGATCAGTATCTGAGGTACTACAGCAAGAATGATTGGACATAGCCTCTTCCGTTTCCCAGGAAGCCACATAAGAACCTGTCCAGGGTTTGGGGTGGGGGAAGGTGGGGATGATGAAGCAAATAGGGAAAGTAAGTGTAAAATTCAGACAAAGACACAGGGGAATGTCTCAGATGGCTAGTGAAGCATAGTATGAGAAAACCAACTATCATTGTACCTTTTGCAGTGGTATATATTAGCTCCTTTACTTCTTACTGAAAACAGATTTAAGAGTGAGCCCTCACAGCAGCAGCAGCTTCTGCTGGCCCATGTGGGCTATACGTGCAGATACAATCCGGAGTTAAAGAACAGGGTGACCATGTATCCTGGTTTGCCATGACTTTGGTTTATGCTCGTAGTTCTGGTGTCCCATTCAATTTAGCATTTATCTTGAAAACAGTGGCTCAGTTTGATGATAAATTGTATAAACACTTAGCCATTGCTTTTGAATCAATTCTGACTCATAATGATCCTACAGACCAGAGTAGAACTGTCACATAGGGTTTCCAAGGGTTTTTGAAGCAGACTGCCACATCTTTCTCCCGCAGAGCAGCTCATGGGTTTGAACTGCTGACCTTTTAGTTACTAGCCCAGCACTTCACCACTATGCCACCAGGGCTATTAGTTGGAATCAACTCCATGGCAAGTTTTATGAACACGTATCCACAAAGAAATCTCTATTACAAAGATGAGCACAAAATTAAGTACTGACAAGCATTTGAGTAAAGACAGCTTAATTAAAAGGGTATAACATGCTTTAAAAATGGGGGGGGGGACTCATAACCGAAGAAACAAAGTAAAGAAATATTCAGTATTTTAGCCTAAAAACAGAATATTTAATGTCCTAGGACAGATAAGCACATGTAACACACTAGAACAAGTGGGAAGAAATAAAAACAAACATTTATGAAAAATATCGATAGAGATATTAGAAATAACCTCCAGGACTGTGGAATAAACACATAAACATAAATGCATGGCTTGCATAGCAAAAGAATGAGGGCGTAAATGGTAGAAAGAGAAAGCCAACAGGGCATTATAGACAGAAGCACCATGCCATCCCTCTGCAGCACAGACACGAAAACTAAGTAAAACAGATACAAACATCAATCCTGGAACTGTAAGCATCAAATGAAGGGATAGAGAACTAGATCAAGCACCAAATGGAAGAAGAAACTGACAGAGAACAAGGACAGCTATGGAGCGGAGGTCCCTGCCAGCTAACGCAACACAGCTTTGCCATCTTGGAGCACAGCCAGCAACAATCCCAGACAAGGAGTATGGGATGGCCACTTCATGGAGCTCCCAAAAGAAGACAGAGCACCTGGTAACCAGAGGTACACACTTTCCTGCTCCTCACCCTTCTGTCCTGTACGCTGCCTCCGCCGCTTCCCAATGGGCCAAAGTGGCTCAGCCAGAAAAACACCAGTTCACTACTGCCGTGGGTTGGCACTGCTCTCTGCTGGCCAACTCCCTCAGCACCATTTTTTTTCTCTTTTCTTCCTTTTCCTTCTCCCTCCCACTTAGTCCCCTGTTCTGCTTCTGCCCCTTCCTGATGGGCTATGCTGCACTGCCCAGCAAGAGAGACACTAGCTTGCTGCCATCCCAGTTCTGCCTCATCCCCAATGGTTGGTTCCTTCAGTGCCATATTTTTTTGTTCTTTCCCTTCCTTCCTTTTCTTTCTCCTGCCCACCCAGCTCTGTGTGCCACCTCCATTCCTTCTTGATGGGCCATGCCACACTGCTCGGCTAAAGAGCCACCAGCACACAGTCTCCCTGAGTCTTCCCCGCTCCCACCTACTGTTCTTGCTGTGTTGCCATTTTTTCTTTTTTTGCTTTTTTTTCTCATTTTTCTTTCTTTTCTTTCTCCCTCCCTCCTAGCTCCACACGTCACATCCCCTCCCTTCCAATCGGCCCTCAGCTCTGCCCTGCCCCAACTGGTCAGCTCCTGCCAAGCCATTTTTTTCTTTCTCCCTCTTTCCCTTTCTTCCTTTTCTTTCTCCATCCCTCCTAGCCTAGTGCACCAAAACATCAAAATATAATACAAAGTATTCACTCTGATTACAATGCCATAAAAGTAGAAATTAATAACAAGAAGATCAAGGATAAAAAATCAAATATATGGAAACTGAATAACACCTTGTTTAAAAACAACTGGGTAATTGAAGAAATGAAAGAGGGAATAAAATAATTCCTAAAATAAAATGAAAACACATTATACCAAAACCTTTGGAACACAGCCAAGGCAGTGCTCAGAGGTCAATTTACAGCACTAAATGCACATATCAAAAAAGAAGAATGGGCCAAAATAAAAATGTTAGCTTTATAACCTGAACAAATAGAGAACAGCAAAAGAAGCCCACAGCCACCAGAAGAAAGGAAATAACAAAGATCAGAACAGAAATAAATGAAAGAGAGAACAGTAAAACAATAGAAAGAATCAACAAGACCAAAAGTTGCTTCTTTGAAACAATCAACAAAATCGGCCAAATCGACAAAAGAAATATAGAAGAAGCAGCACAGGACCCAATAACAGATGAGATAAGGGACATTACACACAGACAAAGTTGAAATAAAAAAGGATCATAACAGAATACTATGAAAAACTATACTCCAACAAATTTGATAACCTAGAGGAAATGGATAAGTTTCTAGAAACACATTACCTACCTAAACTAACACAAAACGAGATAAAAAAAATCTGAACAGACCCATAACAAGATAAAAGATTGAATAAAAAATGTTTTAAAATACTCAAAAAAAAAAAAAAAAAAACTGGCCCAAATGGCTTCATTGGAAAATTCTATCAAAAATTCAGAGAAGAGCTCACAACAGTACTACTCAAACTATTTCAGAGTATAAAAAAGGAAAGAATACTCCCAAATTCATTCTATGAAGCCAGCATAACCCTAATATCAAAGCCAGGCAAAGACATCACAATAAAAGAAAATTACAGACCAATACCACTCATAAACATAGATGCAAAAATTCTTAACAAAATTCTAGCCAATAGAATTCACCACCATATTAAATAAATAAATAAAACACAAACAAGCAGGACTCATACCATATGCAAGGATGATTCAACATCAGAAAATCAATCAACGTAACCCACCATATAAATAAAAGAATCATGTGATCATCTCAATCAATGTAGAAAAGGCATTCGATAAAGTCCAACACACATAACTGATAAAAACTCTCAGTAAAATAGGTTGTTGTCGTTGTTAGTAGCATCAACTAATCATTAACTTTACGTGGAAAGGAAAGAGGCCCCTGATAAGTAAAGCACCACTGAAGAAGAAGAACAAAGTAGGAGGCCTTACACTACGTGATCTCAGAACATACTATACCGCCATGGTAGTCAAAACAGCTTAGTACCAGTACAATGACAGACACATAGACCAGTGGAACAGAATTGAGAACCCAGATGTAAGTCCATCCACCTATGGTCACCGGATCTTTGACAGATGACCAAAGTTCACTGAGCGAGGAAGAAGCAGTCTTTTTAACAAATAGTGCCGGCAAAACTGGATGTTCCTCTGTAAAAAAATGAATCGGAACCCATACACAAAAACAAATTCAAAATGGATCAAAGACCTAAATATAAAACCTAAAACTACAAGGATCATGCAAGAAAAAATAGGGACAATGTTAGGTGCCATAACACATGGTATAAATAGGATACAAACCATAACTAACAATACACAAGCACCAGAAGATAAACTAGATAATTGGGAACTCCTAAAAATTAAACACTTTTGCTCATCAAAAGACTTCACAAAAAGAGAACCAATAGACTAGGAAAAAAAATTTTAACTATGACATATCCAACAAAGGTCTAATCTCCAAAATCTATAGAATACTTCAACACTTCGACAGAAAGACAAATAATCCAATTTAAAAAATGGGCAAAGGATATGAAAGACACATCACCAAAGAAGACATTCAGGTGGCTAGCAGACACATGAGGAAATGTTCGTGATCGTTAGCCATTACAGAAATGCAAATCGAAACTACACTGAGATACCATCTCACCCTGACTTTACTGGCAATAATCAAAAAAAGAAAATAACAAGTGTTGGAGAGGTTGCAAGGAGACTGGTACTCTTATGTACTGCTGGTAGGAATGTACAATAATACAACCAGTATGGAAAACAATATGACGTTCCTTAAAAAGCCAGAAATATACCATACTATCCAGCCATCCCACTCCTAGGAATATATCCTAGACAAATAGGGCACATCGCACAAATAGACATATGGCATCCATATTCATTGTGGCATTATTCATAATAGCTAAAAGATGGAAATGAACTAAGCGCCCATCAACAGGTGAATTGATAAACAAATTATGGTACATACACACAATAGAATACTACACAATGATAAAGAACAATGATTAATCCATGAAATACTTCACAACATGGATGAATCTGGAAGGCGTCATGCTGAATAAAATAAGTCAATCACAAAAGGACAAATACTATATGAGAACACGATTATAAAAACTCAAGAAATGGTTCATACACAGAAAGAAACAATCTTTGATGGTTACAAGGGAGGGGAGGGGTGGGGAGGGGAAATCATTAACTAGATGGTAGATAAGTGTTAACTTTGGTGAAGGGAAAGACAGTGCACAGTATAGGGGAAGTCAGCACAACCTGACCAAGGCAAAGTCATAGAAGCTTCATATACACATCCAAATACCCTGAGGGACTGAGTTACTGGGGCCACTTTGGTGAGTAGCAGTTGGGGTCTTAAAAGCTTGTGAGCGACCATCTAAGGTAAAGCTACTGGTCCCAGCCCATCTGGAGCAAAGGAGAATGAAGAAAACCAAAGACACAAGGGAAATAATAGTTCAAAGGACTAATGGACCGTAAGTACCACAGCCTCCACCAGCCTGAGCCCAGACAAACTAGATGGTGCCCAGCTACCACCACTGACTGCTCTGACACGGATCACAATAGAGGGTCCCAGACAGAGCAGGAGAAAAATGTAGAACAAAATTTAAATTCACAAAAAAATAATAAAAGACCAGAGTTACTGGTCTGACAGAGACTAGAAGAACACCCAAGACCATGGCCCCCAGATATCCTTTTAACTCAGAACTGAAGCCACTCCCAAAGTTTACCCATCAGTCAAAGATTAGAAAGGTCTATAAACAAACAATAGCACACCTGAGAAACGTGCTTCTTAGTTCAATCATGTCTATGAGACAAAAGGGAAACACCTGCCCAAAAGCAATGACGAGAAGGCAGGACAGGACAGGAAAAATGGACAGATGGAAAAGGAGAATTGGAGTGTGGAAGGGGAGAGTGTTGACACATCAGTTGGATTGCAACCAATGTCACAAAAAAATCGTATATAAATTTTTGAAGAAGAAACTAATTTGCTCTGTAAACTTTCACCTAAAGCTAATAAAACATTAAAAAAAAAAAAAAAAGAATTGGAAGATATTAAAGAGAAAGCAATCTAGAGGACAACTATTTCAACACTAGCCAAGAAAAAAACAAAAGAGAAGTTTTGGGAGGCAATATGGGAAAAAATAATTGCTGAGGATTTCTGAGAATGATAGAAAGGCACATGTACTCAGATAAAAGGGCCTAGGTAAAGCCAAGCAAACAAACAAAACCCTCATATCTATTCAAGTTCATAAAAATGAAGGTAAAGAAAACTTCTTGAATTGTAACAACAAAATGCAACAACTTACACTGCAGAGTGTTCAATACCAGCACAATAAGCAAGAAGACAACTAAGTAATGTGAACGACAAAGAGCTCTCAAAAATAGGTAAAGAAAAGACGAATTACCAAAGAAGAGATGACAAGCAATTTGAGGACTAAATTGTCGGCAGCCACAATGGAAGCCTGAAGACACTGAAATGAGTCTTAAAAGTGCTAAGAGAAATTAAATGTCAAATGAAATGTTATAGCCAGCAAAATCATATTGAAAGAATAAAGACAGAATTAAGAATTATGTCTTAAGAAAAAATACATATGTAATACAGTATATACTACTTAGCACTATGCATTTCAACTTTAACTTGTCCAAAACTAAACTCCTGGTAATCCCTCCAAAACCAGTTCCTCTAGCAGTTGTCTCCATCGCAGTTAATGACAAATGTGCCCTTCTAGTTGTTCAAAAACAAAACCTCGAAGTCATCCTTAACTTCCCTCTTTTTTCTCACAGCCTATATCAGAACCATCAGCATATCCTATCAGCTCTTCCCTCAAAACATTCCTCAAATATGGCTTGTCTTACCACCCTCACTGCCAATACTCTAAGCAACCATCATCACTCAACAATATTATGGCAATAGCCTACTAATTGCCTTTATTTTGCTCCCCTTCATTCCATAATCTACCAAAGTCAGAGTGAGCCTGCAAAAACATAAATCACGTCAACTATATTCTACCCAAAATCCCCTAACAGCTTTTTATCTCACTGTGAAACATGACCTACCAAGCCATGTATCACCTGGTATGTGTACATCTCTGGGCATATCGCCTAAACCAGTTGCTGTGGAGTCGATTCCATTTCAGGGTGATCACATGTGTTTCAGAGCAGAGCTATGCTCCATATTTCCACAGGGTTTTCATGGCTGTGATCTTTAGGAAGCAGATCACCAGACCTTCTTTCAAGGCGCCTCTGAGTGGGTTTGAACCGGCAACCTTTTGCTTAATAGCTGAGCAAAAAGGGACTTTTGTGCCACCCAAGGACTTATCTCTTACTAATCTCCAAATCATCTTTCTGTTGTCACCTTACTAATTGCCTTGCTTACCTTGAACTTGCCAGGCCTTCTTGCAATATCAGTTCCCTTTGTCTGCAAAGTTTCTTCCTTATTGTTGTCGTTGTTAGGTGCCATCGAGTTGTTTCCAACTAGTAGTGACTGTATGTACACAGAACAAAATACTTCCCAATCCTGTGCCATGCTCGCAATCTTTGTTATGCTTGATCCCATTGTTGCAGCCACCGTGTCAATCCATCCCGTTGAGGGTCTTCCTCTTTACCGTTGACCCTGTACTTTACCAGGCATGATGTCCTTCTCCAGGGACTGATCCCTGCTTACAACATGTCCAAAGTATGTAAGACGCACTCTCACCATCCTTGCTTCTAAGAAGCATGCTGGCTGTACTTCTTCCAAGACAGATTTGTTCGTTCTTTTGCAGTCCATGGTATATTCAATATTCTTTGCCAACACCACAATTCAAAGGTGTCAATTCTTCGGTCATCCTTATTCACTGTCCAGCTTTCACATGCATATGATGCAACTGAAAATACCATGGCTTGGGTCAGGTGCTCCTTAGTCTTCAAGGTGACATCATTGCTTTTCATTCTTTGCTTTTCAACACTTTAACAAGGTCCTGTGCAGCAGATTTGTTCCAGTGTAATGCATCTCTTGATTTCCTGACTGCTGCTTCCATGGGTGTTGATTGTGGATCCAAGTAAAATGAAATCCTTGACAACCTCAATCTTTTCTCTATTTATCATGATGTTTCTTCTTGGTCCAGTTGTGAGGATTTTTGTTCTATGTTGAGTTGTAATCCATACTGAAGCCTGTGGTCTTTGACCTTCATCAGTAAGTGTTTCAAGTCCTCTTCACTTTCAGCAGGCAAGGTTGTGTCATCTGCATAACACAGGTTGTTAATGAGTCTTCCACTAATCCTGATGTTCAGCATATAGATTGAATAGGCATAGTGAAAGGATACAACCCCGACCCACGCCTTTCCTGATTTTAAACCAGTCAGTATCCCCTTGTTCTGTCCGAAAAACTGCCTCTTGATCTATGTACAGGTTCCTCATGAGCACAATTAAGTGTTCTGGAATTCCCATTCTTCGCAACGTTATCCACAATTTGTAATGATCCACAGAGTCGAATGCCTCTGCAGTGTCAATAAAACACAGGTAAACATCCTTCTGGCATTCTCTGCTTTCAGCCAGGATCCATTTGACATCAGCAATGGTATCCCTGGTTCCATGTCCTCTTCTGAATGTAGCTTGAATTTCTGGAAGTTCCCTGTCAATATACTGCTGCAGCCACTTCTGAATGATCTTCAGCAAAATTTTGCTTGCATGTGATATTAATGATATTGTTCCATAATTTCCACATTCGGATGGATCACCTTTCTTGAGAATAGGCATAAATATGGATCTCTCCCAGTCCGTTGGCCAGGTAGCTGTCTTCCAATTTTCTTGGCATAGACGGGTAAGCACGTCCAGCGCTACATCCATTTGTTGAAACATCTCGATATTCCGTCAATTCCTGCAGCCTTGTTTTTCACCAGTGCCTTCAGTGCAGCTTGGACTTCTTCCTTCAGTACCATTGGTCCCTGATCATATGCTACCTCTTGAAATGGTTGAACATCATCCAATTCTTTATGGTATAACGACTCTATGTTTTTTCCTTTGGTAAACATATATTCCCTCAATTCTTTCTGGTCTTGATTCAAAAGTCATCTTCACAGAGAGGCCTTTTTATATCACATTTTTCTGCCTTATTTTTTCTTCTAACAACTATGTAGTATACTATATATTATATATTTTACTTTCTATGTATTGACTGTATCCCCTCCTAGAATTTTAGCTACAATGACAGCAGGGATTTTTTTTTATATATACCTTATGTCCAGTATATAATATGTTCTGATTAGAATGAATGAATGAAAGCATTTACCACTAAAAGTCTACCAGTAAAGGACTTCTAAAAGATGTACTTTAAGAAGGAAAATGACCCTAGAAAAAAGGTCTAAGATACAAAAAGGAATCATAAAATGAGAAAATAGAAAATGTGGATAAATTTAAACAGCAATTGATTGTATAAAACAATTTATAGGATTAAAGAAAAGTAAAACTGAAACATTGTCTAAGAAGAGAGTAAAAATTCTGAGGAAATATAAACTTTATTAAGTGTGTAGTGAAACCAAGCGTATTTACTAAAAGCATATAAATAGAGTATATACGTTTCAAACCAGTACAGCAAATTAGTAAAATAGCTATTGTGGCAGAGGATGGTGGGAAGGCCCTGAATAATTTTTTTAAAAAGCAAGAAATAAAACAAACGAATACAGAGAATGAGAAAATGGATCTGTAATCTGGTTATCGAAACAAAAACCACCTATTTCTTGTATAATTTAGTAGCAAATTTAGTAGCAAAAGGGACCCACTAAAGACATATGGTCAGAGAATTGTTGAAAATAAAAAAGATGAAGAATGATATGCCAGACAAATTCTAACAACAACAAAAGCTAATACAGCAAATAGCATGAGTAGAAATAAAGGGGGTCATTATAATGTAATGAAAGATTCAATTCACCAGAAGGCTATATATATGTAAAAAAAAAAAAAATGTATGCACCTAATATTGATTCAAAAGTTTTTAAGGGAAAATTAAACAGAATCCTAGGAGTAATTGTAAAATATATCATTATAGTGGAAGTTTTTTACACGTCACTCAAAGTAATTAATACATCAAGCAGAATATAGAAGATACGAAAAATCTAATTACACTAAGCTTGATCCAGCAACCTCTATAAACACTGTACCCAACAACTGGCAAATGCACATTATTTACAGAAATACTAAGCGTTAGACTAGAAATCAAGTGTTAAGAGATTTCAAAAACTGGGAAGCAGCTGAAGCCTGTCCACCATGGGCCCCCCTGGTGGTATTTGAATACCGGTGGTATGGTTTTCAGCATCACTGCAACACACAAGCCCCCACAGTACAACAAACGGACAAACACATGGGGGATACACAAGTT
The DNA here is from genome assembly GCF_030014295.1 of Loxodonta africana. Taxonomy (NCBI): domain Eukaryota; kingdom Metazoa; phylum Chordata; class Mammalia; order Proboscidea; family Elephantidae; genus Loxodonta; species Loxodonta africana. The sequence goes on along the minus strand of NC_087346.1, from coordinate 53,321,360 downwards.
ATACAGCCAAAAAATGTCAATGGTGACACAAGCCAGAATAATGGTACTTTTGGTTGGTGGTTAGTTATTAGAAGTGGGTAAGCAGGGAGGAGAGGAGGGTGCTTGTAATGTTCTATTTCTTGATCTAGATAATGCCTACATGAGTGTGTTGACTTTATAAAAATGCACTGAATTGTACACTCATAATTTGTACACTTCTCTGTGCATTTTTTTGTTTAAAAAAATATACGGTTTGGAGATTGTTACTTATAATAAGGTAAAGCCACAAGGCTTCATTGTCTCCTGGAAACATAAAATTTAATCTTTTTCATTATGGGTTTGTAATATATTTAAAATAAAAAATTACATACAAAATATGATTTTCAGAGGGCACTGGGTTTTTGGGTTTACAGCTTTTTTAGAGATGGATACATCCAACCTATGTTGCTATAATTTATCTTTATGAGTAAAAAGTTTTCTGAAATATATTTTTAATATCTTAACATTTCTTAGAATTCCACATTCATTACATTTCCTCAAAATGCAAATCACTCTGCAGTGAAGAATAAATTGCATATATAATCTCAAGTTCAGACAATGAAACCTAACAATATAAGATGATGTTTTAAGTTACAGAGAACTGTAATGTATTCAGGTAACCAATGCTGACTCTACAAAGTACACTACAAAAATCAATTTTTATCACTTGAAAGCTATTGCAATTACAGAGCAATGCCAAGTCACTGACACACTAATGGGTTTCCAAATATTTCAAAAATAATAAGGAAATTGTAAAGTGTTTTAATTGAAATGCAGCTCGGGTAAGTATAACAAATTGGATGATATGAGCTTTCTGTAAAACTGGCATATGAAACTACCATACCATACAGTGTTGAGTTTTAATAAATTTGCAGCATTATCTAGCTACACTTTATAGAACAATTGTCTTACACTGAAATTTTATTATCTCTTCTATATAAAAGGAGTTGTTTTTCTGTGTTCCAAGTGGTTGACTTTTTAATTTCATTTTAGTACAATGTGTAGCATTTCCAGAGAGGATGTACCCTACAAAATTAGACATGGCCTGCTTGAAGAGAATACTATATCTGACTGTATTCATGTATTCAGCTGCAACACTATACCACATGGAAATGATTAAGCTTAAATTAGAAATCATGTTTTCTAAATCCTGGGGCGTTAACAGTTTCAAAAATGATAATTTCTGACCATAAAAGTTGTAATAATTACACATAAAAGGTACTACTATCTTGAGACTATCACAATCCTCAGTTTTCATATCTCCTCATATTTTCTTAACCATCCCTTTCAGTTTTTTAGTTAATGACATGTCATCCTTTGATTCTACTAATTTCTATGATTGTATGTCCTGGGCCTGGAAGGACCACCACCACCGCCATGTGAGGGTTGAGACTGTGTGTCAACTTGGCTGCGCCATGATTTTCAGTGTTCTGGCAGTTGTATAATGTTCTGATCACTTCCCTGTTGAAATTTGATAGGTGATCACCCCCATGATGGAATCTGCTGAGTGGTATCGGCAGGGGCAGGGCCTGTGGTGGCTCACCGGCCCCTCAGCCTTCATCTCTCCACCCTCTGCTGTCTACTTCCTTCCTACTTGCCTTGCCAAGCTTTTTGGCTTGTTCTAGATCCAGCAGCTGCCTCTTGTCTGACCTCCGGTTCTTGGGACTTGAGCTAGCAGCTTACCTGTGGATGTTGGGATTCGTCAATCTTCACAGCCTGCGAGCAAGAATCCTGCTCCCCGACTTGCCAATTTTGAGTTTGCCAGCCCCTGCAGCTATGTGAATCAGGAGAAGCCTTGCGGTCTTGCTTGCCGACCTTGGGATTCCTTGACATTCACAGCCTATGAGCGGAAGCCCTACTCTCTGACTTGCCGATCTTGGGTTCACCAGCTTCTGCGGCTTTGTGAATTAGGAGAGGCCTCTGTCCTGATCCATGGACTTGGGATGTTCCAACCTCTACAATCGCATGAGCTGTTTCCTTGATATAAATCTCTCTCTATATATGTATTTAGATGCTTTACTGGTTTTGATTCTCTACAGAATCCAGCCTAAGACACCCCCACACAAACACACGCACATTTCTACACTTTTTTAAATCATTCATGCAGCTCAAGAATATCTATCTTCTTCCTTCCCTTTCCTTCCTTTGACCCCCAATCCATCCCCCAATCCTAATGCTAATATCACATTAATTTCAGCAAAACCCTTTCATTCTGGACTGATATTTCAAGGACTGCATAACTTGTGCCTGGTATATTTAGATTCCTTTTGACCAACAACATAAAAGCAAACCAGGCACAAATCTAGAGTAGTATTTTAGCCATTACACGGTTGGGTGCTGTTGAGAATTACAACTACCCCAGAAAGGAACTCATACTAAAACCCAAGGGTGTATTTTGTTTCTTTTTTTTTTTTTCCTTAGAGGTTCATTCTCCCATAGTACATACTGGGGAAGGGGATATGAACATTGTCTCATATTCGTTTTTACTTTCTCCACAGCATAGGTCCCTATTAACTTACTTAAACATTCTTGTCCTATCCCTTTATTCTCTGCAATGTCACCAGTTAGGGCTGCACTGGTGTTTCAAGCTTTAATAAAGGATTGGCATGACTAACAGGAATTACATTGTTCAGTAGGTTTTTAATTTTAGCATGGATTAGAGTCACCAGAGCTTATTAAAACACTGACTGGTGAATCCCACTGCCAGAATGGCTGCATCAGTAAGTCTGGGTAGGGCCTGAAAATGTGCATTTCTGGTAAGTTCCAGGTGATGCCGATGATGCTGCTCCACACTTTGAGAAACACTTTTAATTCAAGGGAAAAATCACCTGATGAGTTAAACCCTCTGGGGATGGTTTCCTCTTCCACACCCTTGTTCCTAATTTTTGGTCCCTTTCCTCAGGTCCACATCTTTCTGAGAGAGCACAAAAACCAAAAACCCAAACCCACTGCAGTGAAGTCAATTTGATTCTGACTCTACACATGTAGAGTAGAACTGCACTCCACAGGGTTCTCAAGCTTATGATCTTTTTGGAAGCAGGTCACCAGGCTTTTCTTTCAAGGCACTTCTTGGTGGGTTTGGACCGCCAATTTTTCGGTTAACAGTAGAGAGCTTAATCAGTTATATCACCCAGGGCCTCCCTGTGAGAGCAAATTCTTCCTCAAATCTTTGTTAAATAAACATCCATCATTTAGGAAAGCTTTTGAGTGGTGTGGTTTTGCATCAGGTTCATTTCCCCATATCTCAATTATTCAATGTAAAATAACATCTTGAAACTTGAAGATATATTCTTGAGAGAACATTTCTTGATTGTTTTTGGTTCACTCCACCAAATCACACAGTACAGACTCAGGAGACCATAGGTATTCCATTCTGATCTTCTTCAGTGTTTTCACCACACTGACAACATGAGTTGTATATAAACCTCTTTGCCCACCCAGTTTTCTCTCTAGTAAATATCAAATCGCACACATGCATACACACCACAGGTACACTCACACCACAAGCATAAATTCTAAGTGACAACAATAGAAAAAAAAAATAGAGACAACATAAAAAAGAAAAAGATTAACTTAATTTTTGCAAACTTTCTCCACCATTTACAAGGCCACCTCTGTTACAATGAATTTGGTTAATACATATAGAAGTGTTGGTGCCTTTCAGTTATCAACCTGTCTCACTTGCCACCCTCACCTCCCAATAATGCTCCTGGTACTGATATCACATCATGCCCAGAATGAGAAACAGGCCTGTTACGGAAAACCAAACCTCAATTTTTGCTTGCAGGGCTATTCAAAATCTGGGCTCAACATTTGATGCCTATCATTATTATTATTAAAACTCTGTTAATTTCTTCAACTATGGCAGCTACTCTCTCTAAAATGGGTGTGAGGGAAGAGGTGGTATTCATTCAGGTACTTATATAATAAATGTTTAAAATTCTCTTTAAAATAGATTCACTGAGGTACATTATTTATACATTAAAATAGATTCACTAAGGTACATTATTTATACAATTTTAAAAATTACCACATATATTTGTATATAATAGAGTAGAAGTTCTTTTAGAAACAATATAGTTCCATTTGTGAGGATATTACTAGGTTCTGTGACAAATAAATCACAATAAATATTTATTTCTCACTCATATAACCATCTAAAATGGTTCCAGGTCAGTAAGGATAGGAGTGGAGATGGCAGAGGGTCTACTCCACACAGGTATTCAAGGACTCTCTGCCACTATCAACAAGAGGTTTTCTCATTTTTCCTGGGCATAGCTATCTAGCTGACGGATGGAAAAAAGTAAGAAGGAACACTATCTTCTAAATCACTTCAACTCAGAAGCCCAGTTACTTCTGCTCAATTCTATGAGCAAAAATTAATCACAATGTCACACCTAGACTAGGAGTTCTTAGAAATGCAGTCACTCACTGCACAGCTGCTCATCAGAGACAACTGTATTCTACCGAAGGGGAGGCTCCTATTTGCAATATCTCTGCCACAATAGCATCTTGGAGATGCTGAAAGGAAACCAAAGCAAGGACATGATAAATGTGTGGGTAGATCTATATGATAAATAACTGCCTGTATAAAACAATAATAGTGTCTTTTGGATTTAAGACATTAAAAAATCAAAATATATTAAAATAATGCAGGAAGAGAGGAAAAGAGTAAAGCGTTCTTGCACTGTCCAGGAATAAAGTAAACGCAACAACTAATACTTGATTTTGAAAAGTCAAGGATGTAATCACTAGAATATTTACTAAAATAAAGATGAAAGAGTATAATTTCCAATCTAATAGATATAAATTAAAAATAAATAAATAAAAATATTAAAATATAATTTTTAAAAATATTCAGTTCTTCCATTAGAGAAATGCAAATCAAAACTACCGGAGATTTCATCTCACTCCAACAAGGCTGGCATTAATCAAAAAAACACAAAATAATAAATGCTGGAGAGGCTGTGGAGAGATTGGAACACTTCTACACTGCTGGTGGGAATGTAAAATGGTACAACCACTTTGGAAATCAATTTGGCGCTTCCTTGAAAAGTTAGAAATAGATCTACCATACGACACAGCAACCCCACTCCTTGGAATATATCCTAGAGAAATAAGAGCCTTTACAGGAACAGATATATGCACACTCATGTTTATTGCAGCACTCTTTACGATAGCAAAAAGATGGAAGCAACCAAGGTGTCCATCAATGGATGAATGGATAAATAAACTATGGTATATTCACACAATGGAATACTACGCATCAAAAAAGGACAGTGATGAATCTGTGAAACATTTCATAACATGGAGGAATCTGGAAGACATTATGCTGAGTGAAATCAGTGAGTTGCAAAAGGACAAATATTGTACAAGACCACTATTATAAAAACTCGAGAAAAAGTTTAAACGGAGAAGAAAATATTCTTTGATGGTTACGAGAGGTGGAAGGCGGGGAGGGTGAGACAGGGGAATTCACTAATTAGATAGTAGAAAAGAACTACTTTAAGTGACGGGAAAGATAACACACAATACAGGCAAGGTCAGCACAACTGGACTAAACCAAATGCAAAGAAGTTTCCTGAATAAACTGAATGCTTTGAAGGCCAGAGTAGCAGGGGCAGGGGCTTGGGGATGATGGTTTCACGAGATATCTAAGTCAATGGGCATAACAAAATCTATTAAGAAAACATTCTGCATCCCACTTTGAAGAGTGGCATCTGGGGTCTTAAATGCTAGCAAGCGGCCACCTAAGATGCATCAATTGGTCTCAACCCACATGGAGCAAAGGAGAATGAAGAACACCAAGGACACAAGGTAATTACGAGCCTAAGAGACAGAAAGCACCACATAAACCAGAGACTACATCACCCTGAGACCAGAAGAACTAGATGGTGCCCAGCTCAACTGATGACTGCCCTGACAGGGAACACAACAGAGAACCCCTGAGGGAGCAGGAGAGCAATAGGATGCAGACCCCAAATTCTCGTAAAAAGACCAGACTTAATGGTCTGACTCAGACTAAAAGGATCCCAGTGTTCATGGCCCCCAGGCCTTCTGTTGGCCCAGAACAGGAACCATTCCCAAAACCAACTCTTCAGACAGGGATTAGACTGGACAATGGGTTGGAGAGGGATGCTGGTGAGGAGTGAGCTTCTTGGATCAGTTGGATACTTGGGACTATGTTGGCATCTCCACCCTGGAGGGGAGATGAGAGGGTAGAGGGGGTTAGGAGCTGGTGAAATGTACACGAAAACAGAGAGTGGAGGGAGGGAGCAGGTTGTCTCATTAGGGGGAGAGCAATTGGGAGTATGTGGCAAGGTGTATATAAGTTTTTACGTGAGAGACTGACTTGATTTGCAAACTTTCACTTAAAGCACAATAAAAATTTTTTTTTTAAAGTACGCAGTTCTTAAAGGCAAGAAAAAAAAGGGAAAGAAGAGGCTGAGTAGGCAGGATAAGAAGAAAGAGGAGACTGAGTAGGCAGGATAAGTAGAAAACACTTCAAGGGTAGCAGATTTAAACCCAATTGCATTAGTAAAATTATAAACGTGAATTTACTAGAAGCTACAATTAAAAAGATTTTCAAATTAGATTTGAAAAAAGACAAAAATAGTTTACACAGAAACAAAGCACAAGGACACAGAAAAGTTGAGTGCAAAAGGTCGAAAAAATAAACAATACACCATAAAACCACTAAAGCAGAGTTCATACAGCTTCATTAATATCAGAACACACAACCACACACACACATATATTCAGGCAAAAAAGCAAACACTACATATAAAGATACTTCAGATTCTTTTGCCAGCAAGTGAAAACAATTTGTATGTACCCGGTAGCACAGTCTCAAAGTATACTAACAAAAAGTAATTGAAGTTCTAGGAACCACATAATCTTGGTGGCTAATTTTAAACTACATCTCTCAGTAACAGAGAAAATAAGAAAACAAATGTTTCAAAAATGTAGAAGATTGGACAACATAATTAGAAAATAAAAAGTGTCTATAACTGGTAATGTAACATTTAAAACGTGAGTGAAATATAGAAGGAGATAAATGCAAAAATCAAATAATGAAAATTGACTTGATGGCAGTAGGTTTGGTTTTTGGTTTACAATGGAGATATGCATAAAGGTAAGAGATCATAATAAGATTAAAATAAGGAGGGACTTATTGCATGATAGGAATGGGTATTGATAACCAATTCAGCAGGCGTTGACTATAATTGAGTAAACTAATTGTGATAGGCAGAATTCTAAAGGTCGTCCCCAAGATTCCCTTTCTCTGGTTACTCAATCAACCACTAATCTAGCTACCGCTATGAAAGGATATTTGTAGATGTAATTAATGTCCCAAGATGTAATCTTAAAATGTGGAGATTATCTGCAAGGGCCTGATCCTTTGGAAGCAGAGTTTTTCTGGCTAGTAGCAGACAAGGAAGTTAGAGATTGAGACATGAGAGAGATCTGGCTAGTCTTTGCTGGCTTGACGATAGACAGAGCCGTGTGCTAAGAAATGCAGGTGGCCTTTAGGAGCTCAGAGTGGTCCACCAGCTGACAGTCAGCAAGGAAAAAGGGACATTAGTGCTATGACCATAAGTAACTGAGTTCAGCCAACAACCTGAATGAGCTTCGAAGTAGATTTTTCCCTAAAGCCTCAGATAAGAGTTCAGCCTGATGAACACCTTCATTTCAACCTTCTGAAAAGCTCGATAAAGAATCAACCAAGCTACTCAGACTTCTTACCTACAAGGCTATGATCTAATAAATGGTTGTTGATTTAAGCCACTGAGTTTGTGGTAGTTTGCTATGCAGCAACTGAAGATGAATATACTTATGATGTTTTGATCCACAAGATGTCATGAAAACCAATACATCTTACGAAGACTGTCTTCATGTCCAGCATAGTTAAAGACCAAACAAAAACTAATTTTCAAAACTCAAAAACAAAAATAACACAAAAATTAAAGTTTCTGGTTACAGTTTGTGAATTAACCAAAGATGCTCTTGTTGCCAACCACATGTAAAGACTAGACTGGTCACATAAAGAATTAGATCACCCCAGACCTTCTGTCAGCCCAAGTCAGGAACCATTCCCAAAGCCAACTCTTCAGACAGGGATTGGACTGGACTGTAAGACAGAAAATAATACTGGTGAGGAGTGAGACTCTTGGATCAAGTAGACACATGAGACCATGTGGGCAGCTCCTGTCTGGAGGGGAGATGTGAAGGCCAAGGGGGACAGAAGCTGGCTGAATGGGCACAGACATACAGGGTGGAGAGAAGTGTGCTCTCTCACTAGGGGGAGGGCAACTAGGACTAAATAGCAAGGTGTACATAAGGTTTTGGAAACCCTGGTAGCATAGTGGTTAAGAGCTATGGCTGCTAACCAAAGGGTCAGCAGTTCGAATCCTTGGAAACCATATGGGACAGTTCTACTCTGTCCTGTAGGGTTGCTATGAGTCAGAATCGACTCGATGGCAAAGAGTTTGGTTTTTTATATAAGGTTTTGAATGAGAGACTGACTTAATTTGTAAACTTTCACTTAAAGCACAATAAAAATTTTTTAAAAATTAGATCAATGCTCACATTAAAGGAAGAGAGAAAAATGATTTGTATCTCCACTTATACACTCACCTAACAGATCCTAAATCGGACCCTCTGCCCCATGTTCCAGGTTCTGGGACACAAACATGAACAGACATAGATCCAGCCTCAAGAAGCACACAGTGACTGGCACAGGGCGAGTTATTCAATATTCCTGTGTTGAATTAATGAATCCTAACTGAAGTGCAACAGGAAGGCAGACATGCATCTCCAAATGACAATACACTGACAAATGCTATAATTTGAATATTAATCTATTATTCCACATTTATATGAAATGTTCCAGAAAGCTATTCTCTACAAAAATTATCACAAGAAAAGAAAGCAGTTTTATTGCTTTAAAAACAAAGTATTTAAAGCTATTTCCAAAAAAATTAACAATGAATCACCAACAAATTTCAAGAACTTGACTAAAGTATAATATAAAATCCTTAGTTTTTCCCTAAGGGCAAGCGTTGCAGTGGCAAATGCTAGTTTATACATTCATTTATTCTCTTCTTAAAATGGTATGCAATTTTTAGGGACCAACAAATGTAAATACAAGTTTAATAAAGTGGAAAATCAATCAAAGGTGCAAGAAATATAATACCAACAAATATCACAGCCCTAAAAAGTTAAATGCAGTATGAAAAAAATGAAAATAAACACTTACTTATCTTTCTAACCATAAGATAGTGGCAATTATTAAGAATGCAACAATGAATCTCAAATTATCTTTTTCTTATACATTCCTTACTACCTTATCTGTCGTCAGCTCTTGTGATCGTTTAAAAGTCAAAATGTTACTGATGACTTGTTATATTCTAGGTCAAGATTTTTAAGTCTTTCACATGTACTTGAATATTTATACTAATATATAGACAGACTTAAGACTACTCGCTAATTTTTTTCAAACTTACCCTAACATTTTTGATAAGTTAAATTATTTTTATAAACTGTTCACATTTATTTCTAAAATTAGAAATGATAAAGCAAATTTATTTCAATGTATCTATGTGGTTATAATTATTTTGTATAATGGGTTGGCATAAATAATTTGAACATGGGTTTTCCAGTTCACAAAAAACATTAATTCTATTTTAACAGTTTAAAAAAAAAACTTTAAAAGAAAACTGTATATATATATATATGTGTATATATATATATATATATATACACACACACACATATACACACACTGGTTGTGCAGTGGTTAAGCACTAGGCTGTTAACCAAAAGGTCAGCAGTTCAAACTCACCAGCTGCTTCATGGGATAAAGATACAGCAGTCTGCTTCCATAAAGATTACAGCCTTGGAAACACTATGGGACAGTTCTACTTTGTCCTACAGGTCACTAAGAATTGGAATTAACTCAATGGCAATGTGTTAAAAAAAAAAAAAAAAAAAATCTTTGTTAGGTCCTCCTCCTGCTCTGGACATTAAAAAGTTGTAATGTCCTCTGAAGAACTCCTTCCTAGACCCTCCTTTCCTCCATATCAATACTGTTTCCCTAGAAGATCTCTGACAATCTCATAGATTTAATATCATCTTTTTAAGAAGCCCTGTGGTGCAAAGGGTTAAGTACTCTGCTGCTAACTTAAAGGCTGGCGGTTCAAACTCACTCTGATGCTTTGTGGGAGAAACACCTGGTGATCTGCCTCTGTAAAGATTATAGCCAAGAAAACCCTGTTGTTGTCGTTGTTGTTCTTAGGTGCCTTTGAGTAGGTGCTGACTCATAGCGACCCTATGTAAAACAGAATAAAACACTGCCCTGTCCTGCGCCATCCTCACAATCGTTGTTATGCTTCAGCCTGTTGTTGCAGCCACCGTGTCAATCCATTCCAATGAGGGTCTTACTCTTTACCAAGCATGATGTCCTTCTCCAGGGACTGATCCCTCCTGACAACATGTGCAAAGTATGTGAGAGGTAGTCTTGCCATCTTTGCTCCTAAGGAGCGTTCTGATTGTACTTCCTCCTAGACAGATTTGTTCATTCTTTTGGCAGTCCATAGTATATCCAATATTCTTCTCCAACACCACAATTCAAAGGTGTCAATTCTCCGGTCTTCTTTATTCACCGTCCAGCTTTCACATGCATAGGAGGTGAATGGAAACACCATGGATTGGGTCAGGCACGCCTTAGCCTTCAAAGTGACATCTTTCCTTTTCAACACTTTAAAGAGGGCTTTTGCAGCACATTTGCCCAATGCAATGTCTTTTGATTTCTTGACTGCTGCTTCCGTGGCTGTTGATTGTGAATCTAAGTAAAATGAAATCCTTGACAACCTCAATCCTTTCTCCGTTTATCATGATGTTGCTTATTGGTCCAGTTGTGAGGATTTTTGTTTCCTTTATCTTGAGGCATAATCCATACTGAAGGCTGTGGTCTTTGATTTTCATCAGTAAGTGCTTCAAGTTCTCTTTACTTACAGCAAGCAAGGTTGTGTCATCGGCATAATGCAGGTTGTTAATGAGGTTTCCTCCAATCCTGATGCCCCGTTCTTCTTCATATAGTCCAGCTTCTCGAATTATTTGCTCAGCATACAAATCGAATAAGTATGGTGAAAGGATACAACCCTGAACCATACCTTTCCTGGCTTTAAACCACACAGTATGCCCTTGTTCTGTTCAAACAACTACTTCTTGATCCATGTACAGGTTCCTCATAAGCACAATTAAGTGTTTTGGAATTCCCATTCTTTGCAATGTTATCCATAATTTGTTATGATCCACACAGTCGAATGCCTTTGCATAGTCAATAAAATACACGTAAACATCTGATATTCTCTGCTTTCAGTCAGGATTCATATGATATCCCTGCTTCCACATCCTCTTCTAAATCTGGCTTGAATTTTTGGAAGTTCCCTGTTGATATACTGCTGCAGCCGCTTTTGAATGATCTTCAGCAAAATTTTGCTTGTGTGTGACATTAATGATATTGTTTGATAATTTCCACATTCTGTGGGATCACCTTTCCTGGAGCAATAGGCATAAATATAGATCTCGTCCAGCCGTTTGACCCAGGTAGTTGTCTTCCAAATTTGTTGGCATAGAGGAGTGAGTACGTCCAGCATTGCATCCATTTTTGAAACACCTCAATTGGTATCCTGTCAATTCCTAGAGCCTTGTTTTTTTGCCAGTGCCTTCAATGCAGCTTCAACTTTTTCCTTCAGTACCATTGGTTCTTGCTCATATGGTACCTCCTGAAATGGCCGAACGCAAGCCAATTCTTTTTGGTAAAGTGACTCTGTATTCCTTCCATCTTCTTTTGATGCTTCCTAAACCATTTAATATTTTCCCCATAGAATCCTTCACTATTGAAACTCAAGGCTTGAATTTTTTCTTCAGTTCTTTCAGCTTGAGAAATGCTGAGTGTGTTCTTGCCTGCACATGTCATTATAATACTTTGTCTTCTCAAGTCGTCCTTTGAAATCTTCTGTTCAAGTCTTTTACTTCTTCATTTCTTCCTTTTGCTTTAGCTACTCGACATTCAAGAGCCAAGTTCCAGTCTCTTCTGACATCCATTTTGGTCTTTTCTTTTTTCCTGTCTTCTTAATGACCTTTTGCCTTCTTCATGTATGATGTCCTAGATGTCATTCCACAACTCTTCTGGTCTTCAGTCATTAGCGTTCAACGTGTAAAATCTTTTCTTGAGATAGTCTCTAAATTCTGGTGGGATATACTCAAGACTGTACTTTGGCTTTCGTGGACTTGTTCTAATTTTCTTCAGTTTCAACTTGAACTTGCATATGAGCAATTGGTGGTCTGTTCCATAGTCAGCCCCTGGCCTTGTTGTGAATGATGATATCAAGCTTTTCCATCATCTCTTCCCACAGATGTAGTCGATTTGATTCCTGTGTATTCCATCTGGTGAGGTCACGTGTGTAGTCACCATTTCTGTTGGTGAAAAAGGTATTTGCAATGAAGAAGTCATTGATCTTACAAAATTCTATCATTCGATCTCTGGCATGGTTTCTATCATCAAGATCACATTTTCCAACTACCAATCCTTCTTTGTTTCCAAGTTTTGAATTCCAATCTCCAGTAATTATCAACGCATCTTGATTACATGTTCAATCAATTTCAGACTGCAGAAGTTGGTAAAAAATCTTCAATTTCTGCTCTTTGGCCTTAGTGGTTAGTGTGTAAATTTGAATAATAGTCGTATTAACTGGTCTTCCTTGTAGGTATATGGATATTATCCTATCACTGACAGTGCTGTACTTCAGAATAGATCTTGAAATGTTCTTTTTGACGATGAATGCAATGCCATTCCTCTTCAAGTTGTCGTTCCTGGCATAGACCATATGATTGTCTGATTCCAAATGGCTGATGCCAGTCCACTTCAGCTCACTAATGCCTAGGATATCAATGTTTATGCATTCCATTTCATTTTTGATGACTTCCCTATTTCATTTATGACGAAACCCTATGGGGCAGTTTTACTGTCTCCTGAAGGGTCCCTACGAGTCAGAATCAACTTGGCAGCAGTGTGTTTGGTCTTTTGGTTAGTTTTTTATTTTAAACCCTAGCCTCCTCTCTCAGTTTGATTTCACATAACTAAATTACTACTTCAGATTCAAATAGAATCTCATATGTAAAATGTCCAAAACATAACACTTAATTTCCCACTCCACCTTACCCTACAACAATTGTCCCTATCTTAATAAATGTTAATACCCATTGCTCAAGTCAGAAACTTTGGAGTCATCTTTCCCTCTTATCCATCTCAAATCTGTTAGCAAGTTGTTGCCTCTATCTCAAAATATATCCCAATCATAACCCTTTCACCACTACCACCTTTTTCCAAGCTACCATCCTGTATTTCCTTTCTGTCTTCTTGCTTCCAATTTTGCCCCCTTTATCAGTTAGGGTTGCTAGGAGTCAGAATCAACTCGATGGCAACGGGTTTTTTTTTTTTTTTTTTTTCGGTTCTTACCAGTTAGAATTCACTGGCAGGTAAGAGGAGCCACTCCATCTATTTCAAACAGAGGGATTTAATATAGGATTTGGGGTACTAACAGGATTATTGGAAGATTAGAAGAGCAAGATCTAGGTTAGATCTTCAGGAATAACTCCTAAGGCACTTCTGAAAAATTGGTCCTCCAAGAGAACTCCTACCTCTACTACAATCAGGAAGGTAGAAGACTGGGAAGTTGTTGTGCCGACACTTCGGTCCACATCACTTTAGCTGTAATGCAATTGTCTTCAAAGTAGTGATACACCTGCTAAATCCACACCAGCAAAAATAGCTTGCATACTGTTGCCTTTCTCCTCAATGGACTGAGCTCTGAATTAAAGTTCATATAAGTACATCAGATTGGCAGAAACTAGATCCTACCTGGAACCATAGCTACAAAAGAGTCTGGTCAATCTAGTGTTTAATTTTCCACTCTCTGCAGTAAAGGAAGGCATACTGGAAAGGTGTTGGAACAGTTGTTGAACGAGTCAAACTACTTTTTGTAACACTTACCCCTGCCATGCAGCAACAAGAGTAACACTTTCAATAGTAAATCAGATGATATCATTCCTCTGCTCAATATCCTCTAATTGCTTCCCATTGCACTCCAATTAAAACCTAAATTCCTAAAAGATACCACATGATCTGACCCCTGCCTACCTCTCCAACTCGTGTCTTGTTACACCCCGTTGCTCAATCTAACCATACCAGCCTTCTTGTTGTTTTTCAAATATACCAAACTTATTCCTGAATCACAGATATGGTCATTGTAGTTTCTTCTTTCACTCGATCTTCATGTATTTTCTTCAGGCCTCTGCTTAAATGTCACTTCCTGAGAGAGACCTCTCTGACTACCTTATCTAAAATAGAGAATCTTGCCTACCCTTGCTCCTTTTCTATCCTACTTTATTTTTTCTTTATTCTCTTCTTTTCCCAATTGCTCAAGTTCAAAACTTTAGAAATATCCTTGAGCTCACTTTCTTCCCTTGTTTCCTATATTCCACTTGTAGCTTATACTTGTAGATTCTGCTAAGAAGCTTAAAATATATAGCCATATATGCAAATCTAGGGTCAGGTGTACTAAATCAAATTAAAGAGCAAAAGATTTTAAACTAGTCATTTTTCTGCTTTTTCTCCTCTATGTTCCCTAGTCTACAAGGCTCTTATGACATTTACATAACCTTATCTAAAGAATTTCATTCCCATATTTGCTAAGTGAAATTGGACTTCAATTTAATTTTGACATATGGATTTAAATTGACATACTTAGCAGCCAAATGTTGAGAGCACTTATACACATCTGAAATTATAACCTAATTAGTGATTTTTTATCATAAAATTTATAATTTCCAACAAAAGAAGGCAACACCAGATGTGACTTTTGAAGAATAATATCAAAATCTCCACCTTGCCAGTGTAAACAGAAAAGTTTCAAAACTGGAGGCACTCATGTCAGATGTAAGAATGATGGGGTTAACAAGCATTCTCAGGAAACAAAAGGTCAGAATGTACAGCATTTGGAAAGAATGTGTCAAGATGTAAACAATTTATTCCCCCCAAAATCTGTTCATGACTACAATCATGTATAATCGACTACAATCATGAACAACTGAAGTGGCTGATGTCTCTCACCAAAGTAACTCACTCCTTCATAGCCAGTGGCTGACTTTTACATGTCAAAGGACTTCAAGCTGAAGCTGATCTCATCTACAGTCATTAACTCCCTACATTTCCTTTGTTATCTATGTATATACACCCCTCTCTCCACCTGAACAGTTGAATGCTTTGTATTTTTACCTAGTGCTGCCTAGCTCGAGCTGTATTATTCCTCAGTAAATCTTCTTTTCATTGATTCCTAAGAGATTATGAGACTCTCTTCTTTGAAACCAGCTAGTCTCTCTTGTTAATCACTCTAAATGATCTATGAAATACTAGTTTCTAAAGTGATGGGAGGGGTGCTGAAGTGAAAGGGTTTTGGAAACAATATTAAAGTGTGAAAAAGAACCTAGCCCATAGATATTAATTTTTCACATCTTTGAGCTTGTCTTGATAATCAAAATACTTACTCAGGCTTTAGTTATTTATATACTTGATAAATTGTCTAAAATCACAGAAGCCAGGACAGAGTCTATCTTTTTAACTTTACCAACATCTTTAAGAAAGCCAGATTTCTAAAGCTTGAACCCTGGTATCTGTGGGAAATTCCTCTTCCACATGCCATTTGCATCCCTCCTGATCTTTCCACTTCTAAGGCCATTACTTTAGTTCAGGCTCATATAACTTCTTGCCTGATACTTCCTCAAATGTCTCCCTTGCCTTGTCTCTCCTTTAATTCTAGTCTATCACACACCACTGTAAGAAGTAGAGTCAGAAGCTGGAGCTCTGATCATACCATTCTCCTGTTCACTAGCCTTTGATAGATTCCCATTCAATACAGCATATAAATTTGTCCAGAACCCAGCTCTGACCTAAATTTCCAGTTCCAACTTCAAGTATTACTCAGTATCTACTCCAAGAGACCAAGCTCCACCTTTTCCTAAATACTACAGCTCTGATCTACTGCTGTGGCATTGCACTTAGTGTTGAAGATGGGATTTACCCACTTTGCCCTTTACTTTACTATTATTACTCCCATTTTACATACAAAGCAATTGAAACACATAGAAATCAAGCAAATTCTTCAATATCACACAGCTCTTAAGTTGCAGAGCCAGAAGTCCAACCCATGTAAAATGGCCTCAGAGCTATCTTACCAATGACTCCATACTGTACTACAGAGTCTTTAACGCCAATACTCTTTCTCATAAACATTTGTTGTCTCACACTGGGAAAAGCGTGAGAATGCTGTACATATGCACACATTTTTAAAAATATATGAAAAGGAAAATGGGTATAAGCAGATGTTTGAAGCAAATTGTGGACTACAGCTGTCAATTTTTTGTTGCCTCCCCTCATTAGTTCTCTTTTCCTTGTTTTCCATAATCTTAGTTGAACTTAAATTTCCCATCCATATGTATTGGATGAGACTGATCCCATCCTCTGTTCAGGAGACAAGCCCCATTTCACTTAATTCAATCAATATATCCTCTCCTCCTGACCAGCCTAGGGTGGAGCATGTGACACAATTTAAATCAATGGGAAGTTAGGAATGTTTCTAGATGCCGATGCAGGGAAATAAAGTTTCCACTCTCATCTGAAGATAAGGCCATTCTCCACCCTGGTGGCGTAGTGGTTAAGAGCTATGGCTGCTAACCAAAAGGTCGGCAGTTCGAATCCAGCAGGCACTCCTTAGAAACTCTATGGGGCAGTTCTACTCTGTCCTATAGGGTCGCTATGAGTCAGAATCAACTTGAGGGCAATGTGTTCGTTTTCTTTTGCTCCCCAGTATATGTAAATAAGAAAACCTGAAGTACTAACCACTGCTGAAATATATCTTTAAAAATAAATAAATAAAGGAATCTAGACTTAAATCTGTGTGCAGGGATAAAAACCAAATGCATGCTTAATGACAACATCGAGCTACTAGGGGAATCCTTGCTTGAAGCTCATACGCTCTATGCATTTATTTTTTTAATTACATGAGCTAAATACACTTGCTTTATTGTTTAAGACAATTTAAAGTGGATTTTCTGTTATTTTAAACTGAACTCTACCCAACTGATAAATAGAATAATAGTCCCTGTCTTCAAAGAACACTATACCAAACAAATGGCCTTTTGTCCTGATTATATTCTCCCTATTGTTTGCAAATGTGTGTTAAATTAGCCTTTCTTTGCATAAAAAAGATCAGAATTGGGAAGAACAGATCTGCTTTGAGTTAAAGATATCTAGAACAAAAGAGATTAAGGGGAAAAAAAGGAATAATCAATGATATTCAACCCATCTTATCAACTGCAATATCATACATTCATTCTTTCCTGCTCTTCTAACCTCTCCTCCTCTCCCCCAAATTCTTCCTTCATCATTCAGTTATAAACAAATTGTCCTCACTTACAAAAGAATACAAAAGGTACCAAGAAATGGAGATGATGTCTTACCCTTATAATTGCATCAGGGATCCTGCTTGGTCAACCTCAGAAGCTGTTACATAAGGTAAGCTGAACTGTCATTTTGGGATTGACCTACCTCACACTCTCGGAAGTACAGCCAGAATGCTCCTTAGAAGTGAGGATGGTGAGACTTCATCTTACATACTTTGGACGTGTTATCAGGAGTTACCAACCCCTGGAGAAGGACATCATGCTTGGTAAAGTAGAGGGTCAATGAAAAAGAGGAAGACATTCAACAAGATGGATTGACACAGTGGCTGCAACAATGGCCTCAAACACAGCAAGGATTGTGAGGATGGTGCAGGACTAGTTGCTAAGAGTTGGGGCCGACTCATGGACATCTAACAACAATAACCACCACACCATACTCTTGGTGGAGCTTCTGTGTTATGATTGTCCCAGGTTTATAGGTTCTGAAATATCAGTTATATCATTTACCCAGGAATAAAAAAGCCCCAAAGATTGAAAATAAATTCATGATAACCTAATTCATAATGGACAGATTCATAAATTAAATGTTAATTCATTAATTAAAACCAAGGGGTGCACTTAACAAAGAATAATAGTTAAAAGCAAAGGTCTGTGTGTCAAACTGCCTATATTTAAACCCCAGTATATACCAGCTTAGAAATGTGTGACCTTGGCCAAGTTGCATAACCTCTCCACGCTTCAGTTACATTTTCTATAAAAGGTCTGTTGTGAAGACTAAATCAGTTTGTGTGTGTGTGCGTGTTTGGTTTATATATATATATTTGTTGTTGTTGTTAGGTGCTGTTGAGTCAGTTCAGACTCATAGCGACTCTATGTACTACAGAACAGAACACTGCCCAGTCTTTTGCCATGCTCATGATCATTGTTATGCTTGAGCCCATTGTTGCAGATCCTGTGTCAATCCATCCCGTTGAGGGTCTTCCTCTTTTTCGCTGACCCACTACTTTACCAAGCATGATGTCGTTCTCCAGAGACTGATCCCTCCTGATAACATGTCCAAAATATGTAAGATGTCGTCTCGCCATCCTTGCTTCTAAAGCGCATTCTTGTTGTACTTCCTCCAAGACAGATTTGTTTGTTCTTTTGGCAGTCTATGGTATAGTCAATATTCTTCACCAATGCCACAACTCAAAGGCATCAATTTTTCTTCAGTCTTCCTTATTTATTGTCCAGCTTTCACATGCATACGATGCAATTGAAAATACCACGGATTGGGTCAGGCGCACCTTAGTATGTAGTACATTGTTGTTGTTAGGTGCCATTGGGTTGTTTCCAACTTGTAGCAACCCTATGTACGAAACACTACCTGGTCCTTCCCCATCCTCACAATCGTTGCTATGTTTGAGCCCATTGTTGCAGCCACTGTATCAATCCAACTTGTTGGGGGTCTTCCTCTTTTCCGCTGACCCTCTATTTTACCAAGCATGATGTCCTTCTCCAGGGACTGTTCCCTCCTGGTAACATATCCAAAGTACATGAGATGAAGTCTCGCCATCCTGGCCTCTAAGGAGCATTCTGCTGTTCTTCTGGCAGTCTATGGTATATTCAGTATTCTCCAACAACATAGTTTAAATGCATCAATTCTTCTTCGGTCTTCCTTATTCATTGTCCAGCTTTTGCACAGGTGTCAGGCATTTTACAAAACACTATCTATATAATACCATATATTAAATACGGTATTATAAATACCTAACACTTACAAAGTACCTAATTAATTTTTGCTGTCATTAATAATCACTATTCGAGCTTTTTTTTTTTTTACTATAAACTTCATTAGTGATGAAAATGGAATTAGACTGTTTCATATAGGTCATGATAAAAATCTTAACTATCATGTTTTCTTAAAGAAAACATTTTTTTTTTATTTCAAATATTGATTAGCTCTGGTGTCTTTTGCCCTTGGACTAGTCTAAAAATCCAAAATTCTTTCTTAAACAGAATAAATTACCTCATTATAGTTATATTACAATTTACATTATTGCATTTTATACTGGCTTCCCCCATTATCTAGAGAATCATTAGATGTAAACATGGTGATAATGGGGTGAAAAAACTAACAACAAAAAAAAACCCACTGCTAACGATTTGATTGCAACCCATAGCGACCCTATAGGACAGAGTAGAACTGCCCCATAGGGTTTCCAAGGAGATGCTGGTGGATTCGAACTGCTGACCTTTTAGTTAGCAGCTGAGCTCTTAACCACTGCACCACCAGGGCTCCAAGAATGGGGTAGAGGGTATCTTAGTTATCTAATGCTGCTATAACAGAAATGCCACAAGTGGATGGCTTTAACAAATAGAAATTTATTCTCTCACATTCTAGGAGGCCAGAAGTCCAAATTCAGGGTGTCAGTTCCAGGGGAAGGTTTTCTCTCTGTGTTGGCTCTGGGGAAAGGTCTTTGTTATCAATCTTCCCCAGTCAAGGAGCTTCTCAGCACAGGGACCCCAGGGTCCAAAGGACATGCTCTGTTTGCTTCTCTCTTTGTATCTTAAAAGAGATTAATTTAAGACACAACTTAATCTTGTAGATTGAGTCCTGCCTCATTAACATAACTGCCTCAAACCCTGCCTCATTAACATTGTAGAGGTAGGATTCACAAAACATAGGATAATCACGTCAGATGATAAAATGGTGGACAATCACACAATACTGGGAATCAGGGCCTAGCCAAGTTGACAGATATTTTTGGAGTACACAATTTGATCCATGACACAGGGCTTAAAATTCCTCTAGGCTAGCTTCGGAAACCCTGGTGGTATAATGGTTAAGAACTACAGCTGCTAACCAAAAGGTTGGTAGTTCAAATCTACCAGGTGCTCCTTGGAAACCCTATGGAGCAGTTCTACTCTGTCCCATAGGGTCACTATGAGTCGGAATTGACTCAATGGCAATGTGCTTTGGAGGCTGCCTTCTCACTCTCTGCAGAAATCCATCCTAAACTTTTCCTGAAGTTAAATTATCCAGTTTATGCTTGGTGTCATGTTTTAAACTGTGTCCCCCAAAATGTTACATTGGAGCCCCTACGCCTATACCTGTGACTGAGAGATTGTTTGGAAACAGGGACTTTGAAGATGTTATCAGATAGGTTAACATAAGATCATACTGGAGTAGGGTGAGTCCTAATCCTATTTGACTGGTGTCCTTACAAATGAGGAGACAATATAGGGAGACAGACAGAGGAAGGATGGCATTGTGAGGATGGGGGCAGATGCAGCTACAAGCCAAGGAATGTCAAGGATTGCCAGGATCCACCAGAAGCTAGGAGAGAGGTATGGAACAGTTTCTCTCTCAGAATGCTCAGAAGGAATCAACACAGCCAATACCCTGATTTGGACATCAGGATTGTGTGACAATAAATTTCTGTTCTTATAAGAAACCCTATTTGTGGTATTTTGTTACAGCAACCCTAGGAAAATAAGACACTTCGATAACACCAGTGATAAGAAGCCTCAAAACCCCTTGTGTCAGAATCAACTTGTCCACAACTAACAACAACCATTCAGGCAGTTTCTTCAACTGAAAGGCAAACCTAACTATTTTTAAAATTTCTTATATATTTCACATTTTCTTACAACTATACTTGAATAGCTTCGTTCAGATTTGAAAGTGAGTACAAAGCAAATATATTCAGGACTACATATACATTTATAAAACAGCTTTTTTCTTGCTGAAGTTAGCATAACATGCAATAAGCAAAATATATTTATTATTTTCATTGGTACAGATGAAATGTCAAAAATTTTACTAAGTCATGCTTTGAACTTCCACAAATTTATATGCAAGGGAAATAATTAGAAACTCATATGATTTGTTCTAATTAGATTAGCATTCCATGAAAATTTGGTACTGTGTATCTTTCTAGCTTACTAATAGACTATAAACCATATATGTTGAATACTTTGTAACCTTACTTTCTGTGTTTAAGAATTTGTATTAAGAACTGTCCCTCCACATTGCTAATAAATTTATATATGATTTTTAGAATAAGAGTAATGTAGCAGAAACTGCTAATTAAGTTTTATTATAATTATCTGTGAATATATGTCTTCCTTCCTAGATATAATTGACTTGAGAACAAGGATTGAGTATTATTGATAGCACAGGGTCTGGCAAGTAAAGCATTTCTGCAAGAATGAATGAGTGAACAAATGAACCATTTGGGTTATAGTCCTGTTTATGCCATTTTCCATCTGTGTGAATTTAAGCAAGTTATTTTTTTTTAATTTCCTGAGCTTCAGTTTTCTCTTCAATAAATAATACAAAAAATAGCTAACTCATAAGCTGTTTATGAGAATTCAGTAATATACGTGAAATGCTTCGAAAACTTAAAGCCCCCTATTCGAATATAAAATATTTCTACTCAAATGACTGATTTATCTAAATTAACTTCTTTTCCCTTTGTGGTTATTAACTACCCAACTCTTATGTATTCTACCATCTTCTTAGATGATTTCAGGACATAGATCACTTTTATACCACCTTTCAAACATTATTCTTGGACAATTCTATATTGCTGTTAATAGCGCCTTCTCATCCTGGGCTTGACCTTAAGCTTGATTCCATTTTAATCACTAGTATGGCCATGTCTTGAACTTACTCGTTGCATAGAATATCAACTTCCTATTCTTTGAACATGCCACTTTTAAAAGCCTATACTTAAGCCTTATTTTGCCAGTCAGTCACTCCATATTTTGACATTGAACAAACTTTATCTAGCTTTACTTGTCTCCTTTCTCTGCTAGCATTTGTTCTAGTTATTTATTGCTACATAAAGAACTACCCCTAAAACTAGTGGCTTAAAGCAATCATTTATTTTGTTCATAAATCTGTACTTTATGCATGACTCAGTGGGAAGGGCTCATTTCTGCTCTAAGTGGCATCAGCTAGAGAAACTTGACAGAAGACTGGAGAATCCATTTGCAAAGTAGCTCATTCACCTGACTGGGAAGAAGTGTTGACTGTTGGCTGAGAGCTCAGCCAGAATTGAGGACTGGGGGGATCAGTTCCTCTTCACATGGGCCTCTCCATGGGCTACTTAGCTTCTGCACAGCATCATAGCTAGGCTCAAGAGTGAGCATCCCAAAAGAATCACCTAGAATTATATGAAATTTTTTTTATGGTCTAGCCTCAGAAGTCACAAAGCAACACTTCTGCCATACTCTATTGGTCGAGGCAGTACCAAAGGACCACCTGGGGGATGGGAAGCAAACTTCACTTCTCAATGAGAGCAGTGTCAACATCAGTGTAAGAAGAAGATAGCAATGGAATGTATTGTGGCAGCCATCTTTGAAAAACACAATCTGCCACAGTCTACTCTCTGGCAAGTACATTTCAAATGCAAAATACAAGTGACCCCACTCTGAAGACTCCTGAGTTTCATCCCATTAAGGTATCAGCTTAAAGTCCAGAATCTTGTCACCTAATTGCGTTTACATGTAGATGACACTTCGCCCTGTGGTTCCTCTGGTACAGCTCTTCAAATACTGTTCCTCTCAAATTAAAGACCTTGAATTAAAGAGATATGTCCCACACGTACCAAACAAACTAATGATAGGAGCGCCTGGCAGATTTGAACCACTGACCCTTTGGTTAGCAGTCGTAGTACTTAGCCACTACACCATCAGGGTTTCCAGAACAAGCACAGGACATGTAAAAGCAGCGTGGGGGCAGTGTTTCACCTCCTCCAACTTTTCACAAAGAGGAAGGAGACTCAAGATCAACAGCCCAAAGCTGATTCCTATGAGGTGGAGGATAGACATGCCTCCACTTTCTACCGTCTTTACCAATTCTGACACTGAATTTACTGCCCACGGCACTCTCTACTTCTCTGCTGGGTTTGATAATTCATCGCAATGGTCATACAGATTTGGACTTGTTTGCACAGTCCCACTCAATCACTTCGGTGGGAGTTATAAGACCATGGCTAGAAAAGCTCCACAAAAGTGACCCACCATTGCACCACAGAATGATTGCTATAAACGCTCCATTGTAAAAGGGAGGGAAATAGAAAACACATAGCATTCACAGGTTCATAGCAATTTAAATCCAGTTGGCACATGTTGTGAGTTCATTAAGATTCAGTCCTACTTTCTAAGAGTTATTCAGTCTGTTTCTTGGCTTCACCCTTTGGACTTTTGGGTTTTTATTCTGAGTCATCCTTCCTTATCCATGAAAAGGAGCCCATGTTTGCAGCTGAGTTGTTTTTTCAGCCTACTTTCTGCCTGCAGAAATGTGAAGGTCTGAAAGTCTCTTTTCATTTTTTTACTGTGTTTGTCCCTTTTTCTCAAGCTGATATGATTCTTTAAAAACCTTGCGAGCTTTATATGCTATTAATTTATAATTCATTTTATTAGACAAAAGCCAACCCACAAAATGGCTGAGGTAAGGTATCTTCCATGTATTTTCTTTACTTCTTTATACCTTACCTCCCATTTCAATAAACAAAGTCCACCTTCTGCTTTAAGGCTAACAACTCTACTTTAGACTTTGATTCTATGACCCTTTATGTTCTAAAATACTGCTATATCAGCTCTTTCCTCCCCACCTGCATTTTTAATCTCTCCTTCTCAAACGAAGTTTTCCCATAGTTTTCAGTGCTTCCTGAGTATTAAAAAAGTGAATTTTTGCATTCTAACGCAGAAAACTAGTAATGTTTATATTATATATGGAATAATTTTATGTATATGTTTATTAACAATATGATCATTCTCAAATTATGCATAAGGAGAATTTATTTGAAATATACATAAAGTGCCCAAAGAAACAAAAATAATTTGAGATTTGAAACAAAGTTATTTCATTTTTAATAGTATAACTTCTATCATTTTTAAGAAGGATACAGAATCAACAAATTCTCAGTATTGTTTTGATTGATTTTTTGCATACCCTCAGAATTTTACTTTCCATTTTAACAACCAAGAAGCATTTCTGGAAGCTATGGGGAAAAAAAAAAATTACATATTTACTGCAATAGGTTAACAATATTTGGTAAGAGGGATAAACTGCATTTTGATAAACTCTATAGTATTTCTGAAGGTACAATATTACAAGCCACTGAGAAAATAGAATAAATAATTAGTTTTCACACTACAGTGATTTTTATCAAAGGTATTGCTTATGTTTACTGGAAAAGTGAATAAAATACCTTCATGGGATATGTTCAATTAACTTGAAGATAAATTATATTTCTTTCCTAAAATAATTTCCAGTGGGAGTGTGACTCAGGTATCACTATGTTATTTTCATGAGAAATGATCTATACTTTCCAGAGTAAAGAAGTCTTAGTACCTGACTATGTTCAGCCTACAAATGTTGTCTTTTGTACTATATTGTCATGGATTAAATTATGTCCCCCAAAAAATGTGTGCACCAGTTTGTCTGTGTCATGATTCCCAGTATTGTGTGGTTGTCCTCCAATCTGTGATTGTAATTTTATGTTAAAGAGGATTTGGGTGGGATCGTAACCCCCTTACTAAGGTCACATTCCTGATTCAAAGTAAAGGGAGTTTCCCTGGGGTGTGGCTTGCACCACCTTTTATCTTGCAAGACATGAAAGGGAAGCAAGTGGAGAATTGGGGAACCCCATGCCACCAAGAAAGAAGCACCGAGACCAGGGCGCATCCTTTGGACCCAGGGTTCCTGTGCACAGGAGCTTCTAGTCCAGGGAAAGATTGATGATAAGGACCTTCTTCCAGAGCCGACAGTGAGAGAAAGCATTCCCCTGGAGCTGATGCCCTGAATTTGGACTTCTAGACTGTGCGAAAATAAATTTCTCTTTGTTAAAGCCATCTACTTGTGGTATTTCTGTTACAGCAGCACTAGATGACTAAGACAATGTATTACTGAATCTGTCACTCATTTAAATGCTTGTTTTTAAATAAAAATTTGCTTTAAAGGTTTTTCTTCAACTAAAATTTAAGTATTTTTTCTTAATATAAAAATAGTATAGGTTCATATAAAGAAAGCCATAAAACATTGAACAGCAAAACGAAAAACAAACTCTTTAACAAGTCTAAGGTTGTTGCTTAAATATTATTTTCTCGGTGAGGCTTTCCCTGATAAAATTTTTTTGGAATTGATGCGCAATCCACTCTGCATTCCTAATCTTCCTTTTCCCTTTTATTTTTTTCCATAGCATTTATAACCACCTGGTATTTTTCCTTTCCCTTTCCTTTCATTCTTTCTTCCTTTCTTTCCTTTTCTTCCTTCCTTCCTCCCTCCTTGTCTCTTCATTCATTTATTAAATGTTTTCTACACTTGAAATTAAGCTCTAAAAAACAGGAATTTTTGTATTTTGTTCACTACACTACCAACAGTCTCTGCAGCAATGTTCTACACAGAAGACGCTCTTGGTAAACGTTCGTTAAACGATTGGTTAAATGAATTCTTGTTACTAAGATCTTCCCAAGTTTAAAATCTATAAGGCATTTTAAAAATTTCCATGGTATTCTACTAATTGATACGTCAGCATTAACTAAATTCCATTTTTCTTTATATTAGGCATGTTAAATTTTTACTACTATTATTCTGTGACAAATATCCTTGAAGGTAATTTCTGGGTATATCATTTCCTTAGAGTAAAATCCCAAAAGTAGACTTTCTGGGTCAAATAGCATGCATATTTGAAACATTCTGCAAAATTGCCCTAGAGAATCATTGTTATGAATTTACATTTCCATTGCAATGTAGGAGAGTTATGAATTTTCCACACCCTCAACAATGTCTTCATCCATTTTCTTTTTAAATTTCCTGAGCATTCTCCCCCACCCTTTCTAAATTCCCCCAAAACAGGTCAGTATGAGAGATAATGTATATTTAAGCATTTTTTCACTTTACAATTCTACTTTACCAGAATTGGATCAATCACAAAATCATTTACATATCCACGAACTAAAACCTGTTGTAATAACAGGACATTGCTTTATAATGTAATACACCTCTTCTAATAATTGCTTCATTAAATGATTCTAATGTTTGTATTGGTTATGTGCATTTAATGGTATATAGTGTACTGATTGCAAATACACTATTTCCTACTTGAATACACTAATGAAAATGAGTTTTATCCTTCTTAAATATATGTAGTCAAAGAAATGATTCATTTATGAATAAAATATAACCACTTCTATATTTTTTTAATAAACCATAAGGCTAAAATAATTTCAAATAAATGTATGGCTATAAAAATGTTGAGCGACTGACTAAATGTTCTCTAAGTTTGTGAGTCTCGTGAAAAAGCAAAAAGTATTCATATATTTATCAACCTTCTTTCTTAACAGTTTTACCTATAAATACAAGATAATCCATAATTAATTTTAATTAGCCAATTATTTTATTTATAGGTGAGAAGATAAAAACACATATTTTCTTTAAGTTCCATAAGGCAAAGCAATCAATTCTTCTTATCATGATCTAAGTAACAAGGATGCATATTGCCTTAGATCTAGTGCTGCTATAACAGAAATACCATAAGTGTATGCTTTAACAAAGAGAAATTTATTCTCTTACAGTCTAGTAGGTTACAAGTCCAAATTCAGCATGTCAGCTCCAGGCGAAGGCTTTGTCTCTTTGTCAGCTCTAGAGGAAAATCCTTATCCTCAATCTTCCCCTAGTCAAGGAGCTTCTCAGGCTCAGGGACCCCAGGTCCAAAGGATGCACCCTGCTCCTGGTGCTGCTTTCTTGGTGGTATGAGGTCCCCAACTCTCTGCTTGCTTCACTTTCCTTTCATCTCTTGAGAGATAAAAAGTGGTGCAGACCACACTCCAGGGAAACACTCTTTACTCTGGATCAGGGAGGTGACCTGAGTAAGGGTGGTGTTACAACTCTACCCTAATTCACTTTAGCATAAAATTACAATCACAAAATGGAGGACAACCACACAATACTGGGAAGCACGGCCTAACTAAGTTGTACATATTTTTTGGGGGACACAATTCAATCCAGGGCACATATCATACTCTATAAATTATATCAAAGTCTCATGAATGTCATTTCTGTGTGTACATATCTATATGCATAATAATACAAAATAATTTTCTCTAAAGTATAAGGAAATTGACATTCAACCCAAAAAGGTCCTATCCATTGGTATTAAAGCAAAACAAAATTATCACTGACCAATAGTAGGGAAAAAAACAGACATGTGGGATTTGTCATCATTCCTTTGAAGTATGACCCACGTTAAGATGCAGGATGGCAAACTTGATGAATTCCTAGTATTAACCAATGTGATAAACTCTTTCATTTAGCAAGCTGGCTATTCTACAGCTGTATTGTGACTTTGATAGTCACTATGTCTTTGACTTCCAAATAGTAACTGTCTTTATAATGAAGATATTCCCCTTTCATCCCAAATTCTTCAGAAGCTAGTGTTGCCTTGACATTAAGAAAAAACATATTTCATATTACAAGATTTTAAACTTCTAAGAAGTTTCAGAGGTTCTGAAAATGATTTTGAAATATTGTCTTATTAATCTTTAATACTCCTGTAAGAGGGAAGTAGGTGGCAAATATTATTTCGGAAAGCTGAAACACATTTAGTGAATTTACTTACCCTAGCCTAAATATTGAAGCAGTCAAGTGTCATACTGCCAATCCTCCCACCTAACTGAAACTCTTCTCATACATTAATCTCTAAGAATTTTTATGGAGAGGAGAGTAAAGATAGAAAAGAAATCTTCAAGAAATATGACGCTCACCATAACCCACTGCAAGAGACCCTGATATGGGTATTTGTTATTTGATTAATTGATTGATTTGTTGATTGTAGTTGTTGGTGGTGACTGTCCCAGTGCTTCAAATAACTTATTTTGCTACACCACTTCTGGGTGATTACATATTGTTTATTTTAATATATGGAAACCTCAGATTTTTCCTATAGTTTTAAAGGACAGTCTCGGCTTACTTGCATTGGTCAGGGTCACCTGGAGGAGTTTTGAAACTTCATAACAAAGCTAAAACCTGACCCAATCAAAAATGGTGCAGTAAATCAAGAAAAGAAAATAAGGAAAGTTAAATTTCAGTTTAAAATAGATTTTCAAGTTGGCAGTGTGCCTAATATTTGAAAGACAGTAAAAAACAAAGCAAGCCCCTGTGGATCTCACACTTACGTTCTTATTTGAATGACAGGTTGTATTCTTCTGCTTTGGTTTTTCATTAAAGACTCTGGAAAAAAGAGTTTCTTCCTTCTGTTTCATTTTTCTCTATATTTTCATAAAGGTTCATTACAACACTTTGGTTGTTTAGTGGTAATACATTTATAAGTTACTGTTGAAAATGATTGTTCCTATTCTCTATCTAGTTTTCCTGCCTGAAATAGCACACTTAGTGCTTTATCTTGGTTACCAAGGAAAGTTATTGCATTCTGCTTTAGACCAAGAACACTACTGCTAACAGCTAAAAAAATCCCAATTTTAAAAAATAAAAATTGGTTTTCAAAAATTTAAACCCCAAAGTAACTGTTTACCTATTTATATAGTTGCATACTTGAAACTTGAGAAAAATAAAAATTTTCCATGAAACTGACATGACACGTATCTTTTAAATGACTGGTTTTCTCCTATAGCAACACTAGTATATGAAGAGGGGTTTTCCACCCTGAATAGAATGCTACATGACTTTTTTAGCTTTGGTGAAATTAGGAAACATAAAGCCCCACACACGTCTTACATTTGGGGAAAAAAAAGTCTTAAAATTTTCAGTTTTTGTCCTACACACCTAAAAGAGAAATGGTAAAATATAAATGTGTGTTTACAACTGTCTGTTTTAATATATGGAAACCTTGGATTTTCCCCATAGTTTTAAAGGACAGTCTACACTTACCTGGCCCATCTGTCATTTTTTCCCAGCACCGAGGAGTTCCACTAAGAAAGGAAGAATGTTTTCTTTTAGCCACCAAACTACGGGGTGGCATGTATTTTTGTTTACCCTGTGACATGTCATATGATTTTTGAACATCATAGCTGCCTGGTGGTGGAATACCCTGAAAAAAATTCAAATAGATAAGCATAAATACATCTTATATAGAAAATGTTCTAGAAGATACTGGATAGATGTTTACATTAACCAATGGTGTAAGTAAAATATATAAAAACACTCTGGTTAATCTTTTTAAAATAGAAACTTAAAAGAGGGTCACCAAATCTGTGCCCTTCTAATAAAAGTATAAATCCACTTGTCAAAAAATAGTTAAAATAAACATAAAATCCATATTCTAGCAAAATATTACCCTTCACAATATAGATCAAACTCTTATTTTCAAATTTAATAATATACATCAAATTTCATACAGGAATGACAGCAATGATTATTTGCTTCCATAAGCAGCAAAACTATTCCAGTTTGACTGTTCTATGTAAGTACACTTAACTTATTCCACAAAATAATTGTTTATTTCATTTTTAATAGATTCCAATTAAGTCAAAAGGCTTTCCCTTTCATTATTTATGGTTCTTTACATAATCTGCAGTTATATTAACATTTTTAATCAACATGAACCAATATGGATATTAATAATTACAATAATAATTCTAAACTAAATTAAATACAGAATACCATGTATTTGTTGTACAACTAATCCCTTAAACCACTAGCTAATTATCTCAATTAAATTTTTAAAACTCATTGTCCTCAAATTTATGTTAAATATAATATAATCCATTCTTTCAAAATCTATTCATTTCTATTATGCATAAAAACCAAAACTACTTAGATTTTAATTATTTTCTCGTTGGCAGGATAGTATGGCTGAGTATGAACTCTTAGCAGTATGCCTCCTAGGCTTCCAATATCTGTTGCTTATTACCTGTATGCTTGGTCAAGCCACTTAACATCCCTGATCCTCAATTTCCTCATTTGTGCTGCTGTTGTTGTTAGTTGCCATTGAGCCCATTCTGACTCATGGCAACTGTCTTAGTTATCCAGTGCTGCTGTAACAGAAATACCACAACTGGATGTCTTTAACAAACAGAAAACTATTCTCTCACAGTCTGGGAGGCTAGAAATCCAGATTCAGGGCACCAGCTCCAGGGGAAGACTTTCTCTGTTGGCTCTGTGGGGAGGTCCTTTTCATCAATCTTCCCCTGGTCAAAGAGCTTCTCAGCACAGGGACCCAGGGTCCAAAGGACACGCTCTGCTCCTGGCACTACTTTCTTGGTAGTATGAGGTTCCCCTGTTTCTCTGCTTGCTTCTCCCTTTTATATCTCAAAAGAGACTGACTCAAGATACAACCTAATCTTGTAGATTCAGTCCTGCCTCATTAACATCATAAAGGTAGGATTTACAACACACAGGATAATCATATCAGATGGCAAAATGGTGGACAATCACACAATACTGGGAATTATGGCCTAGCCAAGTTGACATACAGTTTTGGGGGACACAATTCAATCCATAACCATGACCCTCATCTATAAAGTGGGAGAAATAATAGCATTTATGTCATAAGGTTGTTGTGAGGATTAAATGAGTTAATACACATAAAATACTTAGATTGGGACCTGATTCTATGAAAAGTGTTAGCTAATCTTACTAGTCTATAAAAGCAAAATGCAAAAACCAGGTTGAACATCAGAGCAATAGATAAATTTGGGTGCTGAGAAAGCATGCTTTTGAAGCTCCTCTAGGAGTTATACTTTATAAAACAGACTTTCTGCTGTTTCTCACATCCGTAGGCCATCGATACTATTTTCCACTTCCAAAAAATCACTAATTACGGTAAGAGTACTGATCATGACTAGCACAGGTGGTTCTTACATGAGATTCCACATTTCAACTAAGAAATGACAACATCTGTTTTCTTCTTGCCTTCATTAAGAGTATATACACATATATAGTAAGGGTATGCTGGATAAGTAAAATAGTGGCAGTAGTTCCATAGATGACATATGTATCTTTTTAGGCTGTTTCTGTGGTATGTGAAAGGAAGTGGAAGAGATGGCAAAAGCATAAAGAAATAATGAGTATACAATATGCTCAGAGCACTCAGGAAAGCTTTGTGAAGATCCTGATTATCCATACTATAAATATTAATTTTGTTATCAGGAGTTATTATTGTTCCTGCTTCCCTTAACATACTGCCCAGTATCACCACGAGCACCTAGACTACAAATGATTGATGGATTTGGTTACCGCCACACAGGAATCTTTTTTTTTTTTTAATGCCCGGCAGCAAAGATAAGAAACTGCATCAGTGATGACTTTTCTTCAACAGTAGCTTGTTCCTGCTTATGAAAACTTACCAGGTTCACTGCCTTACTTCCAATAGATTCATTGGCTCCTCTATCAAATGAATATGGACTACCCTTGTACCCTTGTCCATGACCTCCTCTTGTTATAGCATAGTTATGCTTCCATGGAAGCTTATTCCCTGCTTGTCTATTGATGTTCCTTTTCTCTTCTCATTCTCTTCAATTCTCATCTTATCTGACCAAGAGATTAATATTTCAAGTAAATAATCTATACTAGTAATTAGTAAGACAAATCTGAACCGGTTAAGTAAAAATACTAACCAGATCTTTAAAAGAAGAACTCCTGGTATTTTAAGCTCTAGTCTTTAACATAGTAGCATAACTTAAACAATACCTATCCAAAGTACCCTAAATGAGGAGTACCAACTAGTTCAGGGAAAAATAGCGTATTTGGACAGGATCATCAAATCTCTGTTGATGATCCTTTATAAATGATAGAAAATGGGAACACATGGCACATGCAGAATGGATATAATAGACATTTCTCATGATTTTATGTTTTAATCCGAATACTTGAATCCCTTCCTGTGTTTGGAAAATTCCACATGTTGTGCAGTGGAATCTGGGTCCCAGTATAAAAGTTAAAATACCTGATTCTCATCTTTCTGGCCGCATTTTCAGTTAGGACATGCATCTAGGTCATAGACCTCAACTTCCATCTTTGAACTAGAAGTTAATTATTCAAAGGAACAGAGCCTCAAAAATTCCATTCTAGTGAGGGAACTGGCAGTGCTGCCAGCTATGTCTAGTTCCCAGAGGCAGAAGTGGGAAGACCATCTGAAAGCAGCAATTAGAGACTCAGGTAAAATGTCAGAAAAACATCAGATGAAATAAAAGCTATGCCTCAATGCAAATTAAAAATAAGACTGAAGTGTCCTGATTTTCTCAGCTGGAAAACAAGGACCCCACCTGAAAAGAATATAGTCCCAGAATTAAAATAATTAATACATGCAAAATTCTTAGAAGGGTATCTGAAATATAATAAGCACTAGTATGTATTACTATCACATTATCCTCATCAGTATTGTCTTTAGTATTATAATTTTTATTAGGTGTAGGGCTATATGAAACCCTCATGGTATCTCCTTTGCCAGAATAAAGATATCGACTAGATCTTAAAAGAAAAACCCCTAGTATTTTAAGCACTAGTATTTAACAAACAAAAAAAATAAATCAAAAGTTGTTAAGTTGTTGGGAATCACGTGAAGACAGTGTCCAAACAGTTAAAAAAAAAAAAAAATCTCCAGCTTCAAAGGCTGGCAGGTGAGGCTGCTTGTATTTTGTCAAAACCATTTCCTCTCCTTTGTGATTTTATTCAATCTTGTCAAGCAAAAAAGGACCCTGCAAAATTCCCATGCCCAGTGCCTCTGCACTGTTCTTGTTGTTAGGTGCCATCAAGTCAGTTCTGACTCATAGCCATCCTACGTTCAACAGAAGGAAACACTGCCTGGTCCTGCACCATCCTCACTATCGTTGTTACGCTTGAGCACATTGTTGCAGCCACTATAGCAATCCATCTCATTCAGGGTCTTCCTCTTTCTCGCTGACCCTCTACTTTACCAAGTATGATGTCCTTCTCCCAGGACTGGTCCCTCCTGATACCATGTCCAAAGTATATGTGAGATGTAGTCTCGCCATCCTTGCTTCTAAGGAGCACTCTGGCTGTACTTCTTCCAAGACAGATTTGTTTGTTCTTCTGGCAGTCCATGT
Organism: Loxodonta africana; assembly: GCF_030014295.1. NCBI lineage: Eukaryota > Metazoa > Chordata > Mammalia > Proboscidea > Elephantidae > Loxodonta > Loxodonta africana. Next base: position 53,287,799 of record NC_087346.1, on the reverse strand, counting down.
TTATATTCAATATTCTTCACCAGCACCATAATTCTAAGGCATCAATTCTTCTTCAGTCTTCCTTATTCACTGCCCAGCTTTCACATGCATATGAGGCAACTGAAAATCCCATGGCTTGGGTCAGGCGCATCTTAGTCCTCAAAGTGATATATTTGCTTTTGAACACTTTAAAAAAGTCCTTTGTAGGAGATTTGCCCAACGCAATGCATCATTTGATTTTTTGACTGCTGCTTCCATAGGCATTGATTGTGGATCCGCCTCTGTGTTTACCCAATTAAAACTCAAGCTTAGCTAACCTTTAGCCCTAGAAACCACCTCCTGACTATATCTAAATTCACAATTTTTACCATCCTTGCTCCCTGATATTTAGACATGTGAAATTTCATGTTCCTCTGATCTTGGATGTGTGAAACTGCACATATGCTATGATTTTCCAAAACTTTTTTTATCCAAATACCCACTATAAGCCCCTCAGTCCCAGCAGGAAATGGAATATTCCATTCCTGAGGTGTCTCCCATACTGCAGTGTGTTGCAAATAAAGATTGAACCTAAGTTTTAGTCTCAGAATAAATTTTTTTCTTTTATCATTCTATGGTAAAAGATCTGGGAATGTCACTATTTCATTTTCATTTGTTGATGATAGCTTCAGTGGATATAAAACTCTTGGTTTTTTTCTCACTTTCAGCATTTTGAATATGTCACTCATTAATTTCTGGCCTCCATTGTTTCTGATAAGTCCACAGTTAATCATATTTTTATGTAATAAGTTGTTTTTCCTTGCTACTTTCAAGGTTTTCTGTTTGTCCTTTGCCTGTCTGCACATTAACTAATGTGCCTAAATGAGGTTGTCTTTATATTTATCATACTTGGAGACTATGATGTGTCTAAGTGTGATTCTCTTTATGTTTATACTTGGCATTCATTGAGCTTCCTGGATCTACAGGTTGTTTTTCATTAAATGTGGAAAGTTTTCAGCTATTATTTCTTCAAATATTTTTTCTGTCCCTTTTTTTCACATTTGTCCTTCTGGAACTTCCATTATACATATGTTGGAATACCTGTCATTGACCCACAAATCTCAGAAACTGCTACTTGTTGTTTAACCTTTTTTTTCTCTCTGTTTTCCATATTCAATGATTTATATTGATTCAAGAGAAATTGAATTCTATTAGCTCAATGTTCCGGTCTTCTGTCGTATCAAGTCTGCCATTGTGTCTAGCTGGTAAATTTTTTATATAAGTTATAGAACTTTATAACTCTAGAATTCTTTTTGGTTTTATATTTGTTTGCTTCTATTTCTCTATTGAGATTCCCTGTTTATTGATTCACCACCAGCATATTTTCCTTAATTATTTAAACATAAATCCTATTAACTCTTTGAACATACTTATAATAGCTGATGTGAAGTCTTATTATGCAAAATACAGTGTATGATCTGAACCACAGTAAGTCTTTATTGACTGTTTTTATTTTTCCTAGATATGTATCATACTTACCTGTTTCTTTGTATATCTAGTAAGCGCTAGTTAAATACTGAACCCTTTAGAGAATATAGCAATCCTGCATACTGTTTTCTTTTCTTTTTTTTTTTGGTTGTTTAAGTTTTCAAATTTATTAAGAACATCAATTGTCTATTTACTGCCTCCATAATCTATAGATATGTCCTTCTTTTCATTCTTGATATGCGTTATTTATGCCATTTCTGTTTTTTCTTGATCAGCAACAACACAGGGTTGTCATTTCCGTTTACATTTTCAAAGAGCCAACATGCGGCTTTGATATTTCTACCTACTATATTTTTGTAATATTTAATTAATTTTATTTTGATTAATTTATTCTACTTTATGCTTATCTTTACTGTCGAATTTGTCTGTTTATCCAGTGGTGATGTCAATATTTGCTTTACATATATCTGGAACTTTGCTTTACATATATCTGGAACTGTGCATACAAATTTAACATTACTATATTATCCTGGTAAATTTAACCTTTTAAAAACATTGAATGATTGCTTATTTCTAAATTATTTTTTCTCAATCTATTTTATCTGGAACTAAAACAGCTACTCCAGGATTTCCACCAATGAGTAGGTTTTTGTAAACCTCTGTACCAACTTTAAAAAAGGATATTGTTTTAAAAATAATTATTGTAAAAATATCAGAGATATGTGGAAGCAAAAAGGGTTTTATGTACTAAACTCTAGAAATGGAAGAGTCTTTCCTATGTGAGTGGAAATCCTGAGATGTTTTCTTCCCTATGAATATTTATCAAGTCTGGGGAAGGGCTAAATATTGGGTTTGTCATAAACAAACAGGTTCACATAAGGGAGAGAGAATTTAGTGGAGCTTTTGAAGCCCACAAAGTCTAACATGAGTGACTGAAGACTAGGGAAGTCTAATCTCATTAATCGTTCTTTAAATATGGAGTATTTGCTGAGTCCTGATGTGGTCCAAAAGGTAAAAGGCTTGGCTGAAAAAACACAGTAATACCTAATGTGAGTCAAAGTTACCCTAGAGCAAGGACTGGAAACAAATACAAATCTTTTCCTCAAGATATTTGCCTAATTTTGCACCTGAATGGGGTAGGAAACTAAAGTGTGAAGACAAAAACTTCTGTAGGGTAGAACTTGAAGGAAGGAGGAGAAAGAGATCTCCCAGATCTCAGCCAAAAACCCAGAAAGGCAACATGAAAGAGGGTGCTGGGCCACAATGGCAGAGTGGAAGCAGGCACTTGGGGTACAAGCTTTCACAAGAAGGATATACAACAAGTCTAAAAGCAGTAACTATATGACAGAAATTCACGCAATACACATGAATTAAAATTCTGGGCAATTAAACCAGGCCACTTTTCTCTTTCAAGTTATGAAATAAATATTCTTCCATTTTTGTTTCCAATTAAAATTTTATTATAATATTTATATTTATTTTATCACGTATATAGTCTATATGGAAACCCTGGTGGAGTACTGATTAAGAGTTCGGCTACTAGCCAAAAGGTCAGCAGTTCAAACCTACCAGGTACTCCTTGGAAACCATATGGACAGTTCTGTAGGGTTGCTATGAGTCCTGTAGGGTTGCTATGAGTCCTGCAGGGTTGCTGTGAGTCAGAATTGGTCAACAGCAATGGGTTTTTGGTTTTATAATTTATATATTTATATATTTTTTTTATTACATTAGCTATCCTAATATGCTATAATAAAAATCACTATGATTTGGGTAAAAATGAACTTGAACAATGTTTTTGGTAAATTTGTTCTAGCTATGATTTCATAGCTAGGTATATTCTACTCTAAAATTTTATTTTAAAATTCCAAATATATAATTATAAAAGACTCAGAACTTATTTTACATTGAAACTTTCATATCAGTGAGGTGACTTAAGAAGACTTCAAACTTTTAGTTAAAGCTCAATCAACATCTTTAATCAAGTATTATATACCAAATACCCGCTGCCGTCAAGTCTATTCTGACTCATAGCGACCCTATGGGACAGCGTAGAACTGCACCATAGAGTTTCCAGGAGCGCCTGGCGGATTTGAACTGCCGACCTCTTGGTTAGCAGCTGTAGCACTTAACCACTATGCCACCAGGGTTTCCAAGTATTATATATGGTGAAAAAAGTTAAAGGCTCTAAGTACGGTGAAGTTTGCCTGACTATGCAGAAAACTTTCATTAAAGCAATTTAGCAGTGTGCTTATTTTTGTCACTAAATTTTGTCTTTACAGAGAAGATAAGCATTGCAAATGATAATCAAATTATCTGTTTTTCACATTGAAAACTATAATTACAAACATCTTGTTCTTGTCATTTTTCAAACATTCCATATTTATCATTCCAAACATATACCTCTTGAAATATATAACTTAGCAAAGAATAAGCATTCAAAATATTTAATATAGATATGAAATTATAAAGTTAAGTGATAGGTACAAATAGAAAATATTGATTTTATTTCCTTATTCTCTTAGCATATGAAAAAGACCCTTTGTACTAATGCGATTTTATGAAAGGAACTAAAATTGTCAGATATACTCTGATACTTCAAGGCTCAGTAAAGAATAATAAAAAGTACTGGTTGATGAAATCATGTAAGCAATAAAACCTTCGACTGCACCTAGTTTCTACATATTATACAATTTACACTGATATTACAAATTTCCATTTGTTAATCAGACATGTTCACTTCATTATCCTCAGCCCATTGCCAACAAGTTGATTCCCCCTCATAGTAACCCTACAGGACAGAGTAGAACAGCCTGATAAGGTTTCCAAGAAGTGGCTGGTGGATTTGAAATGCCAGCCTTCTGGTTAGCAGCATAACTCTTAACCACTACACCACTGGGGCTCCTCAGATAACCTCAAAATAAAACTCATCTCTTACCCCAACCACCCAAGCATCTATCCTTCCTCATCTACCTATAACAATCTCTTATTTAGCCAGGCTTGAAATTACAAAAGTGGCTTCTACTTCTCTTCACCTTTCTCGCCCATGTTGAATTGGTTACATTCATTGTAACCTAACTCAAACTTATCCCTTTCTTTCCTTTACTACCAAAAAGATTCTGATATGGGCTCTAAAATACTTACTACCTAACAACGATACTAGCTGCCTCTTTAACCTCTAGCTTCTCCAATCCCAAATCACCTATATCCAGGTAACAAATAAGTTATTGTACTAAAATATAAAAAAAAAAATAAACCTGCTCAAATCTCTCATTGACTCTCCGGTGCGCGTGGGAAAAATGTTCAGACAACTCTAAGTGGCATTCAAAGCTTTTTTTCCTCCTCATTTTGGAGGCATATTTACAATTGTAAAACCTATTCAAGTAGAACCTCCTCCATGATGTATTCTTGATCGCCCCAGCTAGAAGTAATGTCCCTCGCTTACAAATATACTACATTTATTTGAACACTTATTTCCTTCTTTGTCAACACAAAAGCAGAAAAAGAGGACAAAGCTGCCCGATAAGAAGGAAGACAAGGTTCCCTCAGACAAGATTCTATTTATGCCGGAGATATGCAGATTAATTTTTTCTCTTATTCTCCAAATAAAAGAAAACTGGCAGTAGGAACCCTGGAGCAGGAGGCTTCACAATATCATTAGGCTTAGAGGCCTTTTCATGCTTTCTGCTGTACCATATTTAGATTGTGACCCTCGTCCTTACGATCTCAAAAAAATAGCCATAGCTCCTGCCATAATAGTCTCATTTCCAAAATGAAGAAGGAGAAGGTAAAAGACAAAAACTGTGTGTAACAGCTGAAACTGCCTCCTCTCAGGAATTTCCTGGAAGCCCAGTCCAGTGGCTTCTACTTTCATCACATTGATGAAAACTGTGTCAAATAAACACCTACAGCTATCAAGAAAGCTGAAAACAAGAATCTGTTTTACCTGGGCACATGGTTCTCCTAAATAAAATTGGATTCTGTTAGTAAAGAAGGAAGAGAGAATGAATGTGGTGTAGACATCTATTAATCTTAGTCATAGTGACTCTAGGCTTTGAGGGCATTAGCGCTGCAAAAATGGAACTTGCCTCTTTCCTTGGCTATTAGACAGTATATTGGACTACCTTTGTCAAAAATTGTTGTCTAATTCTTGCTCATCCTTTGAATTTCAAATCTTCCCTGAATCTATTAACTGTCAGGTCTCCTGTGATACGTTCTCAGGGTACATAGCTCTTAAGTTCATGATAGTTGTTACACCTGGCAATTAAACAAGTCTGTTTGTTTAATATCTTTCCTCTCCATAGGAATATAAGCACCTTAAGGGCTTAGAAGACTTCTGTTTGGGTCACCACTTTATCCCCAGTGATGACAAGTTCCTTGTATATGGTAAGCAATCAATGAATATTTTCTAATTAATAAAGTAATAAATAAGTAAATTAATTTATCAGCATTTATATACCTTGAAGTCTTCCCTCCCATATTTTGCCTTATCACTGAGTTCCCCCATAACAACAGTGTAAACATTATGTCTCGTAAGTATTTTTAAGCCCTACAGTGCTTAAATTTGCCTCACATGTAAGCACTTCTATATTAAGTGTTTGTTGTATAATGACTGTGCAAGTACTGCTTTCCCAAACATATTCCTGTTTCTAATAAAGGTAGAAATAATTTATAATCTCAGCAATGATGTGAAAGTATGGATATGCCCATTCAAACTTTGATTAAGAACTTTCACAAAATCATTATAATGTGTCTCCAGATAGTTAAATGTGACTAATATTTTATGTGAAATGCATTTCTTTCTTCTTGCTATCAAAAACATAGATTTTTACTTCTGATGCTTGTGCCTTTCATGACCACCTTTGACACTGGTTTCAAAGAAAAAGTGTATATCTCAGCAGATTAAAATAAAGTACATGAGCAGAAATAGCCTGTATAACCTTGGTCTTCCTGAAAATGCTAATGCTACTGAGACAGAAAAAGTCAGCTAAAAAAAAAAGTATACATTATCACCAACTATAACAGGTGTAACTGATGAGCTATCATTTTTTCAGAGTTTTAACAAATCTGTACAAATCCACAAATTAATTTATTTAAGTTGAATATAGAAAGGAAGAAAGTTAATGCGATTCTAAAAAAAAAAAAAAAGTATGTGTGTGCGGGGGGGCGGGCGGCGAGGGGAGGGACATAATTGCTCCCAGAGCCAACTGGATATATTTGGATAAACCCAGACCCAGTGCCGTCGAATAATATAGTAAAAATATTTTTTATAAACTTAGAAGTAAATTTTGAATGTGGGATGTATGAATTAAGGGTGTGTTACTTCGGGACTCTGAATGCTTGACTTTAAATAGCGTGGTGTGTTGTAAAATTGTTCATTAACCCTAGAGAAATGTCCAGATCGATTTGTTATGTCAAAAGTTTTAAAAATCAAAAGGCCCTTATCGTCATCTACTTATATTCAGTATGACAAAAACTACCCCTTGTAATAAAAACAGGTATCATTTCAAGATAGCGCTACTGAAAAATCACAGAATTTGAAGTCAGAATTCTTGGATTATATACATAGCCTCATTATGAGCCTTAAGAAGGCCCTCAAAGACCTTTCCTCATTCATTCACTTCCCTTTCGTCATGATGGGTGCTGATTATCACGTTCAGAGGGATCTGGTGGGCCACTGTGCAGGAGGTGTGGTCTGTCTCTGTTCTCATCCTCTTGTAAGACTGGCAGTGAGATAAATCCTATAACTATTCATTTGTTGAAGCTCCTCTGCTCCAGGAAAGCTAGGTGAGGGCAGTATGATCCAATTTTGCTTTTATAAGCTATAAATATCTTAGCATATTACTACCTACTTAAAAAATAACTATGCTTATATCAGCACAGAGAATAGTAGAGGTAATAACAGGGAGTAGTAAATTGTGGAAAAGGTAAAGACGGAGGAAAGAAAACATGTGATTATGACAAAGGAGTACAGTACAACAGGAAACAAACGTTGTCGAGAGAGAGAGGTGCAGAACCCTGGTAATGTTAATCATACCCCAAAAATAACTATCCTTTCCATTTTATGACACACAGCAAAATTCAAGCGCATTTGGAATGTAAGAAACCTAATTATTCTCCCGAAATGTTCTTATAAATATCTTTTCTGACGAATGAAATATATTTTAACTATGCCATCTTCTTCCATATTTATAGTGCTTACGTGACACTAAAGAACTATGCAAGTTGGCTTATCGTTGATGCCAAATTTAATAGGACATTTCTTAGTGACAATATCTGTTGATTGATAGGTAAAGAAATAAACCAAGCAGAATAAAACATTAGATGAAATAGTTTCAAGAGTGTTATTACTGTTTTCCAGAGTCATACACAGAGATTTACAGCAATCTAAAAACATCATATCTTTAACTTTATAAGGAATCAAGAAAATTATCATCTAAGATAAAAATGTTAATATCCTTACTTCTTCCTTTCCCTTCTTTAGAAGAATTTGGTATACTATTTTGTCTGTACTATAAACAAAATGCTATTTAAATGATATTGCTTTAAAAAACTACACTATTTTATTATTGGACTATTATCCTATTGTCATGGATCAAATTGTGTCCCCAAAAAATATGTTTCAACTTGGCTAAGTCATGATTCGTAATAGTATTTGGTTGTCCTTCATTTTTGTGATCTGATGTAATTTTCCTATGTGCTGTAAATCCCAACCTTTATGATGTTAATGAGGTAGGATTAGAGGCAGTTATGTAAATGTGGCAGGATATAATCCACAGGATTAGGTTGTATCTTGAGTCAAGCTCTTTTGACATATAAAAGAAAGAAGACAGCAGAGGGGAGAGGGACCTCATTACTACCAAGCAAAAAGAGCCAGGAGTGGAGTGTGTCCCTTGGACCTGTGGTCTCTGTGCTGAGAAGCTTCTAGACCAGGGGAAGATTGATGATAAGGACCACCCCCCAGACAGAAAACTTTCCCCTGAAGCTGGCACCCTGAATTTGGACTTCTAGCCTCCTAGACTGTGAGAGAATAAATTTTTCCTTGTTAAAACCATTCATCTGTGATATTTCTGTTATAGCAGCACCATATAACTAAGACACCTATCAACAAAAATTCACTGTGTCTTTATGAAGTACTGGTATTAGTGTTCAATAGTAGTAAAGGTAATGAACTCTGAAAGTATTTCCTGGGTTCAAGCCCTGGTTCAGCTTTTTACTAGTCATATGATCAGTGGAAAAGCACATCTCTCAGTTTTCTCATTCATAAAATGCGTAAAACAACAACAGTTACTACCTCCTAGAATTTCTGTGAGAATTAAATGAGGTATTTTTTTTTTTTTTTATATGAGGAGCACTCAGAATAGTGCCAGGCACATATGTGAGCACTACTTAAATTTTAACTATTATTATACTTCATTATAATTTTAAGTCTGGTATTTGATTTTTTTCCAAAAAACTACCACATCTGGATATACAATTTAGTCATTCTTAAATGTCAGAAATAAATAGTTTTAGAACATACAATTTAAAAAAATATATCTGCTTCAAATGACAAAATGCACAAATACTGACATGAAATTGTAACATGATTATCTGTCAAATGTAACAAACTTTATTAGACATGAAATTCAGTAGAAAGGCCTCTATCATTTACTAACATCATTGAAGAAATGTCATGCTAAAAAATTATTTTAACTTTTTTCTACGCATTTTGGAAGGAATGAATTAATTCTTTTTGGTATTATTTATGGAACAATTTCAAAATGTCTTTGTTATAGTTATCAAGAATCTATAATTCAGTATATTAAAGAAAATGTAAATTTTCTAATTCCCAGTTTCTGGTTTTATAAAATTAAAAACACAAATACTGTCAAAACCTTAAAGATACAAACTACCTTCAGAAAAGGAGATTTCTGACTTGTAAAATCCATAGTCTGTGTTAATAGTTGTATAATAAAAAGGGAAAGTGAATTTAGCATGCTAAGACAAGTGTGAGAGAAAGAAAGAAAACTACATGGCTTCAGTTGCGAAAGGCATCTAACACACATCTCTCATGAAGCTTCTCCAAATTTACAGAAAACTCACAGCAAATACAAAAAAGAGAGAAAAACACAATAAAATAAAAGTAAAATAAAATGAGCAAAAAATCCAACGAACCAAAAGTGGGGAGGAATTTCTAATAATTTAAGACTTATAGTCCTGAATTGAAAACAAAATTGGTGTAAAATATTTGGTTTGTTTTCCTGAAATAGATAATCTGGGTGATACAGACCTTAGTTAGAACAGCTAGCATAAAATGAGAGAAGAGACACTACATCCTACCTATGCTGTCTGTTCCTGATTCAGAGACCTAGCTAAAATCTGTATCACTCAGATTACTGGGTAACTGACCCTATAATCTGGTGCAAATGCTTAACATGCTCAGCTGCTAACTGAAAGGTCAGAAGTTCAAATCCATCCAGAGGCATCTTGAAAGAAAGGTCTCATAATCTATTCCAAAAGGTCAAAACTATTGATAACCCTACAGAGCACAGTCCTACTCTGACACACACGGAGTCCCGAGTCAGAGTCTACTCAACGGCAACTGGACTTGGCCTCTTTATGTATGATCTTTGGTTCATTCAGGCATTGGTCTCTTTTCCCTCCCATCTCTACACTTCTACATTTTAAATAATATGCTCATTGTAAAAATTTGAAAGTTTCAGAAGAATCTAAAGTAAAAAATAAAGTTCTACTCCCACGAACATTTATCAAAGGTTAACCAAAACCAGAAAGGTTTTTTTTATAACCTGTATTATTCTTTATTACTTTAACCAGCCTTTACTGGTAAACGTCTAATTCATTCGCAGTTTTGAATTGTTATAAACATTGACATAGTAAATTAAAACATATGTATATTACATATACTTCTATACAACAGTCAGTAAGATAAATTCCTGGAAAACTGAATTGTTAAGAAAAGGGTTATGTGCAATTTAACTTGGTTAAAATTGCTGACTAGGTTCAGAAAGGTTTTATCAATTTAAACTCCACATACAATATGTTGATTTCCCCTACCGGTGATGAGACTAAGCATTACTTTTTTTTTAAATCTTCTAACCAAAGCAAAAATATATATTTCCTCTTTGTTTTAATTTACATTGTTTTTTTTTATTTTAAGTGAACTCGATCAACTTTTCAGGTATTTATTAGCTCATCTATAGCTCATTTTCTAATTGAGTTCATCTTTTTTGTTTCTTGTTTTCTAACTTCCTATTCTATGTTAAAGAAAATAGACTTTGTCTTCTATAAGTTTTCAAAATATTATTTCTAATTTATAATTTGCCCTTTGACTTTGTTTACAACATTTGTTTTATGGTTTGGAAATTGTTTATTTTTGGTAAGGTGGTTAGAAGTATTTTTATTGTAATTTTGCTAAAGAGAAATGTTTAACTTTTTGAAGTCACATTTACCTGACGTTTCCATTATGGCTTCTCTGTTTCATACTTTGTTCAAAAGTCTTTCTTCAATCACAGATTATTTTTAAATCCAGATTTTTATTTATTTTAACATTTAAATACTAAATTCATTAAAAATTTGTGTTACAAGAAGAGCAATCAACTTATATTCATGTAATTATTTGAAACCTGCAACTCTCAGATAATAGAAGTGACCAATAGGAACAGGAGAAGCAGCCACAGAGCTGCATTCTAGGAGGAACTGTCACAAATACTACAGGCAGGGATAGAGAGAAAATACTGTGAAAACAGCACTTAATAAACACTATAGTATTTCATGAAGTCCATGTGTTCAAAGTACCAGATAAATAGGTCTATAGGAGTGGGGGATTTAATCCAGTAGAGTTTTCTCCAGAGGAATGCCCAAACCAAACCAAACCCATTGCCACTGAGTCTATTCTGATTATGGCAACCTTATAGGACAGAGTAGAATTGCCCTGTAGGATGTCCAAGGCTGTAAATCTTTACGGAAGCAGATTGCCACATCTTTACCCAACGAGGGGCTGGCGGGTTTGAACTGCAGACCTTTTGGTTAGCAGCCGAGCACTTAATTAGTGTGCCACCAGGGCTCCTGAGGAATACCTACTAGAAAATAAAAATCAGTCAAGGATATGTACAAATGTACTTGAAGAGCAGCTATAGATTAGATGGTAAAATTGGATGATCAACTCTCACTCAAGTCAATAGAGAATAGGGTTGGGAGAAAGCCACACAAAGGATCTGAATAGACATTTCACCAAAGAGGATATTCAAATGGTCAACAAGCATAGGAAAAGATACTCAACATCATTAGCCATTTAACCAAAAACCAAACCCACTGCCATCGAATTGATTCTGACTCATATCGACCTTTTAGGACACAGTAGAACTGCCCCATAGGATTTCTAAGGAGCAGTTGGTGGATTCAAACTGCCAACTTTTTGATTAGCAGCTGAGCTCTTAGCCACCATGCTACCAGGGCCAAAAGGTGGAAGCAACTCAAACACTCATCAACAGATAAACAAAATGTGGTATGTACATTAAAAAAACTTTTTAATGTAACACCAAAAACACAGGAAAATATTAGCCCAAGAAACTAAAGGTCCACATAAACAAGAGACTCCATCAACCTGAGACCAGAAGAACTAGATGGTGCCCAGTTACCACCAATGACCACCCTGACAGCGAACACAATAGAAAGTCCCAGACAGAGTAGGAGAAAAGCGCTGAGGAGAACTTAAATTCATGTAAAAAGACCAGACTTAATGGTCTGACAGAGACTAGAGGAACCCCGAAACTGTGGCCCCCAGATACTCTGTTAACCCAGAACTAAAACCATTCCCAAAGCCCACTCTTCAGACAAAGATTACACAAGACTATAAAACAAAAAATAATACATGTGAGCAGTGTGCTTCTTAGTTCAATGAGCTACACAACACCAAATGGGTGTCTCCAGGCTGGAGGCAGGGTGAGAAGTCAGAAGAGACAGGAATTGTTTGAATGGACGTGGGGAACGCAGGTTGGAAAGGGAGAGTGTGCTGTCACATTGTGGAGATTACAACCAATGTCACAAAACAATATGTGTATAAATTTTTGTATGAGAAATTAACTTGAGCTGTAAACTTCCACCTAAAGCACAGTAAAAAAGGACAAATATTATATGATCTTATTAATACGAAGTACACAAAATAGGTAAATATAGAGATCAGAGTTTAATAGTCATTACCAAGGGCAGAAGGGAGGGGAAATGGGGGAAATTGTTGTTTAGGAGGCATTGAGTTTTCGTTTATGGGGATGGAAAATTTGGCAAAGGACTTTGGTGATGACTGCACAACATGATTAATATAACCGATCTCACTGAATCATATATGTGAAAAATGTTGACTAAGTGTGTTTTACACATATGCATATATATTATATATATGTATTACAACAATTAAAAAGTAAAACTATTAAAAGAAGAAAGCCACAAACCCTAAATAGTAATATCAGAGTAGCAAGCATTTGAAATGTTTCTGATTATCTCATAACTATAAATTCTAAAAGCAAAACATTCTAAATGAAAATAAATTTGCATGGGTGTGAGGGTACCCGACATTACTTTGTATTCCTTGTTTCATTACATGACACTAAAATTTCAGATGAATTTTTTTTTTTTTTTTAATATTAGTTCAAAACACAAATTGTCTATTCTAAAGCTCTTGGTCATTTGAAAACCCTGGTGGCATAGTAGTTAAGAGCTACGGCTGTTAATGAAAAGGTCAGCCGTTCAAATCCACCAGGTGCTCCCTGGAAATCCTAGAGGGCAACACGAAATATATATTCTAAAGCTCTTGGTCATTATATTATTAGATTTCATTATTAAAAATAAAATATGAATTGTAAAAATATTTATTTGAGTATAAGTCTGATTCCAGTGTTTAACTAAAGTTAATTATAAACTAAATAAACTGGATTTAGAGATTAGGTTTTCAAAACATTTTGGAGTCTTCATTTTGGCAAACCAAAGCGATTTATTTTTTTAATTTTTCAAAATGAAAATGTTCAACTTTTAATACTCTTAGTAACCCCATTACTTCTTTCTTCCAAAAATTAGTAAAAATAACTGCTTTTGTGTTTTCCTTTTCCAAGAAAAACTTAATCTAATATTACTAAACATATTGTACTCCAAAAGGCTTTTAGGCCAAACAATATAATACTAAGATCTCTGGAAATTTGATTATTTGAAGGGAAATTAAATAATGCTTTCATATTAATCATTTTTAATGTACTCCATTCAAACCTAAAAAAAAAAAAAAAACTAGTGCCATTCAAACCTAGACAATATAAATTAAAGTTGATGTATAGTGTCACTCGAAAATGCAAGAAAACTAATCAAATCATAGCACAATGTGAGGTTCTTAAATGTACTACAATGTTGCTGAAAATCTAATAATTAATACAATATATTTCTACCTTTAATTTTACGAATATGCAAGGATAAATCACTTTTTTACATTACACTTATATCCTTTTCTGTTTTATTGAGTATGAAAAACTGTTACCACTTTGTTTTTTTTTTTTTCAGATCAATAAAGTTAACAATAAAGGCATTTATTTCTCAGTATCTGCACTGCATTATAATTTCTGCACTTTCAGCACTCATCTAGTTCATACGGTGTTGTCACATTAATTTGTGATTACATCATACTTTAATGATGTCTCTAAGCTTCAAAAAATACTCATGATATAATCATACACTTTTTTCCACATATGAAATACAAGAGAAAATCAAAGTATACTTCAGATGAGCAGGAAGTATAAGTCTGAATTGGAATATAAATGCCTGCTCCTTATTCTCTCAGTTAAAGTCACAATATGTTTACTTAATTTGAAAAGATTAAGTTACTTCTTAGGGAAAAAATCGGGGCCATGCATCTTAATTTGTGGAATAATGTATTAGTTTTCTAACACTGTGTAACAAATTGCCACAAATTTAGTGGCTTAAAACAACTGCATTTATTAGCTCACTGTTTTGTAGATAAGAAGTATGGGTGGGCACAGTGGGTTCTATGCTCAGGATATTCCCAAATCCAAAATCAAGATGTCATCTGGGCTGTGCTCTTATCTGAAGCTCAAGGAAAGTATTTACTTCCAAACTCATTCACATTGTTGACAAAATCCAGTCCTTAGACCTATAGGTCTGAGGTCCCTATTTCCATGCTTGTTGTCAGGTGGGGCCTTCTCTCGTCCTAGAGGCTGTCTGTATTCTTTTTTTATGTGGCTCTCTCCATCTTCAAAACAGCAACAACCAGTTGAATCCTTCTCATGCTTGGAATCTCTCTGGCTTCTCCTTCTGGCCCCAGGTGGAGAAAGCTCTGCTCTTAAGAGCTCATGTCCACCCAGTTAATCCAGAATAATCTTCCTATTTTAAGGTCAACTGTGCCATGTATCTTAACATAATTATAAGCATGCTACCTTATCATATTCACAAGTTCCAGGAATTAGGACGAGACATTTTTGGGAGCCATTTTAGAAATTCTACCTTGCACAACTAGCAAATCAAATTTCATTACACCATGAATAGAGGCTGGTTTGGTTTGTAAGATGAGAACAACCATTCTTTGGAATAGGCATAAATATGGATCTCTTCCAGTCGGTTGACCAGGCAGCTGTCTTCCAAATTTCTTGGCATAGACGAGTGAGCACTTTTTGTTGCATACATTTGTTGAAATATCTCAGTTGGTATTCCATCAATTCGTGGAGCCTTGTTTTTTGCCAGTGCCTTCTGTGCAGCTTGGACCTCTTCCTTCGGTGCCATTGGTTCTTGATTATATGCTACCTCCTCAACTGGTTGAAACGTCAAAGAATTCTTTTTGGTACAGTGACTCTGTGTATTCCTTCCATCTTCTTTTGATGTTTCCTGCATCATTCAGTATTTTGCTTATAGAATCCTTCACTATTTAAATTCAAGGCTTGAATTTTTTCTTCAGTTCTTTTAGCTTGGGAAATGCTGAGTGTGTTCTTCCTTTTTGGCTTTCTAACTCCAGGTCTTTGCACATGTCATTATAATACCTTACTTTGTCTTCTCAAGCTGCCCTTTGAAATCTTTTGTTCAGATCTTTTACTTCATCATTTCTTCCTTTTGCTTTAGCTACTAGATGTACAAGAGTAACTTTCAGAGTGTCTTCTCACATCCATTTTGGTCTTTCCTTTTTTCCTGTCTTTTTCATGACCTTTTGCTTTCTTCATGTATGATGTCCTTGATGTCATCCCACAACTCATCTGGTCTTCAGTCATTAGTGTACAGTATGTCAAATCTGTTGTTTAGATGTTCTCTAAATTCAGGTGGGATATACTCAAGGTCATACTCTGGCTCTCATTGAGTTCTTTTAATTTTCTTAGGCTTCAATTTGAACTTGCATATGAGCAACTGATGGTGTGTTCCACAGTCGGTCCCTGGCCTTGCTCTGACTGATGATATTGAGCTTTTCCATTGTCTCTTTCCACAGATGTAGTCAATTTGATTCCTGTGTGTTCCCTCTGGTGATAACTGCATGCATAGTCACCATTTATGCTGTTGAAAAAAGGTATTTGCAATGAAGAATTCGTTGGTTTTGCAAAATTCTATCCTGAGATCTCTGGCATCACTTCTATCACCAAGGTCATATTTTCCAACTACCGATCCTTTTTCTGTTTCCAACTTTCACATTCCAATCATCAGTAATTATCAAAGCATCTTGATTGCATGTCCCATCAATTTCACATTGCAGAAGTTGGTAAAAATCTTCAAATTCTTCATCTTTGGGCTCAGTGGTTGGTGTGTAAATTTCAAGAATAGTCATAGTAACTGGTCTTCCTTGTAGGTGTATGGGTATTAGACTATCACTGCAGTGTTCTACTTCAGGATAGATCTTGAAATGTTCTTTTTGATGATGCACGCGTCATCCCTCTTCAATTTGTCATTCCCAGCATAGTAGACCATATGATTATTTGATTCAAAGTGGCCAAAATCAGTCCATTTCAGCTCACTAATGCCTAGGATATCAATGTTTATACATTCCATTTCATTTTTGAATTTTTTAGTGTGTTTTAATTTTTAACACAGAAAGATATGCCTGACCCAGCCCTGGAAATAGCCATTTAAGGATCTCTGGAATATTTTAGTGAGGAATAGTTTTTAGAAACAGAATTTGAGCACTATAAACCCTTTCAACAAACAGAAACTTGTTGCCTTCAAGTGGTTTCCAACTCTTAGGGACCCTATAGGACAGAGTAGAACTGCCCATAGGATTTCCAAGGCTGTAGTCTTTATGGAAACAGACTGCCACATCTTTCTCCCTCAGAGTGACTGGTGGCTACGAACTACTGACCTTTCAGTTAACAGGCCAGCATTTAACCACTGCACCATCAGGGCTCCTTCAGCAGACGAAACTATGAAAAAATACTCACATACACATACCAGTACCTCTATACCTATAGCTATATCATCTATTTCCAAATCTACCTATCTATACAAAAATCATAGGCCATAACGATAACTCCAGTTCCAACTTAATACTACAGGGTTCATTCTAGTCTTTCTCTTTTCCGTATCCACTAACCTACATCACTTGAAAACAACACCTATTATATACAGTTCAACATTTGTTAATAGCTTTTTTTGCCTTTACCCTGAAAGTACTATGTTCAAAATTTGCTTGCATTACTAATATTTTTTGAATTGCAGGGAAATTGTTCTACAAAAACAAAAGGCACTATTGAACATGAAACACTTCTCTCATATGTGTATTCTCTTTGTGGGAACATGATGCAATCTTACAAAAATATACCATACCAAAGGAATAACATATCATACCTTTTTCTTTCATTCCAGACAACTCAAAATTATCCTGTCAACAAGATCCTTGTATTTTTATATTTAGTTTATTTTCCCAGAGACCAAAACAGAAATAAAATCATTCCACTCTAGCATCCTTACCATGTTTAAATTTGAGACATTTTCACCCCTTACAAAAATAAAATTCCAGTGGGTGATTTAACACATTGATTCTAGTATTGAGTCTTTAAATCTGGAAATAGCCTTGGGATCTATTAAACTTACAATAACTTTGAAACTTCCTATTGCTGGAGTATGCCAATAAAATAATTGTTTAAATCAAAAAAGCATTTTTTTCTAAATTATTTTTCTGTGATTGTATGTGTTTTTTAAATAACGGATAAGAAGAAATCATGATTATAAAGAAGGAGATTTAAACGTTAAAACCATCAACCTGTTGTCTAGTGAAAACTTTGACATCATAAACAAAAGGGTAAAAGTATAACAAAACAAAACTCCATTCTCTCATCAATCAAAATAGAAAGATCATTTTAAAACTGAATATCTGAAACGAAAATTAGTTATTTAAAACTACATTGGAGCTTTTTCACAACGGGTTTGCCGCCAGGACACAGGTGTTGGTGAAAACTATCGCAAAGTCTAAGCCAAAATGGGAAAGGAAAAGACCCACGTCAACATCGTCGTCATTGGACACGTAGATTCAGGCAAGTCCACCACTACTGGTTACCTGATCTACAAATACGGTGGGATCGACAAAAGAACCATCGAAAAATTTGAGAAGGAAGCTGCTGAGATGGGAAAGGGCTCCTTCAAGTATGCCTGGGTCTTGGATAAACTGAAAGCTGAACGTGAGCGAGGCATCACCATTAATATCTCCCTGTGGAAATTTGAGACCAGCAAGTACTATGTGACCATCATTGATGCCCCAGGACACAGAGACTTCATCAAAAACATGATTACAGGAACATCACAGGCTGACTGTGCTGTCCTGATTGTTGCCGCTGGTGTTGGTGAATTTGAAGCTGGTATCTCCAAGAATGGGCAGACCCGTGAGCATGCCCTTCTGGCTTACACACTGGGTGTGAAAC
The DNA here is from genome assembly GCF_030014295.1 of Loxodonta africana. Classification (NCBI taxonomy): domain Eukaryota; kingdom Metazoa; phylum Chordata; class Mammalia; order Proboscidea; family Elephantidae; genus Loxodonta; species Loxodonta africana. The sequence continues at coordinate 53,269,473 of NC_087346.1, read as the reverse complement.
AACTAATTGTTGGTGTTAACAAAATGGATTCCACTGAGCCACCCTACAGTCAGAAGAGATACGAGGAAATCGTTAAGGAAGTCAGCACCTATATTAAGAAAATTGGCTACAACCCTGACACAATAGCATTTGTGCCAATTTCTGGTTGGAATGGTGACAACATGCTGGAGCCAAGTGCTAACATGCCTTGGTTCAAGGGATGGAAAGTCACACGTAAGGATGGCAATGCCAGTGGAACCACACTGCTTGAAGCTCTGGATTGCATCCTGCCACCAACTCGTCCAACTGACAAGCCCCTGCGTCTGCCTCTCCAGCATGTGTACAAAATTGGTGGTATGGGTACTGTCCCTGTCGGCAGAGGGAGACTGGTGTTCTCAAGCCTGGCATGGTGGTCACCTTTGCTCCAGCCAATGTCACCACTGAAGTAAAGTCTGTTGAAATGCACCACGAAGCTTTGAGTGAAGCTCTCCCTGGGGACAATGTAGGCTTCAACGTCAAGAAGTCTCTGTCAAAGATGTTCGTCGTGGCAATGTAGCTGGTGACAGCAAAAATGACTCACCAATGGAAGCAGCTGGTTTCACTGCTCAGGTGATCATCCTGAACCACCCAGGCCAAATCAGTGCTGGCTACACACCTGTGCTGGATTGTCACACAGCTCACATTGCTTCCAAGTTTGCTGAACTCAAAGAGAAGATTGATCGCCGTTCTGTTAAGAAGCTAGAAGATGGCCCAAAATTCTTGAAGTCTGGTGATGCTGCCATCGTTGACATGGTTCCTGGCAAGCCCATGTGTGTTGCGAGCTTCTCTGACTATCCTCCCCTGGGTCGTTTTGCTGTTCGTGATATGAGACAGACAGTTGCTGTGGGTGTCATCAAGGCAGTGGACAAAAAGGCAGCTGGAGCTGGCAAGGTCACCAAGTCTGCTCAGAAAGCTCGGAAGGCTAAATGAATGTTACCCATAACACCTGCCACCCCAGTCTTAATCAGTGGTGGAAGAACGGTCTCAGAATTGTTTGTCTCAATTGGCCATTTAAGTTTAATAGTAAAAGACTGGTTAATAATAACAATGCATCGTAAAAGCTTCAGAAGGAAAGGAATGTTTTTGTGGACCATTTGTTTCCTTTTTTGTGTGACTGTTTTAAGTTATTAGTTTTTAAAATCAGTACTTTTTAAATGGAAACAACTTGACCAAAAATCTGTCACAGAATTTTGAGATCCATTAAAACAAAGTTTAATGAGAAAAAAAAAAAAAAACTACATTGGAAACACTTTATGGAAACCATTATTCCCTTGGGTTAATAATTCAGACCACAACCATCTTAATGATATTTTTTATTTGTCATTACCATGTTTTCCCCTGTATTCATACGACTTATATCTCAATTTTCTTATCTCCTTAAGTAACTCTTTTGAAACTTTATTAATGCATAATCGACATTCAGTAAATTTCACATATTTAAAGTGCATTATTTGATAGGTTTTGACATACAAACACATGCATGAAACCATCACAATAAAAAAATGAACATTTTAATACCCCAAAAGTTTTCTTATGTTCTTTAATATTCATCCCATCTTCTACCCAAATCTATATCTACATATAAAATGGAACTGCTTTCTGTGATTATAGTTTGTATTTTTTAGAGTTTTACATAAACGGGATCATCTATTATGTAATCTTTTCTTTCTGGCTTCCTTCACTCAGCATAATGATTTAGAGATGCAACTATGTTCTTGTGTATATCAGTAGTTCATTTCTTTTCACTGCTGAGTAGTATTCCACTGTATGGATATACTAATCTCTTGATCCATTCACTAGTTGATGGGCTTTTGGGTTGTTTCCAGCTTTGGGTTAATACAAATAACACTGCCATAAACATTCAGGTAGAAGTCTTTGTATAGATAAATGCTTTCGTTTCTTTTGAATAAATATCTAGGTATAGAATGTGTAGGTCTTGTAATAGATCCATGTTTAATGTCAGGCTTTTTTTTAACATGCTTATACGTGACTATCTTTTTACGTAAAACTTACTTATACTGCAACTATATCAATCATATATTTTTCACTTTAAAGGCCAAAAAACCTGAAATGTTAAGAAAAAAAGGATCAGAGCCTAACAGCTTTGGAAAAAAAATTTTTTTTTTTTTTAGTAAAAAACATTAGGAATCCACCATGACATTAAATTCTAAGTAGAATGTAAGTTTGAATCAAAAAAGGAACCATCGCAGCTATTAAAAATATATATATTCCTTAATTTTTTTTTCTTTAACAAGAAGACATTAATTCTATATTTGGACAAAGCTCTTTCAGGGGAAAAATCATAGTTATCTATGTATCCCCAGAGCTATCATAGTGATGGGACCATAGCAAGGTCATGTATAGTGGTTTTTAGTATAATGAACTTAGATGAACTTGCATATGAGATAAATGGACAGAAATTATAGTTAGTATGTAAAATATAGGAGACCCTGGGTAGTGACAATGGTTAATGTGCTAGACTGCTAACCAAAAAGTCGGCAGTTCCAGTCCACTCAGAGGTGCCTCAGAATCCACTCAATGACAACCGGTTGTTTGATGTGTGTGTGTGTGTGTGTGTGTGTGTGTGTGTGTATGTGTATGTAAACTATGAAGAACTTTTAAAGTAAAATATTTTATGCCACAATTGGACTCTAATATACAATTGTTCTCACTGCTATTTCCCAGCCTTCAGTCTTCAATCAGCATTGTTTTGTCTTTCATTTTATAGCCTTGTATACAACAAAACATTATTAAAACATGAGATGTGGCATATTGGAAGGACAGTGACAACAGAATAAAAAAAACTAAAGGACGCTTTGAGAAACAACCTTATGTATAAAATAAAGAAGCTACATAGGAATGAGAGTGAAAAGTTCATTAAAAATTTAGCTGCTACATCTATTTCACTATGGTAAGTCATCAAAATAATTACGATTCTGTGACTGAAATCTAATCTCAGGCAAAAGCTAAAAAGTCTGTCATCCAATTAACACATTAGTAGAACTTGCCTAATTAAATCAATTGCTCCCAGTAGAAAAAAGCCTCCTAAGTGTGCACTACGAGACTCATATAAAGAAACAGATGTAATCAGGTATATACAATGCATATTAAGAAATTGTTGACAAATGTTTAATATTCAGTTTTTTTCTTTGTATATAGCAAATGAAAGGTCTAGAAAAGATCTTAAGCTCTACTGAAATGCTCAGATGTGCAAATTCAGATTTTAAAAATCTACTCTGTTAATGCTTCTTTTATAATTAAGCAATGATGTCTTTAAAGCATATTTCCAGAATTGGATATGGGACCATAAAAATGGCTAAATTAATTTTCTAAATATAAATGTCATATTATAAAGTAATTAGTCCTCAGAGATATTTATCATTAAATTACATGCTGCTTCCTTTGTTTTCTAGTGTTTAGGGAGCTGCTTTACTTTTCTTTGAACATCTTTTCCATGCTAATCATAACATACATTAAAAAGTTAAGAATATTTTACTGTATGTAAGTTTAAAAATACTTTTTAAAAACCAGTTTTGAAAGTTTTTCAGGGTGTACAAAAAATTAATAGAATGCATGAAACCTTTTTTTTTTTTTAATACCACTACTTAAACAATGAAAAAGAAGAAGATCCTTGATGAGATGGATTGACACAGTGGCTGCAACAATGGGCTCAACCATAGCAACGATTGTGAGGACGGCACAGAACCAGGTACTGTTTTGTTCTGTTGTACACAGGGTCACTATGAGTCAGAATTGACACAACGGCACCTAACAACAACAACAACATTTAAACAACATTTCATAAAAGCTTTTATTTTCTACGGATGAGAATTCTGAATGTATTTACTTTCTGCAGAGACACTCGTGTTCTCTTAGCCTGGTAATAAGCAAGAGAGAACAGAAAAAAATCAAGGCTAGGCACTAGCGGCATTTGAAAATATCCATAAAATCTTTCATAAAAGATCTTTTGTATTTTGTATCAGTGGCATCGGATTCATTAAGAGGCTCTCTTTCTGTATACCTAAAAATAAAAGGGGGGAAAAAAAAACAAAAACAGAAGCAAGCAAAGGAACAACTAACAAGGTCAGAGAAAGTACGCACCCACAAAAAGGAAATGTTACAGAGTTAAAGAAGATTGCCCATATCAGCAAAAATGACAAGATCCATTTCATTTGGAAGCATCATAGTATAGAAAATAAAGCTTTGGTGAGGAAATCAAGATTCCTAATTTTTAATTAGGTGTCTATTGCAAGATAGCTAGAAAGCTGAGAAAGTCCTAAAATTAAATACTCATATCAAGAGTGGCCTTAATGCCTGGGGTCTTAAAAGCTCGCAAGGGCCATCCAAGTCATGACAATTGTTCTCTATTCACCTGGAGCAAGAGAGGAAGAAGAGTGAGGACTAGGAGGAGGATGTGGAATGTGTGGCTAATTGCCTCCATAAACAACTGCCTCCTTCGCCATGAGACCTGAAGAACTAGATGGTGCCCGCTACCATTACTAAACATTTTGATCAGAGATTCTGTTGAAGAATCCTGATCAAAAGGGGAAAATACAGAATACAATTTCAAATTCTCATGGACTCTAGACTTTCTGGAGCCATGGAGAGTGGATGAACCCTTGATACTATAGCCCTGAGAAACTTTAAACCTTAAACCAAAAATAGCCCTTAAAATCTTCTCAAAACCAAACAGTAGGTTAGTTAAACCAGTAAAAAATGTCTGCCTTGAGCATTACGCTTTTTTAAGAACTATCAGTATGGGATCAAAGTGACATCAGCAACTTGAAAGATTAGGTAGGAAAATTAGAGGGCAGTGAGTTTATGTTAATGGGTGAGGAACAACTCAGAAAAGGAGGGTGAGAATGGTTGCACAACTTGAAGAATGTTATCAATGTCACTCAGTTGTACACGTAAAAATGGTTGAATTGGTGTATGTTTTGCTGTGTATACTCTCAACAACAACAAAATAATTTTTTTTTAAAAAGTGACCTTGATGATTGAGATGTCCTTAAGAACTGATCATATATGAGGTAGGTAAAGAGTTGACAGTACTGGACCAAGAGTTTCCAAGAAACACAAATTACATTACCCCCACGATCACAATATTTTTCATTTCTGAATTTTTTTGCATTTTTATACTGGGAAGCAGAGCTTTCAAGTTGAGAAGCAGGGATGGATATATAACACACTAAAAGTAAATGTGGTCTAAGTCCACCAAGACTTCTAATCACCAGTTCAGAAGAATGCCATGCATTTTTGTTAATATAATTTCAGTGATTGTGAACTTAAAATTCCCTTTCTGTTTTTATTACTGTTATACTCAATGTTTTCCCACAAGGGTTTTCCTTAGTAAGGAAAGGGTATATTTACCAATTTTGAAGAAAAAAGAAAACCAAAACTGAAAAGAGAGTAGAATGTAGTCATAAAGAATGCTTAAGAAAAAAAAATCTGGGATCCAGCATCCTTGGCCTGCAAGAAACCAGAGAGGAGAGCAAAGTCTGAGAAGAGGCTTTTTGGTCTTGAAAATTAAAAGACAAAAGAGAGATTTTTATCCGACTTATCTGACAGAGGTCATCTAGTCTAACCCTCTACTTTTTGCAAGGCATTTCTTTACAATATTTTCCAAAAGTCATTTAACCTTTTTGCCCCTTAATTTCCTCATTTGTAAAAAGGTAAAAGATAGCTTTAAAAGTACTCTAAGGTCTCTTCCGTATCTAATATGCTGCTATTTTAAGTAGCTACTCTTCTCCCAAATCCTCATTAATAGGGCATTTGTGAAAGCATTTTCTCTATACTTATGGGTAAAATTATTGAAATATGTAACTAAACTCATAAATGGGTAAGTAAGAAAATACTCCAGGGGTTAGGGCAATCCTATCTATAGTCATAAATAAAATGACTTAAGGGACTCTTTAGAAAATGACATAAAGAAAATAATATTCTGGCTCATTTAGCATCAGAAAATGATATTCGGGAAGGAATTTTATGGTTTAAAAGAGTGGCTTTATCAGAGAATACTCTGACTAAAATAGTTCCTCCTTAAGTGCATTTTATAATTCTACATCCAGAAAACTTCTCAGACTTTTTACATTTTTCCCATTAGTCTGGTATCAGCCATCACTATCTAACACAAACATTTTTGAAACAGCATCCGAAGAGCACCTTACCACTATCCCCAAATCTATTCTCTCTCCGTTAGTTAGACTTGTTTTTAAAGTCAAAACTGACTACTGGCACTTTGCTTAGATATGGAAAGCTGGAAAACTGTCACTCCCACCCTAACAATAAGAAAAAGACAGATAATCTACATAATTGTAACTTTTCTTGAACCCATCAGATAGCTAAGGTCACAGGGCGACCAACTTAGCCTCTAAGACAGATTCCCTCAAGAAGAGGCAGGTCACAAGTACTGATCTAACTGAGGTGGAACACGGGCGGAAGACGGAACCACGTATACAAGCTGATATGAAAAATTTAGCCAAATTTTTTAATGAATTGGTTAAGTCTGAGCGTGGGCTAATGTGAGAGTATAGAATGCCAGTGATCCACAGACACGACAGAAGTTGGCAGCCATCTACAGGTTCTACACTATGGATCTTATGTTCACAAGAAATACTGGGACAGGGAGGAAAACTTCATTCATGGTGCAGACTAGGAACCATATCTGCATCTACTGGGGAAAGACAAAATCACTGTGAAAAGTCCACCTAGATACCCAGGACATGGGTCTGTAAAACTGAGGCTGAGCAGGACAAGGCAAAACACCCATCCCAAGTCCCCCAACACCACTAGCAAAATTAAGTAACAAGTCAATAGCCATAACCTAAAACTGAAAGTAGGACAAAAATATTGAGGAAAAACCTCCGGCAACCAGCATTCACCCGAAACATAAGGGAAAGATAGAAAAACAGGAAGCTAGGGGGTACACTGAGAAATCCTAGCAACAACAAAATTCCAAACCAACTCAATTCCTGACAAGACTGACACAACCCTCTGGCAACATTACAGACGTTATCAAGAGAGGCATGCCAGTCTAGGCATAAATATTATTTGCTTCATTCTCTACTCTCTGGATTTGGTGTTTTTCTAAAGTTATTTTTTTTAATACTATCTGTTTCTCTGTCTCTTGTCCAGATAAGCCTTTTCAGACTTTTTGGATATAGAGATAAGTTTTAGTAAATTGTATATTTCTAAAAAATGACTCATGTCTTCCAGGTTTTCAAATGTATTAGTCCATAATTTACAATACAGTTTCTTGACTTTTTAATTTCTTCTTGTAAATATTTGTCCTGTCATTTAGTTTTCTGTATTTCTGCTTTCTTTCTTTTTTGATTAGATTAGCTAGTACCTTGCCTATTTTGTTAATATTTTCCAAAAATATAGTTTTTGGACTTATTATACCTATTTTCTATTTTCCAACTTGTAAATGTTTGTTTTATCTTTACCTCTCTTTTGCCTTTTAAAATTTTTTGTTGAAATGTATTGTTCTTTTTCTAATTGTATTACCTGCTTAACTCATTTATTTTTTATTTTTCAATATTTATAACATATTTGTAATACTATAACTGTTCCTCTGATAATTGCCTTAACTTTATCTCATAGTGATACATTGTGTTCTCATTATTATTTTTAAGAAATTCTGTAATTTTTTGTATTTCTTTGACTAATGAATTGAGTATGCTCTTTTAATTTCTAGAAAAAATAGACTGTCTTTTATTGAGGTATTAATTTCTAATGTCACTGAATGTAATCGGATAATATTATTTGTATTTTTTTAGGATTTACTGAGATTTCTTTTATGGCCTAAGATATGGGAAATTTTTGTGAATATTCAGTGTACACTTGGAAATACCTCTTTATTACCAAAATTCTGAGTCTGATATATAGATAGATAGACAGACAGGTGGATAGATAGATACAGGTCACCATGACTTGGAATCGACTTAATGGCAACAGGTTTAGATTTACATTATTCAAGTTTTCACTGTTGCTATTAATTTTTAGTATACTTGAACTATCTTGGATAGAAAGCAGCATGTTAAGTCTCCTATTAAAGTGTATTCAAGTTTATTTCTTCTTGTATTTCTTGCATTTTTTGGTTTACGGAAGATGTTGCTGTATTAACTGGTTAATAAATACTAATTACAGTTATATCATAATTTTGAATTATAGCTTTTGGCATTTTAAAATGCCCTTCTTTGAACTTTTCAGTGATCTACAGATCTGAATTCTAGCTTGTTAGATACCACATTTGCACTTTCCTTTCATTTTCTTTGTCGCTGTATTCTGTACATCATTTATTTTTGTAATTTTTGAAACTCTTTACATAATGTGTCTTTTTTATAGGTGATCAGCACTAGTTTTTTCTATTACAAGTTTAAGTCCTATGAGTCCTCAAATTCTCAGTAATGTATGTATATCATTGATATAAATGATATTTCACTGTGGGTTTATTTTATTTGCTCTTCATCTTTTTCTTGAATACATTTTTTGCATTTAGAATTGTTTGTACTTTTAAGCTAATAACCCAACCAACCCAGTGCTGCTGAGTAGATTCTGACTCATAGCGACCCTGTAAGACAGAGTAGAACTGTCCCATAGAGTTTCCAAGGAGCAATAGTTATCTTTATAATAACTTTATATAACACTCGCAATCCCTTCCATTTTTTATCTATTGGTTCTCCATTTTAAGCAACGTTGAAACAGGTAATCTCTTTTTCCCACCCCCGTCCTCTCCCACAGTATCTGATTTGAAGCAAAAACCATTTACTTTAATAATCATGAAACAATCCACAAATGTATTCTATCATTCACATGGTATGCTCACCTAATCCCTACATACACATGCTTTTTTTTTTTTAACAGTGGTACTGCATCTAGGGGCCCTGGTGGTGCAGTGGTCAAGCACTCAGCTGCTAACCAGAAGGTTGGTGGTTCAAACCCACCAGCCATTCCATGGGTGAAAGATGTAGCAGTCTGCTCCAGTAAAGATTTACAGCCTTGGCACCCTACGAGGCAGTTCTACTCTGTCTATAGGGTCTCCATGAGTCAGAATCGACTCGATGGTAATAGATTTGGTTTGGGTTTGGTGCTGTATCTACAATGTCAGAGCATATAGCCATTAAATTTAAATCACTAAAGTCTTTCCCTTAACATCTTCAAATTCAGGCTTAGGCAATTTCATAGTAGTTGCTGTTATTCACTGTGATGGGAAACCTCAGAAAAATGTTTTTGGAAATTTTAGAAATGATATTTTTCAAGTGTCTAAGAGATATCAAAATGTAGACTCCAGATGAGGAAGAAAATGTAGATCTAGAAATCATTAAGATATAGATGACAATTTAAGGCAAATGAAAAAATGAGACTTTCTAAAGAGAATATAAAAAATGAGAGAAGATTCTGGCAAGATGGCAGTAGTAACAGAGTTTTAAATTTCCCTATGAAAACAGAGCCACTAGGATAGCAAAATCAAAAACCCATAGATAGTATTAACAACAAAACTAACAAAATGTCCCAAAACCAAAAAAACCAAACCCCTTGCTGTCAGTCAATTCCAAATCACAGCGACCCTATAGGACAGAGTAGAACCAGCCCACAGAGTTTCCAAGGAGCGCCTGGTGGATTCAAACTTTTGGTTAACAGCCACTGCTCTTAACCACTACACCACCAGGGTTTCCAAAGTGTCCCAACAAACCCAAAAATATGAATGGGTGGGAACAAACCACAGACAGAAAAGAGCAGTGACCTCCTATGGCAGACAGAATGGCACTTCAAACATGTCCATGCCCTAATATCTGGAAACTGTGAATATGTTACAACACTTGGTGTTATGGATTGAATTGTGTCACTCAAAAAATGTGTGTCAACTTGGTTAGGCCATGAGTCACATTATTACATTGTTGTGCTCTATTTTGTGATCTGATAATCCTATGTGTTGTAAATCCTAACCTCTATGATTTCAATGAGACAAGATTAGAGGCAGTTATGTTAATGAGGCAGGACACATCTATAAGATTAGGTTGTATCTTCAGTCAATCTCTTTTGCGATATAAGAAAGAGAAGTGAGCAGAGAGGGGAAGAACCTCCTACCACCAAAAAAGAAGAGCCAGGAATGGAGCATATCCTTTGGCTCCAGGATCCCTACACTGAGAAACTACTAGACCCAGGGATGGATTGATGGCAAGGGCCTTTCCCCAGAGCAAACAGAAAGAGAAAGCCAACTCCTGGAGCTAGCACCTTGAATTTGAACTTCTAGCCTCCGACACTGTGGGAGAATAGATTTCTGTTTGTAAAAGCCATCAATTCATGGTATTTCTGTTATAGCAGCACTAGGAACATTATTGTTATTAGCTGCTGTCGAGTCAGCCCTCAACTCATGGTGACCCCATGCACAATGCAATGAAACGCTGCCAGGACTACGCCATCCCCATGGCTGGGTGTAGACAGGACCATCGGGGTCCATAAGGTTTTCATTGGCTGATTTTCAGAACTAGGTCACCAGGCTTTTTTCCATAGTCTGTCTTAGTCTGGAAGCTCCAGTGAAACCTGCGCAGCATCACAGCAACACATAAGCCTCTACTGACAAAAGGGTGGTAGTTGTGCATAAGGTTCACTGGCCAGGAATAGAACACTGATCTCCTCCACTGAACCACCAATGCCCCTAAATGGGATATTATAGACCATAAAATAGGGAAATTCTCCTGGATTATTCCATGGGTTAGGTGGTGCAAACAGTTAATGTGCTCGGCCACTAACTGAAAGGTTGGAGGTTTGAGTTCACCCAGAGGCATCTCAAAAGAAAGGCCTGGCAATCTACTTCCAAAAAATCAGCCACTGAAAACCCTATGGAGCACAGTTCTACTCTGACACTTCTGGAATAACCACGAGTTGGAATTGACTTGACAGCAACTGGTAACATGTAATCTAATCACAGGAGGAAAACTTTCTTCAGCTGGTGTCAGAAGAAGTTAGAGAAATTTGAAATGTGATAAAGATTCAAACTGTCATTGCTGATTAGGAGACAGAGGAGGTCAAATGAGAAGGAATGCAGGTGGCCTTAAACAGCTCAAAGAGGCTTCTGATTAATAGTCAGCAAGGAAACAGGGACCTGGTCCTGAAGTGGAAAGGAACTGAATTCTGTCAACAGCCTCAATAAGCTTGAAAGCAGATTCTTCCCTAGAACTTCCAGAAAGGAACACAGCACTACCAACAGTATGATTTTAGCCTTGTGAGACCCTAAGTAAAGAACTAGATGGACTATGCTGTGTCTGGACTTCTGACTCACAGAAATTGTGAGGTAATAAATGGGTGTAATTTTTTTTTTTAATAATTTTTTTTTGAGCTTTAAGTGAACGTTTACAAATCAAGTCAGTCTGTCACATATAACTTATATACATCTTACTCCGTACTCCCACTTACTCTCCCCCTAATGAGTCAGCCATTCCAGTCTCTCCTCTCGTGACAATTGTGCCAGTTTCTTATCCTCTCTACCCTCCCATCTCCCCTCCAGACAGGAGATGCCAACACAGTCTCAAGTGTCCACCTGATAGAACTAGCTCACTCTTCATCAGCATCTCTCTCCTACACATTGTCCAGTCCCTTCCATGTCTGATGAGTTGTCTTCGAGAATGGTTCCTGTCCTGGGCCAACAGAAGGTTTGGGGACCATGACCGCTAGGATTCCTCTAGTCTCAGTCAGACTATTAAGTATGGTCTTTTTATGAGAATTTGGGGTCTGCAACCCACTGATCTCCTGCTCCCTCAGGGGTTCTGTTGTGCTCCCTGTCAGGGCAGTCATCAGTTGTGGCCGGGCACCATTTAGTTCTTCTGGTCTCAGGATGATGTAAGTCTCTGGTTCATGTGGCCCTTTCTGTCACTTGGACTCATAGTTACCATGTGACCTTGGTGTTCTTCATTATCCTTTGATTCAGGTGGGTTGAGACCAACTGATGCATCTTAGATGGCTCCTTGTTAGCATTTAAGACCCCAGATGCCACATTTCAAAGTGGGATGCAGAATGTTTTCATAATAGAATTATTTTGCCAATTGACTTAGAAGTTCCCTTAAGCCATAGTCGCCAAACCCCCGCCCTTGCTCCACTGACCTTTGAAGCATTCAGTTTATCCCAGAAACTTCTTTGCTTTTGGTCCACTCCAGTTGAGCTGACCTTCCATATATTGAGTATTGTCCTTCCCTTCACCTAAAGTAGTTCTTATCTACTAACTAATCATTAAATAACCCTCCCCCACCATCCCTCCCTCCCCGCCTCGTAACCACAAAAGTATGTGTTTTTCTCAGTTTACACTATTTCTCTAGATCTTATAATAGTGGTCTTATACAATATTTGTCCTTTTGCCTCTGACTAATTTCGCTCAGCATAATGCTTTCCAGGTTCCTCCATGTTATGAAATGTTTCACAGATTTGTCACTGTTCTTTATCGATGCGTAGTATTCCATTGTGTGATTATACCACAATTTATTTACCCATTCATCCGTTGACGGACACCTTGGTTGCTTCCAGCTTTTTGCTATTGTAAACAGAGCTGCAATAAACATGGGTGTGCATATATCTGTTCGTGTGAAGGCTCTTGTATCTCTAGGGTATATTCCGAGGAGTGGGATTTCTGGATTGTATGGTAGTTCTATTTCTAACTTTTGAAGAAAACGCCAAATAGATTTCCAAAGTGGTTGTACCATTTTACATTCCCACCAGCAGTGTATAAGAGTTCCAATCTCTCCGCAGCCTCTCCAACATTTGTTATTTTGTGTTTTTTGGATTAATGCCATCCTTGTTGGAGTGAGATGGAATCTCATCGTAGTTTTAATTTGCATTTGTCTAATGGCTAATGATCGAGAGCATTTTCTCATGTATCTGTTAGCTGCCTGAATATCTTCTTTTGTGAAGTGCGTGTTCATATCCTTTGCCCACTTCTTGATTGGGTTGTTTGTCTTTTTGTGGTTGAGTTTTAAAAGAATCATATAGATTTTAGAGATCAGGCGCTGGTCAGAGATGTCATAGCTGAAAAATCTTTCCAAGTCTGTAGGTGGTCTTTTGACTTTTTTGGTGATGTCTTTAGATAAGCATAGGTGTTTGATTTTTAGGAGCTCCCAGTTACCTGGTTTCTCTTCGTCATTTTTGGTAATGTTTTGTATTCTGTTTATGCCTTTTATTAGGGCTCCTAAGGTTGTCCCTATTTTTTCTTCCATGATCTTTATTGTTTTAGTCTTTATGTTTAGGTCTTTGATGCACTTGGAGTTAGTTTTTGTGCATGGTGTGAGGTATGGGTCCTGTTTCATTTTTTTGCAAATGGATATCCAGTTATGCCAGCACCATTTGTTAAAAAGACTATCTTTCCCCAAATAACTGACACTGGGCCTTTGTCAAATATCAGCTGCTCATATATGGATGGATTTATATCTGGGTTCTCAATTCTGTTCCACTGGTCTATGTGCCTGTTGTTGTACCAGTACCAGGCTGTTTTGACTACTGTGGCTGTATAATAGGTTCTGAAATCAGGTAGAGTGAGGCCTCCCACTTTCCTTTTTTTCAGTAAAGCTTTACTTATCCGAGGCTTCTTTCCCTTCCATAGGAAGTTGGTGATTTGTTTCTCCATCACATTAAAAAATGTCATTGGAATTTGGATCGGAAGTGCATTATATGTATAGATGGCTTTTGGTAGAATAGACATTTTTACTATGTTAAGTTTTCCTATCCATGAGCAAGGTATGTTTTTCCACTTAAGTAGGTCCTTTTTAGTTTCTTGTAGTAGTACTTTGTAGTTTTCTTTATATAGGTCTTTTATATCTTTGGTTAAGAATTATTCCTAACTCTTTTATCTTCTTGGGGGTTACCGTGAATGGTATTGATTTGGTTATTTCCTCTTCGATGTTCTTTTTGTTGATGTAGAGGAATCCAAGTGATTTTTGTATGTTTATCTTATAACCTGAGACTCTGCCAAACTCTTCTATTAGTTTCAGTAGTTTTCTGGAGGATTCCTTAGGGTTTTCTGTGTATAAGATCATGTCATCTGCAAATAGAGATAATTTTACTACCTCCTTGCCAATCCGGATGCCCTTTATTTCTTTGTCTAGCCTAATTGCTCTGGCTAGGACCTGTAGTACAATGTTGAGTAAGAGTGGTGATAAAGGGCATCCTTGTCTGGTTCCCGTTCTCAAGGGAAATGCTTTCAGGTTCTCTCCATTTAGAGTGATGTTGGCTGTTGGCTTTGTATAAAAAAAAAAAAAAATTTTTTTTTTTTTTAGATGCCCTTTATTATGTTGAGGAATTTTCCTTCAATTCCTATTTTGGTGAGAGTTTTTATCACGAATGGGTGTTGGACTTTGTCAAACGCCTTTTCTGCATCCATTGATAAGATCATGTGGTTTTTGTCTTTGTTTTATTTATATGGTGGATTACATTAATGGTTTTTCTAATATTAAACCAGCCTTGCATAAACAGCCTTGCATACCTGGTATAAATCTCACTTGGTCATGGTGGATTATTTTTTTGATATGTTGTTGAATTCTGTTGGCTAGAATTTTATTGAGGATTTTTGCATCTATGTTCATGAGGAATATAGGTCTATAATTTTCTTTTTTTGTAATGTCTTTACCTGGTTTCGGTATCAGGGATATGGTGGCTTCATAGAATGAGTTGGGTAGTATTCTGTCATTTTCTATGCTTTGAAATACCTTTAGTAGTAGTGGTGTTAACTCTTCTCTGAAAGTTTGGTAGAACTCTGCAGTAAAGCCATCCGGGCCAGGGCTTTTTTTTGTTGGGAGTTTTTTGATTACCGTTTCAATCTCTTTTTTTGTTATGGGTCTATTTAGTTGCTCTACTTCTGAATGTGTTAGTTTAGGTAGGTAGTGTTTTTCCAGGAATTCATCCATTTCTTCTAGGTTTGCAAACTTGTTAGACTACAGTTTTTCGTAATAATCTGATATGATTCTTTTAATTTCAGTTGGGTCTATTGTGATGTGGCCCATCTCGTTTCTTATTCGGGTTATTTGTTTCCTTTCCTGTATTTCTTTAGTCAGTCTGGCCAATGATTTATCGATTTTCTTAATTTTTTCAAAGAACCAGCTTTTGGCTTTGTTAATTCTTTCAATTGTTTTTCTGTTCTCTAATTCATTTAGTTCAGCTCTAACTTTTATTATTTGTTTTCTTCTGGTGCCTGATGCATTCTTTTGTTTTTCACTTTCTATTTGTTCAAGTTGTAGGGACAGTTCTCTGATTTGGGCTCTTTCTTCTTTTTGTATGTGTGCATTTATCGATATAAATTGGCCTCTGAGCACTGCTTTTGCTGTGTCCCAGAGGTTTTGATAGGAAGTATTTTCATTCTCGTTGCATTCTAAGAATTTCCTTATTCCCTCCTTGATGTCTTCTATAACCCAGTCTTTTTTCAGGAGGGTATTGTTCAGTTTCCAAGTGTTTGATTTCTTGTCCCTAATTTTTCTGTTATTCACTTCCACTTTTATGGCCTTGTGGTCTGAGAAGATGCTTTGCAATATTTCAAGGTTTCGGATTCTGCAAAGGTTTGTTTAATGACCTAATATGTGGTCTATTCTAGAGAATGTTCCATGTGCGCTAGAAAAAAAAGTATACTTTGCAGCTGTTGGGTGGAGAGGTCTGTATAAGTCCATGAGGTCAAGTTGGTTGATTGTTGTAATTAGTCTTCCGTGTCTCTGTTGAGCTTCTTACTGGAAGTCCTGTCCTTCTCTGAAAGTTGTGTGTTGAAGTCTCCTACTATAATTGTGGAGGTGTCTATCTCACTTTTCAGTTCTGTTAAAATTTGTTTTATGTATTTTGCAGCCCTGTCATTGGGTGCATAAATATTTAATATGGTTATATCTTCCTGGTCAATTGTCCCTTTTATCATTATGTAGTGTCCTTCTTTATCCTTTGTGGTGGATTTAACTTTAAAGTCTGTTTTGTCAGAAATTAATATTGCCACTCCTGCTCTTTTTTGCTTGTTGTTTGCTTGATATGTTTTTTTCCACCCTTTGAGTTTTAGTTTGTTTGTGTCTCTAAGTCTAAGGTGTGTCTTTCGTAGGCAGCATATAGACGGGTCATGTTTCTTTATCCAGTCTGAGACTCTCTGTCTCTTTATTGGTGCATTTAGTCCATTCACATTCAGCGTAATTATAGATAAGTATGTGTTTAATGCTGTCATTTTGATGCATTTTTATGTGTGTTGTTGACAATTTCATTTTTCCACTTACTTTTTTATGCTGAGACGTTTTTCTTTGTAACTTGTGTGTTCCTCATTTTCATAGTATTTGACTTTATGTTTGCTGAGTCGTTACTTTTTTCTTGGTTTTTATTTTGAGTTATGGAATTGTTAGACCGCTTTGTGGTTACCTTAATATTTACCCCTATTTTTCTAAGTAAAAATCTAACTGGTATTGTCCTATATCGCCTTGTATCCTTCTCCATATGGCAGTTCTATGCCACCTGTATTTAGTACCTCTTTTTGATTATTGTGATCTTTTACATATTGACTTCAATGATTCCCTGTTTTGAGCGTTTTTTTAATTTTTTTTTTTTAATTAATCTTAAATTGTTTTTGTGATTTCCCTATTTAAGTTGATATCAGGGTGCTCTGTTCTGTGAGCTTGTGTTGTGCTGGTATCTGATATTATTGGTTTTCTGACCAATTTCCTTTAGTATTTCTTGTAGCTTTGGTTTGGTTTTTGCAAATTCTCTAAGCTTGTGCTTATCTGTAAATGTCTTAATTTCGCCTTCATATTTCAGGGAGAGTTTTGCTGGATATATGATCCCTGGCTGGCAGTTTTTCTCCTTCAGTGCTCTGTATATGTCATCCCATTGCCTTCTTGACTGCATGGTTTCTGCTGAGTAGTCTAAACTTATTCTTATTCATTCTCCATTGTAGACCTTTCTTTTATCCCTGGCTGCTTTTAAAATTTTCTGTTTATATTTGGTTTTGGCAAGCTTGATAATAATGTATCTTGGTGATTTTCTTTTTGGATCGATCTTAAATGGGGTTTGATGAGCATCTTGGATAGATATCCTTTCGTCTTTCATGATGTCAGGGAAGTTTTCTGCCAACAGATCTTCAACTATTCTCTCTGTGTTTTCTGTTGTCCCTCCTTGTTCTGGGACTCCAATCACATGCAAGTTATTCTTCTTGATAGAGTCCCCCATGATTCTTAGGGTTTCTTCATTTTTTTTCATTCTTTTATCTGATTTTTTTTTAGCTATATTGGTGTTAATTCCCTGGTCCTCCAGATCTCCCAGTCTGCATTCTAATTGCTCAAGTCTGCTCCTCTGACTTCCTATTGCATTGTCTAATTCTGTAATTTTATTGTTAATCTTTTGGATTTCTGCATGCTGTCTCTCTATGGATTCTTGCAACTTATTAATTTTTCCACTATGTTCTTGAATAATCTTTTTGAGTTCTTCAACTGTTTTATCAGTGTGTTCCTTGGCTTTTTCTGTAGATTGCCTTATTTCATTTCGAGGTCATCCCTGATGTCTTGAAGCATTCTGTAAATTAGTTTTTTTATATTCTGTATCTGGCAATTCCAGGATTGTATCTTCATTTGGGAAAGATTTTGATTCTTTAGTTTGGGGAGTTGTAGAAGCAGTCATGGTCTGCTTCTTTATGTGGTTTGATATTGACTGCTGTCTCCGAGCCATCACTAAGATATTGTAGTGATTTATTCTGTATTTGCTCACTGGGTCTTATCTTGTTTTGTTTTCTTTCAATATACATAGATTGGCTACTAGATTGCACTGTCTTGAGTGTTGTAGCCCTTGAGTCACTTATGTCCTATTACCAGCTGGTTTGGGCTGTTACCAGATATATAAGCCTAAGAGTCCATTCACTATTCTTGAGTAGAATCTGATTTTGGGTCATCAAGTGTGTGATGCAGACTGTCACCTATCCACCTCGAGAAGTAGTGGTGATAGTTGTGTGCACCAGATTCTAGTAGCAGCTGGGGTTCACACTCCGGGGGGGGCAGGATGCTGACAGGCTTCCTCCAAGTGTCAGTAAGGTAGTTGTGTCTCTATTCCTAAAGCACCTTGGTGGGTGGGCTCTGCAGCTGTACCTTAGGCCCCCAATGCAAGCACCTCTACAGATTGGTAGGTGTCACCCTCCTCAGACCCCTAAGGCAGGAGGTTAGGTGGTCTGGGGCGAGCTTCAGCCCTCACTTCCTTGTTGTGGGTCAGTGAGGGCTCTGTTGAATACGCAGAGATATCAGACCTGGGAAACTTGTCTTTCCAGTAAATCCGGTGAAACAAATGCAGTCAGATCCCTATCAGAAATGCCTTTGAATTATAATAGCCACCTTGTTCCCTGTAGGGATGAAAGCTGGAGACTGTGGATCACATATGCTTGGCTGGAGCTGGTTCTGTGTTTTTAGTTCAATTAGGGAAGGATTTTTGGTCCCTGGGTTTTTTGTAGTTGCTTCTCTCAGGCCAGGAGAATGGGTTAGGAAAAGACAAAAACAAAACAAAAGAAAGAAAAACCGCAGAGCAGTTTACTTTCTGGCTCAGGAAATTCCAATGTTAATGAAGCCTCCTGGGAAGGGGAGGGGAGGGTTCAGATAAATAGGAGAGAGTAGCACCCCGGAATATAGACAAAGTTACTTATCTTGGTTGGGATGACTGTTTTATCTGAGATTCCCGAGGGGCGCGTCCTCGACTGTGTGCACTGGCTGGGTAGAGATTGCCCCTGAGGGTCAGGTCCGCGTCCCGTGCTTGCGCTGTCTCAGAAGCCGCAGTTAGTTCCTCCGCTCCCAGTCCAAAGCCCAGCGCCAAGGTTCCCCGGCAGGGACGCCGCACTCCCAACTCCAAAACCAGTCGTTGCCTCCCGGTGACTTCTCCTCCTGTCAGCCTCGTCGCTGTGCTGCCTGCGTGCACTGGCTGGGCTTCCCCTGAGGTCAGTTCTGGGGGTTAGGGCTGCGCCCCGTGATTGTGCCATCTCAGGATGCTGTGCTCAGCTCCCCTGCGCTCAGTCCAAAGCCTGGCACCAAGGTTTCCTGACTGGGAGGCTGGCTCCAGGCTCCGAAAACAATTACTACTTCCCCGTGCTTGTTCGTTCTCAGTCTCTGTCACTCAGGTCAACTCTTTAAATCTGTGTTTGTTGGTCAGGGTTCATAGATTGTCATGTATGTGATCGATTCACTTATTTTTCCGAGTCTTTGTTGCAAGGGGGATCCGAGATAGCGTCTACCTAGTCAGCCATCTTGGCCCCGCCTCCTGGGTGTAATTTTAAGCTGCTAAATTTGTGGTAATTGTTATAGCAGCATTAGAAAATGGATATACATTCTTGGTCATGCTGACTTGTGTGTTATCCCACTCTAACTCATTCTCTGTTTGGCTTCCAGAGTAATCTTCCTAAAATGTGAATCTATTTTAACCATTCCTCTGCTTAAAACCACTGCTTAAATCTCACTATTTTCTAAATTAAGTTTCAACTCCTGTGCATGGCATACAAGATGCTTATTTGATACAGTCTCTGTTTACTTCTCCAGCCTATTCTCTCAGCATAATCTCCTTACACTCTCTGCTCTAAATGTAGCTTAAGCAATGATTACCATATAGATGCTCAATTAATCCATTATGAATGACAAAAAAAAAAAGTTAGAAGGAAGAATTTTAAATAACGTGTTGGTTTAGAATATATTAGAAGATAAGAGAAAAGCTAGTAGTAAGCAACTGTTAAAACAATCTTAGTTTTTCTAGGTTGACGAAATAATTTTCTCTGCCTTTCTAATATTTAAGAATACAATATCTTTAGTAATTTAAAAATGACTTTAAATTTACTTTGTAATTGAATTTACTTCAAAATCTTTTCCCCTAAGAGTATCTCTGAGAAAATATTTATCATTTTGGAGTTAGGTACACTTTTCTGAGTATAAACAACATGAAATTTGTGGTCTTATTTCAGTTTCTCCAACAGAGTAATCTATTTCTAGCTAATTTTTTTTTTCCAAAGCCTCTCAACCCAAAAGCCTGCCACAGTGCTCTCCATGAGTTAGCAGAGTAACTCTTAGGTATTTCACACCAAATGCTGAAATGTGGCATAGATCAGGTCTATCATGGCCATGACAAAACCATTGAGGGAATGATTAATGGGTAAAGGCATCTCAAAAGAGTTTGTAAAAATGCTATACTATCAGAAAACTAGACAAGAATATAGAGTGTTACCATTGACAAGATTTGCCAACACTAAATTTTAAAAATATATTAATTCACTTTTAAAAGAATGAAAAGCATACTAACAAAAGACCAAGTCTTTATAGTTCTCTTGGAGGCCAAGACTGGTCAAACACTGTGCCAATAAAAATTATTTGTCAATTTGACCTTAAAAATTATTAAGAAATACAAAATTGGAGATAAAATTAGCTTAAAAAGCAATTCATGTTTTTAAAAAAGATTTTAAAAATTTAACTAATATCATTTTGTCTTAATTGTATCCAGGTAGATCAATGAATGAAAGCATTAATACACTCATATATTATTCACATATTCATTACAGAAAGCTGAAAGTCAAATCACTGAGTTCTGCTTTGAATATCTTAGAGTAACTGTACAGTAGTACTCATATTGAGTTGGGAATAAGGATAATAAACTACTATTTAGGAATTCTGATCCAATGCACTTTCGCAGAGAATAGAGAAAATAAGAGGACCCTCAAAGGATGAGAACTCTTACTAAAGGACCATGCCAGTTTCTGATTCAGATGAAGAATGTAGTGCAGATAATACTAGTTTATTAGTTGCTACTTGAATCTCTCATTGCAATACTCATGAAGGTAACAGCAGAGTTCAAATACTAACTGCCACAACATCATGCTGATTTTCATTAAATTTGGTGAAAAGGTGGTTAGCATGGAAATATTAGACTACTTTCAAGCCATATGACAAAAAAGTTTCTTCTATTTATAGCCATTATGCTTGACCTTAATTTTATGATAGTGGCACTCACTAAAGCCTAGATAACAAGTCAGACTATGATTCCAATACATTTCTTTGCAAATGTTCATGCCTAAATAATAAAAAGATTCTTTAATAACATTTGAACTTTAAAGTAATATACTACAGAGAATAGAAAATTATTGTTTCAAGAATAAGTATTATAAATATAAACAATTTTTAAATTAAAGATTACCCATATTAATCAAATGTCTTAATCTTTATTACACAATGGATCCCAGTCTCCCATCATTTATAGGGAGCATTGTTTTGCCTTTACTAAGTTTGCAGATATTGAATTGGTAAAGAGGACCTAGAAGATAAAGTAAGGCAGTAAAACATAAAAACAGCTTGGAAAAAGTCTATATTAATATCTAAACTTAATTCAGATAACAAGTTGACATCTGTTAAAACTATTATCCAGCTTCCAAATTGTAAGGTGCTTTGATTGTTTAACAGATTTTCTAAGCTCGTGAGGAGATTTGTTAACCTGAAAACAATCTGGTATCTACCCATTGCCCAGAGCTAGGTTTACTTGCTTAGACAGAAGGCTCTCTTTTTCATTTTAGGGGAGGACGAAGACTCCACAGAAAAAGGTCTCTAAATGATTTTGAGAAAAAAAATATCTTCTATGGGTCATCAGAGAGGGGATGTCTTAGTTATCTAGAGCTGCTATAAGAGAAATACCACAAATGGATGGCTTTAACAAAGAAAAATTTATTTTCTCACAGTAAAGTAGGCTGAAAGGTAGTCAGCTACAGGAGAAGGCTGTCTCCCTCTGTTGGCTCTGGAGAAAAGCCCTTCTCTTCAATCTCCCCTGGACTAGGAGCTTCTCGATGCAGGAACCCTGGTTCCAAAGGACAGGCTCTGCTCCCAGCACTGCTTTCTTGGTATGAGGTCCCTCCGTCTCTCTGCTCGCCTCTCTCTTTTATATCTCAAAAGAAATTCGTTGAAGACACAATCCAATCCTGTCGATTGAGTCCTGCCTCATCAACACAACTCATTAAGTTGTGTTGATCCCCCCTCATTAAGATCATAGAGACAGGATTTACAACACATAGGAAAATAGCATCAGGTGACAAAATGGTGGACAATCACACAACACTGGGAATCATGGCCCAGGCAAATTGATACACACATTTTTGGGGGGAAACAATTCAATCCATGACAGGGGATGACACAGAGTAATAAACCAGACATGACTTCAATGACAATTTTAGAACATGTAAATAAACTTCATTCACAGAGGTTAATTCTTTAACTAAGGAAGAAAGGCTTGGTGATCTACTTCTGAAAACCAGCTAAAGAAAATCCCTAGAAGACCAATTTTGGGACTACAGGGGAATACAAAGAATTTAGAAAGGCATTAAGAAGGGTTATAGGTCAATATACACAGCAATCTTGATGACATAAAATTATGGTGTGATTACCCATACTGCTATTCAACAAAAGCTAATAATTAGAGATGAAAATAGGTGAAGCTAAGGAAAGTATGACCATACAGGATCTGGCAAACCAGGTGCCATCAAGTATGTATATATATATATATATATACACACACACATATATGTATATGTGTGTGTGTGTATATGTGTGTATACCAGCTGCTATTGAGTTGATTCTAACTCACAGTGATCCCATGTGTTTCAGAGTAGAAGTTCACTCCACAGAGTTTTCAACGGCTGTGATCTTTCTGAAGCAGTTCACCAGGCCTTTCTTCTGACTTGACTCTAGGTGGATTCAAACCACCAACCTCTCAGTTTGCAGTCAAGCACATTAATCACTTGCACCACCCAAAACCAAAACACCAAGCTTGTTTCCACTGAGTCAACTCCAACTCATAGCACCACACGGGGATTTCCATATATATACCTATAGC
Organism: Loxodonta africana; assembly: GCF_030014295.1. Taxonomy (NCBI): domain Eukaryota; kingdom Metazoa; phylum Chordata; class Mammalia; order Proboscidea; family Elephantidae; genus Loxodonta; species Loxodonta africana. The sequence goes on along the minus strand of NC_087346.1, from coordinate 53,246,634 downwards.
ATATGTATAAAAAAAAAAAAAAAGTATATACATACATTGATATCACTAGGAAATAATGTAGGGATGAGGTAGTAAACAGTGGAAACAAAAATCAGGTTAAGATGTTCATTAAAACCTTCTTCTAGTGGTCCTTCTTGTACTACAGAGACTAGAAAGCTTAAAACCACATTTTTCGAGTTCTGTGCAGCTAGGGTTCTGAGTATGATTTAGATTTCATCAATCAGATGTATTTGTACAAGATATGAATTCAGAACAGAGCTAGGTGGGAAGAAAGAGTAATAGGTAATGATTTTGCTGACACGGATCATGGTAGAGGAGGTGTGATATGTGGGGCTGGGAACTGTCCTGGAAGCTGCACATAGTACCTGCTTCTCTAACCCTCCAGATGAATTTTTCAGGCACTTAATATATCTGATAAAAAATCCTTTTTTGTTTAAAATAGCTAAAGTAGTTTTATTGTCTGCAACTGAAGTCTAGCCAATACATCTTATATATCAGAAGCAGTACCTGGTTGGAAGGTGATGGTAAGAAATTAAAAGATATGGGTAACAGTGATTTTGAAAGAATGATAGTTTCTGTATGAAAAGAAGTAAAAAAAGAATAAAGGCACAAAGATCTGGAAATAAGAGTAATTACAAGGGCCCAGGGTTATTAGGCCTGTGTAGGGGAAGATCAGAAATGGTGAGATTACCAAAGAAAATTTTATTGAAAAATATATCAACTCTGTCAAGCTAAGAAGGGGAAGATATGAAAAGAATTATATGATTTTATCTCTAAGAAAAAAGAACTTTTTGAAGATATACCTGAACAAAAACCCAATGCAAAGGCATAGCAGGAAGATTATGGTTAGGGTGGGAATAAGATAGAATAGAATGAGATTAGAATAGGATAAAATGAGGGTGTTCTAAACACATATAAGAAAAGGGGGGAAGATGGGTGCTGGAAGCACTGTATCAGAATATTCCAAAAAAAGAGAAGCAGTGGGCTGAAAGCTAAAACAAACCACATATTATTAGGCGCACTGAGTAAGTAGGGTCTCTTTTCTGAGTCCATCTGCATGTATATTTGCTTATCTGTCTGTCTTCCCATGCTTCCACCCATCTCCCTCTCTTTCTCTCTTGTAGAAGTCTCAATTAGAATTTGCTTTTGACACTAAAAATAAATCCTTGGTCTCAAGTCCCAGAAAAACCCTATGAAGTCAATCCCAACGCATAGTGACTCTATAGGACAGAGTTCTCCCAGAGCAGTGATGAGTTCCAACCACTGATCGACCTTTCAGTTCATAGCCAAGTGCTTAACCACTGCACAACCAGGACTCCTTTGGTCTCAAGTAAACCCTTTTTAATAACTCATTGAAAACAATGTAAAACTAGTCCAGCTTTACACATGAGCAATGGTTTGGGATTTACATTCACTCTAGATTTTGAAGAAAATGGTAGCAGTTTTCTATAAGCCACAAAATCTTCCCCAACTCCTAATCCTTTTCCAAGTGTTGGCATTCAGTTAAGAGTAGTATATTTTTGCAGTCATTTGAACAGAACAAGGGGATACTATGTGGTTCAAAATCAGGAAAACTGTGCATCGGAGTCATATCCTTTCACCATACCTATTCAATCTGTATGCTAGGCGAATAATCCAAGAAGCAGGACTACATGAAGAAGAACGTGGCATCTGGATTAGAGGATGACTCATCACAACCCTGCTTGCTGAAAGTGAAGAGAACTTGAAGCACTTACTGATGAAGATCAAAGACTACATCCTTCAGTATGGATTACACCTCAACATAAAGAAACAAAAATTCTCATAGCTGGACCAATAAGCAACACCATGATAAACGGAGAAAATATTGAAGTTATAAAGGATTTTATTTTACTTGGATGCACAATCAACACCCATGGAAGCAGCAGTCCAGAAATCAAATGACCATACTGCATTGGGCAAATCTGCTTCAAAAGACCTCTTCGAAGTGTTGAAAAGCAAAGATGTCACTTTGAGGATTAAGGTTTGCCTGACCCATGCCATATTTTCAATCACCTCATATGCATGTGAAACTTGGATTATGAATAAGGAAGACCAAAGAAGAATTGATGCATTTGAATTATGGTGTTGGTGAAGAATACTGAATACACCATGGACTGCCAGAAGAACAAACAAGTCTGTCTTGGAAGAAGTAAAGCCAGAGTGCTCCTTAGAAGCTAGGATGGTGAGACTTCATCTCATGTACTTTGGACATGTTATTAGGAGGGACCAGTCCCTGAAGAAGGACATTATGCTTGGTGACTTAGTCATCTAGTACTGCTATAACAGAAATGCCACAAGTGGATGGCTTTAACAAAGGGAAGTTTATTTCCTCACAGTAAAGTAGGCCAGAAGTCCAAATTCAGGGTGTCAGCTCCAGGGGACGGCTTTTTCACTCTGTCGGCCTTCTCATCAGTGTTCCCATGGATTGGGAGTTTCTCTGTGCAAGGACCCCAGGTCCAAAGGACACACTCTGCTCACAGCACTGCTTTCTTAGTGGTACAAGGTCCCCCTGTCTCTCTGCTAGTTTCTCTCTTTTATATCTCAAAAGAGATTGCCTCAAAACACAATCCAATCTTGTAGATTGAGTCCTGCCTCACTGACACAACTGCCACCCATTCTCCCTCATTAACATCATAGAAGCAGGACTTACAACGTATAGGAAAATCACAAAATGCCAGGAATCATGGCCCAGCCCAACTGATACACACATTTTTGGGGTGACAAAATTCAATTTATGACATTCCACGCTTTAGCCCCCAAAAGATCACATCCTTGCAACATGTAAAACATATTCACCCCATCATATCATAGCAAAAGTCTTCACTCCAAGTCCAAAATCCAAAAATTCTTCTTCTACAAAAAATAAATAAATAAATAAATTATTTTTTTTCCACTTCCAAAGGTACAACGGCAGGACAAGCACAAGCTAGACATTTCCAATGCAAATGGGAGGAAAAGAAGGGATCATAGGCACCAAGCAAATCAGCAGAACACATTACATTAGCCTTCAAGGCCTTGAAAATAATCCTCTGTTCTATTAGACAATTTACACAATGGCTCTGCCCTCCAGATGCTAGGTATTAGCCACACTCTCTGGACTCTGAGTGGAGGCTTCTAGGTCCTGGGCTTCAGCTCCACCTTCCTGGCCCCCTGGGACAGCAATTCTCTCCCTCGGTTTTAGGTGCACCATTCTCCTAATCCATCTGAGTGGCAACTCCATCCTTAGAAACACCAGAGGCCATGGCTCCACTCTCTGAAACCCCAGAGGTCCTTGCCATACCTTTTAAGACTGAGGCAGCTCAGCTTCTTGTGTTCCTTGTCTCTTCAGCTTCTGCTTCCTGTGGCATCTCAGCCCTCGGGCCTCATGCCCCCATCTACCCTGCTAGGCCAGGTGTTCCAAAGCTCTGTAGCTCCACCAGTAAGTGCCTGCTGGTACCCCACTCTGCCAGAAAGCCTCCTGCATACAGGCACTCAGTAATCTCACTTCGTGGGTCATATCCAGCATCATCTCACGCTGGTCTCCTGGTTCTGTCACTGCCGCTTCTCTGCCACTGCAGGTTCTCTGCTGCTGCCAGTTCTCTGCTGCTACTGGTCCTATGCTGCTGTCGCTCCTCTACCCATTCACAGCTTCAAAACCACTTCCACGTTTTAGGTATCTGTTAGAGCAGCACCCTACTCCCGGTACCAAATTCTGTCTTAGTCATCTAGTGGTGCTGAAACAGAAATACCACAAGTGGATGGCTTTAACAAAGAGTTTATTTCCTCACAGTAAAGTAGGCTAAAAGTCTAAATTCAGGGTGTCAGCTCCAGGAGAAGGTTTTCTCTCTTTGCCAGCCTTCTCATCAATCTTCCCTCAGACTAGGAGCTTCTCCACACAGAGACCCTGGGTCCAAAGCATGTGCTCTGCTCCCAGCACTGCTTTCTTGGTGGTATGAAGTCCCCTTGTCTCTCTGCTAGTTTCTCTCTCTTATATCTCAAAAGAGATTACCTTAAGACACGATCCAATCTTGTAGATTGAGTCCCCACCTCACTAACACAACTGCTGCCCATCCTCCCTTATTAACATCATAGATGCAGGATTTATAACATATAGGGAAATCACACAATACAAGAAATCATAGCCTAGCCAAATTGATACTCACATTTTTGGGGGGACAAAATTCAATCCATGACACTTGGTAAGGTAGAGAGAGGGTCAGCGAAAAACAGGAAGACCCTCAAGAAGATGTATTGACATAGTGGCTGCAACAATGAGCTCAAACATAGCAATGATTGTGAGGATGGCTCAGGACCAGGCACTGTTTTGTTCTGTTGTACGTAGGGTCATTGAGTGCTGGAGCTGATTCATCAGCACCTAACAACGACATAATGTTGTATAAAGCTGGTTTTTCTAAATAAACACCAAAAAACCAAACCCACTGCCATCAAGTCTATTCCGACTCATAGCGACCCTATAGCCACCCTATAGGACAGCGTAGAACTGCCCCATAGAATTTCCAAGGAATGCCTGGTGGATTTGAACTGTTGACCTTTTGGTTAGCAGCCGTAGCACTTAACCACTACACCACCAGGGTTTCCTTTTCTAAATAGTTGCAGTAAATTTTCTCAAAAAAAAAAAAAGTTTTAAAAAGATTTCTTTCACTTACCTCATACCTCCAAGTTCCTCAAGTGCTAAGGAAATGCACAAGACATTTTCAAAACTCTGTGAGAATCTCTTCATTCAACCTAATGTCTAAACCTATTCCAGATTTAATCAGTTGTGAATTTTTACGTAAATGAGTTTAGAAATCATCTTATAGACCTCTAAACAAGTATTTCCTTTTCCATCTGTGATCTGTCTATAATATCATGTTAACTTCATACATCACATAACAATCAACCTTAAAATTTGTCTAGGAATCCCCATGTCTTAAGACAAAAAAATTAAATTGGCATATCTTTAAAATAATTTACCTAAATAAATTACTATTAATTCTCTCTATCAAAGTAATTAGTAAAAATAACTGTGATTATTAACATAACAAATAACATTTATACTTTCAATGCTTTCTTCTAGATATCATATGAAGTATTTATAAAATATGATCACTGCTCCATGCTCAGAAGCTTATATTCTAAAACAGCCACTATCAAATTACTGTACATGGATTTACTTGCCAGTGTATTTACACATGGAAAATTCAGAACCACGGCAAGGGTGCAGCAAAAAATAACAAACTGACACTTATAATAGAGAATTTTTTCTTCGGGTATTTTATGCTATGTTATTTTTTTTTTTAGTATATACCTAGATTTCTTGAATCTTCCTATTTCTTTGATATGCAATATTGGAGCATGTGGATTCACTCAAAGTCAAGTAGTTAAGAATTGTTTTGTGATGTGGTGGCCAGTAAAGAGAGGTTTTGTAGATTCAGGTTCTCGCTAATAAAATCTATGAGGAGATAAATGTTCCCAAAGAACTTTGAAGAACTTCTTAAACTATTGTTTAAACAGATTGTTAAATTAACCATTCTCCCCCAGATATATAGATATGCTACCCAAGAGAGAGAAGAACACAAAATAGTTTTTAAAGCCATGGACACCAAGTGTCATAGTCTTATGAGACATTTTTATAGGAAATTTACTATTTTAAAGTGACTATTAACTTTGTTTTATATTATATATTTGAAAGAAAAAAACTTTTTCTTCTTCACTTGAACTTATGCTTTCTATAGGTGTCAAATTAAAGTATAAAAAGAAAGTCATTTAATACATTAATATAATTCCTACTTTAAAAACGACGTTCTTATTTTCATAGGTAGAGACTAAGAAACAAGAATTAATACTTATTAAAATGTTTAACATTTTATGAATCAGATATGATGTAAATTATGTCATGCAATTAACTGTGACCAGCTGCCAACTTTAAATTGATTACTCAATCTCATTTTGTACTCATAACAAGCTTATCTGTTTAAGAACATAAATTCTGCAAAAATGAATAAATAAAATGATTTTGTAAAAGAAAAATGTAAGAAACTCAAGCAGTTGGAAACTAGAAAACCATGCCAAATTCTCTATCATATCTGTTTTTTCACTACTGATCAAACCTACAAAAATACGTAGCATTCTTCCCCACTACCCACTTCAATTCTCAACACCTGGTATGCAATTTGGAAATGCTGGTGGCGTAGTGGTTAAGTGGTATGGCTGCTAACCAAAAGGTCAGTAGTTGGAATCCACCAGGCACTCCTTGGAAACTCTACGGGGGTAGTTCTACTCTGTTCTACAGGGTAGCTGTGAGTTGGAATTGACTCGACGGCGACGGGTTTGGTTTTTTGAATTTTTTTTTTTTTTTATATGTAATTTCCTGTACCCAAACTATCCTCCTATTCCAATGCTCCACACTGCAGGAAGTCATCTAGATAATTCTCACTAAGGTGTCAACTTTTCTCAAAAATTTTTTCAGCACACTTATCACACTCTATCATAATCTTTGGAGACCCCAGTGGCGTAGTGGTTAAGTGCTACGGCTGCTAACCAAAAGGTCAGCAGTTCAAATCCACCAGGCACTCCTTGGAAACTCTACGAGGCAGTTCTACTCTGTCCTATAGGGTCGCTATGAGTCGGAATTGACTTGATGGCAATGGGTACAGGTATCATAATCTTTGTGTAATAAAATGGATAAGTATAATCGTGAAATCATGAGTTTGAGAATGAGATATGACTTCAAGTTTCAGCTCGGTCATTTACTAGTTGTAAAAATGTGGGCAAGTTACTTAAGAACACTAAGGCTAATTTTCATCCTTTTAAAAATATATATATAGAACTTCCAACACAGTGGATTAAAAGAAAATTTAAATGGTGGCAAGATAAAATTATTCATGTTTGGAGGTTCATGGCCTTCCCCTCTTCCCTGGCTATAACATTCAGATACTGCCTACTTAGATTCTCCAAATCTGAAAAGGAAACCAACTACAGTCCCCAGAAGACTGAATGTGGCAGGAGTATCATACTGTCATGAGTATGACCTATAAAGGTCCTTAGGTGACACACAAATAGTTTGCATTTAACTGTTAACATAAAGGTTGGTGGTTAAAACCTACCCAGTAGTTCTATGGAAGAAAAGCCCTAGTGATCTGCTTCCAGTAAGATGACAGCCTACCACCGTAGTCAAAACTACCTGGTACTGGTACAATGATAGAGACATAGACCAATGGAACAGAATTGAAACATTTCACAACATGGATGAATCTGGAGGGCATGATGCTGAGTGAAATAAGTCAATCACAAAAGGGCAAATATTATATAAGACCACTATTATAAAAACTCAAGAAAAGGTTTACACACAGAAAAAAACAACCTTTGATTGTTACGAGGGAATGGAGGGGTGGTGAGTAGAAATCACTAATTAGATAGTAGCCAAGTGGTAACTTTGGTGAAGGGAAAGACAACACACAATATAGGGAAAGTCACCACAACTTGATCGAGGCAAAGTCACAGAAGCTTCCTAGACATCCAAACACCTTAAGTGACTGAGTTACTGGGGCTAAGGGTTTGGGACCACAGTCTTGGGGGACATCTAGGTCAACTGGCATAACATAGTTCATAAAGAAAATGTTCTACTTTGGTGAGTAGCATCTGGGGTCTTAAAAGCTTGCAAGCAACCATTTAAGATACATATTGGTCCCATCCTGTCTGGACCAAAGGAGAATGTAAAAACCACCAGCCACTCCTTGGAAACCACATACTGCAGTTCTACTCTGCCCTGTAGAGTTGCTATGTGTTGGAACTGACTCAACGGCAATGGTTTTTGTTTTGTTTCAGTTTGGTTTTTAACCTGTGGTTATAATCCCATTTGGGAATGGGTTTTCTTTATGTTAGTACTTTTTGTCCAAAAATGGAAAAGAAAAGGTCATCTCCCCTTCCTTTTAAAGAAATTTCTCAGAGTGTAGAAACTCAATGATAGTCTGTCAGCAAAATATAAAAGAGGCTATTTTACACAGGAGAAAACTAGTCTCAGAGCTCCTAAGTAAATTAAACTTAACTCTCATTGGCCAGAACTTAGTCCTTGACCACATCTACCTACAAACGATGCATTATGCTTCAAAATATTCAAGGTTCTGTTAATAAGAAAAAAGGAGAATGAATGCTGAAGAAGGCAGATGGTGGGCTCTGCCACATGTGTGTTACATTTTTCTGAGCCTCCTAAAACACATCATGTATAAATATGGAAACCCAAACTGATAAGTCCTGGTATCAATAACAGAAAGAGTAAAAGGCAATGAAATACAAAACAGAGAATGCAAGATAGGAAAACAAAATATGACAAGTAGCTATTCAATTATACAGAGTATAAAGGTCTATCTGTTTAGAAGTAAAAGTATGGTACTTTCATTTTAAATGAAAAAGAAATAAACTTCTAACTTACTTAAGCCAAAGGAGCCCTGGTGGTACAAATGGTTAAGCGTTCAGGCTGCTAACCCAAAGGTTGGTGGTTCAAACCCATCCAGTGGTACCATAGAAGAAAACACCTGGCGATCTGCTTCTATAAAGTCAAGAAAAGCCTAGAGGGCAGTTCTCCTTTGTCTGCCTTGATGAAATCTAAGTTCCTAGAAGTTCTGCCCACATAACTGTGAAAGGTGAACCATATTGTAGAAGGACATTTGGTTCATGGATGAATTTAATTCTATTGATTTTTAAATATTACTTGATTTTTAAATTCACTTTCCACATACTTTTTCTGTAATATATGTTTTTGCTGTCATCCAGTCAGTTCCAACTCACAGCGACCCTACGTACAAAAGAACAAAATGCTGCCTGGTCCTGCACCATCCTCACAATTGTTGGTATGTTTAAGCCCATTGTTGCAGCCACTGTGTCAGTTCATCTCATTGAAGGTCTTCTTCTTTTCACTGACCCTCTACATTACCAAACATGACGTCTCTCCAAGGACTGGTCCTACCTGAAAAAATGTCCAAAATATGTGAGATGAAGTCTCGTCAACATTCCTTCTCAAGGAGCATTCTGGCTGTATTTCTTCCAAGAGAGATTTCTTCATTCTTTCTGGCAGTCCACAGTCTAGTCAATATTCTTCACCAACACTATAATGCAAATGCACCAATTCTTCTTCAGTCTTCCTTATTCATTGTCCAGCTTTCGCATGCATATGAGGTAATTGAAAACACCATGGCTTAGGTCAGGCGCACCTTAGTCCTCAAGGTGACATCTTTGCTTTTTAACACTTTAAAGAGGTCTTTTGCAGTGGATTTGCCCAATGCAATACATCATTTGATTTCTTGACTGCTGCTTCCATGGGCTTTGATTGTGGATCCAAGTAAAATGAAATTCTTGACAATTTCAATCTTCTCTCCATATCGCAGGTTGTTAATGAGTCTTCCTCCAATCCTGATGCTGTTCTTCTTCATATAGTGCAGCTTCTTAGATTATTTGCTCAGCATACAGAAACAATAAATACAGTAAAAGGATACAACTCTGACACACACCCTAATATATGATTCACAAATTAATCATTGTAATATTTACACTTAACTTTGTTTTAAAAGGCATTTAAGGTAGCAAATTCTTTCATAAAAATTATCATTTTCTCTCAGATATTCATCTATGAAAAAATGCAGTATTGCTGTACAGTTTACCCACATACTACTCAGAAAACAAGCTATTTAAACCCAGGCAACTACTTCTAGCTCCTACTTAGAAAAAAAATCACTTTCTAAGATAAGAAGTTCCTTCTTTCTACTTTGGCTGTAATTTTGCCTTCTAGCATCTCTTTTTTCTTACGAGCATCTCTTTTTTCTTACGAGCATCTCCAAGGGTTCAACTTCTCCATGTTCAGTTTATTTATCTCTGAATTCCCTGCAAAACTCAATGTCTTAATCGTATACTTTATCTGCCAACTTACACTAACTGCCACTGAATGTGATCCTCATTCACCCCTATGCCTACTAAACTACATGTCTGAATTGAAGTATTCCTGATTTGAACTTGTTTCAGTTAAAGAAACTTGTACGGATTTTCAATAACCATACAATATCCCTGTTAAGAGACCTGGGTCTCAACAGTCAGCTTGAGGCTAGTGAACAAAAGGAGCTCCAAGAAAGACTAAGAATTGGATATCTACCTTGGGAAAGGAAATAACTGATGTGACAGTGGCCAAGAGAAAAATTCAAAGAAATAGGAAGGTTATTTTATGTCATTTGCACTCTCAGTTTTATGTTTTTCAGCCACCCTATGAATTTTTTAAAATAAATGTGACCAAATGTAAATAAGGAAGTCAAACTACTCTAACAGAAAATGAAAATATATAGTGTTTATATCAGGAAACATAACAATATTGGGCTCAAGGCACAACCAAAAGAAAATATAGTTCTAATACAGTCAACCCAACCCAAACCAAACCCGCTGCCATTGAGTCGATTTCAACTCATACCGACCCTATTGGACAGAGTAGAACTGTCCCGTGAGGTTCTGAAGGCTGTAAATCTTTATGGAAACAGACTGCCATACATTTCTCCCACTGAGCACCTGATGGGTTCGAACCACTGACCTTTCGGTTAGCAGCCGAGAACTTTAACCACTACACAAGTAGGGCTCCTTGATAAAGCAACTAAAATAAAATCTGCTGATGATGACTCAGTAGCAAAGAAAAATGTACCATTCTGCCAGTGAAACGTAAAAGAAGAGTTTGTTGCTAAAACTGTCTCATCTGCACTTAGAACATTCCAAGGAAAATAAGTCAATTTCTATCTGTAATGTAAAATGAAAAAATATTATAAATTAAGCCTAAGATTACATAATGTTTCAAGAGATTTAATCAACTTTATGACAAAGTATCTCTTTCCCATTAAAGCAAAAAGGTCTTGGTGCATGTATGCCTGGTTCTATGTACACTCCTTGTTAGCCAATGTGAAATAAGATTACTTTTAAAAAGCCATAATTATATCTTCTTCAATGTGGCTTACATGTTCTTATCTTATCCCAGTGGTTTGCACCATTCCCTTTTGTTATGGACTGAATTGAGTTCCCCAAAAATATGTGCTATAAATCCTAACCCTCTGGTGGTACAGTAGTTAAGAGCTACAGCTACAAACCAAAAAGGTCGGCAGTTCAAATCTACCAGCTGCTCGTTAGAAACTCTATGGGTCAGTTCTACTCTGTCCTACAGGCTCACTATGAGTCGCAATCAACTCAATGGCAATGGGTAGTAATATTATGCCTGGGGTTGGAGCCCTCATGGCACAATGGTTAAGAACTTGGCTGTTAACCAAAAGGTCAGCAGTTCAAATACTCCAGTCATTCCTATAGGGCAGTTCTACTCTGTCTGGTACGGTAGCTATATGTTGGAATCGACTTGAAGGCAACATGTTTTGTTTTATTTTTTTAACCTGTGGTCATAATTCCATTTGGGAATGAGTTTTCTTTATGTTAGTGGGGCAGTTAGCATAGGGTATGTCTGGAGTCAATACACTTTGAGATATAAAAGGAGTGGATTAAGAAAACAGAGATGGATGAAGATAGATTGACACCACATGAAGATCATCAAGGAGACAAGAAACAAGGACCTTCCCCTAGAGCCAACAAAGAAAGGAAGTCTTCACCTAGAGCAGGCACCCTGAATTCGGACTTGTAGCCTCCTAAACTGTGAGAAAATAAATTTCTATTTGTTAAAGCAACCCACTTGTGGTATTTCTGTTATAGCAGCACTGGATAACCAAGACACTTTTTTGTCAATTTCCCAAACAAATTAAGCTTAATAGTTGTTAGACTGAGGGGCCCTAGTGGCACAGTGGTTAAGGACTCAGCTGCTAACTGAAAGGTCATTGGTTCAAACCCACCAGATACTCTGAGGGAGAAAAATGTAGCAGTCTGCTCCCATACAGGCTTACAGCATTGGAAACCCTATTGGGCGGTTCTGCTCTTTCCTACAGGGTCACTATGAGTCAGAATCTACCCGATAGCAATGGGTTTTGGTTTAGTTGGTGAATTTTTTAAAAATTCCTAGACCTAGGTCCTAGGGTGCTGGTATAGAAGTTCTGTACTAATGTCTGTCATGTTAATTTTCCTACCTACATTTTCTAATGAAATCTTCCTGGCTTGTGTATATGTGCGAATGATTTAGATTGCAGGCATCAGAAAAACAAACACAAATAGGCTTAAATAATAAAGTAAATTATTGACTCATATTACTGAAAGACGTAGAACAATGTTTCTAAACCCTGTCCGCCAGTCAGAATCATCTGTGGAGATTTTTTTTTAATGCTGGAGTCCAGATGCCAGCGCCCACCTCCCCACACACACACAAAAAAACTCTTTGCCATCTAGTCGATTCTGACTCATAGTGACCCTATAAGAAACAGTAGAACTGCCCCATACGGTCTCCAAGGCTATAAATCTTTACAGAAGCAGACTGCCACATCTTTCTCCTGCAGAGGGGCTGGTGAGTTCAAACCACTGACTTTTCAGTTAGCAGCTGGGTACCTAACCACTATACCTCTACGGCTCCTTGCCCCCTCCCCAGTGATGATGATCTAAGTGTCCTTGGGTACTCCAGACATTTACTTTTTACAGGTTCCCAGATGACCTCTAGTGTGCACATAGATTTATTATCACTGCTTTAGAAGGAGGCTGGGCTTCAGGTATGACTTAAGCAGGATTTCTATCCCATTTCTCTTTGAGTCTCTAGGCTCTATCCCCTTCCAAGTGTCAATTCCATCTGCAGGCAGGTTTTCTTCATGGTAGTATAATGGCAGTAACCTTATATCCACATGTTATACCATCCAAATAAGAGAAAGCTGCAATTTCTCCTACCACAGAATACAATCCTAGGCTATTTTCTGGGCCAACTTGGTTGCTAGTTTCCCCTGAACCAATGTGGCAAGAGAGATAGAATGATGTCGACTATCATATTTAACTTATATCAAGAAACAAAATTAATATAAAACTTTATGTCTTGAACTAATGAAACCTATAACATTCCAACTGAAGGAAAAGTGTCAACCACCCCCTAAAGATGCCTATACAAATCAGGACACACACAAAAAATAAGAGAAAAATAACAAGTAAACAGTATCAAAAATAAACAAAGACAGATGTCAAAGATGTTTGATTTGAAAAATGGCTACATAACTGGGTAGAGATGACGGAAAAAATTTTTTTTTATTAAAATTGGCCAATATGGTTATAAAAAAAAATCACTGATGTGTTCTTAAATTACAATGGATGTTCTTAAATTACACTTTATATTTATTCCTATGTGAAAATTAATATTAAATTAATTGAGAGTTCAATTATAGGACATCTGAATAATGCATCTCTCACATCAAATCAAAGACTCCTATATTTCATAGTCATTAAATGACAAAGTTCTTTCTAATATAAAACGTTAATGACCTAGTCTTGTTGAAGAAATTTTTTTAAAAGAAATTATTTTATTATTACAATCATTACAATGAAATAAAAATGAATATGAAAGATCTTTTCATAACTAATGTTACAAGAAAATTCATAACACATTAACAGTTACTATTGTTATGGTTTACAGTATAAAGTTTTTTGTTCTCCTTTTCTGTCTACAAAAATTTCTTTAACGATCATGTATTACTCTTATGAATAAAAAAAATTAATAGATCAAGTAAGTTTTCCCCATTAGAAACAGTAAAAAATATTAAGAGAAATAAAAACTCCTAAAACTTTTTTTCACTTCTTCCTAAAACTTGAATTTCTGGACTTTCCTTGCTGAATTAACATTCAGATTTCAAAAATCAAATGTTTAATCGTAAAACCAGTGTAAAGGTTCATTGCATAAATGTCAAAAGCTTGGTAAAATTCCAGTAATTAAATTGTTTCTTTAATAAAGTATCACTTCTACAGCACCATAAGCAACCATCACTTAGCCCTTGCTTAAAATAATCTCCATAACAAAACATTTAGTTTTTTGTGAGACTGCCTACTCTGTAATTAAAAATGTTTAATTATTAGGTTGCAAACTACTTGAGTGCAATGATGGCACTCAAGATGATCATATACTTGAAATCAAAACACAGACAAAGTTCTGGAAAGATGTGAGGCAAGAGAGAAACAGTGAGCAAAAGTTATGTTTTATGATTCAATTATATTTTTAACTCATAAAAATTCTATTATTATTTGTATATTTTTAAAATGGGAGAAAACGGGAGAAGTATGGAGAAAGGATGGATTCAAGAGTTGAAATTAACCACGAAACTTTTTCATTTTGTTTTAATTTTGAAAAAACACAAAAGGAAATTTAAATAAATGCACACTGCAAGTTTGAAGTTTTAGCATAATTGTCTAGGTAACATATAAAAGTAGCAGACATAAATTAAAAATATGGAAGATTTGGACAGCACAATTAACAAATTTGAAATGATTGACATATTTAGGGCACTGCACCCAGTAACTGCACAATACATATTCTTTTCAGCTATTCATGAAGCACCAAAACAGACCACGTTACAGTCTACAAAATAAGTCTCAACAACTTTTGAAAGATTTAAATTATATATATTATATTTTTGACAACAGTGAAATTAAGCTGGGAATCCAGAAAAAGACAATAAATAGAAAAGCTGTAAATGTTTGGAAATAAGTAGTATAATTCTAAAAACCTATTGAGTCAAACAACAAATTATAATAGAAACTATAAAATATTTTAAGGTAAATGATAATGAAAATATGACATGACAAAATGTGTGTAGTACAGATAAAGTGAGATTTAAACAGAAAGTATGGAGAATGGCTGGAAATCAAATATCTAAGCAGCAAATTAAGAATATAGAAAAAGAGCAGCAAATTAAACCTAAATAAAATGGGAAAAGTAGAATAACAAAGACAGCAAGAACGATGAAACAGAAAATCACCAAAGCCATAAGGTAAGTATTTGAAAAAGATCAATAAAATTGATAAAATATCTAGCAAGACTGATCAACCAAGACAGAGAGAAAAAGTATAAATTACCATTACTAGAAATTAAAAGGTAGGCATCATTAGACATCCTAGATACATTTTAAAATAAGAGGATGTTATGAACAACTTCATGTAAATATATTTGGAAATGTAAATACAATGGATAAAAGATGATGCAAGAAGAAAAAATAGAAAACTCAGAATAGTACTTAGATCTATTAAGGAATAATCTATTATCTAAAATGATCTCATATAAAAAAAATGATGAAGATGGCGGACTAGGTAGACGCTACCTTGGATCCCTCTTGCAACAAAGACTCAGAAAAACGAGTGAATCAATCACATACATAACAATCTACGAACCCTGAACAACAAACACAGATTTAGAGACGGAGAACGAACAAATACGGGGAAGCAGCGACTGTTTTCGGAGCCTGGAGCCAGCGTCCCAGTCAGGAAACCTTGGCGCCGGGCTTAGGTCTGGGCCCAGGGGAGCTGAACGCAAATTCTTGTGACGGGGCAAACAAGGGGCACAGCCCTACCCCCCTAAACTAACCCCGGGAGGGGACCCAGCCAGTCTGCGGGAGCGGCACGGCGACGAGGCTGGCGGGACGAGAAGTCCCCGGGAGGCAGCGACTGATTTTGGAGCCGGGAGTGCAGCGTCCCAGCAGGGGAACCTTGACGCTGGGCTTTGGACGGGGCAGACCCTCGGGGGCAATCTCCACACAGCCAGCACACATAGGCGACACGCCCCTCAGGAATCTCGGATAAAACAATCATTCCAAGCAAGATAAGCAACTTTGGCTATATTCCCAGGTGCTACTCTCCTATTTCTCTGAACCCTCCCCCACCCTTCCCAGGCGGCTTCATTAACATTGGAATTTCCTGAGCCAGAGGGAGAACGGCTCCAGCTCTGTGGCGGCTTTCCTTTTCCCCCTTTTTTTTCTTTTTTTTCAGTCTTTTCCTAACCCATTGTTCCGGCCTGAGAGAAGAAACCACAAAAAACCCAGGGACCAAAAATCCATCCCTAATTGGACTCAAAAACACAGAACCAGCTACAGCCAAGCATATATGATCCAAATCTCACACTTTCATCCTCACAGGGAACAAGGTGGCAGTTATAATCCAAAGGCAGTTCTGATAGGGATCTGACTGCATTTTTTTTTTTAGCGGATTTTCTGGAAAAACAAGTTTCCCAGGTCTGATATCTTTGCTTATTCAACAGAGCCCTAACTGACCCACAACAGGGAACTGAGGGCTGAAGGTCCCCCCAGACAACCTAGCCTCTTGCCTTAGGGGTCTAAGGAGGGTGACATCTACCAATCAGTAGAATTAAAAAAAATGAAGAAACCCTAAGAATCATGTGGGACTCTATCAAGAAGGATAACTTGCGGGTGATTGGAGTCCAAGAACAGGGAGGGAGGACAGAAAACACAGAGAAAATAGTTGCAGATCTACTGACAGAAAACTTCCCTGACATCATGAAAGATGAAGGGATATCTATCCAAGATGCTCATCGAACCCCATTTAAGACTGATCCAAAAAGAAAAACACCAAGACATATTATCATCAAACTTGCCAAAATCAAAAATGAAGAGAAAATTTTAAAAGCAGCCAGGGAGAAAAGAAAGGTCACCTTCAAGGGAGAATCAATAAGAATCAGTTCAGACTACTCAGCAGAAACCATGCAGGCAAGAAGAGAATGGGATGACATACACAGAACACGGAAGGAGAAAAACTGCCAGCCAAGGATCATATATCCAGCAAAACTCTCTCTCAAATATGAAGGTGAAATTAAGATATTTACAAATAAACACAAGCTTAGAGAATTTGCAAAAACCAAACCAACGCTACAAGAAATACTAAAGGATTTTGTTTGGTCAGAAAACCAGTAATATCAGATACCAGCACAAGGTCACAAAACAGAACATGCATATATCAACACAAATAGGGAAATCACCAAAACAAATTAAGATTAATTAAAAAAAAAATGCTCATAACAGGGAATCATTGAAGTCAATGTGTAAAAGATCACAATAATCAAAAAGAGAGACTAAATACAGGTGGCTTAGAACTGCCCTATGGAGAGTGATACAAGGCGATATAGAACAATACAAGTTAGGTTTCTATTTAGAAAAATAGGGGTAAAAATTGAGGTAACCACAAAGAGCTATAACAACTCCATAACTCAAGATAAAAACCAAGAAAAACGTAACGACTCAACAAACATAAAGTCAAACACTACGAAAATGAGGATCTCACAATCTACTAAGAAGAAAGTCTCAGCATAAAAAAGTAAGTGGAAAAATGAAATTGTCAACAACACACATAAAAAGGCATCAAAATGACAACACTAAACACTTATTTATCTATAATTACGCTCAATGTAAATGGACTAAATGCACCAATAAAGAGACAGAGACTCTCGGACTGGATAAAGAAACACGATCCGTCTATATGCTGCCTACAAGAGACACACCTTAGATTTAGAGACACAAACAAACTAAAACTCAAAGGATGGAAAAAAATATATCAAGCAAACACTAAGCAAAAAAGAAGAGAAGTAGCAATATTAATTTCTGACAAAATAGACTTTAAACTTAAATCCACCACAAAGGATAAAGAAGGACACTACATAATGATAAAAGGGACAATTGATCAGGAAGACATAACCATATTAAATATTTATGCACCCAATGACAGGGCTGCAAGATACACAAAACAAATTTTAACAGAACTGACAAGTGACATAGACACCTCCACAATTATAGTAGGAGACTTCAACACACCACTTTTGGAGAAGGACAGGACATCCAGTAAGAATGTCTCAATAGAGACACGGAAGACCTAAATACAACAACCAACCAACTTGACCTCATTGACTTATACAGAACTCTCCACCCAGCTGCTGCAAAGTATACTTTTTTTTCTAGCACACATGGAACATTCTCTAGAATAGACCACATATTAGGTCATAAAACAAACCTTTGCAGAATCCAAAACACCGAAATATTACAAAGCATCTTCTAAGAACACAAGGCAATAAAAGTAGAAATGAATAACAGAAAAACTAGGGAAAAGAAATCAAATACTTGGAAAATGAACAATACCCTCCTGAAAAAAGACTGGGTTATAGAAGACATCAAGGAGGGAATAAGGAAATTCATAGAAAGCAACGAGAATGAAAATACTTCCTATCGAAACCTCTGGGACACAGCAAAAGCAGTGCTCAGAGGCCAATTTATATCGATAAATGCACACATACAAAAAGAAGAAAGAGCCCAAATCAGAGAACTGTCCCTACAACTTGAACAAATAGAAAGTGAGCAACAAAAGAACCCATCAGGCACCAGAAGAAAACAAATAATAAAAATTAGAGCTGAACTAAATGAATTAGAGAACAGAAAAACAATTGAAAGAATTAACAAAGCCAAAAGCTGGTTCTTTGCAAAAATTAACAAAATCGATAAACCATTGGCTAGACTGACTAAAGAAATACAGGAAAGGAAACAAATAACCCAAATAAGAAACGAGAAGGGCCACATCACAACAGACCCAACTGAAATTAAAAGAATCATATCAGATTATTACGAAAAATTGTACTCTAACAAATTTGAAAACCTAGAAGAAATGGATGAATTCCTGGAAAAACACTACCTACCTAAACTAACACATTCAGAAGTAGAACAACTAAATAGACCCATAACAAAACAAGAGATTGAAACGGTAATCAAAAACCTCCCAACAAAAAAAAGCCCTGGCCCGGACGGTTTCACTGCAGAGTTCTACCAAACTTTCAGAGAAGAGTTAACACCACTACTATTAAAGGTATTTCAAAGCATAGAAAATGACGGAATACTACCCAACTCATTCTATGAAGCCACCATCTCCCTGATACCAAAACCAGGTAAAGACATTACAAAAAAAGAAAATTATAGACCTATATCCCTCATGAACATAGATGCAAAAATCCTCAACAAAATTCTAGCCAACAGAATTCAACAACATATCAAAAAAATAATTCACCACGACCAAGTGGGATTTATACCAGGTATGCAAGGCTGGTTTAATATCAGAAAAACCATTAATGTAATCCACCACATAAATAAAACAAAAGACAAAAACCACATGATCTTATCAATGGATGCAGAAAAGGCATTTGACAGTCCAACACCCATTTATGATAAAAACTCTCACCAAAATAGGAATTGAAGGAAAATTCCTCAACATAATAAAGGGCATCTATGCAAAGCCAACAGCCAACATCACTCTAAATGGAGAGAACCTGAAAGCATTTCCCTTGAGAACGGGAACCAGACAAGGATGCCCTTTATCACCGCTCTCATTCAACATTGTGCTAGAAGTCCTAGCCAGAGCAATTAGGCTAGACAAAGAAATAAAGGGCATCCGGATTGGCAAGGAGGAAGTAAATTATCTCTATTTGCAGATGACATGATCTTATACACAGAAAACCCTAGGGAATCCTCCAGAAAACTACTGAAACTAATAGAAGAGTTTGGCAGAATCTCAGGTTATAAGATAAACATACAAAAATCACTTGGATTCCTCTACATCAACAAAAAGAACATCGAAGAGGAAATAACCAAATCAATACCATCCACAGTAGCCCCCAAGAAGATAAAATACCTAGGAATAAATCTTACCAAGGATGTAAAAGACCTATACAAAGCTCTACTACAAGAAATTAAAAAGGACATACTTAAGTGGAAAAACATACCTTGCTCATGGATAGGAAGACTTAACATAGTAAAAATGCTTATTCTACCAAAAGCCATCTATACATACAATGCACTTCCGATCCAAATTCCAATGACATTTTTTAAGGTGATAGAGAAACAAATCACCAACTTCATATGGAAGGGAAAGAAGCCTCGGATAAGCAAAGCATTACTGAAAAAGAAGAAGAAAGTGGGAGGCCTCACTCTACCTGATTTCTGAACCTATTATACAGCCACAGTAGTCAAAACAGCCCGGTATTGATACAACAACGGGCACATAGACCAATGGAACAGAATTGAGAATCCAGATATAAATCCATCCACATATGAGCAGCTGATATTTAACAAAGGCCCAGTGTCAGTTAATTGGGGAAAGATAGTCTTTTTAACAAATGGTGCTGGCATAACTGGATATCCATTTGCAAATAAATGAAACAGGACCCACACCTCACACCAAGCACAAAAACTAACTCCAAGTGGATCAAAGACCTAAACATAAAGACTAAAACAATAAAGATCATGGAAGAAAAAATAGGGACAACCTTAGGAGCCCTAATACAAGGCATAAACAGAATACAAAACATTACCAAAAATGACGAAGAGAAACCAGATAACTGGGAGCTCCTAAAAATCAAACACCTATGCTCATCTAAAGACTTCACCAAAAGAGTCAAAAGACCACCTACAGACTGGGAAAGAATTTTCAGCTATGACATCTCTGACCAGCGCCTGATCTCTAAAATCTATATGATTCTGTCAAAACTCAACCACAAAAAGACAAACAACCCAATCAAGAAGTGGGCAAAGGATATGAGCACACACTTCACAAAAGAAGATATTCAGGCAGCTAACAGATACATGAGAAAATGCTCTCGATCATTAGCCATTAGACAAATGCAAATTAAAACTACGATGAGATTCCATCTCACTCCAACAAGGATGGCATTAATCCAAAAAACACAAAATAATAAATGTTGGAGAGGCTGTGGAGAGATTGGAACTTTTATACACTGCTGGTGGGAATGTAAAATGGTACAACCACTTTGGAAATCTATCTGGCGTTTTCTTCAAAAGTTAGAAATAGAACTACCATACAACCCAGAAATCCCATTCCTCGGAATATACCCTAGAGATACAAGAGCCTTCACACGAACAGATATATGCACACCCATGTTTATTGCAGCTCTGTTTACAATAGCAAAAAAGCTGGAAACAACCAAGGTGTCCATCAACAGATGAATGGGTAAATAAATTGTGGTATATTCACACAATGGAATACTACGCATCGATAAAGAACAGTGACGAATCTGTGAAACATTTCATAACATGGAGGAACCTGGAAGGCATTATGCTGAGCGAAATGAGTCAGAGGCAAAAGGACAAATATTGTATAAGACCACTATTATAGGATCTTGAGAAATAGTATAAACTGAGAAGAACACATACTTTTGTGGTTACAAGGGGGGGGAGGGAGGGAGGGAGGGAGGGAGAGGGTTTTTTACTGATGAATTAGTAGATAAGAACTGCTTTAGGTGAAGGGAAGGACAACACTCAATACATGGAAGGTCAGCTCAATTGGACTGGACCAAAAGCAAAGAAGTTTCCAGGATAAAACGAATGCTTCAAAGGTCAGCAGAGCAAGGGCGGGGGTTTGGGGACCATGGTTTAAGGGGACTTCTAAGTCAATTGGCAAAATAATTCTATTTTGAAAACATTCTGCATCCCACTTTGAAATGTGACGTCTGGGGTCTTAAATGCTAACAAGCGGCCATCTAAGATGCATCAATTGGTCTCAACTCACCTGGAGCAAAGGAGAATGAAGAACACCAAGGTCACACGACAACTAAGAGCCCAAGAGACAGAAAGGGCCACATGAACCAGAGACCTACATCATCCTGAGACCAGAAGAACTAGTTGGTGCCCGGCCACAATCGATGACTGCCCTGACAGGGAGCACAACAGAGAACCCCTGAGGGAGCAGGAGATCAGTGGGATGCAGACCCCAAATTCGCATAAAAAGACCATACTTAATGGTCTGACTGAGACTAGAGGAATCCCGGCGGTCATGGTCCCCAAACCTTCTGTTGGCACAGGACAGGAACCATCCCCGAAGACAACTCATCAGACATGAAAGGGACTGGACAGTGGGTAGGAGAGAGATGCTGATGAAGAGTGAGCTAATTATATCAGGTGGACACTTGAGACTGTGTTGGCATCTCCTGTCTGGAGTGGGGATGGGAGGATAGAGAGAGTGGGAAGCTGGCAAAATTGTCACGAAAGGAGAGACTGGAAGGGCTGACTCATTAGGGGGAGAGCAAGTGGAAGTACGGAGTAAGATGTATATAAACTTATATGTGACAGTCTGACTTCATTTGTAAACGTTCACTTGAAGCTCAATAAAAATTAATTAAAAAAAAAAATGATAGCCTTACATGGCTTCACTGGTAAATTCAGGAAACATTAAAGAAAAAACACCAATCTTAAGCAAATTGTTCTAAAAAATAGGAAAAGAGGTAACACTTATCAAGTGACTTTATGAGATAACCATAACTATTAATTACTTCAAAGCCTGACAGTGAAACTACTAGAAAGGAAAATTACAGACTAATCTCTCCCATGAACACAGAAGTAAAAATCTTAAATAAAATATTAGCAAATAAAGTTTGTGACATATTGAAGTATAATACATGGTGAACAAAAGGTTTTTATTCCAAATATATAAGAATGATTAATATTCATATATCAATCAGTACAATCTAAGACATGAAGAAAATAAAGAAAAATGATGAGCATCCCAATAGATGTTAAAAAAATACTTAATAATATTTAGTACACATTCCTAATATAAATGCTTAGCAAAATAAGACAACCTATTTAAATGATTAACAATCTTTTTACAAAATTACTAAGTATATTATACAATATAGTGAAATACTGAAACGCTTCCCCTAAATTCAGAAACAAAATAAGAATGTTCATTCTCGCCATTTTCATTCAACATTTGACTGTAGGTCCTAGTCAGTACCAGTACACCAAAAAATAATAATAATAGGCATAGGGATTGCAGAGGGAGAAATAAAACAGTCATTTTCCAAAGATTATATGATTTTATACACAAATAATCTAAAGTAAACTACAAATTAACTATTAGAATTAATAGGTGAATTAGGCAAAATCACTGGATGGAAGGCCAATAAGCAATAATGCATTTCAAAGAACCAGCAACAAACAATGTAAAATAAAATTTAAAAATATATATGTTATACATTAGCATTAAAAAAAAAAAAAAGGAGAGTTTTCATTTTGGTCAAGATAAGTTAAGCACAACCCACCTCTCCCACCTGATGCATCTAAGAACCCTGGACTGACTGCATGGAGCAGCTATCTGAGAACTGTGGAAAGTAAATGGAGAACTTCTAGTTCCACACAAGTTAGAATAAGCACATTCCACCGTAATCCTCCTGCTAATTACAATTAAAACCCCTCAACAAAATACAGCTACCGGAAGACTCCGCAAGATGAAGAAAATCAAGCGGACTGGCTGGGAACCTCAGGACTCAAGGAAGACTTGAAAGTGAGTTCTCTGAGGTTCCTTTCCTCTTAGGTCTCCTAGCCTTGACACTAGAGTAGCTCACAACCTGGACACATCAGGAGATACAGAAAGCGGGAGAAAAGGCCACAGAAAACCTGCTCTGCCTAACCATAGAACCCGAAAGAAGAAAGGCCTGCAAGACATTTGATTATATCTGCTCTCCTCCAGAGAAGCTGCACCCTGCTTCTTCTCCATCAGGTGCTGCAGAGACTGCGGCTGAGCCCTGTTGACCATCCATGCCTATACCAGTAAGACAGCACCACTTCCACTCCCCACTAGGTGGTGCAGAGACTATGGGGCAGGGCCTTGTCAAACAATCTCACCCTGGATTCAGTACTGACACCAAAAAGGCAGGACCTTGCTTCCTCCTAGCTAAAGTGTGTGCGTAAGTGAGAAGAATTGTGGAAAGGAGGAACCGGAAGAAAAAGACTGTTTAAATCAGTGTATGAAGTTCTTGGTATAACCCCAAGCGGCTCGTGGGTGACACCAAGCAAAATCAACAAAGC
Source organism: Loxodonta africana (assembly GCF_030014295.1). NCBI lineage: Eukaryota > Metazoa > Chordata > Mammalia > Proboscidea > Elephantidae > Loxodonta > Loxodonta africana. The sequence continues at coordinate 53,222,854 of NC_087346.1, read as the reverse complement.
AAAAGCATTGAGAATAGAAATATGATGTGAAACAATGTCGAGGTTTCAAATGGACCACTGTGTAGCACCCAAAGAGGAAAGAATAAAATATCACTGAAAAGGCTTTTAAAACTAAATTGACATAGAATCACAACCCACAAGAGTGACCCAAGATGTGTGTTCTAAACCCAAATTAGCTGTCTGCTAAAATAGAAGATTTAAGTAGAAACTAGAATTTCATAACTTAATTCTGAAAACATAAAATGGCTCACCAAGAACAAGGAAAATTTCATATCAAATAAGATAATCAACAAATGATAACATCAAGATGGAACAGATGTTGGAATTATCTCATGATGATGATTTTAAAACAGGTTATCATACAAAAGCTCCAACAAGCAATCGTGACATTCTTTAAACAAATTGAAAACTCTTAGCAAATATCTAGAAGATACATAGAAACATCAAATGAAAATTTTATCATGGAAAAATATAATAACTGAAATAAAAAACACACTTAATGGGCTAAATGGCAGAATGGAGATGACAGAGGAAAAAATCGGTAAATCTGAACATAGGTCAAGAGAAATTATTCAATAAGAACAACAAAAGGAAAAAAATGGATTTTAAAAATTAACAGGGCCAGTATTGTCTCCAGCTCGCTGAGCTCCAGCCAGAGGAGAAGGTGGGTAAGTAAGGTCTCTATACCACAGCTCACACAAAGTGGTCTGCCTGCAAAACCACTGCTGGTAAAGGATCCAGGAAGCCACTGTCTACAAAAACCACTCTCAAGAGTTCATCCTCTATTGGAGGGGTGAAGAGATCTCTTATTAACAGGTCTGGTAGGAGCCCTGGTGGCACAGTGCTTAAAGTGCTCAGCTGCTAACCAAAAGGTTGATTGTTCAAACCCACCAGCCACTCCACAGGACAAAGATGTGCCAGTCTGCTTCTCTAAAAAAGATTTACAGCCTTGGGAACCCTATGGGGTAAGTTCTACTTTATTCTGCAGGGTCTCTATGAGTCGGAATTGACTCGATAGCACTGGGACAGGCCTGGTACTATGGCACTCCATGAAATTAGAGGCTATCAGAAGTCCACTGAACAACTGATTCACAAACTTTCCTTCTGGCATCTGGGGTGAGAAATTGCTCAGGATTTCAAAATAGACCTGCACTTCCAGAATGCAGCTATTCGTACTTTGCAAGAAGCAAGTGACGTCTATCTGGTTGGCATTTTTGAAGACATCAACCTGTGTCCTATCCATCCCAAACATGTAACAGTTGTGCCAAAAGACATCTAGCTAGCATGCCGCATAGGTGGAGAACACACTTAAGAATTTGCTATGCTATGAAATATTTCATTCTCAAAAAAAAAGGAAAAGAAAAATTAACTTCTTCTTGTTACTGGTAGTTCTGAACGTTAGACATTTTTTTCCCATGGAGTCAAAAGGTACCTAAGTATCTGATTACAAATGGAAAAATAGAGGACAGAAACCAGGTATTGGTAGTTTTCTCATTTTCATTTACATGTCAATTTTTAACATAAATGTGAGGACATAAAGCAATGATACAAGTCAAAATGTCTCAGTGAACAAGTTTTAGCAACTTTATAACAATTAATTAATTTGCTAAATTTTTCTGAACAATGTCAGAATTTGGATTTTTAAAAAACAAGTAATTTCCTTATTGATGGCAAAAAAAAAAATCTCAGCGACCTATGGGAACATACCAAAAAGTCTAACATTTGTGTTATCAGGGTCTCAAAAGAAAAGGAGAAAGAGTTCAGGGCTAAAAAAATATTTCACACAATAATGGCTAAAAACTTCCAAAATTTGACAAAAGGTATAAAACTATGGTTTCAAGAACCTCAAACAAGATAAACCAGAGTAAATCAAAACTTTCTAAAAATTAAAGACGGGAAAAAAAAATCTTGTAATCAGCCAGACAGAAATGACACATTACCTTTGGGGGAACATGATTCAAATGAGATCTGATTTTTCTTATCTGAAAGTCACCCATCTGGTTTCCCTTCTGGTCCTCATATGTGCCAAGTCTTTCCTTCCCTCCTTAGAGCTCTCTCTGGTGCTATAGACTTCTGTCTGGATCAGTTTACCTTCGCCTCTTCTCACCACTGGCTTCTTTTCCGTCTTCAGATCTCAACTCAAACATCATTTCCCTATCTAAGGTGTCAATCCACCACATAACTAGGCCATTTCTCTTTTTCACAGCATCCTGTTTATTTTCTTCTTGACTCTTAATGCCAACAAAAATTCACTTATTTAGTTTTTCATTTACTGTCTTTCTCCTCTGCAGTAAAATATTAATTTCATGAGGGCAAATATCATGTATGTTTTGTTCACCTCTGTGTGGAAACCCTGGTGCCATACTGGTTAAGAGCTACAGCTGTTAAACAGAAGGTCAGCAGTTCGAATCCACCAGGCACTCTTTGGAAACTGTATGAGGCAGGTCCATTCTATCCTATAGGGTTGCAATGAGTCGGAATCGTCTCGCGACGGCAATGGGTTTTATATTCCTAGCACCTAGAATTGCTCATAGTAGACTCTCAACAAGTATGTTTTGAATGTTTGAATGAATGAGTGAATGAGCAAACAGAAAAGTTCTTGGCAGTAATTAGAGAGTAAGGGAGGGCTAACATTAATAAAGTTGAGTGTAAATCATAGGATATTTCAAGTCAGTGGTGTTCAACGTGCACCTGTCTTAATATTTTTGGGAACTTGAGCAAATACAAATACTTTAGTTCTACCCCACAACAATAAACTTATAACATCTGAAACAGGACCATGACATTGGTATTTTTTTTTAAGATTTCTAGATGATTCTAAGTAACTTTTTAAGCCAGGCTGAGAAACACTGGCCTAACCAATTGGCATATAATTTTGGATATGCCAGTAAATGGAAAAATCTAGTTGTAATAATGACCCAATAACAAAATGCTAAAGAGGAAAGGAGTACCTTTATGATTAAGTGTGTTTTAGCTTCTAACAAATAGCTGTTTTTCAAAATAAATTCACAATGGTGTGTACCTGCCAAGAATAGTGACAATATAGCAGATATTTTATAATAATATTCAAAATAAGCTTCATCCTGAAGGGAATTTGCAAAATTGAAGCTTCAAGGGAAATCCAGACAGTCATAATAGAAACAGGATAAGGAAATGAAAAATGATAAGTAACTGTCCTGGGAAGTTAACAAATGATTCTTTTTTTGTTCATCTCTCCCAACCCATTAAATTAACTTTAAGAATAATCTCAAAGTTTTCTTCCTTCAAAACTTTCTCTGCATAAGTTCATCAGTGTGTTATGTTTTACAGAATGTATACACATTTGTCCTAAATTAGCATAAATAAACAAGTGAAAGGATTGACTCGTTTGGGGTAAAGTAAAATTAGAAATAATATCTACTAGAAATTCAGGTAGGGATGTCAACTACGAAGTTGGACACGTTAGAGGTCGAGAGAGTGTGGGCCAGTGCCAAAATGACCTACTGTGCCCTTGACCATTGGAAGAGCTCCTACACCTCAGGAGTGCAGTGAGCAGAGAGTAGCCTGAAACTCTCTATTAAGGTTATAATGTATAGTGACAGATAATTTCAAGTTCTGTATCTTCCCAAGGATTATTAATATTGGTTCATTCATCTATATGCTATGGGCTAAATAACAAAAATCTCATTCAATATAGACGCATTCATCATGTTGTTAAATGTAACAAAATAAGACAAAATCAATATGTTACAAATTTTTCAAACTTTCTAGTACACACATAAAACCCAAAATGTTCGATAAAAATCTGATGCTAACTTTGAAATTTAAGTGTGAATATTTCAAATTTAGTAACCAAATTTAAATGAGCAAGTTAAAGAAAAATTGTAATATTTATAAAAATATTACTTTTAGGTTGCTTACTGATTTTGAGTGTTTATTTTAATCAAAAATAACAAAATTGCAAATCATGAGAATATTCAAACTCACCTATACTTTTAGAACATAGTGCTAAAAACAAAATCTTCAAAAGGTACCACAGTTATGAGATTAGACTTATACATGCAAGATTAAATCTTTGAAATGACTTATTTGAACTGGATATACAATACTTGATAAAAACATGCAAGAAAATCTTCCTCTGTATAGGGTATTTAAATAGTAATCCTTTACCTGAGAGCAAATTCTTATCTCAGTTAAGTTAACTTGATGCTTATTATATATTCCTAAAAATAACTTCTAAGGCAAACAAAACTAACCTAAGGATTCTCTGAAGCACAATAAGAAGCACAGGAACAGCGGACTGCCATCACTATACTATACTAACCTACACAAAGCACAGGCGAGATGATCCCGAGGAAAGTAAAGTGCTAGGTCAGAAAGAGTTTTAGAAACAGTAGAACAAATTTAAAAAATCACAATGCAAATTCAACACTAGATAATAATTAAGACTTTCTTTTTTTCCATTTTCTTTATGTAAGAGCATGATCTATCTCACTTGGCTAAGAAAAATTTAAAATATGATGGAAAATTTAAATAACACGCAAAGTAGCATTTTCAAATAAATACAATGAATTTAAGATTAAAAGTTGTCTTAGTTTGCTATGAGTTGGAGTCGACTCGACGGCACTGGGTTTGGTTTTTTTTTTAGTTATCTAGTGTTGCTATAACAGAAATATCACAAGTGGGTGGCTTTAACAAACAAAAATTTAGTTTCTCACAGGTTAGGAGGCTAAAAGTCCAAATTCAGGGTGCCAGCTCCAAGGAAGTCTTTCTCTCTCTCTGTCTCTGTCTCTCTCTGTCTCTGTCTCTGTCTCCCTCTCTGTCTCTCTGTTCTGGGGGAGGTCCTTGTTCCTCGGCTCCCTGGTGATCTTCATGTGGCATGAAATCTATCTTCCCCCAACCTGGCTCGCTTGATCTGCTCCTTTTATATTTTATAAGAGATTGACTAATTCTGCCTTATTAACATTAACAGACAACACATTCCCAAATGTGATTATAACCATAGGCAGAGAGGTTAGGATTTACAACACATATATTTGGGGGACACAATTCAATCCACAACAAAAATGTATATACATGTAAAGATACACCTAACAAACCATATTGATACAGAAGAGAGAAATTACCTCAAAAAAGTCTTGGATCTCAGAAATCCTAGGCACAGAAACACTGCAATTAGACTAGGTGCAAAGTATAAATGCTTTTTCTAGTCACTTTTATGTAAACAATATCAAGTGTTTCATTTCGATTATATGCCAACTTGAAAAGCATTTCATCTCTCTCAGGCTCATTCAATATTTTATAGTTAAATATACTCTTTCTTTGAGGTAAGGTACTACTCAAAAAAGCAACCCCTGCTTTATATTCTTAACGATAAAAGGATATACTTGATCTGGTGAAACTGTCCTTCAAGAATAATGGTGAAATTAAGACATTCACAGACAAACAAAAGCTTCAGGAATTCATCTCCACAAGGCCACTCCTAAAGAAATACTAAAAGGAGTCCTTTAGACAGAGCAGAAAAAAAGGACATTAAAAAGAAACTTGAAGCTGCATATCAAAAGATCTCTGGTAAAGGAAATTTCATGGGCAAAAATAAGGGCAAGTTTTAAGGTATTCTTACTTGATAACTGAAATAATTATATATACATATAACTCGACGGCAGTGGGTTATATATATACTCACATATACATATATACAAAAGTATAAATCTATGTTATAGGGTACATGATACATAAAGATGTGATTGAGATAACAACAACATAAATGGGGCGCAAAAACCTGAGTATAGAGTTTTTATACCTTGTTGAAGTTAAGTTGGTATCGGTTTAACCCAGGCTGTGATATCACACACACATACACACAAGCACAAAAGAAATGGAGAAGTGAATCAAAATAGCTCGCTACAACAAAGCAGCAAAATACAAAAATTAGTAGCAATTGAGGTTAAAAAAAAAAAAAGGTCAAAGAAGGCATAAGTTACACAAAAAACAAGTAGCAAAAGGTAGTCCTTCCTTACCATTAATTAAAGTAATGTAAATGAACTAAATGCTCCAATCAAAAGGCAAAGTGTAGCAGAATGGATAAAAAAAATATGATCCATCTATATGATAAAAACATATCTTCCGCTCAAAGACACAAGTAGATTAAAAATGAAAGGATAGAAAAAAATATTCCATGCAAATAGTAAACAAATGAGAGCAGGAGTAATGATCCTAGTATCAGAGAAAATAGACTCCAAGGCAAAATCTGTTATAAGAGACAAACAAGAAGATTATCTAATGATAAAAGGATCAACTCCTCAAAAAGAGATAGCAATTATAAAAATATATGTACATAATACAGGAGCACCCAAATACATAAAGCAAATACTGAAAGATCTGAAAGGAAAAAATAGACAGTTCTGCAACGATAGTGGAAAACCTCAATACACCACTCTCAATAATGCACAGAACATCTAGAAAGAAGGTCAATAAGGAAACAGAAGACCTGCATGACGTGATAAACAAACTAGACTTACTAGATGTTTACAGAATACTCCACCCAACAACAGCACAATACATATTCTTCTCCAGTGCACACAGGTCATTCTCCAGGATAGGCCAGATGTTAGACCACAAAACAAGCCTCAGTAAATTTAAGAAAACTGAAATCATACAAAGTATTTTCTCTGACCATAATGGTATGAAACTAGAAATTAATGACAGAAGAAAACATGAGTAGTTCTTTTTCCCATTGTCTCTCTTCTTTATACTCCTCTTCACATCTCTGGACTTTTTTACTATCCTTCCTTTCCCCTCCTTTTCCATTTTTCTACTGATATCATTTTAACTTATACGAACCTACCATAGTTTTCCAAATTTGTTCTCTGTATACACGTGTTGGTGATATTAATATGATGTTACTTAGTGACTATATTTTAAATGTTATGGAAAAATGCCTTTTCTCGCTAGACATTCGTAATGATAAAAATGAATTTTTCTGCCCCTAAAAATTTCTCACCAGTCCTTAGTTACCCTTCAAACTTGAAACTGAAACCATTCCTGGAGATTACCTTCCAGCCAAACAGTAGACAGGCCTATAAAGTGAACAACACCCTTGAAGAACATGCTCCCCCAGAACAACTAACCATACAAGGCCAAAGGGGCAGTATTTTCCCACAAGAAAAGTTTAGAACGTAGGAAAGTTGGGCATACGAAAGCAAGGACCCCAGGAAGGAAGTGGGGAAAGTGCTGACATATTGAGGAGATAGCAACCAATGTCACAAAACAAGCTGTGTATAAATTGTTGAATGGGAAACTAATTTGGTCTGTGAACTATCACCTAAACCACAATCAAATGTTTCAAAAAAAAAGCATAGACACACAGAAATATATACACAAACTAGGAAAGACAAATGCCATGTGAGGATCACCAAGAAATGCCTGGGGCTACCAACAAGGAAGGGATCAACATGACCAAGGCCCTGATTTGGACTTTTAGCCTCCAGAACTGTGAGAAAATAAATTTCTGTTCTTTAAAGACATGGTATTTCTGTTACAGCAGCACCAGGAAACTAAGAGAGCCACTAAATTTGTTATGTAGCAATAGATAACTGATACCACATCGTGAAAATTGTAACCAATATCACAAAGCTATTTGTATAAAAATTGTTAAATGGGAAACTAATCTGCTGTGTAAACTTTCACCTAAAACAATAAAATATTTTTTTAATCCCTAACAGGACTGTTAGCATACATTTTGCATAAAATAAAATTTTAATGTCCAAAATTGAGCAAAAGATAACTGTTAGCCATATCAGTGATTTCAGATTTCTGTAAATGAATTTAGCATCACAGGCTACAGCAACAGTGAAGGTAATACTGAAAATAGATGTGAATTTTCATATCTTTAAATATATTGAAAAAAGATTTATTCTTAATAGATATGTGCATCTTAAGTAAGCCAACTGGGCATTTGAAGTCAATTTCTAAATGCCATATTTCATTAGTCAGGAATTTATTGTAAAGAGGTTTTAAAGGCATTAGGCATTAATACCATTATTACACCATACTTACACCATACATATAGGTGGTCTATGTAGTCATGTTGTCGTCAAGGACCTTAAATGGCAGCACTGAAGGTACTTGGATGATCATCTCCACATTATTTTTAATCTTTCACTCTTTTAACCCCCACATAAACTACTAAACAGGGATTGTTTCATATAAAACATAGGAATCAGATTGGGATGCCACAGATGTAGCATAATTGAAGTCTCAGAGACAACATAGAATATGTATCATTTTGCTATTGTGGCCCCTTCAAAGTTAGGACAGATTTTATTCATAAAACACATGGAAGTGCAAAATTTTATTTATTTTTTATTAACTTTTATTGAGCTTCAAGTGAACGTTTACAAATCAAGTCAGTCTGTCACATATAAGTTTACATACATCTTACTCCGTACTCCCGCTTGCTCTCCCCCTAATGAGTCAGCCCTTCCAGTCTCTCCTTTCCTGACAATTTTGCCAGCTTCCCACTCTCTCTATCCTCCCATCCCCACTCCAGACAGGAGATGCCAACACAGTCTCAAGTGTCCACCTGATATAATTAGCTCACTCTTCATCAGCATCTCTCTCCCACCCACTGTCCAGTCCCTTTCATGTCTGATGAGTTGTCTTCGGGGATGGTTCCTGTCCTGTGCCAACAGAAGGTCTGGGGACCATGGCCGCCGGGATTCCTCTAGTCTCAGTCAGACCATTAAGTATGGTCTTTTTATGCGAATTTGGGGTCTGCATCCCACTGATCTCCTGCTCCCTCAGGGGTTCTCTGTTGTGCTCCCTGTCAGGGCAGTCATCGATTGTGGCCGGGCACCAACTAGTTCTTCTGGTCTCAGGATGATGTAGGTCTCTGGTTCATGTGGCCCTTTCTGTCCCTCGGGCTCTTAGTTGTCGTGTGACCTTGGTGTTCTTCATTTTCCTTTGCTCCAGGTGAGTTGAGACCAATTGATGCATCTTAGATGGCCGCTTGTTAGCATTTAAGACCCCAGACGTCACATTTCAAAGTGGGATGCAGAATGTTTTCAAAATAGAATTATTTTGCCAATTGACTTAGAAGTCCCCTTAAACCATGGTCCCCAAACCCCCGCCTTTGCTCCGCTGACCTTTGAAGCATTCATTTTATCCCGGAAACTTCTTTGCTTTTGGTCCAGTCCAATTGAACTGACCTCCCATGTATTGAGTGTTGTCCTTCCCTTCACCTAAAGCAGTTCTTATCTACTAGTTAATCAGTAAAAAACCTAGAGAACCCCTGAGGGAGCAGGAGATCAGTGGGATGCAGACCCCAAATTTTCATAAAAAGACCATACTTAATGGTCTGGCTGTGACTAGGGGAATCCCGGCGGTCACGGTCCCCAAACCTTCTGTTGGCACAGGACGGGAACCATCCCCGAAGACAATTCATCAGACATGAAAGGGACTGGACAGTGGGTGGGAGAGAGATGCTGATGAAGAGTGAGCTAATTATATCAGGTGGACACTTGAAACTGTCTTGGCATCTCCTGTCTAGAGGAGGGATGGGAGGATAGAGAGAGTTGGAAGCTGGCAAAGTTTTCACGAAAGGAGAGACTGGAAGGGCTGACACATCAGGGGAGAGCAAGTGAGAGTAAGGAGTAAGATGTATATTAACTTATATGTGACAGACTGACTTGATTTGTAAACGTTCACTTGAAGCTCAATAAAAGTTAATAACAAAAAAAAAAAGTTCTATCCTTTACAATGTCTGAGATCTTAAGACATTCATATCTCCTGTGTTTTAAGTCACAAAAATCATTTATTGTACTGTCACATTTCATTTGTTGTTGTTGTTGTTAGGTGCCATTGAGTTGGTCCATAGCTACCCTATGTACGACAGAACAAAACACTGCCTGATCCTGCACCATGCTCACAATCATTGTTATGCTTGAGCCCATTGTTGGAGCCACTGGGTCAATCTATCTTGTTGAGGATCTTTCTCTTTTTTCCTGATCCTGTATTTTTGCCAAGCATCATGTCCTTCCCCAGAGACTGATCCCTCCTGACAACATTTCCAAAGTATGAAAGATGCAGTCTCGCCATCCTTGCTCCTAAGGAACATTCTGGCTGTACTTCTTCCAAGACAGATTTGTTCATTCTTTTGGCAGTCCATAGTATATTCGATATTCTTCACCAACACCACAATTAGAAGGTGTCAATTCTTCTTCTGTCTTCCTTAATAATTGTCCAGCTTTTGCAAACATATGATGAGATTAAAAACACCATAGCTAGGGTCAGGAACACCTTAGTCTTTAAGGTGACATCTTTGCTTTTCAATACTTCAAGGGGTCTTTTGCAGCAGGTATGTCCAATGCAATGCATCTTTTGATTTCTTGATCACTGCTTCCATGGGTGTTGACTATGGATCCAAGTAAAATGAAATCCTTGGCAACTTCAACCTTTTCTCCATTTATCATGATGTTGCTTATTGGTCCAGTTGCAAGGATTTTTGTTATCTTTATGTTGAAGTGTAATCCATGCTGAAGGCTGTGGTATTTGATCTTCATTAGTAAATGCTTCAAGTCCTCTTCACTTTCAGCAAGCAAGGTTGTGTCATCTGTATATCAGAGGTCGTTAATGAGTCTTCCTCCAATCCTGATCCTCCGTTCTTCTTCATATAGATCAGCTTTTCGAATTATTTGCTCAGCATACAGATTGAATAGGTATGGTGAAAGGATACAACCCTGACTCACACCTTTCCTGACTTTAAACCACTCAGTATCCCCTTGTTCTGTCTGAACAACTGCCTCTTGATCTATTTACAGGTCATCTCATGAGCACAATTAGGTGTTCTGGAATTCCCATTCTCCAAAATGTTATCCATAATTTGTTATGATCCACACAGTCGAATGCCTTTGCATAGTCAATGAAACACAGGTAAACATCCTCTGGTATTCTCTGCTCTCAGCCAGGATCCACCTGACATCAGCAATGATACGCCTAGTTCCACGTCCTCTTCTGAACTGGCCTGATTATCTGGCAGTTCCCTATTGTTATACTGCTGCAGCTGCCTTTGAATGATCTTCAGCAAAGTTTTCCTTGCGTGTTATATTAATGATATTGTTTGATAATTTCCACATTTGGTTGGATCACCTCCCTTGGAAACAGGCATAAATATGGATTTCTTCCAGTCAGTTGGCCAGGTAGATGTCTTCCAAATTTCCTGGCATAGACGAGACAGCACCTCCAACGCTGCACTCATTTGTTGAAACATCTCAATTGATATTCCATCAATTCCTGGAGCCTTGTTTTTTGCTAACGCCTTCAATGCAGCTTGGACATCTTCTTTCTGTACCATCTGTTCCTGATCATATGCTACCTCCTGAAATGGTTGAATATACCATGGACTGCCAAAACAACGAACAAATCTGTCCTGGAAGAAGTGCAGCCAGAATTCTCCTTAGAAGCAAGGATAGCAAGAGTGTATCTTACATACTTTGGACATGTTGTCAGGAGGGATCAGTCCCTGAAGAAGGACATCATGCTTGCCAGAGTACAGGATCAGCAGAAAAGAGGAAGACCCTCAACGAGGTGGATTGGCACAGTGGCTGCAACAATCGGCTCAAAGCACAACAATGATTGTAAGGATGGTTCAGGACCGGGCAGTGTTTCGTTCTGTTGTGCACAGGGTCACTGTGAGTTGGAACCAACTGGACAGAACCTAACAACAATCTTGTACCAGTTATTTTACTATTGAAAATATCACATCAATTCTTGGCATTGCCTCAGTTAGCAAGCAATGCTACTGCTCTGGTTAATTGACTGCATTTTAAAACCTAGTTGATGATCCTGTTTTGTAATTTGTTATTTTTAAAAACATCTTACAATGGTAGTCCAATTTCTACACAAATTGATTTTAACAACACCTTGTGCACACAAGGCTACATTGTGCCATCATTAACTCTAATGTCTTAACTGTAAATTTTATTTTGATCTTTTACTAATGATCTTTTAATCTGAATGAAATAGTCAAGTATTGATTTTTAAATTTCATCTACTTTACCATCTTCAGTTTACTCAATATGAGACGTTTCTTTAATAAATGGAAATTCTTTTGAAAATATATCAACATCGTTTAAAATGCAGATTAACAGGAATGAAAAATTCACTGAGGATTTAGGTTTCCAGATGGATTCAAGTTAGAAATGGAAAAAAAAATTACATTTACAAGTAAACTGGCTTAAACCTAAAGTAAACCTTCCGACCCCTGGAAGTTTCAGTTTCCTATATGTCCTTAGAATGAATGTTCTCTGACCCTATGGGGATGTTCCATGTAATACTCTCTCACAGAGCAATGCTGAGCTTCTGCGTAGCCTCAAAGATTTTGTTGAACTTTAAAAATATAGACATGTTCATAATAGCCAAAGATGTCACAGCAGGCTACCAGAATACCACTCACAGGCCTAATATAATGTTTATATTATACAATCCCATCCAGGATTCCAGTATTAAAAATAGGTTTGATTATAGAGGCGTCTTCTTACCGTATTTAATAGTTTATTAGTTCTTTCTGTTCTTGACAAGAATGCAGCGTATTGATTAGTCAAGTTAGGTAGTTTGTCAGGACTTCCACTGACCTGTGAATTCCAAAAAGCATGTTAAAAAAAAAAAGAACTAGTGTAAAAGGAGGGGAAAAAAAGAGTATCATTTACTATTTTTAGCAATACAAGTGGCATTGTAAATAATAAGTTTGCAGCAAAGCTCAGCAATATTGCTCTATCTTTAAATAGTGATAAACACATATTCCTTAAAAAGTTAAATTCTTAAAATAGGATATGGAAGTAAAAACCTTTCAGTCAATGAGATATTAAAATAGAAAAATAGTTAATTCTATGAACCGCTAGGTAAATGAGATGGATCTAAATACACTGTTTAAATATATTAAGAGTGAATTATTAGCTATACTCTAATATTAAATTCATACATAAATTCTTGTTCTGTTTCATAACCAGCAGACAGTGATCTCAATAATATATGAGCATAAGATACTTGGCCAATTATATAGAACTATTTGATAATACCTGATCATCAATACATGAATAAAAATATAATAATAATAATAATTTAACTTGGTTACATGACAATCCTGGATTAACAAAATTTCTCAGAAAAATAACAAATATTCTCTTAAATATCAAAATGCCTTATATGCATTGAAGATGTGTATTAATTAGCTAACCGAGACTGAGATCTAAAAATTTAATTAGCAATTAATCCTTATGATATTATACTCTTTCTGATTCATCACACAATTTAGCCATTTCTAGTACTTTAGTAACTTGAAGTGTATAGCCAGCAGGAACATTTTTTGTATATAGAAAAAGGATGAGGATTTATTTTCCTGTTTTTATGCACCCCACTGTTTTTATTTCAGAATTTGATATTCATATTTCATATTTCAAAATGTGATACATAGCAGAAAATAGTCCAATCTCTCTCCATATTTGCTTATATTTTTGGTAACATTCATCTCCTAAAAACTCATCATTCGTATACTATATCTTTGAAACTATCAGCCTCTCTACCCCAAGTGCTGAAGCTGACCCTTTTCCACTCTTTTCCTCATGATATAATTCCTACTTAGCCACGCAAAAGAAAATAAGTAAATGTTATCACTTGCAAAGCAGAACAGGCAATCACAGTCATATCTTGTAAAAATATGAAAGTCTTCAAGTATATTGCATCTGAGCCAACACTATTTCACAGGGTTGTTATGCACATTTACTGAAGTTGAAAAAAAATTGCTTTTATAATAATTTTATTATAGCCATGTAGGTGATAATAAAAATTATAACATGAGAATTTCTAAAGCATTTTGTAATTTTTTACTGTTTAGAGCATAAAAAGTACCAAGTCCAGGAAATGAATAACTCATTGGAAGACTTTGGCTTTAGAGGAAATGAGTAGTTTGCAGAAGACCACATTTCTGCCTGAAGTAAATTAAAAATAAAATAAAATAAAAGTCTTTGTTTAAAAGTTTAGAGTTGTGGAAGCATCACAGACCAAAAAAAAAAAAAAAAAATCCATTGCCATCAAATCAATTCTGACTCATAGCGACCCTACAGGACAGAGCAGAACTGCCCCACAGGGTTCCCAAGGCTGTAATCACAGATAAAAGCATCTCAAATTCTGGAGAGGTTAGAACTTCTGAGAGGTGAGCTATCAATCTGCAGCTACATTTCCCCTGTGCATTTTTTGATAACAGGCAACACAGGATATGAATCTGGGTTTAGGCCTGGCAAAAGGCTGAGAAACTGAAAAACCAGTTTATTGTGGTTTTGTTGGGCCAAAATGACAAAATTACAGATTTGAGGAGCCTCAAAACATACGGCCTGTTTCCCCTTAAAATATTTGCAAGGATATAAGGATACAGCAAGGTTAGCTGGTGAAAAATAGTATTTGCAATAAAGTCATTGGTTTTGCAAAATTCTATGATGCGATCTCCGGCATCCTTTCTATAACCAAAGTCATATTTTCAAATACCATTGTTCTTTGTTTCCAACTTTCAAATTCCAGTAATTATCAATGCATCTTGTTTGCATGTTTGATCAATTTCAGACTGCAGAAGTTAGTAAAATTCTTTAATTTCTTCATCTTTGGCTTTAGTAATTGGTATATAAGTGTGAATAACAGTTGTATTAACTGGTCTTCCTTGTAGGCATATGGATATTAGCCTATCACTGACAGCATTGTACTTCAGAATAGGTCTTGAAATGTTCTTTTTGACGACGAACACGATGCCATTGCTCCTCAATATGTCATTTTAGGCATGGTAGACAATATGATTGTCTGATTCGAGGTAGCCAATACTAGTCCATTTCAGCTCACTAATGCTTTGGATTTCGATGTTTATGTGTTCCAGTTTTCCTACATTCATTGTCGTACATTCCACACTCATATTATTAATGGATGTCTACAGCCGTTTCTTCTCATTTTGAGTCGTGTTACATCAGTAAATGAAAGTCCCAAAAGCTTGACTCCATCCATGTTATTAAGGTCGACTCTACTTCGAGGAGTAGTAAGTGCAGTAAGGCCAGAAAAATATATAGAAAGTGAAATGATTTGAGGGGAAAAAAAGAGACTAAGTTGACATTATTCACAGATGACATAATTTTGCTTGTGGAAAATCCAAAAGAAACTAATAATAAATCAGTAAAAATTAATCGTTAAATTTGACAAGAATTATGGACTCTTAGTGAAACAAATCTAAAAGATATATTTCCTTGTAACAATAACAGAAATCTTAACAACAAAAAAAATTAAAAGGCACCATTCGCAATAGAACTTAAAAAAACAAGACAAAAAGCATCTAATGAAAGATGTGTAAGACTTCCCCACAAAAATGGTAACGCATCAGAGAAAACTTAAAGAAGACCTCATCTGAAGCTAAATTCACTCCCACGAAATAGTGAAGCAATTTTAAAGTGAAGATAAGTGTTTAAAGAAGTAGGTATGAGATCTTCAAAGACATTTAAAAAAAAGAGAGATCCATTTTATTTTATTTTATTTTATTTTATTTTATTTTATTTTATTTTATTTTATTTATAAAACAGCTGTGGACCAAATTAATTTTTAGTCTTAAACCATAAGATACCATATATAGATAATTTCAATAATATTATGACTTATACTAATGAGCCATATATATCACAAGTAATTTGAAGAACCACACTAAGGACTAGGTATTAGGCTTTAAAATATTATTTTAGTATTCACATATTACCTGATAATCAGCAGGACCAGGAGTAATAAGAGTTTCTTTCTGAACCAGGAAAAATGTTCGAGGAACAGAAGATCCAAAAGCACTTTTCCCTTTTTTCTCCAAGCAGATATTTTTAACATTGTCAACTATAGTGCTATTTAAGATATTATAAAACCCAGGACCTAAAATTATGAAGAATATCAAAACTAAGAATAAACATTCCTTTAATTACTTCTTTTGAACTGAGAAATTTTACACTAAGTAGTTTTTTTAGAAAGAGCACCAATAAAAATATTAAAATATGTAAAATTCAGTCAATTAGAAATATCTTCTTTGAAATATCTGACATTACACAAGTCTTAGCAGTTACTGTAGTAATATAACTTTGCTGTTAATCATCTGGATAAATTGAAATTAGGCATCTTTTTATTAATTTTACTTTATTTAATCATTAGGGAAGGTTAAGAACCATAGCTACCAAGTGGTAAGTCTATACTACAAATATCCAATAACCTTCAGACCATATGGAAACTTTAATTAAATAACTCAAGCTTCTATTACATTAACTGCCTCACCTTTAATTAAAAAAAAAAAAAAAAAACCCGTTGCCATCAAGTCAATTCCAACTCATAGCGACTCCATAGGACAGCATAGTACTGCCCCACAGGATTTCTAAGGAGTGCCTGGTGGATTCAAACTGCCAACTTTTTGGTTAGCAGCCGAACTCTTAACCACTATGCCACCTTCAATTAGCTATTGTAAAACCCACCACTTGATTTTTATTAAATAAATAAGAAAATATCATGATAAAACATAAATAGGTAGGTTAATTATCCTTTTCTTATACTTTATTCCTGAAGAGGAAAACTAAGTATAGAAATTTCTTCTTCACATTAAGACAAATACTGGAATCAAGATGGCAGAGTAAGAAGCTCCAAATGTTCCCTTCCTCACACAGAGCAAGTAAAAATACAAGCAGAAAAACAGCACTGCTCGCCTTGTTGGAATGCTTGTGAATAGCTGGGAGATGACAGCAGCAAGGCAAAGACTTGCAGAATGGTACAAGACTTTGAGACTTTTCTCTTGATGCTGGTTTAAACACCACCCCTATCCCCATTGCAGCAGGCTAGAAGTGTCAGCTACATTGCCAGCTTTGGGGCTGAGCCTCTAGTTCTCGGTGAGCAGAGAGTATTTTATTAATGCGATCTGATGTTTACCTGCCTTAATCAGTTGAGTAACTACTCAAAGGACAAAAACAAAGTGCTTATTTCTGTTTTATCCATCTTGGAGGTCGCTGTGGTGGAAGAACGTCAGACACAGATTGGGCACTCACTCTAAAGTGAGCAAAGAACCCCATGGCTGCCTGGGGCAAAGGAGGGTGATAGAGATGCCAGGGTGAAAATGCCAGGGAGTGAATTTCATTGGGAAATTGGGGCACTTAACGGCACCTGCTGTTGTTGCTGTGTGTCATCAAGTCAATTCCAACTCATAGCAACCCTATAGGACAGAGTAGAAATGCTCCATAAGGTTTCCTAAACTGTAATCTTTACAGGAGCCAGATCTTCTCTCCTGCAGAGCGGATGGTGGGTTTGAACCACATACCATTGGGTTAGCAGCTAAGCACTTAACTGTTGCACCACCAGGGCTCCTTTAAAGACACCTAAGTGTGTTTAATTCAGAGTCACAAGCATGTCCAGAGCAACATACACATCCAGAAAACATCAGAGGTAATCCTACATTTTCTCCTTGGGTGGATCTCCCAGCTCAATGTAAGGCTGCTTAAGGATTTTCACAGCTAGAGCCAGTCTGCAAAGATGCCAAGAGGTTTTTTCTCCAGTGGTTTTTCCACTGCTTATTTTTGTAAAAAAATAGTTTGAAAAAGTCACTAACTACCAAACCTTAACCAATAAAGAGAGGAAAGGATAAAAAAGAGAGAGAGAAAGGAAGAAATAAAAAAGAAAACTAGCAAACTCTGAGAAAGCTGGAGAACCTAAGTTCTAAAACTACTGTATTGTATCATTCAAATGTCCCATTTTCAACAAAAAAAAAAAAGAAAAAAATGTCACAAGACATACAGAGAAACAAGGACGCCCCACTCAAAGCAACAAAATAAGCCAGCAAAGACTATCACTGAAGAGGAGGCAACTGAAAATACCATGCCTTGAGTCAGGCACACCTTAGTCCTCAAAGTGACATATTTGGTTTTTAACACTTTAAAGAGGTGTTTTGCAGCAGATTTGCATCTGTGATGCGTCTGTCAGTTTGCTATACGGCGGTGGCTTGCATGTTGCCGTGATGCTGAAAGCTATGCCACCGATATTTCAAATACCAGTAGGGCAAGGTGGACTGATTTCAGCAGAGCTTCCACACTAAGACAGACTAGGAAAAAGGACCTGGTAGTCTGCTTCTGAAAGAATTGGTCTGCGAAAACCTTAGGAATAGCAGAAGGAAAACAGCAGAAAGCTACAATTAAAATGCATGACATATTAAACTGAAATCTTACTAAAATTGTAAATTATTTTTATCTGTCTATGTTTAGTGATAAACAGAGAAAATATTGAAGTTGTCAAGGATTTCATTTTACTTAGGTCCACAATCAACACCCATGGAAGCACCAGTCAAGAAATCAACGACATATTGCATTGAGCAAATCTGCTATAAAAGACCTCTTTAAAGTGTTAAAAAGCAAAGATGTCACTTTGAAGACTAAGGTATGCCTGACCCAAGCCATGGTATTTTGAATCTTCTCATATGTATGCAAGCTGGACAATCAATAAGGAAGACCAAAGAAGAATTGATGCCTTTGAATTATGGTGCTGGAGAAGAATACTGAATATACCATGGACTTTGGAACCAATCTGTCTTGGAAGAAGTACAGCCAGAATGCTCCTTAGAAACGAGCATGACAAATCTTCATCTCATGTACTTTAGACATATTATCAGGAAGGATCAGTCCCTGGAAAAGCACATCATGCTTGGTAGTGTAAAAAGTTAGCGAAAAAAAGGAAGACCCTGAATGGGATGGACTGACACAGTGGCTGCAACAACAAGCTCAAACAGCAACGATTGTGAAGATGGCGCAGAACTGGGTAGCATTTCGTTCTGTTGTACATGGGGTCACAATGAGTCGGAACCAACTCAACAGCACCTAACAATAAATGTTTAGTGCATAGTCAATGCTAAAAAAAAAAAAAATCTGTTGGTTTAAAATGACAACACTAACTATATAGAATAACAGCAACGACAAAAGAAATTGCACTCTCTGATGCAACCATCTTAAGAATATTAAGTTAATAAAGCTCAACAGTAGAAATATATGGATTAATTGCTAACCTGGCATTTCCTCTGTCCTGGATTCCTGTGTGAATCGAGCAGCACTTTGACCAAATGCAGATTTTTTCAGTCCTAAAGTTTTCTTCAAGGACTTGAGAGCTGTTCGAGGTTCATTATATGTGCCAGGAGCTGGTGTGATTGATTTCATAGGTACAAATCTCTAGCGAAGAACAGAGGAAAATACGCCAATGACAGACTAATAGTACAATTTGATACTTCATGAGCTAAAAGCTGTCTTCTTAGTAATATAACATCTGGAGTTTAATTTACGTCTCAATGTGGTAAATGAATTAATATTTATACCCATCAAACCATAAAATAAATAGCTTTTAGTAAAATCACCTATATATTAATACAGCAATGCATTATGTACATTACCTGCAGAAAAAAAATCATCACAACATGAGCTTCTTGTTGATAACATATGGACAATTTTTATGTTTAAAATATTCTACAAGATATTAAGTTAAAAATTATATGATCTAAGATAGTTTCTTTTATGTAATAAAATTACATGAGTTGACAAGGTTCCTTAATATATGTATTCAATTAACTCACCAATATTGTTAAATACCTTAATAAATCTAAAATCTTATAATCATGTAGTTTAGAAATCCAATTACATTACACAAACATATTAGTATTAAATAGTATCATATGTATATATAGAGTGAGAAAATATGAACTCTTAGGAAATATAGCATTTGATAATCTTATTCTTTATCTTTTTATTTGGAAACAGTTTCAAACTTATATAAAAGTTGCATGAACAAAAATAACACAGAAAATATATGCATAATCTTTATCAAGATTCACCTATTATTAACATGTTACCCTATTTGCTTTTTTATTTGCCTACTCTCTGTTTCTGTCTTTGTCTGTCTCTCCCTCTCTCTGTCTCTATACACACACACACACATACACAAGTACACATACATATACCAAAAACCTATTGCAGTCGAGTCAATTCCAACTCATAGCGATCCTATAGGACAGAGTAGAACTGCCCCATAGAGTTTCCAAGGGGTGCCTGATGGATTTGAACTGAGGACCTTTCGGTTAGCAGCTGTAGCTCTTATCTACTACGCCACCAGTATTTCCACACATACATATAGAACCACTCAATGGAACATTACATACGTCATAACCCGTTACCCCATATACTCCCTAATATGTCCTGTATTTCCTAAAAATAGGGATATTTTCTTACATAATCACAATACACTCATCCATTTCAGTAAATGTATTATTGATAGAATGCATTTATCTAATCTGCCATTCATATTCCAAATCTGTAAGTCAGTCTAACAGTGTCCCTATTGCATTTTTTCCCTCCAGTATATAATTTAGTTTAGGATCAGGTATTATATTTAGTTATTATGTAACTTTGAAAAAAAACAAAAACCAAACCCATTGCCATCAAGTCGACCCTCTAGGAAACGGCAGAACTGCCCCATAGAGTTTCCAAGGAGCGCCTGGTGGATTCAAACTGCCAACCTTTTGGTTTGCAGCCATAGCTCTTAACCACTACACCACCAGGGTTTCCATTAGCTTCCTTTTTATCTAGGAACATTTCCACAGCCTTCTGTTGTGTTTTATGACTGACACATTGGAAGGATGCGGCAACACCACTTTCCTTTTATATAGTAGAACCTCTCTTTTTAGGGGTTTCTGGATGCTTCCTCATAATTACATTCATACTATGCATTCCCAAACAGAATACTAAATAGCTGATGATGTGATTTTCTACGGGTATCACATCTGGAGTAACACGAAGTCCTTTGTCCCTTACTGGTAACATTCATTTTAATTAAATCCAATACTCCTTCTACATTTACCAGCCAACACTCTGCACTGTACTCTAAACAAGGGCCCTCCCTTCTCTCCCAATTATATCTTTCTTTATCTACCTCTCTGTCTGAGTCTGTCCGTCTGCCTGCCTGCCTGCCTGCCTATCTTTCTATCATCCTGTCTATTTATTAAAATATGGACTCATAAATGCTAATTTTAATAATTTATAATTCATTTCTGTACTTAATTATTTTGACCCAAATTTTGCAAGTTGGAGTTAGGGGGCTCCAAGTTGTCTCCTAGGTCCCTATAATATGCCCTACATTTTTTTTTTAGTACTTCTTTACTTTCTGGTATAACAAGATGTTGCGGGCTCATTTTGTACTTATTCTGCCCAGCCCTGGAATCAGGTATTTCTCTGAGAAACCCTGTCTTTTTTATTAGGGAATGAAATTAAAGGCCAAGATCTAGGCACAAGATATGTTTCTTGTTACTAGGGTGTCTGTTTCTTGACCCTTTCAGCAGACAGAGCTAGGAAATATATATATACATACATTTACACATACATGTATACCTTAAAAATCATGATTTCAACTTCAATTCAGATCTACCCACACGGGGTACTTTGGAGCCTCCCTCAATCCATATTTATATGTACGTTTTTTCTACAGTGAAAACTTTGGCTCCTAGTATTAGTTATTTTGCTTAAACATATATCTGAAATACTCTCATAATTAATGCTCCCATACCATTACAACATACCAGCTTACTAAAAAGAATTCAGAATTTGTTTTCAAACTTGCACTTGGTATCCGCACCCCCCATCCCATCCAAGACTATAGGTATATAGTCAAATGGGGTGTTACTGGGGTAATCTGAATTCTTTTTTTTCTATCCAATGTGGTTAAGGATATTCATTCAAGACACAATTACTCAGTTATTTCCATCTTCTTTCACTTTTGGGTGTTTTGTTTTGTTTTGTTTTAAATACTTCCCATTCTTATTGATTGAATTTTACGTTTTGAATATATAGAACACTGACAGGCTTCCAAAAGACAACATATATACTCCCTTCTTCCCAATGGTATACAATGTCTCTGGGGAAAAAAAGTCCTGGTTTGTAACATTTGCTGATTTTCATGGTGTAAATATATCCAACATGGAGGCTAATTTCACACTACCAACATAACATCAACATAACTTGCAAAATCCTGAAAAGTTAACAATTGGCTCTTGCAAGCAAGTACCGGTGAGCTGCAGCATATCAGTGTTTCCAGCTCAATTTCCCATCATCCACTGTAGGTGACCAACTTCATTATTTTCTGGTTTATTTTTGATAAGTAGTTAGGTATATGTTTTCTTATTTTCCCTTATTTCTCATACAAAAGGGAGTATATTATATGTTCTTTTGCATTTTGTAAAGTAGATAGATCTTAACACTACCAAAGCAATTTATTACTGGAAAAACCAAAAAGAATTCTCTAATCTTCTTCCTAAATATTACCTTATTAATTAGATGCTGAGTACAATGTTTTAAAAAATGTTAATTTCAACCCTAGTTACATATTAGAATCACTTGAACAGTTAAAAAACACAAACACTGATGCCTGGGCCTGATTCTGAACAAACTGAATCAATCTCTGGGAGGGAAGAGAGAAGAACAGGTTGACATCTGGGTATCAGAATGTTTTAAAGTTCCCCAGGTGTTTCTGATGGCCAGCCAGGGAACAAACTATTCTGACAAAGAAAAATTTATGTTTTAAAAATTAATAGTTGAAGACATAAGAAAATTTAGTACATTTAGATAAAATACCAGAAAGAAAAAAAAAAAAAAACCAGATAACTCCGTAAATCAGTGACTAAAATAAGTACTCTAGAACATAATCTGTCTTTATTACTATATACCAGAAATTCTGTGTTCTAAGTTCATCTTTCTACCTGTCTTAATCGTTTTTTCTTTCATCATCATAGATGTGCCTGTTCATATTCAACTAAGCACTAACACGATCCCTAGAAGGCAGTCCTGTTTGGTTTTAACTCCTCCATCTTTCTCCTCCAAACTATTATTCTTTTCTCCATCATTCTTTTAAACAAATTGAGATTACATTCTCTTCCATTTCTGAAAGTACATTTAAAATATTCTAATTGGTGCTAAATGATACCAAATTAGGACTATATATAAGATGAACAGAAATAACAATTACCATAGTTCTTGTTGTAAAAGTTATACTTAAAAAAAAAAATACACACAATATCCTGCCTTCACACATCAGTCTTGTGTAGTACTATGAATGCATCAGGTTGCTTAACGAAGAAACCTGGTGTTCATTCTTGATCCTCCCGGTCCCTCAACACCTTATCTAACTCATTAAAAAAATATTAATTATATCTCTAAAACATACCTGCAATTTATCTACTTTTCAATTTATCTACTTGTCTCCAAGTTGATGGCTCTTAAGTACAATCGAACCAAAGTAATTACCTATATAACCTTCCTAAGTTAAATAAGATAATCAGAGCTATACATAGTACAGGTGGATAAACATTACAACTACTTTGATCTGGAGACCGCTATGCCTTATAAAGGTTTGCTAGTATTTTAATTGTCTTGCCTTAGAAACATCTTAGATACCATCAAGTCCCCTGAGAATATGTCTTGGAGAATGTGAAATGGCTTCTCTGAAATAGTATCACTAATAGCATTATTGATGAGAGTCCCACTGGCAGTTATAAATATGACCTAAAACAAGGCTCCACAGAACATCTTCAGAACTTTCTCTGAAAGATACACATGTCCTCTTAGGTTTCATGCTAACACTTCGCACCTGCATTTGGCAGGTATATTTGAAAACTCAGACTAAAATAGACAGTTCTTATAAGATAAACTGAACTTTCACATATGCAAATTTGTTTTTAGAAAGTGTTTAGTTGATAGTTTCAATTCTATTACTCATCTTTGTGTATTATTATTAACATTCTGATCTTATTTTATTTCATTTTACCCACATTTTTTGGCAATATGATTTCCCCAGGCTGTGCGTATTTCCAATTTGCTTAAATGCTACTTTTATTTTTGTAATCTCCCTAAACACCACTGGGTTTTTTGCTGGCTTCATATTATACCTATTAGAATCTGTATATGAAAATGCCTATAGGCCATTACCTGGGATTGAGAAAGAAAAGCAGGGGATTGCTCATTTACACTTGATATCATACTTTTTGTCTTCTGAAACTGACTTTTAATGTCATATCTTCCAGGCCCTGGTACACCCTAAATTACAGAAAGAAAGAAATACATGTTCTCATTAAGAAAGGATCTACAACACCTAAAGGAACAGTTGGCTAAATATCTGAACCAAAGTCACAGGGTTTTTAAGCATATTCCTATATGATATTACCAAAGCAATTCATTAAAAGACAAGCAAGAACACGTCTGAAGAGAAAAAAAAATTTCCTTAGCAAAGCTTCCTATGAGCCTAACAAACGTACTATGTGAAACTTTGCTGCCCTCTACTGATGTATGTCAGAAAAATTATTCAGCTCTCCACATAATTACACATTACAACAAAGAAATAAAAATGTCTTTCATATTTCTTCCATTTAAAAGAATATAATCAGCCTAATTTTTTTACTATTTTTTCATCTTCAGTTAAACAATAGCCTATATTTTTTTCCAACAAATAGACTTTAGAAAATATTTTAACTACAAGTGTTAGAAGATATAAGACATTAAACTTTTAGATATTTTACAATAAATAAAAATTTATTCAATAAGTCCTATAACTGAGGTCTATATTAGATAGACAGACAGACAGATAGACAGATAGGTAGACAGGTAGACAGGTAGATAGATCAAGCAGTCTATTCATCAACAAATATTTTAATTGCCTTGACAGTTCTTTTTTATATAGTATTAAAAAAAAAACTTGTCTCATATACATCTCCCCGACTTTTCCAACTCTACACATCTGTCAGTTTGTCATACTGTGGTGGCTTATGTGTTGCTGTGATGCTGGAAGCTATGCCATCACTATTTCAAATAGCAACAGTATCACTCACAATGGAAAGGTTTCAGCCGAGCTCCCAGACCAAGACAGACTAGAAGAAGGACCTGGTAATCTACTTCTGAAAAAAATAACTAGTGAAGACCTCAGGAATAGCAGCAGAACATTGTCTGATAATATGCCAGAAGACGAGCTTTTGGAAAGCTCTCAAAAGAAGACTGAGGAAGAGCTGCCACCTCAAAGTAGAGTCAACCTTATGAAATGGAATGAGTCAAGCTTTCAGGACCTTCATTTGCTGATGTGGCACGACTCAAAATGAGAAGAAAGAGTTGCAAACATACATTAATAGTGGGAACATGGAATGTACAAAGTATGAATCTAGGAAAATTGGAAGTCATCAAAATTGAAATGGAATGGATAAACATTGATATGTTAGGTATTAGTGAGCTGAAATGGGCTGGTATTGACCATTATGAATTGGACAATCATATGACATACTATGCCGGGAATGATAAATTGAAGAGGACTGGCATTGCATTCATCATGATAAAGAACATTTCAAGATCTATCCTGAAGTACAACGCTGTCCGTGATAGGATGATATCCATATGCCTACAAGGAAGACCAGATAATATGGCTATTATTCAAATTTACACACCAACCATTAATGACAAAGATGAGGAAGCTGAAGATTTTTACCAACTTCTGCAGTCTGAAATTGATCAAACATGCAATAAAGATGCATTGATAATTACTGGTGATTGGAATGTGAAAGTTGGAAATAAAGATGAAGGAAGAGTACTTGGAAAAATATGGCCTTGGTGACAAAAAAAAAAAAAAAAAGAGCGATTGCATGATAGAGTTTTGCAAGATCAACAACTTCTTCATTGCAAATGCCTTTTTTCAACGACATAAATGACAACCATACAAGTGGGCCTCCCTAGATGGAAAACACAGGAATCAAATCGACTACATCTGTGGAAAGAGATGATGGAAAAACTAAATACTATCACCCAAAAAAAGGCCAGGGGCAGACTGAAGAACAACTATCAATTGCTCATATGCAAGTTCAAGGTGAAGCCAAAGAAAACTAGAACAACTCCACGAGAGCCAAAGTATGACCTTCAGTATACACCACTGGAATTTAGAGACCATCTCAAGAATAGATTTAACACACTGAACACTACTAACTGAAGACCAGGCAAATTGTAGAATGACATCAAGGACATCATACAAGAAGAAAGCAAAAGGTCATTTAAAAGACAGGAAAGAGAGAAAAGACCAACATAGATGTCCGAAGAGACTCTGAAACTTGCTCTTGAATGCACAGTAGCTACAGCCAAAGGGAAAATGATAAAGTAAAAGAGCTGAAGAGATTTCAAAATTTGGCTCGTAAAGGCAAAGTATTATAATGAAATGTGCAAACACCTGGAGATAGAAAACCAGAAAGGAAGAACATGCTCGGGATCTCTTAAGCTGAAAGAACTGAGGAGAAAATTCAAGCCTCGAGTTGCAATATTAAAGGATTCTATGTGAAAATATTAAACGATGCAGCAAGCATCAAAAGAAGAAGGAATACACAGAAGTCACTGTATCAAAAAGAACTGGTTGACATTCAACCATTTCAGGAGGTAGCATATGATCAAGAACCCATGTCACTGAAGGCACGGGCGAAAAACAAGGCTCCAGAAATCGATGGAATACCAGTTGAGATGTTTCAACAAACAGATGCAGTGCTGTAAGAGCTCACTCCGGTCTATGCGAAGAAATTTCGAAGACAGCTACCTGGCCAACTGACTGGAAAAGATCCATATTTGTGCCCATTCCAAAGAAATGTGATTCAACAGAATGCAGAAGTTATTGAAAAATTTCATTAATATCAAACACAAACAAAATTTTCCTGAAGATCATTCAAAAGTGGCTGCAGCAGTACATCAACAGGGAACTGTGAGAAATTCAAGCCTGATTGAGAAGAGGACATGGAACAAGAGATATCATTATTGATGTAAAATGGATTCTGCCTGAAAGCAGCGAATACCAGGGAGATGTTTACCTGTATTTTACCGATTATGCAAAGGTATTCAACTGTGTGGATCATAACAAATTATGGATAACATTATGAAGAATGGGAATTCTGGAACACTTAATTGTGCTTATGAGGAACCTGTACATAGACCAAGAGGCAGTCGTTCTAACAGAAAAAGTGGATCTTGCATGGTTTAAAATCAAAAAAGGTGAGCATCAGGGTTGTTTCCTTTCACCACACTCATTCAATCTGTATCCTGAGCAAATAATCTGAGAAGCTGGACTATACAGAGAATGCAGCATCATGATTGGAGGAAGACTCATTAACAACCTGCAATATGTAGATGACATAACCTTGCTTACTGAAAGTGAAGAGGACTTGAAGTGCTTAGTTGATGAAGATCAAAGACTACAGGCTTCAGAAAACAAAAATCCTTACAACTGGACCAATAAGCAACATTATGATAAACAGAGAAAATACTAATGTTATCGAGGATTTTATTTTACTTGGATCCACAATCAACACCCATGCAAGAGGCAGTCAAGAAATCAAACAATGCATTGCACTGGCCAAATCCTTGGCAAAAGATCTCTTTAAAGTGTTAAAAAGCAAACACGTCACTTCGAGGACTAAGATACGCCTAACCAAAGCCATGGTGTTTTCAATCACCTCAAGTGCAGGCCAAAGAAGATAGAAGAATTGACGCCCTTGAATTATTGTGTTGGTGAAGAATACTGAATGTACCATGGATTGCCAAAAGAACAAACAAATCTGTCCTGGAAGACGTACAGACAGAATGCTCCTTAGAAGCAAGGATGGCAAGACTTCATCTCACATGCTTTGGACATGTTATCAGGAGGGGCTAGTCCCTGGACAAAGACATCATGCTCGGTAAAGTAGAGGGTCGGTCAAAAAGTGGAAGAATTTCAATGAGATGGATTGACACAGTGGCTGCAACAATAGGCTCTAGCTTAACAACAATTGTGAGGATGGCACAGGACCCGGCATTGTCTCATTCTGTTGTGCGCAGGGTAGCTATGAGGCAGAACCAACCTGATGGCACCTAACAACAACAACAACAACTTTTCTATGGTTGAAAGAATTATTCTTTAATTTATTAACTGAATACTTGAATTTTAAACTAGACGTGTAATTAAATTCTATCGCATTTTCCATCCAATATCCAACTATTTCTCTCCACCTCCACAACTCCCACTCTGACCCAAGCCACCATCATCTATATGGATTAAGGAAAAACCTCCTAAACCGCCTCCCTGCTCTCACCCTTTTCCACCTTCAGTCTATTGCTCTTGGGTGTCCATTCAATGTCACCTTTTCAATGAGGCCATTCTGGGCCACTCAATCTAAAACTTCATTGCCTCCCCAAAACAATTCCTGTCTCCTATCCGGCTTCTTTTTTTTTATTATTATTATTTATTACTATCTAAAATATTCTCTGCTATGTCGTAAATCCAGGAGGACATAGTTTTTTGTTGTTGTTGTTGTTACTGTTGTTTGTTGTTCGCTGCTGCATCTCCAGTGTACAAAAGACTACCCGAACCATAGAGGTGCTCAGTAAATATTTGCCAGATGAGTGGGTAAATGGGTGGATGCATGCATTGAATCCTGTGTTTTCACTGATTACACTATGAACTTGAAGATATGTTCCTCTGGGAAATAATTTGGCTTCAAATATGAGTATTAACCATTTCTAATTGTAGTAAAATATCTTTAAGGGCTAGTAAAATACCTTAAAAAACATTTACTAAAAAAAAAAATAATTTGAAAAAGAACTACTTGGGAGGAACACTTCTACAGAACTTTCTCTTATAATCAGGCTCCTATAAATAGGTTAAGTTCTGAAAAGTTATACACAGGCCATGTGTTCTTGTTTGAAACAAGCAAACGCTTTCCATTACGCGGTGGCTGGTACAAAAGATAAATTTTGGCTATCACATGTAAACTTGTTTTTATCATGAACTTGTGGTAAGCTAAGATTAGAGGAAAAAAAAACTTCTGCATAATTCTGAGGCTACATAAACCTATGAAATATACAAATAAATGTGGATAGCACAATTTCATACATACAATGTTAATCTCTTTTCTGGAATTTTAATGATGTGCTATATCCCTCTTCTCCTTCTATAGGAAATCGTGATAAAAAATGATCAGCTACTGACAAACTGGGATTACTTCCCTACTGCTTTCAACAGTTGTATTTTTGTATTTTGTATTGTGGTAATTTTTATGGATCAGAGGAAAAAGGGTAAGTGTGAATAATGGCATAAGTGAATATACTTAGTTTTATAGGGAACTATTTTGCATAAAAGCAGAAATGAAGTTTTAAACCCTTCAACATTTCCTTTTTCTTTTTCATAAAATTCCTAATGTTACTGCACTTTGCTTCACTAAAACGAGATAAAGCAGTAAAAATTGGTTCTTGTCTTTGAAAAGCTAGGTGTAGAATTTAATAAGCCAATTCAAAATAAGCTCCAAAACAGGCCTGTGAGACACTGAACGCTCCATGTTTGACAAAATGAAGACGGCAAAAAGACTTTGAGAAGACTAAACCCTAGGCACAGGCTGAAAATGCTGTAGTGCTTATCCTGCTTTTTCAAATTACGATAAACAGCCCACCTGCTTTAATATCAGCCTGTTAAATATGCCACTGCTACTCATAAGGTTTTCACGGGCTAATTCTTTTCAGTAGACTGCTGGGTCCTTCTGCCTGATGAAGTAAAAGAACTGAATAAAAGGCTTCAAAGGACAGCTCAAGCAGACAAAGTAAAGTATTATAATGGCATGTACAAAGGGCTGGAGATAGAAAACCAAAAGGGAAGAACACACTCGCCATTTCTCAAGCTGAAAGAACTGAAGAAAAAACTCAAGCCTTGAGTTGCAATAGTGAAGGATTCTATGCGAAGAATATTAAATGACAAAGGAACCATCAAAAGAAGATGGAGGGAATACATAGTCATTATACCAAAAAGAATTGGTTGATGTTCAAACATTTCAAGAGGTAGCATATGATCAGGAACGTATGGCACAGAAGGAAGAAGTCCAAGCTGCACTGAAGGCACTGGTGAAAACAAGGCTACAAGAATAGACGGAATATCAACTGAGATGTTTCAACAAACAAATTCAGTTCTAGAAATGCTCACCCATCTATGCCAAGAAATTTGGAGACAGCGACCTGGCCAACTGACTGGAAGAGATCCATATTTATGCATATTCCCAAGAAAGGTGCTCCAACCGAATGCAGAAATTATCAAACAATATCATTAATATCACATGCAAACAGAATTTTGATGAAGATCATTCAAAAGTACCTGCAGCAGTATATCAACAGAAAACTGCCAGAAATTCAAGCCAGATTCAGAAGAGGACACGGAAGCAGGGATATCATTGCTGATGTCAGATGGATACTGGCTGAAAAGAAAATGCCAGAAGGACGTTTACCTGTGTTTTATTGACCATGCAAAGGAATTAGACTGCGTGGATCATAACAAGTTATGGATAACAATGTGAAGAACAGGAATTACAGAACACTTAACTGTGCTCGTGAGGAACCTGTACATAGGTGAAGAGGCAGTCATTCGTACAGAGCAAGGGGATACCGCGTGGTTTAAAGTAAGGAAAGTGCGTATTAGGGTTGTATCTTTTCACCATACTTATCCAATCCGTACGCTGAACCAATAATCTAAGAGGCTGGGCTAAATGAAGAAGAATGCGGCATCAGGATTGGAGGAAGATTCATTAACAACCTGTGTTAGGCAGATGACACAACCTTCCTTGCTGAAAGTGAAGAGGACTTGAAGCACTTACTGATGAAGATCAAAGACTACAGCCTTCAGTATGGATTACACTTTAACATAAAGAAAACAAAAATCCTCACAACTGGACCAATAAGCAACATCATGATTAACAGAGAAAAGACTGAGGTTGTCAAGGATTTCATTTTACTTGGATCCACAATCAATGCCCGTAAAAGCAGCAGCCAAGAAATCAAACGAAGAATTGCATTGGGCAAGTCTGCTGCAAAAGACCTCTTAAAGTGTTAAAAAGCAAAGAAGTCACATTGAGGATTAATGTGTACCTGAGCCACACTGTCAGTCATCTCATCTGCATATGAAAGCTGGACAATGAATAAGGGAGACTAAAGAAGAATTGATGCCCTTGAATTATGGTGTTGGCGAAGAAGATTGAATGTACCATGGACTGCCAAAAGAAAGAACAAATCCGTCTTGGAAGAAGTACTGCCAGAATGCTCATTATAAGCAAGGATGGCGAGATTTCGTCTCACGTACTTTGGACATGTCGTCAGGAGGGATCAATCCCTGGAAAAGGACATCATGCTTGGTAAAGCAGAGGGTCAGCAAAAGGCAGTAATATCCTCAAAGAGATGGACTGATACAGTGGCTGCAACATTGAGCTCAAGCATAGCAACAATTGTGAGGATGACTCAGGACCAGGCAGTGTTTCGTTCTGTTGTGCATAAGGTCACTATGAGTTGGAACTCGCTCGGCAGCAGTAATCAACAACATCTTTAATAAAGAGCTCAGGTGGGGCAGTGGTTAAGCAGTAAGCTGTTAACTGAAAGATTGGCGGTTTGAACCCAGCAGCCACTCCGAGGGAGAAAGACATAGCAGTCTATTTCCATAAAGACTTACAGTCTTGTAAACTCTACAGTGGCAACTCTACTCTTTCCTATAGGGTTGCTATGAGTCAGAATCGACCTGACAGCTCACAACAATAACAACATCTTCATTAGTTTGCAGATGAAAAAGATGTGATAATGGCCCCAATAATGTTTATCCTTTGTTTCCAATACAGAAACCTCAAGATCTCTGAATGGATGTGCTTAGCAAAATATGCTATCATTGTGACTCCTTTTGAACAGCAGCAGTGGTTCTTTACTGTGCATGAAAATCACCTACAGGGGCTTGTTAAAAATGTAAATTTCTGGACTAACAAGATTCTGATTCACTAGGTCCAAGACGGGATAATAATAGGATGTGGTATATTTAATTGCTGGTAGGTGCTGTCATGTCGGTTCCGACTCATATCGATCCTAAGTACCACAGAACGAAACCCTGCCCGGTCCGGCGCCATCCTCACAATCATTGTTATGCTTGAGTCCATTGTTGCGGCCACTGTGTCAATCCATCTCATCGAGGGTCTTCCTCTTTTCCACTGACCCTCTACTTTACCAAGCATGATGTACTTTTCCAGGGACTGATCCTCCTGACAACAGGTCCAAAGAATGTAAGACGCAGTCTTGTCATCCTTGCTTCTAAGGAACATTCCAGTTGTACTTCTTCCAGGACGGACTTGTTGGTTCTTTTTGGCAGTCCATGATATATTCAATATTCTCTGCCAACACCGCACTTCAAAGGCATCAACTATTCTTCAGTCTTCCTTACTCATTGTCCAGCTTTCGCATGCATAAGACGCGACTGAAAACACCATGGCTTGGGTCAGGCACATCTTAGTCTTCAAGGTGACATCTTTGCTTTTTACCACTCTAAAGAGGTTCTTTGCAGCAGATTTGCCCAATGCAATGTGTCTTTTGATTTCTTGATTGCTACTTCCATGGGTGTTGATTGTGGATCCAAGTAAAATGAAATCCTTGACAACTTCAATCTTTTCTCCATTTATCATATCATTCATTGGTCCAGTTGTGAGGATTTTTGTTTTCTTTATGTTGAGGTGTAATCCATACTGAAGGCTATGTACGGTCTTTGGTCTTCATCAGTAAGTGCTTCAAGTCCTCTTCACTTTCAGCAAGCAAGGTTGTGTCATCTGCCTAACGCAGGTTGTTAATGAGTCTTCCTTCAAACCTGATGCCCTATTCTTCTTCATACTGTCCAGCTTCTCAGATTATTTGCTCAGCATAGATTGAATAGGTACGGCGAAAAGATTCAAGCCTGACAGACGCCTTTCCTACTTTAAACCAGGCAGTATCCCCTTGTTCTGTCCAAACAACTGCCTCTTGATCTATGTACAGGTTCCTCATAAGCACAATTAAGTGCTCTGGAATTCCCATTCTTCACAATGTTATCCATAATTTGTTATCATCCACACAGTTGAATGCCTTTTCATAGTCAAAAAAAGACAGGTAAACATACTTCTGTTATTCTTTGCTTTCAGCCAGGATCCATCTGACATCAGCAATGATATCGCTGCTCCCATGCCCTCTTCTGAATCTGGCCTGTATTTCTAGCAGTTTCCTGTTGATATACTGCTGTGGCCACTTTCAAATGATCTTCAGCAAAATTTTGCTTGCATGTGATAGTAATGATACTGTTTGATAATTTCTGCATTTGGTTAGATCATCTTTCTTGGGAACACGCATAAATATGGATCTCTTCCAGTCAGTTGACCAGGTAGCTGTCTTCCAATTTCTTGGCATAGATAAGTGAGTACTTCCAGTGCTGCATTTGTTTGTTCGAAACATCTCAATTGATATTCCCTCAATTCCTGGACCCTTGTTTTCATCAATGCGTTCAGTGCAGCTTGGACTTCTTCCTTCAGTACATGCTAGCATATGATCAGGAACCGTTTATAATAGCCCCTAAAAAAATAAAATACTTAGGGATAAATCTAACCGGGAATGTAAAAGATCTATACAAAGAAAGTACAAAGTACTGCTGCAAGAAACCAAAAGAGATCTACATAAATGGAAAAACATGCCACGCTCATGGACAGGTAGATTGAACATTGTGAAAATGACAATTCTTCCCAAAGGAATTTACAAATACAATGTAATCCCGATCCAAATACCAACAACACTCTTCAAAGAGATGGAAAAACTTATCATTAACTTTATATGGAAAGGGAAGAGGCCCCGGATAAGTAAAGCACTACTGAAGAAGAATAAAGTAGGAGGACTCACACTACCTGACCTCAGAACCTACTATACAGCTACAGTAGTCAAAACATCCTGGTACTGGTACAACAACAGATACACTGACCAATGGAACAGAATTGAGAACTCAGATGTAAATCCATCCACCTACAGTCACCTGATCTTCGACAAAGGCCTAACATCAATTAAATGGGGAAAGACAGCCTTTTTAACAAATGGTGCTGGCAAAACTGGATGTCCATCTGTAAAAAAAAAAAAAAAAAAAAGAAGTAGGACCCATGCCTCACACCGTACACAAAAAACTAATTCAAAATGCATCACAGACCTAAATAAAAAACCCAAAAACTATAAAGATCATAAAAGAAAAAACAGGCTCAATGCTAGAGGCTCTAATACATGGCATAAATAGGATACAAACCATAACTAACAATACACAAAAACCAGAAGATAAGCTAGATAACTGGGATCTTCTAAAAATTAAACAATTATGCTCATCAAAAGACTTCTCCAAAAGAGTAAAAAGAGAACCTATAGACTGGGGAAAAATTTTTAGCTATTATAAATCAGACAAAGCTCTAATCTTTAAAATCTACAGAAAATCTAACACCTCTACAACAAAAAGACAAATAATCCAATTAAAAAATGGGCAAAGGATATGAACAGACGCTTCACCAAAGAAAACATTCAGGCAGCAACAGACACATGAGGAAATGCTTGCAATCACTAGCCATTAAAGAAATGCAAATCAAAACTACAATGAGAAATTATCTCACCCCAACATTACTGGCAAAAAGAAAATAACAAATGTTGGAGAGGCTATGGGGAAACTGGAAATGTTATGCACTGCTGGTGCAAATATAAAATGGTACAACCATTTTGGAAAATGATATGGCACTTCCTTATAAAGCTAGAAATATAAACACCGTACAATCCAGAAATCCCATTCCTAGGAATACATCTTAAAGAAATAAGAGCCATAACATGAATAGACATATGCACAGACATATGGACATCCATGTTCATTGCAGCTTTATTTACAAAAGCAAAAAGATGATGGTGAAGGATAAGATAGTACACAATTCTGGGAAAGTCAACACAACTTGACCAAGGGAAGGTCATTGAAGCTTCACAGACATATCCAAACTCCCTAATGGACCAAATTACTGGGCTGAGGGCTGAGGATCATGGTCTCGAGGGACATCTAGCTCAACTGGCACAACATAGTTTATAAAGAAAATGTTCTACCTCCTATTTTGGTGAGCAGTGTCTGGGGTCTTAAAAGCTGTGAGTGGCCATCTAAAATATTCTACTAGTCCCACCCCGTCTGGAGCAAGGGAGAATGAAGAAAACCAAAGACACAGGGAAAGATCAGACCATGGACTAATGGACCACAACTGCCACAGCCTCCACCAGACTAAGTCCAGCATAGCTAGATGGTGCCCAGCTACCACAACCAACTGCTCTGACAGGGATCACAATAGAGGGTTCCAGACAGACCTGGAGAAAAATGTAGAATAAAGTTCTAACTTACAAAAAACAACCAGACTTACTGGCCTGAAAGAGACTGGAGAAATCCCCAGGGTATGGCCCCCAGCTACTATTTCAGCTCAGTAATGAAGTCACTCCTGAGGTCTACCCTTCAGCCGAAGACTAGACAGGCCCATAAAACAAAAGGAGACTAAATGGGCACACCAGCCCAGGGGGCAATGAAGAGAAGGCAGGAGGGGACAGGAAAGCTGGTAATGAGGAACCCAAGGTCAAGAAGGGGAAAGTATTGACGTCATGGGGTTGGCAACCAATGTCACAAAACAATATGTGTATCAATTGTTTAATGAGAAACTAATTTGCTGGGTAAACCTTCATCTAAAGTACAATTTAAATTTTTTCTTAAGAGTCTTAATGTCAAAAAAGAAAAAAAAAGAGATTGACTTAAAACACAACCTAATCTTGTAGATTGAGTCCTGCCCCATGAACACCATAGAGGTAGGATTTACGACACACAGGAAAATCACATCAAATGACAAAATGGTGGACAATCACATTAGGTGTTTCTCAATCCTAGTTCACATTTTAAAATTTTAACTTCGGTGATCACATTTTTAACTTTCAAGCACTCTTCATTATTCTCTAAATCTTCTTTTATTCTGTATTATTCTCCATCTTTCCAAAGATATTAATTATAATTTAAATTACTTATAAATCTGTTCTCTCTATTGTCTGTCTCCTCAGAATTTCTTTGGTGTTGGGCTTTTTTGTCTGTCTGTCTTTCTGTCTTTGTGTTTCATGTTGGAGGGTTCCCTCAAATGTCTGGTGATCCTGATCCCTTGCTCCTTATTCACATTTAAAAGTGAGCCACTAAATAGTTGACTGATAATTTCATACATGGGTAGATGTTACCTGAAGACTATTGGACTTCCTTATGCTATGATGAACTCAGTCCCTAGCCTTTGTATTAGAAGGCCCTGAAATGTCAGTATCTAAAGGATTTATACCAAGTCTGGCTGACAATATAAAAGGTGAGTGGAAAGGGTGCCTGGAACTCTTCCCATTCTGTATATAAACTTTTACTTAAACTTCCCATTTTCTTTCTTTCTCACTTTTTATTATGAAAAATTACAAACACACAAAAAAGTAGAGAGAATAGTATAAGAAACTCCCATATACCCCAGAGCTAGTAATCCTTAACTCACCCAAATTTGTTTCATCTATATTCCTACCAACTTCCCCAATTCCAACCTAATGTTCTAGAAGAAAAACCAAAACATCACATAATTTCAACAATAAGTACTTCAGAATGTATCTCTAAAAGATAAGGGACTCTTTTTTTAACATAACCACCAAACCATTTTCCTATCAAAAAAAATTAACAATGATTCATTAATTATTCAGAGTCCTAATTTTTTTGACTGCCTCATAAATACATATGTACGTTAAATATATATAAACAAGTAAAATTTGTATATTGTATATGTGTGTGTTTGAATCAGAACCTAATTAAAGTCCATCTATTGCAAATGATCAATATGCTTTTTAAGTCTCTTATAATCTACAGTTTCTTCCTCCTTCCCATCTATTTGTTGAAGAATCTAGGCTTTTTTCTGGGGGGAGTGTTGGGGTTTTTTTGGGGGGAGGGGGGTGTGGGGGGATTGTCCCATAGTGTTTCCCATAGTTATTATTTTCCTGACTGAATACCTGTGATGCTTCCCAGTCCCTTGTACTTCTTGTACACCAGTAATTTGATATAGAGGCTTGATCAGATTTTGACTTTGTTTGACAAGATTATTTTATAGATGGTGCTGGTACATGATAGCTCATTCTCTCTTATTCTCTGACTTTAGCAGCCATTGATGATTATTGTCTAGATCTATTAATTTGTGCTCGGTGTCTTAGTTATCTAGTGTTGCTATAACAGAAATACCACAAGCGGATGGCTTTAACAAACAGAAATTTGTTCTCTCACAGTGTAGGAGGCTAGAAGTCTGAAATCAGTGTGCCAGCTCATGGGGAAGGCTTTCTCTCTCTGTTGGTTCTGGTAGAAGGTCCTTGTCATCTATCATTCCCTGATCTAGGAGCTTCTGAGCACAGAGATCCAGGGTCCAAAAGACATGTTTCTTTCTCTGCACTTCCTTCTTGGTAGTATGAGGTCCCTATCTCTCTGCTTGCTTCTCTCTCCTTTTATCTCTTGTAAGACCACGGCCCAGGAAAACTCCCTTTACATCATATCAGGGCTGTGACCTGAGTAAGGTTGTTGTATCCCACCCTAATCCTCTTTAACAAAACCTAATCTTGCCTCATTAACCACAGGCAGAGAATAAGATTTAAACACATAGGAAAATTACCTCAAATCACAAAATGGAGGACAACTGCACAATACTAGGAATCATGGTCTAGCCAAGGTGACACATATTTTGAAGGGATATAATTCAGTGCATGACACTGGGTTACCAAATGGTGGTATTACAACTCTATCATTCCTTCGAATTGGTTGGAAAAAAATCTGTAAAGAGAGACCTCCCTCATCAACTCTTTACCCTAAGGTGCAGTTCTTATAAGAGAAGCAAGATAAATGCTTGATTTTTTTTTTTTTTTTCTGTTCCTTTCTATTAACCAGTTTTCAAAATACTAAGCTGGACTCTTTCATCTCTCAACACCCATCAATGAAGTATTTTGTTGTTTTTTGTTTTTTAAATTCATGGATTTAAATATATTTGAATTGTATTAACCCATTAAAGCTGTTTTGCTCAATGATGCTGAAATTATCCCATCTTTGGTTGGTGAGAACCTAGTTGAATGAACCCCTAAGTCCTTTTGATATGACCGTAGTAGTCTTTCATAGCTTCCTTGCTTTCTGGTGTGATTCCTTTTAGTTGTAAATGACAGTTACAGACTCCAGTCTGGAGTCTAGAACCTTTCCCCATTTTCATTACATCATCTTACCCCTTTTTTATATCAGTGTCCTCAAATGCTGGTTTAATTTCTCCAACAGACATGTCATCTCCTGCTGCAGTAGGGATAAGGAGATTATGCTTCTTATGCAAATTATCACCAGTACCGCTGTTGTCAGGCCCACCTGCCACCTTACAAGGTAATTAATATTTCTAATTTCTGAGCTTCTCTAACCTCAGTGGCATAGTGGTTAAGTGCTTAGCGGCTGACCAAAAGGTCAGCAGTTTGAATCTACCAGTCACTCCTTGGGAGAAAGATGTGGCAGTCTGCTTCCAGAAAGATTACAGCCTTGGAAACCCTATGGGACAGTTCTACTCTGTTCTATAGGGTCACTATGAGTCAGAACTGACTTGACAGCAAAAGCTTTGGGGGTTTTCCTAAGGTACTGTAATACGATTTGGTTTTCTTGTTGGCATGCCACTCTGAAAGCATTTATTCATTCCGTTCTACTTAGACATTTACTATTTACCCATGAGATTTCCATTTTCTGGAAATTGTAGGCATTTTTTTTCTATTATCATTTGCTCTCCCTTTGTGTGTATCTGTGTGTGTGTGTGTGTGTGTGTGTGTGCAACACTGCATCTTTCTTATTCTTTTACTATTAATTTAGTAAGCTTTTAGAAGGAAGTTAAGATACATGCATGGATTCAATCTACCTTGTTTACCCAGAACCCCTTCTATCCCTTGCTATAAAAGAAACTACAAAATATAAAGAATTTCATGGAGCTAGGAATATTGCAGAAGATATAGCAATGTTACCAGCAAGTCTAATAAACATTGGGGTGGTGGTCATCTTGAAGAGACGGAAAATGTTAATTTTACAACATTGTTGACACATAATAGTTCAACAGATATGGACTAGACAGGAACATAAAGTAAGACTAATGACTATCATCCAGAAGACTTGGTTTTTCTGAATCTCTCTTTCAAATATCTGAGATACTTTTCAGGATCTGACAGTTGGACAGAACATAATAGTACACATATCGCACCTGACACTATGCCATAGACTTACACTGTGATTATTCAAAATTAGAACTTAAAAAATACTAAGACTGAAGAAATTATAATAATTATCAAATGGGGTTAGGTGTAAGATACAGAGAGAAGTATAATTTTGTTAAAATTTTTCATTTCTTTCTATACACTTTAATTTCACATCTAATTTAATTGCTTGCATTCTTCAATATGACTTTAAGTGGCCTCACTCTAAACATGTACAAATAATAATGCAATGACATTAGAAAGGGAAAGGAGAGGGAGAAAAAAAATTGAGTTTTTTTTTTTTTTTTCACTAACAACCATCCAAGTATTGCAAAAACATTTTATTTTAGAGGCTTTTCCTTTTCAGTCTATAAAACTCTCACTTAATGTTTTCAGTTCTATCTATCTGTGATTCTTCCCACAAATGAAATAAAGAAACATTAATTCCTAGTATTTATTGACTACCAGGCAGTATATCTGGTGCTTTACCTATCTCATCTTTAACCCTTAAAGTTCCTGCAAGGTAAACAACATTATTAAGATTCACAGAGATTAAGTAACTTAACCTCTATACAACTCCCATTTGCCTCCAAGTCGAATCCAACTCATAACGACCCTATAAAACAGACTAGAACCACCCCATGGGGTTTCCAAGGAGTGACTGATGGATTCAAACTGCCCATCTTTTGGTTAGCAGCCGAGCTTTTAATCATTGTGCCATTAGGGCTCCCTAAACAACTAGTAGAGGCAAAAGTCAAACTAAGATCTGACTGACTACAAAGGTCCTCCTCTTTTACAGAGTATTACCAAATGTACAATTTCGCAGAGCTCATGACGAAACAATTTGAAAAATATCTTAAATGCTCATTAACCTATTATATACTAATAAGTCCTGTTTTATATTTTAAAACAAAATTCCTTTGCCTCTCCATTCATTCTCTTTACAAATATTTATTGAATTGCATAATATGTGTCAGGCATGTTCTTGAAGGGGAAGGTGATAAAACCCTGCCTTCGTGAAGTGAAAATTCCAGTGAGAGACAAATAACTGCTAACCAGATAAATAAAATAATTACAAACCACAATTAGTGCTGTGGAGAAAAAAAAAAAAAAAGCTAAGATAGACAATAACGGTGGGAAGCTAGATAGAAAAGAACATTTATGCTAGAACTTAAACACAAGAAGCTTACCTTACAAAAATGGACAGAATAGCATTCCTACCAGAGAAGAGCATATGTGCAGGACATAGGAAAACTGGTCAGAATAGCATTCCTGGAAGAGTGAAAAGCATGTGCAAATGTTCTAAGGAAAGAGTCTGGCACGTTCAAAGAAAAAGAGCAGTAAAGCAGGAGGGTAATGAGTGGAAGAGAAAGGAGATGATAGTTGGAATCACAAATAAGGATCGGATGACGCCAGTGTCTGTTGTCCTGTGATAAGGAGTTTGAATTGCATTCTAAGTACAGTGGGAACCCGCTGAAGGGTTTTAACCAGGGTACTGACAAGATAAGATTACATTTTAAAAAAATAAATCTGTCCTGTGGGGAATGGATTAAAGGAGGGTGTAAGATTGGAAGTGGAAATACCAGTTAGGAGGCTGTTTCAAAAGTCCAGGCAAGAAACAATGCCTTCCTAGACTAAAGAGTAGCTGTGGTATTAATAACAAAATAATAATAACAGCAACAATAATAATAGCTGCAACAGATTATCTACAAAGATGGCCACCAAAAATTCCTCCTATCCCTGTAACTGCGTGCCTTACGTTTCATCAGGAGATGGAGTCCATTTCCCCTCCCCTTTAATCTGGGCTGGTCTTGTGACTTGTTTTGGCCAACAGAATGCAGTGGAGGTTACATAGTGCCACTCTGGGCCTTAGGCCTTAAGCGACATGATGAGTTCCATGTTTACCCTCTCATAGCGCTGAACCCCCTTGTAAGAGGGAAAGCAACGCCCAGCTCCCAGCCAAGCTCCCAAATGAATGCAGCCAGATGAGTGACCACAGCTGACATCACACAGATCAAACTACCCTACTGAGCCTATCCAATCCAGAAAACCACTGGATTATAAGAGTAAATTTTAGTAGGCCTGGAATTGGCCTGAGACATTTTGCTAAAGGATCTACAAGGTACTGACCCTGGTCAAGGCATGAAACTACTGATTGACAATTTTGCTTTGTAATTATGGGTCCCATGAGTTTTGGAGTGGTTTGGATCAGCTTGCTAGCACTGTTAACTGATAATAATAAGTTGACAATTTGTGAAAGTTCACAATTAGTGAAACCCTTGCAAGACTCTGTTGTTGGCACTGCTTATGTAGCAGAATATGCCTACATGAACTGAAAAGTATAAGAAACCCTGGCAAGACACTATTTTGTGCTCCCTGGTTCTGAGTCGGAAACTCTGGTGGCATAGTGGTTAAGTGCTACGGCTGCTAACCAAAGAGTCGGCAGTTCGAATCTGCGAGGCGCTTCTTGTAAACTCTACAGGGCAGTTCTACCCTGTCCTATAGGGTCACTATGAGTCAGAATCGACTCAACGGCACTGGCTTTGGTTTTTTGGTTTTGGTGGTTCTGAGCCATTCCATGTGAATGTCAGTGGTTCCTGATCTGAGGAAAAAGCAAGTGTCATGTTATGGCCTTACAGATGGAAGACAATGGAGCTCTCTCTTGGCCTCTTAGGAACCCTTCCTTGCAACCTTTGGCTAAGAAGAATATACTTATTTTAATGCTGTTGCTATTTGCACCCCTTTCCTGCAACAAACTGTAGATTTTAACCATTTTCATTTTGGTCCCTGAATCTGCTTTAATAATCAAACCCTGATTAGCCACTGTTAGCATAATCAAGAAAACTAATAAATTGTTATTTCAAGGCACTAAATTTGGGGGTGATTTGCTATGTGGCAATGGATGACTAAAACAATAGCTAACATTTACTAAGCATCTACTACTTGCCAGGCATTATTTCTAAATGCTTCAAATGAAATAGCTCATTTAAATCTCACATCATCTCCATGAGACAGATACGCTTGAAGATAAGCAACCTGTGACACAAATTATTTCCCAAAGCAACATAGCAAGTATACAAGTAGTTGGGACAGATGTCAATGATTGCTAACACATCCCAATTACTAACCTCCGTCTTCCTAGCTATCTTACAGATAGAGTGGCCATGTGACATAGTCCTGGTCAATGAATGTAAATAATAAAAAATAGGCACCAGAGCAGGGGAGAAAGACTAGCTAAATTTTGAACACGTTAGTTTTGTAGCTCCTGTAAAACATCAAGGTGGAGATGCCATATAGACAGTAATTCATGGAGAAAGGGAGTTCAATGGCAATGTCAGGGCTACAGATACAGATCTGGAAGTGTCTTGTTATTTGGAAGTGATCAGTATATAGGTGGTACCTGAAACCATGACACTAAATGAGATTTTTGTGGAAAACGTGTAGAGAAATAAGTGAAAAACCTAAGAATATTATGTAATATTTATGTTATTCTCAGCACTATATTAACTTAACACTACAGTCTTAATATAGTTAATCTCCTTTTAATGATCCATATGAATTTATGAATCATTCTAAATCTTTAGACTTTATTCTGACCTAATTTTGAGATCATTTACTATATTTTTCAGCTAATATTTAGACTGAATGGTTTGGCTAGTAAGACTAAGGATTATTCCATTTTTCAGAGCTAATGAAAATGTATCTATTCTTAAATTCCTAAAAATGACATTCAACATCTTTTTCTATTATAAAATATTATAATAAGGAGAAACAAATTTATAAGCAATAGAAAATGAAAATTTTCAACTTAAAATATTTTCAGTATACATATATCTACCTAATTTTTGCTACATTATTGTATTTGGAACCATCTTCTTAATGAAGGAAAATAGACCTTTTATTTAAAATGAAATATATTTAATAAGTATGTCTCAGATGTAGTTAACACTTTAACTAACCCAATACTAATAATTAACTAGATAGGGCAAAGTATAACTTCAACTTGGGACTGTAAAAAAGACAGTATGTCTATTATGTTCATTTGAATAATTGCAACATAAATTTGGGTTCATTTCGAAGGCATAATGCATTCTCTGTTTCTGATTTCAGGAGACAACATGCTGTATACGGTTTTTTAAAATCTAATTAAATTTAAATAGAACTGAATCAAATAAACATGGTAAAGAAAACCCTAAGTGAACAAAAAGATTTGAAAAGTAACTCTGTATTAATCAATAATAGCACTGTATATGTCACTGGGTCTCAGATGTAGCGCTTAGGTTATAAACCATTCAAATGACAAAATTAAATAGGTGATATGAAGTGCCTGGTAGGACAAATCATGTACTAGTTAGCCTACATATGTTAGATAACAGAAATAGAAA
Organism: Loxodonta africana; assembly: GCF_030014295.1. Classification (NCBI taxonomy): domain Eukaryota; kingdom Metazoa; phylum Chordata; class Mammalia; order Proboscidea; family Elephantidae; genus Loxodonta; species Loxodonta africana. The sequence continues at coordinate 53,179,281 of NC_087346.1, read as the reverse complement.
ACAAAAGTAGCTTTTCCATATAAATCTATACAAGTAAATCAGGACAGGCAGAATTTAAATGTAAGATACTAAGTTTGACCATATATTATTGCTTCGTAGCAGTGAGTTGTCTTACGCATTTTCAAACAGGCTAATATGAAATTGAGTAAAACTGTTGAACGCTACTTAGATTCCATAATACTTCTGCTGAAGTAAGAGTTTATCTCAACACTGGTATTAGTAATTCAGCTGAGTCAAAAATTTAATATAGCAAATCTGAAGCTACGCAGCCAAGTTCTGAGCTAGGGTAAATATAAGTAAATGTGGTCATCCTGGGAATTCCACCACAATAATCAAAAATTACATAAAATTTGTGCACTAAAAACTTTTTCACCAAGAGGAAACATACCAATAGCTTGTGTAGTTTCCTTATAATTACTATATCGTACGTGGTGAATTACCTAGTAGCAGTCAAGTTTTATAACACCTATTTTGGTAAATTAGTTTCTCAAATATATAGAGCTCATTAACATTTATTATTATACAACGCAACACGAACTTCTGCATAGGGTTACTTAATGTGAGTACATTCTTCCTGCTCTTTGCAACCCCAACTTCCTTTTTTAAAGGAAAATAGAAACAACAACATTCAATGAATGATACACAGGCAATTGAACACACCCAAATGAAATTATGTTAAGGGCTATAAACCTCGAATGAAGCTAAAGGACCCATGTAAGATTAACTGATATTGTACTCACAAGGATAAAGAATTCAAATGCCTACTAGGGTTAGGTAGAAATAAGTGTTGAATGGAAAATGGTGCACTGATGATCACCCACCTTTACCTTTATATATGAAAATCCAAAGGTTATAAATTTTGGGATTTCATATTTTCAATTTTGGCAATTCAACTTTTTACAACTATTACAAAAACCAAAAAACTATTAATAGGTCATAAAAAAAAAATCTGTGGATTAAATTTAGCCCACTGGCCACTAGATTCCATACTCTGGTCCTTCAATATCTTAGGCTAAGTACAAATACATTAAGAATATACCTCCAGATATAAATACCTACATACACCTCCAGATCTTGCAAGTGTAAATCCAAAAGAGATTTCATAAATGCATTAGACGTTTCTGTGCCTGGCTGTAGTATCATCGTGCTGAAATTACAATGTTCATAATTACAAGTGGTCAGCACAGACTCATGATCTTTGTATACACTAATGGCTCTGAAATTAGCTTTGCCTATGTCTTAAGGTATCTCTGAAATGCTCTATAGGAAATGGGCCAAATTCCTTACTTTTACTTTCGATTTTTGTGCAGTGATCAGACTACAAAATTTATCAAAAACACTTCCTGATACTATGAAGAGCCTGATTTTTTCTTCACAATTATCACTGTTATGAGACAGAGATCTAACTTACTATTAAGATTCACAAGTTAGTGAACACAATAAATTAGAATTTTCCATTCTCCTCTCATCTGAGAAGTAAATGGGAGTGTGTTGGTGGCAATCAAAAAATGAAGTGTGAAAGTAAGATTAGCTGCCAGATTTTTAGATCCCCGAGCAAAAGAATAAGATCATCTTTCAGGTCATCTAGTGATGAAAGTACCAGAACAAGAACTTTCTCTGATTCTGTATGATGAAATGTCAATATGAACTTCAGAGGATGTAAAGTCAAGAAAATGATGAGTAAATTTTGATTAACTAAATTGAGGCTATTTGTGACTACCTGAGAGCTTGAGACAAACAACACAGCGTTTAATACTCAAGACGGAAAATCTTTGTCTGAAGCTTCATTAGTAGTTTTCTTAAAGTTTGGAACCCGTATTTTTTTTGATCCATTCACAATTTTTTTTTTAATTTTGCTTGTGCTTGAAGTGAAAGTTTTCAAATACAGTCTCTCATACATTTATATACACCTTGCTATATACTCCTAATTGCTCGCCCCCTAATGAGACAGCACACGCCCTCCCTCCACTCTCTCTTTTTGTGTCCATTCCGCCAGCTTCTGACCCCCTCTGCCCACTCATCTCCCCTCCAGACAGGAGATGCCCACATAGTCTCATGTGTCTACTTCATCCAAGAAGCTCACTCTTCACCAGTATCATTTTCTATCTCATTGTCCAGTCCAATCCCTGTCTGAAGAGTTGGCCTTGGGAATGGTTCCTATCTTGGCCTAACAGAATTCTGGTCTGGGGACCATGACCACCAGGGTCCTTCTAGTCTCAGTCAGACCATTAAGTCTGGTCGTTCTAAGAGAATTTGGGGTCTGCATCCCACTGCTCTCCTGCTCCCTCAGGACTTCTCTGTTGTGTTCCCTGTCAGGGCAGTCATCAGTTGTAGCCTGGCACCACCTAGTTCTTCTGGTCTCGGGCTGATGTAGTCTCTGGTTTATGTGGCACTTTCTGTCTCTTGGGATCATAATTTCCTTGTATCTTTGGTGTTCTTCATTCTCCTTTGCTCCAGGTGGGTTGAGGCCAAGTAATGCATCTTAGATGGCCGCTTGCTAGCATTTAAGACCCCCGATGCCACTCTCCAAAGTGGGATGCAGAATGTTTTCTTAATAGATTTTATTATGCCAATTGACTTAGATGTCCCCTGAAACCATGGTCCCCAAATCCCTGCCCCTGCCACGCTGGCCTTTGAAGTGTTCAGGAAACTTCTTTGCTTTTGGTTTAGTCCAGTTGTGCTGACCTCGTCTGTATTGTGTATTGTCTTTCCCTTCACCTAAAATAGTTCTTATCTACTATCTAATTAGTGAATACCCCTCTCCCTCCCTCCGTCCCTGCCTCCCCCCTCTAGTAACTGTCAAGGAATATATTCTTCTCTGTTTAAACTATTTCTCAAGTTGTTATGATAGTGGTCTTATACAATATTTGTCCTTTTGCAATTGACTAATTTCACTCAGCATAATGCCTTCCAGATTCCTCCACGTTATGAAATGTTGCAGATTCATCACTGTTCTTTATCAATGCATAGTATTCCATTGTGTGAATATAGCATATTTATCCATTCATCCGTTGATGGGCACCTTGGTTGCTTCCATCTTTTTGCTATCGTAAACTGTGCTACAAACGAACATGGGTGTGTATATATCTGTTAATGTAAAGACTCTCATTTCTCTAGAATATATTCCAAGGAGTGGGATTGCTGAATTGTATGGTAGTTCTATTTCTAACTTTTTAAGGAAGCTCCAAATCTATGTCCAAAGTGGTTGTAACATTTGACATTCCCATCAGCAATGTATAAGTGTTCCAGTCTCTCCACAACCTCTCCAACATTTACTATTTTGTGTTTTTTGCATTAATGCCAGCCTTGTTGAAGTGAGATGAAATCGCATTGTAGTTTTGATTTACATTTCTCTAATGGCTAATGATTGTGAGCATTTCCTCATGTATCTATTAGGAAAATGAATATCTTCTTTAGTAAAGTGTTCGTATCTTTTGCCCATTTTTTAATTGGGTTATTTGTCTTTTTGTAGTTGAGTTTTTGCCGTATCATGTACATTTTAAAGATCAGGTGCTGATCAGAAATGTCATAGCTAAAAACTTTTTCCCAGTCTGTAGGTAATCTTTTTACTCTTTGTGGGAAGTCTTTGGATTAGCATAGGTGTTTGATTTTTAGGAGTTCCCAGTTATCTAGTTTCTCTTCATCATTTTAGATTTTATATTTAGGTCTTTGATGCATTTTGAGTTTGTTTTTGTGCATGGTGTGAGGTATGGGGCTTGTTTTATTTTTTCGCAGATGGATATCCAGTTATGCCAGCACTGTTTGTTAAAAAGAGTCTCTTCCCCATTTAACTGACTTTGGGGCCTTTGTCAAATATCAACTGCTCATATGTGGATGGATTTATGTCTGGATTCTCAATTCTGTTCCATTGGTCTACGTATCTGTTGTTGTACCAGTACCAGGCTGTTTTGACTACTGTGGCAGTAGAATAGTTTCTAAAATCAGGTACAGTGAGGTGTCCCACTTTGTTCTTCTTTTTCACCAACCCTTTACTTTCCTGGGGCCTCTTTCCCTTCCATATGAAGTTGGTGATTTGTTTCTCTCTCTCATTAAAAAATGTCGTTGGAGTTTAGATCGTAATTGCATTAAATCTATAGATGGCTTTTGGTAGGATAGACATTTTTACAATATTAAGTCTTCCTATCCATGAGCAAGGTACATTTTTCCACTTATGTAGGTCTCTTTTGATTTCTTGTAGAAGTGTTTTGCAGTTTTCTTTGTATAGGTCTTTTACATCTCTGGTAAGATTTATTCCTAAGTATTTTATCTTATTGGGGGCTTCTGTAAATGGTATTGATTTGGTGATTTCTTCTTCAATGTTCTTTTTGTTGGTGTAGAGGAATCCAAATTATTTTTGTATGTTTATCTTGTATCCTGATTGTACTTTTCTTAATAGATAATCAGTGCACATGTAGATCATCAATTTGAGGTAAGACTTTTAAAATATTTTTCTTAACTTTCTTGATAACAAAAGTCAATGATAATATTTTAAAGTTAACAATAAAATAAGTTTTATTTCAGTTAGAAAATTGTTTCCAGTCTTTCAACGAGGTATCTATATGTAACTCAATATGGATAACTTAATCTTTTTTTTTTTTAAATCTATAATTTAGGTTATAATTGCAATTGATTTCTCATGCTAGCATCTACTAAATTAGAAAATTTAAATTCACAATCACAAAAAAAATAGCACCAAGTGTTTAGTGGTTGTTAGAAGTCTGGTAATTCATATTAAATACAAATGGCCCAGAAATTATGGATAGATGGCTCACCGAAGACTACTTTCAGCATTCTAACAGATAGTAAATTATAATATCTTATAGCCAAAAACTGGAAAGTTGGGTGTTTTAACTTGGAAGACAATAGTGAGTATATATCTAATCCACTCTTAAGCTCTTTTCAGTCTTGGAAATTATATATTTATGCTCTGTTGCAGCACTTGGATGTGGTTTTTATTTGAGCTCGATAATACATCAGTTTCTTCCTCCAAGGGCTGAAAAAGATCTTGATCTGGGAAAAGGTCCAAATCTCAGTTTCAAGTTATTTATATTGCAGTTTGATTGTCTGAAAAACTCCCAAGAGAATCTCCTCAATATTAAAAATCACAGTATTTTGGCTTAGAAATGATGAGTTCAGGCCATTCCAAAAATCAAGATATGCCATTCAGAAAGATCACATGAAATCATAATGGTCTTTACTGGCATTAAATGTATAATTCATTTCAGTAGCTCATATGATTACCTGTCCCCTCATCAACACCCTTACTTCAGTGTGGTCAAACAGTACTCACAATTCATTTCTTCACTATCTGTTTTAGTCATCTAATGCTGTTATAACAAAAATACCTTAAGCAGGTGGCTTTAACAAACAAAAATTTATTTTCTCATAGTTTAGGCAGCCAGAAGTTGAAATTCAGGGTGCCAGCCATAGAGGAAGGCTTTCTCTCTATGTTGGCTCTGGAGGAAGGTCCTTGTGTCTACTGAGCTGCTCCTGGGCAATCTTCATGTGGTTTGGCATATGTCTTCTCCCATCCCTTGTTTGTTTAATTTCTTTTATATCACAAAAAGCACTGATTTATGACACACCCTACACTATTTCTATCTCATTAATGTAACAAAGACAATCCATTCCCAAATGGGATTACAGGCATAGAAGTTAGGATTTACAACACATATTTTTGGTGGACACAATTCAATCTATAACATTCTACCCTTTGACCCCCCAAAATTCAAATCCTTCCCACATGCAAAATGCATTCACCAAATCACATCATCCCAAAAATCTTAAATCAACTCTAAGCCCAAAATCTCATTTTATGAATCATCTAAATCAAATATGGGTGAGACTTCAGGTATATTCCATCCTGGGGCAAAATTCCTTTTCATCTGTGAACCTGTGAAATCTAGAATACAACTTATCTGTTTCCAAAGTACAATGGTGGAAAAGGTACAAGGTAGACATTTCCATTACAATGGGAGAAACTGGAAGGAAAGAAGGGATAACAGGCACCAAGCAAGTCCAAAACTCAACAGAACAAATTACATTAGCTCACAAGGCTTGAAAATAATCCTCTCTTCTCTGAGACCATCTGGGCAATGGCCCCACCCTCCAGACTCTGGGAGTTGGCCACGCTCTCTGGGTTCTGAGTGGGGAGGCCCCTCAGCCCTGAGATTCAGCTCTGCCTTCTAGGCCCTCTGGGACTGCTACTCTGCTCCCTTGGCTTTGGGCAACCCCATTATCCTAGTGGATCCAAGTGGCAACCCCACTCCCCAGGCTCTGGCAGTCTTCTTTCTTCATGGCAGCCCCTCCCCCTCAGCTTTGGGCAGCGACCCCATCAGCCTCCATCTGTGGACTTGTGAACCTACAAAAATAAGTTGTGAGCTCCTAAAATACAATGGTGAAACAGGCATAGGGCACCAGACATAAATATTCCCATTCAAAGGGGAGAGAAATGAAAGGGAAAAAGTAGTCATCAATTCCAAGCAATGCTGAAATCCAGTCAGGCAAAGTGCATTACATTACAGGCCTCTGTGGCTCCCAGGTCTACCCTCTGGACCTGAGGCTCCATTTTTAGAGTCATCTTTCCTTTTTCATGAAGAGTAGCATGTGCTTACAGGTACTTCCTGCCTACAGAATTCTGGAATTCAACAGTCTTCTTTTATTTCTCCTTCTCTCTGTCTCTTTTAGTCCAGTTGGCAGTGTTTGCTACATTTCTCTGCTTTCCTGTCTTCTTTTGGATTATTTGATATTTTTTATAATTCTATTATACCTCTAAGATGCCCTAGTAGTGCAGTGGTTAAGCACTCAGCTGTTAACCAAAAGTTCAGTGGTTTGAGCCCACCAGCCACTCCACAGAGAAAGATGTGGTGGTCTGCTTCTGTAAAGATTATAGCCTTGGAAACCCTATGGGGTCACTATGAGTCAGAATTGACTCAATGGCAGCAGGTTGGGTTTATACATTATAAACTTGCTAAGCATTATTAGTTTTGTTTTAGACAGTAAAGTACCTTATAAAAAGATTAAAAATTTAAAACATTATGTTTATTTACATATTTATTATTTCTGATATAGTAGGAATCAGTGTCTGCAAATAAATTATATCTTCTGGACATTCCTGAGCCTGATCTCTTATATACCATTTCCATCTAATGACAGACTGCTGCTGTGTACTCCAAATTGTATGGCTAGATTGGTTAGAAAACACCCAGTTCATGATGGCAAGCTGAGGCCATCTGATCATCTGATGTCCTATGATTAGGCACTTAGTTTCTACTAAGGCCCAGTAGTATGCCAGAAACTGTTTCCATAAAGAAAACAGTTATCTGCAAAAGAGGACGCAGAATTGCTCCAAAATCCTAGAAGTGTGTGCTCCTATTCTCATAGTTTTACTTGACAAATGCTATCTATGGAATCCCAATTTACAACAGACATTCCAAGAATTACTGGATCTGTTCAATCATAATGCCCAAGTGAAAGGGTCACTTTCAGTGAAGTCTGGACTTGCAATAGAGCATCCTCTTACTCTGATCCCCACCAGAGCTGGAAGACTTATCCATATCTCAGTAGATGGGCCAAAGTCACATTCAAATGTGATATGTATTAACTACAAAATCCAAAAAGGCCTCCCTAAAGTTGTGCCTCTTTTTCATAGTATGTAGTGCAAAGAACAGCAACGTCTCTTTCACCTTGGAGGGGATATCTTGACATGATCCAGACCAGTGGACCTGCAGAAACTTCACTGAGGTGTGAGGCCCTTGAAATATTGTGGAATTTATCTCCCACTTTTTTTTTTTTTTAATCTGGCTTGCATATATCTTCCTAAGGCATACAAAGATCTTGCTACTTTCTGCTCATCAAATGTAATCAGCATAATACCATCAACATGTTCCGCTTTCAGTAAAATACTACATCTGGGACAGCAGATGCAATAGCATTGCTACCTGAAAAAGTTTGTGATAATTCACAGTCATTCTTCAAGATTCATTCGACTTCTGCACAGGTCAAACGTGAGTTACATGGAGATATGATTGGTTATACTACCCTTAAATCTTTCAAGTCTTTGATGGTGGTATAAATCTCCACAACCCCCAGGAATTCAGTATTACATCTGGCTTAATACACTGGTAGGGAAGGGAATTTCCAGGGACTTTTGCTGGGCCATTTCTATCATAATGGCCCAAATCCCATAGGTCAAAGAGCAACTGTACGGATATTGCCAGTTTCTAAGTATGTCCATTCCAATTACAGTTTCAAGAACTGGACTCATAACTACAAGGTAGGTTCATGAACAAACTGGGCCACTATGAGTTGAACTAGGGTGCGTGTTCTTATTCACATACTGACCACCATAACTTCCACTTTGACTGTTGGGCCACGGTGGCATTTTAAGTCCTAGGAATTAGTGTCAATTCAGAAATAGTGCATAGTATTTCCCCTAATTTTCTTTTCCCCTGGGTAAAGTCACTATAAAAATTGGATGCAGATTCCTTGATGGAAAGCTTAAAGATTTCTAGTATTTACTAATGGCAGTGTTGTTGGATCCTTTCTCGAGAGGAGTTCTGAAAGTACCTGCCTCTGCTGGTTCTTCATCACTATCATCCACAAGTGATAGCTCAATCCATTGTGATCCCACTGCAGGCCATGAATTACTAGTATACCACTTTCAGTTGCATGAAAATCAACACTGGGCTCAAGCCCAAGGGTATGACCAAACCAATCCCAAAATCCCATCTTTTAGGGCTGGTCTTTTGGGATCCCCTCCTGGTTCAGTTCTAGATCAGTTAGGGTCCAGTCAAAATACAGAAACCATACTAGTAACTTAAACAGTATATAAAAAAAAATATTGACTAGTAAAAGGAGTCCACTAAACCAGTAAAAGGAGTATAATAAGTTGAAAAATGTGTAGTATATGATGGTCTTTATATAACTTTCTACACAGATCAGTAGTGGATCCATATCTATGCAGTAAAAATGTAATATATGCACTGGAAGATATATATTAAATTAGTGATGGAGTTGTCGTTGGAGAAGAAGAGAGAAAAGTAGGCATAAAGAGGAGAACAAAGGGAACTTCAGTTTTATGTCTTATATGTAAAAAATAACTGAAGCAAAATTCTGTATGTTGGATACACCTGAATTTGTTACGTTATCTTTATATTTTTATATATCACTTAAACCTTTAAAAAATTTATTCTCTGAGGTTTCAAAATATAGTGAAGTACAGATTAAGCCTAAGTTTAAAAGTGAATGGATATGTGATACATAATGTGGCCAATAAACAAAGCTTTTCCTGATGATGAGAAAACAAAGAGATTACAGAGCCCCTGAAACATAAATTTCTCAATTAAATATACCATCACATGAAGAGCTGACAATCCAAGAAGTTCAATGAACCCCATATTGGATAAGACCCAAAAGAAAATCACCAAGACATATCATAATCACACTCCCTAAAACCAAAGACAAAGAAAGAATCCTGACAGTAGCTCAGAAAAAAATGAAAAGTCACATACAGAGGAGAAACAATAAGACTGAGCTCTGATTAGTTGGCAGAAACCATGCAGGCAAGGGATAATATATATAAAACCTTAAAAGAAAAAAAATTGCCAACAAAAAATAATACATCCTGCAAAACTCTTGCTCAAATATGATGAGAAATTACGATAATTCCAGATAAACAGAAATCAAGGGAATATGTAAAAACCAAACCAAACTTACAAGAATTATTAATTATTTAATTTGAGAACAAACAACATCAGATGACAGCCTGAACCTAGCACACAAGACCACATGAGCCAGATACCAACCTAGGTAATGAAATCACAAGGATTAATCAAAACTAAATGATTTACATCAGGGAACCAGAGAAGTTAATCCATAAATGACAACAACGTCAAAACAATAAAAGAGGAAATAAACAGTGTAGGTATAGAGCTTTCAAATGGAGAGGAAGGCAAGGTGATACCAAGTAATAAAAGATTGGTTCAAACTTAGGAAGAAGGCTAAATTTCAAGGTAAACACAAAGAAAGTTAACAAACCTACTCATCAAAAAGAAGAAAAACATAAAGTCTCAGTAAACACAAAATCTATAAAAACAAAAGAAATGAAAAAAATCCACAAAAAAATGAACTCAGCACAGGAGAGTAAGAAGAACAATGAAAATGTCAGCACTACAAAATGACAGCAATAAACTCATACCTATCAATAATTTTACTGAACATAAAAGGCTTAAATGCACCCATGAAGAGACAGAGAGTGACAGAATGGATAAAAAAACAGGATCTACCAATATGCTGTCTACAAGAGACACACCTTAGAAACAAAGGCATAAATTTATTAAAAATCAAAGGATGAAAAAAACATATCAAGCAAACAGCTACCAAAACAGAGCAGGAGTATCAACACTAATCAAAGATAAAACAGACTTTAAAACAAAATCCGCCATAAAATACAAAGAAGGGCATTATATAATGATTAAAGAGATAACTCATCATGAAGACATAACCATAATAAATATCTTTGCACTCAATGACAGGGCTCCAAAACACATAAAGCGAACTCTAACGGCACTGGAAAGAGAAATTGACAGTTCCACAGTAATGACAGGAGATTCACAACACACCACTCTTGGTAAAAGACAGAACATCTAGAAAGAAACGCAACAAAGATACAGAAGATCTAAAGGACACAATCATCCAGCTTGAACTCATACACATATACAGAACACTCCACCCAAGAGCTGCAAAGTATACATTCTTTTCCAACGTACATGGAACATTCTCCAGAATAGCCCACATCTTAGGACACAAAACAACCCTCAACAAAATCCAAAACACTGAGATAATACTAAGTACCTTCTCTGATCACAATGCCATCAAAGTAGACATTAAGAACAGGAAGAGCAAGGGAAAAAATCAATTACATGGGAACTGAATATCACCCTGCTTAAAAATCACTGGATAATAGAAGAAATCAAAGATGGAATCGAAAAAATTCCTAGAATCAAACGAGAATGAAAACACATCATACCAAAACCTTTAGAACACAGCAAAGGCAGTGCTCACAGGTCAATTTATAGCAATAGATGCACAAATCAAAAAAGATAAAAGGGACAAAGTAAAAACATTAGCTACACAACTTGATCAAATAGAAAGAGAACAGCAAAATAAGCCCACAGCCACAAAAAGAAAGGAAATAATAAAGATCAGAGCAGAAATAAATGACGAAAAGAACAGAAAAACAATAGAAAGAATCAACAAAACCAAAAGTTGCTTCTTTGAAAGGATCGATAAATTCGACAAACCACTGGCCAAACTGACCAAAGGAAAACAGAAGAGGACGTGATAACCCACATAAGAGATGAAATGGGGGCCGTTACAACAGACTCAACTTAAATAAAAAGGATCATATCAGGGTACTATGAAAAACTATATTCCAACAAATTTGAAAACCTAGAGGAAATGGGCAAATTTCTAGAAACACAATACCCAAACTAACACAAAACGATGTTGAAAATCTGAACAGACCCATAATAAGAGAAGAGATTGAAAAGGTAATTTAAAAAAAACTCCCAACAAAAAGAAGCTCTGGCCCAGATGGCTTCACAGGAGAATGCTACCAAACATTCAGAGAAGAGGTTATGCCAGTACTATTCAAACTATTTCAGAACACAGAAAAGTTAGGCATTCTTCTGAATCATTCTATGACGCCAGCGTAAGTCTGACACCAAAAACAGGTAAAAAAAAAAAGATACTATAAAAAAAGAAAATTACAGACCAATATCTCTCATGAATATAGACGCAAAAATTCTCAACAAAATTCTAGCCAATAGAGTTCAGCATCCTATAAAAAAAAAATCATACACCATGGCCAAGTGGGACTCATACCAGGTATAGAAAGATGGTTCAACATTAGAAAATCAATCAATGTAATCCACCACATAAATAAAATAATCACATGATCATCTCAGCCAACACAGAAAAGGCATTTGACAAAGTCCAACACCCATTCCTGACAAAAACTCTCAATAAAATCAGTATAGAAGGAAAATTCCTCAACATAATAAAAGGCATCTGTACAAAACCAATAGCCAACATCATTCTTAATGGATAGAGGCTGAAAACATTCCCCTTGAGAAGAGGAGCAAGACAAGGATGCCCTTTTTAACCACTCCTATTTAACATTGTGCTAGAAGTCCTAGCTAGGGCAATAAGGCAAGAAAAAGAAAAAAAGAGCAGCCAAATCGGTAATGAAAAAGTGAAACTGTCCCCACTTGCAGATGATATGATACTATACACAGAAAGCCCGAAAGACTCCATGAGAAAACTACTGAAACTAATGGAAAGATTCAGCAGACTAGCAGGATACAAGATAAACATACAAAAATTGTATGTTGGATTCCTATACACCAATAAAAAGAACGACAAAAAGGTAATCAGGAAAACTATACCATTTATAATAGCCACTAAAAAAAAAAAAATACTTACGACTAAATCTAACCAGGGATGTCAAAGACCCATACAAAGAAAACTACAAAACACTACAGCAAGAAACCAAAAGAGATCTACATAAACAGAAAAACATACCATACTCATGAATAGGCAGATTCAACACTGAAAATGTCAATTCTACCGAAAGCAATCAACAAATACAATGCAATCTTGATCCAAACACCAACAGCATTCTTTAAAGAGATGGAAAAACTAATCATTAACTTTCTGTGGAAAGGGAGAGGCCCCAGATAAGTACAGCACTAATGAAAAAAAAGAATAAAGTGAGAAGACTCGCACTACCTGACCTCAGAACCTACTGTATAGCTACGGTAGTCAAAACAGCCTGGTACAGGTACAATGATAGACACATTGACCAAGGGAACAGCACGGAGAACCCAGATGTAAATCCACCACCTATGGCCACCTGATCTTCGGTCACCTGATCTTCGACAAGAGCCCTAAATTCATCAAGTGGGGAAGACAGTCTTTTTAACAAACGGTGCAGGCAAATGGGATGGTCGTCTGCAAAAAAAAAGTGAAACATCATACACAAAAACCAATTCGAAATGGATCAAAGACATAAATATAAAACCAAACACTATAAAGATCATAGAAGAAAAAATAGGATCAACGTTAGAGGCCCTAATACACAGCATTAACAGGATACAAACCATAACTAACAACACACAAACTCCAGAAGATAAGCTAGATAACTGGGATCTTCTAAAAATTAAACACTTATGCTCATTGTCTTAGTTATCTAGTGCTCCTATAACAGAAATACCACAAGTGGATAGATTCAACAAAGAGAAATTTATTCTTTCACAGTCCAGGAGGCTACGAGTCCAAATTCAGGGAGTCAGCTCCAGCAGAAGGCTTTCTCTGTCAGTTCTGGAGGCAAGTTCTTGTCATCAATTTTCCCCTGGATTAGGACCTTCTCTGCACAGGAACTCTGGGTCCAAAGGATGCACTCTGCTCCCAGCACCGCTTCCTTTGGGGTATGAGGTTCCCACTCTCCGCTTGTTTCCCTTTCCTTTTTCTCTTTTAAGATAAAAGGTGGTGCAGCCCACCCTTCTGGGAAATTCCCTTTACAATGAATAAGGGATGTGACCTTAGTCCTTACTAATCCCACCTTAATCCTCTTTAACATAAAAATTACAATCAGAAAATGGCAGACACCCACACAATACTAGGAATCATGGCCTAACCAAGTTGACACATATTTTGGGGGGGATACAATTTGACCCATGACATTCATCAAAAGACTTCACCAAGAGAGTAAAAAGAGAACATAGAGACTGGGAAAAAAAAATTTCATTATGACAAATCCAACAAAGGTCTAATCTCTAAAACCTACAGGAAAATCCAACACCTCTATAACAAAAAGATAAATAATCCAATTAAAAAATGGGCAAAGGAAATGAATAGACACTTCATCAAAGAAGACATTCAAGTAGCTAACAAACATATGAGGAAATGCTCGAGATCACTAGCCAACAGAGAAATGCAAATCAAAACCACAATGAGATACCATCTCATCCCAGCATTACTAGCACCAACCAAAAAAACAGAAAATAAATGTCGGAGAGGCTGCAGGGAGACTGGAGCTCTTATCTACCGCTAGTGAGAATATAAAATGGTACAACCATTTTGGAAAATGATATGGCGCTTCCTTAGAAAGCTGGAAACAAAAATACCATATGATCCAGCAATCTCACTCCTAGGAATATATCCTAGAGAAATAAAAGCCATCACACAAATAGACATATGCACATCTATATTCATTGCAGCATTGTTCACAACAGCAAAAAGATGAAAACAACCTAGATGTCCATCAACAGATGAAGAGATAAAGTATGGTACATACACACAATGGAGTACTACACAACAATAAAGAACAATGATGAATCTGCAAAGCATCTCACAACATGGATGAATCTAGAAGGCATTATGCTGACTGAAATAATTCAATCACAAAAGGACAAAAATTGTTTGAGACCACTACTATAAAAACTCATGAAAAGGTTTATACACAAAAAGAAACAACTCTGAAATTTACGAGGGAGGGGAGGGGTGGGGATGGAAAAACACTTAATAGACAATAGATAAGTGGTAACTTTTTACAGGTTAACTTTGGTGAAGGGTAAGACTGTACACAATACTGGAGAAGTCAGCACAACTTGTCCACGGCAAGGTCATGGAAACTCCACAGACACATCCAAACTCCCTGAGGGACCAAATTACTAGGTAATTTGGGCTGTGGGGACTATGGTCTCAGGAAACATCTAGCTCAATTGGCATAACATCGTTTATAAAGAAAATGTTCTACATTCTGCTTTGGTGAGTAGCGTCTGGGATCTTAAAAGCTTGTGAGCACCATCTAAGATACTCCCCTGGTCTCACCCCATCGGTAGCAAGGGAAAATGAAGAAAACCAAAGACACAAGGGAAAAATTAGTCCAAAGGACTAATGGACCACAACTACCACTGCCTCCACCAGACTGAGTCTAGCACAACTAGATGGTGCCTGGCTACCACAACTGAATGCTCTGACAGGGATCACAATAGAGGGTCCCGGACAGAGCTGGAGAAAAATGTAGAATAAAATTCTAATTCACAAAAAAAGACCAGACTTACTTACCTGAGAAACTGGAGAAACCCTGAAAGCATGTCTCCCAGACACCCTTTTACCTCAGTAATGATGTCACTCCTGAGGTTCACCCTTCAGCCAAACATTTAGACAGGACCATAAAACAAAACAGGACTAAAGGGGCACACCGGCCCAGGTGCAAGGATGAGAAGGCATGAGGGGACAGGGAAGCTGGCAATAGAAAACCCAAGGCCAAGAAGGAAGTGTTGACATGTCATGGGGTTGGTAATCAATGTCACAAAATAATACGTGTACTAATTGTTTAATGAGAAGACAGTTTGTCCTGTAAACCTTCATATAAAGTACAGTAATAAAATTAATAAATAAAGATAGCATCACAGTCACCACAAGCAGTCTCTAAAAATACACAAGTGAGGCTCCATACCAACCCTGCTTACTCCAATTCAAACCTCAGAAGCTAGGGTTTGCAGGATTCTAATGCCCATCCCATGTTAAGAACTGCTCTAAGTAAACGTCCACAGCAAAGGGATCAAAGGAGTAATTCTCAAGGTTGGAAAGGATGAAGCAATATATTATAGTCTGGCCCAGTTTCTCTTGACTTTCTCTTTTTTATCCCACAAGATAAAAAAAAAGAAAATAGGTATGAGAATGTAGAAATGAACTCCAGATTTTTGAGGCTAAGAAGACGCTGTCCTGGATAAGAGTTCGTATAATTAGAGTAAGTAGCAGCAAAGCTATTAATCCTAGTTGAATAATGAAGTTTCTCTTAAACTTGAAATGTAAACAGTGAAATGGAATTGTGCTTCTTTTGTTTTTAATCATACTTTTGTCCCAATCACACCCCAAACCCTAGCTTCTGAGGTTCGAATTGGAGTTTGAATTGAATTGGCTTTTCACTGTGTAAAGCAAAGCACATATTAAAAACTTTTGAGTTCTTTTTTTCCTTAAAAACAGAATTTATAGAAACAAATTCAGTTAAGCTATGCTAAATAAGAATCAATTCATGGGATAAAAGAGTAGTTTCTAACATATACCTGACTTGAAGTTTTGAAATAACATGGATCTGGATCAGAATATCAGGCCGATCATTTACTAACTGAAAAGACTTGGCCAAGTTACTTACCCTCTATAAACTTGTTTCCTCAGCTGTAGATTAAGTATAACACTGAAAGGAACAAGGGATCTGTAAAGAAATGGCTGATTTCTATATCTTAAAAGGATGAGCTTGGAACATTTTATTATACCAGAAGGCAAGGAATGGATCAAGAACTGCTAGGTTTGGATAAAAAGAACTCAGGAGCTAAGTCTAATAGGTTCCCAAATTACTGCTTATTAGCCATAAGAATATGGATTGAAACATACATAATATGTTTTAACTTCATGAATTCATAATGATATTTTTAAAAACTCACTGATCACAATTAGAGAATACTAAGCAACAATGTACTATTTTGAAAAGTGGTAAATAAAAGGAAAGAATCAAACACTTATATTTCTTTTTCTATAAGAACCATATCCCATGGGGTAATCAAAGAGTTGCAGTGCATTTCAACTAATAGATGAATGGAAGTAATAGAACATCACCATTCTTCAACCCTTAATAAATAATGAGATCTAGATTATGATCATCGGTTGCTACTGATATAACAAAAAGAGCAAGAACAGATAATATATGCCTCCTGGTGGAAGTACACAACTTATGTAATAGTCTTGCCAAAAACACTGAACATTAATCTGATAAAGTCTGTAGGTCAAAATACTAATTTACAGGAAATACAAAAGGCAGATGAGTATATTAATGTACTCTGGGATAGAATCAACAAAGTCCAGACTATGGGAAATTCCAGAAAAATATAACCTGTTTTATTCGATAAACAGAAAGAGATGGAAGAGAAGCCTACAGAGCATTCCAGCTGTGCTTCTTCTAAGACAGATTTGTCCATCCTTCTAGCAGTCAATGGTATATCATTTCATAATTTACACAATCTGTTGGATCACCTTTCTTTGGAATGGGCACAAATATGGATCTCTTCCAGTCGGTTGGCCAGGTAACCATCTTCCAAATTTCTTGGCATAGACGAGTGAGCACTCCCAGCATTGCATCCGTTTGTTGAAACGTCTCACTCATATTTCGTCAATTCCTGGAGCCTTGTTTTTCCCCAATGCCTTCAGTGCAGCTTGGACTTCTTCCTTCACTACCATGGTTTCTTGATCACATGCTACGCACTGAAATGGAGAAACACAGACCAATTCTTTTTGGTGAACATTGACCAATTATTTTTGGTACAGTGACTCTGCATATTCCTTCTGTCTTCTTTTGATGCTTCTTCTGTGGTTCAACTTTTTTGCCCATAGAATCCTTCAATATTGCAACTCGAGACTTGAATTTTTTCTTCAGTTCTTTCAGCTTGAGAAATGCTGAGCATATTCTCCCCTTTGGTTTTCTAATTCCAGGTCTGCAAATTCATTATACTCCTACTCCTCGCTTATTGATTATCTCATTATCTGACATTTTGCATGTGTAACAATAGTGAAAAAAACTACTATCCAACAATTTTTTGTGCATTAATGATATACATCTGGCAGTAACGAACACCGAGGTGTGAGGTGAGAGTAATGTTGGCTGTGATGCTTATGATGTGTCAGCTAGGCTGGGCCATGATTATCAGTGATTTGGCAGTTATGTAATAATGCAATTTGGCAGTTATGTAATGATATTATTTGCAGTTCTGTAAAAGTTATTCGGCAGTTATGTAATGTTCCTTCATTTAGTGATCTGATGTGGTCATCCTCCATTTTTGCATAATGCCAATTTTTGCATAACAACTTGGTCTTTGAAACCTAACTATGCCAATAAGAGAGCAGTGGGTATAATACTTTACTTTGTCGTCTTCAGCCACCCTTTGAAATCTTTTGTTCAGCTCTTTTACTTCATCATTTCTTCCTTTCGCTGTAGCTACTCTATGTTCCAGAGCAAATTTCAGAGTCTCTTCTGACATCCATTTTGGTCTCTTCTTTCTTTCCTGTCTTTTTAATGACCTTTTACTTTCTTCATGTATGCTGTCCTTGATGTCATTTCACAAATCATTTGGTCTTTGGTCACTAGTGTTCAATGCATCAAATCTATTCTTAAGATGGTCTCCAAATTCAGGTGGGATATACTCAAGGCCGTACTTTGGCTCTCATGGACTTATTTTCATTTTCTTCAGCTTCAACTGGAATTTTCATATGAGCAATTGATGATCTATTCCACGGTCAGCCCGTAGCCTTGTTCTGACTGATGATATTGAGCTTCAATATCTATATATCAATTATACAGGTTCAATATTTTTATCTTCATCTTTCACAAGAAATTTTATAAACTTCCTTAAGACATAATCATGGAAGCACTGATTGGTTTCTTTTGGCAACATTTTATGATAAATACACTGTTCATTCCCCTGAAAGCCAAGGATATGTAAATCCTGTGTATGTATCTTATTCAACAAAGCAAAAAGAGTTACATACCTGATATTTGAGATTGTTTAATCTGAAAATTCATTTGTTGAATGATATGCTTTCAAGAGATGAACTACTAAAGACTTTTTAATCAGTCCTAAATTATGTAGCATTGCTATTTTGAGCTTTGATCATGATTGTGCATATTCATTCTTGTGATTAACAATTTCTCTAAATTATTTATATACCTATCTTCAGATCAAATTTATTATCTATTTCTTTAGTTTATCCTGAAGGCAATAACTTGTAGATGAGTTCTTTCTCTGATCTCTGCAAGACATATTCCTTATAATGAACAAATTACTCTAAAATTGTTCCATACAGAGAAAAAAAATCAAAGTTTTAGAGCATAAATTTTTAAAGATTAAAAATAGCTTAGGTTATGCTCCAATTTTTATCTTTCACCATTCCTTCATGATCATTATGTTTTCATAACTTTCTTGTAAACAACGGATATTTAGCAAGAACTCTACTCAATAAGCAAAACCCCATTCAGCAATGTATAAGTACAGATGTTACTCAACAAAATATTTAGCTTTATATTTCACATTTTTATACAATTTACCTCAAATAACTGAAACAAATGAGGGAGTTGCTCTTCAAAAGGAACATCTTTAAACAATTATTAACATAAGGAAAAATAATTTTTCTATTACTATAATTTGGATTATTATTGTAGATAAAATAAGCAGCATAACAGTCAGTTTGTTACAGATGATAAAATTTCACTTCCCTAGTTTTTTTTTTTTTAGATATTTAGTACTCAAAATTCTCTGGTAAATCATCTTTATTTTATCTGCTAAAAAAGTTCTAGCTCAGTAATTTTTATTAAAACTGTTAATTAATTTTAATTAATTCTATTTACCATGGAATTCTTATAACTGAGATTCATTTTGATCCTATCCAGAAAGTTATATAGTTAACATATTACTAAATCATTAACTCTGATATATAATTAAGATAATGAGGTTTTAGTGATCCATTCAATGATTCTATTGCAATTTTCCTTTGTTTGAGTTCCTTTCACAGTGTTTCAATAAGTTATAAGTTTACTCATACAATTAAGAATTAAAAATTACAGTGACTGGCACACAGCAAGTTTTTAGTAAGTGTTATCTATTATTATAATTACAAGCAAAATATCTTACAAATCAAAAATTCTTGGAGCGTAGGACAAGGCTAACTGAAGTGTTGCCTCTAGAAGTTATGTTGAAGTAGGGAAATTTGGGACTGGTCTGGATCACAAATCCTAGGAGAGACCAGGTTGGTGGGGGCCTAAAACAGGCAATGGGAGGATCCCAGAGTTAAGACTATAGCTTGGAAAACAATACTAAATAAAAAACACAAATAGGACCGCCTACATAATTTGTAGAGTCCCTGAGTGGTGCCAAACAGTTAATGCACTTGGCTGCTAACTAAAAGGTTGAAACTTGAAGTCCATCCAGAGATACTTTGGAAGAAAGGCCTAGTGATCTACTTCTAAAAATCAGCCGTTGAAAACTCTGTGGAGCACATTTCTACTCTGACACACACGGCATCACCATGAGTGGAACAGCCTTAATGGAATTGGTTATATAATCTGTGGGGCACAGCACAAAATGAAAATGTGGGGCTCTTCTTCAAAAATTATTAAAAATTTTAATATGACCACAGCAAAGCATTAAGCCAAGTGTAGGACCCTTCTGATGTGGGGCCCTGTGCAACCACACTGGTTCCAAACCCATTAAGCTAACCCTGAGCAGAAAAACGTATGGTAAGTCTATAAATAAGAAAATGAATAAAGAAATTAGAAATTACAAATACCAATATGAAGATAGAGTTCATTACATGTAACAGGTTGAGTTAAGTGGTTCAGAACTATGTCTGTGAAAGACAATAGAGTCCTGGAGGCCTGCTTTAATGTGATACTAATTATACAATAGAAGGTCTGCTGCTGTGGGTTTACCTTATGGAATATCCAGTATGATACAAGTATGTTTGCTATGGAATGTTTACTTACATGAATGTTCTTATTAACCATAGTCTTCTTACTAGATTAACCTATAAAATTAGTCCCAGCAGCATAAGGAGTCCAGTGCATCTTGTGGTATACTTCAACTCCCTATCTTTGATCATTCTTTAATTCTTTCAACAAATATTTACTGAGTGTCTACTGTATGTCAGGCACTTTCCTAAGTGCTGGACATAAAATTAACAAAATAAAATGTCTGCTCTTGTGGAGTTTAAATTTTAAACAAATATATAAATAATATTGCATAATAATGTATATAATTTTGAAAAATACTACATAAAAAAAATAGAGGTGGGTTATTAGATTGGGTGGTGAGGGAAGGCCTCTCTGAAGAAGTGGTATCTCAGCAGAAATCTGAACAAAATGAGGGGTAAGCTTTTCAACAGTAAAGGCTATTCTAAAAAAAAAAAAAAAAATTAATATTCTAGGCAGAGGTAATAATAAATACAAAATAGTTCGAGACAGAAACAGCTTGGTACGTTCAAAAAAACTGAAAAAGGCTAGTAAAATACCTAAGAGTAAGTAAGAGGATAATTGCAAAAAATGAAGTTGAAGAGGCTAGCAGGGGTAAACGGTATGGATTTCATTCTAAGGTTAGTAGAAACCAGTGGAGAGATTTGAGCAGAGAAAGGAAATGTTCAGATTTTCACTTTAGAAAGACACCTGTGAACACCACCTGTAGAATAGATTATAGAAGGTTAAGAGTGGAAGAAGGAGGCCAATTTATGAAGATTTCAGAATAATCCGAGAAATAAACAATTATGGCCTTGACTAGATAGTAGCAGTGAAAAGTAGTGAGAAAGCCATTGTCTTGGTCATCTAGTACTGCTATAACAGAAATAACACAAGTTGATGGCTTTAACAAGGAGAAATTTATTCTCTCACAGTCTGTTGTTAGGTGCCATCGAGTTGGTTCCGACTCATAGCAACCCCATGCACAACAGAACGAAACATTGCCCAGTCCGGTGCCATCCTTACAATCATTGTTATGCTCGAGCTCATTGTTGCAGCCACTGTGTCAATCCACCTCATTGAGGTCTTCCTCTTTTCCACCAACCCTGTACTTTGCCAAGCATGATGTCCTTCTGCAGGGACTGATCCCTCCTGACAACATGTCCAAAGTATGTAAGATGCAGTCTCACCACCCTTGCTTCTAAGGAGCATTCTGGTTGTACTTCTTCTAAGACAGATTTGTTCGTTCTTTTGACAGTCCATGGCATATTCAATATTCTTCGCCAACACCACAATTCAAAGGCATCAATTCTTCGGTCTTCCTTATTCACTGCCCAGCTTTCACGATGTGATTGAAAATACCATGGCTTGGGTCAGGTGCACCTTAGTCTTCAAGGTGATATCTTTGCTTTTCAGCACTTTAAAGAGGTCCTCTGCAGCAGATTTGCCGAATGCAATGCATCTTTTGATTTCTTGACTGCTGCTTCCATGGCTGTTGATTACAGATCCAAGTAAAATGAAATGCTTGCTGAAAGTGAAAAGGACTTGAAGCACTTACTAAAGAAGATCAAAGACCACAGCCTTCAGTATGGACTGCACCTCAACATAAAGAAAACAAAAATCCTCACAATTGGACCAATGAGCAACATCATGATAAATGGAGAAAAGATTGAAGTTGTCAAGGATTTCATTTTATTTGGATCCACAATCAACAGCCATGGAAGCAGCAATCTCACAGTCTAGTAGGCTACAAATCCAAATTCAGGGCATCAGCTCCAGGAGAAGGCTTTCTGTCTCTGTCAGCTCTGGATGAAGGTCCTTGTGTGCACCAGTTTCCCTTGGTCTGGGAGCATCTCATCTCAAGTCCAAAAGACACGCTCTGCTCCCAGCACTGCTTTCTTGGTGGTATGGGGTCCCCACGTCTTTCTGCTCACTTCTCTCTTTTATATCTCAAAAGAGATTGGCCTAAGACACTATCTAATCTTGTAGATCTCATCAATATAACTGCCACAAATCAACCTAATTACATCATAGTGATAGGATTTACAACATATAGGGAAATCATAGACAACCATATAATACTGGGAATCATGACCTAGCCAAGTTGACAGATATTTTGGGGGCTACACAATTCAATCCATGGCAGTCATGTTAGGGATATACTGTAAAAGCAGAGTGGAAAGACTTGCTAATGGATTCTGCAGAGAAAGAACAATTACAACTCCTACATTTTTCGTAATAAGCAATCGGTACTATTTAATGCTGACCAGGAAAACTTCTGTTCTGTTATACATTGGCTTACTGTGAGTCTAGCCAACTAGATGGCAACTAACAACAGCAACACTATTTAATGAAAGGATTGCTGGGTTGGTGAGTGAAAATCAAAAGTTCTGTTTTCAATATGGGTGATTTAAGATGTTGTCTTAGTTTCTTAGTGCTGCTATAACATAAATACCATAGGTGGGTGGCTTTAACACATGGAAATTTTTTTTTCTCACATTTTAGGAGGCTAGTAGTCCAAACCCATGGTGCCAGCTCTGGGGAAAGGCTCTCTCTCTGTCAGCTCTGGGGGAAAATTTTTATCTCTTTCAGAGTCTGGTCCTTGGTTCCTTGGAGACCTTTATGCGGCATCTATATTCCCCCATTTGTCCTTGCTTTCTTCTGTGCCTGATCTGCTCTTTTATATCTCAAAAGCAGTGGCTTAAAACACACCCTACACTGATATGCCTCATTAACAAAACTATTCCCTATTCCCAGTTGCAATTACATCCACAGGTTTAAGGGTGAGAAATTACAACATATAATTTTGGGGGGACACAATTCGATCCAAAACAGATGACTATCAGATATCCAAATAGAAATGCTGAATATTCAGTTAAATAAAAATATCTAGAGTGGAGGTGGGAGTTTGAGATAGAAACTTGCAAACAATTAGAAAATAAATACTATCTAAAGCCACAGAACTAAATGAGATCTTCACCATGAAATTCAAAGGTATGGAGGAAAGGCACAATCTGAACAAGCTGAGCATAGAAAAAAAAGGGAAGAAAGTAGACAGGTAAAGAAGCTGAAAGAACTGGTAATGTGATGCACAATATATATTGCTTTGAGTGAAACTGAACCCAGAAATCATCTTCAGGTTTAAAATTTATTTCAATTCTATTCAATGCAAAAAAAATTAATTGCTTACTTTATGGCAGGTTTTTTTATTGTAATAAACCAAAAAAAAAAAAAAAAACCATTGCCGTCAAGTCAGTTCATAGCAACTCATAGCAATCCTATAGATATTGTAATAGATTCTGATAATATAAGGATAAATAAGATCTACCATAGGGTTGTTGACGGGTGCAAATATGGTAGCGGTCAGGCTACATTCTCTCTTACATGACAGCTTTTAGCCTAATCACTGATTAGAAAGGTCTTCTTTAATGATCCCTAGCCACCCAAAAATGTTACATGTTATAGTGGAATCTGATTCTCCCTTGAGTGCTAATCAGAACACAGGCTAATGATAATGCCAGTTGATTAGAAAGTTTCAGGTTTGGGAAATACAATTACTACTGAAAAGAGTAGAAAAGAATGGGTATATGGGCAAAGGGTTCTGTTAACCCTTTGCCCTTCCACATAAGAATCTGACTCACTGCAAAAGTAACTCTGCTGCCCTGGTAGCGTGATAACGGTAATATGTCAACTGTGTTGCAGGCAACATTACTTACGGTAAAAATGACCCCTGATTGTACATTACATCTGGAATGGGAGAACTGTTAATACTCGATGTGGGTTTTGCTGTTTTGGGCTTCCCAAAATGATAACTCTTATAACTGGTATATATCCCTTGTGGAGATTCTGGTAGCCATGCCTATGAAGCTGCTACAAGAGATATTGGCTCCAATGGGACATTAGGCTTTTCAGCCAGAGAATCCTACACCCACTCAACGTGGATCTTTGCTTGCACCTGAGCTCTACTTTTGTAAGACCCCTACAACTGCCTCAGAAGACAAATCCCTGATGCTGCCCTGCGGATAAGCTAAGGTTTCTGTCCTATATTTTTCTGAGCAGACTGGTTTAAAGTGTGACATGTGGGCTAGACTTTCAACCTTTGACCCAAATATTTAAAGCATTACTAGAGAAAAAGAATGGGAGGGAGACTAGATTTAAAAAATTAAAAAATGAGAAGGGATATTGATGTCTGGGTAGGAGATTTATTTTCCTTAGTCTAATGACAAAGGTTCTGGGACATATAATAGAAAATAAATCTTCTGCTTGTGAGGGCAAGTAAGAGTTGGAGTGAATCCAGATTTGTGCCAAGACAAAAAACTGCTCACATCCCAAATTGTTCATGAAATGGTCCTGATCAGAAACCCACCCACAGGTGGACTGGTGGGAATGATGGCTACTGACTGTATCAAACTCTAGTGCCTGGCTGGGAAGTGAAGGTGGGCACACAAACCTGCAGAATCCATATTCTGACTATTCTGATGAAAGGATGTAACCACCAGGTTGGCTGCGACCCTTGGTCAAGAAATGCTTCTGTTATGTGTCAGCCAGCAAAGCCAGGCAAGGCTATTGGGCAGCCTTAGTTAACCAGTAGCCTCTGCTGTCTCATTGCGATTACTGATAAAAATGAAAAAGCTTCCTATAGTAACTTCTACTGTGACTTAATATTTTAAAGCCCAAGTCAAAGGATATGGTTAACTAAGCAACTAATAGGCCAAGGAAGAAATCAAGAGAGAAATAAAAAAAATACCTGGAGTTAAATGAAAATGAAAACACAACACACAAAAACTCTAAATGCCTACATTCAAAAAGAAGAAAGATTTCAAATACATAGTCTAAATCTATAATTTGAGGAATTAGAAAAAGAAGACCAAACTAAACCTAAAGTTACTAGAAGAAATGATAAGAGAATAAATAAATGAAATATAGAAAAAAAAAAAAACAGAAAATCCACAAAATGAGTTGGTTCTTTGAAAGATGAATAAAATTGACAAACATTTGGCTATACTGACAAAGAAAAAAAAGATAAGATTCAAATAATCAAAACAAGAAATGAGAGCGGAGATATTACAACTAACCCAACAGAAATCAAAATGATCATAACAGAATACTATGAACAACTGTACTCCAAACTTGACAACTTAGATGAAATGAACAAATTCCTAGAAGCACATAACCTGCCTAAACTGGCTCAGGACAAGGCAGAAAGTTTCAACAGACCCGTAACAGGTGAAAAGATTGAATTAATGATCAAAAACCTCCCAGCAAAGAAATTCCTGGACCAGATGGCTTCACTGGGGAATTCTACCAAGCATTTAGGGAAGAATTGACACCAATCCTATTCAAACTCTCCCAAAAAGTATAGGAAGAAGGAATACTCCTTAACTCTTTCTATGAAACTGGCATTAACTAGATACCAAAGTAAGACAAAGACACCACAAGAAAACCACAGACCAATAACCCCTATGAATATAAAACCCAGTGCCAAAATTCTCAACAAAATACTAGTAAGCATAATCCAACAGCATATTAAAAGAAACATGCACCATAATCAAGTGGGATTTATTCCAGAAATGCAAGGACAATTCAACATCAGAAAATCAATCAATGTAATACACCACATTAACAAAGGAAAAGAATCACCAGATCACTTATACTGATGTAGTAAAGACATTTAAAAAAACCTTGAACCAAAAGTAGCCCTTGAGGCCACCTTTTAGGTAAATTACAGACTGGCTCACAAAATAAAGACTATCGCCTGTGAGTACTATATTCCTTTCAAAAATCATCTATATGAGACCAAACAGTCAACAATTACTTTAAAAATAAAAAAAGAAGAGAAGGTAAGGTGGCACAGAAACTAGATTACTGAGAACAGAAAAATCAGAATGGGAATAATGAGAATGTTCACACATTGTGAAGAATGTAAACAATGTCACTGAACAATTTGTGTAGAAATTGTTGAATGGGAACCTACTCTGCTATGTAAACTTTCATCGGAAACACACATACACACAAAAAAATACATATATATATATACACATATACACACACAGTATATATATATTAAAAAAAAAAAAAAAAGACAACCCAATCAAAAAACAGGCAAAGGACTTAGGTAGACACTTCACCAAGGAGGATATTCAAATGATCAACAAACACATGAGAAGTTGCTCAATATCTTTAGCCATCAGAGAGATGCAAATCAAAACCTCTACGAGATACCATCTCCATCCCACTAGGATTGCTAAGATAAAAAAAAAAATGTTGGTGGGGAAAACGGACCCCTTATCCATTGCTGGTGGGGATGCAAATGATACGATCATTGTGGAAAACAATGTGGCAGTTCCTCAAAAAATTGAAAAACAGAACTACCATATGACTCAGCAATTCCACTCTTAGGTGTACTCAAGGAACTTAAAAGCAGTGACGCATACAAACATGTACACCAATGTTCACTGCAGCCCTATTCACAATAGCCAAATGGTGGAAACAAACCTAAATGTTCGTCAGTGGATGAATGGATAAACAAAACGTGGTACATACATACAATGGAATATTAGCCATAAAAAGAAATGAAGTCCTGCTGAGTAAAATAAGTCAATGAAAAAAGGACAAATGATCTCACTTACATGAAACGACAAGAAGAGGCAAATGTATAAAGACCAAAGACCAGGGACAGAAAGAGGGGAAGCCACTGTTTGGGAAGTAGAGAGTTTCTGTTTATGGTAAAGGGGAATGTGACATCTATTAAAGGTAATGGTTGCACAATATGATTAATGTAATTGATATCACCAAGCTATACACCTGAAAAAGGCTGAATTGCCAAATGTATAATATATATTTCTAGGAGGAAAAAAAAGAAGGTAGCTACTGATACTGCCTATGTGAAACCAAACACTTCATGGGATTTGGTTTCTTGGTTTGGAGGTTTAGGGTCATGCTTTCATGGAACATTTCAGCTAATTGGCTTAATACTAATTTTGTTTCTTCTGTTCTACCTCCCAGTTTAAGACCCCAGGCACTACAATCCTGTGTAGTGCCTGGGGTCTTAAATGTGGCCATCCAAAGTACAACAATTTGGTCTCTACTCACCTGGAGCATCAAAGGAAGAAGGAGAGTCAGAAACTGGAGGAGGAACTGCAATGTATTTGTAATTGCACCTATGAACAACTGCCTCTTTGCCACGAGACCAGCACTGTATCGATACTGCCTGGCTACCATTACTGAATATTTTGATTGAAGGTTCTATAGAAGAATCCTGATCAAAAGAGGGTAAAATGTGGAACAGAATTTCAAATTCTCATGGAATCCAAACATCTTGGAGCCACTGAGGCTGGATGACCCCCTGAAACTACTGCCCTAAGGAAATCCTTAAACCTTAAACCAAAACTAATCCATGAAGTCATTTTCAAACAATGGTTTAGCTTAATTAGAAAAGAATGTCTGCCTTGAGCATTACGCTTTTAAAGAATTATCAACACGTGATCAAACTGACAACAGCAACTTGAAATGCGAGATAAGAAGCTTTGGCGACAGTGAGTTTGTGTTAATGATAGTGAAATAATTTGGCAAAGAATATCAAGAAAAGTGGCTCAACTTGAAGAATGTAACCAATATCTCTGAATTGTAGATGTAGAAATTGTTGAATTGGTGTACGTTTTGTTGTGTATATTTTCACCAAAAAAAGATTAAAAAAAAAGGAGACGGGTAAAACCTTGACTATGATTTCAGACTGTCTAAATCCCCAGATTTACTCATACCAGAAAACCAAACCCAACCTACTGCTGTCAAGTCAATTCTGACCTATAGGAACCCTATAGGATAGAGTAGAACTGCCCCATAGGGTTTCCAAAGTTGTAAATCTTTATGGAAGCAGACTGCCACATCTTCCTCCCACGGAGCAGCTGGTATGTTTGAACTGCTGACTTTTTGGTTAGCAGCCAAGTGCTTAACCACTGTGCCACCAGGGCTCCTTGATTTACTCATAGTATACTAGAAAGAGACACTTTTGATTGAAAGGATATTTAAAAACCCACTCAACTACGGTTTGGTTTGCTCAACAGTCTCATGTATTGCTCTCTATTGTAAATTTACCTGTTATTGCCAGAATAAAATGATGTGGTGGGCCCTATAAAACTAGCCAAAAGACTATTCCAGTCGATTATGGTAGAGAGGTAATATTAATGCCCCATTAAATAACACAAATACTGATGTTCATAAAATGTACTCTTTTGTTTTTTCCTATGTGAATGCTGTTAATCAAAGGACAGGGAGCAGACTGTGGGCAAAGGATTAACAAAATGTTTTTCCCCTTTGCCAGCGATGTTCCCCTGATAACCTGAAAAAAAAAATCTCACTGGGTTGTTAGGCAATATTACTTAAAGCAAAATGACCCGATTGCTAAACTGTACCTGTACTTGGAGAACTGTAAATACCTTATGGGGCATCATTGCTTTATCTCTTATAGCTGGCATGTCTCTTATGGGGATCCTGGAAGCTATGCCTATGGAACAGTTACAAGAGATGTTGGTTCCTGTGGGGCATGAGATTTTTAAACCAGAGAAAGTATCACACCCTCCTGATATGTATCTTATCTCCTTGCACCTGAGCTATAATTTTGTGTGATTGCTAAAAGAACTGCTGTAAAAGAGCGATTCCTGACACTGTCCACAGGCAAGCTGTAGTTCCCGTACTATGTCCTTCTAAACACACTTTGCCAAGTATAGCTTATGATGGACTTGTGAGCTTGAATATTTATCTGCACCTAAGGAGGGGGTAAGGAGCCTCAGTGGCACAACAGTTAAGCACTTCACTGCTAACCACAAGTTTGGCAGTTCAAACCACCCAGTGGCTCCATGGGAGAAAAAGCCAGTGATCTGTTCCTGTAAAGATTACAGCCTAGAAAACCCTATGGGGCAGTTCTGCTCTGTCACATGGGGTCACTATAAGTCAAAATCAACTCGATGGCACCTAACAACAACAAAGGAGAGGGTGGTCAAAGCCCAAGGTACCACCTTCACTGGCCACCAATCTTCAATAGCTATATAAAAGGAAGTTAAGATTTGTACTAGAAGAGCTAGAAAGAAAATACTCCAAAACTGGGAAACAGCAGAAATCCCTTCATCTAATACAGTATGTTTGGAGAAGCCATGGAGCAAATAACATGGCAGTAATGGCTGAGGCTGGAGTTGGCTGAGATAGGAAGTAAATAAACAATCTTTATTAGTTATAGATTACAGAATAAGAATAAAATCTAAGCCCTGATGAAGAAGGGGTCCAAGAAAACTCTAAGGTTCTAATCTTTCAAGTCTTCTTTACTCAAATGATGACTGCTTAACACATCCCACATACAGTGAAATCTGTGAGAGCTAGAACTTGACAAGACTACCTTTTTTTCTGAGTCTCACAAGATTTCTACCTTGGATAGGGTGCAGTCTTAACACTTTTCTGTTGCTTGCTTTAATGCAAAATATTTTAGTTTTCCTTCTCTGACAGGTTTCTATCATACATAGGTTCCAGCTTTTGCAGGTTTTACTGTACTTCCATATATTCTAAGGTATGGCCGATACAGAGTTATCAAATGTCTCAGCTTGTCACTGTAAGTGTTTTGAAGGAGATTAAGTGGTGCAATCTGGCAGTTCCACGGTATAGGTGAAACGACACTGGCTCTGAATTCACTGGCTGAGAATTATAAGTGACTGTCTTGGTGATGCAGCAGTTAAGAGCTCAGCTGCCAAGCAAAAGGTTGGCAGTTGGAATCTACCAGCCACTCCTTGGAAACCCTGTGGGGCAGTTCTACTCTGTCCTTTAGGACAGCTGTAAGTCAGAATTGACTCAACAGCAATGGGCATGTTAAATAATGAATGCCACCACCACCAGTCTCACTTTACCTTCTCCCCTTTGCTTACTAAAGAAGTATGGTGGACTTTGGGGCCACAAAGTTCTCCATGAAGAAGAAATCTCAGAGGGATATGGCCTTGGGAGACACACAATAAAGATATTTAACCCAGTGCATGTGGATGACTAAAATGTATATGAAATTCAAATTATTTTAAAAGGCAAACCATTCCATATAATATTGGCTTCTTATCTGTCACAACTGCTCCAAAGTATATTATTTGGTGATAAGTTCCCTCAGGGAGTTGCCTCCAGACCTCAAGCAATGCTTTCACAAAAAATAACCTGAATCTCACATGGAACATTTCATGTAATGGTAAATTGTATAGGTGAAAATGATGTCCTTCCACAGATGTAGTCAATTTGATCCCTGTGTAACTGTAGAAAGAGATGATTTTCACCTACACACTTCGCCATTACATGAAATATTCCATGAGATTCAGCTTATTTTTTGTGAAAACATTGCTTGAGGTCTGAAGAAAACTCCTTGAGGAGCCCAGCACCAAAGAATATACTTTGGAGCAGTTGTGGACAATGTAGATGATGGAAAAGCTCAATATCATGAGTCAGAACAAGGCCAGGGGTTGACTGCAGAACAGACCATCAATTGCTCATATGCAAGTTCAAGCTGAAGCTGAAGAAAATTAGAACAAGTCCATGACAGATAAAGTACGACCTTGAGTATATCCCACCTGAATGTAGAGATCATCTCAAGAATAGATTTGACATGTTGAACACTAATGGCCGAAGACCAGACCAGTTGTGGAATGACAACAAGGGCAGCATACATGAAGAAAGCAAGAGGTCATGAAAAAGAAAGAAAAGACCAAAATGAATGTCAGAAGAGACTCTGAAACTTCTTCTTGAACGTCGAGCAGCTAAAGTGAACAGAAGAAATGCTGAAGTAAAAGAGCTGAACAGGAGATTTCAAAGGGTGGCTCAACAAGACAAAGTATTATAATGACATGTACAAAGACAACAACAGGCAAAAATTATACATATAGGAATTTATCATCCAGACATAGTCCTATGAAAACATTTTCCAATACAAAGGGTAGATATATCTGTTTATCTTCTGGATGAATGAAAAAATCCCAAGGGTAAGTGAAGATGGGATAGAGGTGGGGGTTCTTTTTCCATGTCTTGAGTGACCTGAATTAAGGTACAATTCCATTAAATACTGAGTTGGTCATAAAAGTATCCACAACCATTTAATTTCGACAATTTAAGCAATTTATAGGATAAAAAATGACATCTGCCTACTACTCCTAACAAAGTCAACAACAACTCCCCAGTAATATACTTCTGAAGGCATATAAAAACAAAAACAAAATCATCATCAAGAAGTAGGACTTATAGAAAATACATAATTAGAATCTATAAGAAATTTATACATGCTACAAGGCACAAAGCAGACCTGAAAAAAAGTAGGAGGAAAGACTTCATTACTTCCTATTGTCTGCCTCCGTGCTAAAAATCATGAAACAAAAAATGTGGGCAACAATCTTTCTACTGAGTCTGTGCTGCTTTTTGAGGACCACAGAGCACTACTCCACCCCACCTCTCTCCACTCACCCACATATCTCTTTCTTTGTCCATCAAGAAACCAAAAAATCTCAGAAAAGGTAAAAAATAAGGGTAAGGAATGTTGCATTCTGAGATGTAAAGGTCCCTCAAGTAAAGGCATTTAAAAAGACCTGTTAAACATGTGTGCTAGGGATTGCCATTTTACATGTACTTATCTATTCATATTGTCAGAAAAAAAAGTATTTTTCCTCAATCATAAGCAAAGTAAAACTCTATTATATTTTCTTCAATCATGGGTAGAATAAAAAGATGCCATCTTTTTCTTGAATTTAATGACTAGAGAAATAATGGTTTAAAATATTTTTGGAAAATCTTACAAAGCAATTACATATAACATTGAAAACAAAAAGCATAATTATTAGTCTGAAGAAGAGGCTCATTATATCTTCCTGCTCACTACAGGACCTACAGTTCCTAATTGAATCCATCAGTCTTTTCGCCAAGTTAACCAACTATGAACCAAACACCAAAAGGACATGCAATTCATATGGAAAAAAAATAAACCTTGCTATTTATAGATGTTGTTATTGTTAGGTGCTGTCAAGTTGCTTTTAAGGAGCATTCTGGCTGTACATCAAAGACAGATTTGTTCAGTCTTCTGGAAGTCCATGGTATATATAGTATTCTTTGCCAACACCATAATTCAAATGCATCGATCCTTCTTCAGTCTCCCTTATTCATTTTCAGCTTTCACATGAATATGAGGTGATTGAAAATATCATTGCTTGGGTTAGGCACACCTTACCCAAAAGTGACATCTTTGCTTTTTAACACTTTAAAAAGGTCTTTTGCAGCAGATTTGCCCAATGCAATGTGTCGTTTGATTTTTTGACTACTGCTTCCATGGAAGTTCATTGTGGATCCAAGTAAAATGAAATCCTCGACAACTTCAATCTTTTCCCTGTTTATCACGATGTTGCTTATTGGTCCAGTGGTAAGGATTTTTGTTTTCTTTATGTTGAGTTTTAAACCATACTGAAGACTGTAGTCTCTGTTCTTCATCAGTAAGTGCTTGAAGTCCTCTTCACTTTCAGCTAGCAAGATTGTGTCATCTGCATAACACAGGTTATTAATGACTCTTCCTCCAATACTAATGCCCCATTCTTCTTCATATAGCTTCTTGAATTCTTCGCTCAGTATACAGATTGAATAGTATGGTGAAGGGTACAACCCTGACACACCTTTCCTGACTTTAAACCACGCAGTATCCCCTTGTTCTGTTTGAAAAACTTCCTCTTGGTCCATGTACAGCTTCCTCATGAATAAATTCTAGAATTTCTACTCTTTACAATGTTATCCATAATTTGTTATGATCCACACAGCCAAATGCCTTTGCATAGTCAGTAAAGCATATTCTCTGCTTTCAGCCAGGATTCATCTGACATTACCAACGATATCCCTCGTTCCACGTCCTCCTCTGAATCCAGCTTGAATTTCTGGCAGTTCCCTGTTGATGTACTGCTGCAGCCACTTTTGAATGATCTTCAGAAAAATTTTACTTGCATGTAATATTAATGATATTGTTCAATAATTTCCGTGTTCTGTTAGATCACCTTTCTTGGAAATAGGCATAAATATGGATCTCTTCCCAGTCAGTTGGCCAGGTAGCTGTCTTCCAAATGTCTTGGCATAGACAAATGAGCACTTCTAGCGCTGCATCCATTTCTTGAAACATTTCACTTGATATTCTGTCAATTCCTGGCGCCTTGTTTTTCACCAGTATCTTCAGTGCAGCTTGGACTTCTTCCTTCAGTACCATCGATTCTTGATCATATCCTACCTACTGGAACGGTTGAACGTGGACAAATTATTTTTGGCACAATGACTTTCTGTATTCCTTCCACCTTCTTTTGATGTTTCTTGCATCGTTCAGTATTTTGTCCATAGAATCCTTCAATATTGCAACCTGAGGCTTGAATTTTTTCTTCAGTTCTTTAAGCTCGAGAAATGCCAAGCATGTTCTTCCCTTTTGGTTTTCCATCTCCAGGTCTTTGCACATGTCACTATAATATTTACATTGTCTTCTCAGGCCACCCTTTGAAATCTTCTATTCAACTCTTACTTCATCATTTCTTCCTTTCACTTTAGCTACTCTGTGTTCAGAAGCAAGTTTCAGAGTCTCTTCGGACATCCATTTTGGCCCTTCTTTCCTGTCTTTTTAATGACCTCTTGCTTTCTTCATGTATGCTGTCCTTGACGTCATTCCACAACTCATCTGGTCTTTGGTCATGAGTGTTCAATGCGCCAAATCTATTCTCGAGATGGTCTCTAAATTCAGGTGGAATATACTCAAAGTCGTACTTTGGCTCTCATAGACTTGTTCTAATTTTCTTCAGCTTCAACTTGAACTTGCATATGAGCAATTGATGGTCTGTCCCACAGTCAGTCCCTGGGCCCTGGCCTTGTCCTAACTGATGATATTGAGCTTTTCTACCGTCTCTTTCCACAGATGTAGCTGATTTGATTCCTGTGTATTCCATCTGGCAAGTTCCACGTGTATAGTGGCCATTTATGTTGTTGAAAAAGGTATTTGCTATGAAGTCATTGGTTTTGCAAGTTTCTATCATGCAATCTCTGGCCTTGTTTCTATCATCAAGGCCATAATTTCCAAATACTGATCCTTCTTGTTTCCAACTTTTGCATTCCAATCACCAGTAATTATCAATGCATCTTGATTGCATGTTTGATCAGTTTCAGACTGCAGAAGTTGGTAAAAATCTTCAATTTCTTCATCTTTGGCTTTAGTGGTTGGTGTGTAAACTTGAATAACAATCCTGTTAACTGGTCTTCCTTGTAGGCTTATGGATATTATCTTACCCCTGACAGTGCTGTACTTCAGAGAGATCTTGAAATGTTCTTTTTGACAATGAATGCAATGCCATTCCTCTTCAATTCGTCATTCCCAGCACAGCAGGCCATATGATTGTCTGATTCAAAATGGCCAGTACCAGCCCATTTCAGCTCTCTACTGCTTATGGTATCAACATTTATGCATCCATTTCATTTTTGACGATTTCCCTTTTTCCTAGATTCATACTTCATACATTCCACATTCTGATTATTAATGGATGGAAGTTATACAATTTATCATATAAAATAAATAACCCTGCTATCATAACCTGACTTATTTGTTATAATACTAAGGACTAACTGCACAGATGCAAAAATCCGAATAAAACAAAGGCATTGACTACAGAATATCATTAATTCTTTCCTAAAAGGTAGATAGTCTATGCTAAAATGTCAAGCATTATAATGTATTATACATAAACCCAAAACATATAACCAATTTTAATATAGTAACTACAACCCTAAAAAATCATTATATATCTATATTTATATATGTAAAACAATGTTAAGATGTAAAAGCCTTAAAATAAAGCTTCCTGAAAATCAAACAATTAATATAGCTATTAACGAACAATTGCTTTGCCTCTCTTGGCCCAGATGAAGATGAACATCCGTTTACTGATAACTTGGTGCACTTTCCAAAACATCTACAGGTAAATATGATGGTCTGGCAAAATTGTATTTAGAACTTAGAGACTTCCTGAACATCATTTTGCTAAAAATCTTGTATTGGGTTTAGAGGATGTACATTCTATGACATTAGTTTCCTTCACTGAGAAAACGTTAACCAGAGAGATGTTCTCTGCAGGATAGTCACGTACTTGCAAAATTAATTCAGGAATTCAAAAGTGATTTAGTATTTTTTTTTTAATTTCAAATTATCTATCATGTCAGTTCTACTCTGTCCTAATAGGGTCACTATGAGTTGGAATCGACTTGATGGCAATGGAGTGGGTATCATGTCAGTTGATTTAGTGAGATTCACCACAGGATGACTTCAATAGGTAACAAAAAAAAGCATTAAACATACTTTCCAAACTGAAAACATCAAACCAGGAACAAAAATATTTTTTAAATGATAAAAAAATATTTTTAAAATTAAATGCAAACATCATGTTTAGTGGGTAAAACTAAAGACCCTGACCTTAGAAACAGAATAGAATGTCAGATACCACCATATCATTTAATATTGTCCTATAATTTCTGGCCAAAGTAATAAAACATCAAACCAAAAATAATACTAATAAAAGTACAAGCCAAGTTATCCTTTTGATGACAAGATTATATATCTAAAAGAGCTAAAGTAATCACTTGGAAATCTCCTAAAATTAATAAAAAGAGTTTTGTAAGAGGGTCAATTACTAGATATCTATATAAAATAAAATCTTTTTTCTACACCAATCATAGACAATTAGAAAATAGATTCCTTCCACAATAGTCCTCCCTTGTATTTAACTGTATGAACAAACTAAATAGTCCAGAAATTGATCCTAACATATATAAGAATTGAACACATAGACAATGAACATCATAAAACAATAGGAGGTTAGATTATACAAAATGAACTTTTATTTGAATTATCCAGGAGTAGAATCACTCTTTTCCCACTAAACTTGAACAAAAGAGAATGTGATGCTATAACTGCAACCACAATCTTGCCACCATGATTATGGAAAAGTCCTATCCGGGAATAAAACAAAACAAGACAAAATACAGAAGAAGAAATCCCCAAAATGTAGTTCTGAGTGTGAAGTAATGAGCACAGCGCCAGACTTACTGGACCAGTAGAGACTAAATGAACCCCCAGGACGACTGCCCTGAAATACTATTTAATCTTGGAACTCAAACCACTCCCAGAGGTCACCTTTCAGCTAAATGACATTGGCCCATTAAAAAAAATACCACCTGTGAGTACTGTGCTCCTCAAAATATTCATCTAGATAAAAACAAATGGTTAACATTTATCCTAAACCAAAGATGAGAAAGATAGGAGGGACAGGGAAGCTAGATTAATAGAAAAAGAATAATCAAAATGGAAATAATGAGAATGCCGGTATATTGAGAAGAATGTAACCAATGTCACTGAACAATATGTATAGAAATTGAGAACCTAATTTTGTGTGTAAACTTTCACCAAACACACAATAAAAATATTTTTTAAAAAAGGAGTCTCCAAAGCCATCACAACTTGACGAAGGCAAGCTCCTGGAAGCTCCATTGACACATCCAAACTCCGTGAGGGGTCAAATTAATGTGCTGAGGGCTGTAGGGACCATGGTCTCAGGGAACATCTAGCTCAATTGGCCTAACGCGGTTTATAAAGAAAATGTTCTACATTCTACTTTAGTGAGTGGCATCTGGGGTCTTAAAAGCTTGTGAGAGGCCATTTAAGATTCTCTACTGGTCTCACCCTGTCTAGAGCAAGGGAGAATGAAGAAAACCAAAGACACAAGGGTACCACAAGTACCATAGCCTCCACCAGACTGAGTCCCACACAACTAGATGGTGCCCGGCTCCAACGACCGACTGCTGTGACAGTGATCACAATAGAGGGTCCCAGACAGAGGTGAAGATAAACGTAAAGCAATATTCTAACACAAAAAAAAAAAAAGACCAGACTTACTGGTCTAACATGGTCTGACAGAGACTGGAGAAACCCCAAAAGTATGGCCCCCAGACACCATTTTAGCTCGGTACTGAAGTTACTCCTGAGGTTCACCCTTCAGCCAAAGATCAGACAGGCTTATAAAACAAAATGAGACTAAATGGACACACCAGCTCAGGAGCAAAGACAAGAACGCAGGAGGGGACAGGAAACCTGGTAATGGGGGACCTAAGGTCAAGAAGGGAAAAGTGTTGTCATGGTGTTGGCAACAAATGTCATAAAACAGTATGTATATTAACTGTTTAATGAGAAGCTAGTTTGCTTTGTAAAACTTCATGTAAAGTACAATATAAAAAAAAGAGAGAGAGTGAGAAAAGGAGTCCTCAGAAGTTAAAGAAAGACACTAGCTCCCAGCGATATCACTGGAGCCTGAAACAATGCTCAAGTCAGATCTATCATAGAATTTACCAGTAAATTCCCTTTCTTTTTAAGGCAGATTGAGTTGGGTTTACTGTCACTTGATATACCTACCAGAAAGGTATGTACCTATAGGAAATATTCAAGTATTTATTCAACAAATAATATTTGAATAATTCCATCCAACAAAACAGAGAAATCAGGGACTCTTGTCTTAGTTATCTTGTGCTGCTGTAACAGAAATACCACAAGCAGATGGCTTTAACAAGCGGAAGTTTATTCTCTCACAGTTAAAGAGATTAGAAGTCTGAGTTCAGGGCACCCGCCCTAGGGAAAGGTTTTCTCTCTGTTGGCTCCGAAAAAAGGTTCTTGCCTCTTTTCAATTTCTATTCCTTAGAGATCATAGTGATCTCCATAGGGCATGGCATCTATCTTCTCCCATCTCTGCTTGCTTAATCTGCTCCTTTTGTATCTCAAAAGAGATTGCCTAAGGACACAATCTACACTAATATTGCTCCATTACCATAACAAAAAATCCATTCCCAAATGGAATTATAACCACAAGTACAGGGTTTAGGATTTACAACACATATTTTAGGGTGACACAATTCAATTCACATCATCCAACCACCAATCTTCAACTTCAACAACACTGAGCTACTTTGCCTAGATTACTGCCCCAATCTCTAGCCTATTTCTGTTATTTAGTCATAACAAGGCAATATAGAGTTTAAACAGGGAAGATCACTATTACAAAGTTGGCCTATACTGTATTTTTAAACTGTACGTTTTTATAGCTGCAACTTTACCAGTGTGAGCAGATTTGTCAACCTATGCACCAATGTCTCAGTTTGGATATCTATCTGCAGTTTAGTAAAATAGTGTATTATACTGTGTTTTGTGAGTAACCAAAAACCAAACCCACTGCCGTTGTGTCAATTCCGACTCATAGCGACCCTATAGGACAGAGTAGAACTGCACCAGAGAGTTTCCAAGGAGCACCTGGCAGATTCAAACTGCCAACATCTTGGCTAGCAGCTATAGCACTTAACCACTACGCCACCAAGGTTTCCTTTGTGAGTAAAAGAGTTGATATATCTTTAATTTTATTTAATGTTTTCTACTGGATTGTGCTGACCTGAACATACCTCAACAATCTGATGCCTAAGAGTCTTCAGCTATTTAGAAGTATGTTGTTATTGTTGTTAGATGCCATTGAGTTGTTCAGACTCATAGCAACCCTGTGTATAGCAGAACAAAAAACTGCCCAGTTCTGCACTATCCTCACAATATTTAGAAGTACAGAAGTATGTATTTGAATATATCTATCAGAGCTGAGGAAAATCTGTTTCATATATCAAAAATGTACTGTTTATAATATCATCTACCTAAATATTTAAATGACTTTAGTAACTAACAATTTTACAAAATTACACATTTGGTGAAAAATGTAATCCAACTTGATTCTCAAAAAATACAAATTCAATATGGATGTAGTATGTGTTAACACAGAAGTTATTTGTCAACATTTAAAGAGAAAGCTACACTTCAATATTTACTCCATTTGCAAAAGAGCTTATGTCACATTCTCTTACCAATATCTAACAAGAAAGTACATCTTCATCTGCAGGAACAGTGAAAAAGACAGTAGAAATTGAAGCAAATACATCCTCATTTTTACTAGACCAACCATTAATGTTACCACTCAGGAGTCAGGAAGATGTAA
The DNA here is from genome assembly GCF_030014295.1 of Loxodonta africana. Lineage (NCBI taxonomy): Eukaryota > Metazoa > Chordata > Mammalia > Proboscidea > Elephantidae > Loxodonta > Loxodonta africana. The sequence continues at coordinate 53,139,636 of NC_087346.1, read as the reverse complement.
TATCCATAAATCACTTTCACTATTAAGTGTGTGTAGCATGTACTCAAATTGCCTAATTCATCCTCTCTACCTGTAACTGTATAAGTGACTGCTTTATTTATACACAAGTTTATTATTTCTGACAATCAATATCAGTTATGGTTCTTTTTATTAAATGTATAATACGTTTTCATAAGCATAAAGCAATCCAATTCTTTTTTTAAGAGTTTAGCATTTACGGATATCATAAGGCTCAAGATTCAAACATGACCTCATCAATTACAGCAACATATTGAGGAAACATTTCTTTCTCACCCCTCTCTTTTTTAGGTATCTAAACAAAGAGCCCAGTTTTCTAAGAGTAAATCATCCCCCTCATATAAAAACACTTAAACAATGGAAAGAAGTTAATATTTGCTTATCTTATAAAGAGACCCGTGGCTTAGTGGTTAAGTGCTACAGCTGCTAACCAAAGGGTCGGCAGTTCAAATTTGCCAGGCGCTCCTTAGAAACTTTATGGGGCAGTTCTACTCTGTCCTATAGGGTTGCTATGAATCAGAATCAACATGACGGCACTAGGCTAGGTTATAAAGAGAAATGGGCTTTGTTAGAAAGCAATTCTGGAACAGTATCTCAGATAAGTGTTCATAAAAGTCTGAAGTTCTACAATGTAAACACTAAAAAAATTATTTTGGCCTCAAGTAAAATTATAGTACAATTATTGAGATAGCTCCTGTAACATTTAATTTTAATGAAAATTTCAATTCAATTTCAAATTCACTCAGCTAACCAGGGTTATTTAGCTATTAAAAATAAATAAATGATTTAACCTTTTGAATAATATTGTTTATTATTATACACCTGGAAGTCAGATAGCCTCTGCTTCTGATATTAATGTAAGTTTGTGTCTTAATACTCTTCCAGCCAGTAATATAAAGATTCAGCTGCTTCATGAAGTTCTTGGAGTGGAAAAGGGGGACAATATAATTATGTAAAGTATGTCCGAGGTCTTATTTTATATCTTAAAAGCACCTGCCTCCAGACAGTCTATTAGTTGTACCAAATTATTTACAAAGTCTTAAGGGATAGAGCTAGTATATTTGAGAAAGGTTTTCAACAATGAGCACTGAAACAAAAAGGGTTTCCTGATAAACTTGTATCTTTAACTTAGTTTTGGTGGCTGAAGTCTTGCTAATATTATGCTTTATTAGGTATTATGAAAAAGAACCATTTGGGTCTTAAGACTGTAATATACTTTTTCTACCATCATCCCATCTGTCATTTATTACTGAAGTTAGGACAAAAGCAGTTTTGTTTTGTTTTTTTTTAATTTTCATTTTGTTAATAAAAGTTTTCATGATGGTATGCTTCAGATAACATAGGTTGTCTAAACAATCTTTTTTTCTATAACAAGGTGTTGATTTTACACAGTAACTCATAATATTTTATATATATGTACATAAACAAAACTCACTGCCATTGAGTTGCTTCCATTCATAGTGACCCTACAGGACAGAGCAGAACTGCCCCATAGGGTTTCCAAGGAGCAGGTAGTAAATTTTAACTGCCAATCTTTTGGTTAGCACCCAAACCCTAGCCACAGCACCACCAGGGCTCCATATACATATACATATATAAAGAGAGAGAGAGAGAGATCTTTATGTGTTTGTATGTCAAGAAAAATCTAGGTTGTGCTCCTTCACTGTCTGGTGCCCCCCACCACCACAGGGCCTTTGATGGTTCCTCTGCTGGGAAAGGACTTCCCTTTCCTCTTTCTCTAGTTCATGTTGTCTGTCAGATTTCACTTCAAACCTCACTTCTAAAGGACAGTCCTCCTTCCCTGATCCCCATAACGAGGTCAAGTCCCTTTATTTAAACTCTCAAAACACTGGGTGTCTCTACTCCCTACCATTTGTTTCTGTGATACTTTTTTTACTAGGCTTATATTAAACTCCCTGAGAACAGAAACCACGTGTACTTTTGTTCCTCATTGTATCTCCAGAGTTTAGCAGAGTACCTGGCATATGCAGAAGCTTATTAAATATCTGTTGAATAAATTAGTGAATGAAGCGCCAGTATTTGAAAATGGCTAAAAATCTTAAGGGCTCCTGAATTTCCTGGTAACAGTAAACTGAAGTCAAGAGAAGAAAATTACCCACTTTTCCCTTTAAACATGTCTTTGGGCTCTCTGAATCCAGACACAAATAATGAGTTCCAAAAGTTTCAGATAAAGCTACAAGTACACTGATAACCATTATGTGAGACTGCATTTCAGAATAGGAGTAAGCACCATTTTTAAATTTTAAAAAATGTATTTAAAAAAGACGTGAAAAACGTTTGTTTATTCGCCTGTAATTTATCATCTATGTCAGTGTCACTGTCGTGGATTGAATTATGTCCCTCCAAAAATGTGCGTATCAACTTGGTTAGGCCATGATTCCCAGTATTGTGTGGTTGTCCTACATTTTGTGATTGTAATTTTATGTTGAGAGGATTAGGGTGGGATTATAACACCACCCTTACTCAGGTCACCTCCCTGATTCAAGGTAAAGAGAATTTCCCTGAGGTGTGGCCTGCACCACCTTTTATCTCTCAAGACAAAACGAAAGGGAAACAAGCAGAGAGTTGGGGACCTCATACCACCAAGAAAGCAGAACAGGGGTAGAGCGTGTCCCTAAGCCTGAGAAGCTCTTCAACCAGGGGAAGACTGAGAACAAGGACCTTCTTCCATAGCCAACAGGGAGAGAAAGCCTTCCCCTGGAGCAGATGTCCTAAATTTGGACTTTTACCTACTAGACTGTGAGAAAATAAATTCTGCTTTGTTAAAGACATCCACTTGTGATTTCTGTTATGGCAGCACTAGATCACTAAGACAGTCACCATCGCTATTTTCCTCCACTGTTTCTTTCAAACACTTCCACTGTAATGCTTAATTTATTTTTCTTCATAGGAGAATTTGGTGTTCAGCATACATAAATCTTTTAGTAATAAAAGAGTGTCCTTCTAAAAATTGAAAAATTTAAGTATTTTTAGGCTATGTTATGGATTAAATTGTTTCTCCCCAACCCAAAATATGTGTTGGAGTCTTAAGCCCTATTACTGTAGATGTAATCCTGTTTGGAAATAGGGTTTTCTTTGTTAATTAATCAGACGATACCCAGGTAGGATGGGTTCTAAATCTAATCACTTCTGAGTTATAAAGAGAATAGGTTAGACACAGAGGCACGCACACACTGGGAAAGACAGATGCCATGAGAGCATCACCAAGGAACCAAACAATGCTATGGACAAATCGGCACAGCTAAGACCCTGATTTGGACTTTCGGCCTCCAGAACTGATAGAAAATAAGTTTCTGCCCTTTAAACCCACCCCCCTGCAGTATTTGTTACAGCAGCACTAAGAAACCAAGACAGACAATAAGTAGTAATTCCCTCATAAATTACTGAGATGTGAGCTTTCTGCCACAATAAGTAGTTCTACGAAATTATTACATTTTAATTCTTGTGCACGTTATTTATAAAGTTTTGCCTTCTCTCCATCATTATGACTTGCTGCAATCATTGTGCCCTTTATCAAGTCTTTTAATTTGCTGTGGGCTAGAAAAATCATAGCAGAAAGTTTGTTGCCAAAACCTGAAGAAAGAACAGTAAGTTCTAGGAGTCTCTATTAGCAGAAAAGAGCATGCAATTTAGTGGCTAAATACATTTGTTATTTATCGAAACAAGTTTCAGTTCTAATTGTTGGGAGACAATCCTCTATGAATCTCTCACATTTGTATGTGCCTTGGCATGAACAGTAAATTTGTTCCAGGACTATCTTTTCAGAAAGATTTGTACAAGCAAATGGCCCTAGAAAGATGAAGATACTGAATTCCTCTGGATCAACTTTTTTACATTCTGGGAAAGTAATTATAGACAATCCCCTTCCTCAGATACATCCAAGGATGACAGAGGTGTGTACATCCCCTTCTGGGGGTGGAATCGTGTATATTCCAGGGTAATAAAGGGCTACCCTGTTTATCGGCAGCACTTACATAAGATAAAACCAGTTAACCAGTTGTCAATTTTGGCTTATGGTGACCCCATGTGTGTCAGACCAGAACTCTGCTCCATGGGGTTTTCAATGGCCGATTTTTCAGAAGTAGATCACCAAGTTTTTCTCCCAAGATGCCTCTGCATGGACTCAAACTGCCAAACTTTGGTTAGGCAGCATAGCGCATTTAACAACTTGCACTACTCGGGAACTCCCTATATCCATTGAACAGTTGCCACCAAGTCAACTCTAACTCATGACAACCCCAGTGTTTCAGAGTAGAACTGTGTTCCATAGGGTTTTTAATGGCTGATTTTTCAGAAGTAGATCACCAGGCCTTTCTTCCAAGGTGCCTCTAGGTAGGCTTGAACCTCCAACCTTTTGTTTAGCAGCCGAGCCGTTAACTGTTTGCACCACGAGAGACTCCCTATACGGATTAGACTCTTACTAACTTCAGGGTTTCTCTCTTGTATCTTACCCTGTCTGCATGTACATGTGATGCCTGGCCCTAATCACACTGTCCTATTAGAATACGAGATCAAGGAACCAATGCCAAGATGTTAGTATTATTGTAAGTATTAAATGGCCTAAATCCATTTGGGCTCACTGTCTGCTTATTCTCAGGCTCTATGGATGAATGGCAAGTCAACCTAGCAGCTGTCATTGTACTGTGCTTAGGAACTGCTTGATCGCTTGATACTAGTTCTACCAAAAAAAAAGCTACTTTACCTTTCAGAGTTTCAAGAGATCATATTTGTAAAATGAATATAGTAATACTTACATCAAAAGAATCTTGTGATGGTGAAATACTATATGAAAATCAGTTAAAAATGTGGTTCCTAAGTTATTGATGGTTATTATTGGTACTAGTATTACAATTTAGTTATCTGATCTGCTCAAGGAGTTTTTTATACTTATGTCCAAGCTTCTTGCTATGTACCACAAAGTTAATACTACTAGATAAAAAGTATATTTGAATTTTTCCATTTGTCCTTTCTTTTATATTACCCAAGTTTTTCCATTTATCCTTTCTTTTACATTAAGGTAGAAAATATATTTAAATATCTCCTACTTCTTTGTAATTCACTCAGAGTCTATACAGATTACAATTCATTATGTAATACGTACTGAGTATGCATACATGTCAGGTACTATACTAGAATTTTCTTGTTTTATGGTATCAATGTAATTAAGTACTTACTCAAAATATCCTAGCAACATTCGTAACACTGATAATTCTATAAATAATTTTGATGATCTATTAACAAAATTAAGAACAAAATGTAACACAAAACTTGATGTCTTAGTTATCTAGTACTTATACAACAGAAATACCACAAGTGGATGGCTTTAATAAAGAGAAATTTTTTCTCTCACAGTCTAGTAGGCTAAAAGTCCAAATTCAGGGCATCAGCTCCAGAGGAAGGCTTTCTCTCTCTGTCAGCTCTGGAGGAAGGTCCTTGTCATCAATTTTGCCCTGGACTAGGAGTTTCTCTGCACAGGAACCCTGGGTCCAAAGGATGTGCTCTGCTCTTGGAGCTGCTTTCTTGGGGGTATGGAGTCCCCCTGTCTCTCTACTCGCTTCTCTCTATCTCAAAAGAAATTGGTTCAAGACACAACCCAATCTTGTAGATTGAGTCCTGCCTCATTAACATAACTGCCACCTATCCAATCTCATTAAGATCACAGAGGTAGGATTTACAACATAGGAAAATCACATCAGATGACAAAATAGTGGACAATCACACAATACTAGGAATCACGACGTAGCCAAACTGATAAACTTATTTTTGGGGGACACAATTCAATCCATGACACTTGACAATGCATTACTTCAAAGCATTATTGCTTTCTTATAAGCACACTACAAATATATTTCAAGTAAAATTTGAAAGAAAATCCCATAAATCACTGCCTAAAACAGGGAATATACACATCTAAAATATGGGTAAAGAAGAATAATATCAGAATCACAGGCAAAGCTCTTTTGAACTATACAAATCCCCTTCCCTCAGATGTGCTCCTCTGAACAACTTTGATTTTCATTTTGTAGGTGCTAGAAATCTTTCTGGAGCCCTAGTGGCACACTGGTTAAGAGTTCAGCTGCTAACCTAAAGGTCAGCATTTCAAATCCACCAGCCACTCTTTGGAAACCCTATGAGGCAGTACAACTCTGTTCTATAGGGTCGCTAGGAGTCTGAATCAACTCAACGGCAACGGGTTTATCTTATTTTATTTATTTATTTTTTTGGTTTAGACATCTTTCGAAGCAGCCCTGGTAGCACAATGGTTAAACACTTGACTGCAACTTCAGGAGAAAAATGTGGCTATCTGCTCCCGTAAAGATTAGAGTCTTGGAAACCCTACGGGGCAGTTCTACTCTGTCCTACAGGGTCACCATGAGTTGGAATCAACTCAAAGGCAATGGGTTTGGTTTGTTTTTTTGTACACATCTGTGATGGTTAAGGTTGTGTGTCAATTTGGCTGGGCCATAATTCTGAGTGGTTTGGAAGTTATGATGCAGTTTGGCAGCTTTTTAATGATGTAAACATCTCCATAATGAGACCTGATACAATGTGATCACCTCCACGATGACATCTGTTTTGGGAGCAGTCGATCAATTTGAAACAGCACTTCCTTGTGGATATGGCCTGCATCCAATACAGGTGGACTTTGTAGCAAGGCCCCCTGGCTTTTGCTCACTCTGAATCCTGCAGTTGGCTCCTATTCATCTAACCTCCAGTTCCTGGGACTTAAGCTAGCAGCTTACCTCTGTCTTACCTGCCGATCTTGTGATTCAGTGGGCTCCACAGCCTGTGAGCCTGAGGCCTGCTGTCTGACCTTCTGATCTTGGATTCGCCAGCCCCTGTGACTATGTGAGTTAGAAGCTTCCAGCCTAACACACGGGCTTGGGACTTCCCAGCCTCTACAACCATATGAGCCGTTTCCTTGATTTAAGTCTCTCTGTACTGGTTTTGCTTCTCTAGAGAACCTAGCCTAAGACAACATCTTTCTAGGTGTATTCCGATACGGTCTTTTCTCCCACCTCCCACTGGAAGCCACTAACCCAAAAGGTAAACTACATATTGAAATTAGTTTGCCTGTTAGAACTCTTTGTGGCACATCAGTTAAAGCAATCAGCTGCTAACTGAAAAAGTGGCAGTTTGAAACCACCAGCCGCTCCACAGAAGAAAGACATGGCAGTCCACTTTTGTAGAGATTTACAGCCTTGGAAACCCCATGGAGTCGCTCTGAGTCAGAATCGACTCAATGGCAGTGGCTTTGGGGTTATAACTCTTTAGATTAAAATGCAACTGATGCTAATAAAACAAAATAAAATGTTACTGGTTTTCATATATTAAAGTATTGTTTAGTTCATATCACTATGCCTTTACATATTCTTTTTGAAATTTAGCATATATACATAGAAGTATACAACTCATAAATGTACAGCTCAATGACTCTTCACAAAAAGACAATACCCACATAACTATCACCCATTTCAAGACATAGAATATTATCAGCATTCTAGAAAAAGTTATGCCACTCCTACTTTGCCACTTTCTGCCCTTAAAGAAACCACTATTTTGGATTCATCTGTAGAAATTCTTCCTTTCTATTTCCACTTTGGAAACCCTGGTGGCGTAGTGGTTAAGAGCTATGGCTGCTAACCAAAAGGCTGGCAGTTCAAATCCACCAGGTGCTCCTTGGAAACTCTATGGGGCAGTTCTACTCTGTCCTATAGGGTCATTATGAGTCGGAATTGACTGACGGCAAGGGGTTTGGTTGGTTTATTTCCACTTTCCTAAGGCTTGTTATTATGTAAGGGATTTGAATTTTATCAAGTGCCTTTTCTATGGCTACTGAGAGTAACTTTTCTGCATCTATTAAGACAATCATATGATTTTTACCTTCATTTATAAATTACACTATTTTTTGAATGCTGAACTAACCACTGGATTCCGTGAATAAAGTCAACATGGTAATAATATTTTATCCATTTTAGAGATCACTGAAATTAATTTGTTAATATGTTGTTCAGGATTTTACATCAATGTTCATAAGAAGGATCTTTCTTTATTGCATTATCTGATATTAATTTACCTGCTATGTCTTTTTGTATCCTTTTACTTTCTGAACCATCATATTGAAGTTTTTCTCTTTTAAGAAAAGAACACAGTTGGATTTGGTTTTCTTTTTAATCTAACGTAACAATCTTTATCTTTTGGTTATTGGATTTAGTGCATTTACACTTAACTAAAAAAAAAAAAAATTTTTTTTTCTCCACAAAAATTATTTTGTTTTCGATGTATTCTATTCTTTGCCTTTCTTCTCATTTTCTTGCCTTGTTTTGAATTTAATCAACTAACAGTCTCTTTATTAGCAACTATATTAGAGATTACAACATGTATTCTTTACTCACTAGGAATACTATACACTAGAACTTGTACCTCTTCTCAAACAACGTAAAGACCTTAGAAATTTAACTGTTTACCTTCTCTTGCCTTTAGTGATGTTTTTGAAATGTGTTTTAATGCTACATATATTTGAAATCCTACAAGACACTGGTGTTATTGTTTACACAGTCAATACATATTTAGATTTTATCCTTTCTTTTCCTCTTCATTCCTTCTTTCATTTATCATTGCTTCCATCAGTTATTGTTTTCCTTCTACCTGAAGAACTCCTTTTGGAATTTCCTTCAATGTGAGTTTATTTGTGACAAATTCTCTCCATCTTTATCTGAAAATGTCGTTATTCCATCTTCTTTTTGAAGGATATTTTCTCTCAGTATAAAATGCTAAGTTCACAATTATTTTCTTTTATCATTTTAAAAATATCATTCCACTGTCTTCTGGCTTCTCACCATTTCTGTTGAATAATCATCTATCAGGTTATTTCTGCATCTTTAAAGGTAACTGTCTTTTTCTCTGAATACTTTTAATAATTCCTATTTGTATTTCATTTTCAACAATTTTAACATATTGTGCCTTGTTGTAGTTTACGTTGTGCTTATACTGATTGAAGCTTCTAGAGATTCTTGAATCTGTGGGTTGATGTCTTCCATTACTTTTGGAAAATTCTCAGCCAGTATCTCTTCACATATTGCTTCTGCCCCATCGTGTCTCTTCTCTCCTTCTGGGACTCCATTTACACATATGTTTCATATGTCTCTTGTACTCTTTTCTGTAAAATTCTATTCTTCTACTCTCTGTTTTAGTCTGAATATTTTCCACTGAACTGGCCCAGAAGTTCACTAATCCTCTCTTCTGCTCTAATCTTAATAAAGTGACAGAGAGGTCTCCCAGTTCTAATCTTCTGTTAAACTCATAAGCTGAGTTCTTAATTTCACATACTTTATTTTTAGTTCTAATATCTCCATTCGATTATTTTTTATAAACTCAGTTTTCTGTTAAATTCTTCATCTCATTCCTCATTCTTGAGCATATTTATCATAATTATTTTGGAGTCTAAGAAATCAAATATCTTGACCAATTGTGGGTCTAATATCCTCTTGGATTTTAATTGAGTACTGGACATTGAATATGGAAAAATGTATAAACTCTGAATGATGTTATCTTCCTCCAGAAAAGATTTACTTTCTTTCTGTCTTGCAGTAGAGTAGGTGTGATGGTTAAGATTGTGTGTCAACTTGGCTGGGCCATGATTTTCAGTGGTTTGGCAGTTATGATGTAGTTTGGCAGTTACATAATGATGTAATCAACTCCGTAATGAGATCTGCTATGAGCAGTCAATCAGCTGAAAGGGAGTTTTCTTGGGGGGTGTGGCCTGCATCCAATATATGTGGACTTTCTGGCAAAGCTTGTTGGCTTTTGCTCACTTTAGATCCTTCATCTGACCTCCATTGTTGGGCCTTCAACTAGCAGCTTAGCTGCCGACCTTGGGATTCAGTGGCCTCTGCAGCCTGTGAACCAGAGACCTGCTGTCTGACCGACAGATCTTGAGTTTGCCAGCCCTTGAAGCTATGTGAGTCATGAGAAGCCTCCAGCCTGACCCATAGACTTGGCATTTTCCAGCCTCTACAACCACATGGTGGCATAGTGGTTAAGAGCTTGGCTGCTAACCAAAAGGTCAGCAGTTCAAATCAACTAACCACTCCTTAGAAACCCTAGGGGGGCAGTTCTACTCCGTCCTATAGGGTCACTATGTGTCAGAATTGACTCAGTGAACAATGGGGTTTTGGTCTCAACATTTATTGGAGCCCTGGAGGCATACTGGTTAAGAGCTACAGCTGCTAACCAAAAGATCAGCAGTTGGAATCTACCAGTCACTCCTTGGAAACCTTATGAGGCAATTCTACTCTATCCTATAGGGCTGCTATGACTCCATTTTCATATATATACACACACACACACATATATCTCAGAAACAACGCATCGCATTGGGCAAATCTTCTCCAAAACACCTCTTTAAAGTATTAAAAGGCAAAGATGTCACTTTAAGGACTAAGGTGTGCCTGATCCAAGCCATAGTGTTTTCAATCACCTCATATGCATGTGAAAGATGGACAACAAATAAAGAACACAGAAGAATTGATGCCTTTAAATTATAGTGTTAGTGAAGAATATTGAATACACCATGGACTGCCAGAAGAATGAACAAATCTGTCTTGGAAGAAGTACAGCCAGAATGCTCCTTAGAAGCAAGGATGGCAAGACTTCATCTCATATACTTTGGACATGTTATCAGGAGGGACCACTCCCTGGAGAAAGACATCATGCTTGGTAAAGTAGAGGGTCAGCAAAAAAGAGGAAGACCCTCAACGAGATGGATTGACACAGTGGCTACAACAATGGGTCCAAGTATAACAATTACGAGGATGGTGCAGGGCCAGGCAATGTTTCATTCTGTTGTACGTGGCATCGCTATGAACTGGAATGGACTTAGGGATACCTTACAACAACAACAACATATGCTTCACTAGTTTTGCTTCTCCAGAGAAACCAGCCTAAGACAGTAAGGGCAGATCATCTTTAGACAATTAGAGGTTGACATGTTTTAATACTGAGCTTAAATCATGTGAAGGCTGTATTTACTCTTTGTCCTTATTCCTCAAAATTTGAAGTGTTTACAAGGACCTCCTTCTTCTGGGTAATACCTTGTTTCCAATTTTTGTCTCCCAAGCACCATGGGACTTCCAAATCTAAATTTTATTTATAGCTGCTTTCTACTTGTATTCTTGGCTTCTTGCTTGCACAACTGTAACATCAGCAAATTCCTTGAGGGGAAAAAGAACACAGGATGCCAGGATTGCATTTTTGTGGTTCTCTTTTCTCAAGCATCTTAGTTTCTCAAGTCTTCACTGCTTGGTATTCTTGAATTTCAGTTTTATTTTGTTTTGTTTGTTTTTTGTTTCTCCAAACCAGTGAGACTGCTAGTAACCATTTCTGCTTAGCATCTCAGCCTTCCTACTTATGACACTTGCACATCAAAAAAGGTATGGACAAAAGAGAATGTCAAGCTAACTTCAGTGGATTTCCCATTCTTTCTGGGATCTTTATCCCTTAATCCTGTCTCCTTTGGTTGCTCTATGCTGCCTTCATACAGGTATTTGGTGATTATATAATTTATCTAGCCTTCATAATTTTCTTACCTGGAGATTTGGCTTGATACAAGCTACTCCATTATAGCTAGAAATAGAAATCTTCAGTATTTTTTAAGATACTTATGTACATGACAATATTAAGTGGGAAGAAAAAAGAATACGAGTCATGTAATAATAAAAGCCAAATTTCAATAATAGGAATGTATTCTGCAGACTATGAAAAAAAGCCCTTTATTCTTTAGACTATCACATGAAGTTTTATGTATTTCTGTGACAGTTAACAACGCAGCTTGAAAACCTTTAGGGCACTTGTAAAATCATCGAGAAGGAAAGATCATACAATTTTAAAAGGCATTAAAGAAGCAAGTGGATGGTAAAGACTCCTAATAATCTAACATGAAAAACTGAAAGTAATAACTAAATACCAAAAAGACTTTAATTTTTAAGAGAAAAATCTTTTATATTTATACTAAAATTGATATAACCATTATTTCTTATATAGCTTGCTGCTTCCTGGCTCATATTTTTAATCACAATTGAAAATGTCAACATGCTTGTTTCCATATAAATTTGATGCAAATTCAAGTAAGAAGATGGTTTTTAAAGTGGTAATTTTAAAATCTGTAGAGATTTTAGAAGCACTGAAACAAATGTTGAGATTGACCATGTGTGATTTTTGACATTAAAAGCAGTTATGGGTATTTCAAAGTTTATGTCTTTCCCTAAGGCTGCCATTTCAAACTAGTCAATCCTCATGTTCCCTGCTGAGAGTATAATGTTGGAAGACATTTGATATAAGAGCTGCAAATGCCAACAATATCTCTAAAGGTCACTATAATTTTACCAGGTATAGTTAAAAAAAACCTTTTCTCAAAATACCGAATTACAATTTCACTGCAAGCTTTAAAGAATGCATACAATTTTGTTTTTTTTAACTAAAAATAGTTCTATTAAAAAGCTGTATATGCATTGAAACATACAACTTTATGACATATATGGAAATAGAATTTTTGTTACTATTAGCTAGCATGCATTGTTGTTGTTATTAGGGCTGGTTCTGACTCTAATCAACTCTGCGTACAAAAAAATGAAACACTGCCCATTCCTGCTCCATTTACAATCATTGCTATCTTTAAACCCATTGTTGCCACCACTGTGTCAATCCATTTTTCACTGACCGTCTACTATACCAAGTATGATGTCCTTCTCCAGGCCTCTCCAGATAACATTTCAAAGTACATGAGATAAAGTCTCATCACCCTCACTTCTAAAGAGCATTCTGGTTGTACTTCTTCCAAGACAGAAGGACATGTTAATCAACAAACAAAATGATGCTACCACTAACTTCAGAGATCCTATAGTCATGGTTCTCAAAGTCTGACCTGGTGATCTAGGGGGTTCCCTAATATCTTTTCAGGGAATTCACAAGATCAAAACTATTTTCATTTGTTTGCCTGTTGACTCTCATTCTCTCATGAGTGTACAGTGAAGTATACTGTTTGTTCTTGTATTTTAAACATTTCCTGATTTCAGATTCTAATACAGTAAAAATCAATTGATAATAACCAACCAGTTGCCATCAAGTCAACTCTGACTCATGGCAAGCCCATGTGTATGAGAGTAGAACTGTGCTCTATAAGGTTTTCAGTAGGTAATTTTTCAGAAGTAGATTACCAGGCCTTTCTTCTGAGGAAGCTCTAGGTGGACTCAAACCTCCAAGTTTTCGGTTAGCAATCAAGTGTATTAGCTATGTGTATTAATCATTTGCACCACCCAGGGACTCCATGCATAGATATAATCCACAAAAATAAAAGCTGTTTGTAGTTCTCAATAATTTTAAGAGTGTAAAGGGTCCTGACACCAAAAAGTTTGAGAACTAGTACCCTGCAACCTAAAATATAATGCAAATGGTAACTAAAAAGCATTGCTATGTCTATAGAACTATTTTTTAAAAGTCACACAAGATAAAAATAGTAAAATACTGATTGTTACATATTGTGCTAATAAATCCTAAATACCCAAGTATACCAACCAAATACAAAAGAAGTTAAATCAAGAAGCAAAGTTCACCAATATTAAAAATTCCTACATCAACAACTCAACAATAAAAAGACAATCCAGTTTAAAAAAAGGACAAAGGACAAGAACAGAAACTTCATTCAAACAGCCAAAAAACACATGAAAAGATGCCCTAATCATTAGCCATTAGAGAGATGCAAATCAAAAATACCATGAGATACCATCTCACTCGTGCAAAAATGGCACTGATCAAAAAAACAGAAGACAACAAATGCTGGCGAGATTGTGGGGAGATTGGAACACTTATCCTTTGCTGCTGGGTACAACCACTACGGAAAACAGTATGGCGCTTCCTCGAAAAACTAGAAATAAAAATACCTTATAATCCAGCAATCCCACTCTTTGCTACATACCCTAGAGATCAAATAACACTGACCCAAATAGACATATGCACACCTATGTTCATTGCAGAATTATTCACAATAGCAAAAAGATGGAAACAACCTAAGTGCCCATCAACAGATGAATGGATAAACAAGATGTGGTAAATACATACAGTGGAATACTATGCAGCTATAAAGAATAATGATGAGTTCTTGAAACATAACATGGATAAATCTGGAGGACATTACGCTGAGTCAAATAAGTCAATCAAAAAAGGTCAAGTATTATATGATCCCATTTTTCTAAAAGACAAAAATAGGTATACATACAGAAATCAGTATTTTTTTACGGTTACCAGGGATGGGAGGTGGAAGGAGGGGGAATCACTTGGTAGACAGTAAACACTTGTTATTTTTAGTAATGGGAAAGGTAATACCGAATGTGGGTGAAGTGCGTACAACTTGACCAAGGTTAATGGAGACGCCATGAAGTACACAAGAATAAGGTACTTTACTGGTAAATGCTGTAACATATACAATTTTGCAACAACAGCAGTAACAACCAAAAAATATGTGAGTGGTTACATAGGAAGATACGTATGCATGCATGTGTATAGGAAGGTATATGTGTATATATACATGTACATACATAGGTGTATCTGTAGGCATGTGCATATACATGTTGGTGTGTGCTGCACATATATTCATATACATAGTAAAGCACATAGAGGGCACAGTCAGGGATACTTCCCAGACATAAACAAACACCTCGAATGATTGGTTTACTGAGTTTAAAGGCTTAGGACCATAGTCTCCTGGGACGGCTTGGAAAATTGGCACAACATAGTCCATAAAGCTTTTGTTCTATACCCTAGTTTGTTGTCTGGGTCTTAAAAGCTTGCAAGTAGCCATTTAAGATACAACTATTCATCTCTACCCATCTGGACCAAAACAGAAAGAAGGAAACCAAAGACTCAAGGAAGAAACGAGTCTACAAGACTAGTAACCTACACAAACCAGAGCCTCATCTATCCTGAGACCAGAAGAATAATATGTTGCCCGGCTACCATGACCAACCATTCTGACCAGAAACACAATAGACGGTCCCAGATAAAATGTGAGAAAATTATACAGCAAAACTGAAATTCTTAAAAAAGAAATGCCAGATTTTCTGGACCGGTAGAGACCCAGTGGAACCCTAAGACTATCACCCTTACATACCCTTTAAACTTTGAACTGAAACCACTCTCAGAGGTCACCTTTCAGCTAAATATCAGACTGGCTCATTAAAAAAAAAAATGTCACCCATGAGTACTGCACTCCTTTAAAAAAAAAAAAATCATCTATATGAGACCAAATGGTCAACATTTACCCTAAAGCAAAGATGAGATGGGGGTGGGGAGGTAGGGAAGCTAGATTAATGGAAACGGAACCACCAGAATGGAAATAACGAGAATGTTGACACAATGTGAAAAATGTAACCAAGGTCACTGAATAATATGTATTATTGTTGTTGCTGTTAGGTGCCATAGAATTGGTTCCAATTCATAGTGACCCTATGTACAACAGAACAAAACACTGCCCAGTCCTGCACCAACCTCACAATCGTTTTGCTTGAGCCCAATGTTGCAGCCACTGTGTCAACCCATCTTGTTGAGAGTCTTCCTCTTTTTCGCTGACTTCCTGCTTTACCATGCATGATGTCCTTCTCCAAGGGCTGATCCCTCCTGATAACATGTCCAAAGTATGTGAGACATAGTCTCGTCATCCTTGCTTCTAAGGAGCATTCTTAGGAACAATATGTATAGAAGTTGTTAAATTATAACCTAATTTAATGTGTAAAGTTTCACCAAAAACACAATATAATTTTTTTTTAATTGTACGATCACAGTACTGAAGTTTTCATGTTATTCATGTAATCTTCTGTCACTCTGAGCTATTTTTGTGAGAATCACAATGGTAGAAGAAAGAGATTGTGCCAAAATAAAACAAAAACCCATTGCCATTGAGTCAATTCTGACTCATAGCAACCCTATAGGACAGAGTAGAACCGCCTCATAGAGTTTCCAAGGAGTGCCTGGTAGATTTGAACTGCGACCTTCTGGTTAGCAGCTGAACTCTTAACCACTAC
Organism: Loxodonta africana; assembly: GCF_030014295.1. Classification (NCBI taxonomy): domain Eukaryota; kingdom Metazoa; phylum Chordata; class Mammalia; order Proboscidea; family Elephantidae; genus Loxodonta; species Loxodonta africana. Next base: position 53,123,524 of record NC_087346.1, on the reverse strand, counting down.
ACCACCAGGGCTTCCAGAGATTGTGCAAGTGCCCCTAATTTTTTCAGTCTCTTAGCTCCTTGGATAAGTTAAAATTCTATACAAGGAAAGTTTCCCTTGAATAAAATAATTTTTATCTCAGACATAGAACTTGAATGTCATCCTAAATAAGATCTTTAAAAAATCTTTCTTTCCCCAATTATAGAGCAAGTTGATTACTACGAAAATAGCTCATGAAGAAAACATACAGTTTTTAGCAAAGAGAAAAGTGGAGCATTGTATTTCTACTATACCGTTATTAGACTCCTTACGCAAAGATCATCACCTAAGAATATGATAAAGGGAAAGCTAGCCCACTCTTACTGTTATAATTTTGGAGTCATGATATATTTCTTTTGGAAACTTACATGAATGAAGCTAAAATCACCACTAGCCAGCTGATTAGATTTAAGGAAAAAAAAATTCCTAGTATAGTTAACCCCTAGGACTCCAGCCTCCAAATTTCTAAATAACACTAGGTTTAAAACTAGTTACAACTTATGTGAAGAGTAACCATTTCATAAAACAGTTTTTATGATCTCAGTGTTCTAGGTATATATAGGTGGCCTGCACTTGTGGTGACCCTGAACGTTAATGAACAAAAGCACCTCAGTAGATAGAAAAGAGAAGCGGGAGTGCAAAGATAAATCTGCAGTCAATATCCTCTCATCATTTACACTCAGGATGCTACAACGAAGGTAATTAATCTGCTTTTACAAAAGTGCTTGCTACCACTGAAAGAAATAGGCAATCTTTTTAAGGGTATAATTCAATGCCAAAATTGTGTATTTTAAGACTATAGACATGACTTTTTTTTATTTTAAATAAGTTAGATTATCTATGTGTACAGATCTCTAAGCTTTTTAAAATCTTAAATTTGGAATGTAATATCTTATGTCATTAGGTATAGGCTTATTTGAAGTCCATTAAATAAATGGAAGGAAATCTTGAAATACATTGTATTTCTGATGTAGAAGCATCACCAAAATTACTTTATCTCGTACATATTATGTTTCTATTAAAGTCTTTCAATATATCATTAAATTCGAATAATCTGAATAAAATTTATGATCAACTTATACCTAGCTTACAATTCAATTATACCTAGTTTTTTTCTGATGTTCACAATTGCTATCTTAAATATACATTTAAATAATTTTCCTTCTCCAAAATAATATTTTTTAATAAGCTGTTTATAAAATGTGGATGAATCCATATGGACAGTCTGCTGGTTAAAAAATCTTAATATTTCACCATTACTCAAAATAATTTGCTCCCACTCTAGTACATAAATGTGGATATAGGATGACTTTGCATGTCCTCCAGGTAGGCCCAGAGGGCAGTGTTGGCAATAATGACCCATCTGTTCACTACTGGCAACTGGAAAACTTCTAATGAAGACAGATGTGGGTCACCCCATACAAGCAGGCTATAGAGTGTTAATGAATCCACCTAATGGTCACTACCTGCCACTCTTGACTGATTGATGACCTAAAAGGTTTAATTTGAAAAGCAAAGATAAGTATTTCAGGTACTCATTAGTCTTATCAGGGTATTGCTCTCACTTTCTCTTACATACTCACTCTTAACTGCTTGTCTTTTTCTATTCTCGAAAAAATATTACTATTATTTATTAAATTCAATCATTTAAAATAACCTTGCTAGCACTTTTGAGAAATTAATTCTTTCTAAATTTCTCTGCTGACTGACTCACAGGGTATCAGCTCCATATTGTGATCCTATATATACAATATACAAAAAGTAATCTTTTCCTAGGTCACAAAAATCTTTAGTTATCTTTAAATATAATTTAATAATTAATATCAACCTCTCTAAAATGTTGCTTTTTAAGTATTATTAAGTGTTATAGGCTACTTCAAAATGAAATTATTGCACTCCAGATTCCAAAAAGAATGTTGTCTTATAGAAATTAATTCGTGAAATATTTATCTACCCATAAAAAAAAGGTATAGAAATGATCATCCCACATTCTGAAAGATGCTGTGTGTGAGAATCAAGAATCATAATTTATGTAGTTGTTTTTCAGGATAAAATCTTTATTACATTACACCTAAGTTCTTAAAGAAAATATAATACAGTCATAAATTGGTTATTAGAAAAACTGATACATACGAAAAGTAAAAATATGCAATGTAAAAGTGAAACATACAACTTAAGAAAAAGTTTAATGCAAAATAATTTTTTAAATTAAGTTTGAAGGAGCTTCAGTAGTTTATCAACTATATTGCTATATATTTCACTTCCTATATAAAGATTAAGGTAAACTGTTGTTATTTCCAGTCACAAAAGGACTATTTATTCTTATAGCAAATTAGTTTACTAGAGTAGGCAAGCATGAGTGACTTTCATTGAGATGACTTGGCAATCCTTAACAGTCACAACTAATGTACAAACATATGCAAACAACACACACACACACACACGCACACATTGATTGCTGTCGAGTCAATCCTGACTCATAGCAACCCTATGGGACAGAGGAGAAATGCCACATCAGGTTTCCTAGGCTGAAATCTTAAAGTAAGCAGACTTCCACCTCTTTCTTCCACAGAGTGGCTCCTGGGTTTGAACCGCTGACCTTTCAGTTAGCTGCAGAGCACTTCAACACTGTGCCGTCAGGCCTCCTACATACACAGTTATTACCCTGTTATCTATTTTTAGAGAGAAAAGGTGTTTCTTTTAGGCTAATAAAAAAGTATCCAATACAAAATCCAATGTGGGTTTTTTTTTTTTTTTAAAGAAAAGAAGCATAGGACCACTCAATTTGAAATTAGGCAAATTCAAAGTATAATTCTAGACAACATAATCACATTTTGAAGTGCAGCAAATATTAGTTTTTTCCATATAAAGGCTGTGATGCAGATGCCACAACTTTTATCTTCAGGAAAACAATGTACAAGGGTGAATTACACATTGCTGCTTCTGTCACTCAAATAATCTTAAGGTATTACATTAGAAAAGTGGATATGGATTTTTTTCAAATTAATTCTTATTAATTAACAGTTAATATTTAAGTAATACCTTAAATACAGTATTTTCACACGCATTATCTCATTTCTGACAAAATCCTGTGAATTATCATAGCTCCCATTTTATAAATATTAAAAATCTCACAGAAGTTACTTTTAGCATCCACACTTAATAATACAAGATGGTGCAAAATTTTACACCCACATTTTCTAATTCATAATCCCATGCTTTTATTTTTCTATACTTCAAAGTTGAAAATGAGGGCTACTTGACTTACATCATAACTGTACATTATTTTACAGCATCATTTTACTTACCTAAGGGCTATTTCGGAAACTAAGGGCTATTTCGGAAACCCTGGTGGCGTACTGGTTAAGGGCTATGGCTGCTAACCAAGAGGTCCGCAGTTCGAATCCACCAGGTGCTCCTTGGAAACTCTATTGGGCAGTTCTACTCTGTCCTATAGGGTCACTATAAGTCAGAATCGACTCGACAGCAGTGGGTTTTGTTTTGGGTTTAAGGGCTATTTATTCAATTGGCTCAGGTATATGAAACAGAGTCTAATCGCCAGACAAAAGCAAAAGATATCGCTGAGTAAATACAAGAGATATCCCATGCACAAAAAAAATTTAAGATTTTTATTTATTTTATAGTCAAATACCTGGGACCTTCATTCTACTTTTTGGTTCATTCCAAACCTAACAGTTTTAATGGTTCGAGGCCTAAATAATCCTTCAAATAAATGAAAACCAGGAAACTGCAGGGTTTCTACTAAAAATCACAAATTTAATGGCAGCTTCAATGCATAATCTGATAGGCAGGGTGGTAAGTGAGTCAGGTAAAGAAAAGGTAGAGAGTGTATAGTATCAGAAACTGTAAAGGCATTGGGAGATCAGAACAAAAGTATAAACGTGAAGTCAATTTAATCCTCCAAAATACATCTTTCTGTATGAAACCGATTTGAATGGCCCACCTACATTTCTCTGGGCTTTTGCTCTACAGTATCTTCAAAGTGCCTCCAGATACCTGATACCATTGTCTCCTGTACCACTGTCCCTGCTCTCTTCTCTAAGTAGGGTAAGACATAGGCTACAGGAGGTGTCAGTGATGGAATATGCCCACAAAGACAAAGGTTCACCAGGAATTAAGGTCCATCCTGATGCATGCAGGATTCCAGTTTAATTAAGATATTCTGGATTATTACTGGCTATAGTTGACAACAGTTTCAACAAACAGATGCAGCGCTAGAGGTACTCGCTCATCTTTGCCATGAAGTTTGGAAGACAGCTACCTGGCCAACTGACTTAAAGACGTACATATTTGGCCCCTTCCAAAAAAGGTAATACAACTGAATGCAGAAATTATTGAACAATATCATTAATATCACACACAAGTAAAATTTTGCTGAAGATAATTGAAAAGCGGTTGCAGCAATACATCAACAGGGAACTGCCCAAAATTCAAGCCAGATTCAGAAGAGGACATGGAACGAGGGATATCATTGCTGATGTCAGACGGATCTTGGCTGAAAGCAGAGAATACCAGAAAGATGTGTACCTGAGTTTTATTGACTATGCAAAAGCATTTGACTGTGTGGATCATTACAAGTTACGGATAACATTGTTAAGAATGGGAATTCCAGAACACTTCGTTGTGCTCACAAGGAACCTATACATAGAACAAGAACAGGCAGTTGTTTGAACAGAACAAGGGGATATTGTGCAGTTTAAAATCAAGAAAGGTGTGCATCAGGGCTGTATCCTTTCATTATACTTATCCAATCTGTATGCTGAGCAAATAATCCAAGAAGCTGGACTGTACGAAAAAGAACACAGCATCAGGATTGGTAGAAGACTCATTAACAACCTGCATTATGCAGATGACACAATCTTACTTGCTGAAAGTGGAGAGGACTTGAAGCCCGTACTGATGAAGATCAAAGACTACAGCCTTCGGTATGGATTATACCTCAAGAAAAGAAAAATCCTCACAACTGGACAAATACGCAACATCATGATAAATGGAGAAAAGATTGAAGTTGTCAAGGATTTCACTTTATTTGGATCCACAGTCAGCACCCAAGGAGGCAGCAGTCAATAAATCAAATGACCCATTGCACTGGACATGTCTGCTGCAAGAGATCTCTTTAAAGTGCTGAAATGCAAAGATGTCACTTTGAGGACTAACATGCACCTGACCCAAGCCATGGTATTTTCAAGGGCCTCATTTGCATGTGAATGCTGGAGAATGAATAAGGAAGACCAAAGAATTGATGCCTTTGAATTATGGTGTTGGCAAAGAATATTGACTATACCATGGACTGCCAGAAACAAATGGATAACATTCTGTCTTGGAAGAAGTACAACCAGAGTGCTCCTTGGAAGCGAGGATGGTGAGACCTCGTCTCACGTACTTTGGACATGTTATCAGGAGGCACCAGTAAGGTAGAGGGTCAGTGAGAACGAGGAAGATCCTCGATGAGATGGACTGACACAGTGGTTGCAACAATGGGCTCAAACATTGCAAAAATTGTGAGGATGGCGCAGGACCGGGCCGTGTTTCATTCTGTTGTACACAGAGTCACTGTGAGTCACAACCAACTCGACGGCACCTAACAACAACAACAGCAACATGGTTGACTGAGGGTCGCAGACTACTTGATGGATTTAAAGACTAGAAAGCCTGCTTTCTTGGAGCTGTTGGTAAAATACCATTAGTTTTATGGCAGACAAGAGTTGCAGAAATTTTCATTTAGCTTATATGGTATCCGAACAGAATTCAAACCTTCAGTCTTCCTTGGACAATTCTCCATGATGCAGAGAAAACTTGAGTCATAATAAAATACATTACTTCAACAGAAATTAGTCAATCTGTAAATTTAGGAATGTTCAAAGTCCCTAGAGACCTGGAAGATTTTTAAATACTTTTCCATTTCAGGTGGAATATATCACGGCACAGATAAACTTTATGTACAGGGTGTATACAAACATTAGTACTATGCAGGCTATCAACATGGACGATCCATTGCAAATGACAAATGGAGTTGAAAACATTGGAAAATAGGTTGGTATATGCATGCCTTTGAAAAGAGGAGATAAAATGCAAATTCAGTGAAGTCTAGCCTTTATAACATTATGCCAAACCTTAAAACATACAATCAGCAGTACATAAAAACAGACTTCAACATGTTACACTTTTTAAAATCTCTGTTCTGACTCCCCGTCTAAGCAATCTTGTATTATGGATCTTCCTAGTTCTGAACTGGTGCTTGACTTTTCCACTTCCAACCTAGTCTTACTCCTCAGACCTGATAACTATCTTCTACCTTTGACCTTTCTTCTTCCTCCAGGTACACATCATAGGTGCTGCCTTGGCCACTTTTATTCTTTACTCTGGCTCTTAAGGCTACTGCCCTCTACCAGGTCCACTTGGCCCTGAGAAAGAATAAAATAAGTGGTTGCAAACAGGTTCACCCAACTGTAAAAATTCAGGTAAGTTCCAGTTTTGCTTCATAGGCCATGACTGAACCACTTGGACTGATTCAAAACCCTGTTGGAAAGTACTCAGATAAGAGAACCAATTGAAGCAAATGGTAATCTGTGAAAGTCAGGAATTCTGGCTGCTGCACAGGATGTTGACACAGATTTAGGGATTCTAAATTAAAAGGTAAGTTCACTAAATTAAAACAAAAAAGGTACTACCATATTGATCGAGAATGACTCAAGGGATTGCAATTAATGCCACAAAACAATATGTGTATAAATTTTAAGAAATTAACTTGAGTTGTAAACATTCACCTACAGCATAATTTAAAAAAAAAATTCTAAAATGAAGAAAAAAAAAAGTTGATTAGTTTTTCAGGTCTTTTTTTTCTTGTGTATTTTTTAGTGACATCAATTACCTTCATCAGGTTGTGTACATTTCACCCTCAGTTGGTGTTACTTTTCCCATTACCAAAAACAAGTGTCTACTGTATACAGAATGAATTCTCCTCAACCCTGGTAACCACTAATGAAACATTAGTTTCTGTATATTCACTTGTTCATGTCATTTAATAAAAGTGAGAGCACACAATAAAAAAAAAAGAATGACTTGAACGAAATTCTAACCAATAGAATTCAGCATCATATCAGGAAATAATATGCCATGACCAAGTGGGATTCATACAAGGTATGGAAGGATGATTCAACACTAGAAAATCAATCAACGTACTCCACCACATAAATAGAACAAAAGAATCACATGATCATCTCAATCAACGCAGAAAAGCCATTTGATAAAGTCCAACATACATTCCTGTTAAAAACTCTCAATAAAATAGGAAGAGGATGGGAATTCCTCAACATAATAAAAGGCATCTATGCAAAACCAACAGCCAACATCATTCTCAACGGAAAGAGGCTTCAAGCATTCACCCTAAGAATAAAAAAAAGATACGGATGCCCTTTATCACCACTCCTATTTAACACTGTGCTGGAAGTCCTAGCTAGAGCAAAGAACAAGAAAAAGAAATAAGGGGAATCTAAATTGGAAAGGAAGAAGTAAAACTATCCCTATTTGCAGATGATATAATCCTATACTGAAAGAATCTTAATGATTCTACAAAAAAACTACTGGAACTAATAGAAAGATTCAGCAGAGTAGCAGGATAAAAAATAAACATACAAAAATCAGTTGGATTCCTATACACCAATAAAGAGAGCTTCAAAAAGGAAATCAAGAAAACAATATCAACAATAAAAAGATGAAATACTTAGGAATAAATCTAATCAGGGATGTAAATGACCAATACAAAGAAAGTTACAAAACACTACTGCAAAAACTAAAAAGACCTACATAAATGGAAAAACATAACATGCTCATGGATAGGGAGATTCAATATTGTGAAAATGTCAATCTTACGTAAAACAATCTACAGATATAACACCATCCCAATCCAAATATCAACAGCATTCTTTAACAAGATGGAAAAACTAATCACCAAACTTGGAAAGGAAAGAAGACCAAGATAAAAGCATCATTGAAGAAAAAGAATAAAATAGGAGGTCTCGACTACCTAATCGCAGAACCTACTCTACAGCCACAGCAGTCAAAACAGGCTGGTACTAGTACAACAACAGAAGCACAGACTCATGGAATAGAATTGAGAATCCAGGTGTAAATTCATCCACCTATGTGGCACTGGGTTTTTGGTTTTTTACGGCCAGCTATTCTTTGACAAAGGACCAAAGTTCACCAAATGGAGAAAAGGCAGTCTTTTCAACAAATGATGCTGGCAAAACTGGATGACCACCTATAAAAAAAAATGAAACAAGGCCCATACCTCACACAATACAAAAAAAAAAAAAACTAAAAATGGATCAAAGACCTAAATATAAAACTTAAAATGAAACAGGTTATGGAAGAACACAATATAGACAACACTGGAGGCCCTAACACATGACATTAAGAGAATCCAAACCATAGCAAAAATGCACAAAAACTAGAAGATAACCCAGAAAACTAGGAGCTCTTAAAAATTAAACACTTAAGCTCATCAAAAGACTTCATCGAAAAAGTAAAAAGAAACCTTACAGAACGGGAAAAAAAAAAAAGTTTGGCCATGGACGAAGCCAAGATGGCGGAATAGACAGATGCTTCCAGCGAGCCCTCTTTACAACAAAGATCCGGAAAAAAAAGTGAAACGAGTATATATATGACAAGCTGGGAGCCCTGAGCATCAAAGGCAAGCTTAGAAAATGAACTGAGGGGCAGCGGAAGAGACAGTTCAGAAGTGGAGAGGGGTTACTGGACTTGAATCACGGGGAGCCCTCAGGCACCATTCCCAGAGCAGCAGCGGCGGGCTGGTACTAGCATTCAGCTGCAGTCCTCAGGGAGAAGCAGCCAGCCACACAGCCTACTCACACCTTCGGAGCCAGAGAAGGAGGACGCTCTCGGCAAAAGCTAAGCACTTGCATATATTTTAACATGCCCTCCCCTCCGCCTCCAATCCGGCTTCAGCGGCTGACTTCCGTGGGCCTGAGATAGGCCCTGTTGAGTGCCTAGAGCCATCCTCCCATCCTTAGAAAAGGAAAAAATTTGCAATTGGGGGAATAGATAATTTGCCAGCCCCACTAATCGTGGGAGCTCAGGACAGAAGCTGCTCCTGTGCAGGCATAAACTGTCCATGGACTTTGAGTAACTTTTCCCTCTGCGTGGACCTGTGTGCACCTATTTCAGGAAGATAGACCTTTGTTGGAGGACTCCAACCGTTTCAGCTGTGTGGCGCAGAGTTGGGTGTTTGATGTTTGACATTGCTTTGCCTATGAAACAGGGCACTCGCCTACCCACATCAGGGGCCTAAGGACTGGTAGCTCCACTCAGGTCACCCAGCCACCAGCAAGAGGGGTCCAAGGATAACTGGTATCTCCCAGACCTTATAACCAAAACAATGGGTGCCCATGGTCCGTCTCCAAAACCCACCCACCTGTACACTCTAGGGATCAGGGACACAATTTCCTTAGAGACACTTGGGGGATGATTCTCAGCCACCTGCCTTGTTCAGAGTGTGACACTCTGCTGCAAACAGACACCGATACCTACACCAATCACGCCTGCCCCTCTAAGACCGTAGGACAGACCCTCTACCACACACTTCATGATCAGCAACCTGGGCACCTGAGCTGAATTCATACAAGAAAAGTGAATGGACTACTAGACTGATACACCTGTAACAGCTCTAGCCATCTGGGGATAGGACGTCAGAGCTCCAAACGTGAAAACAGCCAAGCTAGCTCACTCAAGCAACCCATTCCGCATATCAAAACAAAACAAAACAAGAAGCTATGACACAGTAAGCAAACATAAAATAAACTAATACAATAACTTACAGATGGCTTGGAGAAAACAGTCAATATCAAGTCACATAAAGAAAAAGACAATGATCACATCAACAAGCTTGTAAAACAAAGAATCAAGGGAACTTCTAGATGAAAGTGCATTCTTAGAATTATCAGAGGCAGAATACAAAAGATTAATATACAGAACCCTTCAAAACATCAGGAAGGAAATCAGGCAATACGCAGAACAAGCCAAGGAACACACAGATAAAGCAACTGAAGAAATTAAAAAGATTATTCAGGAACATTACAAAAAATTTAATAAGCTGGAAAAATCCACAGACAGCAATCAGAAATTCAGAAAATTAACAATAAAATTACAGAATTAGACAACTCAACAGAAAGTCAGAGGAGCAGAATTGAGCAAGCGGGAGGCAGAATTTCTGAACTTGAAGATAAATCACTTGGCACTAATATATTTGAAGAAAAATAAGATAAAGGAATTTTAAAAAATGAAGAAACCTTAAGAATCATGTGGGACTCTCAAGAGAACTAACCTACGAGTGATTGGAGTACCAGAACAGTGAGGGATAACAGAAAATACACAGAGAATTGTCAAAGATCTGTTGGCAGAAAACTTCCCTAATGTCATGAAAGATGAGAAGATATCTATCCAAGATGCTCATCGAACTCCACATAAGGTAGATGTTAAAAGAAAGTCATCAAGACATGTTATAAATCAAACTTGCCAAAACCAAAGATAAAGAGAGAATTTTAAGAGCAGCTAGAGATCAAGGAAAACTCACCTGTGAAGGAGAGTCAGTAAGAATAAGCTCGGACTACTCGGCAGAAACCACACAGGCAAGAAGGCAATGGGATAACTTATTTAAAAAACTGAAGGAAAAAAATTGCCTGCCAAGAATCATATATCCAGCAAAACTGTCTCTTAAATATGCAGGTGAAATTAGAAAATATCCAGATAAACACAAGTTTAGGGAATTGGTAAAAACCAAACCGAAACTACAAGAAATACTAAAGGGAGTTCTTTGGTTAGAAAATCAATAATATCAGGCATCAACCCAACACAAGACCACTGGGCAGAGCAATCAGAAGTCAACCCAGAAAGGGAAATCAAAAAAACAAAGCAAGATTTAAAAAACACTCAAAACATGGTAACAGTGATGTTATTACGTAAAAGAAGACAACATTAAAACCATAAAGAGGGACTAAGAAATGTAGTCATAGATCTTTCATATGGAGAAGAAAAGGTGATACAAAGAAATAAATGTTAGGTTTAAATTTAGGAAAACAGGGGTAAATAATAAGGTACCTACACTTTTTTTTTTTACAAAGGAGACAAACTATCCTACTTATCAAAATAAAATACAAGAAAAATACAGAGACTCAGCAGAAACAAAATCAGCAACAACGAATATGAGGAAAGGATAATATATAAAGATAATCTACTCAGCACATAAAATTAAGTGGGAAAATGAAACTGTCAACAACACTGAAAAAAAGACATCAAAATTATAGCGCTAAATTCATACCTATCCATAATTACCCTGAATGTAAACGGCCTAAAGGCACCAACAAAGAGACAGAGGGTGGCAGAATGGATTAAAAAAATAAGCTCCGTCTTTTTTTTTTTTAATACGCTGCCTACAAGGGACACACCTTAGACTTAGAGACACAAACAAACTAAAACCCAATGGATGGAAAAATATATATCAACAAACAACAATCAAAAAAGAGCAGAAGTGGCAATATTAATTTCTGACAAATTAGACTAAAGTTAAATCCATCATAACAGATAAGGAAGGACACTATATACTGATTAAAGGGACAATATACAAAGAAGATATAACCATATTAAATATTTACACACCAAATGACAGAACTGCAAGATGCATAAAAAAAACTCTATCAGCATTGAAAAGTGAGATAGCCAGCTCCATAATAATAGTAGGAGACTAAAACACACCACTTTCGGTGAATGGCAGGATATCCAGAAAGCAGCTCAATAACGACACGGAAGATCTAAATGCCACTATCAACCAACTTGACCTTGTAGACATATACAGAACACTCCATCCAACAGCAACTAAGTATACCTTCTTATTAGGTCATAAAGCCTTAGCAGAATCCAAAACATTGAAATATTACAAACCATCTTCTTTGACCACAAGGCCATAAAAGTGGAAATATATAACAGAAAAAGCAGGGAAAAGAAATCAAACACTTGGAAACTGAACAATGCCCTGCTCAAAAAAGACTGGGTGATAGAAGACCTTAAGGATGGAATAAAGAAATTCATAGAATTCAATGAGAATGAAAACACTTCCTATCAGAACCTTTGCACAGTGAAAGCAGTGCTCAGAGATCAATTTTTATCAACAAATGCACACATCCAAAAAGAAGAAAGAGACAAAAATCAAAGAATTATTCCTGCAACTTGAACAAATAGAAAGAGAGTAACAAAAGAAACCTTCAGGCACCAGAAGAAAACAAATCATAAAAATTAGAGCTGAACTAAATGAAATAGAAAACAGAAAAACAATTGAAAGAATTAACAAGGCCAAAAGCTGGTTCTTTGAAAAAATAAAAAAAATTGATAAACCATTGGCCAAAATGACAAAAGAAAACAGGAGAACCAAATAACCCGAATAAGAAATGAGATGGGCGATATTACAACAGACCCAACTGAAATTAAAACAATCATATCAGATTACTATGAAAAATTGTACTCTAACAAATTTGAAAACCTAGAAGAAATGGATGAATTCCTATAAATGCTCTACCTACCTAAACTAACACAAACAGAGACAGAACAACTAAATAGACCCATGACAAAAGAAGAGATTGAAAAGAGAATCAGAAAACTCCCAATAAAAAAAAAACCCTGGCCCGGACGGCTTCACTGCAGAGTTCTACCAAACTTTCAGAGAAGAGTTAACACCACTACTACTAAAGGTATTTCAGAGCATAAAAAAGAACAGAACACTCCCAAACTCATTCTATGAAACCCCCATATCCCTGATATCAAATCCAGGTAAAGACACCACTAAAAAAGAAAATTACAGACCGATATCCCTTATGAACTAAGATGCAAAAATCCTCAACAAAATTCTAGCCAATAGAATTCAACAGCATATCAAAAAAATAATTCACCATGGCCAAGTGGGATTCATACCAGGTATGCAGGGATGGTTCAGAATTAGAAAAGCAATTAATGTAATCCATCATACAAATAAAACAACAGACAAGAATCACATGATTTGATCAACTGATGCAGAAAAGGCATTTGACAAAGCTCAACACCCATTCATGATAAAAACTCTCAGCGAAATACGAATAGAAGGAAAATTCTTTGACATAATAAAGGTCATTTATACAAAGCCAAAGCCAACAGCCTAAATGGAGAGAGCCTGAAAACATTCCCATTGAGATCAGGAACCAGACAAAGATGCCATTTATCACTGTTCTTATTCAACATTGTGCTGGAGGTCCTGGCCAGAGCAATTAGGCAAGATAAAGAAATAAAGGGCTGGAGGTCCTGGTCAGAGCAATTAGGCAAGATAAAAAAATAAAGGGCATACAGATTGGCAAGGAAGAAGTAAAAGTATCTCTATTTGCAGATGACATGATCTTATACACAGAAAACCCTAAGGAATCCTCCAGAAAACTACCGGAACTAACAGAAGAGTTCAGCAGAGTATCGGGATACAAGATAAACATACAAAACTCAGTTGGATTGCTCTACACCAACAAAAAGAACATCGAAGAGGAAATCACTGAATCAATACCATTTACAGTAGCTCCCAAGAAGATAAAATACCTAGGAATAAATCTCACCAGAGGTGTAAAAGACTTATACAAAGAAAACTACAAAACACTTCTACAAGAAACCAAAAGAGACCTACATAAGTAGAAAAACATACCTTGCTCATGGATAGGAAGACTTAACATTATAAAAATGTCTATTCTACCAAAAGTGATCTATACATTTAATGCAATTCCGATCCAAATTCCAACCACATTTTTTAATGAGGTGGAGAAACAAATCACTAACTTCATATGGAAGGGAAAGAGGCCCCAGATAAGTAAAGCATTACTGAAAAAGAACAACAAAGTGGGAGGCCTTACTCTACCTGATTTTAGAACCTGTTATACCGCGACAGTAGTCAAAACAGCCTGGTACTGGTACAACAACAGATACACAGACCAATGGAATAGCACTGAGAATCCAGACATAAATCCATCTACATAGGAGCGGTTGATATTTGACAAAGGCCCCAAAACAGTTAAATGGAGAAAAGACAGTCTTTTTAACAAATGGTGCTGGCATAACTGGATATCACCTGCAAAAAAAAATGAAACAAGACCCATACCTCACTCCATGCACAAAAACGAGCTCAAAATGGATCAAAGACCTAAATATAAAACCTAAAACAATAAAGATCATGGAAGAAAAAATAGGGACAACATTAGGAGCCCTAATACATGGCATAAACAGTATACAAAACATTATTAAGAATGCAGAAGAAAAACTAGATAACTGGGAGCTCCTAAAAATCAAACACTTATGCTCAGCCAAAGACTTCACCAAAAGAGTAAAAAGATTACCTACAGACTGGGAAAAACTTTTTAGCTATGACATTGCCAATGAGCGCCTGATCTCTAAAATCTACATGATACTGCAAAAACTCAACTACAAAAAAGACAAATAACCCAATTAAAAAATGGGCAAAAGATATGAACAGACACTTCTCAGAAAAGAAGACATTCAGGTAGGTAATACATACATGAGGAAATGCTCACGATCATTAGCCATTAGAGAATCGCAAATCAAACTACAATGAGATTTCATCTCACTCCAACAAGGCTGGCATTAATCCAAAAGACACAAAATAATAAATGTTGGAGAGGCTGTGGAGAGACTGGAAGGCTTATACACTGGTAGTGGGAATGTAAAATGGTACAACCACTTTGGAATCAATTTGGCACTTCCTTAAAAAGCTAGAAATAGAACTACCATACAATCCAGCAATCGCACTCCTCGGAATACATCCTAGAGAAATAACAGCCTTTACAAGAACAGATATATGCACACCCATGTTCACTGCAGCGCTGTTTACAATAGCAAAAAGATGGAAGTAACCTAGATGCCCATCAATGGATGAATCGATAAATAAATTATGGTATATTCACATGATGGAATACTACGCATCAATAAAGAACAGTGATGAATCTGTGAAACATTTCATAACATGGAGGAATCTGGAAGGCATTATGCTGAGTGAAATTAGTCAGTTGCAAAATGACAAATACTGTACAAGACCACTATTATAAGAACTCGAGAAACAGTTTAAACAGAGAAGAAAATATTCTTTGATGGTTACAAGGCGGGGGAGGGAGGGAGGGTGGGAGATGGGTATTCACCAATTACATAGTAGATAAGAACTACTTTAGGTGATGGGAAAGACATCACACAATACAGGCGAGGTCAGCACAACTGGACTAAACCAAAAGCAAAGAAGTTTCCTGAATAAACTGAATGCTTCGAAGGCCAGTGCAGCAGGGGTGGGGGTTTGGGGACCATGGTTTCAGGGGACATCTACGTCAATTGCCATAATAAAATCTATTAAGGAAACATTCTGCATCCCACTTTGGAGAGTAGCGTCTGGGGTCTTAAACACTAGCACGCGGCCATCTATGATGCATCAACTGGTCTCGACCCACCTGGACCAGAGGAGAATGAAGAATACCAAGGACACAAGGTAATTACGAGCCCAACAGACAGAAAGGGCCACATAAACCAGAGACTACATCAGCCTGAGACCAGAAGAGCTAGATGGTACCTGGCTACAACCAATGACTGCCCTGACAGGGAACACAACAGAGAACCCCTGAGGGAGCAGGAGAGCAGTGGGATGCAGGCCCCAAATTCTCATAAAAAGACCAGACTTAATGGTCTGACTGAGACTAGCAGGACCCCGGTGGTCATGCCCCCCAGACCTTCTGTTGGCCCAGAACAGGAACCATTCCCGAAGCCAACTCTTCAGACATGGATTGGACTGGACAATGGGTTGGAGAGGGATGCTGGTGAGGAGTGGGCTTCTTGGATCAGGTGGACACTTGAGACTATGTCAGCATCTCATTCCTGGAGGGGAGATGAGAGGGTAGGGGGGTTAGAAGTTGGTGAAACGGGCACAAAAAGAGAGAGTGGAGGGAGAGAGCGGGCTGTCTCATTACAGGGAGAGCAATTAGGAGTGTGTAGCAAGGTACATATAAGGTTTTGTGTGAGAGACTGGTTTGATTTGTAAACTTTCACTTAAAGCACGATAAAAATTAAAAAAAAAAAAAAAATGTGGCCTAGACATAACCGACATAATCTCCAAATTCTATAGAATACTTCAACACCTCAACAACAAAAAGACAAATAATCCAATTAAAATATGGGCAAAGGATATGAACAGAAAAGTCAACAAAGAAGACATTCAGATGGCTAACAGATAAATGCTCATGATCATTAGGCATTAAAAAATGCAAATGAAAACTACAATGACATATCATCTCACTTCAGCATTATTGACATGAATCAAAAAAATAGAAAATAAATGTTGGAGAGGTTGTGGGGAGATTGGAACTCTTATGCACTGCTGGTAGGAACGTAAAATAGTACAACCATTATGGAAAACAATATAGCACCTCCTTAAAAAGTCAGAAATAGAAATACCATACAATCCAGCAATTCCACTCCTTGGCATACACCCTAGAGATCAAATAACTGTGAAACAAATAGACAAATGCACACCCATGTTCACTGCAGCATTATTTACAATAGCGAAAAGATGGAAACAACCTTAGTGCCCAACAACAGATGGATGGATAAACAAATTATGGTATACACAGAATGGAATAGTATGCAACAATAAACAACAATGATGAATCCACGGAACATTTCACAACATGGATGGATCTGGAGAGCATTATGCTCAGTGAAATAAGTCAATCACAAAAAGACAAATATTGTGTGAGACTACATTATAAAAAATCAAGAAAAGGTTTATACCAAAAAAAAACCTGATTGTTACAAGGGCATGGAGGAGTGTGGAGGTGTGGTGTAATGAATCACTTAATATGGCCTTTCTAGCCATGGTCTTGTAAATCTCACCCAAGTGACTGGGCAGGACTGTGTGATAGCAAAATTGTGGCCCACCAATGGGATTGGTCAGTTTTCCCATCTGATTGGGTTTGAAATGAACCAATCCAGAGGCAGAAAATAGAAAACCCCACCACCACCAAGGAAGGACAGCCAGGGGCCAGCATGTTTTTTGGTCCCAGGATCCCTGCACTGAGATGCTCCTGGACACAAGAGACAGAGAGCAAGCTATAAATCTGAAGACAGTGAGAGGCAGCAGCAGAGACCCAGCAGCAGGAGATGGCATGGTGGGCTTTCCAGCCCACAGAGAAAGAAAGCTGAGTGCCTTTGGAAAGAGGCCTAGGGCCAGGGAGAAGCCTGCCTGTGAGCACAGCTGGGAAGAGGCTATCCTGATGGAGGAACTGTATCCTGAATGTTCCTCAGCCTGAATTGTAACTGCTACTTCCCTGTTGTTGTTGTTGTTAGGTGTCATGGAGCCGGTTCCAACTCATAGTGAACCTACACATGGAAGAACGAAGCACTGCCAGGTCCTGCTCTACCCTCACAATCATAGTTATGGTTAAGCCATCATGTCAATCAATCTACTTGAGGGCCTTCCTCTTTTTCACTGACCCTCTAATTTACCAAGCATGATGTCCTTCTCCAGAGACTGATCCCTCCTGACAACATGTCCAAAGTATGTGAGACGTAGTCTTGCCACCCTCGCTTCTAAGGAGCACTCTGGCTATACTTCTTCCAAAATAGATTATTGTTTGTTCTTTTGGCAGCCCATGGTATATTCAATAGTCTTCTCCAACACCATAATTCAAAGGCATCAAATGTTCTTCGGTCTTCCTTATTCATCGACCAGCTTTCACATGCATAGGAGGCAATTGTAAACACCGTGGCTTGAGTCAAGCACACCTTTGTCTTCAACATGATACCTTTGCTTTTCAACACTTTAAAGAGGTCTTTTGCAGCAGATTTGCCCAATGCAATGCGTCTTTTGATTTCTTGACTGCTTCTTCCATGGGTATTGTCAATCCAAATAAAATGAAATCCCTGACAACTTCAATCTTTTCTCTGTTTATCATGATGTTGCTTATTTGTCCAGTTGTGAGGATTTTTGTTTTCTTTATGCTGAGGTGTAATCCATACTGAAAGCTGTGGTCTTTGATCTTCATCAGTAAATGCTTCAAGTCCTCTTGACTTTCAGAAAGCATAGTTGTGTCATCTGCATAACACAGGCTGTTAATGTGTCATCCTCCAATCTGATGCCCCATTCTTCTTCATATAGTCCAGCTTCTCAGATTATTTGATACAACTCCAATGCACACCTTTCCTGACTTTAAACTACGGGCAGTATTCCCTTGTTCTGTTCGAACAACTGCCTCTTAAACTACGTACAGGTTCCTCATGAGCACAGTTAAGTGTGCTGGGATTCTCATTCTTCACAATGTTATCCATAATTTGTGATGATCCACACAGTTGCATGCCTTTGCATTGTCAATAAAACACAGGTAAACATCTTTCTGGTATTCTCTGCTTTCAACCAGGATCCATCTGACATCACCAATGATATCCCTAGTTCCATGTCCTTTTCTAAATTCGGCTTGAATTTCTGGTGGTTCCCTGTCAATTTACTGCTGCAGCCACTTTTGAATGATCTTCAGCAAAATTTTACTTGTGTATGACGTTAATGATACTGTTTGATAATTTCCCAATTTCTGTGGGATAACCTTTCTTGGGAATAGGCATAATTATGGATCTTTTCCAGTTGGTTGGCCAGGTAGCTATCTTCCAAATTTCTTGTCATAGATGAGTGAGCTCGTACAACGCTGCATGTGTTTGTTGAAATATCTCAATTAGTATTTCGTCAATTCCTGTAGCCTTGTTTTTCACCAACGCCTTCAGTGTAGCTTGAACTTCTTCCTTCCTTTCTTTCTTCCATTGGTTCCTGCTCATATGGTTGAACATCAACCAGTTCTTTTTGTATGGTAACTCTGTGTATTCCTTCCATCTTCTTTTGATGCTTCCTAAGTCATTTAATGTTTTCCGATAGACTTCTTCAATACTGCAACTCGACGTCTGAATTTTTTCTTCAGTTCTTTCAGCTTGAGAAATGCTGAGCATGTTCTTGCCTTTTGGTTTTCCATCTCCAGGTCTTTGCACATGTCATTATAATGCTTTACTTTGTCTTCTCGAGTCATCCTTTGAAATCTTCTGTTCAACTCTTTTACTTCATCATTTCTTCCTTTCGCTTGAGCTACTCAACGTCCAAGAACAAGTTTCAGAGTCTCTTCTGACATCCATTTTGGTCTTTTCTTTCTTTCCTGTCTTTTTAATGACCTCTTGCTTTCTTCATGTATGATGTCCTTGATGTCATTCCACAACTGCTCTGGTCTTCAGTCATTAGTGTTTAATGTGTCAAAACTATTCTTGACATGGTCTCTAAAAAAAGGTGGGATATACTGAAGGTTGTACTTTGGCTCTAGTCGACTTGTTCTAATTTTCTTCAGTTTCAACTTGAACTTGTATATGAACATTTGATGGTCTGTTCCACAGTCAGCCCCTGGCCTTGTTCTGACTGATGATAGTGAGCTTTTCAGTGCAGTCGATTTGATTCCTGTGTATTCCATCTGGCGAGATCCATGTGTCTAGTCACCATTTATGTTGGTAAAAAAAGGTATTTGCAATGAAGTCGTCGGTCCTGCAAAATTCTATCATTCCATCTCTGGCATCACTTCTACCACCAAGGCCATATTTTCCAGCTACCGATCCTTCTTTGTTTCCAACTTTTGCATTCCAATCTCCAGTAATTATCAACGCAGCCTGATTGCATGTTCAATCAATTTCTGACTGCAGAAATTGGTAAAAATCTACAATTTCTTCATCTTCGGCCTTAGTGGTTGGTGTGTAAATTTGAATAATAGTCGTATTAACTGGTCTTCCTTGTAGGCGTATGGATATTATTCTATCACTGACAGCATTGTACTTCAGGATAGATCTTGAAATGTTCTTTTTGACAATGAACGCAACTCCATTTCTGTTCAAGTTGTCGTTCCCGGCATAGTAGATTATATGATTGTCCAACTCAAAATGTCCAACACCAGTCCATTTCAGCTCACTAATGCCTAATTTTTTTTTTTAATGCCTAGGATATCAATGTTTATGCATTCCATTTCATTTTTGATGACTTCCAATTTTCCTAGATTCATACTTCATACATTCCATGTTCTGATTATTAATGGATGTTTGTTGCTGTTTTTTTCTCATTTTGAGTCATACCACAACAGCAAATGAAGGTCCTGAAAGATTGACTCCATCCATGTCATTAACGTTGGCTGTACTTTAAGGAGGCAGGCCTTCCCCAGTCATCTTTTGAGTGTTCTGCTGCTATTCACAAGTTTTTCACTGGCTGAATCTTTTCAAAAGTAAAACACTGGGTCCTTCTTCGTAGTCTGACTTAGACTGGAAGCTCAGCTGAAACCTGTCTGCTATGGGTGACTCTGCTATTTGAATACCAGTGGCACAGCTTTCAGCACTGCAGCAACACACAAGCCCCCACGGTACGATAAACTGACAGACACGTTGGGAGTTACTTCCCTAATAAACCCCATAATCATGAGTATGGTCTGGGAGTTCTGCGTGGTCATTGTAATGAGTTCTTGAAGCCAGTAGAGAGTACTGTGGGAGGGACGGTTGGTGTCAGAACTGGTAAAGATGGTGGAGAGAGGAGGCTTGTCTGGGTCCCACCTCATGGGTGTCAGCCTTGCACTGTTGATATTGGTTCTTCTTCCCCCTTGTGAAGTTAGAGGAGATCATATACCGCCCCCATGACATTTTTACAGTAGGCATCAGAAGCAGGGTTCTTTGCAATGGCTCCAGACTCATGAATGCATGGAACTTTGTAAGAGAAAGAATTAAGGGGTTGGGAAGTAAAACTTTGGATTCTTGGATGGTTGCTATTTAGGCTGGGTTCTCTAGAGAAGCAAAACCAGTAAAGCATATAAATGTATATATAGAGAGATTTATATCAAGGAAATGGCTCACATGATTGTAGAGGCTGGAACATCCCAAGTTTGTGGATCAGGATAGAGGCTTCTCCCAAGTCATGTAATCACAGGGGCTAGTGAACCCAAGATCAGCAGGTTGGAAAGCAGGGCTCTTGTTCACAGGCTGTGACGATCAACAAATCCCAAGATCAGCAGGCAAGACTACAAGGCTTCTCCTGATTCACATAGCTGCACGGGCTGCCAAAGCCAAGATCAGCAGGTTGGAGAGCAGGGCTGTTGCTCATAGGCTGGGAAGATTGACAAATGCCAAAATCAGCAGATAAGCTGCTAGCTCAAGTCCCAAGAACTGGAGGTCAGATGAACAGGAGGCAGCTGCAGGATCCAGAGAGGGCAAAAGCCAGAATGTCCACTTATATTTGGATGCAGGCCACACACCCAAGGAAAATCCCTTTCTAATGACTGGCTACTCACAGCACATCCCATCATGGGAGTGATCACATATAAACACAGAGAATCATGGCCCAGCTGTGTTGACACACACTGTTAACCATCACAGTTGCTTTGGTTGTTATTACCTGTAATGGCTGAAGGGAAGGTTATGCTGCAGCTGAGGACAGAAAAGCCCCACTTGGAATGGCCTGTGGCCAAAGCCAGGCCAGACAAGCAGGATGATTCATAGGGGCCAGGGTCTACTAGCTTTACCCGGCTAGAAGCCCAAGACCATATGCATATGAATGGGAAGATAGTCAAGTGGTGAAGGCTAAATTGGAATGTTTTGTAAATGGTTGTGTTTAGGATTATGTGTTTAATTGAATGTACTATAGATATTGAAAATTTCTCCTATGGAGTGTTGTAAAGCAGACCTAAATATATGGTAGAAATGAATACTGGGTATTATAGATTACAGAGAGCATGAAATTCCACTTTCTGCCAATACTTGATTGGATATGGCAAAAGAGGAAGTAGGATTTGCCCAAGAGAAACAAACCAAAAACCAAACCAAACCCACTGCCATCAAGTCGATTCCGACTCATTGTGACCCTATAGGACAGGGTAGAACTGCCCCATAGAGTTTCCAAGGAGCGCCTGGTAGATTTTAACTGCTGACCTTTTGGTTAGCAGCTGTAGCTCTTAACCACTATGCCACCAAGGTTTCCAAGGGAAACATAGGCTATTTAAAATGCAGTAGACCTGTGTATAGAATGGGGGCTTAGGTGGAAAACCTGAGCCCCACCCAGATTTGCATTTGAAAAGACATGCAAAACTACCCAAAACTGCTGAGAGAACAGGAGATTTGCATTTGAAGGCAGGACTTACAGAGAAAGAAAAAAAAGGTGACTGTTTTGCTTTTTGAATTTCCAGCAAGTGGTTTGTTGTTTGATACATCATCGAGGCAGCAAAAGTCAGTGCCCAACAGAAGGAACCCCCTGCCAGGACTAGAAGTTAAAGGGAGCCAACAAGTAGGCAGCTTGGTCTGCTCACTTGCGGTGACCACCTGGGTCCACTCACTGAGTGGAAATGGGGCAAGTGAAGCAATAAAGAGACGGGCTGAGTTTGGACATGTTCCACTGGCACCCATTGACTTAACTCTCAGGGGCTGGTCATGAAAGAGAGAGAGAAGGAAAGGGCTGGTTGGTCAGAAAAACAGAGTTGTGTGTGAACGCCTGAATTTACAGGTGAAATCCATTAACCAGCCCAAGGGGGCTAGGCGTAAGTAAGTGAAGAGGCTGCCTGAAGTGCCAGGAAGTATGTGTGAACTCTTAAGCCTAAGGCTGCTACCCAATTGTGACCTAGCATGGATGGGGTAGGGACGAGCTGACCAGAACCCAACCAAATAAAGAGAAAGATACTTACACTTTGAACTGGTTTATATCGGTGCAGTTTGATGGTTTGCTCTGGACTGGACTTTGGTTACGGATGCAGATGCTAAATGTTCTAACTGGAATAGAAGAGTCTTCAAGACCAAGGAACATGCTTGTCTCCTCAGAGTACTGGTTTGATAGGAATGGGCAATTTAAACATTGGCTATCTGAAACGGGGAGAGATAAAGGCATGAAGTGGCTGGCTTACATGCTTTTGTGGGCATGCTTACACTCAAAATGAGAGGGACCAGGGAGAATCCCCACTGAATAAATTTCTCTTTGCCTGATAGGTCTGGGGAAGAGAGGGTGGGGAAGATGTTGATAAGATTATATGACTCAGTTGCTGATTTTTAACAGGGTTAACTGTGATTGTAAAAACTGTAATTGTAGAAGCTGTAAATGTTAAAGAGTGGACTTAAAGCAAGGCACTGTTGGACTGGAGTACAGTGGCCAAACCTGCAAGTTCCTTAAAAATTTTGCTGTGCTGATATCTTGCGAAGCTTAGAACAAGGGAATAATCTTCTCTCAGTTAACTTTTATCAGAGGCCAGAAAGAGTAAAGAGGACATGACTTTTGGAGAATCTGACCAGATCAGATGGACACCTGCAGCAGACCTGAATGGCTGGTACCTGAGTAACTTTGCCCTGTGGACTCTGTGCCCTATTAAAGGACTGTTAATGACTGTTTTGGACTGGTAAAATGATTGTGAGGGGGAAGTTATCCTCCAAATATGAAAGAAGCATGGCTAGAAAACCCAAGGGTTGGCTTGCTGTGTAATGAATTACTTAATACTGACCTTCTAGCCATGGTCTTATAACTTCTACCCAAGTAACTGGGTGGGACTCTGTGATAGGGTAATTGTGGCCCACCAGTGGCATTGGTCAGTTTTATCATCCTGCTGGGTTTGAAATGAGCCACCCTAGAGGCAGAAAAGGAAGAAGGAAGAACAGCCAAGAGCTAGAATGTCTTTTGGACCCAAGATCCCTGTTCTGAGAAGCTCCTGGACCCAGGAGACAGGGAGCAAGCTGTAATCCTGAAGATGGCGAGAAGGAACCACAGAGACCCAGCAGCAGGAGATGGCGTGGTGGGCTTCCCAGCCCACGGAGAGAGAAAGCTGAGTGCCTTTGGTCAGGGGCCTAGGACCAGAGAGAAGCATGCCTCTGAGCACAGCTGGGAAGAGGCTATCCTGATGGAAGAAACATATCCTGAGTGTCCTGACCCTGAGCTGTAACTGTTACTTCCTAATAAACCCCATAATCATGAGCATGGTCTGTGAGTCCCCTGTGACCACTGCAATAAATTCTTGAACCTGGTACACAGTACTGTGGGAGGGGCGGTTGGTGTCAGAATTAGCAAACATGGCAGAGAGAGAGGGCTTGTCTGGCTTCCGCCTCATGGGAGTTAGCTTTGTGCTGCTAATACTGGTTCTCCTCCCTCCTTGTGAAGTTAGAGGAGGTCAGACACTGCCCCCACACCATTTTTACAGGAAGGGAAATCACTAAGTAGATAGTAGACAAGTATTAACTTTGGTGAAGGGAAAGACAACACACAATATAGGGAAAGTTAGCACTTGACCAAAGCAAAGTCATAGAAGCTTCCTTAAAAAAAAAAAAAACCTATCGAGTCGATTCAACACATGCAAACACTTTCAAGGACCAAATTACTGGGGCTGAGGGCTGGGGACCACGGTCTCAGGGGACCAAAAAACCAAAACTAAGCCTGTTACTTTCAAGTTGATTCCAACTCATAGCAACCCTATAGGACAGAGTAGAATTGTCCCATAGGGTTTTCATGAAGCAGCTGGTGGATTCAAACTATCAAACTTTTGGTTGGCAGGTTAACTGGCATAACACAGTTCATAAAGAAAATGTCCTACATCCTACTTTGTTGAGTAGCATCTTGGGTCTTAAAAGTTTGCAAGTAGGTATCTAAGATACATTTATTGGACCCATCATGTTCAGAGCAATGGAGAATGAAGAAAATGAAAGATACAGGGAAAGTATCAGTACAAAGAACTAATGGACCACATGAAACGTAGCCTCTACCAGCCTGAGCCCAGAAGAACTACATGGTGCCCAGCTACCACCACCGACCACTCTGAGAGGGGTCACAATAGAGGGTCCTGGCCAGAGCAGAAAAAAAAAGATAGAACAAAATTGAAAATCACAAAAAAAAAAAAAAGACCAGGTTTACTTGTCTGACAGAACCAGAAAGAACCCCCGAGACTATGCCCCCAGGCACCCTGCTAACTCAGAACTGAAGCCACTGCCAAAGTCTATCTTTCAACCAAAGATTAGATAGGGCCTATAAAACAAACAATAACACATGAGGAATGTGTTTATTTCAATCAAGTATATGAGAACAAATGGGCAACACCTGCTCAAAAGCAAAGATGAGAAGGCAGGATGGGACAGGAAAGCTGGATGAATGGACATGGAGAACCCAGGGTGGAAATGGAAAGGGGGAGAGTGCTGATACATTGCAGGGATTGCAATCAATATCACAAAACAATTTGTGTATAAAATTTTTGAATGATAAGCTAATTTACACTGTAAACTTTCAGCTAAAACACAATAAAATTTAAAAATAAATTAAATATACCAAAAAAAAAAAAAAAACTGACTGGACAGCAACTACTTTTGGTACTAATCAAAGTCTCTTGGTGATACTTTTATCTGTAGGGTCAGTTTTAAATACGTATGTGTGCTGACCCCTCCTCCTGATAGTGATTCCAGACCCACAACATTCTTCAAGTGCAGAAGATAAGAGCCTTTTGCCATGGAAGCTGGATGAACCCCTGAAACTATTGCCCTGAGGTAATCTTTAAACCTTAAACCAAAAATATCCCCTGAAGCCTTCTTAAGACCAAACAATAGTTGAGCTTAACAAGTGAAAAATATCTGTCTTGGGCATTATGCTCTTTTAAGAACTATCTACAAGAGATCAAACTAACAATAGCAACTTGAAAGATTAGACAGGAAATTTAGGGGGTAGTGAGTCAATGTTAATGGGGGAGGAACAACTCAGAAAAGGGGGGTGAGAATGGTTGCACAACTCAAAGAATGTAATCAATGTCACTGAATTGTACATGTAGAAACTGTTGAATTGGTGTATGTTTTGCTGTGTGTATTCTCAACGACAACAAAAAAAATTTTTTTAAAGCTAAAAAAAAGGAAGATAGGGCCTTTAGTTTCCCAGTACAAGGTAGTCATAACCCATTTAGTTTCCCTTCCTTGAGAACTGTGCACAGGACATACACACAAATTGATCAGTCATAATCAGTGAGGATCACAATACTCATACTCCATTTATAAATATTTTGTTCCAATACAAAGACAAATAATCTGGGGCAGGGGTAATGGCTCAGAGAAATGGAAAAAAATTAAAAACTGGAAGAATCCTAGTATATCACTTTGAGTTATTTAAGTTAAATGAATGTCTGTCGGTAAATTCCTAAAGAAAAAATTTACACATATTTAAGCTTCCTATGTTTTCAGTATCAGAAAACACATTTTTTTTATGTTTTCAGTATCAGAGAAAATAATAATAATTTATAGAGCTGAACATTATATATTTATCACTATAGTAAACACTATCATAAGCACATCTTCTGCATTATTTAAATCAATTCTCACAACAAACTATGGAAAAGTTTTCATTTTACAGAAAAACTTTGTAACAGTTAAATAATTTGCTCAAAGGCCCAAAGCTAGCAAATGGTAGAGCCGAATTTAAACTCAAGCCTGACTTCAGTAAAGGGCATGCTATAATTTTTTAGCATTTATAACTTTAAACCAAAAAAAAGGCAAGAAAATATTTTTTTAAAGTACACTATAGCAAGAAAGAATGCTCTAATTTTT
Source organism: Loxodonta africana (assembly GCF_030014295.1). Lineage (NCBI taxonomy): Eukaryota > Metazoa > Chordata > Mammalia > Proboscidea > Elephantidae > Loxodonta > Loxodonta africana. Next base: position 53,096,815 of record NC_087346.1, on the reverse strand, counting down.
TTAATATGTTAAGATTTATCAAATCAAAAACACAACTCCACAATAATGTATTTTATCTCATTTTAAAAAAAAGTAGGTTTCTGTCACTATCCAAACTCTCATTAACATATTCAGATATTTAAATAATGACTTGTCAAACATATTACCCAAAATTCAATGTACAAATAGAAATCTACTACTATGAATATGAAGATGCATGCCAACAAAAAAAGGGCCCGGTACGAATCTGGGCAGAAATTATGGACTGTGCTGCAGTTTTATCTCAGCTGTTGTCCTGATGAGATCATCACTGGCTTTGTGGAAAGCTTGAGGCATTACTGCAATCAGCTTCCCATCTCCTCCCACATCTCTTTCATTTCCAGGCTTAACACTTCATTGGTCCCAGTGTTTGTTTCTGCCTGGTGGTTGAGGCTACTATCATCTCAGACAAGCTACTATCATCCCAAACAACACAGATATCTTTAGTAACATAAAATCTCACAGCTTATTTTCATTACAGGTTGTAGTTTTTGCAAATTAATATCTGACATAGAACAGTATCACTGTCAACTGCACACAAACATACTCACTAAGGAGTTCAATAAATGTTTTTAAAAATTAAGTAACATGTCTTCAAAGCCTTTCAGAAATCCTTGGACGATTGCTGTGGCGGTGTATGTGTGTGTGTGTATAAGAGTGTTTTATTTGGGAAATCAATCTAGAATTTTTCATGGGCTGGAAATGTATTATTATTTTCTTACTTAACATAATAGAATACAGGTTCCTGCTGCTCTAAAGTCTGCTATCCAACATGTTTTCAGAAATGGATTAGATTTGGTTAAGAAGGGAGTTTTCTAAAATGAACTATCAGAATAAACATGAAAAAACTTCTCCACATTATTACAGTTTACATTGAATTTGGACACCTCCAGCATTAAAAACCTCTCCATTATTTCCAATTTCAGGTTTCTCAGTACTAACAGAATTAGCCGGTGAAAACCTTATGAATAGCAGCAAAACACTGTCTGATACAGTGCCAGAAGATAAGCCCCTCACGTTGGAAGGCACTCAAAATATAACTGGGGAAGAGCTGTCTCCTCAAAGTAGAGTCAACTTTAATGATGTGGATGAAGTCAAGCTTTCGGGACCTTCATTTGCTGACGTGGCATGACTCAAAATGAGAAGAAACAGCTGCAAATATCCACTAATAATTGGAACATGAAATATATTAAGTATAAACCAGAAAAATTGGAAATCCTCAAACATGAAATAGAATGCACAAATATCAGTATCCTAGGCATTAGTGAGCTGAAATGGACCAGTATTGGACATTCTGAATCAGTCAATCATATGGCCTACTATGCCGGGAATGACAAATTAAAGAGGAATGGTGTTGCATTCGTCATCAAAAAGAACATTTCAAGATCTATCCTTAAATACAATGCTGTCAGTGAAAGAATAATATCCATACACCTACAAGGAAGACCAGTTAATACAACTATTATTCAAATTTATGCACCAACAACTAAGTTCAAAGATGAAGAAATTGAAGATTTTTACCAACTTCTGCAGTCTGAAATTGATCAAACATGCAATCAGGATGCATTGATAATTACTGGAGATTGGAATGTGAAAGTTGGAGACAAAGAAGGATTGGTAGTTGGAAAATATGGCCTTGGTGACAGAAACGAGGCCAGAGATCACATGATAGAATTTTGTAAGATCAATGACTTCTTCATTGCAAATACCTTTTTTCACCAACATAAATCTTGACTAGACACATGGACCTTGCCAGATAGAATACACAGGAATCAAATCAACTACATCTGTGCAAAGAAATGATGGAAAATTGCAATATCATCAGTTACAGCAAGGCCATGGGCCAACTGTAGAACATATCAGCAAATGCTCATATGCAAGTTTAAGTTGAAATTAAAGAAAATTAGAATAAATCAACTGCAGCGAAAGTACAACCTTGAGTATATTCCACCTGAATTCAGAGACCATCTCAAGAATAGATCTGATGAGTTGAACACTAGTGGCTGAAGACCAGACCAGTTGTGGAATGGCATCAAGGACATCATACATGAAGAAAGCAAGAGGTCATTAAAAAGACAGGAAAGAAAAGACCAAAATGTATGTCAAAAGAGACTCTGAAACTTGCTCTTGAACGTTGAGTAGCTCAAGTGAAAGGAAGAAATGATGAAGTAAAACAGCTAAACAGAAGATTTCAAAGGGTGGCTGGGGAAGACAAGGTAAAGTATGATAATGACATGTGCAAAGACCTGGAGTTAGAAAACCAAAAGGGAAGAACACACCCAGTATTTCTCAAGCTGAAAGAACTGAAGAAAAAATTCAAGCCTTGAGTTGCAATATTGAAGGATTCTATGAGGAAAATATTAAAAGATGAAGGAAGTATTAAAAGAAAACGGAAGTAATAAACAGAGTCACTATACCAAGAAGAACTGGTCGGCACTTAGCCATTTCAGGAGGTAGCATATGATCAGGAACCGATGGTACTGAAAGAGGAAGACCAAGCTGCACTGAAGGCACTGGCAAAAAACAAGGCTCCAGGAATTGACAGAATACCAACTGAGATGTTTCAACAAATGGATGCAGCATTGTAAGAGCTCACTCATCTATGCCAAGAAATTTGGAAGACAGCTACCTGGCCAACTGACTGGAAGAGATCCATATTTATGCCTATTCACAAGAAAGGTGATCCAATGGAATGCAGAAATTATCAACGTCATTAATATCACCCACAAGTAAAATTTTGCTGAAGATCATTCAAAATCAGCTGCAGCAGTATATCAACAGGGAACTGCCAGAAATTCAAGCCAGATTCAGAAGAGGACATGAAACCAGGGATATCACTGCTGTTGTCAGTTGGATCCTGGCTCAGCAGAGAACACCAGAAAGATGTTTCCCTATGCTTTATTGACTACGCAAACGCATTCAACTCTGTGGACCATAACAAATTACGGATAACATTGTGAAGAATGGGAATTCCAAAACACTTAATTATGCTCATGAGGAACCTGTACATAGATCAAGAGGCAGTCATTAGAACAGAACAAGGAGATACCACGTGGTTTAAAGGCAGGAATGGTATGTATCATGGTTGTATCCTTTCGCCATACTTATTCAATCTGTATGCTGAGCAAATAATCTGAGAAACTGGACTAGATGAAGAAGAACAGGGTATCAGGATTGGAGGAAGACTCATTAATAACCTGCAATATGCAGATGACACAACCTTGCTTGCTGAAAGTGAAGAGGACTTGAAGCACTTACTGATGAAGAGCAAAGACTACAGCCTTCAGTACGGATTACATCTCAACATAAAGAAAACAAGGATCCTCACAACTGGACTAATAAGCAACATCATGATAAACAGACAAAGGATTGAAGTTGTCAAGAATTTCATTTTGCTTGGATCCACAATCAACAGCCACAGAAGCAGCAGTCAAGATATCAGAAGACAGATTGCATTGGACAAATCCGTTGCAAATGGCCTCTTAAAAGTGTTAAAAAGCAAACATGTCACCTTGAAGACTAAGGTGCACCTCATGCAAGCCATGGTATTTTCAATCCCTTCATATGCATGTCAAAGATGGATGATGAATAAGGAAGACTGAAGAAGAACTGATACCTTTGAATTCTTGTACTGGCAAAGAATATTGGATATATCATTTACTGCCAAAAAAAAAAAAGAACAAATCTGTCTTGGAGGAAGTACAACCAGAATGTTTCTTTGAAGCAAGGATGGCGAGACTACATCTCACATACTTTGGACATGTTATCAGGAGGGATCAGTCCCTGGAGAAGGACATCATGCTTGATAAAGTAGAGGGTCAGTGAAAACGAGAGGACCCTCAATGAGATGGATGGACACAGTGGCTGCAACAATGGGCTCAACATTAACAAAAATAGTGAGGATGGTGCAGGACCAGGCAGTGTTTCATTCTGTTATACACGGGGTCGCTATGAGTTGGAACCAACTTGATGGCAGCTAACAACAACAACAGTACTCACCAAGACAGCCCTCTGGCCAGTCAGATAAGTGTGCCAACTACACATATCATGTGGTTTCTCCATTTCTATTTAATGAGAAAATGTTCTCACCTGCTACTCTCCATCAATGTGTTGTCAAATATTTCCTTTAAGAGCCCGCTCAATGTAATTTTATTCATTCAACAATGCTTTTAATTCACCATGTGTTAGGGATATAAAGATCAATAAGACACAGTCCCTGGCTTCAAGAAGGCATGCTCTGGTGGCAGAAACAGACAAGGGAATAGACAATCATAATATAGATTGATAAATGCTATGATTGAGGTATGCACAGAGTACTAGGAGTTGAATCTCAAAGGATGAGTGGGAGTTAGCCACATAAAGAGAAAGAGCGCATGCCAGGGGAAAGATTAGCTTATGCAGAAGGAGAGAGGTGAGGGCTAAGGGAGAGAATAGTACGCTGAGGAAACTGAAGGTAAGCTCAATATGACACAATTCTAGGATGCATATGGAAGAATAAAAATTGTAAAGTAAAAAGTGAACATGGAGATGGAGTTAAGGTCCAGATTATAATAGCTTTGTATGTCACAATAAGAAGTATTTTCTAACTATAGTTCATCTCACTCAACCAAAAAAAAACCTTTTGCCATGGAGTTGATTCCAACTCATGGCAACCCTATAGGACAGAGTAGAACTGCCCCATAGGGTTTCCCCTGGTGGTGTAGTGGTTAAGTGCTACAGCTGCTACCCAAGAGGTCGGCAGTTCAAATCCGCCAGGCACTCCTTGGAAACTCTATGGGCCAGTTCTACTCCATCCTATAGGGTCACTATGAGTCGGAATCGACTCGACAGCGGTGGTTAAGTCTTTAAGGAGGCAGACTGCCACATCTTTCTCCTGCACAGTGGCTGGTGGGTTCTAACTGCCACCCTTTTGGTTAGCAGCTTAGCACTTAACTACTGCACCACCAGGGCTTCTTCACGAGTCTCACTCAATATATATCCCTGTATTTCATAGATTATTTTTAACCCTCAAAGATTAATCTCATTCCTTCATTCATTCATTCAGCAAATGTTAAGAAAGATACCATGTCTCTTATTTAGTGCTGCTGTAACAAAAACTCCACAAGTGGGTGGCTTCAACAAACAGAAATTTCTATTCTCACAGTTTAGGAGACTAGAAGTCCAAATTCAGGGTGCTGGCACTAGGGGAAGGCTTTTTCTCCTTGTCGTCTCTGAAGGAAAGTCCTTGTCTCTTCTGAGTGTCTGCTCCTGAGCAATCTTCACGTGGCTTGGCATCTCTCTTTCCCCATCCCTACTTACTTGCTGCTTGTTTAATCTCTTTTATATCTCAAAAGAGATTGATTCAAGATACACCCTACACTAATCCTGCCTCGTTAGCAAAGAAAGCCCACTCCCAAATGGGATTATAACCATAGATATAGGTGTTCTTTTTTTTTTTTTTTTTTTTTTTATAGGTGTTAGGATTTACAACACATATTTTGGGGAACACAATTCAATCCATAACAGCATGTATTTGCTCTAATTGTTTTTCTGTACGTGATTTGTGGCTCCAATTAGATAGCAAACAAAATCCAGAGTTTTGTTTGTTTTTGCTTTTTCACCTCTGAAATCCTAAAACTACTGTAATGATGAGCACATAATGTTCCCTTCAATGAATACTTCTTGAGTTGACAAATTAATAACCTAATTATTATAGGATTATTTAAAATCATTAATCTAGTTTTTATTTTGGCAATAATTCTAAATTAGTAAAAAGGAAATAACATATAACATATAGACACTTGTAATGACAAGGACTATGAAGTCTCGGACTATGAAGTCTCTCCTTAAGGGTAAAAACTACCAGTTTATCTATCTTCCACTTCAGGCAAGCTCCCTGAAAGAATGAACAGTCTACACTCACAGGATCCTCTACTTTACCATTTAGTCTTCAATCCACTACTATCTGCTGTCTTCAATTCAGTCCACCAGAAATGTTTCGAAAAAATCACCAATGATACCAAAATTCTGCAATGTTCAGTGGAAAATTTTCAGTTCTCATCTTTATTAACCTATCCAAAGTATATAACATGGGTGGCTACTATTTGCTTGAAATTCACTCTTCCTCTGGTTACTTTGAGGTCACTCCTTCCTCATTCTACTCCTCTCATTTTTAATCCTTCTTTTTGTTTCTTCCTTAGATTCCCCTTCCCCCATTTATCTAATATCTATTAAATGTCCAGTCCCCTAAACTGAATCATCAGTCCCCTTGTATTATCGAATTTAACCCAAAGACTGACTTCTAAATCTCCAGCCCTGATTTCTCTCAATCCTCTAACCACTTAGAAGACATTTCTGCCTATATAGCAAATAGATGCTTAAAATCATCTCATTCCCCAGCACCACATACACATACACACAATGAGGCACACTTTCTATCTCAACTCTCTATACCACCATTCACCTAGTATTCTAAGTTAGACATCCAGGAGTCATCCTCAGTCCTTCCCTCTTACTCATCCTACCACAATAAATAATTCACTAAACAAAGACTACGCTAACACCTAAATTTTTGTCACATGTCTCACTTTCTCTGTCTTAATACAGCCATTCACTATGGGAACCACTATGTATCACCTCGTGACTTCTCCCTACCTCTCTTGCCTCCACATTCCATCCATTTAACTCACAACTGACAGTTCTATTTTTCTGAAATTACAAATCTGCTCATGATCTCCTGCTTAAAATCTTTACTGGCTCATGACCACCTGTAGATAAAAACAAATTACTTTCTCATATCTTCATGGTTTTGCCATCCTCATTGCCTGCAATGTTCTGCTCCACTGACAAACACCTTCTTATCCTTCAAAACTCAACTCAAACATACCTAGAAAACCTTCCTTGACCTCTACCTTCCCCAAGCTGAACCAATGAATTTTTCCTCAGAATTCTCATTGCACCTTATTTGTATTTCATTTTATAATTGTTTACATACTTGTATCTTCCATCAAAGTGTGAACCTCTTAATAAAAATGCTTTGCCCTATTCATCATCAACCAGTGTTCATTAAATGACTAATAGTAATAGGTATTATTTGCTGAGCATTACTAAGTATCAGACACTGTGTCAAGCAATACATATTGTGTGTGTGTGTGTATATATATATACACACACACACAGAGATGTGTATATATATATATACTCTCATCTTATATTCTCATAATAATCTTTTTGTGGATATTATTATTCACATTTTAGAGCACTAGGGGGAAGGACATTGAGTTTAGACTGGTAAAATAACTTTCCCAAGGTCACACAGTTAGTATGTGATAAAGAATTTGAATGGAGTCCAATTGCAAAGACTGATCTCTTTACCACCAAACCATGAATAAATCAAAAAACTTTTATTTATTTATATACTTCTTAACATTCTGCTATGAATGAGTATAACTGTAGTACATAAAACTCACTAATAACAGAACAAACTATTTTACAATATACTTAATGGCGTAAGATACTTTTCCAAAGAATACTGAATCACTGTTTAAGAAATAACCAAATATTTCCAACCTCTTCCTCATTCTTTTTCTCATAATTTTGTCCGTTTATCTTTTAGCACAATAATCCTCTGCTCCCATTTTATTTGACACTTTCTTTTCTCCTCTTTGAAACCCACAATTTAAAAATTGAGTTTTCTTAGAAAATGGAAAAATTGAGGATTCACACTTTTGAATATACAGTAACTGTAACACAAACAACTAATTAGTACAGGGGGGAGCACATTTAATTGTGTGCAAGTTTTCTTAGATCTTTGTTCATCCTCAAGCCCACGCTCTTTAAAACAACTACCCCGTACTATTAACTGCAATTACCTGCCAAGTGTCTGGTATAAATAACACCAAACAGTTAATATAATAAATGTTAAAGACTAGCAATAATAACTAAAAAGGTAAAATTTTTACATCATAACAATGGAACAGCCCAGGCAAATTAGAAAACTGTAATAATACAATGACTGGTTTCAAAAATTATCACAAAAGGCTAGAAGTTGTTTTTGCCCTTTGTGCCTTCACTATTAATCTTCTAGCATATTTTCACTTATTTGGAGATACAACTTTCTACTGAAGGTCAGATGTTAGTTAATTATTATTAGGTAATCTTATCCTAGTCCAGAGTAAAACCTAAATCATAAATTACACCTTTAAAATACAATTTTTTTAAATTCTGACAATTTTTATAAATTTATATAGATAAATAAACAGAAAGGACAGATCTATAATGTAGTCTGCAGCCAGAATTTGAATATTTTAAAATACATTGTTCCAAGCTATTTCCATCAGTCAAAACCTCCAAAAGAACTAAAATTTTTAATTTAGCTTTGCTCAATAGAACTACAAGACAAATTTTCCTATCTTCCCACATAATTTTTAAACTTCTGTTTTAATACTTATGGGAAAAGAATGAATAAATAAGGTTTTATGTCAATAAAGATCTAAAGTATTGGCGCCATCTAGTGAAATTTACTCTATTTTTAACTGATAATGAAGCTAATACAGCAACTTTGTAAATTGTTTTGCTAAATCAAAGCAATCCAATAGAAATAATTTTAAAATATTTCCGTATGTTAAGAAAGCTCTTAAAGACCTTATTAATATTAAGGAATATATTTAAAAGATTTTTCATTGCCAAAGGCAAGATATACTTCTGTGAAAAAATATTTGGGTTGAACAAAAGTTAATATTTTTGTTATTTAACAGAAATTATCAGTAGATCAGAATGTCATAACACATTCAAAAGATGACTGGTAACAATACTAGGTAAATAATCGAATTAAACAGATCTCAAGGAAAATTATAATAAATAAAAAACAATTATTCATAAAAATATTTATTTGATTATGTCATTTATTATATACCAGGTTATATTTTGTACCATCAGGAAATGCTTAAATCTAAAGACATGTCAGCACTTACTTTTTTAAATTATTTTATTGCTTTGGAGTTTATTCTATTATTTTTTAAGGCAACAGGATAAATGTGAGGAAAGAGAAAATCTACAAATTCTCTAAACTCAAGTGTTAAAATAAAACTGCTCATTTTTCATATTTGTAATCAATTAATTCAATCAAAAAGCATTATTAAACATCATTTAACTCATTCAACTAACATTACGATTTTAAAAACAAAAAAGCAGAATTGTAGATTCTTATCCTCTAAGAATTTACAGTTTAAATGGGAACATAAGATAAATATACAAAAAAAACCATATGCAAGTAATAAATAATGTTATTCAAATTAATCATAAGTTCAGACAAGAGCAAATCCATCTCAAAGAACTCGTACAATTCAGTAACGAAGCGACAAATAACCCAACTTAAAACCAGCCCGAGGGTTTAACCAGGCACTTCTCCAAGGAAGAGAGACAAATGACCAATAAGCACATGAAAAGGTACATGACATCAACAGCCACTGGAGAAACACAAATCAAAATCATAATCAGTTACCACTCCAAACCCACTAAGTTGGCAACGATGTAGAGAAACTAGAACCCTCATACGTTGATGGTGAGAATACACAATGGGGAAGTCATTTTGGAAAACGGTGTGACAGTCACAAAAGACCACCTATTGTATTATTCCATTTATATAAAATGTCCAGAATAGGCAAATTTACAGAGACAGAAAATAGATTAGTGATTGCCTAGAAATGGGAGAGCTGAGAGGAAATGGGAATGACTGCTAACGTGTATGAGGTTTTTTTATTCTAAGGTGAATAACATGTTTCAGAATTGATTGTGGTGATGCCTGCACAATTCTGTAAACATACTAAAGCACTGAATTCTATACTTTAAATGAGTGGATTTTATCTCAATAAAGCTGGTGGGGTAATGGTTAAGTGCTAGGCTGCTAACCAAAATTTGGCACCCACTTTGAACCGACCTAGCGGTTTTGTGGGAGAAAGACTTGGAGATCTACTTTTGTAAGATTACAGTCTAGAAAACCCTTTAGGGCAGTTCTACTCTGTCACATGGGGCTGCTATGAGTCAAAATCGACTCTACAGCACCTAACAACAACAAAGCTATTTAAAAAAAAAAAAAGAGAGAGAGAGAAGGAAACTTCTAAATTTAGAAAGAAATGTATTTTGAGGCAAGCTCTAAAAGACATTAAAAAAAAAAAAAAGATGAACTTGTTGAGAAACAAATCTGAAAAGACTACACCTCCTCCTCTAGCATGTGTGGGAATTTCCCCATCATTAAGATACGAAGGGAAGAGAATGCCCTGGATTAGACAGACCCAGAGGGTTCTGAGATAACAGAAAGAATGAACTTTTAAAAATGTGAAAAGATGAAAACCAGAGTGAGAAATCAAATTTAATAAGCCAAAAAGAGAAGTCTTTAAAAGAGTTAACATAAGCCAGAAATCTGAGATCCAGGGAAACAAGAAAAAGAACAAGGGGCTGAGGGCAGGTAAAGAGCATTCAAAGATGATTTCAAGGAATCATTCCCTGTAACTAATTTTTACACATCATCTCTTGTAAGATTCAGTACATCAGCTGGATTTAAAAAGTCATGAAATAGAGTAAATCCATTAAGCCTGTCCCACACCCAATTTACCAACCTTGCAAAGTCGTACTCTCTTCAACTGTTCTTGGCATGTGGGAGTGTTACGATTTTCCTGGGACCTTTAAAGCTAGTTACTTCTCCTTGCTCTTTTTCCTAGCCTGGGTTCTAAAAATTAAGATATTTCTCCAGTCAGTCTACCAGTTACCAGCTACTGAAAATTCTGCAGCATTCAACCACTGAAATCTCTTCCCATATTCTCACTTCTATTCAGCTGCATTTGGGCAGCTGACTATGAAAGATATACAGAATAAGAGGCAACTTCCCTATCCTATCTGAGACAGTGATTCAGAAGGAAAAGTTGTGCCTCATTTTCTAGGTGGTAGCCAAGAAAACGGCAAGCCACTGCATTCATCCAACCTCCATTCAAGCCTAGCATGATGTAAGAGCAATAGAGTTGCAATAACTGCGAGAGCTTTCTAAACAGATAGAACTAAGACAATTTTATAATTCTTATATTGCATGATCAATAAATTTATCTCCACTTTGGATACTTATAGGCACAACACACTTCAGATTTTGTGGTCACTAGAAACAATTCCTTTTCCATGATCTTGAACTCTAAAGTTAACCCTCAATGACCAAAACCTCCTATTCTTTCACCTCTTCAAATCCTTCTCTCCTATCTCCCAGCTGTTGACACTATTTTTACCTTTTAATTCTCAACTCCTCCCTCTTCTTACAGCCCATCAAGCCCCTCTGTTCTTCCCATCCCCTTGCCTACACACACACACACACACACACACACACACACACAATCGTTTACCAAGTCTAGTCAGCTCTACCTGTTACCTCCCTCATGAGACTCCTTTCATCTTCATTACCACTGACACCACTTGTAATACAGGTCTTCATTATTTCTCACCTTAACTACTCTAGGAACATAGCCAGACTCTCTTTTCTCCAATACATCTTATTAATGCTAGACTAATCTTGAACATAGCTCAAATATCTTCTGATCAAATTCATTTAATGACTTTGTTGCCTATAAGCTCAAAATAATACCTCTTCGCATGGTGCTATGGGTTGTTTTGCATCCCCCAAAAAGATATGGTGAAGTCCTAATTCCTGGTACCTGTGAATATGATTTTATTTGGAAATAGGGTGTTTGCAGATATAGTTAGTTAACATGAGTTCATACTAATATGGCTGATGTCCTTATAAGAAAAGAAGAGACACAGAAACAGAGGAGTGACAGGGGCAAAGATTGGAGTTATACTGCCACAAACTGAGGAATACCTGGGGCTACCAGAAGCTGAAGGGAACAGGGAAGGATCTTCTCTTAGAGCCTTTAAAGAGAGAGAGCATGGCCCTGCGGACACCCTGAATTCAGACTTCTAGCCTACATAACGGTGAGGGGATAAATTTCTATTGTTTTAAGCTATCCAGTTTGTAGTACTTTAATACAGCAGCCCTAGGAAACTAATACACCTGGCATTTGGGGTCCTCCAAAATATGTATTCACACTATTTTTCAGGCTTAGATTCCTCTTACACGTAACCTATATATAGCCTATGTCCCATGAATAAGTCCTTGAGTTCCCAGTTCTAAAGTTCAGGCACTGTTGTAGCTGCCGCTCACCATGTAATCACCCTAGAAGAGAATTACCTCAGGGCTTCTGCTTAAAATTTGCTAAGGAACCTACAAATAAAAGGAAAGGAACTATGCACTGTTTTAACATAAAAACCACTCAATTTATAAATATCAGTATCTAACTTTGGTGTTGTAACTTTATTATTTTTTTTTTAATGGCCACCCTCATCAAAAGGTCTCCCTTCTTTTTTTCAATGATATAATTTACACTTAAAAAAAAAATTGTGGCAATTTAAAAGTGAATGCAGTATGGACAATATTCATAAAAGTGTGTCAGCATTTAGTTTTTAATGTAACAAAATAACAGAAAATTTAATGATTTCTTATGTCATAATAATCTATTATTTAGTATTATGTAAGTAGAGAAATTTAGAATTTAGAGAGTGAAAAATAGTCCATTTCCCCTCATCACCTCAAAATTTAAAATAAATATTTCTCTATTTTATAAACAAATATTTGCTGACAGAATAAAGCACTGGGAAATGCCATATATAATAAGGTTTATATATTTCAATTAGCTCATTCAAATTAATTCTTTATTCCTTTAATTATTATAGGGTAAAGAAAGAAAAAAGTTATTCCTTTGCTTCTATTTGTCTAGGTCCAGAATGCCCTAATGGAAAAAGCTGTGCAAATCGTCATTTTATATGAAATATTTATCAGTCTCATATTAAATATGCAAAAACACCAGTATTTTCACATTGCCTGCTCTAACGGTACATTCTCTTTCATACCAAGATTCTTATTTTATCAGACTTATTTTCACAGAGTTGGTTTTTGAAAGACAAAGAGGCATATCACATATCATTACAATATAGGTGAACAAGTCCCTGGGAAATTCACAAATACAAAAGAAAAAAAAGTATTAAAAGTGTATACATAATCAAAGCTGAATTACCCTTAAATACAGTTTCAAATTTAAACTGTATATTAGATCTTACTAGAAAAGACCATTCCAAGATACAATCAAATCTGAAGCTCTTTAGAGTGTTCACATCTTTCCCCTCCCACTCTTTGAGAGTTTTTCCAGGTGTTGCAAATAACAATGATGCACAATAGCATAATAAATCTGAGATAATATTTCAGTATATAATTTACAATAATTGTAAATTAAACAGTATTCAAGAGAAAAGCAAAATGGTAGTGGTAGAGGTATCTGAAACTGAGAAACAATGATCAGATTCAGAAATTATTCTCCTGAAAGTGAACTAAAAGTTAAGAGTTCAACATATTAATATCTTTGCACAAATAGAGAAAATGATACTTTATATTTAAAAGCCTTATACATATAAAAATACAAAATGATGTTGGTATTTCAAAAAAACAGGAAATATTTTAGTTCCTTCACGTATTTACCAAATAAATACTAATTGAGCCCTTATTATGTTTTAGGGACTGTGTTAAGATACAATGGTAAATAATACATAGTTCTCATTCTCAGGAAACATGCAATCAAGTGAAAATTTTACAGTTAATAAGAGAAGGATAAGAAAAAGAAAATGCACTGAAACTAACATTTAGATAAATGAAATTTATTTCATTATTATCCATTATAATTCCTATTTATGTTGATATATTAAGCCTTCCCACAATTTAAAAAATAATAACAATCTCAGACCATAGTAATCTCAATAAGCAAGGTTAGAAATGCAATAATATAGACATCATAATACTACTTTAAAAGTCATCTAATATAAACTTCTTTCCCCCTTCAAACAGTGTAGAATATCACTATGAACCAAGGTTTTAAAATTACTTACTAGTTAGATTTCTAAATATCTAAGGTGAATGTTTTCAATAAAAAATCAACAAATGAAAAGTTTCTTTGCTTTAATTTTTGCATACTTCTACTGACATTCAAAACAAGAGATTATATAATATAATCTATAAAATAAATTCTATTGATGAACAAATAAAACTTAGTGAGAAACCAAAGGCTTTTCTCACCTTTACTTCAGTGTACATTTACATCATTGTATCCATAAAATTCTACTGATTCTTAAATTAATACTTTATCTGCTTTGAGATTTATAACAGCTATTCTATGAAAGCAATTGTACTATTTATTCTGTTACTATGTTTTTGTAATATTTCTATGAACAATATTTTTCATTGCTCATTAATATTCAGGAGCCCTAGCGGTACAAGAGTTAAGAACTCAGCTGCTAACCAAAAAGTTGGTGGTTCTAACTCACCCAGTAGCTTCTCTGGAAAAAAACCTGACAAACTGCTTCTGTAAAGATTACTGCCAAGCAAACACTATAGGGTTGTTCTACTCTGTCACATGAGGTTACTTTGAGTCTGAATTGGCTCAATGCCACCCAACAACAATTAATATTCAGCAGAAGATATAAGAAATCAAATGCAAATGAAAATTCTCATTGAAAGTTATTGATTTTTCAACTGAGAATCATTTACCCTTACAATAATGGATCTATTTTTAGATAATCGTTCTATAATCTCCATGTTTTTAAGTTTAATAACATACTGGAGGAAAAATCCAGGGATTTATTTGCCTGTAAGTCCCAAATGAGTAAACTGAGATATAGGTACAAAAGAAAAATATTAGTAGAATTTTGGGTTTTATATTAATTAAAAAAGGCAAACCTGTTGCTGCCAAGTTGATTCTGACTCATGGCAACTCCATGTGTTACAGAGTAGAACTGCTCCATAGGGTTCTCTTGGTTATAATCTTTATATAAGAAGATTGCCAGGCCTTTCTTCTGCAGTGATGCAGGGTAGATTCAAACTGTCAACCATTAGGTTAGTAGTCATGTGCAAACTGTCTACACCACCCAGGCACCGTCTTTGTATTATAAACATACACTATCCAGAAGAAGATGAAAATCTTAAAATGTACTAATCAGACTATTCCCAAAATATTATGCTTAGTTCTAGATATCATGCAAAAAAAAAAAGGGGGGGGTATTTACAAATTGATGAAGGTACCTAGATAACTTCAAAGGAAAATAAGTTACCTTGAAATTAAATAATGAGAACAGTCAAAGATACTTAGAACATTTACCCTAACTAGAAAAGATTTAAACAGAGATTGAAAAGAAGTCATAGGAAAAAGGAAAATAATAAGTGGGCAAGAGGCAAGTAAATTTAGGTTAGTTTAAAAGAAGGACAATTTGAGGAATAGAGTTGTCCACTACTAAAACAAGAAAGCTTAGGAGTAGTGAGTTCTTTATCACAAAAAGCTTTCAAGCAAAGATAGTGACCACTTGACAGAGATATTTACTATGGTTCCTTCCGCAAATACTCATTGAGTGATGAGGTACCAGGCACAGTAGATCCAGAACTTTAATCTTGAAATAATGGAGTTCAGTCATCTTGAAAACTACAAAATAGATGAAATAGCTACTTTTCAGCTTACCTTTTTTTCTTCCTGCAGTATTACTGAATCATAAAATCGTGGGATAAATGAGCAATAATTTTGCTGTCGCTCTTTCTTGATGTTAATATTTTCATACTGTGGTGGCTTTTCCCTTTAGAAAATTCAGAGAGAAATGAGGAGTACTCAATTTCAAGTATAAAAAAAAGTTTATATAAGCAAAGAGAATATTTTACAGCAACATTCCTGATTTAAAAAAAAAGTATACAGTAAGATCATCTAGATGTGTTAGACCAATATATTCTAATTTTTTTAATGTACACATTTATATCAGTTAGCTCTACTTTTTCTAATTCAGAGAATTATTATAAACCTATTGTAATAATGATTCCAATAAGAAAATATAATATGGAATTTACATCATGAATTGGGAAAAAAAAAAGCTACCAAAAAAGCTTCCTGTGTATTCCACGTACCACAAAAAAGTCTTTAAAATTTCAGAATCCCTTGGTATTTCAACTATCGCAAAAATAAAGGGAAAATAGCCATATACTATTTATATCATAAAACAATTAGGAAAATGGCATAAAGATTCTTTGAAAATTAAAGCAAAGCTTATTTTCATTCAAGTTTAGTCAACCCCTAGAAAGAATTACAAACTAAATAAGCAGTAATTAAGAGGCCAAGCTTTCAAGGCAGAGAGCCTGATGGGAATCCCAGAATTGTTAACTACTAGCTGTGTGACCTTATGCAAATCACCTAACTTCTCTTAGCTTCAATTTCTTCATCTGTAATAGGAATTAGTAATAACTAATTCTAAGGCTGCAACGATTAAAGTAGATAACCTATACGTGAATTGCTTAGTGTCATGTTGTGGTCAGCTGTTAGGTGTAGTAGAGTTGGTTCTGACTCATACCAGCCCTACATACAATAGAACAAAACATTGCCCAGTCTTTCACCATCCTCACAATCATTGCTATGTTTAAGCTCACTGTTGCAGCCACTGTGTCATCCAGTCTGATTCAGGGTCTTCTTTTTTGCTGATCCTCTACTTTATCAAGCATGATGTCCTCCTCTAGGGACATGTCCCTCCTGATAACATGTCCAAAGTACATGAGACAAAGTCTCCCCATCTTCACTTCTAAGGAGCATTCTGGTTATGTTTCTTCCAAGACAGATTTGTTCATTCTTCTGTTAGTCCTTGGTATATTCACTATTCTTCACCAACTCTATAATTCAAAGGCGCAGTTCTTCTTCAATCTTCCTTACTCATTGTCCACTTTTCATATGCATATGAGGTGACTGAAAATACCACGGCTTGAGTCAGGCGCATCTTAATCCTCAAGGTGACATCTTTGCTTTTTAACACTTTAAAAGTGTTTAATAAAATGTTAGTGCCATACGTGGCCAATAAGCACACAATGATTATTAGCTATTATAAGAATCACATTTAAATATGTTATACTGACTACACTATTTTTTTTTCTATCTCTTCAGCAGAACTGGAAAAAAATCTCATATTTGACATTTCCAACAAACTATACTGAACAAAAACAGATAAAAAAATAGACAATAAAAAACATAAAAACAAAAGTTAATTCAAGTTACTTAATGGCCATTATTTTCTTCGTTCTGCATTGCTACGATTTAAATATGCATTTAACATCCCAGTTCACTGTTAAATGCTGACTTCTTCACTGAATTTTATTCTCATAAAATTCAACAAATGAACTTTTTTTCAAAATCTCAAATGAGCATAAGGATAACATTTATATTTGGGCTATTAAAAGCATATTATTTAGATCTGTGCCTTCACCAAAAAAAGACTTGTAAATTCATCTTTCCATTTTGGGTGACCAAGAATCTCCACATTTATACCGTATCAAGTATTGCCAGGATAATTCTGAATCAATCACTGAAAGTCCAAAGGGAAAAAAACCGTAGAAAATGTCAGTTGCCAGAAGGAAATAAGACAACTCCAAATAAAGATACTGTGAAGTTGGCCAAATCAAAGAGCAGAGAAGCTATGGAAATGGTGAAGTAACTGAAGCAGAACAAAATGCAATCTATATGAACACATACCTAGAAGGAAAAATCAAGTACAAACAGAAGAGAAGAAAAGGGAAATGACAAAGATCAAAAAGAAAGCAACGACATAAAGAAAAAAAAAAATTGGGGGAAGAATGGAAGGGGACAGCGTTGGAGAAATAAAAAAGACGGGTAAGAAAAAGTACCAAGCAAATTTAGAGCGACACTGATTAGACAGAGTCCTGGTTATACCCTGGACACTGAGAGGTGTAGTGGATTGGGTGGAAAATAATCATCATAGAACTATGTGCCTTAAAAAGGGTTAATTTACTTTATGTCAATTATATCTCAATAAAACTGACAAGAATAAGTAGGTAGGTACACAGGTAGGTGGGTATGTAGATAGGTACATAGATGATAGATAGATAAAGATAGACAGACAGACAGGCAAACAAACAAAGTAGCCAATCTGGGAAAAGAAATGAATAGGGCAAAAAACAATAAGCAATAAAAACATACGTTAAGAGGGGCATGATCAGAGTTAGACTATTCTGTGGACTTTGTTTTGTTTGGAAAAATGCTAAAGATATTAAATTTAGGCTTTGTGAAGTTAAATATACATGTTTTAAGTTCTGGTGTAACTACTAAAAGAATAAAACTACGAGGCATATCTTCTACATTAGAAGAATTTAAAAAATAGAAAGGACGATGGATCAGACTGTAAATTCTCAAAAGTGGAGAGATGTTTTATTCTTTTTATTCTGTTACTACACTGAGTATTCCTGGCACACAGCAGAAATTCCAACAACGCTTGCTGAGTGAATGAACTGTAGCAGGAGAGTCCAAGTGAGAGCCTAAACTATATCCACTGCTGATACGGAGATATGTCTGAATCTGTCTGGTTACTGAACTGAGTATGTGATCACTATGGAAATCTTGGGAGAACACTCATCCTATGAGAGGAAAAGAATCAGGCAGACAAGCTGAATCCTTTTCTAAAAATTTAATCATCAGAAGGGGTGGTAGATTCTGAGGATAATACAGTATTTGTTATGCAGTTTTGCCTTCCATAAGCTCATGTGGAAGGCCTTACTGTAGGAGCAGCAAAAAGTAAAGAAAAAAGAGGCATTCTACCGGAAATGGATTTACTGGCTAAAACTTCGAAAATATTACTTTCAACCTAATGTTACTGTTTTACTTACACTAACTGAGAATGCCTTCTAAATCCAACATGCAGTGAGAAGAATGAAGACAAGTGCAAGGGTTAAAACGGAGAATACTCAGTCACATTCTTTTATTTTTTATCTGATCTTTTGCCTATAATTGTAAATTTTAGTCCTTAGATACATGGCCTATGTATTTAAGCATATCTAAGTCTAACTCTGCCACTTAATGACTGACTATGTCATTTATCCACCTCTGACCCTTGGATTTTTTCACAAATAAAACAGATAACACAATAGTATCTATACATAGAGTTGCTATGAAAATTAAATAATACACGGAAAGCAGATAGCACAGAATCTGGCTCATAAAAAAGTAATAGCTTTCAGAAAGGTTATTCCAAAATGCACTTCTTGGATTTTTTGGTACTGATTTTTCCTTTCATAACAGCATAGCCTAATCTAAACTATATTATTCTTATAGGCAAGAACTACATTAAAGATATTACTATTTTTTTACTTACTGGACTATATCATACTGTCCAGGACCAGGTCCTGACTTTGGAGGTAACTCTCGTCTTCCCAAAGAGTTGCCAAAGTGTATCCCTTTATATTTCAAAGCTGCATCGAAAACATTCTAAAAAAAAAAATGTAAGGACGAGATATAGTTTAAATAACTTGTAAAACAATGTTTAACTTTTCTTAAGCCAAAATCCAAAGCAAGGAGAGTCTTAGGGAAGGGGATTCTACTTTGACAGATCCCAAACTAGTTATCACTGCTGTGCCCCATCTCACTCCTGAATCAGCCAGAGTTCCCAAAGAAGTCTCTAGAGCTTTTGTATTTCCTCGCCAATATGAATATATTTGCTCTTGGCAGTACATTTAGTAATCTAAAACGTTAAGATAAAAAATAGCTCTTTGTCATAAAACAAAAAAAGACACAGGAAACTCTACGATTCAGAGAATGCCTATTAAAATGACCTTAATCAAATAGATGAGAAAGTACAAACGTCATGAAGAGCTATCAGATAACATCTAATTACCTGGTATATATCTGTGAATATTATACAAGAATATGTAATATATTCATGTAAATTTTTCAAGCAGTTATAAATAATCAGTGATAAACATTTTACTGTTAATGCCATCAAAGCTGGGGGTCAGGATCAGTCCTTTAATGCAAAAGCATTATTTGTGACCTGAGATTTCCACAATCATTTCTCCTTTATATCCACTATAATAAATGTCATAATTAGGCATTAACCATTAAAAACTTCACTTTAGTGAAGTTAAGCTACTTTATTTCATCAGAAACCAATCCAATAAAATTGTATAGTGTAAGAACAGCAGCTTCTCTTACAAGAATTCTATTAATACATTCTAAACTGAGCAATCATTTAAGAATTTTTTTTAAAAACTCATTTTTTAACTGGTCGTAAAGGTAAACTCTAGTAATTTATTTTTAATTAACATTTGTAAAAATATAATTTTAAAACAAGTTTTTTATTAAAATTATATGTACATATCTATAATACTAAAAAAAAATCCCTAAAACATAAATTTACAGTGCATAAAACAGTGTATCTGAATTGTTCTAGCTGACTATTACTATTCAAAAACAGTAGAACCAAAATCTCAATTGCCATTACAAATAATATTAACACCACTTATAGCAATATCATATGATAAAACATATAATTCCAGTTCAAAACGGTAAATTAAACCCACACCCACCCCATCTCACCAAATTTTCAAAAGAAGTGTATAAAATAGACACAAGTTATCAGTTCTAGAAACTAGGGAGGTTATCATTCACACGCTAGAAACATCAAGGAACTTCTACAAGACATAGCACAGCAGAGACTAGAACCAGAAGACCTCAGTGCACGTGAAAAGAGCCTCAGCAGAATCCTATAATATCTCTAGAGAGGGGGGAGCTAGAGGTAAGGATGAACTCCTGGTAGTGCTTAGGGAGCAATTCTCAAACCTACTAGCCCCTCTGGAGACTGGCACCAGTGCCGTTACATGAAGAAATGACGGAGGATGCTATGACCACTTTATTTTTGGCATAGGTGGTTGTTGGAAATAAATTGAAAGCACTGTCACTGGCCCCTAATGAATATAGACTTTCCAATTAGAGAGGCACTGCTCCCGAAAGCATTGGGCAGCCACACCAAAATCCAAAAACAAACTGGCACAGCACTGAAATACCCTACTGTGTGAAAACCTCTTTTATTTCTCAGAACTTACCACAAGCAACGGGCCCTCAGGTATTATAAAATAAAAACACAATAAAGTTAAATTTTCTCTTCAAGCACCTAACCTGAAGTTAGAACTTTGACGTTTTCATGAAGTAAAATGGAATCTTTGTTGATTCTTTTTTCACACATGCAATCTCTTAGAGAAACTGAATGAGAGTTCTTCTGAAGTTTCCCACGCTTTTATTTTAGCAAATATCCTTGTTTGATCCTTGACTGGGGTATTGAAGGGTAAAAAAGCTGGGAGTAGAGAAACAAGAACTTACCAGCTTGTGCCCAAGTAGGACTCAGACATGTTTTGGAATGTCTGGTGAACTAACGGAACTAACCAATCAAAAGGCAAATATGAAAACTAATCCTGTGGGAAGTACCTAATCATGATAACTTTTACCCAGTAAGAAAATCTTAGTATCCAAAGAATGACAATGCTGAGTATTTTCTGTTGACTGAATTTGCCTCCTAACAGAGGCAATTCCCGCTGGACTTATGCCTGTTCCCTGTGGAGTGCAAAGAGGCTATGAATAAATTCTAAAAGAACTGTTTGATTAAAATACTGGTAGAAATCAGCGCTACCTTTGGACTCCTCTAATAGGACATAACACAGAAAGAGAAGGGCATTATCTCCCACTTCGTTCCAGCTCATCATGCAGCTTTTTCTGTGATAGAGTATGTTGGCGGAAACGCCCAGCAGAGACCACCATCTGGCAAGAGACTGAAGTGCCTGGTGGAGCAGTAGCTGTATTCAGAGGAAACAGAGGTGTTTGAGAAAACAGTTAAGACAGTTACTGAGGTCTTCTAGAAATACCACGAAAGGGGAACTTTTCAGAAGGCTGAAAGTTCTCTACATCAATAGGTTTAGGCTAGAACCATTGCTATTTGAGTTATTAACATTATTATGATTCTCTTTAGTACCGACAGTGCAATGAAATCTGGAAAACTTAAGTTACATAAATAAAAAGGATTAATCCTTATTTCATATAGCAATATTTCTGGTACTGAAAATGGTCTCAATATGCTGGGATTATTGATATGCAGATTCCTTCTAATGAATTATACAAAATCTTTCCCCTTCACTCTGAACATTCAGCTTTAACACAATGAGCAATGCAGTTCTATAAAGCACTATATCAAAGTAAGATATTATTATCATCATCTTCATCAACAAGACAAGTAGTAAACTAATTGATAGATATATATCCCAAGCCCAGCCCCATTAGGTCTAAAAGGAACAGGGCCATGAATAAGAATTGAAAGAGCTATCTGTGATGTTTAATTCTGCAAGTCAAGTTGGCTGGACTCTGGTTCCCACTGGTTTGACCAAACACATTAGTCTAGTCGTTGTTTCATAAGGTAATCTAATATAATATAATCACCTTTCATAATGTAATCTAAGCTAATGTAATCAATTAATCATTTGAAAAGGGTGTTTCCTTAGGTATGTTCTACTTCCAGACTATGAACAGATGTTTTGGCAGATCTCTCTCTCACACACACATATAAAAAAAAATATACATACATATATATCAGTGATATATATGTATGTATATATACATACATATATATATATATCAGTGAGATATGTGTGTGTGTGTGTGTGTTTACATATATATATATATATATATATATCACTGATTCTGGTTAAATGGGGAACCCCAAGACTATCCCATCAATCTCTGTAACACATAGCACTATGAGCAACACTGCTTTGGGACTCCCAACTGTAATACAAAAGAAAATAAGGCAGTTAGGCCACCCAAAGGGTTTAGGCCTGAGGGAGCAGGAACAAATGCTATATCATCTAGCAGAACAGCATAAAAAGTCACACAGCCTGTCACTTCTGTCAGAGCAGCAGATGCTACTAGAAGAGTACTGGGAGCAACTCTAGCATCCACTGAAAAAGAGTAGCCAAAAAGCAGCCCGTTCCTATAGGGTCAGTAGCAACTCCAGAGATGGCTGCAACCAACAGAGCTTTAGAAGAGACAGTGCCTAGCAAAGCAACATATTCTCTTGCTAAAGTAATTGTTTTCGACAATCTTTCAAAAGGGATTATCTCTGAATTCCAGAGCTGCTTCTATACATGAACTACGAAGATTCCTTCAGCAATTGCTATTCATCAGTTCAGGAAAGAGCTCCAATAACTCCCCAAGATAATTTTCTTTATTTTCTATTAATGTTTTCATCTTGAAATGGAGCCTATATATAATATTATCTTAAACAGCAGATGAAGAGCTACAGAGACTTAGCAGAAATTTGTATAAGATTTGAATTAACATTATTACATGCAGTTTTGATGGAAGAAATAGCAAAAATATTCCATTTCCCATATATTGTACTTTATTTTTACTTAGAAATAAAGCAGAATGTCACAACTGTGCAGATTTGTTCTACTATCATAATACGCAGTTAAGTACCTAAATGCAGAACTCTGTTTTAATACAATATAGCCATGTTGGGTATACTAAATATTTTATATATTTCATGAAGGAGCATATTTAAAATATTGATTTACTATAGCCTACAGATTTGCCAAAAAGTCAATATTTTCAAGCAAATTTTAATAAAATTATCTTTTACAACAGATTGTTAAAGCCTAAAGTAGTATCGTGTTAAAGTTTAACATCAATTCTTTTAACATAGCAATTCAACACCCTGATCGGAATTATGTATAAGAAGCTTTCTTCAGGTGAATTTACACTACTGAGACTTTGTGATTCAACTGTTTAATGATTCTAAAGGTAATCCAGTGGAAAGAGAGAATATAAAGAATACTGAAGACATTTATCATTCAAGATATTAGTAAAATCCTTTTCACATGTATATAATAAAATCTATTTCATTTAAACCATGTGAACTAACATGTACTTAACTCACTAACCTCTGTAGTACTCAGGTAAATGTTCCATTTCAAATTAAATTTAACAGCCTCTTAAAAACACTGAAACAAAATGAAGAATAAATTGATGCACACTTAACTCTTAATCACACTCTCTTTATGTCAAAAAGTGCTGACAATATCAAGGTCAAGGTCACTGTCAACTTGAAAGTCATCAGCAAATAAAACATGACTTAACTGACGCAAACTCAGCATGGAGCTGCATTATTTTAAGTGAATGCTGTAATGTAACTTGAAGAAAAATTACTATCTGCTGCTCCTATTGACGATGAAATGAATGAAGGTGCTTTGCAAATTTTCCCCCACACCGTTCCCATAATTAAATATGGAAATGAAATTTGTGAAGAATTAAAAGTCCCAAAGTGCATCAATTCAGACACAAATGGAACGCTTTCCATTATGGCAGCACACACGTAGTTCCCAGCATGTTATCATCAGCAAATACGTCAGGGTCATAATTCCCACCAAAAACTCTGCTTGAAAATTCCACCTCTGAACAGAATAATTCTGATGGTTCCCTGAGATCTTCTTAAAAAAAGAGAGAGAAGCTAATTTTTATAATTCAAAATGTTATGCCAAATAATCTACATAGAGAATTTCTCTTTACAGATTAAATTAAGCTAAAATTTATCATTTGTTGGCTAGAGTCTTAGACATCTCTGAATTCCAGAGCTGCTTCTATATATGAACTATGAAGATTCCTTCAGCAATTCCTATTTGTCAGTTTAGGGAAGAGCTCCAATAACTCCCCAAAATAATTTTCTTTATTTTCTATTAATGTTTTCATCTTGAAATGGAGCCTACATATAATATTATCTTAAACAGCAGATGAAGAGCTACAGAGATTTATCAGAAATTTATATAAGATTTGAATTAACATTATTACAGTATTATTTTCACAGTGTCTGTGAAGAACTTGTGCTTTTCTCCAGGAAAAACAGAAGAAAATAAAGCTTCCAGCAACTGAGCTTTATCACTGTCAGGGATTAAATTGTGTCCCCCAAAAATATGTGTCAACTTGGCTACGCCATGATTCCCAGTATTGTGTGATTGTCTACCATTTTGTCATCTGATGTGATTTTCCTATGTGTTGTAAATCCTATCTCTATGATGTTAATGAGATAGGATTGATGGCAGTTATGTTAATGAGGCAGGCTCAATCTATAGGATTAGATTGTATTCTAAACCAATCTCTTTTGAGATATAAAAGAGAAAAGCAAGCAGAGAGACAGGGGGGCCTCATACAACCAAGAAACAAAAGCCAGGAGAATAGCGCGTACTTTGGATCCAGGGTTCCTACACTGAGAAGCTCTTCAAACTAGAGAAGATTGATTACAAGGACCTCCCCCAGAACCTACAGAGAGAGAAAGCCTTACCCTGAAGCTGGCAACTGAAATTCACACTTCTAGCCTCCTAGACTGTGAGAGAATAAATTTCTCTTTGTTAAAGCCATCCACATATGATATTTCTGTTATAGCAGTATCAGATAACTAAGGGAAACCCTGGTGGTACAGTGGCTAAGTGCTACGGCTGCTAACCAAAGGTCAGCAGTTCGAATCTGCCAGGCGCTCCTTGGAAATTCTATGGGGCAGTTGTACTCTGTCCTATAGGGTCGCTATGAGTCAGCATCAACTCAACGGCACTGGGTTTGGTTTTGGTTTGGTTTAGATAACTAAGACAGTCAGGCTACCTGTAGTTCTTCTCTCAAATGAAAGATAAGGATTTCACAAAATATCACAATTCAACTCGGATCAAACTTTGCTGAATTTTCTTGAGTATTAAAAACTATGTCTTTATACGTAACTCTGTATTTCACATAACAGATTTTTTTAAAGATCTAGATTTTTATTCTAATGAATACAAATTGGACTGACTTAATTTTTTTTAATAATTACAAATATAGGTCATCAAATAAGTCGGACCTATTAAAATCGTAAAATACATTTTCTTATTACCATATCTGTCCTGTATGAATAATAACTGCCAGAAAGCAACCAAGTTTTATACATCAAAGTAATACTTATTCATATGTGAGAATGATTTTATACATCTAGGGAAGCTTGGAAGCATATTCTAGCTTTCTATCAGATGATATACTATTCTGAAACAAAGAAATAGCATACATAAAAAATATAATTTTGAACAAAAACTGCTTTCTGAAATTTATTAAGCTAAGAATAATCAGAGAATTGTTTAAGCCAAAGCAAAGGATCTATGACTATTGTGAAAAATAAATACTAATTCCAATATACTAGACCAAAGTTCCCCACCCCTGGGATATTAAACCGTGTAACTATCACAGAAACTTTGCTATTCATCTAGTTTGAAATTTGCATCCTGTTAAACCTGTTTAAAGGCCCACTAATCTCAAATTTGATTAATTAACAGGAATATTAGTCATTTTGCTTTTTGTGCAGTTGTATATCAAACATATTTCTTCTATCTTCCTTAGTAATAAGGAATAAAAGGTACAAAAATTACAAATCTATAGTATTTATTATGTGTACAGAACTATTCTAAGTGCTTTACATGTATTGACTCATTTAATTCTGATATCAGCCTATGAGTTGCATGCTATTATTATCCCCATATTTCAGAGGAGGGAACTAAGACACAAAGAGCTTAAGTAACTTGCCAAGGACAAATAACTATTAAGAGGTGTAGCCAAATAACAAACCAAGGCAGTCT
The DNA here is from genome assembly GCF_030014295.1 of Loxodonta africana. Lineage (NCBI taxonomy): Eukaryota > Metazoa > Chordata > Mammalia > Proboscidea > Elephantidae > Loxodonta > Loxodonta africana. The sequence continues at coordinate 53,070,240 of NC_087346.1, read as the reverse complement.
GGCTCCATTACACTGCCTCCCATAGAGTGTTCTAACCTAGGAGAGAATACCCTGATATCACACCACATGACTTCCATAAACCTCAATGCAATTTCTACAGAATTTACCTCCCATATTCGGCTAAGCATATATTATTTAAATAATATCCCAAAGATTCTACTCCAAGTTTGAATAAGGAAAACTTTGGCTTAATTGGGAATTAGATTTCCATTGAAGTTCCACAAAAGCATAATATTTTTGGTATCTGTTTCATTTCAACAGTTTAAAACTCCAAGAGTGAGTCAGCTGAACTGGCAGAGTAAGGACCTCTGAAAAACTACTCACCATAAAGCAATGAGAACACCAGCAAAAATACCAAAATCAACTATTTTAGAACTCTGGAAATTAACCAAAGGCTTCTAACAATTGACAAACATTTATTCAAGAAAAATGGTGGAATCTCAGTGAGAACAGCAGATTTTCCGACATTTTAATGTGCCGTATTCCCATCTCTCTCTCCACAGGTCAGGGTAGCCTCGAAAATGAACAACGTGTAATCACAGTGAAAACCACCAGCCTAGAAACACCTAGGGAGGTCAGAATTGGTTTGGAACTACCCAATACCACCATTTTCAGAGAAGTGTATTATATAGTACCACAGAAAGCCCTGTTTGCAAGACTTGTCTTTATGTGGCCTGCCTTAAACCTTGCTCAATGTGAAGAGCCATTTTATAGCAGCTAAAATAATTGAAGTAGGGAACCTCCAAGTTGCCAAGGTAATGCAATCATGTAAATATGAATCTCTCACTCATCCACCAAAAACTATATAGATCGACAAGAAAAACAAAACCATACAAAAGTCATTTCAGCACAATTAGAAGAGAGAGGATTGCCAGCAACACGAGAACATAAGAGAAAGGGATGGAACAGATTCTCTCCTATAAGCTTTGCAGAGAGCATGGCCCTGCTGACACCCCGATTTTAGACTTCTGGGCTCCAGAATTGACAGAATAAATTTCTATTTCCATTGTTATGGCAGCCCTAGGAAACTAATAGAGACTTTGATACTGGGAAGGGGGTGTGCTGCTGTAACAAATACCTAAATAATGTAGAAGTAGCTTTGGAACTAGGTAATGAGGAGAGGCTAGAAAAATTTGAGGCATTTGATAGAAAAAGTCTCAAATGCCTAAAAGAATTGCCTCAGAGATGTTGGACATTAGAGGCAATTCTGATGAGGTCTCAGAAGAAAGTGAAGAGAGCTTCCATCATCTTAAAGAATATAAACACATCATGAACAGAATGTTGCTAGAAATATGAACATTGAAGGTGCTTTTGATGAGATCTCAGACAGAAATGAGGAACATTACTGAAAACTGGAGGGAAGTCGATCCTTGCTATAAGGTGGCAGAGAATTTGACTGAATTGTGTTCTGCAGTCGGGTGGAATGTACAATTTGTAAGTGATGAACTTGGATTTTTCGCTGAGGAAATTTTCCAAGCAAAATGTGGAAGGTGTGGCCTGGTTTCTCCTTGCTGCTTATAGTAAAACACGACAGAAAAGAATAAACTGAAGTAGGCATTGTTAAGCAAAAAGGATTCAGCTCTGGATGATTTGGAAAAAATCTCAGCTTATACGGATAGGATGCTCTAGAATCCAAGCCAAAGGTGTGGCTGGATAACTATTTGCTAAAGAGATTAGGTGTGTGATTTATGAAGTTGACCAACAATCTCAGTAGGGAAAAAAAAAGAGTTTGAAAATCACCATTTAATAAACATCACAGTAAAACTGACTCAGGCATCATCAACGGATGTTAAAACTAGCAGGTGAGATGAGAAATAGCATATCTACATGTATTAAGCCACTACAGTAACTCCTCCCAAATATTCATTAATTAAAAAGGAAAAAATAGTAACTTTCAACAAATAAAACTGGGAGGTATTACTTCAACCTAACATCACCAGTAATGGAATAAATCAACATCCTGTACCCTTATACGATGCATTAAGAAGGATGCAACATCACTTCTGTAGTATTCTACCCAAACTGTAAAGCCTTTATCTAATCAGGAGAAAATATAAACAAACCCAAAACTGAGGCACATTATACAAAATAACTAGCCTGTACTCCTCAAGGTTACAAGAGACAAAAAAAAAAAAAGACTGATTAAAGGAATTAAATATTAAGGGAACCTAAAAGATTCCTTTTAGATCAAGAAATTAAATGACATATTAGATTGGGAAAATCTGCCGCAAAAGACCTGTTTAAAGTGGTAAAAAGCAAAGATGTCACTTTGAAGACTAAGGTGCACCTGACCCAAGCCATGGTGTTTTCAATTGCCTCATATGCATGCGAAAGCTAGACAATGAATAAGGAAGACCACAGAAGAAACTGAATTATGAAGAATATTGACTATACCATGGACTGCCAGAAGAACAAACAAATCTGTCTTGGAAGAAGTACAGCCAGAATGCTCCTTACAAGCGAGGATGGCAAGACTTCTTTTCATGTAGTTTGAACATGTTATCAGGAGGGATCAGGCCCTAGAGAAGGACATCATGCTTGGTAAAGGAGAAGGTCAGTGAAAAAAGAAGCCCCTCAACAAGATGGATTGACACAGAGGCTGCAACAATGTGCTCAAGCATAACGATTGTGAGGATGGCACAGGACTGGGCAGTGTTTTTTCTGTTGTACACAGGGTTACTATGAGTCGGAACTGACTCGTTGGTACCTTACAACAACAACAAAAGATTAAAGGATTCTGAAGAGACATGACAACTTAATGTCTCCGCACACCTAGGATAGCCATAATTCAGGATTAACTCAACGGCAACTAACAACAGTACCAGATTGGACTCTGGATCAAATTGTTGTTGTTGTTTGTTTCTTGCTATAAAGAATATGATTGTGGTTATTAGCAATATCTAAGAACAAAAACAAACCTACTGCTGTCGAGTTGATTCCAACTCATAGCAACCCTACAGGACAGAGTAGAATTGCCCCATAAGGTTTCCAGGGCTGTAATCTTTACTCAAGCAGGCTGCCACATCTTTCTGCCACAGAGCAGTTGGTGGGTTTGAACCACCAACCCTTCAGTTCAGCAGCCAATCACTTAACCGGTGTGCCACTAGGGCTCCATAAAAAAATCAACATTATTAGCAAAAATTTTTAAAAATATCTACAGATTAGATAATAATAATATTATATAAATGAAAACATCCTGATTTTAATAATTGTACTATCATAAAAGAGAATATCTTTTTCTTAAGAAATTCACATTGAAGTATTTAGAGGTAAAGGGCCATTATGCCTAAAAAGTACTCTCAAATGGTTTAATTAAAAATAAAAATACAAACAAATTCAAAATTAATCAGGTGCTTAAAATTCTTCTGAAGTTTTGATGGCAAGAAAATACCTTTATTAGTTACTTACTCACAATGAATATCTTGTATCAATTCCATATATTAATACTTCTTATTCGTATCTGGAACTGACTTAGTATTTAATATTTAAGGAAAAATATCAATAAATGCATATTGGGTTATAATAATAATAAATGGAAAGAGAAAATGATAAAACAAACATGGTTAAATGTTAACAATTGGGGGATTTGGGTAAAGGTATGTGGCAATTCTTTGTATGAGTCTTGCAACTTTTCTATAAGTCTCAAACTATTTCAAATTTTTTAATTAATTTTTAAAAATAAACTTATCTAATTGGAAACAACGAATGGGTTAAATCTAATATATTTACCTGGTTAAATCTAGAAATATAACATGTGAAAAACGCAAGAAATGCACATACTAGATGATCCCACCACCCACTACCCACTGCCGTCGAGTCGATTCCATTTACTTTATTTTTTTAAGTCACAAAATATATATTGTTACTTATGTACGAATATGTATTAAAGGTTTAGTGCTTACTTTGGCAAGGTGAGAGAGAAGGAGGCAGTGAGGGAAATCAGGTAGGGCGATAATTATAATTTATTTCTTGTAAAAAATGCAAATCTGACAATATTTTGTTGTTATTTTTGTTGTTGTTAGGTACTGTCAAGTCAGTTCCTACTCACAGTGACCCTACGTACAACAGAATGAAACACTGCCCTGTCCTGCACCATCCTCACAATTGTTGCTATGTTTCAGCTCATTGTGTCAAACCATCTTGTTGAGTTTCTTCTTAAAAATTAATTTAAGAATCTGAAATAGTTTCAGACTTACAGAAAAGTTGCAAGAATCACACAAAGAATTTCCATACACCCTTTACCCAAATCTCCCAGTTGTCAACATATTTGCTTTATCACTTTCTCTTTCCATATATTTTTATTATTATTATATTACTGAGTATGCTTTTATTGGTATTTTTCCTTAAATATTAAATACTAAGTTCCAAATATGAATAAAGACAGTATTTTAACATGTGCTATATCTGGGTGGTAAGTACATGGGTATCTGGTTTTTTGTTTGTCTTTATACTATTCTATATGTTTGAAATATTACAGAAATTACAATAAAAACATTTTAAGAAAAAAAGCTGTTAGCAACTAAAAGGATTTAAGGCCTCAAAACTCCATATTGCTATGAACCAAATGGTTTATGACAATGCTTGAAACTGAACCCAATGATGGAGACAAATAATAACAAATTACTGAAGTACTGACAGTGAGGATCAAACCAATTCCTGAGAAAACCTATTCTTTACCTAATGTCTTCTTCACCCTTTCCTTCAGTGTACCTTGAATTTTGCCATTTTTCTCAGTAAAATATTTCTTTCAGATGCCATAAAAGTATAAAAATACAACAGGCTCAAAGCACTAGTGTTTATGTATTGTAATTAAGCAAAATGAGACATATTATCTATATTCATCACCTGTATTCATGGATAACTCATACATCTCAACTGGCTGAAAGAAATCTCAGCTCAGCTCTGGCCAGGTTTGAAGTTTAAAATCTATTTGAGATGGATCTGCTATCTTATGTTTGATAGTCTAATCACAGAGAAGCTCCTTGTATTTTTTTATAATTATTTGTAGAATAAATGATGTTTATGCTATCAGATTCAAATTCTCTAATAAAATGTTCTTATTTGCTTTCAAATGCAAGAAAACAGCATCTATGTATTACATATGATTATATACTGTACCAGACACTTCTAATAATTTAAAACTGTTTCTTCTTCTTCCTAGGAACACAGACTATATTTTCCAGCCTCCTTGGCAGTTAAGTGGGGCTATGTGACTAAGCTTTAGTTCCCAGGCCAGACCCACAAAAACCTCCCACTCACAATCCTCTGTGCACTTTCCCCTCTGTCAGCTGGACATAGATGACATCAAGATCCTAGGAAACGACAGGAACATGAATGGACTAGGTCCGGGTTCCTCAATCACCACGTGGAGGCAAGTCACTTGCCAACAGGGAATACCAGTATGAATGAGGAAAAAAAAAAATTGTATTAAGCCATTGAAATTTGGAGGTATATTTGTCACAGCAGTTAGTGTTACGTTAACTAAAACATGCATAATTATAAACAATCTTCCAAATGTCAATATAAAATGCATCATACTTACATATTGAGGTTTATAGTAAGCTGGACCTAGTGTACTGTCATGAGCAGGTGGAAAACGTTTTATAATAGTGTCGTCCTCATTAATATGATAACCATATGCTTGTCCACAAGAAGGAATTGAAGGGACATCAACAGTTCTGGAAGCTGTAGGTGCTCTTGAAATTTTCTGTAAGAAAAACATTTTATATTATTTTTTTTTTTTTAGTCAAAGGCAAGAAGGAGATGGAACGAAGAATCAAATATTAAAATTAACTAAAAGGATTTTAAATACTGATGTAATGAGTTTTATAAACCAAAAAACAGGATAGTATTGAATGGCTTCTCCCCTATTTAGTACTTTCAAAAAATTATTTGCATGATGTCAAGACTGTCCCTGACTCCCTCTCCAACTTGGGTGGTACAAACAGTTAATGTGCTTGTTCAGCAAAAGGCACCTTGGAAGAAATGCCTGGTGATCTACTTCCAAAAATCAGACAATGAAAACCCTATGGAGCGGAGCTCTACTCTGACACCCGTGGGTCATCACGTGTGAGAACTGACTCAACAGTAACTGGTTTTTCAGTTCTCTCAGCCTATATTCTTACTATTCTCCCTTAGATCCTGCACTACAAACACTCCAAAGATCTTGTTCTTCCCTGAACACACCCTGCCATTAAACACCTCAGTGCCTTTATGCTTGTGGTTTTGTTTGACTTGAATGTCTTTTCTCAACATTTTGACTACTTAATGAATCTTTCTTCAAGATTTAGTTCAGTTGTGATATCCTCTACTCCCTCCAAGTACAATATATGACTCTCTATGCTGGGTTACTAGTGAACATTTCATTATGGCTCTACATCACTTAATCAGCTATGCTGTACTGAATTTCATTCATTACTTCCTTGTTAAAACGATAGATCCCGGGAAGCAATGATTTGTCTTCTATGTATTACTAGTATCAGCACCCGTGGAAGCAGCAGTCAAGAAATCAAATGGCGCACTGCATTGGGCAAATCTTCTGCAAAAGACCTCTTTAAAGTGTTAAAAAGCAAAGTGTCACTTTGAAGACTAAGGTGTGCCTGACCAAGCCACGGTGTCTTCAATTGCCCCACATGCATGCGAAAGCTGGACAATGAATAAGAAAGACCACAGAAGAACTGACGTCTTTGAATTTGGAGTTGAAGAATATTCAATATACCATGTACTGCCAAAAGAATGGACAAATCTGTCCTGGAAGAAATACAACCAGTAGGCTCCTTAGAAGCAAGGATGGTGAGACTATGTCTCCACATACTTTGGACATGTTATCAGGAGGGATCAGTCCCTGGAGAAGGACATCATGCTTAGCAAAGTAGAGGGTCAGTGAAAAAGAGGAAGATCCTCAACGAGATGGACTGATACAGTGGCTGCAACAACGGGCTCAAGCATAACGATTGTGAGGATGGCACAGGACTGGGCAGTGTTTTGTTCATAGGGTTGCTATGAGTCGGAACCAACTCGATGGCACCCAACAACAACAAAGCATGTCTGGCACTCAATAAATATCTGACAAACCCTTGCATGAGTAAACGGAAATTTACTTTGTCCACATACATGGAATATCTGATATTTCAATACACTTACATCATTGTCATTGTACTTATTTCTAAAATATATGCTCATAAACAAGAGAGAACTGATTAAAATTTAATTAATAGGACCTATGGTAAAGAGGAAACCATGGTGGCATAGTGGTTAAGTGCTACCACTGTTAACCAAAAGCTTAGCAGTTCAGATCCACCAGGCACTCCTTGGAAATTCTATGGAGCAGTTCTACTATGTCCTATAGGGTCGCTATGAGTCAGAATCGACTTGACAGCAATGGGTTTGTTTTTTTGTTTTTTTTTATGGTGAAGAAGTATGGTAAGAGAAGAAGGAAACTACTCTAAATAAACCATGACCATATCTGCTGGGTTATATTATTTATTCAGAAGGATAGGCCTTTAGTTAAAACTCATTCATTATATAACACCAATCCACCTTTCCAAACATATCACCTACTATTCTCCCACAAAAATTCTTTACTTAGTCAAGATAATCTTTTCACCGCCCTTCATACAATCCTACCTCTGTATTTTCACTCATGCAACTCTCCATGCCTGAAATACATATTCCCATCCTATTCTTCAAGGCCTATCTCAAGGTCAACCCTCTCTATAAACCCTCTGCAAACTACACTTTCCCTTATTACAGTTTCCTCCTTTAAATTCCTATGGCATTTAATTACGTGATCATTCATTGAGCCCTGTCACATTTTGTCTTGCATCAGTAGTCATCTATGTATCTCTCCCATCTACATTTTAAGCTTTTTTTCTTTTTTTAATTATTTTGGGGGTCGTGTTTTAAATTGTATTGTATTTTAACAGTACTTACCACAGTTTCTAGTTCCTCTATATATACGCAAACCACTCAGGTGGTTTTTAAAATCTCCCTTACATTCTTTCTACCATAGAATCGGAAAGTGATTACAGGTTTATCAAGAGTAAAAATGAAGTCAGACACTAATATAGTTAAAAATTAAAGTTTACAAACATCATTGAGTGTTTAATTATAAACTAACTATATAATGTGAATACTAATAAAACTACTAATTTTTATAGTAAGGCTTTTTAAATGTACTTAGCACATAAAATAAGTTTTTTTATTTTGTTCTAGCTAAAAGAAAGGTATTTCGAAGCATCATTTAAATAGTAACACACCGACTGAAGACGCTCTTTAGCCTCCAGTACTTTCTTGTTCATGACATTTATTGTTCTAGGATAAGACTGATCATAGCTTGCAGGTCCTGGTGTATCTGAAATAAACTTCTTAAAACGTTTCTCCCGGTATTGTAGACTATGGCCTCCTCTTATATTACACTAAATTGGAGAAAGGAAAAAAAAAAACTTAAAATGGAAAGAATTTATAGACTTTAAAATTAATACCTAGTTGATGAATATTAAGTATTAATATGAACAAATAGTTTTAAAATACAACCTAAAAAAGTTAAAGATCTTGACTAAAGACACAGTTCTAGCAAAAGAGGGTAAGAAGAGCAGACGATCATTATAGTTGTCAGTTTTAAATTAAAATTCAAAGTGCCATTTACTACACTCAGAGCACTCTAAAAATACAGAAAACTCAGTTTCAAAACAAGAATCAGAGGCAAAGGGAACCTCAAAGCCATAAAACAAGAATAATAGGGTGTATGTTTTACAGGCCCCTGAAGAATGTGTAGCTCTGAAATAAGCTTTAAAAGGCTGGCACTCATATTGCAGGGAAAAAGCAAACCTTCCAGGATTGTTTAGCACTTTTTTTTTTCCTCGTGAATAACATCTTTGTCATTTCCCGGGATGTTTATGTGGGCTTGTTGGCAACAGCTTGGTTTTATGCATTGTTTATTGTAGGAAAAGCACTGGGAGGACTCTTCCATGGTTTCCGAGACAACATTTCTGACTTCTCCAGAATCAGAAAATTATCAAGTGACCAACAACCAGTTAATTCAGGTAAAATTCCAATAAATAGGTAATTCAGGTAAGTTCCAATAAATAGTCATACTTCCATCACATCCAAGATGATTTATTTTTGGCATTTGATTGTCCAAATAAGACCAAAAAATTTTTAAAAAGTCAATGATATACCAAAAGCCCTTTCCATGCTGTGTACACGTCTGTCATGCGCGATCATTAGTGACTATGTGTGCATCTTATTCAGCTTCACTTAGCTTTTAAAACACACACAAAGTAAGTTTTCTTTAAAAAGAGTCAAATTATATTCTTAGCTGGCCAACGTGCTACTTGATTCCTATTTTAATAAGATCAGAATTTCTATGTTTAAAGAGTTTGGATCTATAATAATAGACTTTAATGATTGATTTTGCGAAAACATTAACATTACAAGTTAGACAAAAAGTAAAATCATGTGAAAATACATCTTCAAATTCTGATTCTTTGAAAACCATTACTATAGTCCATAAGATAATAAAATTCAAACTGAAATTTGAATTTATATTTAATACCTCAACTGAAGATGGTAAAATAAGTCAAATCTGATTTCTTCAACTGTGGGTCAGATTATTTTCTCAGACTATTCATATTACATACCAGTTCTAAAAGGAAATGCCACGTTAGATAACCAAAAATTAAAGTCAATTCTGGTGCCATCAAGTCAATTCTGACTCATAGCGACCCTATAAGGCACTGTAGCACTGCCCCAGAGGGTTTCCAAGGAGCGGCCAGTGAATTTAACTGCTGACCATCTGGTTAGCAGCCATAGCTGCATAGGCTAGATAAGGCTCCATATGTTAGATAAATGACCAAAAAAAATCAGATTACCAAGTAATTATACATTTTATATGAAGAAAACTTGTGAGAGAATGATCTGATTACTCCTTGAGCACTGCTTTTGTCCAAATGCATGGTAATTTGATGAATTACTATACTATGAGCCATCCCCCAACATCAGAGGAGGCAGAGTCTCATCTAAGGGTCAGGCCATTCATTGATACAAATGAGCTTGATTACTGTCATGGATTGAATTGTGTCCCCCCAAAATACCTGTCAACTTGGCTAGATCATGATTCCCAATATTGTATGATTGTCTACCATTTTATTATCTGATGTGATTTCCCTATACGTTGCAATCCTATCACTATGATATAATAAAATGTATTAGTGGCAGTTATATTGATGAGATCTACAAGATTAGATAGCGTCTTAAGCCAATCTCTTTTGAAATATAAAAGACAGAAGCAAACAGAGAGACATGGGGACCTCATACCACCAAGAAAGCAGTGCCAAGAGCACAGCGCATCCTTTGGACCTGAGGTTCCTGCGCTGAGATGCTCCTAGGCCAAGGGAAGACTGATGACAAGGACCTTCCTCCAGAGCCAAAAGAGAGAGAAAGACTTCCCCTGGAGCCTGCGCCCTGAATTTGGACTTCTAGCATACTGGACTGTGAGAGAATAAACTTATCTTTGTTAAAGCCATTGACTTGTGGAATTTCTGTTACAGCAGCACTAGGTAACTAAGACAATTACCAAATTTAAACAGGATAGTACTGAATGGCTTCCTCACCATTTTTTGTTGTTGTTAGGTGCCACTGAGTCAATTCCAACTCACAGCGACAGCATGTACAACGGGACAAAATACTGCCAGGTCCTGCACCATCCTCACAATTGTTGCTATGTTTGAACCCATTGTTACGACCACTGTGTCAATCCATCCCATCAAGGGTCTTCCACTTTTTTGCTGACCCTCTACTTTACCAAGTACTTCTACCAAGACAGACTTGTTCATTCTTCTGGCAGTCCATGGTATATTCAATATTCTTTGCCAGCACTATAATTCAAAGGCATCAATTCTTTTTCGGTCTTCCCTATTCCTTGTCCGGCTTTCTCGTATGTATATGAGGCAATTAAAAACACCATGGCTTGGGTCAGACGCACTTTAGTCTTCAAAGTGACATCTTTTCTTTTCCACACTTTAAAGAATCTTTTGCCTTAGAACTCCCCAATGCAATATATTGTTCGATTTCTTGACTGCTGCTTCCATGGGAATTGATTATGGATCCACGTAAAAAGAAATCCTTGACTTCAAACTTTTCTGTTTATCTTGATATTACTTACTGGTCTAGTTGTGAGGATTTTTGTTTTCTTTATGTTGAGGTGTAATCCATACTCAAGACTGTGGTCTTTGATCTTCATCAGTAAGTGATTCAAGGCCTCCTCGCTTTCAGCAAACAAGGTTGTGTCATCTGCATATCACAGGTTGTTAATGAGTCTTCCACCAATCCTGAGGCCACAATCTTCTTTATACAGTCCAGCTTTTCAGATTATTTGCTCAGCAGACAGATTGAATAAGTATGATGAAAGGATACAACTCTGATGCACACCTTTTCTGATTTTAAACCACACAATATCCCCTTGTACTGTTCAAACAACTGCCTCTTGGTCTACGTACAGGTTCTGCATGAGCACTATTAAGTGTTCTCGAACTCCCATTCTTTGTAATATTATCCGTAATTTGTTATGATCCACATAGTCTCATGTCTCTTCATAGTCAATAAAAAAGGTAAATATCTTTCTAGTGTTCTGTACTTTCAGATAAGATCCATCTGACAACAGCAGTGACATCCCTCATTCCACGTCCTCTTCTGAATCTGGCTGGAATTTATGGAAGTTCCCTGTCAATGTACTGCTGCAACAGTTTTTGAATTATCTTCAGCAAAATTTTATTTGCATGAGATATGTCTTAGTTATCTAGTGCTACTATAATAGAAATACCAGAAGTCGATGGCTTTAACAAAGAGAAGTTTATTCTTTCACAGTCCAGTAGGCTAGAAGTCTGAATTCAGGGCACCATCTCCAAAGGAGGGCTTTCTCTGTCAGCTCTGGAGGAAGGTCCTTGTCATCAGTCTTCCCTTGGTCTGGAAGCATCTCAGCACAGGGAACTCAGGTCCAAAGGACACGCTGTGCTCCCAGCACTGCTTTCTTGGTGATATCAGGCCTCCATATCTCTCTGCTCGCTTCTCTCTTTTATAGCTCAAAAGAGGTTGGCTTAAGACACTACCTAATCTTGTAGGCCTCATGAATATAATTGCTGATAATCCATCTTATTACATCATAGTGATAGGATTTACAACATATAGGAAAATCACATAAAATTGTGGACAATCACCCAATACTGAAAATCATGGCCCAGCCACGTTGACAGATATTTTTGGGGGACACAATTCAATCCACGACAAGATATTAATGATATTGTTCAATATCACCTTTATCTGGAATGGGCACAAATACGGATCTCTTCCAGTCGGTTGGCCAGGTAGCTGTCTTCCAAATTTCTCAGCACAGAACAAGTAAGCACCTCCAATGCTGCATCCTTCCCCATCATTTAGTACTTTCAAAAAATTATTTGCATGATGTCAAGGTTTTCCAAAATATATTCTCTACCTCCCTTTCCAACCTGTATTCTTACGACTCCCCCTTAGACTCTGCACTCCAGACATTCCAAAGAACTTGTTCTTCACTGAACACACCAATGCCACTAAACACCCCCAATGCCTTATGGATGTGGTTTTTCTCTGCCTGGGATATCTTTTCCCATCCTTTTTGACTACTTAACAAATTCTTCTTCAAAATCCAGGTCAATTGTGATATCTTCTATTCCCTCCAAGTAGAATACATGAGTATTTGGGCTACTAGTGAACATTTGGAAACCCTGGTGGCATAGTGGTTAAGTGCTATGGCTGCTAACCAAAAAGTCGGCAGTTTGAATCCACCAAGTACTCCTTGGAAACTCTGTGGGGTAGTTCTACTCTGTCCCACAGGGTCGCTATGAGTCAGAATCGACTCGACGGCAATAGATTTTTTTTGTTTGTTTTAGTAAACATTTGATTATGGCTCTATGACATTATCTTATTCACAAGTGGATGGCATTAACACAAATAAATTTATTCTCTCACAGTCTAGAAGGCCAGAAGTCTGAATGCAGGGCACCAGCTTCATGGGAGGGCTTTCTCTCTCTGTCAGCTCTGGGGGAAGGTCCCTGTCACCGACCTTCCCCTGGTTGAAGAGTTTCTCAACACAGGGACCCAGGGTCATGCTCTGCTCCTGGCTCTTGTTTCTTGGTGGTATGAGGTCCCCATGTTTCTCCGCTGGCTTCTCCCTCTTATATCTCAAAAGAGACTGGCTTCAGACACAACCTAATCTTGTAGATGGAGTCCAGCCTCACAACATAACTGCCGACAATCCCACCTCATTAACATCATAGAAGTATGATTTACAACACATAGGAAAGTCACACCAGATGACAAAATGGTGAATAACCACACAATACCATGAATGACAGACTAGCCAAGTTGACACATTTTGGGGGGACATAATTCAATCCATGACAGATATCATGTAATCAAATGTATTGTACTGAATTTCATTCACTACTTTCGAAATTATAAATCCCAGGAGGCAGTGATTTGTCTTCTATACATTATCTGTACCTAGCTTACTTGTATTTTTCTGCAGGTTTCAACATAAACATCAATTCTTTCAGAAGGCCTTCCCTAATCATTCCTCCAGAACTTGGTTGTAAACCTCTCTTATGTGCTTTTTTTTAATGTAGCACATGTAATTATTTGTTTCAGTTTGTCTTATAAGATTATGGTTTTGAACAGGCAGCCAATATACAGAATTATTTCCCTGACATCTATAACGAATTGATCTGTGGGCAAAGGAGTGGAAGCAGGGGTGACACTTCTAGTTATGTATCTAATGACCCACTCTTTTTTTTTTTTTTTTTTACTTTTTGTCCTCACAACTCTAGGCTCTAGTGATCTGTAGATTTTAAGATCCAAGGAAAGAGCAATGAATATTCCACTGAATTGGAAGTTAAGGATACTGGCTATTCCAGGCTTTTGATGCTAAGAAGCAGAAGGAAAAATAAGGAGGTTAGCATATTGGCCAAGGTGATTAACCCTAACCAGGATGGAGAAAAAGGAATGATGGAAGCCAAAAGGAGTATGGTGGGATGGAATCCAAGGGCACCCCGTAGAGCTTCCTTGTACCATAGTGCCCAGCAAAAATACTAAGAAAATACCACTGAAAAAACAGGAGAAGCAGTATGACTAAGCTCAGACTTCTAAGAAGTGAAGATTTTGGTCATTCCATCAAGTTAAGAGCTCCATCACATAAAGTCCTTGTTGAAGATATGCGGAACATAGAATGAGTGATGGAAAAATCTTAAGCCACTCAGAGCTTCACAATCAGTTGCAGAAATAAGATCTATGGTTCCCATCTGTACTTTCTTGCTTCCTGCATCATTTTCTTTCATTTTCCCTCTCTTTTCTTCCCTCTACTATTGTAATAACACAAATAATAGCTGAAATGTATTGAATGTTAACTATATTCAGCCACTATTCTTAGTGCTTCTTAACCTATTTAATCCTTAAAACAACCCTATGAAGTTATTATCCCTATTTAACAAGTGAGAAAACTAAGGCCTAGAAAGACAAAGTGGTTAAGATTAAGTCTCACAGTTAGGAAGCTGCAGAGGCCGGTTTAGAACACAGGCAGTCAAGCTCAAAAGCCCACACATCTAATCACTTCCTTATATTATTTCATGTTTTATTTACCATTTAATAGCAACGCTATAGGAGAGGGCAGTACTGCCCCATAGGGTTTCCAAGGAGTAGCTGGTGGATTCCAACTGCCAACCTTTTGGTTAGCAGCAGAATGCTTAACCACTGCGCCACGAGGGCTCTACAGGTCGCCAAACAATGAAACAGGAATGTGAAAAAACAGGAGAAATGACATTAATCCAGAGATCCAGGACTCAGTTTACAGTGACACCATAATATCATCTCTGAATGTTGTAGCTAGACATTAGTTTGGCTCCTTCAGGGGGATATATTTACAAAGCATGTATACTTTCTTCTGTATTCTTGGGTTACATAAGATATTTGCATTTCTCAAATTATATGTGTGTGTAAAAACAACATGGAAGCAGTGTCTGATCTCCTCTCACTTCATGAGGGGGAAGAAGAATCAGTGTCAACAGCCCAAGGCTGATTCCTATGAGGCAGAGGTCAGCCACGCATTCTCTCTCCACCATGTTTACCAACTCTAACATCAACCGTCCCTCCCACAGCACTCTCTACTTCTCTGCTAGATTTGATAATTCATTGCAATAGCCACACAGAACTCACAGACAATACTCACAATTACGGGTTTATTACGGAAGTAACAGCTACAATTCAGGTTCGGGAACACTCAGGACACAATTCCTCCATCAGAACAGCCTCTTCCCACCTGTGCTCGCAGGCACACCTCTCCGTGGCCCTAGGCCTCTGCCCAAAAGCAGTCAGCTTTCTCTTTCCATGGGCCAGGAAGCCCACCATGTCGTCTCTTACTGCCGAGTTTCTGCTCCCAGGTCTCTGCCACCATTTCCCAAGCTCTCTGTCTCCTAGTTCTAGGAGCTTCTCAGCACAGGGATCCCAGGTCCAAAGGATAGTCTGGCTCCTGGCTGTTCTTCCTTGGTAGTGGTGGAATTTTCTCTTTTTCACCTCTGGGGTGGCTCATTTCAAGCCCAGCAGGATGGCAAAATGGACCAATCCCTTTGGTGGCCCACAATTACCCTATCACACAGCCCCCACCCAATCATTTAGGTGGGAGTTACAAGACCATGGCTAGAAGGGCCACACAAAAGCAATCCATCATGCCGCAGTGTGGGAAAAAAACAGTGTGTGTGTGTGGCGTGTGCGTGATAGGGAACCAGGCAGTCAAGGGGTAAAATGTAATGGAAATCTATTGTTTTTGTTTCCTTGGCATCCCTTCCAATATCTGCTCATAACAATATATTCCCCTTTCATGGGGTAATTAAACTTTCAAAATTTGTGGTTTTGGAGTAACTGGCAAATACAAGGTTCCCTACTCCCAGAAATAGGTATGGGTTCATAAACGAACTAGGTCAATTAGATTTTCCCTACTGAGAATTTTAATCTTGAGTGAAGACACGCATAAAAAATGGAAGGAAATTATAGAATTATCTAATGGTAGTTCTCTGTCAAAATGGCCCAGAAGCTCCGATACTGAAATACCTGCAATTATCTTCGTCCTGTCCTTCCTTGAGACATGATTGTTCTATTCTTCCTTCAAGTCTGTGAACCACCTAAGTGACTTTCCTATAAGCTTTTTATTGTCCCACTAACATCTGACTTAAAAATCTATTTTATTAGTTGCAACCAAAAATTCCTAACTGATTTTACCATCAATTCAGAAGACTAATGGAAAAAATAAAATCATCAATGACTGATTCTAGGCCTCCAACAGAGGAGTTAAAGATCTGCTAGAGTCAGAATCGACTTGACAGCACTGGGTTTTTTTTTTTTTTTGGTTAGAGTCAGCTAAGAGCCACTATGTATGAATGCAAAGTTAACGTAAAAGTGTAAAAAACGCTTATGATTTTGAAGTTATTGGAGTTATATCCACTGTTTCTGAAGAGGGATAAACCATGGAGGATATTCTGGTCACAGGCTCTTGGAATTACAGAGAGATAGGAGACAGATGAGATGATGGTAACAGCTATACCTTTAAAGTATGGTATACAAACCAATTCCTTTATTCTATTGTCATTCTTTTTCTACAAAGCTTGACCATTTCCACAACTTTCATGGGACATAATTTATTCAAGGGTCCCATTCTCTTATTCAAGAGTCTCAAAGACCATGCAACATACACCAATGTTTTATGTTTTATAGAATATATGCAATAATGAAGAATAACAATTAGACAACCAACAATGAACACTTATTTTCTATTATTCTAAGTATAAATATATAGACTGAAAGGAGGAAGAGGATAATATGAGGGGAAAATGAAATATGACAAATAACATTTTGGTCTACTATGGAAGAAATATGAGTTTTATTAACTCAATTATAAATTTACCTGTACTTTTGAAACATTGTAGTGTCCTGGACCTGGAGCAGCTTTCTCAGTGTTAGAGCCAGTAGTAAAAGAACTTTCTCTAGTAGCCAAAGAAAGAAATGGTGCATAGCCACCTATAAAAACAAAATATCACTAACAAATAAGATAGGATTCTGTGGATTTCAGATAAAAAGCACTCAAAATAAATAAAATAATTTAGTAACCTCAATTGCTGAGACTATATATTCAGAACCAATGGCTACCCACAGAAGCTGTTACATTTTTAAAAGGCTGATGCATGCAAGATCTGTGTTCTGGAGGTTTTAAGACCCAAGGAAGAGCAAGAAATTCTTGCTCTGATGCAAAATCTGAATTTCCTAAACAGGAGAATTTTCTCTTATATAACCAATGAAATTCCTGTGATTGTATACTACTTCTCTGCTTGTAAGATTTTTCCCAGTTAAATCTATTTTATACAGCACATGGCACTAGTTACCGATTTGTATGTCTAGGTCTGCTATGCATAAGAGTTTGCAGTCACGAAGAGACACATTTCTTTCCTGCATATTTTTCAAAGCACAAGTTTCAGATGGGCCATCCTGGGGATCAGTAATATTCTCTCCTAGAAGTAATAAAAAGCAGATGACTGAGTATCCATGAGCCCAGCAATGGGTAGAACAGAAAGGCTGCTGAGATGTCTGCTACTATCCCCCAAAGCTACAAAACAAGCAGGTCATTCAAAAATACCAGAGAGGTGGATTTACTACAAATGGATAATCCCAGACAATGAGGTTGCTGGTAACCAGTGAAAAGAAGGTCAGGCTCTAATAAGCCCTAAGGTAAACATACCTGAATTCTTATGCTTCATTGTTGAAAGATGAAGGGCTGACAGAATTTGAAAGAGAACAGCAGAGTTTTGTGAGATACACCCTGCTCAAATGAGTAGCCAAGCAGATCTGCTGATGCAAAAATCAGGAATGACTTCAACTACTCCCGTGAGGCAAAAACTCAGACAAGTCAATGGGCTGATATAAAAACCAAATAGGAATTAAGAGGATTACAGGGACACGATGAACAAGGACAAGGACAAGATCTGAGACCTGGCCATAATGGCCCTGTCAGGGGCCCTAGACATTCCTGAACTTGTTAGATACCTGAACTTACGTGCCATCTTGTTTTGTTTTTTGTGTATCAACTATGTACCATTATTTGCCAGCCTGAATAATTTATAACAACATTCTAGGTTCATAGGTATGCAGACATGCTGATTGTTGCATTCCTTATGACCCAGTTTTTAGATTCTTTAACCCAAATGAATGACGGAATATACCACCAGAGCCCAAACTTCTATCCTTTCCAAGTCTGTACAATTAAAATAATGTCTCAGATCAGGAGAAAAAAAAAGACTTTTAAATACATGGTTTAAAATAGGGATGATATCTAGCATTATTTCCAGTTAATTGCCCTGTCTATCTTGTGGAAGCCACCAGTGCTTGGAACTTTTCTGTGGTATTGAAGCTTAAACATTTTCTCCCCATTTTAGGTAATCTATATTTTTATATTAATAACCTAGCATAATCCTTCCATATTTTCTCCATGTTTATATAGATATATTTATTTATATATACATATATAACATGTATAGAGGAAACTCTGGTAGCATAGAGGTTGAGTGACTGCTAACCAAAAGGTCGACAGGTGCTCCTTGGAAACTCTATGGGGAAGCTCTGTTCTGTCCTGTTGGGTCTCTATAGGGTTGTTATGAGTCAGAATCGACTCGACAGCAACAGGTTTGGTGTTTTTGGTTTGAACACGTATAGATTTTTTTAAGAATAATTCTTTGGTTTTACAAAAATGATGTCATATATACTTTTTTGAATCTTGCTTCTCTCAACAATATCTCATAGAAATCATGCCAAGTAAATGAAATGACTTTAGTTCAATCTTTAAAGTGGTTGCATAGTATTCCATGGTGATATGATTTACCCAGTCATACCCCTTATTAATAGACATTTAATTTTTTTGGCATTTTGCACAATGCTAAAATAAATAAATTTATGTTTAAGTATATACATATATTCATATGTATGTATGAATGTATGCATATCATTTCATGATAGAATATTTATTTTTTATTGGATATTTATGGAATATTCATAGATAGCATTCCCCAAAAGTGACGATTCACGTTTCTACCATCTGTTATAAAATTATAGTTTCCTGCATTCTTCCAGAAATAGGTTTTACTGGTCTTTTAAGTATTTGCCATTCTGATTGGTAAAAAATGGTATTTCATTGTGACCCCAATATGCACTTCCTGACTACTCACAGCGACTGAGAATACAGAGATTAAACAAACTGCTGTCAACACTGGCACTCGCTATACAGCCTTTCACACTGTAATATTTTCTTCTGTACCCCTGCAGGAAGAGGACCAAAACGAGTTTGCTCTCATCTAACAAGGAGTACAGTGCACCATGACTGCCTATGGTAGGCAGACTTCTAAGATAGACCCAAACAATCCCCACCTCCTGGTATGCAAGCTTTTGTGTAACTCTTCCCCTTGAGTATGTCTTAAACCTATACTCAAGTGACATGCTTCAAACAAAAAGAATATGGTAAACGTCATAGAATATCACTTCTGTGATTAAGTTATAAATGACATGACTCTGTCTTGCTAGCACTCTATTTCCTTCATGACTCACATGCTTTGATGAAGCAAACTGCTATATTGGAGAAGCCCACATGGCAAGCCAACAGTCTGTAAGGGAGGCCCTCAGTCAAACAACACAAAAGGAACTGAATCCTGCCAAGGGCCACAAGAGCTTGGAAGCGGATCCTTCCCCAGTCAAGACCTGGGATGACTACAGCCCAGCCAACACCTTGAATGCAGCCTGTGGGACAAAACAATGGACTAAGCCAGCATTCCTAACTGAGAGAAACTATGATATAATAAATGTGTGTTGTTTTAAGCCACTAAATTTTAGAGTAATCTGTAACATAGCAAGAGATAACTAATTTGCTTCCTAAAACCCCCAATAATTTGTTATAGGTCCATAAACCAACTGTAGCACAAAGTCAAATGTCAACTTGGGCCTATTATATTTATGACACTTTGATAATGACCTGTACCAATAAAAATGTTTGTATTTACACACCTTCCAGGCACAACAAACCAAAATGGATAGGCCTTGAACTATGACAATATCCAAGGCCATGTGACCAAGTGACCTTCTTGGCAGGTATTTGGGTACAACAGACTAAAGAGACATTCAATTAAAGCTAGTCAAAGACAAATTGCTATAATCACCAGTTACCAGAAAAGGAGAAACAATCCCTAGTTGGCCTCTTTGGATTTTTAAACAGCATGTTTCACAACTAGGAATTTTTCTTAAAGCCTTTATACGAAATCACCAGACTAGCAGCTAAATTTGAGTGACTCCCCTGTCAGGGATTGAACTGTGTCCCCAAAAAATATGTATATCAAGTTGGTTAGGCCATGATTCCCAGTATTGTGTGATTGTCCACAATTTTATCATCTGATGTGATTTTCCTATGTGTTGTAAATCCTACCTCTACGATGTTAATCAGATGGGATTAGTGGCAGTTATGTTAATGAGGCAGGACTCAATCTAACTAAATTAGATTGTGTCTTAAGCCAATCTCTTTTGAGATATCAAAGAGATAAGTGAGCAGAGAGACAGGGGAACCTCAAACCACCAAGAAAGCAGTGCCAGGAACAGAATGCATTCTTTGGACCTGAGGTTCCTGCATGGAGAAGCTCCTAGACTAAGGGAAGATTGATGACAAGGAGCTTCCTCCAGATCAGACAGAGAAGAAGCAATCCCCTACAGCTGACACCCTGAATTTGGACTTCTAGCCTACTGACTGTGACAGAACAAACTTCTGTGTGTTGAAGCCATTCATTTACGGTGTTTCTGTTACAGCAGCACTAGATAACTAAGATACCCTCCTCCCCAGCAAGAAGCCTTGGAAGCATTCCAAGCAGCATTAAAACAAGGTCCCTTATCTTCTTCAATCACCATGGAATTACAGGTTTCTGCAACGCAAATATCAGGGTTCCAGGGTGGTGCAAACAGTCACTGTACTTGGCTGCTAAATGAAGGGTTGGAGGTTCAAGTCCACCCAGAGGCACCCTGGAAGAAAGGCCTGGCAATCTACTTCTGAAATATCAACTATTGAAAACCCTATGGAGCACAGTTTACTCTGACACATACGGAGCCACCATAAGTCAGAGTTGATTCACTGGCAACTGATTTTTGGCAACCAAGATCACAGCTGATTAGAGCCTCACTGATGCTCTCTAGCCCCAGATTTTCTGGATTAAAAAGTTTGTCTAATTTCTGAGTGGCAACTACTAACTGTGCTCAGTGGAGAATGGTCATCTCAATAAAAGAAAAATAATACTCTAACTGGCCTTCTCTGAAAAAAAAATTTCATAAATTGGGCCAAGAATCAAAGGAATCCACTGTAAAATGAAACTGGCACATTTAAGCGAGGATCAGGAATCCTTAGGTGGTGCAAATGGTTAACATGCTTGGCTGCTAACCAAAAGGCTGGAGGTTTGAGTCCACCCAGAGGCACCTCAGAAAAAAAGCCCTGTGAATCTACTTCTGAAAAATCAGCCATTGAAAACCTATGGAGCACAGTTCTACTGTGACACACATGGAGTCGCTGAGGTAGTGGTGGACTGGTTAGAACCAAAGATCAAAACTGGCCCTTGAAACCTTAATCAACAAGTGACTGCTACCTATTAAACTACTGTTTTTCCTAAACAGATGTCCCAGTAGAGGCACTGTTCACTAGATTTCCTACCTGAAAAGAAAGCATTGTTCAATGATGAAACAGCTTGCCTCTGCAGAATGTCATAGCAATTAGTCACAATGACAGTAAACTGTGAATTCCCACCACACTGGTTGTTCTACACAAGGGGTTAAAGTTTAGGCGGTGCTCCTGGCCATAGAGCATATGACACCAGAATCAAACGAAATACACTCTTACATGAATTTTTACATACAAAAGTTATTTTCTCATATCAAGCTAAAGTTAAAAATTAAAATCACTAAAAATGATTTTTATGAAATTAATTGATTTTTTTCAATTATTTCACTTTTCACCATGACTTTTTTTAGCTGTATGGTCAGGCTATTTGGTCACCCAGGACTGGTCTAACCCTTCTACAGAAACAGACACAAAAGCTTAAATCACTCAGTCCTTATGCTATGCACATACATGCCTATATGAAACAACTAAGAAGAAAACATCAAGATTGAAAAAGTTGATCAAGGATGTGTAAACACTGCATCTACTATAGTCCAGTGGGCTCATGCTCAGAACCATCACAGTAATAGAACTACCATAAAGGACTGTGATGCTCAACAAATTATTTTGACTCACACAGATGCTATTACTATGCATAAAGTATATACTGTTAGCCAACCATACCACCATCTCCAACAACAACTTCCACAGAGATGGCTGGTCTAGCTGTCTTCAGCTATTTACAAGCTGTACACTGACATAACCCTCTCTGCCTTAGCTAAGCTCTTAGGTACCCAGAAGTCAGGTGGCAGAGAACAAGGAGAATTCGAGAAAGAATAGTACACTTTTCTTTTTCGGCACCCCCTCCCCCATTTGATATGTCTTCTTTGACCTCAGTGGATACACAGATCACTTACTTAGGTTAGATCAAGAACAACTAGATAGACATTAACTTCAATATTGACTTTACCTCAGATAGTTTCATGGTCACTTTCCTCTGCCCCCAAGGGTTATTCAGGATAACAAAATGGCCACTGGATCCCTATGGACTTCATCACAGAAAAAGGACAGAGAGTTTGGTGTAACCTAACGACAGACTTTGACAGGGCATGAACACATCTAAACTGTGGGAGATGATAACTAACTCCCTTCCAGTCACAACTGTTCCAGGCAGAGGACCATAATGCTAGGTGACTCTTTTTCAGAGAGGAGATTATATTCACGCCTCGAGAGAAAAAGTTATCAGGAAACTTGAACACTTTCTCTACCAGAAGATAACTTCAGGTTTACCTTCTCTCAATACTGTTTGATCCTCAGTACTTTTGTGTATGATTTGAGCTTTGAAAATTAAATAAAAAATAGTTTAGATTTTATTTAATTCTATAAAATTTATTCAACTCATCATTAATTATGTCAAGTGTAGAAAAGAAAATATGTTAACAATATCCTAATAGATACCACATCAGACCAAAAACCCATCATCATCAACTCACAGGGACACTATAGGACAGAGAACTGCCCCACAGGTTTTCCAAGGAGTGGCTGGTGGATTCAAACTGCTAACCTTTTGGTTAGTAGCTGAATGTTTAACCACTGCACCATCAGGGCTCCAAATATCAAGCAGTTAGTTAAAGAAAAAGTTATTTTCTCATATCGTTAAAAGATAAGTTCACTAAAAATAATTTTAAGAAATAAATTAAACTTTAAATTGTCTCACTTTTGCATAAAAAATAATTTTGAGTATTTTAAAATTTCCTTGCACTGCTTTATGTTTCTCATTTGCATATATAATTTGATGCCTTACAATCTATATAAGTACATCAATTACATTAAAAATTACTCAGCAAATATTGTTATAAAGTTAAATCTTAATAGTTTTTCAACTTTTAACTTTTTGCTTAAAATTTTTTAGTCATGCTTAAACCTGCGCTGAATAAAAACAGTAAGTTTAAATATAAAACGTACTCTTCTTATATATAAAGCACAGATATACATATAGTACATAAATATATACACAGTATAGCTTTGTTATTAAAATTTCATGAGGGAGTAGGCATTAGGAAAAAGCGTTTAAAAAGAGAGGGGGCAAAAATGGAAAAAAAACTTTGAGAAACACTGACGTGGTCTAAAACACTAGCTACAGCATCTTCTTGCAGCCAGAGTAGCCCACTCTGCCAAAGAAAATTACCAAATCACAAGAGGGATCCAGGGTGTAGGTACTAGGGCTGGCAAGAAGAGCAAGCCTTAAAACCTGAGGGATAAAAAAGGAAAGAAACATAATGCATTATAAAACTCAGCCTCCAGAATGAAGACCTTCTTACATTGACAACTGTGGCAGTTTTGAGCTGGGGAGAGTAAGCAGAGTGGGAGACAGAAAAAATATTCTAAATCTCTCATTTTTCATAAAGAAGAGTCAATAGCTACTTCCTATAACTGATTTTTAAAAGTATATAAGATAATCACAGAACAATCAAAAACAAGTAATGGTTTACTTCAGTAACATTCTGTGTTGGCTGACTTTTTTTAACCTTATACCTTTGTAATTTTTTATTTAAAATAAAAACCACTAAAAATGAAGGCAACAAAAATAAACGTTCAAACTATAGCTATGATTCAGAACAGGATTAGTGAGGAATATTGATTATAGAACAAGGGTAGTGAGGGAAAAGCTCATAAATTTAGTCCTCAAAGAACCAATAAGACCTCGTCTATTCCATAACATATTGCACCTCCACCTCTTGCCAGTCAGCTGAAGAATGTTGTTTGTTACAGAAGGGAACAGGTAAGATGGCATAACTGAAACAAATTCATCACTGGCAGAGAGTAGGTCATCTCCGAACACTAAGAAGAGCATAATACGCGATAACTGCAGAGAACTTTACAAATACGTCATTTTAAACAGACATAGCACCACAATAATCTTTGAAAGCTACTGGTTTTGCATTTCTAAAGAGTAGAGAAGCCAAGAGCCCGTGGAAATGATATCGTCAATGTGTTGAAATAACCGCCAACTTAAAAATCTAAGCACAGTGAAATGCCCTTCAGGAATAAAGAGATGATTTTTTTTTAATATTTGAAATTAACAAAAGTGTAGATTAACTATATGATAAGAGAAAATATAAGAGGCATTTTTCAAGAGAACAGAAAGTAATCCCATATAGAAGGTTAGAGACAAAGAAAGGACAGCAACGAAAGTGACAGGTACATGGGTAAATTTAAAGGTGGGACAAACAGAAAGTTCATAGGATGATGGTAGGTTTAAACCCAAACAGAGCAGTCACTGCATTAAATGTAAATATACCAAATGCTCTAGTTAAAAGACAAAAATACTCATAGAGGATAAAAACAGAAAATAATTATGCATTGTTTATAAGATATACTTCTAAAACATAAAAAATCAAAAGGGTTAAAATTAAAGAATGAAAAATATGTAGCATGCAAACATTGACCAAAAGAAAGCTGTATCTATAAAATTCTTCATATTAACATATTAAAATAAGAAAATAATTGGATAATTACAATAGATACAGAAGAAGTATTTGATAAAACTGATAATCCATTCATGATTAAAATAACACAAACAAAAAAACTCTTAGGAATAGAAGGGAACCTAAATAGCATCTTTCCAAAAATTACAGCAAACATTACATTTAATAGTGAAATGCTGAAGTTCTTCCTCTAAGACTGGGAACGATGCAGGAGGCCTGGAATAATCACTATGTTCTTTTCAAAACTGTTCTGGAGGTTGCAGTCAGTGCAGAAAGGAAAAAAAGAAAAGGTTAAGAATTGGAAAAGAAAAAAACAAAACGTTTTTTATTCACAGATGTTATGTATACAGAACATCCAAAAGAATCAACCCATCAATTATTTGAACTAGAAAGTTTAGTAAGTTCACCAAACATGACATCACTTCAGATCCTCTTAGTCTTACGTGTTTCTTGCTCCACTATGTTTCTTACCCAGTAGTGGTTGTGCCAGTGTCATGCATTTCTGCACAGACTTCTGACTTCGCCTAGATCCAATCTGACACTACCTCAACTCATGTCCATCCTGCAAGCATCTAGCCTCTGGAGACTTCTGTATTGATGCCAACGCGCAGGAGGTTGCAGAAACTCTCTTGTAGCCCGATGCATGTACAACCCAGAAGTGTAGTAGCACTGGCATGCCAAATAGGGTAAGCCTTTGACTAGTGGGAGAAGACATCTAGAAGAGAAATTCCTTTACCTTCCTCCCCCAAGGTGGGACTGTTTTGAGGTGCCTCTGGGTGGACTTGAACCTCCAATCTTTTGGTTGGCAGCCAAGCACATTAACCATTACCCGGGGACTGTCATTAGACCTTAAAAAAACCTTAAGGATATCGAAATCACAATGAAATAGCACTTTACTCCCACTAAGATAGCTATGATCATACAAACGAAAAATAACGAGTATTGGCAAAGATGGAAACCCTGGTGGCGTAGTAGTTAAGTGCTACAGCTGCTAACCAAACGGTTGGCAGTTCGAATCCGCCAGGCGCTCCTTGGAAACTCTATGGGGCAGTTCTACTCCATCCTATAGGGTCTCTATGAGTCAGAATCGACTTGAAGGCACTGGGTTTGGTTTTGGTTTTTTGGTTGGAGAAGATATGGAAAAATTAGAAACCCACTGCCGTTGGGATTATAAAATGGGGCAGCCACTGTGGAAAACAGTTTGGTGATTCCTCCAAAACTTAAACATAGAACTACCATTATGACCGAGCAATTCCACTCCTAAGTATACACCCAAAAGAATGAAAAGCAAGGACTCAAACAAATACTTGTACACCTATGCTCATTACAGCACTAGTCACAATACTCAAAATGTAGAAACTAGCCAAGTGTCCACCAACAGATAAAATGTGATATATACGATGGAGTATTGTTCAGTCATAAGGAGAAATGAGGTTCTTTGTGTGTGTGTGTGTGTGTGTGTGTGTGTGTGTGCTTTAGATGAAGGTTTACAGAGCAAATTAGTTTCTCATTGAAAAATTATATACATATTGTTCTGTAACATTGCTTGCCAAATCCACAACATGTCAACACTCTCTCATTCTCCACCTTGGGTTCCCTATTACCAGCTTTCCTGTCCCCTCCTGCTTTCTCATCTTTGCCCCTGGGTTGGTGTGTCCATCAGTCTCATATACATGGTTGAGCTACATATTTTGTTTGTTTTATGGCACTGTCTAATCTTTGGCTGAAGGATAAATCTCAGGAGTGACTTCAGTACTAAGTTAAAAGGGTGTCCAGGAGCCATACTCCCAGGGTTTTTCCAGTCTCTGTCAGACGACCAAGTCTGGTCTTTTTTTGTGACTTAGCATTTTGTTCCACAATTTTCTCCAGCTCTGTCCAGGGCCTCTAGTATGATCCCTGTCAGAGCAGTCATTGGTGGTACCCAGGCACCACCTAGTTGTGCTGGACTCAGTCTGGTGGAAGCTGTGGTACTTGTTATCCATCAGTCCTTTGAACTAATCTTTCCCTTATGTCTTAGGTTTTCTTCATTCTCCCTTGCTCTAGATGGGGTAAGGCCAGTGGAATACCTTAGATGGCTGCTCACAAGCTTTTAAGACCCCAGACAGTACTCACCAAAGTAGGATGTAGGACATTTTTTTTATAAACTATGTTATACCAATTGAGCTAGATATTCCCCAAGACCACAGTCCCCAGCCCTCAGCCCAGTAATTCATTCCTTCAGGGAGTCTGCATGCTTCCATGACCTTACCTTGGTCAAGTTGTTCTGACTTTCCCAGTATTGTGTACTGCTCTACCCTTCACCAAAGTTACCACTTATCTATTGCCTATTTAGTGCTTTTCCCTCTCCATCTTCCACGCTCCTCGTAACCATCAAGGATTGTTTCTTTCTGTGTGTAAACCTTTTCATGAGTTTTTATAATAGCACATAGTGGTCTCATACAGTATTTGTCCTTTTGTGACTGGCTTATTTCACTCAGCATTACGTCCTCCACATTCATCCATGTTGTGAGATATTCCGTAGATTCACCATTGTTCTTCATCTTTGCATAGTATTCCACTGTGTGTATGTACCATACTTTGTTTATCCATTCATCTGTTGATGGACACTTACATTGTGTCCCTCTTTTTGCTATTGTGAATAATTCTGCAGTGAACATGGGTGTGCATGTATCTATTTGTGTGACAGCTCTTATTTCTCTAGGATGTATTCCTAGGAGTGGGATTCACAGATCTTATGGTACTTCTAGTTCTAGCATTTTAAGGAAGTGCCATATCATTTTCCAAAATGGCTGTACCATTTTGTATTCCCACCAGCCATGCATGAGACTTTGAATCTCCCCACAATATTTGTTAATTTCTGGCTTTTTTTTTTTTTTATTCCTGCCAGTAATGTCCGGGTGAGATGGTATCTCATTGTATTTTTTATTTGCATTTCTCTAATGGCTAGTGGGAAACCCTGGTGGTGTAGTGGTTAAGTTCTATGGCTGCTAACCAAGAGGTCAGCAGTTTGAATCTGCCAGAAGCTCCTTGGAAACCCTATGGGGCAGTTCTACCCTGTCCTATAGGGTTGCTATGAGTCGGAACCAACTCGAGGGCAGTGGGTGGTGGGTTAATGGCTAATGATCGCAAGCATTTCCTCCTGTGTCTATTAACCACCTGAATATCTTCTTTGGTGAAGTGTCCGTTCGTATCCTTTGCCCGTTTTTAATTGGATTATTTCTCTTTTTGTTGTAGAGGTGTTGGATTATCCTATAGATTTTAGAGATTAAATCTTTGTTGGATTTGTCAGAGCCAAAAATTTTTTCCCAGTCTGCAGGTTCTCTTTTTACTCTTTTGGTGAAGTCTCTCGATGAGCATAAGAGTTTAATTTTTAGAAGATCCCAGTTATCTAGCTTATCTTCTAATGTTTATGTATTGTTAGTTATGGTCTGCATTCTATTTATGCTGTATATTAGAGCCTCTAGCATTGATCCTATTTTTTCTTCTATGATCTTTATAGTTTTTTGTTTTTAGGTCTTTGGTTCATTTTGAATCAGTTCTCATGTATGTTGTGAGGTATGGGTCCTGCTTCATTTTTTTACAGACGGACATCCAGTTTTGCCAGCACATTTGTAAAAAGGCTGTCTTTTCCCCATTTAATGGATTTTTGGCCTTTGATGAAGATCAGGTGACCACAGACAGACGGATTTACATCCGGGTTCTCTATTCTGTTTCATTGGTCACTGTGTCTGCCGTTGTACTAGTACCAGGCTGTTTTGACTACTGTAGCAATATAATAGGTTCTGAGGTCAGGTAGTTCAAGGCCTCCTACTTTATTCTTCTTCTTCAATAGTACTTCACTTATCCGGGGCCTCTTTCCTTTCCGTATAAAGTTAAGGACTAGTTTCTCCATCTTGTTCAAGAACGCTGTTGGTATTTGGATTGGGATTGCACTATATTTTAGATTGCTTTGGGTAGAATTGACATTTTCACAATGTGGAATCTACCTATCCATGAGCATGGTATGTTTTTCCATTTACATAGGTCTGTTTTGGCTTCATGCAGTAGTGTTTTGTAGTTTTCTTTATACAGGTCTTTTATATCCCAGGTTAGATTTATTCCTAAGTATTTTATTTTTTTAGGGGCAATTATAAATGGTCTGGAAACCCTGGTTGCATAGTGGTTAAGAGCTACAGCTGCTAACCAAAAGGTCAGAAGTTCGATTCCACCAGGCACTCCCTGGAAACCCCATAGGGCAGTTCTACTCTGTCCTATAGGGTTGCTATGAGTCGGAATCTACTCAAAGGCAATGGGTTTGGGTTTTTGTTGTTTGGTTTTTTTTGGTTTATAAATGGTCTTGCTTTTCTGATTTCTTTTTCATAGTGGTCTTTACTGGTGTATAGGAATCTAACTGATTTATGTATGTTAATCTTTTATCCTGCTACTCTGCTAAATCTATTAGTTTCAGCAGTTTTCTTGTGGAGTGCTTTGGGTTCTCTATGTATAATATCATATCATCTGCAAACAGGGACTTTACTTCCTCCTCACCAATTCAGATGCCCTTTTTTTCTTGCTTTATTGCTCTAGCTAAGACTTCCAGCAAAATGTTAAGTAGGAGTGGTGATAAAAAGCATCCTTATCTTGTTCTTATTCTCAGGGGGGATGTTTTCAGCCTCTCTCCATTAAGTATGATGTTGGCTGTTGGTCTTGCATAACCAAAACCAAACCTGTTGTTGTCAAGTTGATTCCGACTCATACCCACTGCCATCGAGTCGATTCCAACTCATAGCGACCCTATAGGACAGAGTAGAACTGCCCCATAGAGTTTCCAAGGAGTGCCTGGCGGATTCGAACTGCCAATCTCTTGGTTAGCACCTGTAGCACTTAACCACTATGCCACCAGGGTTTCCAGCTCATAGATGCCCTTTATTGTGTTGAGCAATTCCACTTCCATTCCTATTTTATTGGCAGTTTTTATCAGGAATGGTGTTGGACTGTATCAAATTCCTTTTCTGTGTCAATTGAGATGATCTTGTGATTCTTTTCTCTGTTCTATTTATGCGGTGGATTACATTGATTT
The DNA here is from genome assembly GCF_030014295.1 of Loxodonta africana. Taxonomy (NCBI): domain Eukaryota; kingdom Metazoa; phylum Chordata; class Mammalia; order Proboscidea; family Elephantidae; genus Loxodonta; species Loxodonta africana. The sequence goes on along the minus strand of NC_087346.1, from coordinate 53,039,951 downwards.
TCTAATGTTGAGCCATCCTTGCATACCTGGTATGAATCTCACTTGGCCAGGGTGTTTTTGTTTGTTTAATATATTATGCTGAATTCTATTGGCTAGAATTTTGTTGAGAATTTTTGCATCTATATTCATGAGAGATACTGCTCTGTAATTTTCTTTTTTGTGGTGTCTTTGCTTGGTTTTGGTATCAGGGCTACGCTGGCTTCAGGGAATTAATTTGGAGGTATCCCTTCCTCTTCTATGTTCTGAAATAGTTTGAGTAGTACTGGTGTGAGCTCTTCTCTGAATGTTTGATAGAATTCTCCAGTGAAGTCATCTGTGCCAGGACTTTTTTATGTTGGGAGTTTATTACCTTCTCAATCTCTTATCTTGTTATGGGTCTGTTCAGATTTTCTACCTGTTTGTGTTAGTTTAGGTAGGTAGTATGTTCTGGAAATTTGTCCATTTCCTCTAGGTTTTCAAACTTGTTGGAGTATAGTTTTTTTAATTTCGGTTGGGTCTGTTGTAATGTCCCTCATTTCTTATTTGGGTTACTTGGTTTCTTTCCTGCTTTTCTTTTAGTAATTTGGCCAACGGTTTGTTGATTTAGTTGATCGTTTCAAAAAAACAACTTTTGGTTTTGTTGATTCTTTCTCCTGTTTTTCTGTTCTCTATTTCTGCTCTGGTCTTTATTATCTTCTTTCTTCTGGTACCTGTGGGCTTCTTTTGCTGTTCTCTTTCTGAGTTGTACAGTTAATGATTTGATTTTGTCCCTTTCTTCTTTTTTGATATGCGCATGTATTGCCATAAATTGACCTCTGAGCAGTCTTTGTTGTGTCCCAAAAGTATTGGTATGATGTATTTTCATTCTCGTTTGATTCTTGGAATATTCTGATTCCATCTTTGATTTCTTCTATTACCCAGTGGTTTTTGTGCAGGGTGTTATTCACTTTCCGTGTATACAATTTTTTTTTCTTGTTCTTCCTGTTATTAATTTTTACTTTTATGGTGTTGTGATCAGAGAAGATGCCTTGTATTATCTAAATGTTTTGGATTTTGTTGAGGGTTGCTTTGTGGCCTAAGATGTGGTCTGTTATGAAGAACGTTCCATGTGCATTGGAAAACAATGTGTACTTTGCTGCTGTTGGGTGGAGTGTTCTATACATGCCAATGAGGTCAAGCTGATCAATTGTAGCCTTCAGATCTTCTGCATCCTTGTTGAGTTTCTTTATAGATGTTCTGTCCTTTCCCAAGAGTGATGTGCTGAAGTCTCCTACTCTTATTGTGGAACTGTCAATTTCTATTTTCAGTGCTGTTAGAGTTCGTTTTCTGTATTTCAGAGCTCTGTCGTTGGGTGCGTAAATATTTATTATGGTTATGTCTTCATGGTGGATCTCCCTTTAATCATTACACAATGTACTTCCTTGTTTTTTATGGTGAATTTTGTTTTAAAGTCTATTTTATTCAGAGATTAGTATTGCCACTCCTGCACTTTTTTGGTTGCTGTTTGCTTGATATATTTTCTCCAGCCTTTGTTTTTTAATATATTTATGGCTTTATTTCTAAGGCATGTCTCTTGTAGACAGCATACTGATGCGTCCTGTTTTTTATCCATTCTGTCACTGCCTCTTTATGGGTGCACTTAAGCAATTTACGTTCAGTGTGATCATTGGTGGGTGTGAATTTATTGCTATCATTTTGTAGTGTTTTTGTGTGTGTGTGCATGGCACTGACATTTTCTTTGCTCCTATAACTCTCCTGTGCTGAATTCCTTTTGTTTGTGATTCTGTTTGTTTCATTTCTGTAGATTTTTTGTTTACTGAGACTTTGTTTTTCTTCTTCATTTTGATGAGGTTTGTTAACTTTTTTTGTGATTACCCTGAAATCTACCCCATCTTCCTAAGTTTAAACTAGTCTTTTATTACTTGATATTGCCTTGACTTCCTCTCCATTTGAAAGTTTTAGACCTGCACAATTGTTCTGACATTGTTATCATTTACAGATTGATCTCTGTTACCTCGTTGTATATCTTTCAGATTTGTTTTATCCTTCAGAGTTCATTATCTAGGTTGGTATCTGGCTGATGCTGTCCTGTGTCCTAGATTCAGCTTGTTGTCAGGTGTTCTTTGTTCTCTAACTGAAGGGCTTCCTTTAATAAGTCTTGTAAATTTGGTTTGGTTTTTACATATTCCCTTAATTCCTGTTTATCTGGAAATGTCCTAATTTTGCCATCAGATTTGAGTGACAGTTTTGCAGAATATAGTATTCTTAGTTGGCAGTTTTTTTTTTTTTCCCCAAGGTTTTATGTCCTCCCATTGCCTTCTTACCTGCATGATTTTTGCTGTAATCAGAGCTTAGTCTTATTGTTTCTCCTTTGTATATGACTTTTCATTTTTCTCGAGCTGCCCTCAGGATTCTTTGCCTTTGGTTTTGCCAAGTGTGATTATGGTATGTCTTGGTGACTTTCTTTTAGGGTCTATACTATGTGAGGTTCATTGAGCTTCTTGGTCAGCTTTTCATCTTTCATGATATTAGGGAAGTTACCTGTCAGCAAATCTTCAGTGATTCTGTGTTTTCCATTTTCTCCCTTGTTCTAGAACTCTGATCATGCACAAATTTTTTTCACGATTGTATCCCACATTTTTCTCAGGTTTTCTCCAGTTTTCCTCATTCTCTTCTCAGATTTTTCCTCATGGTGGTATTTAAGGATTTGTCTTCAAATTCACTGACCCTGTCTTACATTGTTTCGAATTTGCTCGTAAAACCGCCTATTGCACTGTCCATTTCTGAAATTTTGTTTATCTTTCTTTTGCTTTTCACCTCTCTTCCTTTGTACTTGCAGTTTTTTTATGATTTCTACTTATTTTGACCTTTTCTTCCTGTATTATTTTCCTGAATTACCCCCATTGCTTTGACTGTGTTTTACCTGATTTTGTCTGTATTTTCCATGACTTTGTCTTGTTTTATTTTTGTCTGTGTTTTCCTTTATCTCTTTGCTAATCTCATGGAGAGTCCTGAATATTAGACTTCTGAATTCACTATCAAGTAGCCCCAGTGTACTTTCTTCTACCGGAAGGTCACCTGATTTTGTCACTTTCTGGAGCAATCCTGTTCTATTTTTTTTAACATGTTTTGGTATTGTCTGCTGTCTCGAGGACATTCGGTAATTATTTCCTTTGCTTATTGAATGTAGATTTGTTTTTTTGTTTTTTTTAAAGCAGAGTTCCCAGAAGTCATAAGTATTTTTAACTATACTATGAGGGGCAAATTAGATTTTTAAGTTTTATTTCAAGAAGTAATTTGTTATTTTTTAAAAATTGAACACTATGTGTTATGGAATTGGGCTATAAACAGGGAATAATGGAGTTAAAGATCATGGTCATTGCCCTCAAGTAGCTCACATTTTATTGGGGCAGCCACATAAGTTAACAGATAGTTGCATTATAGTTTCAAAATGTTATGACAGAGTCATTAAAAATTCAGAGTAGAAAAACCTGGGAAAAGGTAGTCAGAAAACTTCACTTTAGTTGAGTCTTAAAGAGAAAGTAGAAATTATTCAGGAAGACAGAGCATACTAGCAAAGGTATCAGGAAGAACAAAGGAAGAGAGGTGAAAGAGCATCAATTTATAGAATCCGTAAAGTTGGAATTGCTGAAATGTAAGTTAAGTGTTGGCGGAGGTATGGGTGCCTGAAAAGAGCCAGTAAAGTAGGAAACCAAGTAAGAGATCAGATCATGAACAACTTTATGCACCATATTAAGGAGTTTAGATTTTAACCTTAGTGTTAAAAAGGATTTTTTTTTTAACAAATAACATGATTGTTTATATTTTAAAAGGATCATTCAAACCACAAGATGGAAGATGGGTTGGAGACTAAAATAGACAGACCAGTAATATTTTATTGGTTTAATTTAGAACACATATAATGAGGGCTTTAACGAAGTCAAAAGTCAGTGAAAAGGGGGCCAATTGAGATGAGAAAATCAATAAATCTTAATGATCAATGGGAGTGACAAGTGGGCAGGCAGAGAAGAAGTCTAGAATAATTCCAAAGCTTGAAGTTTATAATTGACTGAGACAGGGAATTTCAGAAAAGGAGCTAGTTTTGCTGGGTAAGATAATGAGTTCAAAGCACAGAGGCAAAGATGTACAAAACAGTAATTGGCAATGCTGAAGGACTTAAATCAGGAGAAAGCTTATCCTAGAAATACAAAACATCTGTAACTCTAAAAACTCTTTTTTGGGAGTCAACAGAATTAGAATATGGGTAGCAGTTGGAGCTACAGATTTGAATGAGAAGATAAATGTGAAAAGAGCAATAAGCAAAGGATGGGAAGTAAAAGGTGTTTAGAGAAATACAGGCCTTTAAAGAAGACTGTGAAGGTTGAAGAGGGAAATATTATTCCATTATTCAGCATTTAACAAATGTTGATTAGTTCCAACCACGTGTCAGGCACCGTGCCAAGCCAACCGCTGGAAAAACAATCAGGAGAAAATGCTGATGTTATAGATACCATGAGAAGAACTGTTTCTGATACTGGTATAAGTTACATCCAATTAAACTAAGGATTGAAAAGTATCATAGGTATAGGCATTTTGAGTGGCTACTGGTGGCCAGTAGGTTGTTTGGGAGTTGATGTTGATAACAGTTTTGTTGTTAACCGCATTAAAATACAAACAAACATAATGAGCTCTAAGAATACTGGTATGAGATGCTGAAAAGCAGTAAAATTCAAGATTAAAACACTGACAGATGACAAATTTATACTCCACACAAAGAAATGAAATCCACCCCAATGTGATCAGTCATGTGGCCATAACAATTTTAAAAAATATATAGTGTAGGAAGAGAGAAATTCAAGTTAACAAGGAAGACTGTAATTTGGATTCTACTAAGCTTCAGAAAATCACCAGAATACAAACAAAAGAAATACCTATTCCCACTCCACCCCTCAAGAGTATAGGTTTTTGTAATAGAATGTAGGGAAAAAGGAGTTCTCACTTAGTTCAAAGAGAACGTGCGTGTGATCAGAAAGGAAGCACCTGGACGAAAAAAATAGATGGAATTATCTTTAAATTGTAAAATATAAATATAGAAGTTGTTAAGTGCCAGTAGGTGAATTTTTCGACTCATAACGACCCCATGTGACACAGCAGAACTGTCCTGTAATCTTTGGGGAAGAAGGTCGCCAAATCTTTCTCCCGTGGATCCGCTGGCTGGGTTCAAAGTTTACATCTTAACCTTTCGGATGAACAGTAAGAAAGGTATGTGAGACAGACACGATTACAAAGAAGAGACAGCAGAAGGTTAAAAAAAAAAAAAAAAGTACACAGGATTTGGAGACTTACATTTTCAACAAAGCCAAGAAATCAAAATCCTAGATCTAGTCTGTACAACTGAAAATGTGATACAGAAAACCACTGCAGAATTCTTTGCCATAAGCTTACCAGCCTTGGCAAAGGGGATATTATTTCAGCAGTTTCCATCTGTAAAATAAGGATAGTATTTTCCCTGCCTACTTCACGTTTTGCTATACCTATGAAGCGCTATTACAAATGGAAGTTCACTTTATGTTTAACTTACAGGCACAGAGAAGTGGAGCAGGCTGAAGGCAAAGTGCTTACTATCAGAGGGGAAGCCTGGGCTCTCCCTCCATCTTACCTGTTGCCTGCTGCTTCAGGAAAGGTACCTGGTAGGATCCAGGACCCACACAGTCCTCGGTACTGCCACCCTCAGTCAATCTGAGCAAGCGGGGGGCCCGATCATACATAATGGTAGGGTGGAGGTGGGGGGCGGGGGACGCTGAAAAAGGATTAAAAACAGGGTGGCTAGAACCGTGGAGCAAAAGAAAGCAGACACCAGTCTATGCGGGCCTGGGGCAGAACTTCCATAAGTAGAGGAGCTATACCATTTTTTTTTTTTTTTATACCATAGGGGTTATCTCCCCATCCGCTCATTACTATCAGATTTCCTCCACATTGGTTTCTAGCCGGGTGATAAAGTGGAGGAAAGCACAGCAAGATTAAGATTTCCCACCAAACGGCCAGTAAAGCTGCAAAGAGTTCACAGGCTTATCTAGGTAGAGTAGGAAATACTCGCCTCCCCCCTCCCCGGCTTCCGGCCCTGGCTCCGCCCATTTTCTCCGCCCCGGAAGCATGGGGAAGAGGAGGGCCGGACTCTGGGGAAGAGCGTTGGGCTATTTGTCCTTGCTCGAGCTCACTGAGCGTGCGCGAGGTTGCCCACGACTCCACCCAGTTCCACTAGCGTCCGAAAAGAGAGTACGTTCTTACCAGAATACTTTAGGTCTTGGGGTCTTTTCAGTCTTCAGAAAAACCATAGAAAATGCTTTAAAAGGAGTTAGAGCTAACCTGACCTTGATCCATCTCCCCTATAAACCAGGGCGGCTGGAAAGAGACTCAGCAAAAATAGTAGTGCGAAGCAACGCCTGATTTCAGCAAGCTCGCCTTCTACTCCTACAGCTACACTTGTCCCACCTCCAGAGAAAAGCACTTCTGCGTTCAACCTGTCAATGAGGCAGGGAGAAGGTGACGAAACGTTCACCGGCTAAAACAACGCAAGTGCATTTAAAAGCTGCTTTTGTTTTCCGGTACCAGGCAGGTAACCAAAGGTAGTGTTTATTCATCGCTGTTTATAAAACAAAACAAAGGCATCCAGAAAGCCCAGTCAATCCCACTAAATCAGTGGTTCTCAACCTTGGCAGAAGGAACCTGGATTCTGCACTGATCTTAAGAAGTTTACATCAGCCTCCACCTCAAAGTTGGCTCCAGGCAATTTTTCCTGCAAGAATCCTATCCAGTTCCTAAGGCATCCCTAGAGGCTTAGACAAATTCTACCTTGGGCATGCCTTGCCACCAAATGAGCTACAGTATTTTAATTTGAGCCTAGTCCATATTTTTATAGTGTTTACTCTATCTCGATTCGCTGCACCTTTTACCGTGGTCTAATTGTGCCATATATGGAAACATAATCTCCATACAAGCTATATGCTTTGCAGTGATGTATCTGTAGTACCTTTTTTTTCCCTACCCAATAGCTAGCCGAATAATTTATTTATTCATTCAAAAAACACTTACTGATGGATATATACTATAAGTCCAGCACCCTGCTAAATTCCGGGGATACAAAAATACATGAAAAGCCTCTGCCCTCAGGCATTCTCTAATAAAGAAACAGACTTTATACATAGATGAGGCTTCCAGAAAAACAAGTGAGGGAGGGAGACATATGTTTTTGGAAGCCTCTTCTTCCCATTAAGAATCTCTACACTGATCGTAATCCTTTCTCACATACTTTAATTCTTGCATTCTTGTAGAAACCCTCATAGTTCATTCAACGTTATTTAAACCTTGTTTTCCCAAGCTGCCGCAGATATCCATTGATAAGATCTAGAATACACTTATTATTAGATTTTATGATAGGAAGAAACGAGTCACAAGTAAGCAGCAAAAAATACCTATACTAGAAGACGATCTAGCGGTACTTGTAATTTAGCCTCCTGTTGAACATTCCTTACGGGCATTTGCCCTTAATGATCTAAACTAGAACATAAAGCCAGAGAGCAAATTCAGATCTAGGCCATCTTTGCTGTAGACCCTGGTACACAGTCTCACACCCTCCCTCCGGCTCTTCAAGTCTGCAGTAACCTAGATTAGCCTTTCTCGAATAGATTTGAGTTTGGGATTAGGAATGGAAATGATAAGCAGACTTTATCTGCTTTCTGTGTGATTTGACTTTTGGCCATTGAACCTAACCTTGACATAAGGAGTTCTTTATAGAGTCTGTGCTAGCTCATTTATAGATTTAGAGCCCTGGTGGTGGTGTGGTTAAGAGCTTGGCTGTTAACCAGAAGGTTGGCAGTTCAAATCCACCAGCCATGCCTTGGAAACTTTATGGGGTACTTTGACAGCAACGGGTTTGTTTTTTTGTTTTGTTTTGTTTTGTTTTGTTTTTTCTTTAACATGGACTTTGAGACTAAAGTACCAACTAGGATTGAGGTTTCTTTGCCTTGCTTGCTTCCTGAGTGCATGTACTTTCTTTCCTCAAGAGCCACATAGAGAATGGTAGCTGATCAGTGGCAGAACTCCAGTGTTTCTGTCTTGTAGCTAGATCCTGTCTAAATATCATACCACAGAGGTACAACCTATACAGTCTTCATAATTTTGTAATATTTGGTCCACCAGAATTTTTCATTCTTAACAAAAAGAAAAGCCTTTTTAAAAAAAGTTTTAGTCTGAAAATCCTTCCTTTATTTCTTTGATCACTGTGGCTGTTCTCTGCATCTTTCCTAGCTATTCTTTCTTTCCTGTGGATCAGTAACGAGAATGGTATACAATATTTGGGGATTGAAAATATTTTTAAATGAGAAAAGCAAATCATTTTCATTCTTTCTCATGGTGGTAAATATTCTTGAATAGCCTGGAATGAGTGTACTGCTAAAAAAAATTAAAATTCTATGAACAAAGAATTATAGTTACATATAAGCACAAAATAATTTGATTCAGCATTTCTCAATTCTTGCAAAACTGTTTTAATGCTAATTAACTGTACCGTATAAACATTTCCACACTATGGTAAGAGATAGAACCAATGCTTAAACTAAGATTTATTTGACTCTAAAATTTGCATTTCTTTCATTTCTCTGTACTACCTTCCATCAGAATAAACTTTAAAATGGGGCTCGAACAAGAGCAAGATTCAAGAAATAAAATTGACTCTTTATTGCATATGAGCTGCAGCGAAGAACTCAATAGTCACCAATTTTTCTTTATAACACTTTGAGGATTATGTAGATAATGAGGTGATATCTGGAATCTCGAATGAGGGGTGGAAATTCTGCCTTAAATAGGTCACTTCATGCTTTATGAGTATTATAAACCAAAATTGGTTCTTCAACCCATAATGACTTATTGGTTTTCCATTGTTATGCTTTTTTTTAAGAAAATAACAATAAATCATTCAGAACACATCAAAATAGAATAAATACAGCTTATCGATGTTATAAGAAGTCACATTGTAAAGTTATATGCATCCAAGTTAGAATAGTAAAGATTTATATTTGTATATGGGCAGTGATGGTTCTTACTTCCCTTGAGGGAAGTCTGTGCACCTCAAGCACAGCCACCATCTGCCTGTCATTGGAGACTTGTGTGTTACTATGATGTTGAACAGGTTTCAGCACAGCTTCCAGACTAAGAAGGACTAGGAAGAAAGGCCTGGAGATCTACTTCCAAAATTTAGCCACTGAAAACCCCATGGATCACAACAGTTGATCCCATATTGTGTGGGATAGCCATGAGTCAAGGGCTGACACAATGGAGGCTAACAACAACAATATTTATGTAATAATTTGAAGTTTACAAAGTATATCTTATGGATATTATTTTAATATAGATTTATGCTTCTCTGACATGCAGACTGAATATGACTCTGAAATCATACCAGATTTCATGAAATACGTTTGAAAAAGAAGTTACACCATATTATCAGGGACCACCTAAATTTTTTAAACTTATATTTATTAAGCACCTGTAATTTGCCAGGAACTGTCCAAAAAACTTTACATAAATATTAATTTCTCAAACAACCAATAACATAGGTTCTATTAATAGTTCCACTTTATCAATGAAGATGCTAAGGCTTAGAGCCGTTAAATATCTTGCCCAGAGTTACATAGCTAATGAACAATGGAGCTGGATTTAAAGCCAGTCAGCTTGACTCCAGAACCTGTTTTTTGTAGCTGTTAAGAGAAAGATGCCTCCAACTGTGCTCTATTCCCACACCCAAGGATTTTTTTTTCTCAATTCTTACTTGAGTTTGGCTGTATGGTTATTTCTCCTTTAAAAAAAAAAAAAAAATTCCAGAGGTAGTCAGTCAGGGATGGTGTTATGGATTAAATTGTATCCTCCAAAAATGTATGTCAACTTGGCTAGGCCATGATTCTGAGTATTATGTGGTTGTCCTCCACTTTCTTATCTGATATAAGTTTTCTATGTGTTGTAAATCCTAACCTCTATGATATTAGTGAGCCAAGATTAGAAGCAGTTATGTTAATGAGGCAGGATACAATCTACAGGATTAGGCTGTATCTTGAGTCAATCTCTTTTGAGACATAAAAGAGAGAGTTGAGCAAAGAGGAGAGAGACTTTCTACCACCAAGAAAGAAGAGCCGGGAGTGGAGCACATCCTTTGGACCCGGGGTCCCTGCGTGGAGAAACTCCTAGACCCAGGAGAAAATTGATGACAAGGACCTTCCCCCAGAGCCAAAACAGAAGGAAAGCCTTCTCCTAGAGCTGATGCCCTGAATTCAGATTTCTAACCACCTAAACTGTGAAAGAATAAATTTCTGTTTGTTAAAGCCATCCACCTGTGGTATTTCTGTTATAGCAGCACTAGATAACTAAGACAGATGATATGGTGGCTCTTGGATGGCAGGGAACAAGGATGCTGTAGCATGCTGCTCCATATCACTTCATGGTCCAAAAACAATCTGCTGGAGCTCCACCCATTATAGACAGCAGGAGGATGAGAACAAAAGCATGCTCCCTCCCTTTTCAAAGAGACTTCTGTAAGTAACACACAAAATATATGCTTACATCTCACTGGCCCAATAGGAATAATAGGCACATCTAGTTTTATAAAGGAGGCGGGGAAATATAGCCCATTGCTGAGTATCAGGTTCCATTATTAAGAAAAAAAAAAGTGTAAAGAAAAGCATCTCTCTTCCATAATCCACCTTTTAGGAAACCCTTCCCTACTTTGGTGTCCAAATTACTCTGTTCTCCATGTTTATCTTAGAATTTCTCTTGACAGCTCCTATTGTCTCCTCTAATTTTTTTCCTTTTCAGCCTCCTCTCTTTCTCCATGGGTAATTGCCTTAGTTACCTGGTGCTGCTATAACAAAAAAAAAAAAAAAAGAAATGAGTGGCTTTAATAAGCAGAAATTTATTTTCTCACAGTTTAGGAGGCTAGAAGTCCAAATTCATGGCACCAACTCTAGGGGAAGGCTTTCTCTATCTGTTGGCTCTGGGGGACAGTCCTTGTCTCTTTTTTCACCTCTGTTTCTTGGCTTCTTGGAGATCTCATGTGACATGGCCGCTGTCTTCCCATATCTGCTTGGTTACCTGCTCAATCTGCTGTTTTATATCTCAAAAAAAATTGATTTAAGACACACCGTACACTAATACTGTCTCATTAACATAACAAAGAAAACCAATTCCTAAACGGGATTATAACCAGAAGGTATAGGGTTAGGATTTACAACACATATTTTGGGGAGGGGGACACAATTCAATCCAAAACAGTAATTTTATCTATTTTCGTAACTCATTTATCTCCTTTGAATGTATTGCTCTCCAATCCTGCATGTCTAAGTGTCTGCTTAACACCTAAATATAAGGGTTTCATCAACACTGCAATTAGATATTCCCAAACCTTTATTCATTTTTCTCTCTGTAAAGCCTGCTCTTCCTCCTAATTCCCTATTTCTGTTCAAAAGAGAATCATCCTCCCAGACAGAAGGCTTGAAACCTCTTAGACTGCTTCCACTCCTTTCATTCCCACATCCAAACAGCTGCCAAGTTCTATTGTTTCCACCTCTGTGATCTCTCTGAAATCCACCTCTCAGCCCCATTGTTACTGTCATTACTTTGTTGATGCTCTCAACCCTGCTGATTTGGTCCATTCTAATAATAGCTCAGCTGGATTCCTTCCTGCAACTCTCTGCTGCAGTTTATCCCACACAGTGCAGCTAGGTTAGTCTTCTAAAGTATGATTTTGAGACTGTCACTCTCCTGCTCAGAAATCTCCTATTGCTTGCCGAATAAGTTTGGCATTGAATGTTTCAAACAAGACAATCTCTCTTTCCATTCTTAACTCTTCCACTACTTCTCATTGGCGTGATGTACATATTGGTCAAACAAATCCTGCACAAATCAAAAGCATCTCTAGGCTTTTGTTCAAGGTTTTACCTCTACCTGGAAAAGTTCTGCTCCATTTCTGACCCACAAATGCTAAACTCTAGAGAGCATTATGTTTCAATCCCCCACAGCACCAAGTGTAGCACATTTTAAAGAACAGATTTTTAATGTTTATTGAATTAATGGTTGAAAATATAATAAAATGTGTAATAAAATAGCAGCCAAACAACATTGCATTTGCTATTAGCTTAGCACTTTAAATCTGGTTAGAGTAAGCCAATTCTTTCAAATGTTATAGAACAACCAAACATGAATAGTCACTAATTCAAAAAAGAATAAACCACACTAAAAAAAAAAAAAAACTGTGATTAATTCATGTCCTAAAGGTTTTTCAAACATGTGCAAAGAGCTGGAGATGGAAAACCAAAAGGGAAGAACATGCTCAGCGTTTCTCAAGCTGAAAGAACCAAAGAAAAAATTCAAGCCTCGAGTTGCAATAGTGAAGGATTCCATGGGGAAAATACTAAACGACGCAGAAAGCATCAAAAGAAGATGGAACGAATACACAGAGTCATTATACCAAAAAGAATTAGTCGATGTTCAGCCATTTCAAGAAGTGGCATATGATCAGGAACCGAGGGTACTGAAGGAAGAAGTCCAAGCTGCTCTGAAGGCATTGGCGAAAAACAAGGCTCCAGGAATTGATGGAATATCAATTCAGATGTTTCAACAAACAGATGCAACACTGCAGGTGCTCACTCACCTATGCCAAGAAATATGGAAGACAGCTTCCTGGCCAACTGATTGGAAGAGATCCATATTTATGCCTATTCCCAAGAAAGGTGATCCAACCGAATGTGGAAATTATAGAACAATATCATTAATATCGCATGCAAGCAAAATTTTGCTGAAGATCATTCAAAAATGGCTGCAGCAGTATATCGACAGGGAACTGCCAGAAATTCAGGCTGGTTTCAGAAGAGGACGTGGAACCAGGGATATCATTGCTGATGTCAGATGGATCCTGGCTGAAAGCAGAGAATAGCAGAAGGATGTTTACCTGTGTTTTACTGGCTATGCAAAGGCATTCGACTGTGTGGATCATAACAAATTATGGATAACATTGCAAAGAATGGGAATTCCAGAACACTTACTTATGAGGAAACTTTACATAGATCAAGAGGCAGTTTTTCGGACAGAACAAGAGGATTCTATTTGGTTTAAAGTCAGGAAAGGTGTACGTCAGGGTTATATTCGTTCACCATACCTATTCAATCTGTATGCTGAGTAAATAATCGAGAAGCTGGACTATACGAAGAAGAATAGGGCATCAGGATTGGAGGAAGCCTTGTTAACAACCTGCGTTATACAGATAACACCACCTTGCTTGCTGAAAGTGAAGAGGACTTGAAGCACTTACTAATGAAGATCAAAGACCACGGCCTTCAGTGTGGATTGCACATCAACATAAGGAAAACAAAAATCCGCACAACTGGACCAATGAGCAGCATCATGATAAACAGAGAAAAGATTGAAGTTGTCAAGGATTTGATTTTACTTGGATTCACAATCAATAGCCATGGAAGCAGCACTCAAGAAATCAAAAGACGCATTGAATTGGGTAAATCTGCTGCAAAGGACCTCTTTAAAGTGTTGAATAACAAAGATGTTACCTTGAAGACTAAGGTGTGCCTGACCCATGCCATGGTATTTTCAATTGCATCATATGCATGTGAAAGCTGGACAGTGAATAAGGAAGACCAAAGAAGAATTGACGCCTTTGAATTGTGGTGTTGGCAAAGAATATTGAATATACTATGGACTGCCAAAAGAACGAACAAATCTGTCTTGGAAGAAGTACAACCAGAATGCTCCTTAGAAGCAAGGATGGCGAGACTGCGTCTTACGTACTTTGGACATGTTGTCAGGAGGGATCAGTCCCTGGAGAAGGACATCATGCTTGGCAGAGTACAGGGTCAGCGGAAAAGAGGAAGACCCTCAACAAGGTGGATTGAAACAGTGGCTGCAACAATGAGCTTAAGCTTAACAATGATTGTAAGGATGTCTCGGGACGGGGCAGTGTTTCGTTCTGTTGTACATAGGGTCTCTATGACTTGGAACTGACTCGACAGCACCTAACAACAACACAACAGAGTTTTTTTCACAGTTATCCATGTTGCTGATACTTTGTGTTATCCATTTGAAGAGTATTGTTCTGTCAGGAAAAAAAAAAAAAAACACAAAGAAGAAAATTTGGGAATTTGAAGGAGCCAGGTTTCTGCAGATAGTGCCAAGAATTACAGTGTTCTCTAGGGTCAGGGTCAGGGTTTCTGCTTATTAGAGTTTATTAAGTATGTCTATTATACTAGTTAGCCCCTCTATCCTACTTAAATACCAATTATAAATACGAAGGTACATGCAAAGAGATCATATGTCTAAATAAAAAGAGTGTCGGATAGAGAATCAGCTGATGGTATCTGCTTAATCTATCATACTGTGATCATGAGTCTTACAAATATAACATGCTCAATAAATGTTTATTGGATTAAATTGAATTTCTAAGACGCTTAGTGCAATTGTGTGGTTCTAAAAATACGTAATTAAGGGAGTGAATCTTACACTCCTTTACATTCTGAGAATATAATAACTTAAATAAGACTTTCCTCCCCACCACTACCAACTTTAATATGTCTGATTCTCTCCTAAGTAAAACGATTTCTGAGGCCTAAGGGGAAATGGAGAAGGCCTGCCTTCCACATGGGATAGACTTCACTTTCTACCACTTTCCAGAATGCTGTCACTGAGGATGTTCCAACAAGCTGACACGGGCCCATTAAGCTATCTGTCAAAATAAATAGAATTCAGAACGTGAAAAAAAGTTGCTAGAGGAGAGGGATAAAAACTAATGCAATAAGAGCACCTGGAAATTCCTCAACTAGAATGAGTAATCACTAGATCAAGCCAACATAAATGAGGAAAAGAAAATGAAGACTGATAGACAATAATGTGTTGCTTAAATGTCCACGATACGTTCTGAGAAATAGGACGGTATGTGATTTGGACTTTGTGCAAAACCAGATTATGTACATGCAGTCACCGGGTTAAAAATGTCTGACTTACATACAACCCGTAGTTATGAACCAACCCCCCCACCCTGTAAAGCCTGTTATATTGAAAATTTGAAGTACTGTGCATACAATGGAGCCCAGGTGCTGCAGTGGTTAAGAGCTACAGCTGCTTAACCAAAAGGTCAGCAGTTTGAATCCACCAACCACTCCTTGGAAATCTTATGGGGCAGTTCTACTCTGTCTTATAGGGTCGCTATGAGTCAGAATCGTCTTGATGGCAATGGTTTTGTTTTGTTTTGGGGGGAGGTACATACAATAGTTTGCAATAACAAATGGCACTACTTTGCGACGTGCATTAAAACATTATAATTACTGTATTATTGCTCCAATCAGGAGTTTTGAACTCTGTTATAACCTTATGGGACCACAGACATATATGCAGTCAGACGTTGCCTGAATGGATGTTAAGCAGTGCATGCCTATAATATAAATACTAAAAATTAAAAGAAATAAAATCAACCACATGATTTTGCATGTGTCTTGCATATGAATTAAAGACAGAGATTGTCAGACTGCATTTGTTTGTTTTTTTAAATCTCAAAATATGCTATTTACAAGAGTCACTGAAAACACACTGAGCTCCTGTCTGGAGGCGAGATGAGAAGGCAGAGGGGGAAAGGAGCCAGTTGAATAGACATGGGAAGTACAGGGTGGAGAGGAGTGTGCTGTCACATTGTACAGAGAGCAGCTAGGGTCACATAACAAGGTGTGTATAAGCTTTTGTGTGAGAAACTGACTTGAATTGTAAACTCCTTCCCTTTAAGTACAATTAAAAAAAACCACCAAGAAAGGTTGAGAATAAAGGAATGAGCCAAGTGACATCAGGAGAAGCAAACAAACCTGAAGCAGAATAGCAGACTATGGGAAGCATAAAGTTAAATGTACCACACAGGACTAGGAGAGACATCAAGAACTGATAAAAACCAAGTTTACAAAGATTATATACACCAATAACAAAACTGCATGCATCAAATTATGTAACAACAAAATACACAAAGCAAAAACTATTAGAAATGCAAGGATTACATGATAAAAATACAATTATAGTAGAATACTTCAAGTCACTTCTTTCAAAACTAGATAGATCAAACAGAAGATAAGTATTGGAAGATAAAATCATTACACCTGATACCCAAAGTCTTTCATTTGACCACAAAGAAACTTTAACATATCTTAAAATATAAAATTACTACGATAATACCAAATAATTTATGTAGATAATCCCCCTAAATGAGGTGGTGTATAACTTCTCAATCTAAATGTGTACTGCACAAAGTGACTTCCTTCCAAAAAGTACAGTATTGAATCAGGAAAAAAAGAATACCTTTCCAGTGGAAAAACCTAACACCACCAGAGACAGGTGATCAAGGTTAACATCAGCAGTGATAAGTCATGTGGATAGCACAGACCTTTGATATGTGATGAAAATGGCATAAGACATCAAAGTTAAATGGGAACACAGTATATAGAATCACAGCCGATTTTTTGGTGTAATTAATGTAGGGGTAAAAAGAATTATGAAAAAGAAGAATGATGACCAATAACTCCCATTACCAAATATCAGAAAATACAGTGGCTGTAAAGCCACTATAATAAAATCAATGCAGTATTGGCATAGAAAAAGGCAAATAGATGAGCAGAACTAAAGAAAGAACACAGAAATGATTCTCAGTATATGTAAACATTTCATATAGACAAGGGTGGCATTTTAATTAAGTGGGAAAGTGATGGACTCTTTAATAAATTCTACTGGCACAACTGACTGCACATTTATAAGACAATAGAATTTATCTCTGTATCACACATTTAGAAGAATAATTTCCAGATATTCTAAATACTTAAATGTAAAACATAAAATAATGTTCATACACAAAAATCTAAAGGATTATATGCTTGGGCAAAGGAAATGTACTTAACTCTAGAGACTTAGAAGGTCTAAGAGAAAATATAGTCATCGTATGACAATATCAAAATTTAAAACACGTAACATAAGATGCCGTAAATAAAAATCAACAAATAAGCAATAACTTCAGAAAAAATACTTGCAATACAGAGAACAGAATGAGACTTAATATTTGCACTATATAATAAAGTCTTACAAAATATCAAGAAGGGAAAGAAAGCCCAGTAGAAAAATAGAAAAAATATAAAGAGGAAATACAGAGAAGAAAATAACCAAAATACATATCCAAGTGCACTAGTAGTCAGGAAGTACATATTGGGGTCACAATGAAATATCATTTTTTACCAATCAGAATGGCATATATTTAAAAGACCAATAAAACCTATTTCTGGAAGAATGCAGGAAACTATAATTTTATAACAGGTGGTAGAAACGTGAATTGTCACTTTTGGGGAATGCTATCTATGAATATTCCATAGATATCCTATAAAAATAAATATTTCATCATGAAATGATATGCATGTATTCATATATACATCTGAATATATATACTTAAACATAAATTTGGTTATTTCATCATTGTGCAATATGTCAAAAAAATTAAATGCCTATTAATAAGGGGTATGACTAGGTAAATCATATCACCATGGAATACTACGCAACCACTTTAAAGAGAATTAAAGTCATTTCATTTACTTGGCATGATTTCCATGAGATATTGTTGAGAAGAGCAAGAGTCAAAAAAGTATATATGACATCATTTTTGTAAAACCAAAGAATTATTCTTAAAAAATCTATACATGTTCAAACCAAAAAAACCAAACTTATTGCTGTTGAGTCGATTCCAACTCATAACAACCCTATAGAGACCCAACAGGACAGAGTAGAGCTTCCACATAGAGTTTCCAAGGAGTGCCCGGTGGATTAGAACTGCCAACCTTTTGGTTAGCAGTCACTTAACCACTACGCTACCAGAGTTTCCTCCATACATGTTATATATATATAAACATGGAGAAAATATGGAAGGATTATGCTAGGTTATTAATATAAAAAAAATAGATAACCTAAAATGGGGAGAAAATGTAGGAACAAAGGGTAGAGACCACACTAAAGCTTTATGTATAATACATGATGACATTTATGCATTATTTGTAAAATTATATGCATATATAAATATAAATACTAAAAAATCTAAATCAAAGGTATGTGAATTTAGGACCTAATGAGAATACTCAGAAGAGGCTGCAAACAGGAATAGCTGGCTTGCCGAATTTTTTACAGTTAACTTTATTTTAATTGTTGAATGGGCAGATCAGTCGGGAATTCAGAGCATATGGGTATAGGACTGAATGAGGAAAATGTTTCAGGATTATTTAATAAAACTTAATGGATAGACGAGACAAACCAGGGAAAGAAGGAGGCAGAGCTGTGGAATATTTGTATTATTTTGATGCCATGAATGAGGTGAAGCAAGAACATGGTGAGAGGTAAATCAGGCAGGGTTTGCAGTAGAGGTTGCAAGGCACAGGAAAACACCCTTTGAGGGGCCTTGGGAAATAGCCCCTCACCATACCCTGATTCAGACAATACTGTGATGAGCAAAGTTAAAAGCCAAATGAAGTAAACGTAATTAGAGACAGAGCCACATGTGGTCTGGTGAGGTGCACCAAGGGAGTTGTAGAGAGGGATTTGGGAGTGGTTTGCCAGTAAATGTAGGATTATGAAGAGTGGAACAGTGGTTAAAAGTTCGACTGGTAACCAAAGGTCAGCAGTTCAAATCCACCAGCCATTCCTTGGAAACCCTATGTGGCAGTTTTACTCTGTCTAATAGGGTCGGTATGAGTCAGAATCAACTCGACAGCAACAGGCTTAAGTTACATAAGACTGGATTAAATGAAGTTTGCACACTTGAGAGTTTCTCAGAAAAAGGCAGATATAATGTTACTCTTGATAGGTCCCTGAGCAGTGCAAATGGTTTGTGATTGGCTACTAACCTAAAGGTCTGGGGTACAAACCCACCCAGTGGCACTGCAAAAGAAAGACCTGGCGAACTGCTTCTGTAAAAATCACAGCCAAGGAAACCCTACGAAGTAGTTCTACTCTGTAACACGGAGGGTCACCATGAGTAGGAATC
The DNA here is from genome assembly GCF_030014295.1 of Loxodonta africana. Lineage (NCBI taxonomy): Eukaryota > Metazoa > Chordata > Mammalia > Proboscidea > Elephantidae > Loxodonta > Loxodonta africana. The sequence continues at coordinate 53,020,873 of NC_087346.1, read as the reverse complement.
AACTTGACAGCAAAGGATCTTAATGTTACTCTTATAATTGACCAAAATCAGTGTAGATAACCAATCACCTGACTGAGAGAAGTGGCAACTGCTCATTCTGGTGCCCTGTGAGTATTGGGATTGAGATCAAGGCAAATGCATCAGCCTGATGTTGGGTTTTCTGGGGATCTTAGATTGCTCTCTCTGTCCTTATCATGAGTTACTATTGGTTGGATCCTCCTAGAATGGGTAGTACAAGTTTACCAGTTGAGTAGTAATTTGCATTGAATAATATGAAAAATAAAACAAAATGCAACACTTTCATTTTTTTAAATCCGAATGGAATGGTAAGGCATTTTGCTTTTACTTCTAAGGAAACTAAAATGAAGACTAAATGAAAAGTCACCTTTGAAAACGGTATGTGGGTTTTCAAAAATTGGAGATCACTGAATTTGACACTTCTCATCATTTGGACTTGCTATGCTAAAAATGAAAATTATGTGGGTATTGAGGTCCAAATCTCATGTGGCTTAACTATAAAATTTGATTAAAAATTTAAGAACATATTCACATGGCATCTTTAAAAACCTACTGTCTTACATAACAGTCCCAATGGAGCTTGTTATAATTTTAGAAGATTCTCAATTGTTGGAATTCTGTCTCAGCATTTTAGTGTTTTACTAAGTATATGTAGCCATATTTTCTTCACATTACATATGTCTGCTATATAGACTATATTAAATTGATTTTTTTTAATCATTTAGCTAAGTCTTTTGGTTAGAATTTAAATACTTTAAAAACAAATAATCACTTTAAATTACATGAGTGTTTGTGAAAATTTCAGATGTGTTTACTGAGGCATGCTATCTTTTCATGGTTATAATATAAAGGATCTGTTGACAATAATCACTATTTGGGCCAAGGAAAATTCTCCTCATTCTCAAGAAATAATAGGAATCTATCAATTACCTACTATGAAGAAGACGTTGAGAAGCATGCGAACATTTTTATAGATATATAGATATGCATGCAGCTATAGTGGAAACCCTGGTGGTGTAGTGGTTAAGAGCCACGGCTACTAACTAAAAGGTCGGCAGTTTGAATCCACCAGGTGCTCCTTGGAAACTCTATTGGGCAGTTCTACTCTGTCCTTTAGGGCTGCTATGAGTCAGAATCAACCCGTCACAATAGGTTTTATTCTTTTTTTGTTGTTTTTTTTAATACAGGCAAGTCCTAAAAACATGATAAGTTAAATAGCAATTCAAAATACAAAAAATATCAAGAATATAATAGATGTCAGAGATGGTATGTGGCCAATAATTAAGTGAAGGTTACTAAATAAATCTGTAGCCTAATTGAATAGTCAAAATAACTAACACAAATGATATACATATGTTCCATACCTATAGGTAGGTAACTGCAGAAATTCTAACATATTTGTAGCTAAAAGAAATTGATATTCATTACAGTGTTATGTTTCTGCACAACTATCTTATAAGGTACCAGATTTTACTTTTTTTTGATCCCACTGCCACCTTTCTTTTTTTTTTCTTAACATATGGAAAAAAAATTTTTTTTAAGTTATCAGGTAATTTCAAATTCACACAAACCCAAACATGGGTCAATGTAACCCCAAAGCTTTCTGTCAATTAAATTCAGCTACCAGTACACTTAAATACAATGTTTTCTTGTTTCTACCTCATATTCCCTGTTTATCCTAATGAAACCTGTCGTTCCTCTTTTCTACCTCTTATCAAAACACACACACATACCATGCAAACACACATGCACACACACACAAATCTCTGATCCTCTAGTTCTCAGGGTAGACCTGAGAATGTTATACTTCATAGAGAACTCCATAGAATTCCACAGAGAATGTTATACTAGATGTAGTAATCAAATACTAGGGAATTTTTGGAATGACTGTATCAATTCCTAGGGATTAACTAGAATTCTCTCCCATGCATGGGATACACTCTTCTCATGACATAAGTTCTAACTTTATCTTCATTATTTTAACTCCTATTCCTTGTGTGTAATATTTAGAGGTTGGACAAAGATATTTCTAAACTTGTTTTCATCTGTAACTTATTAGGTTCCAGAGACTAAAAATTTTTTAAAAAAATACAAAACCAAACCCATTGCCTTCAAGTCAATTCCAACGCATAGCAACCCTATAGGACAGAGTAGAACTGCCCCGTAGAGTTTCCAAGGAGCACCTGGTGGATTCAAACTGCCGACCTTGTTGGTTAGTAGCCGTAGCACTTAACCACTAGGCCACCAAGGTTTCCTTTAAAAATACAAATACAAACCCAAACCCAGTGTTAAAAATACAAGTAGTTTATTTTTCAGTAAAGGGCACTAGATGGCACAATTTCACCAATTTATGTTAATAAAGGTGTTCGCGCTCTGTTATTAATTCACATATAGAATTAGTTAGACTTGCACATCTAATTTACCAGGTAACCTATATAATAAAGAGGGAAGTTTTTGAGAGCATAATATTCCCTAGACACTTTTTTATGTCCTTATACATGAATACAATAACCAGAATTTCAGCATTGGGTGAATAATTCAAGTAACCCAAAGAAAATAGAGGTTTCTTTGTAATGAAATACATCAGAAAAGTATAGAAATTAAGCATTAATTTCTATAAAATGTATATACTTTTATATTAGTGCTAATATATGATAAAACCGCATAATACGATAAAGTAGACTGGAGATTACAATTGACCATGGATGCTTAAAATCAAGTACAAGTAGTCTCTGACTTACGACATGTTCTAGTTACAACGAACCACACTTGTGACAGTCCTTTTTTTTTTTGACATCTTTTCCTTAGTATTGGGGCCCTGGTGGTGTAGTGGTTAAGAACCCAGCAGCTAACCAAAGGGTCAGCAGTTCAAATCCACAGGCTGCTTCTTGGGAACCGTATAGGGCAGTCCTACTCTGTCGTATAGGCTTGCAATGAGCCAGAGCCCACTCGAGGGCACCTAACAACAAAAACAGCAACATCCTTAGTAATACAACACACAATGTTGCGGCATAATTTGCCAATGTTACCATTCACAAATGTTCACTCCCAGATGTTTATAGGTAATGTTTCCAATCCCTAAAGACAAATAAAGATTGGATTTATAAAGATATTGATAATAAAATGCAATAATAATGAAAAATAGAAAAAAATGAGGTATTCGGCATGTCAGAATCAATTTGCAATGTAGTTATCAGAGCGGAACCCCATTGTATGTCAAGGAGGACCTGTACTAGAAAGACTATCCAGAAGCCAAAAAATTTGATTTTTCTTACTTAACTGTTTGGCTTAAGCAAATTATATCCAATTAGGGCCTTAGTTTTCTCTTCTTAGAAATGAGAAAGTTGATCTAGAAACAACAGAAAATGTATAAGATCCACCGGATTTAGCATCCGGTTGACATTTTACTTGCTAGAAGTTCCATATTTATAACAAAAGTCCCATAACCACTCAATGTTTTCCCTATAATTTTTTTTCCTGAAATTATTTAGAGTTCAGGAATGTATCAGTTCTTGAGCCTCATCTTGACATACAAGACAACAGCAGCCAAACAGCAGAATATATACCGCACCTGGACCATCTCCCAACCCTGGCTCAGGCTCTTTGACCATTCCTGCCTAACTATTATTTGGTAAACGCTTCTGCCAGAGGGTGCAATCAACTGTGATAAATGCTTGTTTAGAGATTCCAATAGGGAAATGCAGTTACTTAGATACTCTTGTCTGATGAAAAACTTGCCTTGTTAGAAGAAATTCATTATCCTGGGAGAAGGGAACAGCTTCCGGAGGGTAACATATGAAGAAGGGAGTAGTAGAAAGAACATCTACTGTCATGGATTGAATTATGTCCCCCCAAAAATGTGAGAATCAATTTGGCTGGGCCAAGATTCCCAGTAATGTGTGATTTTCCTGTATGTTGTAAATTCTGCCTCTATGATGTTATGTAGGAGGATGGGTGTCAGTTGTGTTAGTGAAGCAGGACTCAATCTAGGAGATTGGGTTGTGTTTTGAGGCAATCTCTTGAGATATAAAATAGAGAAGCAAGCAGAGAGACAGGGGACTTCATACCACTAAGAAAGCAGTGCTGGGAGCAGAGCACATCCTTTGGACCCAGGGTCCCTGTGCAGAGAAGCAATTACTCCAGGGAAAGTTTGATGAGAAGGCTCTGACAGAGAGAGAAAGGCTTCCTCTCCTGGAGCTGATGCCCTGAATTTGGACTTTTAGCCTACTTTACCATGAAGAAACAAATTCATCTTTTTTAAAGCCATCACTTGTGGTATTTCTGTTATAACAGCACTGGATGACTAAGACAGCTGCCTTGTTAGCTAGACTGTTCCAAGCCACACTAGAGATTAACGGAGTGCCAAGCTACAGGGTCTGTATGAGTCAGAATCGACTCGACAGCAACGGGTTTTTTTTTTTTTTTTAATGCTATAGCCAGATCACCCTTGCATTCCAACAAACTAGAAAAAGCAGGGTGGTAGATGGGCTGAGGGTGTGAGAGGAGAAGCTGGACATTAACTGAAAGGAGTTAGCAGAGCAGTACTGGAGACCACTGAAAGCTGATGTGTTTATAAATCATTTCTCAATAGTAACGATGACTTTGAATTATGGTGTTGGGGAAGAATATTGAATATACTACAGACTGCCAGAAGAATGAACAAATCTGTCTTGGAAGAGTAAAGCCCAAATGCTCCTTGGAAGGAGGATGGTGAGACTTCATCTCACGTACTTTGGACATGTTATCAGGAGGAACCAGCCCCTTAGACGACATCATGCTTGATAAAGTAGAGAGTCAGCGAAAAAGAGGAATACCCTCAGCGAGATGGATTGACACAGTGGCTGCAAAAATGGGCTTAAACATAACGATTGCGAGAGTAGTGCTGGAGCAGGTAGTGTTTTGTTCCGTTGTACACAGGGCCACTATGAGTCAGAACCAACTCAATGGCACCTACAACAATGGCAATCTGAATGGACAGTGATTTCTTATAGGAAGTTGTTCCCAGATATCTAACGTGGCTTACTCATAAACAATTGAGGCAGTATCTTCTCTACATCTGCCACAGTTCTACTTCATGAATAAAGATTTGTAAGAAACCCCAAATTTATAGCCGTAATGCTGCTATTATCCATCAGCTCTACAAGCTGACAGGTATTTCTTTTAAGATAGTTTACTACGATAAAATCCATAGCCTTTTAGTCAATTCCAACTCACGATGACCCCATGTGTTACAGAGTAGAACTATGCTACGGATTTTCTTGGCTGTGATCTTTCTGGAAGAAGATCACCAGGATTTTCTTCCATGGCACTGCTAGGTGGCTTCATACCGCCAATCTTTAGGTTAGTAGCTGATCACAAATAGCTTACTCCACTCAGAGACCTTAATCAGTTGCCATTGAATAAATTTTGACTCATGGCAACCCCATGTGTTGCAGAGTAAAACTGCACTCCATAGCATTTTCATCACTGTGAAAACTTTTGGAAGTCATCAAGCCCTTCTTCTGAGGCACCTCTGGATAGGTTCAAACTTCTATCCTTTCAGTTATTAGTCGATTGTTTAACCACGATAGGATAGGAAAAATAGACTGTTCTTTTTGTTCTCAAATGCTAAGCTTTACTTCAAGAAGTCTCTCTTTCCCCTCCTCTAAAACAATGTTTAGCCATTAACTAAAGCATATACATGAGTGAAAAGAGAGTTAAGAACACTAAATTAAGATATGATACAATAAAAATTAGGGTTTGAGTTACTAACCACAGAAACCAATTAACCTAAGTAAAATTGGATTTATTGCAAAAATAAAATAAAATGTGAAAGAAGACTGTAGAATTTGAAGAAGGCAATGGGTTAGGTTTGGGACTAGCTGGAACCAAGTAATTTTAGAAAACCAAAGAGCCAAATAATATTTATGATGGAGTTTGCCTTTAAGCAACAATTGCTTAAATAAATTAGAAGTTTATTTTTTTCTTACTAAAATGTCTGGAAGATGTCAGTTCCATTCTACAAAATCAATAATGCTCAGGTTTCTCCCAGCTCAACATCCCCAGGGCACGGCCCTAGTCCTCCTGATCTAATGGCAGCACAGAAAAAGAAAAAAGAGTAAAGGGATCATACATTTTTCTCATAAGAAAGAGTCCCTGAAGCAACCATGCACTCCAGCCTACATCCCACTGGACAGAATCCAGTCACTTGGCCACTTTTGAAAGCAATGGAAAATTTAGTCTTTATTCTGAGGAGCTATGTACCCCACTAAAAATTCTATTACTATGGAAGAAGAGTGTTTTAGTTATCTAGTGCTGCTATAACAGAAATACCACAAGTGGGTGGCTTTAATGAACAAAAATTTATTTTCTGAGTTTTCCAAGGTAATTCCAACTCATAGAGACCCTATAGGACAGAGTAGAACTGTCCCATGGGGTTTCCAAGGAGCGGCTGGTGGATTAGAACTGCCGACCTTTTCATTAGCAGCCGAGTTCTTAACCACTGTACCACCAGCGCTCCTTTCATGGTTTAAAACCAAAAAACCAAACCCACTGGCATCAAGTCGATTCCGACTCTTAGCAACCCTATAGGACAGAGTAGAACTGCCCCATAGAGTTTCCAAGGGGTGCCTGGTGGATTTGAACTGCTGACCTTGTGGTTAGCAGCCATAGCTCTTAACCATTATGCCACCAGGGTTTCCAAACCAAACATGTTACCACTGAGTCAGTTTTGACTCAGAGCAACACTATAGGACAAAGAACAGCCCCCATAGTGCTTCCAACGAGCAGATGGTGAATTCGAATGGCCAACCTTTTGGTTAGCAGCCAAGCTCTTAACCACTGCGCTAACAGGCCTCCTCCGTTTTCATGGTTTAGGAGGCCAGAATTCTGAATTCAGGGCACTGAATCTAGGGAAAGGCTCTCTCTCTCTCTCTCTCTCTCTCTGTTCACTCTAGAGAAATATCCTTGTCTCATTTCAGCTTCTATTCCTAGGTTTCTTGGCAATCAGGTTGCATGTATCTTCCCCTCCATCTTCACTTGCTTAATCTGCTCTTTTATATTTCAAAAGGGATTCACTAATTTGCTCTGTAAACATTTACCTGAAGTACAATTAAAAAATAAATAAATAAAAATGGAATACACGAGAAAAAAAGACATACCCTATGCTAATACTGCCTCAATAACATAACAAAGAAAACCTATTGCCAAATTATAACCACAGGCATAAAGAACCAAAACTCATTGCCTTGTAGTCAATTTTGACTCATAGCACCCCTACAGGACAGAGAAAAACTGCCTATAGGGTTCTCAAGGAGCAGCTGGTGGATTTGAACTGCTGATCTTTTTGGTTAGCAGCCGAGGTCTTAACCACGGCACCACCAGGGTTCCAAACCACAGGTGTAGGGGTTAGGATTTACAACACATATTTTGGGGGGACACTGTTCAATCCATAACAAAGAGTATTGGGGGATAGTCAAACATCTCTACTGTAAGCTGATGCTGAAACATAGGAGTTTCGAAAAAGAACATCCTCATCAGGATCCACACTGCTGCTGGTGCTTCTACCGCCCCTGCTATGGCTCTGGACACTGCAGTCATGGAAAACGGCCTCCAAAGACCAACTTCATTCTCACAGCATTTACTCAAGCATAATGTCTCAGGATAGAGTGTTTGATTGGCTGGGTTTAGATCATATGCCTGCCCTTTGGTTATTCTGAAAAGATGGAGGATGGTAGATGAAGGCTCCTCTGGCTAGGAGCCAAAATGAAAATCAGGCTCTGAAAAGCTGGTCCTGGGAATTCCCTGGCCTCCTGCCTAGACTACATAAGGGGTGAAGAACTCTTTATAAGGAAATCAGCATGCCCTTAAGACAAGGGATGCACAGGGAAAAGCCAAAACCCATAAATGTTCACCGTTGCCACTAGCAGAGGAAGGGTAAATTGGGGATGCTTTAGGCAAATCTTTGAAAATTCAAAGGTTAGAATTCTAAATGTCTTCAGTAAATTGGAAAAATCATTTAAAGTGCCCTGATGATAGCAAGTTAAATAGAGGCTACCAACGGATAATATACATAAACTGTGACCTCAAGAAGGCAAAGAATCATAATATCTTAAAACAAGCTTATAGTTAATGGATTTATTGGATCTTTGTTTTGTTTCGTTTTCATCGAGTTAATTATAATAACAAATGTAATAAAATAATATATATACAGCATGGGATTCAGTAAAATTCATTAGATATTAAAATTGATCAGTGTACTGAAGTCACAATTTATATAGCAACATGTTAGAGTAAAACCTGCAAAAGCCAGAACCTTGTGTAATGCAGAAGCCTGTCAGAGAAGGAAAACTCAAATATTTTCCACAAATAGAGAGCAAAAGAAAAGTGGTAAGACTGCACCCTATCAAAGGTGGAAAACTTGCAAGACCTGGAAAAGCAAAGCAGTTCCGTCAAGTTCCAGCTCTCACAGGTTTCACTGTATATAACTGCACATTTGGACTGCAAAATGTAGAAGCCTTGAGACAGTTTTCCCATTAGTATTAGATAATCATAATACTGTTGCTTCCAGTTATTCTAAATATCAATTAATATTATCTATTTTAATTGCCTTTGAATGTGGTGTTGGCTAAGAATAATGACTATACCATGGACTGCCAGAAGAAAGAACAAGTCTGTCTTGGAAGAAGTACAGCCTGAACGCTCCTTAGAAGCGAGGACTACAAGACTTTGTCTCACATACTTTGGATGAGTTATTAGGAAGGACCAGTCCCTGGAAGGACATCATGCTTTGCAAAGTAGAGGATCAGGGAAGAAGAGGAAGACCTTCAATGAGGTGAATTGACACAGTGACTGCAACAATGAGCTCAAACACAGCAACAATTTGTGAGGATGGCGCAGGACCAGGCAGTGTTTCATTCTATTGTACATAGAGTCACTGTGAGTAGGAACCAACATTTTTGTATTATGTTGTATACCTATTTGAGTGTATCCTTCTTTAAAAAACTTTTTCTTTTGAGATAATTGTAGATTTGCATGCAGTCGTAAGAAATAATAGAATGATCCATGTACCCTTCACTCATTTTCCTGTAGTGATAATATCGTGCGCAACTATAGTACAACAGCACAACTAGGATACTGACAATAACACAGTCCATTGCCCTTATTCAAAATTCACTAATTTTATATGCACTTATCTGTGTGTGTGTATTTAGTTCTATACAATTTTTCACATGTGTAGAATTATGTGACTGCCACCACAGTCAGTATATAGGATGATTCTATCACAAGGATACCTCTTCCTACCCTTTTAAAACCACAGCCAACTCTCCCCTTCCCTAGTCCTTGGCAACCACTTCACTGCTTTCTACGTCTACAATTTTGTCATTTCAAGAATGCTGTATAAATGGAATTATACAGTATGTGACCTTTTGAAATTGGCTTTTTTTTAACTCAGCATAATTTTCTCAACAACCACCCAAGTTGTTGCATATAAGTAAAACAAAACTAAATTCACTTAAGAGTTGAAAAAAACAGATCGAAATATCTACACTAAGGCCAAGTATGTTCTTACAAATCCAGAAAATGGAGAGAGTTTCTCAGGAATTACCAAGGACTTATGTGATGGTACAAGGAGGAAAATGACGAATGACTATTACTAGCACATCCACTTTTCCTTCTAGCACTTTGCATACTGCTCTACTGGCCATGGAGAGAAAATACAAATGCTATTTGGTACAGTACAATTGTACAGGTAAAATTGGGATTTTGTGATGATATGACAACTGGCTCTTATTCACTGGTAGAGGGTCAGTGAAAGAGAGGGAGACCCTCACTGAGATGGATTGACACAGTGGTTCAATAATGGGCTCAAGCATAGTAACGACTGTGAGGATGGCACAGGACCCTGTGATGTTTCGTCCTGTTGTACATAGGGTCACTGTGGGTCAGAGCTGACTCAGTGGCACCTAACAACAACAATCTATTCACTGAAGAGATGTTAGGTGACAGGATATTTTTTAAGTATAACAAATATTTATTGATGAATGAAATATCTTAGAATACTTGAACAACCTGCTATGATTCGAAGTCTCTACCTTTCCAAAAATGACAAAACTAGGTCAGAATTTCAGAATATTCAGTGTGTGGATTTTAATAAGAAATACACTATATAGATAAGTGCTAACTTTGGTGAAGGGTAACACAGTACACAATACTGGGAAAGCCAGCACGACTTATACACAGCAAAGTCAGAGAAGCTCCACAGACACATCCAAATTCCCTGAGGGACTGAATTGCTGGGCTAAGGGCTGTGGGAACCATGGTCTCAGGGAACACCTAGCTCAATTGGCGTAACATACTTTATAAAGAAAATGTTCTACACTCTACTTTGGTGAGTAGCATCTAGGGTCTTAAAAGCCTGTGAGCGGCCATCTAGGATACTTCACTAGTCTCACCCCTTCGGGAGCAAGGAAGAATGAAGGAAACTAAAGATACAAGGGAAAGATTAGTCTAAAGGACTAATGGACCACATCTACCATGGCCTCCACCAGACTGAGTCCAGTGCAACTAGATGGTGCCTGGCTACCACCACTGACTGCTCTAACAGGGATCACAATAGAGGGTCCCAGACAGAGCTGGAAAAAAATGTAGAAGAAAATTCTAACTCAAAAAGAAACACCGGACTTGCTGGCCTGACAGAGACTGGAGAAACCCCGAGAGTATGGCTCCCAGGCGTCCTTTCAGGTCAGTAATAAAGTAATAAAAACCTTTCAGCCAAAGAGTAGACAGGCCCATAAAACAAAATGAGACTAAAGGGGCACACCAGGCCTGGACAAGGACTAGAAGGCAGGAGAGGACAGGAAAGCTGGTAATAAGGAATCCAAGGTTGAGAAGGGAGAGTGTTGACATGTTGTGGGGTTGTTAACCAATGTCATGAAACAATATGTATACTAAATGTTTAATGAGAAACTAGTTTGTTCTGTAAACCTTCATCTAAAGTACAATTAAAAAAAAAAGAAATACATTATATTTTGGAATGTAGTTTTGAAAAGGTCTGATTTTGCTGTTTTTTTAATCTAATGAAAATATAAATTGAATTGACAACAGTCCTAATTATCATATATGAACTATCATGTAGCATTATGAAAAATAAGGGGGAAACTAGTATACAGATGATAGCCTGTTGCTTTGTAAGAAAAAATATATTGTAAGAGAATATATGAACATATTAGCACTTTCCAAGAGAATTATTATAATGTAGGTACATAATGTACCTTGTCTTTTTTTACCCCAACATATCCATTTTATCCGAGAAGACCATCTGAGAAAATTATGAGAACTCATTCCCCTTGCCAGTGCCTGTTTCAGGAATGGACATATGACCCAACTGTGGCTGTGATAGGCATAATTTAAAGATGTTCTGCTCTAATTCCTGGAGCCTATCAAGGTAATAAAGCATCACTCAATCATTATGTTGCATTAGGTGACACAGTGGCCTTAAAATAGAGAGATTATTTGGATGGGACTAATTTAATTACATGAACCATTAAAAGAAGAGAACCAAACCAAACCAACTGTTGTGGAGTTGATTCCAACTCATGGCAATCCCATGTGTTGCAGAGTAGAACTCCACTACATAGGGTTTCCAAGACCGTGACCTTTTGGAAGCAGATTGTCAGATCTTTCTTCCAAAGCACCTCTGAGTAGGTTTGAATCGCCAACCTTTCCATTAGTAGTAGAATGCTTAACCAACTGTACCATCCTGGGGCTCCTTAAAATCAGAGAGGCTACCTTTATTCTTCATCATGTGGTCCCTTCTAACAGATTTGTGCTTTGAGTCCACCTGACTTTGCCTTCTGCTACAGAGCAGATAAACAAAAACTGAGAGAACCTGTTGCTACCAGACCTGCCTTAAAGAAATAGTAAAGGCTGAAAGCAAGTTACCCCACACTGTTATTTAAATCCACACAAAAAATGAGCACTAGTAAGGGTAATTATGTAGTCCCTGAACTACAATGTATTCGAGTTACAATGAACTACCACTATGACTGTCATTTTTTGGGTTTTTATTGTACATTTATCATTGGCAATATCTACTACATACAATGCTGCAGCACATAATTGCTGATGTTATCATTCTCAGATGTTCACTCACAGATGTTCAACTTAGTGATTTTTTTTTTAAATGTTTGAAACACTGTCAGATAGCAGGCTATGGCCTGGTCTATAATGAAGTCAGTTTCGGTGTTGGGAGTTATAACAGATAGAAAGTTGGGTATTATTCAACTCTGACAATATATAACAATTGAACTGCACATGCACCCAATAGCCATTAAAGCTCTGACTTCACTCTTAAGATACTGACACCACCTTCATTGCAGACCACCCCACAGCATGATCTTATTCAGTGTTTTTTGCCATAAGAAGCATCTGTTGTTAATCTGAAGCCAAGTTGTTCAAGTTTCTCTAACTGTAACACCTGCACTAGTTATACTCCAGAAATATGTCAAGCAAAAGAAGACATGCCACTGAAAGTTCTAATGCAAAAAAGAAGGTGATGAAGGCTCTGACATGGATATAAAGATGAAGATCATTAAGGCCTATGATGATGCAAAGAAAGTTGGCAAAATGGCACTTGAGGAAGGGCTGTCTCATACAACTGTTTCAAAAATCTTTAAGGACAAGAATAGAATTTTAAAGACAGTTAAAGGAGCAACTGGCATAAAATCAGCAGTTTTAGCAAAGAAGAGGCAAGGGTCAGTCCATGAGAAGGAGAAGCTATTGATGAGTTAGATAGAAAACCAAATCCAGAAGAGGATTCCTATGAGTTTACTGACAATTCAAACAAAAACACACAGCTTTTTTGAAAACCTGAAGAAACCACAAAGAGAAGTGTTAAGGGCCAGCTTTATCACTTCAAAGGCAGTTTTGGCTTACAAAAAGTCCGCATAACTGGAGATGCAGGAAGCGCCAAAGTTGAAGCTGCCGAAAAATTCAAGGATGAGCTGGACAAGATGGAAGAGAAAGGACAGAAGCTGTCAAAAAATTTTACAAGGAAAAAAGGATTAACTGGACTTTTTTCTAAACTAAATCAGGGGCTTCAGTTGCTTGAAAACATGGACTCAAATGCAGATCACTTTGCTAAAGTCAATAGGCAGATTCAGAAAGCAGTGGGATGTTACTGTGAAATATGTGAAGAAAAAAAAAGGGATCATATAGGCAACCCACTAATTTTCTGACTAGTTACGCCATCCCCATTCCCAAGGATAATTCAGATGATCCAGAATATTTCACAAGTGGAGTTATTACTGCAACTGACAAATGGCAACATCGCCCAACTTCTTCATTGTTGGAATAAATTTTTATGATTTGTGTAATTTTTGTGTGTGTATGTAATAAAATGTATCTGTAAGTTTCTACGCAATGTTTCCAACACCCAAAAGCAAAAAAGATCAGATTTACAAAGATACTGATAATAAAAGGCAATGGCAACGAAAACTAAAAAAAAAAAAAGAATATTCGACTTATGTCAGAGCCGACTTAAAATGTAGCTGTTGGACGATCTCCTTCATAAGTCAGGGACTACTTGTGATTATAAAAGACACTATAAATGTACATATTTTTCTCCTTTCTTCTGTTAATTGATTTAAAAAGCAATTGTATAAATAATAGATATGTAGTGTATTGGGAAGAACATGCTTTGCATTTCTCAAGCTGAAATAATTGAATTCAGAAAAAAATTGAGCCTCGAGATCCAATATTGAAAGATTCTATGGCAAAAATATTGAATGACACAGGAAGCAGCAAAAGAAGATGGAAGGCATAAACAGAGTCACTATACCAAAAAGAATTGGTCAATGTTCAACCATTTCCAAAACCAAACCTACTGCTGTCAAGTGGATTCCAACTCATAGCAATCTTATAGGGTTTCCAAGCCTGTATGTAAGTTTCTATGGAAACAGACTGCTACTTCTTTCTCCCTCAGAGCTGCTGGTGGTTTCAAACTGCTAACCTTTTGGTTAGCAACCCATTGCTTTAACCACAGTGCCATCAGGGCTCCTTTCAACCACTTTAGAAGGTAGCATATGATCAAGAACAGATGGTATTGAAGGAAGAAGGCCAAGCTGCGCTGAAGGCATTGGTGAAAAGCAAGACTCCAGGAACTGACAGAATACCAGTTGAAATGTTTCAACAAATGGATACAACACTGAAAGCGCTCTCTTGTCTATGCCAAGAAATTTGGAAGACAGTAAACTGGCCAACCAATAGGAAGAGATCCATATTTGTGCCCATTCCAAAGAAAGGTGATCTAATGGAATGTGGAAATTATTGAATACCACACTCAAGTAAAATTTTCATCTGAAGATAATTCAGAAGCAGTTGCAGCAGTACATCAACAAGGAACTTGTACATATGTATTAAAATGTATCTAAGTTTACATGTTATATTTACAACACCCAAAAACAAATAAAGATAGGATTTATAAAGAGATTCAGACCAGATTCAGAAGAGGACATGGAACGAGAGATGTTATTGCTGATGTCAGATGGATCTTGTAAAAAAGCAGAGAATACCAGAAAGATGTTCACCTGTTATTGACTATTCAAAGACATTTGACTGTGTGAATCATAACAAATTATGGATAACATTTTGAAGAATGGGAATTTCAGAACACTTAATTTTGGTCATGCAGAACCTGTGCATAGATCAAGAGGCAGTCATTCTAACAAAACAAGGGGATGCTGCATGGTTTAAAATCAGGAAAGGTGTGCATCAGGGTTGTATCCTTTCACCATACCTATTCAATCTGTATGCTGAGCAAATAACCTGAGAAACTGAACTGAAGAAGAACACAGCATCAATATTGGAGGAAAACTCATTAACAACCTGCAATATGCAGATGACATTACCTTGCTTACTGAAAGTGAAGAGGACTTGAAGCACTTAGTGATGAAGATCAAAGACTACAGACTTCAGGATGGATTACACCTCAACATAAAGAAAACAAAAATCCTTACAACTGGACCAATAAGCAACATCATGGTAAATGGAGAAAAGATTGGATTTGTAAAGGATTTCATTTCACTTGGATCCTCAATCAAAGCCCATGGAAACAGCAGTCAAGAAATCAAACAACACATTGTATTGGGCAAATCTGCTGCAAAAGACCTCTTTAAAGTGTTAAAAAGCAAAGATGTCACTTTGAGGACTAAGGTGTGCCTGACCCAAGCCTTGATATTTTCAATTGCCTGATATGCATGTGAAAGCTGGACAATGAATAAGGAAGACAGAAGAATTGTTGCATGTGAACCGTGATGTTGGCAAAGAATATTGAATATACCATGGACTGCCAGAAGAATGAACAAATCTGTCTTGGAAGGAATACAGCTAGAACACTCCTTAGAAACAAGAGTGGTGAAACTTTGTCTCACTTAATTTGGGCAGGTTATCAGAAGGGACCAGTCCCTGGAGACGGACATCATGCTTGGTAAAGTGGTAAAGTAGAGGGTCCTTGAAAAAGAGGAAGGCCCTCAACGAGATGGATTGACACAGTGACTGCAACAATGGGCTCAAGCCTAGCAGCGATTTTGGGCATGGTGAAGGACCTAGCAGTGTTTATTCTGTTGTATGTAGGGTTACCATGAGTCAGGGCCAAATCTATGGCACCTAACAAAAACAATAACAATGTATTGTTTGGCCTACAGCAAATTGAAATTTAATTTATGTGTGAGATATTTGTCAATAACAACACAGAGGAGGTAGGCAGGAGCAAAGCTGTGATAGGCCAAGTAATAATTATAGATGGTGAAGTAATAATTATAACAATTTATTGCTGGGCCTGTAAAACGAAACTTTTAATAAAGAGAAATTTCCATCTGGCTAAAAAAAAGGTGTTTCAATTTCAAAATAACAAAATAAGCATTATTTTATTTCAGGTGCTAAATCCTAGATGTGTCCTAGCTATCTAAGACATATTTTCCATCCTCAAGGAGTTTTCAGCCTAATCTATGATATTTAAATCTTATCCCATTTCTTACATTTAATAAAATTTTAGTTTTAAGAAGAAGTTACTTTTGTAATAAGGATAATGTTAGTATTCATATTCCATTAATTTTCATTCTCAGGTGTGTGTGCTATAATGTCAGGTTGGAACTTTTTAAAAACAATAAGTTTAAATACATGTCTCAATATTTGTTTTAATTTAAAGGAAAAAAGGATTTACCACAGGGTTATTTTAAATAGTTTGCTCAAAAAAAAAAAAAAAAAAATTGAACCCAAACCTCCCAAAATGGAGGACAAATTAAATGATCCATGTTACATTCATGCATTATACAGTCATTTGAAGTTATGTTAATAAAATGGGAAAAATGCTACCATCATAATGAAGGAAAATAAGTAGGAAACAAAATCATATTACAGTTCCTGTAAAAAATCCATAATGAAAAGACTGGCAGGAAAGATACCAAATTAATAACAGGGATAGTTTCTGACAGTTGAGATTTTAAATATATACATTTATAAATATATATATAGGTCTTTCTAATTGATTATCAATATTTTCTATAATGAGTGTGTATTTTTATAATAAAGAACAAAATAAACTTCTAAAAAGTAAAAAATTGCTTTGATTAAATTATTATTTACTTTAGCTTAGGAAATTGATTTATATCTAAAGATATCCAACTGTAGTTATATACTTTTTTTTAATTTCTCACAAGGTTAAAAAAGTGTCCAATTTTCTTCCATTTTTAACCCACGTATCTAATTAAATTGAATGAATTCAAAAGAAGATTATATAAAGATAACTCTGTGAACAACTCAGTGAGAACATAAAAAAAAAAATCTACCTAATACCAATATATGTGGTTGAGAAGTTTAAAGTTTAGTCAAAACATAAGCCAATACTCAGGAATTTGTATCTACTTAGTTACACAAGTATGAATAAAGGAGAGATCAAGGCTGAAATATAGATTTGGAAGTCAGCATACAAGAGGTAATTAAAACCATGCAAGTGGGTAAGGTCACCCAACACAAGGGGACAAAGAGAGAAAAGTGGTGCCCGAAGACAGGGAGAACCCTTAGGAACAATCAAGATTAAAGATTTGGGGGCAGTAAAGAAATCTGTGAAGGAAAATAAGAAAGACTGATTTGGCGTATGTGACTAGAATCAGAATAAATAATGTCAGGAAAGCCAAGAGCATAGAGGATAGAATTGTGAGAAGTGCTTGTCCAAGAGTATCAGAGAGGTTCTGTAAGATAACGACTGAAAAAAGTTTATTGAATTAGACAATTTTAATGCATTATTTTATTTCAGAAAAGATAATTCCAATCGTAGTGTGAAGGGCATGGGGAATAGGCAGAAGGCAGATTGCAGTGGGCTGAGCAGTAGGAGGGACGCTTCATCTTCTGAGTCAGGAGGGAGGTAAGCAAGGATGAGTGCAGATGTTTACCACAATGAGGATATGCAAATGTGAGCACATGGAAATAATGCAACAGCAGGGTACCTAAGCTGAAGTGAATAATTACAAGGAGGAACAATGCTTAAGAGATTTCTTAAAACACCATTTTACACCATCAGAACAGCTATTGACGTCCAGGACATGGCTGACACACCAGCCTCAAATGCAGCTATAAGTAAAACATTCATTTACTTTCTACAATTATCAGTACAGAATGCTACAGTAGGTGGTCTCACAAGAAACTGAATATTGGGTAAATAAGATTGTCCTAGAAGAGTTAAGCTATGTATTCATACGTAATTGATTTATAGGCAAAGTCGTCTGAAAGACAATGCCTCCCAAGTCAGCAAGATTTGACCATACTTTACTGAATACATTAGCATAACTAATGAAATAATGTACCCATAAAAAAGAGGAAGGAAGTATCCACCGGCTGCGGAAGTAGAGTAAAAGGAGAATCACCAGGCAAACCCGTCCAAGCACAGGGATGAGTATGTTTGTCCAGTTGGCAAAGCCATTCTTGGTAGGAGAATTAATGGAGAAAATATATGCACGGAAGTTATTATAATACAAGCTATAGACAGAGTACCATAGGAATTAAGAGGAAAAAGACATGACTTCTAATTGATCAATAACGTATAAACGTTGGGGAAGAGAAGAAGAAAAGTCTTCAAGTATAGGGAAGAATTTGTTACTGTTTTATAAACCAAACTCATTGCCATTGAGTCAGTTCTGACTGCTGATGATTCCATGTGTTACAGAGTAGAACTGCCCCATAGGGTATTCTTGGCCGTAATCCTTACAGAGCAGATCACCTCTTTCTACGGCAGTACCTCTGGGTAGGTTCAAACTGCCAACCTCTAGGCTAGTGTGTGTGTGTTAGGTATTGTCAAGTCTGTTCTGACTCATAGTGACCCTACGTACAACAGAATGAAACATTGAAGGCCACTGAAGGCTATAGTCTTTGATCTTCATTAGAAAGGTTAATAGCCCAGCACAAACTGTTTTCGCCACCCAGGGACCTGACTATTCCATAATTGTTTCATTTATGTCTGTATTTTGTCTTTTCTACCGGATTACCAAATTCCTTCTGGTCAGGGATTTATAGTAAAACTGTCGTGAAAAAGAAACTTCAACATCGCTGGTTCCAGAGAGGGATTGAATCTAAGCTCCAAGACATTTACCAGCAAATAGGCAGAATATGCCCTTACCCGTGACCTCATTTTCATTACTTTGAACCTTCTTATGGAATAGTATCAGACCTCTTGCCTTTAATTTTCATAGCAGACTTACAAGATAGGCATGGCTGATATCATTATTCCAATTTAAGTGTGAGATCCTGAGGCCATGGAAAGAAGTACCAAGTGATTTGGTCAAGTTTACACCACCTGACAGCCACAAACCCAGAACCAAGGTAAGGAGAGATCATCTCCATTTATATGATAAGTGGCAAATAATTTTGAGGGCCTCTGAGTGTAAAGTCTTGTTCTGAACACTTAAAAAAAACTAAACTCATTGCCATCAAGTGACATCTGACTCCTAGTGACCCTATGAGACAGGGTAGAACTGTCCCATAGGGTTTCCAAGGCTGTAAATCTTTATGGAAGCAGATTGCCACATCTTTCTCTCATGGAGCAGCTGGTGAGTTTAAGTCAACCCTGGTGGCGCAGTGGTTAAGTGCTACGGCTGCTGTCCAAGAGGTTGGCAGTT
This sequence comes from Loxodonta africana, assembly GCF_030014295.1. Classification (NCBI taxonomy): domain Eukaryota; kingdom Metazoa; phylum Chordata; class Mammalia; order Proboscidea; family Elephantidae; genus Loxodonta; species Loxodonta africana. Next base: position 53,001,707 of record NC_087346.1, on the reverse strand, counting down.
CAAATCCGCCAGGCGCTCCTTGGAAACTCTATGGGGCAGCTCTACCCTGTCCTATAGGGTCACTATGAGTCGGAATCAACTCGACAGCAGTAGGTAGGTTAATGAGTATGCTGGAAACTCTGGTGGCATAGTGGTTAAGTGCTATGACTGCTAACCAAAGAGTCGGCAGTTCGAATCCATCAGGCGCTCCTTGGGAACTCTGTGGGGCAGTTCAACTCTGTCCTATAGGATCATTATGAGTTGGAATCAACTTGATGGCCATGGGTTTGGTTTTTTTTTTTTTAATGAGTATGTTCATTTTTGCCATTTAAAGTGGTGTGCTGTAAGAGATATGCAACAAAGATAACATTTAAGAGGTTTATTTAAAAAAACTTATTTGATAAGGGTAAAAAGTTTTATTTGTCTGACTAAAGTTTTTTTTTTTCCATAGCTATTCTTTTTTTTATTGTGCTTTAGGTGAAAGTTTACAGTTCAAGTTAATTTCTCATACAAAAAATTTATAAACATATTGTTACATTAATTGTAATCCCCACAACGTGACAGCACAGTCCCACTCCCCTTCCCATTCCCCCCACCCCCGCAGGGCTCCCTGTGTCAATTCACCCAGTTCCTCTCCCTTTCCGCCTTCTTATCCTGCTGTTGGACAGGAGCTGCCCATTTGGTCTTGGATATTTGATTGATCTAAGATGCACATTCCCCACTTGTATTTTTTGTTTTATACTCTTGTATAATCTTTTGAGTGGCCTTTGGGAATGGTTTCAGTTCTGGGTTAACAGAACATCTAGAGGCCGTAAGTTTCAGGGGTTCCTCCAGCCTCTGCCAAGCCATTAAGTCTGGTCTTTTTAGGTGAATTTGAGCTCTGTTCTACATTTTTCTCTGTTGTGTTCCCTGTCAGGGCAGTCATTGGTGATAGCTGGGCACCATGTAGTTCTTCTGGTCTCAGACTGGTGGAGTCTCTAGTCATGTGGTCCTTTAGCCCTTTGGGCTAGTATTTTCTTTGTGTCTTTGGTTTTCTTCATTCTCCTTTGCTCCAAGTGGGATGGGACTAATTGATGTATCTTAGATTGCCCCTGGCAAGCTTTTAAGACCCTATGTCTGACTGAAGTTTAATGGTATAATTTATGAGATATTTAGGAGCTTAAACGTTAAATGACATTAAAACAAAAAAATTCGATTTTTCACTGTTAAAATAACAATATTTCCTTGGATTACTGGGTTGAAGAGTTCATTTATTCTTTATGTAATCTGCCTCAAAGGCAAAGGGTTGGCCTCTCATTAGAATAAGATTTCTGAGTCAAAAACCAAGCAGCATGGCTTTAAAAAAAGCCTAAAGTTTTTACCTTTAAGATTTTTGGTTAAATACCTTAAGTATTGTTTCAGAGTGACCTATAATAAGCTCCTGACAACTTTGAAACTTCAGGGAAAGCCACAAACAAAAATTTTTTATATAAAGGTTTATTTAATATGTTATAAATTACATGGAACCTGTTGTCAAAATCAGTAGAAGCACCCGATTCTCTTTGGGTTGAAATTTATATGTGTTTCCTCTTATGTTTTTACCTAATATTACATTTTATTTTTATATATTATATTTTTGTTTTTTTACTACTCAGGTATTTAGAGTCTTGATAATCTTAGCATACTCTTGGTATATCCTGATTATATGGTATTATGTCTCAAGATAATTATGTAGTATATCTGGAGCTCTTTGAAAATAAGGCTATTCATTATATTTAGAGATATTGTCTAAAGGTAATTATTTAAACTGAATTTATTTGGTGACTATGAGTTGAAATTGACTCAACAGCAACAGGTTTGGGTTTTGTTTGTTTTTGTTTTTACATTAATCTTGTAATTAATTTCTATCAGGTCTTTCAGTTTTAAGAGTATTATTTTCATAAATTAATCATGGCCATATTAAGTTTTGTCATCTGCAGGTAAGTTTTTCTAATTTGCTGAAAATGTTTGACCAAAATATCTCTACAAAAAGGTGCACTATTTTGGACTTGTGGAAAAAAGACGATGACTAGACTGAATCAAGACTTCCAGAACTTATGTGTAGAAACTGATAAGTTCACAGCCTACAGCTGATTCAGCATCACGTAGAACAGAAATTTACTACATAAGATTGAATAAATGAAAGAATTACAATTGGTTTTATTTGGGAATATTGCTGACGTTTTAACGTCCTACATTCTGAATATAAAACACCATTTTCCTTCATCTCTAAATCATCTAACTAATGAGTTCAGAAATTTTAACTCTCAAATTAGAAGTTTCTGTTGGTAAACTTAACAAAACTGTAAATATCAAAACCAGATAAGTGTCTGAAGTTTGAGCTATGATTTTAGAAAACAGAATAGCATTAGATTTCTTGTTAACCTCCCAAGAAACACTTCGCACCTTAATAGAAAAATGTTGCTGTACTTACATTGGAAACCCTGGTGGCATAGTGGTTAAGAGCTACGGCTGCCAATCAAAAAGGTTGGCAGTTTGAATCCACCAGGAGCCCCTTGGAAGCTCTATGGGGCAGTTCTACTCTGTCCTATAAGGTCGCTATGAACCAGAATTGGCTTGACAGCAATGGGTACTTACATTAATACACAATCAGGTTTTGCAGAATGTAGTTGCTATTGTGGCACATAAAAAGCAATTACTGGGTGCTGCTTATATATAGACAAACACCTCATGAGATTTGTTTCCTTGGTTTAAAAGACTCAGGGTCATGGTTTCATTGGTTATTTTAGACGAATGTCCTAATATTATAGTTAGCATTTCTGTTCTACCTCCTACTTTGCTTTATAGTGCCTGGAGTCTTAAAAACAAGATGGTGCCCAACTACCATTTATTGAACATTTTTTATCAAAGGTTCTATAGCAGAATTATGATTCAAAGGAAGGAATGACAAAACAGTTGTAACTCTTCTGGAATCCAGATTTTTGGCTTTCACGGAGGTTGGGGTAACCCATACAGCCCACTGCCTTTGGGTGTCCTTTTAAAGTTTGAGCTTTGAGGGGAAAAAAAAAAAAAAAAAACTGGTTCCTGAAGTCACTTTCGAGTCAAGCAATGATCCAGGTAAAACAGTAAGACCATTTTGCTCTGGGCTTTGTGCTTTTTTGAAGAATTCAGTCTGTTTTGGGAAACTGACTCTAAAGATCAGACTGAGAGCTATGTTTAAGGTAAATCAGTAATTAGTTTAGTCTTTAAGACAGTGTCTAATGAAATACCTCATGTTTGTAGTCAAACTGACCCCTGTGCTATGCATCTCAAAGAAACCACATTCTCAGAGGAGATTGATCTCATGGCTTAAACTTCATTTTTTCTTAAGCTCCATTTCTGCTTCTGAGAAAGTGGCCCATGACTGTTAATAGACAAACCAAGGAGGGGCAGGCTGCACTTGGGAAGAACACTTAGTATGTTTTAAGTAGATTAACTGAAGCCCTCCAACTAGAGAGGCCCATCCTATATTATTTTGCTAATCATGTATTCTCTAATGGAAACTTGGTTGTCACATGTAAATTTTCTATACCTTCTATTTCCTCTAGACAAACTTTGTGTGCTCATTATGGATATATGTTTTTGTGTGGTGGATCCAACTATACTAGTTTAGATGATCCCTTTCCAACTGATAGTGAATTTACATGAGCAATCTCTTGTTTAAATTTCTGGGAAATGCACAGCTAATGCACTTTGGAAGCTTTAGGATTACCTTTAGATAGTCACAGAGATGATGCTAGTAAATATATGAAAAGTAATGTTAATTTGTTACACATTGTAAAATGAGAGTCAGAAGAAAGCCCATTGGTCCAACACTCAGGGTGGGGTTGGTCATTTCTAAGAGCTTTAATTCCTACTTATGGTATAGTTGAATTGGAGAAATTTTTAAGGAACTTATCAATTACTATGGGACAAATAGCAGACAAAGTTGCTAGTGGGATGGAAGCATAACAGCAATCTCTGATCTCATTAGTCAAGGTGACATTAGATAACACAATAGTCTTAGATTTTTTATTAGTCCAAGAAATTGTAGTCTGTGCTGTTGTAAATACCTCTTGCTGCATTTGGAATAAATAACACAAGAGAAGTAGAACACAGTATACAAAAATTAGACAGCAAGCTACTTGGTTACATACTGTAACACTCCTACAAATGCCAGATTTATTTGGTTGGTTAAAAGTCAGGAATAAGTATATGGGCTAGATCACTATTACAAGGAATAGTAATATTCTTAGTCTGCATCCTGATAGTATTAGGCCTAATAAAACTTATCTTCTTTTGTCTTACACTCTTAAAAGGCAAAAGAGGGCCTTGGGCTAAAATGTTGATGTACCTCAAGTCAGCTCACTTCAGCAACGTGATTAAAGAAAACATCACCTTACTTAAGATTCTGGTGAAGAACCAGATGGTATCCAGTGGAAAATTAGCACCATGAGTTTAAAGAGCCTGCCATGACCATCTAGGAGCCTGACTAAGCCCAGGTATTGATCATCAATGTGTTAGCTCCAATCTGCAATCAAAAGGAGGGAATGATTTAGGAAATAATATTGGAACCATTATTCCTTGTCCCTGAGTACAAAGAATGTGACTCAGTTGGAACTAGACTCACAAGCACCCACAAGGACTCACAAGAACACATCAACGGGGTTCTGAAGTGTAAAGACAATAGGGTTAACAATCTTGGAAAGCATCTTTAGGAAATCTTTCACATAAACTAATAAAACAAAGCACAAAAGACCCACATACTTTCCACTCTTATCTTTTTCTATTAGCCTGTAGTGAATAGTAAGATTTGTTGGACCGATGAGGACCCTCCTGACAATCGTTACTGAAACTCATACCAATGATTGTTAAGTAAGATGATTCAAAATGTAGAATCACAGTGACTCAACAGTTTTGAGCCAGCCTGTGAGATGGTGAAGATTTCAATGGTTTTGCCCATTTGTAACGTTAATACCTACTGATGATTCTGTAACGTTCCTCAGACTTGGGCAGGCATGGCTGCGGCAGCATGGTCGTCCATTTTACCTCTTTTGTCTATTCCGTAATTTCTTTGGACTCGGGTAGATAAGGTTCTAGCAGCATGCTTGTTTGTTTTCCCACTTTTGTCTATTCTGTAACATTCCTTGAATTCTGGCAGGTATCGCTCTGGCAGCATGCTTATCCATTTCCTACTTTTGCCTCTCAAATAAAACCTTTCTTTTTGCTTTACTAAAACTCGGGATGTTTTTACCCTAGAACAATTTCGAATCAGAAGACACATGATGTCAATTTGTCCCATTATTGGTGATATTAACTTTGATCCTTGGTTAAGGTAGTATCTGACAGTTTTCTCCAATTTACAGTGGAGTTACTAGTTTTCCTATTTAATTAGTAATTTGTGATTAGTTTACTTCGAGACTGTGCAAATACTGTGCTCCTTATCAGCAAAATAGTTTTGGTACCTGTTCTTACCTGAATCAACTGTTACTCAATAATAGATTTTTGACTTTCCATTGGAGAAATATGAGTCAAAGAGATTCCTTGGACTCATGGTATATCATCTATCACTGATAGAGGGTTGATCTGAAAACTTGAGGAATTCCTCAGACCAAAAATGAGAATTAAGTTGGAGATTTTAAAGGGAATAAAAATTTCAAGTTTGGAAGCACCAGTTGCTATTATAGGTCATAAGGCCATTAGTGAGAAGAGTTCCACACACTAATTTAGAACAACCCATCAAATAGTTAAACTCTACCTCACCCCCATATACCACTGACTAGTTCATTCCTCAGGCAAATCAAACAGGACATACAGAAATGTTAGGACCAAGCATGTAGTTTAAGGTGTTCTGAGTCTTAAAGTTTATTAAAAAGAAAAAACAAGAAAACCACAGATCTAAGGCCAGAAAGATCCCAATCAGGTCAAGGAGAGGCCCATCAGTTTTCTGGCTGAGAGAAAAGGAAGATGCTTTACAAGGGACTAGAGATTCTTCTGGTTCCAGCAGCAGTGGAAATCTCTGAATCCATCTCAAGTTGCCAGGACCTAGTTTTGCTAGAACCTAGCTTTCCTAATAGTGTTGGATGCCACCCCCTCTGAGGTGGGCAGCAAAGAGTATACATACAGGACTCCTTCAGGTCATACCCCCCATGTTAGGCAAAGCGTGGTGCTAGAAAACAGCAAAAGTATGTCAAAGACAAAAATTAATAACAGACATCTTACTTTGATTTTAAGATTTTCTTACCCAGGAAACCAAATATTCATTGTAAGGAAATTTCCAACTAAAATTAATTCTGCCAGCAGCTTTTCTTTCACTCAAAATTGCTATTCTTTTCTTTCCTGTTCAAAGCCAGGCTTCCTAAATTTGAATTTCAAAAGGTATGGCTAGGTGGAGCACCAGAGACCAACTTGTGACCTGACATCAAAAAAAAAAAAAAAAAAAACCCATAGTCCTCAAGTCATTTCTGACTCATAGTGACCCTGTAGGACAGAGTAGCCCCATAGGGTTTCCAAGGAGTGGCTGGTGGATTCGAACTGCCAACTTTTTGTTAGCAGCCAAGCTCTTAATTACTGTACTAGCAGGGCTCTGACCTCATATCAGTTGATCTCAATAAAAGGGGGAGGGCAGGTTTCAACCAATCATGTTAAGACTAACCAATGGTTTATCTTCTGTATTTCTCCCTCCCCTTCTCTTTATAAGCCTCATTGTACCTAGTTTACTTTGAGCCATTTGCTTTTTCTGGAATCAAAATTGTCTCCCCATATGTATTTTCAATCACATCATATGCATGTGAAAGCTGGACAATGAATAAGGAAGACCAAAGAAGAATAGACGCCTTTGAATTGTGGTGTTGGCGAAGAATATTGAATATACCATGGACTGCCAAAAGAATGAACAAATCTGTCTTAGAAGAAGTACAACCAGAATGCTCTTTAGAAGCAAGGATGGCGAGACTGCGTCTTACATACTTTGGACATGTTCTCAGGAGGGATCAGTCCCTAGAGAAGGACATCACACTTGGCAGAGTACAAGGTCAGTGGAAAAGAGGAAGAGCCTCAATGAGGTGGATTGACACAGTGGCTGCAACAATGAGCTCAAGCATAACGATTGTAAGGATGGCTCAGGACCAGGCAGTGTTTCCTTCTGTTGTGCATAGGGCCACCATGAGTCGGAACCGACTCGACAGCACCTAACAACAACATGCATGTAGAATAACTGCTCAGAATAAAGCTTATGTTCAAATTTCAGTGAGTTTTGATTATTTTTAACACGTCTGATACAAATGAGACTTACAGGAATTTTGAGGATAATTATCTTTTGTAACTTTAAAGAATTTTTGTAGCTTCATGAATTCCTCTATGCTTATTTTAAGGCTTAAGATTTCTTTTCTTTTCTTCTTTTCTTTTTTTGTGGTTAATCAAGGAATCCCAACAGTTGGAGGCAATGCTGGAAAAAAAATTAAGTTGTAGTTAAATCGCAGATGCTGACTATACCATTAATCAAAGGACAGCTTCACGTGTGCTCAGGAAAGCTGAAGTAAGCATGGATTTTTCTGCACTGGTCTTTTTAACCATACCCATAAAGTCAACTTTTACTTCAGCATAAAGGAACATCATAGTGAAATCAACTCCTAGAATAAGAAAACTGACATTCATTGGGTGCATAATCTATGATTTGGCATTATCTGATCCCTAGATAAACCATGTAAAATTTTTATTTTACAGTAGAGAAAACTAAGGTTCAAAAAGATTGCTAATGAATGCAAGGCTTACAAGTTACAGGGCTAAGATAAAAGTTCAGATTTGATTCCAGATCTATACAGTTTTCACAGTGCTGTAATGCTTACACATTACTTTTATATCAAGAAGTATTTGAGAAGAAAAGGAAATAACTAAATGCAAAATGATTTGTAAAATGATTAAAAGCTGCTATTTGCATACCTTTCAAATTTGAATTTGGATTGTAAGAATCTTTGGTCCATGGAAATAAATCGTTCAGCATATCACTACAGTAGCATCTAATAAGGGCTATGGTGTGTAGCTACTACTATTCCAGAAAATCCAGGAGTATCTTTAGAGCACAGAGAGAAGAAACTCATTTGAGTGAATTCACAAATACTATGGGAAGCATCAGGAGCCCTGGTGGTGTAGTGGTTAAGAACTTGGCTACTAACCAAGAGGTCAGCAGTTCAAATCCACCAGCTACTCCTTGGAAACCCTATGGGGCAGTTCCACTGTGTCCTATAGGGTGGCTATGAGTTGGAATTGACTCAATGGCAACAGTTATTTCTTAGAGGCATCAAACTCACACCAAGTACACAAACACAAAAACTAAAGAAGCGTTAAAAATAATAATAATAAAATAAGATGCATGTTATGGAGGTAGAATTATGGGTGACTTAACTTTCTTTTTAAAAATGAAGGTTCTTTATTGCGATCGTCTTTGCTTATTACACACTAAATAAACACCAGAAATAAAAATATTAACAGTGGAGTTTGCTTATGGGTTACCTTTCTAGCCTCATTAAAAAAAAAAAAAAAAAATTATTTTCCTGAGCCTTAGGGCTGATTAAATTCTGGAGAAGTTTACTCCATTCTCCAGAATTAATTTTTTTGGATTCTTTTACAACACCAGTCCTTTGGACTATGCTGAGTCAGTAAATTCTGTTTCCCAGGCGACGTTGTGTAAATCAAAACTGAAGATCAGACCAAAGTTAATATATTACATCAAAGTAAAATGGGGTTGCTTTCCATTTCGATTTGTGCTACTTAGTCTTGTATGGTTAAAATCCCAATTATTATTGTTGGTTAATTCTAAGTCATTGCAATCTCTTGTACATTTATGATCTAAAGCATTTTATAAAAGAAAAAGTAGATTTTTACAAATTAAACAGTAGTTAAACAAAAGAATTAATCAAGTGATAGATTTTCATCTTCACTAGTAACCAAAGACATTAAAATCCAAACAACAATGAGATAACATTGTTATTAAATGAGCAGATAGAGAAAATAATACCCAGGACTGATAAGGGTGCAAATAAACATTTGCTGTTCTGGCTCCACATTCCCACAACTCTAAACCAAACCCGTTGCTGTAGAGTCAATTCAACTCATAGCAACCCTATAAGACAAAGCAGAACTGCCCCATAGGGTTTCCAAGGCTGTGATCTTTACAGATGCAGACTGCCACAACTTTCTTCAGTAGAGCTGCTAGTGGGTTCCAATTGCCATCCTTTTGCTTAAACACTCTATTTCAGGTTTTCATTATCTCCTGCTTACATAATCTCAACAACTCCTTCTTACCTGTCTGCCTGATTCCAGAAATCCAGTCTCCACAGTGCAGCCTGAGAAAGTAATCTAAAATATAATTCTAACCGTAGTATGTTAGCCTCTGAGTTTCTAAGGTGAAAGAACTAATGATTTATCTGCAGAGAAATAGCTAAATGCATGGTTGCAGTTCAATTTTGCCATGTTTAGTATGGAGAATGTAAAACTCACAAAATCCAAAGTTTGTTCCTGATACAACCATGGGAAATCAAATTAAAATTACAATGCTGTTTAGTAAATATAGAATTAGGATAGGAACATTAGTTATACAATTCAAGTGGTTAATGGAATCAGGTTAAAGAAGCCTGAGTTCTCACCTCCCCAAGGCCATTTTCATCAGTCGGAGCATTCTCCGTCAAAAAGTGCTTGGATGGACACTCTGTTAGTTTCCTAGGGCTGTTGTAACAAAATAACAGAGTGAATGGCTTCAAATAATAGAAATTTATTGTCTCACACTTCTGGAGGCTGAGAGTCTGGATCAGAATGTTGACCGGGATGTCAGCCATGTTGATTCCTTGTGAGGCTTTGAGGAAGAATCTATCCACTAGCTTCTGATAGGTCCAGGCATTCCTTAGCTTCTACCTGCAGAATCAGGTATTGTCCTTCCTCTTCCTGCCTGTCTCTGCATCTCTTTTATAAGGGCAACAGTTGTATAGGATTAGGACCCACACTTTTTCAGTATGATCTCAAGTTAACTGATATCATCTTCAAACACCCTAATTCCAAACAGGGTCACATTCACAGGTGCAGTGGTTAGGACTTTAACATACCTTTTTTTTTTTTTTTGAGACACAATTTAAATCATCAAACAGAACTTACCTTTTTGTTTACACAGTCTCTCTAAATAAGGCATAAAACACCTGCTTATGGTTTTACTTATTAAATTGTAATCATATTTCAGATCAGCCTTTTAAAATGTTGCCCGGGTTATTTTGATTATAGTTTGGGGCATTCTCAAGCTCATTAATCCTTCAGTTATACACAGTCTTCTAGTTTATTCCTGCATTGTCACTGTTTTACTCTGTGCAAAACACTGTTTGATGCTTTGGGGTAACCTATGACCCTTTTATGACCCAGAGAGACACCATTCCTGGTTGTTTTTTTTGTTTTTGTTTTTGTTTTTAAGTCACTAAGAGTAGCTTTCCCAGAGGGCAACCTTATTTTTCTTATTGTTAAGCTTTTGAGTGTTCTCTCACTGTTGACACTATTACCAAAAATAGATAATTGAGAAACTTGTTAAAAGTTTTAAGTAATCATTTTGTGTCATAAATAATTACTTCCCAGTTATCTATTAGATACTAGCTTTTCCTAAAATGTAATACCGAGGATGATCCTAAATTGCCATCCTTCTTAAATTATAACAACAGATAATTTTACATAACTTGTACAATAATAGGCCTTGCCTTTAATTCATATTAAGGGGTTTTAATTAGAGGCATAAACTTTGAAAACTGTTATTAAATTGATTGCAACATTCAGTGTTGAACCTTCACCTGAATCCTATGTTGAGAGCAGCCAGGGTTGAGAAATCTCCCCACCCTTTTGTACTGGTATGACCCATTGCTGTTGAGTCGATTCCAACTCATAGCGCCCTTATAGGATAGAGTAGAACTGCCCCATAGGGTTTCCAAGGAGTGACTGGTAGATTCGAGCTGCCAACCCTTTTGGTTAGCAGCTGAGTTCTTAACCACTGTGCCACCAGGGCTCCAGAGACCTTAAAATTATATGAGGTGCTTGACCAGAGTAAAAGAACCTGGGATGGGGTCCAGGCCTAGAAATCCGTTTTGTGTAGAAAACCCATAGAGCCAGAAAACTAAACTGGTTAGAGCAGTTCTGCCTGACAAAAATAATGCTATTAGTTTGTTCCCAAGGAGACTTCATGTAACCCCTACATTTCCAGAACTGAGTATCTGGCAATGTCCTGTGAAACCCACCTAGAGTCACCAAACAGTAACTAGTCAACACAAACTCTTTAAACCTATCACCAACCAGTAAATAAATCAACAAAAACTCTTTAAACCTACCGATGTAAAGTCTCACCTTTTGTTATCCTGCCTTTGACAATGATGTATTAGTGAATAACCAATCAGGATTTTTCTTGACTTTACTTCCTTCTGTAATTTTTTACTTCCTTCTATAATAGTATATTAGCTGCTCCTTATTTTTTTTTTTAACTGTGGTTCAGTGGATTCTGCTAGTCTCTTGTGCCCAATGCACACTGGAAATCCCTCATTCAAATGATTGTCTTTGTCTTGGCTTAAGAAAAAATCTCTATTAAGTAAATTTGAGTCTGGGATCTTTTCCCCCTACCACAGTGCTAACCACAAAGCACAACCCTGCCCTCACATATTCCAAGATGTCTCCATCCTTCCTAATGACTCCCATAAAGCTCACAGATGACTCACCTGTCTCTGTAAAACCCCAAACCCCTTCCTTTTCTTTAAGACATTCCTCATTAATAAACATTGCCCCTATTGCAAGGGCTAAATAAAATCATCTCCTTAATTGTCTGGTGCATTTTGTCTTTCACACCCCAAACCATAATGTTCAATGTTGCTTTAGGGTAAAGTTGATTTTTTTAAATGAGGATTCAGTGAGTTAATGCTTGTATATCACTTTGAATAGTGCCAGACATCTAGTAAATGCTCAATAATGTGTCAGGTATAATACCTGTATACCTGAAATAATAATTCTTTTTTGATTGTTGCTAACTCCTAATCAGGGAACGAGGTTTGGAGAACTATATACTTTATTTGCAATGTTGCAATCTGACCTAAACTGCCCAAAGGGGGAGGAGCAAGAAAAAGTCTATGGGTAGAACTAGGAGTACAGCAAGGGTAGAAGCAGAAAAAATATGATCCATTCTTCAGAATTTATTTTCTCTTAGGTTCCCAACATTACTTGCAGACAATAGAGCTACCACCCTCCCTTTCAATCTCAACATTGGAAATGTATATCCTTAGTCTAAATCCCCTCCTCACTTCGTAGCATTTTAGCTCTCATCTCTCAGACATTTCTTCCTTCTCCTTTGATGCCTTCAGCCCACGCCAGTACACTCCCCCCTACAACAATGTCTTCTCCAAGGTCTCAGAGAATATCTAGCTCAATTGGCATAACATAATTTATAAAGAATATGTTTTAAATTCTACTTTGGTGAGTAGTTTCTGGGGTCTTAAAAGCCTGTGAGTGACCATCTACTGGTCTCGCCCCTTTGGGAACAAGGAAGAATGAAGAAAACTAAAGATACAAGGGAAAGATTGGTCCAAAGGACTAATGGACCACATCTACCATGGCCTCCACCAGACTGAGTCCAGAACAACTAGATGGTGCCTGCCTACCACCACGGACTACTCTGACAGGAGTTACAACAGAGGGTCCCGAACAGAGCTGGAGAAAAATGTAGAACAAAATTCTAACTCAAAAAGAAAGACTGGCTTGCTGGCCTGACAGACTAGAGAAACCCTTACAGCATGGCCCCCAGACACACTTTCAGCTCAGTAATGAAGTCACTCCTGTGGTTCACCCTTCAGCCAAAGATTGAACAGGCCCATGGAACAAAGCAAGACTAAAGGGGTACACCAGCCCTGGGGCAGGGACTGGAGGGCAGGAGGGAACAGGAAAGCTGGCAATGGGGAACCCAGGGTTGAGAAGGGAGAGTGTTGGCATGTCTTGGGGGAGTTAACTAATGTCATTGAACAATGTGTGTCCTGACTGTTTGATGAGAAACTAGTTTGTTCTGTAAACCTTCATCTAAGATACAATCAAAAAAAAAAAAAGGATTAAAAAAAAAACAATGTCCCCTACATCCTGAGGGAATTTAACAACTCCAGTGCCTTTAGTTCATACTTCTTTCTCTCCTTGACTCTGTAGACCTCCATCTCTGTTCCACATCAATCACCTTCCTACAGAGCCTTTACTTTGATCTTCTTGTCATCCCAATGACTAGCCTATATATCCTTTAAATCAGAAATCCCACTCTTTTAACAAAATTTCCTTCTTATATACTGCCTTTTTACATTCGTCATGACTTTCAGCTACTTAATCATTCCCTCTTTTTCAGGTTAGGAGTTATTTCTTTGCCTCTCAAAACTCCCTTTAGTAAGTCAAGAATGTGTTCAGCTTCAGGTAACAGAAAGCTAAAGGTAGTTTAAACCAGGATTCTAATTACTGTAAATAGTTGAAATGAAGCTGATTTTAGTCTTTGGGGTGGTCACTAAGGCCTGGGAGGAATTCATTCCACGGCAATGGGTTTTTTTTTGTTGTTGTTATATTATTAATAGCAATAGCAAAAGCAGAAAGAGGAGTGGGGCCAGATCAGGAACCCAATCAAGTAGAAAAGGTAGGCTTAGGGGGCACTGAGTTTTTGTTAATGGTGGAGGGATAATTTGGGAACGGAGGGTGAGAATGGTTGTACAATTTGAAGAATGTTATCGATGTCACTAAATTGTTCACATAGAAATTGTTAAATTAGTGTATGTTTTGCTGTGTACCTTTTCAACAACAACAAAAATAAACCATTAAAAAAAAATACTGAGGAGTGGGCTATTGTAAGAACTGAAACTGAAAGGAACTGATCAAGATCCAAAAAAAAAAAAAAAATACCAAACCCACTGCGGTCCAGTCAATTCCGACTCATAGTGACCCTATAGGACAAAGTAGAACTGCCCCATAGAGTTTCCAGGGAGTGCCTGGTGGATTCAAACTGCCGACCTCTTGGTTAGCAGCCGTAGTACTTAACCACTGTGCCACCAGGGTTTTGTTATTTGGCAGGGCAAGAATTAGGAAGACTTGCTGAGGTCCCTGGGTGGTGCCAGAAGTTTGCAGCCAGCTGCTAACCTAAAGGTCGAACTCATCGTGGGGTGCTGTGGAAGAAATACCTGACAATCTGCTCTGCTCCCATAAAGATTTCAGCCAAGAAAACCCTATGGAGCAGTTCTACTCCATCATACGTGGGGTTGCCATGAGTCAGAATCTACTCAACGGCAATGGGTTTAGTTTTTTTTTTTTTTGCATTTGTCATAGATCCAAGTAGAGCTATGTGGACTGCATTAAGCTCTAACCTGATCTCTTTTGAAGGCTTCTGGTTCAGCCCTCGCAAATGTGACTCAACTGTCACGGAACCTACCACATGACAGATTAATTCATCTCTTACCTCTACTGGAATTGTTTCTAAATTTCTATTTATTTTCCTAACGTTTCACTTTGTTTCAGTCTTATATATCTAACTACTCATAGAATAGCTCTGCTCAGATTTTTATGATCTGCCATTGGAACAATAGAGTGATATCTGGAGCAAAAAGAAAAGTCACCTGCGTTGCCATCTCCTACAGGCTAAAATTTCCATTTGTAAGGCACAAGTCTGTGAAAAGCTTCTTGCACAGACTGCTAGGAGGAAGGCAACACAGGGGACCTTGAGCCTGAGCTCAGGCTGACGCTTGACACTGTGGTTTAGAAGAGTAGGAGCTGAAAAGACTGCCATTTCAAAGCTGCCAAGAATTTTATGTTTCACAAAAACATGGAAACATATTTGGGACAAACAGTTCCTTTGTTCTGATCAAATCTCTTAGATTTTTTGTTATGTAAATATACAGCAAAGTCTATAATTAGAAAAAGAAGGGTTTGGTTTAGTTGTGTAAAATGCTGTCTGCTTGGTAGACATGAGTTGCATTTCCACAAATTTGGTTCCCTTGAGTGAATGCCTCTCCTGAAATTAAGACTCTTTTATACTTGAAAATGGTTGCTTTTCTTGGGAGATGTGAGTTGGGGACACTGCTGATAGAAGATAGGGGCTTGGCGGACAGAGGTTGAAGGAACTGCTTACAAAAGACACATTCTAAGCATGAATAGCGCTGCTTTGAAGTCCAGATGGTAAAGTGTGATACAAAGTTGAGAAGGCGGCCTTTCTCCCCAACTCTGCTCAGAATCTTGCACCAACCAGTCCCCTAAGGAGTGACAGCTTTTGGAACCTCATACCTAGAAATGACATTCAATGTTACCTTGTATCTCTCTCTGTCTCTGCCTTTCTCTCTCTCTCTACTCTGCTCTCTCTAGTTTTGTTATAGTCCACTGCTAACACGAAGCCAGAAATAGAGTCACGGGCATCTTCAGTTGCAAAAACTACCAACACTGGTATTCAAAAGCAATGCCTTACATGCTAGTTCCATCTGCAAACAAAACAAACAAATAAATAATCCAGTTGCTGTTGAGTCGATTCTGACTCATGGTGATCCCATTGTTTCAGAGTAGAACTACATTCCCTAGGGTTTTCAATGGCTGTGATCTTTCAGAAATAGATCACCAGGCCCTTCTTCCAAGGTTCCTCTGGGTGGATTTCAAAGCATCAGCATTTTATTTAGTAGCTGAGCACTTACTCACTTGTGCTACCCAGGGACTCTTCCATCTACCACAATTCCGGGGAAATATTGTGACTTGGGTCACATGATCTACCTTATCAGAGGAAGAAGTACTCTGATTGGCCTGGTCTAAGCCACATGCCTGGGGATGTAGGCTTTGTCAGTAGAAGAACAGGTGACAGGAGTTGGCAAGAGATTTGGCCAGTGTAGCAACTGAAAACAATAGCTAGCATTTGCATTATGTGAAAAGCTGAGTAAGATTTATATTCCAACCCTGAGCATATATCCAGAGCTTCAGAGCCCCACTGGTGCTGCCTTGAACTCTCAGGCCAGCCATTAAAGAACGAGGTTGTCCAGTGCTTGAACAATTATACCAAGAAGGGCATACAAATACTTGTGAATGAAGGAATGAATGAAAATTCTGAAATACATTCTTTCCCAAACCTGGACCTTCCCCGTCATACATTTTGTTTTCCTGCTCCTTTTCTTCATGTGATGAGGCCACCTATGGCAGGTGACAAAGTAAGAACAGTGGTCTTATCTACCCTGAGTTTTGACTGGATAATAGAGGAAGAAGTTTGAGTGACAATTCATCTTTAACAATGCATACTAGAAGCATTAATCCCTATAAATCTGTGAAGTAGGAACCCAAGGTCTTGGATTTTTACATATGTGTTAATTAGTCAGTATAAGTATGATCAAGTTTAAGCTCCCCATAGGGTCAGAATAAACCTTTAATATTGATCATTTCTATTGAAAATATCAGGAAAATTAATAAAATAAGAGGGAACTCTATAACAGAAGAACTGTTTCATTGAAACCATCGAAAGAACTTCTAGCACAACATACCAAAACTTACAGGATGCAGCAAAGGCAGTACTCAGAGGAGAACTTATAGCAATAAATGCCACATAAAAAAGAAGAAAGATCTCAAATTAACAGCCTAACTCAACAACTCCAGGAACTAGAAAGATAAGAACAAACTAAACCTAAGCCTACCAGAAGAAAGTAAATAACAAAGATCAGAGCAGAAATAAATAAAAACAAAACAAAGGAGGGAATCAATAAAACCAAAAGTTGGTTCCTTGAAAAGATCAATAAAATTGACAAACCTTTAGCTAGGCTGACAAAGAGAAAAGATGCAAATAACCAAAATAAAAAATGAAATAGGGGACATTACAACTGACCCAAAAGAAATAAAGAGAATTATGACAGAATATCATGAACAACTGTATGGCAATAAACTGGATAACGTAGATGAAATAGACAAACTCTTAGAAGCACACAACCTACCCAAACTGACTCAAGAGGAAATAGAAAGTTTCAACAGACCCATAACAAGTGAAGAGATCAAATGAGTGATCAAAAAATTTCCCACCAAGAAAGTCCTGAGCCAGATGGCTTCACTGGGGAATTCTACCAAACCTTTAGAAAAGAATTGACACCAATATTGTTTAAACTCCTCCAAAAGGTAGGAAAAAAAAAAAGAAAAGAATACTCCCTAATTCATTCTGTGGAGAAAACATAACCCTGATACCAACACTAGACAAAGACACAACAAGAAAAGAAAACTGCAGGCCAATATCTCTCATGAATACCCAAACCCATATAGATGCAAAAATCCTCAACAAAATACTAGCAAACATATTAAGAGTCATAAGCCACTGCCAAGTGGGATTTATTCCAGGAATGTAAGGATGGTTCAACATTAGAAAAACAATCAATGTAGTATAACACATCAACAGAATAAAGAAAAAGAACAACATGATCATCTCTATGGAGACACAAAAAGCATTTGATAAAATCCAACACTCTTTCTTGATGAAAACCAGTTGTGTTACTACATAGGGGCCACAGATGATGCAGCCACCAAGAGCATCAATGAGGTGTCGAAGCCCCTAGCCCACCACATCCCTGTGGAGAACATCTGTGAGAAGCTCAAGAAGAAAGACAGCCAGATCTGCGAACTGAAGTATGACAAGCAGATCGACCTGAGCACAGCAGACCTGAAGAAGCTCCAAGTTAAAGAGCTGAAAAAGATTGGAAAAGAAAGGAAATTCCTCAATATGATTCAGGGCATATATGAAAAGCCAGCAGCCAACGTTATACTTAACAGGAAAAGACTGAGAGCTTTCCCCTTGAAATCGGGAACAAGGCAAGGGTGCCCACTCTTATCACTTCTATTCAATGTTGTATTAGAAGTCCTAGCCAGAACAAAGTGGAACCCTGGTGGCATAGTGGTAAGAGCTCAGCTGCTAACCAAAAGGTTGGTAGTTCAAATCTACCAGCCACTCCTTGGAAAACCTATGTGGTTTCCCAGTAGCAACAGCTCTACTCTGTCCTATAGGGTCGCTATGAGTTGGAAGCAACTCGATGGCACCTAACAACAACAGCCAGAGCAATAAGACAAGAAAAAGAAATAAAAGGTATCCAGATTGGAAGAGAAGTAAAATTATCACTATTCATGAATGACAGATTGTATGTATAGTAAATCCCAAAAAGCCCACAAGAAAACTTTTAGGACTAATAGAGGAATTTGCCAAAGCTGCAGAGTACAAGGTCAACAAACAAAAATTACCTGAGTTTCTATACACCAGCAATTAGAAATCTGAAAGGAAAATTAGGGAAACAATTCTATTTACAGTAGTATCTAATAGAATAAAATACTTAGGAATAAGTCTAACCAGGGACATGAATGGTTTATGCAATGAAAACTATAAAACACTGCTGAAAGACATTAAAGAAGACTTAAATAAATGGAAAGATGTTCATTTCATGTCCATGGATTGGAAGACTTAATATTAAGACTGCAATATTACCCAAAGCGATCTATAGATTCAACACAATTCCAGCCAAAATGCTGATAGCCTTGTTTACAGAGAAAAAAAAATAATAATAATCCTCAACTTTATATGGAATGGCAAGAGGCTCTGAATAGCTAAAGCAATGCTGGAAGAGAAGGACAAAGTAGGAGGACTAACATTTCCTAATTTTAAAACTTACTACACAGCTATGGAAGCCCTGGTAGCATAGTGGTTAAGAGCTACAGCTGCTAACCAAAAGGCTGGCATTTCGAATCCACCAGGCACTCCTTGGAAACCCTATGGGGCAGTTCTACTCTGTCCTGTAGAGTTGCTATGAGTAGGAATAGACTTGACAGCAATGGGTTTGGGGTTTTTTGTTTGTTTGTTTTTTTATACAGCTACAGTAATCAAAACAGCCTGGTGCTAGTGTAACAATAGACACAGAGACCAATGGAATAGAATTGAGAGTCCAGAAATAAACCCACATTATTTGTCAGTCAACTGATTTTTGACAAGGGTGCTAAGTCAATTCGATGGGGAAAGAAGAGTCTTTTTAACTAGATGATGCTGGGAAAATTGAATTTCCAGATGCAGAAAAATGAAACCAGATACATGCCTCACACCATAAACAAAAACTATTTCAAAATGAATTAAGGACCTAAATGTGCAAACTAAAACCACAAAATTCTTAGAACAAGCAGGGGCAACACTGTCAGGCCCAGCTTTAACAACTGATTATCTAATATAACAACAAAAGCACAAATAGCAAAAGACAAAATAAATAAATGGGACCTCATAAAAATTAAAAAGCATCAAAAGATTTTACCAAAAAAGTGAAAAGACAAGCTATTGACTGGGGAGACTATCTTCTGAAGCCATGTATCTGACAAGAATCTAACAGCCAAAATACATATAAAACTTCAATAATTTAACAACAAAAAGACAAATACTCCAATTATAAAATGGGCAAAGGACTTGAATAGACATTTCACCAAAGAGGACATTCAAATGGCTACCAAACACATGTCAAGATGCTCAGTGTCATTAGCCATCAGAGGGATGCAAATCAAAACCACAATGAGATACCATTTCACTACCAGTAGGATGGCTAGGATTAAAAAAAAAAAAACAACATAATAAAAGATGTTGGCAAGGATATGGGGAAATTGGAATCTTTAACCATTGCTTATGGGAATGCAAAACAGCCATTGTGGAAAACGGTGTGGCAGTTCCTCAAAAGCTAAAAATAGAACTATCACATGACCCAGCAAGTCCATTCCTAGGTATATACCAAAAAGACTTGAAAACAGAGACTCAAAAAAAGACTTGTACACCAATGTTCATTGTAGCACTATTCACAATAGCCAAAAGGTAGGAACAACCTAAATGCCCATCAACAGATGAATAGGTAAACAAAATGTGGTATATACATACAATGGAATACTACTTAGCCAGTAGAAGAAAGGCAGTCTTGATACATGCTACAATATGGATGGAGCCTGAAGACATTATCCTGAGTGAAATAAGCCAATCACAAAAGGACAAGTATTGTATGACCTCACTTATGTAAAAAGACAAGAAAAAGCAAATGTATGGAAACCAAAGTTTATTAGTGTTTACCAGGGACCAGAGGGAAGCGGGAAAGGGGAGGTTAACGGTGATGGAAAAATTTCGCTGATTAAGGGTAGCGGGTTACTATAATTGCTGTCAGTAAGTTGTACATCTGTAAAAAGTTGAATTGGCAAACATTGTGTGATAGATATATTTATAACAACAGAAAAGAGTAGCTGGTGAAGCTGCTTATGTACAACTCAAAACCTCCTGAGATTTGGTTCCTTGGTTTGGAGGTATGGGGTCTTGGTTTCATGGGACATCCCATTTACTTGGCCTAATAATGTGTTTAGTGCTTCTGTTTTACCTCCTAGTTCTTTGTCTAGTTCCTGGGGCCCTAAAAGCTTGCAAGCAACTGTCCAAGACATAACAATTGGTCTTTATTCACTTGGAGCAACAGAGGAAAACGAAAATCAGGAATAGGAGGAGGATGTGGAATGTGTGAGTAATTGCCTCCATGAACAACTGCCTGGTTTGCCATGACAGCAGAACTGGATGGTGCCCAGCCACCATTACTGAACATTTTGATTAAAGAATTCATAGAAGAATCCTGATCAAAAGGGTGTGTCATGGATTGAATTATGTCCCCCAAAAATGTCAACTTGGCTAGGTCATCATTACCAGCATTGTATGATTGTCTACCATTTTGTCACCTGATGTGATTTCCCTATGCGTTGTGAATTCTAATCTCTGACTGTGGTTGATGAGGCAAGATTAAATTATGCTAAAAAGGACTGGGGTGGAATGTAACACCCTCATTTAGGTCACATACCTGATCCAATGTAAAGGGAGTTTCCCTGGGGTGTGGCCTACACCACCTTTTATCTTACAAGAGATAAAAGGAAAGGGAAGAGAGCAGAGTACGGGCCTCATACCACCAAGAAACAAGAGCCAGGAGAATAGCGCATCCTTTGGACCTGGGGTTCCTGTACTGAGAAGCTCCTTGACCAAGGGAAGACTGATAACAAGGACCTTCCTCCAGAGCTGACAGAGAGAGAAAGCCTTCCCCTGGAGCTGAATTTGGACTTATAGCCTACTAGACTGTGAGGGAATACATTTCTGTTTGTTAAAGCCATCCTCTTGTGGTATTTCTGTTATAGCAGTCCTAGATGACCAAGACAGGGTGAAAATACAGAACAGAATTTCAAATTCTCATGGATTCTAGACTTTCTGGAGCCATGAAGTTTGGATGAAACCCTGAAACTATTGCCCTGAGATAAGCTTAAGCCAAAAATATCCCCTGAAGTCATCTTAAAACTGAATAGTTTAGCTTAACTAGTAAAAAAGGTCTACCTTGAGCATTATGTTCTTTTAAGAACTATCTATATGGGATCAAACTGACAACAGCAACTCAAAAGATTAGACAGAAGCCTTAGGAGGCTGTGAATTTATGTTAACGAGGGAGGAACAACACAGAAAAGGAGGGTGAGATTGGTTGCACACAAGGAATGTAATCAATATCACTAAATTGTACACATAGAAACTGTTGAATTGGTGTATATTTCGCTGCGTATATTCTCAACAACAACAACTAAATAAATAAAATATAGGAAAAAAAAAGAAAGAACTGCTTACCACGGATTCCTACTTATCTTTCAGGACAGTAACAATTATTCATACCATGAAACCACATGTCAAATTTACCTTTAGTAAATTCTATGTGCTTGAATACTTAGCTCTGAAATCTTGACTGTCAACATTCTGGAGACTTGGCGGAGACTCAAATGACCAGATGAGAAGACTAATGTTCTTAATTAGGCACAGAGTTTAAAAGCTGGGATCAATAGTTCAAACTTCTGTATATTACTTCCCACTTCACAAAGACAAAACTTTGGGAGAGCTGCCCCAAGGTGCAGCATCTTCTTTGTCCCCTTTCACAAGGAATTCCTAAAGAAGATAACAGTTGCTTTCTCAACTCCCCAGGAGCACAGGAAATACTCAAGCCCATCCTGACATCAATGGACAGTTCTGTTCTCATACCAAAGTCCAGAGTCAGAATATTCTAAGCCCTCCCCCCATCATTTAATTATCGAATAATTAGAAATGGGTGGAAGAAGGAAAAATTAACCATTTTTTTTAAAAGTCAACAGCTACTGACTTTGTTCTCAGACCTTAAATAGCCTTGAGGAAAAATATTCAGTGAAGCAGTAGCATTAAAAACTTTAACTGAAGTTTAAAATTCAAACTCTCTTAAAAAAATCAATAAGAAAATAATGAAGAATAGAAAACAGGACACGTATTTCTTTGCTAAAGAAGAAATAAAAATGGTGAGTAGATATAAGACAGGAGGGTTTGAATAGAAATTTTAAAATGAAAATTAAAACGATAAAAATACATCTTTTTTCCCCTATTAGATTGGCAAAAATTTGAAAGATTGATAATTCCAGCACTATTGGTAGGAGCATTGTATAGCAGAGTTTCAAATGTGCAGCTTTTTGATGTAACAATTTTAATGTTGAGCTTAAGGAAATTATTGGACATATATCAATGATAAATGTCCAAAAATATTCATCAGAGTACTATTAATACAGTTAAAAACAAAACCAGAAAAATCTGTATGTCCATCAATAAACCTGTTGCCGTAGAGTTGATTCTGACTTATAGTGACCCTATAGAACAGAGTAGCACTGCTCCATGGGGTTTCCAAGGAGCAGCTGGTGGATTCCAACCGCTGACCTTTTGGTTAGCAGCCATAGCTCTTAACCACTGCACCACCAGGGCTCCTATTTCCATTAATAGGGGACTTATAATAACTGATTCTATAGCCATAAAATAAAAAAATTAGCTCTTCAGAATGAACAATACAGATATGTATTTATTGACATGTGTCTTAGTCATCTAGTGCTGCTATAACAGAAATACCACAAGTGGATGGCTTTAACAAACAGAAGTCTTTTCTCTCACAGTCCGGTAGGCCAGAAGTCCAAATTCAGGGCACTGGCTCCTGGGCAAGGTTTTCTCTCTCTCAGCTCTGGAGGAAGGTTCTTGTGATACATCAGTCTTCCCTTTGTCTGGGAGCATCTCTGTGTGGGGACCCCAAAGGATGCGCTCAGCTCTCAGCATTGCTTTCTTAGTGGTATGAGGTCCCGCCTCTCTGCTCTCTTCCCTTTCCTTTTCATCTCTTGAGAGATAAAAGGTGACGCAGGCCATATCCCAGGGAAACTCCCTTTCCATTGAATCAGGGACGTGACCTGGGTAAGTATGTTACAATCCCACCCTAATCCTCTTTTACATAAAAGTACAATCACAGAGGGGGGGCCAAGATGGCGGACTAGGTGGACGCTCCCGCGGATCCCTCTTGCAACAAAGACTCGGAAAAACAAGGGAATCGATCACATACATAACAATCTATGAACTCTGAACAACAAGCACAGACTTAGAGACGGAGGACGAACAAATACGGGCAGACAGCGACTGTTTTCAGAACTAGGAGCCAGCGCACCAGGCAGGTGACCTTCGGAGCTCGATCTGGGGCAGAGCCCAGGGGGGCAGACGGCACAGAAAGGGGGCCCACCCCTTCCCCCCCGAACCCATCCCGGGAGGAAGCCTAGCAGGTTGGCGCGGGCGGCGTAGGGGCGCAGCCGGAGGGAGAAACACCCGGGAGGCAGTGACTGATCTGAGAGGGGGGAGAACAGCGTCCCAGCTGGGGTGCCCTGCTGTCCGCCGGGAGTTAGGCGAGAAGCCGACGGGGCGCGCGCGGGGGGGGGGGGGTCAGCTGTGTTTCCCTGGAGTGACCCCAGGGCGGGGCCCACGCGTTCGTGCGGGAGGACGCGCACCCAGTCCGCGCGTCGGCACACCAGAGGGAGAAATCCCCGGAGGTGTCTGGTCTCAAAACAGGGAAAGCAGCATCCCAGACGGGGAGCCATTCCGCTGCGATCTGGGCACGCGCGCGCGCGCGGGCGGGGCATGAGCGCGGGGTCCATTTTTATTACCCTGAATTGACCCAGAGGGCGGGAACACCTGGTCGTGCGAGTGACGCCCTCCCAGTTTGCGCGAGAGGTGCGGCACACTGGAAGGAGAAGTCCCCGGGAGGAAATGATTGGTCCCAAAGCGCAGAAAGTAGCATCCCAGACAAAGTGCCGCCCTGCTGGGGCTTGGGCGCGCGCACGAGCGGGCCGTGAGCGCGGAGTCCATTTTTATTGCCCTGAATTGACCCAGGGGGCAGGCCCACCTGGCCGTGCGGAGGAACTGATTGGTCCCAAAGCGCAGAAAGTAGCATCCCAGACAGAGTGCCACCCTGCTGGGGCTTGGGCGCGCGCGGGCGGGGCGTGAGCGCGGAGTCCATTTTTATCGCCCTGAATTGACCCAGGGGGCGGGCCCACCTGGCCGTGCGGAGGAACTGATTGGTCCCGAAGCGCAGAAAGTAGCGTCCCAGACGGGGTTCCGTCCTGCTGGGGCTTGGGCGCGCGCACGAGCGGGGCGTGAGCACGGAGTCCATTTTTATTGCCCTGAATTGACCCAGGGGGCGGGCCCACCTGGCCGTGCAGGTGACGCCAACCCAGTTCGCGCGAGAGGTGTGGCGCTCCGGAAGGAGAAGTCCCGGGGAGGAAGTGACTGGTTCCCGAACAGGGAAAGCAGCGTCTCAAACCGGAAGTCATCCCGCTGGGATTTGGGTGCGCGCACAGGCGGGGCGTGACCGCGGGATCTAATTATAATCGCCTGAATAGACCCTGGGGGCGGGCCCACCCGTTCGTGCGGGAAACGCCCACCCAGTGCCCACGAGCGGTGCCGCGCACCGGAGGAAGTCCCCAGGAGGAAGGGACTGGTTTCCGAGCAAGGAAAGCAGTGTCCTAGCCAGGGACCCGTCCAGCCCAGATTTTGGCAAACGGGGGCGGAGCGTGAACGTGGTGTTCAGCTCTATATTCTGTGGTGCTACACTCCTAGCTCTCAGATCCCTCCCCCACCCTCCCCAGGCGACCCCATTAACATCCGAATACCCGGAGCCAGAGAGAGAATTCAGATAGGGATCTGACTGCATTTTTTTTAGCTGACTACTTGGAAAATCTAGTTTCCCAGTGATGGCTCGGAGACAGCAGTCCATATCAAACCACATAAAGAAACAGACCATGACAGCTTCTCCAACCCCCCAAACAAAAGAATCAAAATCTTTCCCAAATGAAGATACAATCCTGGAATTATCAGATACAGAATATAAAAAACTAATTTACAAAATGCTTAAAGATATCACGAATGAAATTAGGATAAATGCAGAAAAAGCCAAGGAACACACTGATAAAACTGTTGAAGAACTCAAAAAGATTATTCAAGAACATAGTGGAAAAATTAACAAGTTGCAAGAATCCATAGAGAGACAGCATGTAGAAATCCAAAAGATTAACAATAAAATTACAGAATTTGACAACGCAATAGAAAGTCAGAGGAGCAGACTCGAGCAATTAGAATGTAGACTGGGACTTCTGGAGGACCAGGGAAACAACACCAACATAGCTGGAAAAAAATCAGATAAAAGAATTAAAAAAAATGAAGAAACCCTAAGAATCATGTGGGACTCTATCAAGAAGGATAACTTGCGAGTGATTGGAGTCCCAGAACAGGGAGGGGGGACAGAAAACACAGAGAAAATAGTTGAAGAACTCCTGACACAAAACTTCCCTGACATCATGAAAGAAGAAAGGATATCTATCCAAGATGCTCATCGAACCCCATTTAAGATTGATCCAAAAAGAAAAACACCAAGACATATCATCATCAAACTTGCCAAAACCAAAGACAAACAGAAAATTTTAAAAGCAGCCAGGGAGAAAAGAAAGGTTTCCTTCAAGGGAGAATCAATAAGAATAAGTTCAGACTACTCAGCAGAAACTATGCAGGCAAGAAGGGAATGGGACGACATATACAGAGCACTAAACGAGAAAAACTGCCAACCAAGGATCATATATCCAGC
Source organism: Loxodonta africana (assembly GCF_030014295.1). Lineage (NCBI taxonomy): Eukaryota > Metazoa > Chordata > Mammalia > Proboscidea > Elephantidae > Loxodonta > Loxodonta africana. Next base: position 52,975,731 of record NC_087346.1, on the reverse strand, counting down.
AAAACTCTCTCTGAAATATGAAGGAGAAATTAAGATATTTACAGATAAACACAAGTTTAGAGAATTTGCAAAAACTAAACCAAGACTGCAAGAAATGCTAAAGGAGATTGTTTGGCCTGATGACCAATAATATCAGGTACCAGCACAATACAAGGTCACAAAACAGAACGTCCTGATATCAACGCAACTCAAACAGAGAAAGCACAAAAACAAACAAATTAAGACTAATTCTAAAAAATAAATAAATAAACAAAATAATACACACAACAGGAAATCATGGAAATCAATAGCTAAACGATCAAAATAATCAAAAAGAGGGACTAAATATAGGAGGCATTGAACTGCCAGATGGAGAGTGATACAAGGCGAAATAGAAGGATACAAGTTAGGGTTTTACTTAGAAAAATAGGGGTAAATAAAAAGGTAACCACAAAAAGGAATATCAATTCCATAACTCAAGAAAAAAGCCAAGAAAAACGTAACGACTCAATAAACACAAAGTTAAACATTATGAAAATGAGGATCTCACAAGCTACTAAGAAAAACGTCTCAGCACAAAAAAGCATGTGGAAAAATGAAATGGCCAACAACACACATAAAAAGGCATCAAAATGACAGCACTAAAAACTTACTTATCTATAATTACGCTGAATGTAAATGGACTAAATGCACCAATAAAGAGACAGAGAGTCACGGACTGGATAAAAAAACATGATCCATCTATATGCTGCCTACAAGAGACACACCTTAGACTTAGAGACACAAACAAACTAAAACTCAAAGGATGGAAAAAAGTATATCAAGCAAACAATAAGCAAAAAAGAAGAGGAGTAGCAATATTAATTTCTGACAAAATAGACTTTAGACTTAAATCCGCCACAAAGGATAAAGAAGGACACTATATAATGATAAAAGGGACAATTGATCAGGAAGACATAACCATATTAAATATTTACGCACCTAATGACAGGGCTGCAAGATACATAAATCAAATTTTAACAGAATTGAAAAGTGAGATAGACACCTCCACATATATAGTAGGAGACTTCAACACACCACTTTCGGAGAAGGACAGGACATCCAGTAAGAAGCTCAACAGAGACACGGAAGACCTACTTACAACAATCAACCAACTTGACCTCATTGACTTATACAGAACTCTCCACCCAACTGCTGCAAAATATACTTTTTTTTCTAGCGCACATGGAACATTCTCTAGAATAGACCACATATTAGGGCATAAAACAAATCTTTGCAGAATCCAAAACATCGAAATATTACAAAGCATCTTCTCAGACCACAAGGCAATGAAGCTAGAAATCAATAACAGAAAAACTAGGGAAAAGAAATCAAATACTTGGAAAATGAACAATACCCTCCTGAAAAAAGACTGGGTTATAGAAGACATCAAGGAGGGAATAAGGAAATTCTTAGAAAACAACGAGAATGAAAATACTTCCTATCAAAACCTCTGGGACACAGCAAAAGCAGTGCTCAGAGGCCAATTTATATCGATAAATGCACACATACAAAAAGAAGAAAGAGACAAAATCAGAGAACTGTCCCGACAACTTGAGCAAATAGAAAGTGAGCAACAAAAGAATCCATCAGGCACCCGAAGAAAACAAATAATAAAAATTAGAGCTGAACTAAATGAATTAGAGAACAGAAAAACAATTGAAAGAATTAACAAAGCCAAAAGCTGGTTCTTTGAAAAAATTAACAAAATTGATAAACCATTGGCTAGACTGACTAAAGAAAAACAGGAAAGGAAACAAATAACCCGAATAAGAAACGAGAAGGACCGCATCACAACAGAACCAAATGAAATCAAAAGAATCATATCAGATTACTACATAAAATTGTACTCTAACAAATTTGAAAACCTAGAAGAAATGGATAAATTCTTGGAACAACACTACTTACCTAAACTAACACATACAGAAGTAGAACAACTAAATAGACCCATAACAAAAAAAGAGATTGAAATGGTAATCAAAAAACTCCCAACAAAAAAAAGTCCTGGCCCAGATGGCTTCACTGCAGAGTTCTACCAAACCTTCAGAGAAGACTTAACACCATTACTATTGAAGGTATTTCAAAGTATAGAAAAAGACGGAATACTACCCAACTCATTCTATGAAGCCACCATCTCCCTGATACCAAAACCAGGTAAAGACATTACAAAAAAAGAAAATTTTAGACCTATATCCCTCATGAACATAGATGCAAAAATCCTTAATAAAATTCTAGCCAATAGAATCCAACAACACATCAAAAAAATAATTCACCCTGATCAAGTGGGATTTATACCAGGTATGCAAGGCTGGTTTAATATCAGAAAAACCATTAATGTAATCCATCACATAAATAAAACAAAAGACAAAAACCACATGATCTTATCAATTGATGCAGAAAAGGCATTTGACAAAGTCCAACACCCATTTATGATAAAAACTCTCACCAAAATAGGAATTGAAGGAAAATTCCTCAACATAATAAAGGGCATATATGCAAAGCCAACGGCCAATATCACTCTAAATGGAGAGAACCTGAAAGCATTTCCCTTGAGAACGGGAACCAGACAAGGATGCCCTTTATCACCGCTCTTATTCAACATCGTACTTGAAGTCCTAGCCAGGGCAATTAGGCTAGACAAAGAAATAAAGGGTATTCAGATTGGTAAGGAGGAAGTAAAGCTATCACTATTTGCAGATGACATGATCGTATACATGGAAAACCCTAAGAAATCCTCCAGAAAACTACTGAAACTAATAGAAGAGTTTGGAAGAGTCTCAGGATATAAAATAAACATACAAAAATCACTTGGATTCCTCTACATCAACAAAAAGAACACCGAAGAGGAAATAACCAAATCAATACCATTCACAGTAGCCCCCAAGAAGATAAAATACTTAGGAATAAATCTTACCAAGGAAGTAAAAGACCTATACAAAGAAAACTATAAAACTCTGCTACAAGAAATTCAAAAGGACACGCTTAAATGGAAAAACATACCCTGCTCATGGATAGGAAGACTCAACATAGTAAAAATGTCTGTTCTACCAAAAGCCATTTATACATACAACGCACTTCCAATCCAAATACCAATGTCATACTTTAAGGGAATAGAGAAACAAATCACTAACTTCATATGGAAAGGAAAGAATCCCCGGATAAGCAAAACATTACTGAAAAAGAAGAAGAAAGTGGGAGGCCTCACCCTACCTGATTTCAGAACCTATTATATAGCTACAGTAGTCAAAACAGCCTGGTACTGGTACAACAACAGGCACATAGACCAATGGAACAGAATTGAGAATCCAGATATAAATCCATCCACGTATGAGCAGCTGATATTTGACAAAGGACCAGTGTCAGTCAATTGGGGAAATAATAGTCTTTTTAACAAATGGTGCTGGCATACCTGGATATCCATTTGCAAAAGAATGAAACAGGACCCATACCTCACACCATGCACAAAAACTAACTCCAAGTGGATCAAAGACCTAAACATAAAGACTAAAACGATAAAAATCTTGGAAGAAAAAATAGGATCTACCCTAGGAGCCCTAATACAGGGCATAAACAGAATACAAAACATTACCAAAAATGATGAAGAGAAACCCGATAACTGGGAGCTTCTAAAAATCAAACACCTATGCTCATCTAAAGACTTCACCAAAAGAGTAAAAAGACCACCTACAGACTGGGAAAGAATATTCAGCTATGACATCTCAGACCAGCGCCTGATCTCTAAAATCTACATGATTCTGTCAAAACTCAACCACAAAAAGACAAACAACCCAATCAAGAAGTGGGCAAAGGATATGAACACACATTTCACTAAAGAAGATATTCAGGCAGCCAACAGATACATGAGAAAATGCTCTCGATCATTAGTCATTAGAGAAATGCAAATTAAAACTACGATGAGATTCCATCTGACACCAACTAGACTGGCATTAATTCAAAAATCACAAAATAATAAATGTTGGAGAGGCTGCGGAGAGACTGGAACTCTCATACACTGCTGGTGGAATTGTAAAATGGTACAACCACTGTGGAAATCCATCTGGCGTTATCTTAAACAGTTAGAAATAGAACTACCATACAAACCAGAAATCCCACTCCTCGGAATATACCCTAAAAATACAAGACCCTTCACACAAACAGATATATGCACACCCATGTTTATTGCAGCTCTGTTTACAATAGCAAAAAGCTGGAAGCAACCAAGATGTCCATCAACGGACGAATGGGTAAATAAATTGTGGTATATTCACACAATGGAATACTACGCATCGATAAAGAACAGTGACGAATCTCTGAAACATTTCATAACATGGAGGAATCTGGAAGGCATTATGCTGAGCGAAATGAGTCAGTTGCAAAAGGACAAATATTGTATAAGACCACTATTATAAGATCTTGAGGAATAGAAAAAACGGAAAAGAACACATACTTTTGTGGTTACAAAGGGGGGAGGGAGGGAGGGAGGGAGGGAGAGGGCTTTTTATTGATCAATCTGTAGATGGGAACTGCTTTGGGTGAAGGGAAAGACAACACTCAAAACAAGGAAGGTCAGCCTAATTGGACAGGGTTAAAAGTAAAGAGGTTTCCGAGATAAAATGAAAGCTTCAAAGGATAGCGAAGCAGGGGCTGGGGTCTGGGGAACTTGGTTTGAGAGGACTTCTAAATCAATGGGCAAAACAATTCTATTATGAAAACACTCTGCATCCCACTTTGAATTGTGGCACCTGGGGTCCTAAATGCCAACAAGCAGCCATCTAAAATACATTAATTGGTCTCAACCCACCGGGAGCAAAGGCAAAGGAAGAACACCAAGGTCACACGACAACTAAGAACCCAAGAGACAGAAAGGGCCACTTGAACCAGAGACCTACAATATCCTGAGACCAAAAGAACAAGTTGGTGCCCGGCCACAATCGATGTCTGCCCTGTCAGGGAGCACAAGAGACAACTCCTGAGGGAGCAGGAGACCAATGGGATACAGACCCCAAATTCTCATTAAAAGACCACACCTAATGGTATGATTGCGACTAGAGGAATCCCAGAGACAATGCTCCCCAGAACTTCTGATGGCACAGGACAGGAACCAACCCCGAAGACAAATCATCAGGCATGAAAAGGACTGGTCAGTGGGGGGGAGAGAGATACTGATGAAGAGCGAGCTAATTAAATCAGGTGGACACGGGAGAGTGTGTTGGCAACTCTTGACTGGAGGGGGGATGGGAAGATAGAGAGAGATGGAAGAAGGTAAAATTGGCACGAAACGAGAGACTGTAAGGGCTGACTCAATAGGGGGAGAGCAAGTGGGAGAAGGGAGTAAGATGTATGTAAACCTACATGTGACAGACTGATTGGAATGGTAAATGTTCACTTGAAGCTTAATAAAAATTAAAAAAAAAAAAAAAAAAAGTACAATCACAAAATGGAGGACAACCACACAATACTGGGAATCATGGCCCAGCCAAATTGATACACACATTTTTGGGACAACATAATTCAATCCATGACAACATGGAATATCCAGTCTCTTACTTCACGTTTCCGTTTGTATGTCTGTCTTAGTTATCTAGGGCTGCTGTAACAGAAATATCACAAATGGGTGGCTTTAACAAACAAATTTATTTTCTCACGCTTTAGGAGGCTAGCAGTCTGAATTCAGGATGCTGGCTCTAGGAGAAGGCTTTCTTTCTCTTTCAGCTGGAGGAAGGTCCTTGTCTTTCTGACAATCTTCATGTAGCTTGGCATGTCTCTTCCCGCATCTCTGCTTCCTAGTTCGCTTGTTTAATCTCTTTTATACCTCAAAAGAGATTGACTCAAGATACACCCTACACTAATCCTGCCTCATTAATAATAAAGACAACCCATTCCCAGTTGCAATTATAACCACTGGCATAGAGGTTAGGATTTACAACACACATTTTGGGGGACATAATTCAATCCATAACCATGTCTAATTAGGCATATCTAAAACTCACAATCTTCTTCCTTAAGTCTACTACATCCACATTCTCCTCCATCTCAGCTTGTATCAGGCCCAAAACAATAGTCATCCTTGATTCCTCTCTATTTTTCACACATCACATTCACTTTGTCAGCAAATCCTGTTGGATGGGTCTTCAAAATACAACCACATTCTGACCACTTCTCATTACCCATTTTCATTTAACTCTGATCCAAGACACCATCATACCTACCTGTATTTACATAAACTTCTAGTTCTCCAACAAATTCTGTTTCTCCATCTCTAGTATAGAGTTTAGGCTGTGCACGTACTCCCTTAGCCTCATGCCACCCACTATTAGATACTCCCTTTCCTAATCTCCCCTGAAGCAGATGTGGCTATATGCCTGGACCAGTGGAATGTGAGCAGAGGTGAAGGGTGCAACTTTCAGTTCATTTTCAACATAAAAAGGAAGGCATTTACCCTGAAACCTCTTTTCCCTTTCTGTATGATCCAGTGATCATACAGTGATCACAGCAAATACAGACAATGCCTAAAGGATGGGGGACTAACAAAATAGACAGAACCTGGTCCCAGATTGGCCGTGTGTAACGAAGCCACACTACCAACCTGGCTAATTCACCTCAAAGAATAAACCTCTATCCTACTTAAGCCTCAGTAATTTGGTATTCTCTTTATATCAGCAATGGTTATGTGCTCGGGTGCTAACCAAAAGGTCAGTGGTTCAAACCCACCAACCGTTCCAAGGGAGAAAAATTTGGCAGTCTGCTTCACTAAAGATTGGAACCCTGGTGGCGCAGTGGTTGAGAGCTTGGCGGCTAACCAAAAAGTTGGCAGTTTGAATCCACCAGCCACTCCTTGGAAACCCTATGGGGCAGTTATCCACTGTCCTATAGGGTTTCTATGAGTCAGAATCAACTCAATGGCAGCGGCTTTGGAATTGTTTTGTTTAATTCTTTACCATCCAATATACACTCCCTTCAGCTATTCTCAGTACAAAAATATGTGTGGTTCTTTAAATTAAAAGTTGGGTCACACTATTCCTCTGCTAAAAATCCTTGAATGACTCTTCATCTCATTCAGAGTAAAAGCCAGTATCTTAACAAGGCACTCTCCAACCACAGGGCCTTTACATTTGCTGTTTTCTCTCCCTGAAACTCTTTGTCCAGATATCCACAAGGTTAAACCTCTTACCAATTTTATGTCTTTGCTCACATGTGACCAAATCAATGGACCTTCCCTCGCCCATTAAATTCATTGCTGTGGAGGCAGTTTTGACTCACGGCGGCCCCATGTGTTACAGAGTAGAACGGATCTCCATAAGTTTTTTTGGCTGTAATCTTTTATAGAAGCAGATTTCCAAGCCTTTCTTCTGTGGCTTTACTAGGTGGGTTTAAACCACCAGCTTTTCATTTACCAGCTGAGCACAAACTGTTTGCACTAACAGGGGATCTTCTGCCCTGACCACTCTATGTAAAATCACCACCAACACTCCTTTATTCCCTCTCTACCTTTTCTGTTTTATTTTTCTCTATATCCCCTATCATTTTTAATATACAAATAATTTACTTACTTATTTTATCAAGTATTTTATTTATTAAGTACTGCTCTCTGTGGTGGTTGGGATTGTGTGTCAATTTGGCTGGACTATGACTCTCAGTGTTTTGGCAGTCATAAATGTGATCACTTCCCTGTTGAGATTCAATATGTGATCACCCCATGATGGAATCTGCTGTGAGTAGCCAATCACTTGAAAGGGAGTTTCCTTGGGTGTGTGGCCCGCATCGGATATAAGCGGACGTTCTGGCAAGGCTTGAGGGCTTTTCACACCTGCTTGTTCCTGCAGCTGGTTCCTGTTCATCTGACCTCCAGTTCTTGGGACTTGAGCTGGCAGCTTACCTGTGGTCTTGCCTGCCGATCTTAGGATTCATTGATCTTTGCAGCTTCTGAGCAAGAGCCCTGCTCTCTGACCTGCTGATCTTGGGTTCGCCACCCCCTGTGGCTACCTGAATCAGGAGAAGCCTCTCTCCTGACCCATGACCTTGGAACATTCCAGCCTCTACAACCGAGTAAGTCATTTCCTTGATGTAAATCTCTTTCTATATGTATATTTACATGCTTTACTGGTTTTGCTTCTCTAGAGAACCAAGCCTAAGACACTCTCCCTTCAAAATTCCCTGGTGGCAAAGTGGTGAAGAGATCGGATGCTAACCAAAAGGCCAGTAGTTTGAATTTACCAGCTGCTCTTTGGAAACCCTATGGGGCAGGTCTACTCTGTCCTATAGGGTCACTGTGAGTCTGAACCAACTTAACAGCAATGGGATTCTCTCCTCAAAAGTAAGCTCTGTGAAGGCAAAAGAATCTGTTTTGTTAACAGATATATTTCCAGTGCACAAAATAGAGCCTGACACATAGAAGGTGCACAATTAGTGTTTGTTGAATTAGTGTGTCATTAAGGATGCTTCTGCTTACAAAGAAAAAAAAAATTAATTTTTATTGTACTTTATGTGAAAGTTTACAAATCAAGTCAGTCTCATACAAAAATTTATATAAACTTTGCTATATATTCCTAGTTGTTCTCTCCTAATGAGACAACACACTGCTTCCCTCCACTATCTCTTTTCATGTCCATTCCACTAGCCTCTGATCCCCTCTGCCCTCTCATCTCCCCTCCAGACAGAAGCTATCTACATAGTCTCATGTGTCTACTTGATCCAAGAAGCTCACTCTTCACCATCCCATAGTCCAGTCCAATTCCTCTCTGAAGAGTTGGCTTTGGGAATGGTTCCTGTCTTGGGCGAAGAGAAGGTCTGGGGACCATTATCCCCAGGGGTACTTCTAGTCTCAGTCAGACCATTACGTCTGGTCTTTTTATGAAAATTTGAGGTCCGCATCTTACTGCTCTCCTGCTCCCTCAGGGATTCTCTGTTGTTCCCCATCAGGGCAGTCATCGGTTGTAGCCGGGCACCATCTAGCTCTTCTGGTCTCGGGCTGTTGTAGTCTCTGGTTTATGTGGCCCATTCTGTCTCTTGGGCTTTTAATTACCTTGTGTCTTTGGTGTCCTTCATTCTCCTTTGATCCAGGTGGGTTAAAACCAACTGATGCATCTTAGATGGCTGCTTGCTAGCATTTAAGACCCCAGATGCCTCTCTCCAAGGTGTGATGCAGAATGTTTTCTTAATAGATTTTATTATGCCAATTGACTTAGATGTCCCCTGAAACCATGGTCCCCAAACACCCACCCCTGCTATGCTGGCCTTCAAAGCATTCAGTTTATTCTGCAAACTTCTTTGCTTTTGGTTTAGTCCAGTCGTGCTGACCTTCCCTGTATTGTGTGTTGTCCTTCCCTTCACATAAAGTAGTTCTTATCTACTATCTAATTAATGAAAACCCCTCTCCCTCCCTCCCTCCCCACTCTCATAACCATCAAAGAATATTTTCTTCTCTGTTTAAACAATTTTTTGAGTTCTTATACTAGTGTTCTCAAACAATATTTGTCCTTTTGCAACTAATTTCACTCAGCATAATGCCTTCCAGATTCCTCCATGTTCTTTATCAATGTGTAGTATTCTATTATGTGAATATACCATCATTTATTTATCTATTCATCCATTGATGGGCACCTTGGTTGCTTCCATCTTTTTGCTACTGTACACATTACTGCAATCAATATAGGTGTGCACATATCTGTTCATGTAAAGGGTCTTATTTCTCTGGGATATATTCCAAGGAGCGGGATTGCTGGATCATATAGTAGTTCTATTTCTAGTTTTATAAGAAAGAACCAAATCGATTTCCAAAGTGGTTGAAACATTTTACATTCCCACCAGTAGTGTATAAGTGTTCCAGTCTCTCCAAAACCTCTCCAACATTTACTATTTTGTGTTTTTTGGATTAATGCCAGCCTTGTTGCAGTGAGATGGAATCTCATTGTAGTTTTGATTTGCATTTCTCTGAAGGCTAATGACCCTGAGCATTTCCTCATGTATCTGTTAGCTACCTGAATGTCTTCCTTAGTGAAGTGTCTGTTCATATCTTTTGCCCATTTTTTAATTAGGTTATTTGTCTTTTTGTAGCTGAGTTTTTGCAGTATCCTATAGATTTTAGAGATCAGGTGCTGATCAGAAATGTCAAAGCTAAAAATTTTTTCCCAGTCTATAGGTAATCTTTTTACTGTTTTGGTGAAGCCTTTGCATGAGCATAGGTGTTTGATTTTTAGGAGCTCCCAGTTATCTACTTTCTCTCCTGCAGTATTAGTATTGTTTTGTATACTCTTTATGCCATGTAGTAGGGCTCCTATCATTGTTCCTATTTTTTCTTCCATGATCTTTAGTGTTTTAGATTTTATCTTTAGGTCTTTGATCCATTTTGAGTTTGTTTTTGTGCATGGTGTGAGGTATGGGTCTTGTTTTATTTTTTTGCAGGTGGATATCCAGTTATGCCAGCATCATTTGTTAAACAGACTGTCTTTTCCCCATTTAACTGACCTTGGGCCTTTATCAAATATCAGCTGCTCATATGTGGTTGGATTTTATCTCTGGATTCTCAACTGTGTTTCATTGGTCTATGTATCTCTTGTTGTAAGAGTACCAGGCTGTTTTGACTACTGTGGCATATAAGAGGTTCTTCTTTTTCAGTAATACTTTACTTATCCGGGGCCTCTTTCCCTTCCATGTGAAGTTGGTGATTCTTTTCTCCATCTCATTGAAAAATGTCTTTGGAATTTTGATTAGAATTACATTGTATCTATAGATGGCATTTGGTAGAATAGATATTTTTACAGTGTTAAGTCTTCCTATCCATGAGCAAGGTATGTTTTTCCACTTATGTAGGTCTCTAGGTTTCTTGCAGTAGTGTCTTGTAATTTTCTTTCTACAGGTCTTTTACGTCTCTGATAAGATTTCTTCCTATGTATTTTCTCTCCTTGAGGGCTGCTGTAAATGGTATTGATTTGGTGATTTCCTCTTCAATGTTCTTTTTGTTGGTGTAGAGGAATCCAACTGATTTTAGTGTTTATCTTTTATCTCAATACTCTGCTGAGCTCTTCTATTAGTTGCAGTAGTTTTCTGGAGGATTCTTTAGGGTTTTCTTTGTATAAGATCATGTCATACTTTTACTGGTTCCTTGCTGATCTGGATGCCCTTTATTTCTTTATCTAGCCTAACTGCTCTGGCTAGGACTTCCAGAACAATGTTGAATAAGAGTGGTGATAAACGGCATCCTTGTCTGGTTCCCGATCTCTAGGGGAATACTTTCAGACACTTTCCATTTAGGATGATGTTGGCTGTTGGCTTTGTATAAATGCCTTTTATTATGCTGAGGAATTTTCCTTCTATTCCTATTTTGCTGAGAGTTTTTATCATGATGGGTGATGAACTTTGCCAAATGCCTTTTCTGTATTAATTGATAAAATCATGTGGTTCTTGTCTTTTCTTTTATTTGTATGATGGATTGCATTAATTGTTTTTCTAATGTTGAACCACACCTGGTATGAATCCCACTTGGTCATGGTGAATTATTTTTTTGATAGGTTGTTGAATTCTATTGGCTAGAATTTTGTTGAGGATTTCTGCATCTAAGTTCATGAGGGATACAGGTATGTAATTTTCTTTCTTTCTTTTTTTTTTTTTTTTTTGATGTCTTTACCTGGTTTTGATATTAGGGATATGGTGGCTTCATAGAATGAGTTTGCAAGTGTTCCGTCCTTTTCTATGCTTTGAAATATCTTTAGTAGTAGTGGTGTTAACTCTTCTCCGAAAGTTTGGTAGAACTCTGCAGTGAAGGCGTCCAGGCCAGGGCTTTTCTTTTTGGGAGTTTTTTAATTACCTTTTCAATCTATTCTTTTGTTATGGGTTTATTGAGTTGTTCTACTCTGTGTTCGTTTAGGTGGGTAGTGTGTTCCTAGAAATTCATCCATTTCTTCTAGGTTTTCAAATTTGTTACAGTACAATTTTTCATAGTCATCTGATATGATTCTTTTACCTTCAGTTGGTCTGTTGTAATATCACCCATCTCATTTCTTATTCAGGTTATTTGCTTCTTCTCCTGTTTTTCTTTTGTCAGTTTGGTCAATGGTTTATCAATTTTCTTAATTTTTTCAAAGATCCAGCTTTTGGTCTTGTTAACTCTTTCAATTGTTTTTCTGTTCTCTAATTCATTTAATTCTGTTCTAATTGTTATTATTTGCTTTCTTCTGGTGCCTGAGGGTTTCTTTTGTTGCTCTCTTTCCATTTGTTCAAGTTGTAGGGATAATTCTTTGATTTTGGCCCTTTCTTCTTTTTGGATGTGTGCATTTATTGATATAAATTGACCACTGAGCACTGCTTTCGCTGTCTCCCAAAGGTTCTGATAGGAAGTGTTTTCATTCTCATTGGATTCTATGGATTTCTTTATTCCATCCTTGATATCTTCTATAACCCAGTCGTTTTTGAGCAGGGTATTGTTGAGTTTCCAAATGTTTGATTTATTTTCCTTGCTTTTTCTGTTATTGATTTCCACTTTTATGTGCTATGGTCAGAGAAGATGCTTTGTAATATTTCGATGTTTTGGATTCTGCTAAGGCTTGCTTTATGACCTAATATGTGGTCTGTTCAGGAGAATGTTCCATGCACACTAGAAAGAAAACATACCTTGCTGCTATTGGGTGGAGTGTTCTATATATGTCTATGAGGTCAAGTTTGTTGATTGTGGCATTTAGATCTTCTGTGCCTTTATTGAACTTCTTTCTGGATGTTCTGTCCTTCACCAAAAGTGGTGTGTTGAAGTCTCCTACTATAATTGTGGAGCAGTCTATCTTGCTTTTCAATGCTGTTAGAGTTTGTTTTATGTACCTTGTAGCCCTGTCATTGGGTGCATGAATATTTAATATGGTTATATCCTCCCAGTATATTTTCCCTTTGATCATTATGTAGTGTCCTTCCTTATCCTTTGTGGTAGATTTAATTTTAAAGTCCATTTCGTCAGAAATTAACATCACCACTCTTGCTCTTTTTTGATTGTTGTTTGCTGGATATATTTTTTTCCATCTTTTGAGTTGTAGTTTGTTTGTGTCTTTAAGTCTAAAGTGTGCCTCTTATAGGCAGCATATAGTCGGATTCTGTTTTTTTATCCATTCTGCCGGTCTCTATCTCTTTGTTGGTGCGTTTAGTCCATTTATATTCAGCATAAGTATGTATAGGTATGAGTTTAGTGCTGTCATTTCGATGTCTTTTTTTGTGTGTTGTTGACAATTTCTTTTTCCCACTTAATTTTTGGTGCTGAGTAACTTATGTTTTGTCTTTTCCTCTTATTCATTGTTGTTGATTTAGTTTCTGCTGACTCTCTATTTTTTTTCTTGTATCTTATTTTGATAAGTAGAATTGTTAGTCTCCTTTCTGGCTACCTTAATATTTAACCCTATTTTTCTAAGTTTAAACCTAACTTTCATTGCTTTATATAGTGTTGTCTTCCTCTCCATATGAAAGATCTATGACTACATTTCTTAGTTCTCTTTATTGTTTTAATGTTGTCTTCTTTTACGTAATGACATCTCTGTTTCCCTGTTTTGAGTGTTTTTTTTTTTTTTTCCTTGATTTATTTTTGTAATTTCCCTATCTGGGTTGACTTCTGATTGCTCTGTCCAGTGTTCTAGTCTTGGGTTGGTATCTGATATTATCGATTTTGTAACCAGAGAACTCCCTTTAGTATTTCTGGTAGTTTGGTTTGGTTTTGTGAACTCCCTAAACCTCTGTTTATCTGGAAATGTCCTAATTTCACCTTCATATTTGAGAAACAGTTTTGCTGGATATATGATTCTTGACTGGGAGTTCTTTTCCTTCAATGCTTTATATAAGTCATCCTGTTGCCTTCTTGACTGCATGGTTTCTGCCGAGTAGTCCGACCTTACTCTTATTGACTCTCCTTTGTAGGTGACTCTTCGTTTATCCCTAACTGCTCTTAAAATTCTCTCTTTATCTTTGGTCTTGGCAAGTTTGATTATAATATGCTTGGTGGCTTTCTTTTAAGATCTACCTTACGTGGAGTTTGATGAGCATGTTGGATAGATATCTTCTCATCTTTCACGATGTCAGGGAAGTTTTCTGCCATTTCAACAATTCTCTCTGTATTTTCTGTTATCCCTCACTGTTCTAGTACTCCAATCACTTGTAGGTTAGTTCTCTTGATAGAGTCCCACATGATTCTTAAGTTTTCTTCACTTTTTAAATTTCTTTTATCTGATTTTTCTTCCAATATATTGGTGCCAAGTGCTTTACCTTCAGTCTCACCAAATCTGCCTTCCGCTTGCTCAATTCTGCTCCTCTGACTTTTTATTGAGTTTTCGATTTCTGTAATTTTATTGTTAACTTTCTGAATTTTTGGTTGCTGTCTCTGTATGGATTCTTGCAACTTATTACATTTTTCATTATGTTCTTGAATTACCTTTTTAATTTCTTCAACTGTGTGTTCCTTGCCTTGTTCTGCATATTGCCTGATCTCCTTCCTGATCTGTTTCCTGATGTCTTGAAGAGTTCTGTGTATTAATCTTTTGTATTCTGCATCTGGTAATCCCAGGAAGCCACCTTCATCCAGAAGATCTCTTGATTCTTTTTTTTTTTTGAGAGCATGTTGAAGTGATCATGGTCTGCTTCTTTGTGTGATTTGATATTGAGTGTTGTCTCTGAGCCATCTATAAGTTATTGTATTAGTTTATGTTTGCTTACCGTGTCATAGCTTCTTGCTTTGTTTCATTTTGATATGCCCAAATAGGTTGCTTGAGTGAGCTAGCCTGATTATTTTCACCTTTGAAGCTCTAATGTCCTGTCACCAGGTGGCTAGAGCTGTTTTCATGTATATCAGCCTAGGAGTCCATTCTGTTTTCTTGGATGGATTCACCTCAGGTGTCCACGTTTTTAGTCATCACATGTGTGGTACAGGCTGTGTCCTACAGTGTTTGAGGGACAGGGGTGTTTGGTGTAGGAACTGGTATCTTATTGCCGCAGAGGGTTATGCTCTGAACAAGGCAGGGGGCTGACAATCGTCCCCTGAGTGCCTGTGAGGAAAGCGCTTCCCTGTTCTCTAGAGAGCATAGGTGGGTGAGTTCTGCAGATGGACTATGGGCACCCAATGGTTTTGGTTGTAAGGACTGGGAGGTGCCAGTTATCCTTGGATCCCTGTCACAGGTGGCTTGGTGACCTGAGTGGAGCCACCAGTCCTTAGGCCCCTGGTATGGGTAGGTGAGGACCCTGTTTAATAGACAAAGTGGTGTCAAACATGAAACACCCATCTCTCCACCACACAGCTGAAACAGTTGCAGTCTGCCCACAAGGGCTTATTCTCCCGAAATAGGCCCACACAGGTCCATGCATAGGGGAAAGGTGTTCAAAGCCCATGGACCATTTATGCTGGACTGGAGCTGCTTCTGTCCTGAGCTCCCCATGTTAGTAGAGCTGGCAGATTATCTTTTCCCCCAATTGTGAATTTAGTCCTTCTTCAAGGCTGGGAGAATGCCTCAGGACACTCAGCAGAGCCTATCTCAGGCCCAGGGAAATCAACAGCCATTGAAGCCAGTTTGGGGGCTGAGGCAGCGGTAAAATATATTCGAGTACCTAGCTTTTGTTGAGAGCGCTGTTCTTCTCTGGTTCCAGAGGTGTGTGTCTGGCTGTTTCTCCCTGAGGAAACTGTGGCCGAACGCTCCCACCAGTCCTCTGCAGTTGCTTCTGGAAATGGTGCCTGAGGGTTTCCGGAGATTCAGGTCCAGCAACTCCTCTCCACTTCTGAACTGTCTCTCTTTCCTGCTGCCTTTCAGTCCATTTTCTAACTTTGCCTTGATGTTCAGGGCTCCTATCTTGTCATAAATATAATCATTTTGCTTGTTTTTTCAGGTCTTTGTGGTAAGAAGGATCACTGGAAGCATCTGACTACTCCACTGTCTTGGCCCCACCTCCCCTAAAATATTCTTGATTTTAAATGCCTGCTTTAAGTAAGCACGTCAAAAAATTCTTGCTGGATATATAACTTTGGGCATATACTCTCTGACCCTTAGTTAACATATCAATAAAAGGACATTATATCTAACTCACAAGCTATTGTAAAAATTAAATGAAATAATGTTTAAAAAATATTTAGCACAGTATTCTCTAAGTGGTGACTTTTGTTACCAGTACTTTGATATATGATAGATACAAAATAGTTCTTTTAATTAACTATATGATTTATTGATTTTACTTAGCTATAAATTTTTTTTTTTTATATCTGCTATATAAGCTCATTTTCATTGAGCATTACTATGTGTCAGGAACTGTGCTGTTTTATCTATATTAAGTCATTTAAGCTTCAAAATGACCTATAAAGTAAGGACTGCATT
The DNA here is from genome assembly GCF_030014295.1 of Loxodonta africana. NCBI lineage: Eukaryota > Metazoa > Chordata > Mammalia > Proboscidea > Elephantidae > Loxodonta > Loxodonta africana. The sequence goes on along the minus strand of NC_087346.1, from coordinate 52,959,394 downwards.
TTACAGGTAAAAAAACTGGGGCTTACGGTGGTTAAAAGGAAATTGCCCAATATTACATAGCTGGGATATAGCAAAGCTAAGATTCAGATCCAAGCAGCTTGACCCTGAGTTCTCACCCTCAACCTGTCTACTACAACATCATATATGAAATTCCTCTATTTTGAAATTATAAAAATATCATTAGCCTGGATATAAACGAATTCATTTAAGAAATCAGTTGTGACTATTTTAATTTGTAATACTAGCAGAAAGAACTGTAGAATCAGCTGAATACATTTTGAAACATAACCAAAAATAAAAACGTTATCGTTGCAGTTTTCCTAATGATATCACCCTGGTGCTGCACAGAATAGTTTCTTGAATATTTTACTCTAAATTCTCAGACAAGTGTAGACTCATGCTTTTTATAAAATGTATGAAAAATAAAAGTTTTCCATGTTAACTCATGTACTGATTACAATTTGGTTTAATGAGTCTAGAAAGTTAGCATTACTATACAAAGGAATCAAGCAATCCATAGCAACATGTAAGCAATATAAATAGATATTCACTCTATTTACAGAATGTACACATATCTGAAGATATTATACCAGCATAAATATAGATGGAAAGATATTATACAAGCAAAACTCATTTTACTAACTGTTCGCATTCATAGACATAAAATTAGTAAAACAATAAGTTCTTAATTTTAAAAAACTAATAGAAATCATTATATAAACAACTCATAAATTATCTTAGCTGAATCTAAAAGGACTATATTTTTTGGCAAAATACATTGATAAAAATATTAGACAACTCTATAACAAGTAGCTTTTGAATACAAATAACTTCAGTTAAAGTTAATGAGTGCCTAGTATCTTTCTGTTGACTAGTACAAAAGGCAGACTATAAAAACAAATAAGTATATTATAACCAATAATTTTTTTTTAAGTGTTTATGAGATATAGAAGTGTATGGAGAAGGAAGGATTATATCGGGGGTCAATCAGAAAAGCCATTAGATAGGAGATAACTAAATAACAACTTTGAAAGACAAATAGAAAGATTTTTTTCAGATGATTTCCATGAAGGAAAGCGTTCCTGGTTAAGGGACCAGTTTGAACAAAGGCACACAGAGTTTAAAACAATAGGGTAATTTTGAGTAACTGTTTGTTTTTCAACACTTCTGAACATAAATTTTGAGGAAAGAAATTATATGAGATGCTGGTGGTGAGATGTGTGATTCGTGAAGGACCTTATCTGCCATAATTGGGTTTGAGCTTTATCAATAGGCAATGGGGAGACATTGAAAGATTTGTATCAGTGAAGTAATGTGATAATATGCCATTTTAAATCAGTCACTCCAATGGAAGATCCTTGTATTATTATGGAATTTCTCTTTTTTTCTAGTAATACATCTTGCATTAAAACCTATTTTGATATTTGTATAGCTATACCAGTTTTCTTTTGGTTAGTGTTTGCATGGTCTGGACTTTTTAACCATTTTATCTTCAACTTTTTCTTTATCCAAATATCTAAGATGTTTTCTTTGCAACATATAGTTGTGGACATTTTCCCCTCCTGACAATCTTAGTCTTAACTGGAATACTTATTAATTTATGTTTACTGTAATTATTAATATTACTATTTTTTATTTGTCCCACATGTTCTATATTTCCTTGTCTTTCCATTCTTATATTCTCTTCCTCAAATTAGTCAAGTAATTTTACTATTCAATCTCTTCCTCTACCCCATTAGCTTATTAGTTACAGACTTTTGTACTATGATTTTAGGAGTTAGTCTAGAGCAGGGTTTCTCAACCACAGTAGTATCGATATTTTGGATTGAATAATACTTTATTGTGGCGGTAGTTGGGGGGAGGATGGAGGGAGAGGACTGTTTGTATATTATACGATGTTTACCAGAATTCAGGGCTTCTATCTACTAGAACCCAGTAGCACTTTTTCCCAATCATGATAATCAAAAATATCTTTAAACCACTTGCTGTCAATTCAGTTATGACTCATGGTGACCCCATGTGTGTCAGAATAGAACGGTGCTCCATGGGGTTTTCAGTGGCTGATTTTTCAAAAGTAGATCACCAGACCTGTCTTCTGCGGCTCCTCTGGGTGGACTCGAGCTGCCAACCTTTCAGTTAGTAGCAGAGCACGTTAACCCTTTGCACCACACAGGGGCTCCAAAAATATCTTCAGAGACTGCCAAATATCCTCTAGGGGGCAAAAACTCCCTTTTGAGAATCACTGCTTCAGGGTCATGCTGTCCATTATGTTAGTCAGTAGCCACGTGTAAGCATTTTAGATGTGGCTAGTCCAAATTGAGATATATGATATATTAGTTTCTTAGGGTTGCTGTAAGGCCAAAGCCAGGTCCCAACTGAACCTTCACGCATTCCTACTGAAAGTTTGGGTGTTTTCTTTTCTTTGATGGACTGTGAATGCCACATTTTGTCTCCTCAGCATCAACAGACTTATGAAAACTCTGCTCAATTTATCAATCTCTTGGCCACCGCTTTCTGGTTGATTTCTAATTCTCTCATTCTGTACCACACACAATTCGCAAATGCCTTGAAGAGATCAACAGTACAGAATATTGGGATCATCTCAATTTCTGTATCTTCTCTTCAGAATCTTGGCGCATCAATTCCTAGTTGCCTCGGTAACTCTCTGATGCTTTCAATCCTGTTTTTATTTTATTCATATTTTTTAAAAGCTGATTCTTGCTTAGAATTCTAGCTTCAAACTCTTTTATTCAAGTCCATCATAGTCAGAAGTGAAAATCCTCTAGACCTATCTCTGTAGAGAATGTTCGAGAAGAAGGAAAGACTAGAAAAGAAAGACTCAGTAGAGACATAATGGAATTCTGAATTACTTAATAGTCTTTCAGTTAATATAAAAACAGTGGGAAAAAATAGAAACATAAATAAAATTAATTGTTTAAATAAAGTAAGAGTAAAATTATTAGAATCGAGTGGTTGATTGCATATGTAAAAAGATGTAGAAGAGACAAGAGAGGAATTGAAGTTACTTAGATATGAGTGATGGTGCTATTACTGGAACAGTGCACAGAGAAGATAAAATAGGATTGTTTGGGTCACAATGGAAAGGAGTGTGGTCAAGGGAAGGGATAATGAATTCCGGTTTGATCATGTTTAAAGAATCTGTGGATCTGCTATGTAAAGATAACCATTAAGCAACTGGATTTTGGGAGAGAGGTTTGGGTTATTGATACAGATTTGTGAGTTATTGAACATATATGGTAAACAAAATTATGATGTAGTCATTCAGGTATGTAGAGGAAGTGAACAAGGCTTAGGATAGAACCCTAGAGAACACAAGTACTTAAGTGAGAGAAAGTAAATAAATATCTGTTTAGAATCAGTCTCAGTCAATTGTATAGAAGAGCAGTAATTAGTCCTAGCAAAGAATGTTTTTTTTTTACAATTACTCCATGAAAAATAATTTCTTCCAAATGTTAGATCAGTTATGATCTTTCCTACTGTAGTTCTAAATTAAGAAAATGGCATTTTCATAGGTTCATGGGGCAGCTGTTAGTCATAAATTTCCATAAATATTTATATATCTCAAAGTATAGAGAGTAGAAACACTGAAAAGATATAAATAAAACCAAGGCTGCTGTTGCTGTTGTTGAGTCAGTTCTGACTCATGGTGACCCCATGTGTGCAGAGTAGAACTGCTACACAGGTTTTTCAAGGCTGTGACCTTCCAGAGCAGATCACTAGGCCTGTCTGCTGACGTACATCTGGGTGGGTCTGAACCACCAATTTTTCTGCTAGTGGTTGAGTGCTTAACTGTTATGGCCACCCAGAAACTCTTAAAACAAAGGTAAATTTCAAGATGGAGGTGGTTTGGGCTTACTGATTTAGAGAGCAGGCTCTGCAGTAAGTCAGCAGTTACTTATAGAATCCAACTGCCTAAGTCTGTATCTTGACTTTTTTACTTATTAGTCACGTGACATTGGGCAAGTTGCTAATCTCTCAAAGCCTCTATTTTCTTATGGATAAAATGAAAATAATAGCAGTACCTATTCCATTAGGTTAATGTGACAAATTAAAAAATGTATGTAAAGTGCATAGCACAGTGTCGGGCATATAATAAGCAATCAAGAAATATGAAAACACCTAACTTCAGAACAATTAAATTACATGAATGTAAAATTATTGTAATTGTTCAAATCACTATTGGATTCAAGTTTAAAGCACCTGTTATGGATTAAATTGTGTCCCCCAAAAATGTGTATCAAATTAACTACTCCATGTTCCCAGTATTGTGTAATTGTCCACCATTTCGTCATCTGATATAATTTTGCTATGTATTATAAATCCTACCTCTATAATGTTAATAAGGCAGGGTTAGAGGCAGTTATGTTAATGAGCCAGGACTCAATCTACTAGATTAGTTTGTATCTTGAGTGAATCCCTTTTGAGAGATAAAAGAGAGAAGTGAGCAGAGAGACAAGGAGACCTCATTACCACAAAGCAAGAAGAGCCAGGCGCGCACAAGTCCTCTGAACTCAGGGTCATTGTGCTGAGACGCTCCTAGACCAGGGGAAGATTAGTGAACGACCTTCCCGCAGAGCCAAGAGAGAGGGAAAGTCTTCCCCTGGAGCTGGCGCCCTGAATTTGGAATTCTAGCCTCCTACACTCTGAGAAAATAAATTTGTTTGTTAAAGCCATCCATTTGTGGTATCTCTATTACAACAGAGCTAGATAACTGAGACAGCACCTCTTACCTATGTCTAAATGCCAGGCAAACTCAAACTGCAACATTTTTCATCCTTTTGATTACCCAAACTGGTTCAACTCTGAATGTTTCATTTCTCTATATTTCACCTCCAAAATGAAAATAAAGATGGACTCCCCCAGAGAAATGAACCATCTTTTCATCAAAGTGTATAAGTGACTGTGTTCCTTTGTTGGAACTGCCTCTGCTCATGTAACTGCTTTCTTTCCAAGTTAGAGAAAAGGTAAGAATATAAAAATCTTTGCTATATTTATCAGGTGTTGGGCTGCAATCAGTCATATTGCCTAATGATCTAAGCACTACTCCTTTTTAAATCCCAGATGACTGGAATGCTTCTGGGGAATTAATCCTCCTAAACCAAGTGGTGCAGTGGTTAAGAGCTCGGCTACTAACCAAAAGGTCGGCAGTTTGAATCTACCAGACACTCCTTGGAAACTCTATGGGGATAGTTCTACTCTATCCTATAGGGTCACTGTGAGTTGTAACCAACTTGACAACAACGGATTTTTCGTTAAACCAAGAACAAAATTTGTATTTGACCAAGATGACAACTTCACTCTTGAAACTAACGAACTTCAATGACTCAAAAGACAAATCCTTCCTATTTCATCCATAAATAATTGTTGTTGTTGTTGTTAGGTGTCACCAAGTCACTTCCGACGCATAACCACCTTATGTACAACAGAAGAAAACACTCACTGGCCAGTCCTGCGCCATCCTGTTGATTGTTTTCATACTTAAGCCCGTTGTTGCAGCCACTGTGTCCATCCATCTAGTTGAGGGTCTTTCTTTTGTTCACTGACGGTTTACTTTACCACGCATGTTGTCTTTCTCCAGGGACTGATCCCTCCTGATAACACATCCAAAGTATGTGAGACGCAGTCTTGTCATCCATGCTTCTAAGGAGCATTCTGGCTCTACTTCTTCCAAGACAAATTTGTTCATTCTTTTGGCAGTCCATGGTATATTCAATATTCTTTCCCAGCACTATAATTCAAAGGCTTCAATTCTTCTTTGGCCTTCCTTATTCATTGTCCATCTTTCACATGCATATGAGACGATTGAAAACACCATGGCTTGGGTCAGGTGTACACCTTAGTCCTTAAAGTAACATCTTTGCTTTTTAACACTTTAACACGGTCTTTTGCAGCAGATTTGCCCAGTGCAGTACGTCGTTTGATTTCTTGACTGCTGCTGCTGCTTCCATGGGCATTGATTGTGGATCAAAGTAAAATGAAATCCTTGACAACTTCAGTCTTTGTTTATCCTGATGCTATTTATTGGTCCAGTTGTGAGGATTTTTGTTTTCTTTATGTTGAGATGTAATCCATACTGAAAGCTGTAGTCTTTGATCTTCATCAGTAAGGGCTTTAAATGAAGGATTCTATGGGAAAAATACTGAATGATTCACGGAGCATCAAAAGAAGATGGAAGGAATACACAGAGTCACTGTACCAAAAAGACTTCGTCAACATTCAACCATTTCAGGAGGTAGCATATGATCAATAACAAAGATAATAACAAGTTTATATTCAGTACTGACTAACTAAAGCGTTAGCTTTACTTTTTTTTTGCCTTCAGAGATTTTTTTGAACGTTTTTAGTTCCGTTACTGTCTCTACCTGAATATGCTTAGCTAATGTGCACCAATGCGTTCAGAAAACATTCTTCTTCTTTCCTCATGAGATCCAGTTTACCTTAGTGCATGGAAAAGAAGAAATTTCTTTGCGTTACATTCTCATTTTCTTTAAACTTTACTATAAGAAATTTTGAAAATAAGACTCTCAAAGTTGTAAGTGACAGAAGTGCAATACAAATTAACTCAGCTGCCTAACTACAATGTCCTGGGATAGTGCTGGCTAAGACACAGCTAAATCAAGGGTTTCAAACTACATCATTACCACCATCATTGTCATCTTCATCATTCTTCTATGTGCCTTCCTCTATCTCCCTCATCTCTCTGGAAGGAGGGTATATTGGTTTTCTTGTTGCCACTGAAATGAATTACCACAGCCTCAGAGTTTAAAACAACACAAATTTATTCTCTTACGATTCTAGAGGTCAGAAGTCTGAAATGAGTATTATAGGGCTAAAATCAAGGCTTCAGAAGGGCTTGTTTCTTCTGGAGACTCTGGGGGGGATCTGTTTCTTGCCTCCTTTAGCTTCTGGAGGCTTCTTGCATTCCTTGGCTTGTAGCCACATCACTCCAATCTCTGCTTCCATTGTCACATTGCCTTTTACTCACTCTAATCTCCTGCCTTCCTCTGATAAGAACTTTTATGATTACATTGTGACATCAAGGATTGGCCAGGCTAATTTGCATGCCCACTCCTCCTAGGGGATGGAATAAAAATGTTATGCCAACACTCCCACAAAGATTATATGTATAATATATATAATATAAATCTGGAGATGGATGGCTCCCCAAAGGAAAGGTTGCTATTACCAGAAGAACAGAAAAGGAATGATGAGTAGGCAAAAACAGAGCAAAACAAACCAGATTCTCACTACATATCCCCACTTGAACTACACTGCCAACACTCTGGTGACAATAGCAGGACTGTTTTTATTAACAAATTGTATGTTTGAGAATGTGTGCTGGTCTATATGGTTTGGCCTTGGAGGAAAAAAAACAAACAAACTGCGAATAAGGGTATGGGCTTTAGAGTCAAACAGACCTGGATTAATAGACTGACTCTCCCCGTTCTGGCTGTGTAACTTTAGAAAGCCATTTGTTGATGATTTCAACTCATAGCAACCTCGTGTGTGTCAGGGTAGAACTGTGTTCCACAGAGTTTTCAATGGCTGTCTTTTCAGAAGTAGGTCACCCTTTCTTCCAGGGCACCTCTGAGTGGACCCCAATGGCCAAACTTCTGGTTAGCAGCTGAGTGCATTAACCATTTGCACTGTACAGGGACTCTGTAACGTTAGAAATGTTATTGAAATTGCCTGAGTTTCTGTTTCTTCACAGGTAAAATAAAATTACTTACTCTGTTGAACACGAATATTTGCCATGTCTTCTGACTACCCAGCACATTTTGACGCATCATTAGCATAATGGAAAAGGCTCAATCTTAAGGGTGTTCCTTCCACAGGATGAATTTAATTACCAGCCTCTCTTGCAGCTAGGCCTAGGGACTTGACAGTGGCTTCTCTAACTAAACTGACACCCAAGAGAATTTGACCGGTAATGAGCAACAGGAGGAAGGAGGATACGGTCAGAATCCATTTTTGCTGGCATGAGGGACAATAACATTGCATTCTTTTGGTGGTGGCAGTAAGGTGTATATAGCTCTTCAGTGGTTTTAAGGACAAATGTTTGGCACAGAAGTGGTCTAGGTGTGGAGTCTGGAGTTGGCACCATCCTCTGTAGCGCTCTGTGAGCCAGCAACAGAAGCAGCAGTTTCCTCCTTGAGCAAACTCTGCAGTGTGCTTTTCAGAATTGTTCTTAGCACCTTAATTTTAAGTCTAGTTGTCCGGGCCTCCCAACAATTCTGTAATCTAACCAATATCCTTTCAGTATACTCCTTTTTCTGCTTAATCATCTAAACAGAATTAGCTTCAGTTGCTTAAAATTAAGGATGATGACTGATATACCTCAGAGGGTTAGTGTTTTAATTAGATAGAATAATATTTTGTCATGTAAACAAAGAACAATGGCCAGTCATCATACTTAACAGACCTGCTACAGCAAAGTATTGAGGAAAATTCATGGAGGCAGGAGCAGTAAGAAGTATGTGGGTCCCCTTTTGCTTTCTAAGGTAGCACACAGAGATCTACTTTAGTCTGGTATTAGACTCTGGTTTAGGAATCAATCCCTGGTCTGTAGAATTTTAAGCTGCGTGATTAAGGAAACATTTGTCCCCCTGCCCTCAGATGACTCAAGATGAAAATACTCTAGCAAGATAGATGACATATCCTTGGCTTCAGCCCTATTTTGCAAGCTCAGTTTTTGTATTTCAAGGGAGCATGAGCCCCTCCTTTGTCATGATTAGAAGCTGTAGTGTAGGTCTTATGGCTGACCAGGATTGACTTCCTTAAGGTTTGGCTGTGACCAGCTTTTTTGGAGCTTTTTAGAAGGCCACTTCCTTTTTTCTTGGAGACCGGCCTAAAGGAAATTAGTCTTGGACAAGTTAATCCTTACCTTTCATGTTGAAATATATCTTGTATAATGTCTAACTCATAGTAGGCAACAATTATAACTGTTGCTAATATCATTATTATTATTATTATTAGAGATAAAATTAGAAGTAGAGACAAAAAGGATTATAATTATAACATACACTGTCTTAGTCATCTATTGCTGCTATAACAGAAATTCCACAAGTGGATGGCTTTAACAAAGAGAAGCTTATTCTCTCACAGTCCGGTAGGCCTCAAGTCCGAATTCAGGGTGCTGGTTCCAGGGGAAGGCTTTCTGTCTGTCAGCTCTGGAGGAAGGTCCTTGTTATCAGTCTTCCCTTGGTCTGGGAGCATCTCAGCTCAGGAACTTCGAGTCCAAAGGACACATTCTGCTTCTGGCGCTGCTTTCTTGATGAGATGAGGTCCTATATCTCTCTGCTCACTTCTGTCTTTTATATCTCAAGAGAGATTGGCTTAAGACACTACCTAATCTTGTAGACCTCATTGATGTAACTGCCGATAATCCATTTCATTACATCATAGTGATAGGATTTACAACATATAGGGAAATCACATCAGAAGATAAAATGGTAGACAATCATACAATCATACAAGGGATCATGACCTAGCCAAGTTGACAGATATTTTGGGGGACATAATTCAATCCATGACATACACCAATTATCATGATGATTGCACAGGACCCAGCAACATTTTGTTCTGTTGGCGCCAACTTGACAGCAACAAACGACAACAAACATTCCTAAGCACAAATAAATATGGCTAAATCGCATTTTTAAAGGGTGCTGCTTCCCTATTTGACTGTTTGATTGGGTGTTCTTCCCTGGACTTAGGCTGGGTTCTCTAGAGGAGCAAAACTGGTGAAGTGTGTATATGTATATGAATATCTATACAGAAAGATTTACTTCAAGGAAATGGCTCACGCAGTTGTGAAGACTAGCAAGTTCCAAATCTAGGTCAGGTGTCAGGCTGGAAGCTTCTCCTGACTCATGTGGTTGCGAGGGCTGACAAACCCCAAATCAGCAGGTCAGTCCACAGGTTGCTGGTTCGCAGGGCTGCAGAAGCTGGTGAATTCCAAAACCTGCATGTCACACAACAGGCTGCTGCTTCATGTCCCAATGTCCCAACAACCAGAAGTCAGATGCAGGATCAAGAGAGGGCTGGCTGCTCACATCAGATCACAAAATGGAGGATGATTACACAATATCTGCCAAACCAGCAAGAACATGGCCTAGCCAAGTTGACACATAACCTTAGCAATCACATCCCCCAAACAAACGCTCGTTTATTGCAACTCTGAAGGAATTTTTAACTTGTATCTTTGAGAGAAAGATCTAATTGAAAATGACAGGAGCCACACATAAAATGAAAAATTATTGTTCACTTTGTGGTGATTATATAATTATATTCCACAACAACAAATGATATACTACTATACATGCTGGGTTTGACCATCCCAAAGCATGAACCTTTTATATTGGTAAAAGCACCTCAATTGTTGTGAACATGAAATCTACTCAAGTTTCAAGGCTGAGATATATGACTCAGGCTGCCACTAATTAGTATTTACCCATTGCCCTGACAACAGTGATTGGTTCAAGAATAGACACATGATATAAGTTGAATAAAGAAGCTTTTGTTTCAATAAAGAAGCTACAGGATGCCTTCACGGATGGCACCAACACCCGGGAATTGTAGTTAAGAAACATAGAAAGAAAAACTTTGTCTTGGTCATGTTGCCTGAGTCACTTGGATCAAGCTTTATGAAATGAATTTTCTGTTCTTGCTAAAGAAACTTCTAACTTGAAAGTGGGGTTCTGACATTAATTTGCAAATGTTCACTCACTAAGCAATTAGTGAAAACTCTGAGCCTAAGACATTGGCCTCTACTTTGTTCCAGATAAAAATCCTCTTGGTCTATAACTGAATATTACAACTTATTGTCTGTGAGGCCCACGTTTTTCTTGCCTCACGCTGGTGTTTACTAAGATATCACTTCCATGTATTGTGGGTCCAAAATTTGTAGGCCAGTTTTCAACCTTTACAGCCAAATTTGCTGGAATTTCACTTTTGCATACTATATATGAAAATATCCCCTTTGAATACCTCCTCTTTGCAAAATGCTTTGCTATTTCAAGCTGTTGCTGTTGTTAGGTGCCATCGAGACAGTTCTGACTCATATCAACCCTATGTATAACAGAATAAAACAGTGCTGGATCCTGCACCATCTTCACAATCATTGCTCTTTGAGCCCATTGTTACAGCCACTGTGTCAATCCATCTCATTGAGGGTCTTTCCCCTCTTTATTGACCTTTTACTTTACCAAGTGTCTTAGTCATCTAGTGCTGCCGTAACAGAAACACCACAAGTGGATGGCTTTAACAAAGAGAAATTTATTTCCTCACAGTAAAGTAAGCTAAAAGTCCAAATTCAAGGCATCGGCTCCAAGGGAAGTCTTTCTCTCTCTGTTGGCTCTGGAAGAAGGTTGTTGTCCTCAACCCTCCCATGGTCGTGGAGCTTCTCAGGCGCAGGGACCCCAGGCACAAAGTTATGTGCTCTGCTCCTGGTGCTGCTTTCTTGGTGGTGTGAGGTCCTCAACTTTCTGCTTGCTTCTCTTTCCTTTTATCCTTTTATCTTAAGAGATAAAAGGTGGTGCAGGCCACACCCCAGGGAAAATCCCTTTACCTTGGATAAGGGAGGCGACCTGAGTAAGGGTGGTGTTTTGATCCCATCTTAATCCTCTTAACTTAAAATTACAATCACAAAGTGGAGGACAACCACACAATACTGGGAATCATGGCATAACCAAGTTGATACATTTTTGGGGGGACATAATTCAATCCATGACACCAAGCACGATGACCTTCTTCAGGGACTGGCCACTCCTGATAAATGTCCAAAGTTCATTAGACAAAGTCTTGACGTCCTCACTTATAAGGAGCATTTTGGCTGTATTTCTTCCAGTGCAGACTTGTTCATTCTTCTGGCAGGCCATAATATATTCAATATTCTTCGACAACACCATAATTCAAAGGCATCAATTCTTCTTGGGTCTTCCTTATTCATTATCCAGCTTTCATATGCATATGAATATCATGGCTTGGGTCAGACACACCTTAGTCCTCAAAGTGACATCTTTGTTTTTCAACACTTATAAAAGGTCTATTGCAGCAGATTTCCCCAATGAAATACTCATTTGATTTCTTGAATGCTGCTTCCGTGGCTGTTGATTGTGGATCCAAGTAAAATGAAATCCTCGACAACTTCAATTTTTTCTCCAATTATCGTGATGTTGCTTATTTGTCCAGTTGTAAGGATTTTTGTTTTCTTTATGTTGAAGTGCAATCCATAGTGAAGGCTGTAGTCTTTGATCTTCATCAGTAATTGCTTCAAGTCCTCTTCACTTTCTGCAAGTAAGGTTGTGTCATCTGCGTATTACAGGTTGTTAATGAGTCTTCCTCCAATCCTGATGCCGTGTTCTTCTTCATAGAGTCCAGCTTCTTGAATTGTTTGCTCAGCATACAGACTGAACAAGTATGGTGAGAGGATTCAACACTGATGCATACTTTTTCTTATTTTAAACTAAGCAGTATCCCCTTGTTCTGTTCAAGTGGCTGCTTCTTGGTCTAAGTACAGGTTCTTCATTAGCACAATTAAATGTTCTGGAATTCCCATTCTTTGCAATGTTATCTGTAATTTGTTATGATCCCCACGGTCATAGTCAAAAACACAGATAAATATCTTTTCTGGTATTCTCAGCTTTCAGCCAAGATCTGTCTGACATCAGCAGTGATATCCCTCATCCCACATCCTTTTCTGAATCTGGCTTGAATTTCTGGAGTTCCCTGTTTACGTACTGCTGCAACAACTTTTGAATGATCTTCAGCAAAATTTTACTTTCGTGTGATATTAATGATATTGTTTGATAATTTCTGCATTCAGTTGGATCAGCTTTCTTTGGGATGGGCACAAATATGGATTTCTTCCAGTCGGTTGGCCAGTTTGCTGTCTTCCAGATTTCTTGGCATAGACAAGTGAGCATTTCCAGCATTGCACCCATTTGTTGAAACATCTCAATTGATATTCCATCAATTCCTGCTGCCTTGTTTTTCACCAATGTCTTCAGTTCATCTTGAACTTCTTCCTTCAGTACCATCAGTTCTTGATCATGTGCTACCTCCTGAAATGGTTGAACTTCCACCAATTCATTTTGGTACAGTGACTGTATTTCTTCCACTTTCTTTTCATGCTTCCTGCATCATTCAATGCTTTGCTCATAGGGTCCTTCAGCATTGCAACTCAAGGTTTGAATTTTTTCTTCAGTTTTTTCAGCTTGAGAAATGTTGAGTGTGTTCTTCCCTTTTAGTTTTTAAAACTCCAGGTTTTTGCACATTTTATTATAATACTTTGTCTTCTCAAACCATGCTTTGACATCTTCTGTTCAGCTCTTTTACTTCATCATTTCAAGCTACTAATTATTTATTACCAGGGGAATAGCTTCTCTCTGATTTTTCACGGTCCCAAAATCTTCTTGCCTTTATTAACGGGAACTTTCTGTATTACCTGGAGAGCTCCTTTGCATTTTTCCTATTCTATGTGGTATTCTACCTATTTTACATTTGACATTTGGAATCTGCACTAAAATTGGACGTCATGGATTGAATCACGCCCCCCAAAAATACCTGGCAACTTAGCTGGGCCATGAGTCCAAATATTGTGTGATTTTCCACCATTTTATATGATTTCCCTATGTGTTGTAAATCCTATCACTATGAAGAAATGAGATGGATTAGTGGCAGTTATATTGATGAAATCTACAAGATTAGATAGTGTCTTAAGCCAGTCTCTTTTGAGATATAAAAAAGAGAAGCAAGCAGAGAGACCGGAGGACCTCATACCACCAAGAAAGCAGTGCTGGGAGCACAGCCTGTCCTTTGGATCCAAGGTTCCTGCACTGAGGTGCTCTCAGACCAAGAAGACTGATGACAAGGACCTTCCTTCAGAGCCAACAGAGACGGAAAGCCCTTCCATGGGGCTGGCGCCCTGAATTCTGACTTCTAGCCTACTGGACTGTGAAAGAATAAATTTCTCCTTACTAAAGTCATCCATTTGTGGTATTTCTGTTATAGCAGCACTAGATATCTAAGACAGTGGATTTTCTTAATCTTTATTTAAACTGAAAAATAAAAAACTGTGATACAGCCCGTTATTTGTTTAATATCACATGAACAATACTGAAATTCCTATTACAAAGAACAATATTGAAATTTCTATTTTAACAACCAGTGTCCTACTACTCTTTTTGCTTTCTCCTACTCTCTGTGAACATATAATGACTAAAACCATGTAACAGACACTGATCCCTACCCACATCTCCTAAGCCCAGATGAGTCCTCCTACAACAGCGGGGGACAGTTTCAAGCTCGCTGACAGCTTTCCACCTCAAATGCTGTGTCTCTCTGCCTAAGGTTTTCTTTGGCACCATGGGATTTTGCTGTACTCAAATTATTAAAAGCAAGCACAGCCAATGGGGGCTGGAAATAGGCGAATAAATCTCCCATCATCTCTAGTCTCCAGCAAAATAGTTTAAAGGCATGACAACATGAGGAGCCCTGGTGGCACATTAGTTAAGCACTTGGCTGCTAACCGAAAGGTTGGCAGTTCAAACCCACCAGTTGCTCCTCAGGATCTGTTTCCATAAAGATTTATAGCTTTGGAAACCGTATGGGGCAGGTCTACTCTGTCCTATAGGATCACTATGAGTTGGGGTCGACTGAACGACAGCTGGTTTGGTATCTCAATTAGGCTTCCTCAGTTTGCCTGCTTCTTAGTTATTTAGTGCTACTATAATAGAAATGGAAACCCTCATGGTGCAGTGGGTAAGTGCTACGGCTGCTAACCAAAAGGCTGGCAGTTCGAATCCACCAGGCGCACCTTGAACACCCTGTGGGGCAGTTCTACTCTGTCCTGTAGGGTCACTATGAGTCGGAATCGACTCAATGGGAATGGGTTTGGTTTGGTTTTTTGTTATAACAGAAATACCATAAGTGGGTGGCCCTAACAAACAGAAATTTATTTTCTCACAGTTTAGGAGGCTAGAGTACTGAATTCAGGGCCCCAGCTCTAAAGGAAGGCTTTCTGTCTTTGTTGGCTCTGGGGGAAGGTCCTTGCCTATTTTCAACTTCTGTTCCCTGGAGATCTTATGTAGCATGACATCTCTTTTCCCCCATCTGTGCTTTTTTGCTGCTCGTTAGTCTGTTATATTTCAAAAGAGACTGACTCAAAACACACCCTACATTAATACTGCCCATTAACATAACAAAGAAAACCTGTTCCCAAGTGGGATTATAAGCACAGGCATAGGGGTTAGAATTTGCAGCTTATATTTTGGGGAGACACAATTTAATCCATAATACCTCCCAAGTATTCCATGTGCACACGTCCTTGTTTCAGAGTATGCTTTTGGGAGAACACAAATTAAGACAGACCGTATTAATGGAAGCCAAATCTCAAGAAAACAGTGCACATTGACTTTGAACATTTCAGATGAACAGAAGCTAAAATTCCAAAAGAAGCACCTCAACTAAACACTGAGTTTTCATTTTTAATCCTTGGGATTATTCCCATGACTTTTTATTCCATTAATGTATCTGGCATGCATTATTTATTTTCCATAAAAATGCTGCCAAAATTCCCTAAAGGGAATAGTCTCTTTAATACATGCAGTCATCTTTTTGTTTATCCCAGAGGTAAAGGTTTAATGCGTGATTACACTGAAAATAGTGCTGAAATTTGAGAATGCTTTTGAAGGAGGAGGAGTAATATTTAGTAATACTCTACTGGCCAAACTGGCTAAGCTAAACTTCATGTAAAGTGTAGTTTATAAGAAAAACGGATTACTTTTACAGAGTAGTTAAAAACCTTAGATTGAAAATATGTGAATGATTTTCATTTGAACAAATGGAGAGAATTGACTCATCTTTGTTGCAGAGTGATCCAGTTACATTTTGTCAGGGAACATTCACAATGTTTGGGTTCAGTGTTTCTGGAATTCTAAAAAAACTAAAGCACATTTTCCCTGCAGGCTCTAACTTGAAAATTCAATTAAGATTTATTGATAAAAGACTGGACCAGCTGAAATATATTATCCTAATTTAGGAATCAATAAGCATTTCTGTGATTTTCATACACTATAAATGATATACTTTAATTTATTCCTATCTGATGTCCAAATGTGTTGGTAAATGAGATGCCGAAAGCATTGTGTGAGGATAGAATATAATTTTGTTAATGTTGAAAAGAGATGACATTTGTATTCTAATCACAGCAGAACTTACGTGGACTGTTTTAACAACTTGCATACAAGACTCATATTTATATAGTATCCCTTATGTTTCTAGTCCTTTACACCTGGCTGATCCCGACAAACTGAAAGCTCCAAGAGGCATTTTAGGCAATTGCCTGCACACTTTCCCATTCCTCTCTCTCCAAATTCCCATACCTTCCTCTGGCCTGCTTTGGTTTTTGATAACTTGCATGTATAACAGTGTCAAGGCAATGCTGAACCTGAAACATTGAGTGACAAGCTGGCAGCACTTCTTGGTTTAGGTACACGTAGCCAGTCTCCTTGGAGACCTTCTCTGTTTTCCTTTATGAAAGATGTTCAGGCACTGTTCTCTTGGGGGAAGGTCTCATAGCCTGATGTTTTCCTAAAGACTTCTTAGTACACACAACCTACTAAGCCATTATGTGGGAAAGTTTGCACGCTGATGAAGGAGCCACTTGAAAAAAATGAATTAGACTCTGAACAACTTCCTTTTTTAGGTTTAAAACACTGTTAGAAATTTTCTGACAGATTGAGGTGGTTCTGCCCAAGATTTTTCACTGGAAAATGACACCAAGGGCTTTAGAGTAGAACTCTCCCTAGGTGATTTGAGTTTAAGACCCAGCCAACAAAAGCACCTAGAATTCTAGGATAAGCACAGTTTTGGTCAAAGTACATGCGAGAAGCAGGAAGCTGTGCCAGTTCCCACCAACCTAGCATGCTGTCAGCTTTTGTGATCAATGGCAAGATATGTGAGTGTATAATCTTAAAGCCTAACTATGCGATAACTGTAGAGGGCTAAAAACGTGTCGACTAGACGGCAGCTAGTAATAATAACACAACATAAGCTGGAAGTCTAACTATGGGATAACTATACCGGGCTGGAGGGAACTGTGGTGGTACAGTGGTAGCGGAGGCTTGTGTTTTGCTATGATGCTGACCAGGTTTCATCAGAGCTTCCAGACTAAGAAAGAGTAGGAAGAAAGGCCTGATGATCTACTTCTGAAAATCAGTCAATGAAAACCCTGTGGATCACTATAGTCTGGGTGACTCGATGGCAACTAGCAACAACAACACAGCATAAACTTGATATCTAACGATGGAACTATCATACAGCACTGAAGAGATCTGGACAAGATAAGGTATCATTCTGCAGTAGATATTCCTCAGACTGTGCAGAACAGGAACTCAGTAGAGACAACAAGTACTGTAACCAAAAATTCTGGTGCTAAAGGCCTTATTAGACTTTTTGGTTCTCCCTCTTTACTTCTTTTTGGACAGTTTGAGGTGGGGAGGCCACTGGAGGCAGACATTGGCTTTTCTGCAAACTTGAAAATGAGGTTGGTAGTATATATATGCCAAGCTCATGAATTAAGTGTGGTTTCCAGTCCTACCTACTCTTGGGGTTTTGGCATGCTCCCTGTACTCCTATGTCTCCGGATATAAGCCATAAATATGTAGGTTTACTATATATATAGTATACTTAGGTGATAGTGTACTATATATAGTAAAACTTAGATCATAGTTCTACTGATTTCATGGGAGTGAGAAAATTGAGCAGAAAAATATAGTCATAAACTTACTTTTAAAAATCACCAGAACTCATA
The DNA here is from genome assembly GCF_030014295.1 of Loxodonta africana. Classification (NCBI taxonomy): domain Eukaryota; kingdom Metazoa; phylum Chordata; class Mammalia; order Proboscidea; family Elephantidae; genus Loxodonta; species Loxodonta africana. The sequence continues at coordinate 52,941,558 of NC_087346.1, read as the reverse complement.
ATATTAAAAAAGAAAATGTAAAGACACAGAAGACAATATGGAGATTTATAACAGCCTCTTTTAAATATTTTAAAGTGTTCAGGTAAATGGTTGGGAGCTGGTCAACTGAGAAAGATGCTGAGATAGATTGGCTGAGTGATAGAGAAGGCCATTCTTAGTTCTGGAATGGGTAGGTGGAAAGTAAGAGAAGACGTAGACAAAACCAAGATCAAATATAGCCCCAAACTGAAATTGTTTCTCTTGCCTCTGTGCTTTCAAATCAGATTCACATTTCCACTCCTTATGTCCTAATAAAAAAAAAAAAGACACTGGCGGGGGGAGGGGTGGGTGCGAAATATGTTAGAAAATAAAAGAAAACATCCCATTCACAAAATCATAAACCTAAAATAAAATACTTAAGAGTAAACTTAAAAGAAAAATATAGGATCTATTTGAAAAAATATTTGGAGGGGAGACATAAAAAAAGGTTTGACTAAATGGAGATCTACCTTGATCTGGTACAGACAGACTCAGTAATATAAATATAAAAATTCTCCCTAAATGTAATAGATTAATTCAATGTCATCCCAAATAAAATTCCATAGTTTTCTCATACAGGAATAGATTAATACATTTGACTACTGTCTTAGTTTCTTAGTGCTGCTCTGTTATAGATTGAATTGTGTCCTCCAAAAATATGTGTCAACTTGGCTAGGCCATGATTCCCAGTATTGTGTGGTTGTCCTCCATTTTGTGATCTGACGTATTTTTTCACTGTGTTGTAAATCCTAGTCTCTATGATGTTAATGAGGCAGGACACAATCTACAGGATTTGGTTGTATCTTGAGTCAATCTCTTTTGAGACATAAAACACAGAAGCAAGCAGAGAGGAGAGGGGCCTCCTACCACCAAGAAAGAAGAGCCAGAAGCTGAGCATATCCTTTAGACCTGGGGTCCCTACACTGAGAAATTTCTATACCAGAGGAAGATAGATGCCAACACCTTCCCCAAGAAGTCTTCCCATGGAGCTGGCACCCTGAATTTGGACTTCTAGCCTCCTAGACTGTAAGAGAATAAATTTCTGTTTATTAAAGCTATCCACCTGTGGTATTTTTGTTATAGCAACACTCTAACTAACGCACGTTATAACAGAAACAACACAAGTGGTTGGCTTTAAAGAACAGAAATTAATTATCTCACACTCTAGGAAGCCAAAAGTCCAAATTCAGAATGCCAGCTTTAGGGAAGCCTCTCTCTGTCCGCTCTAGGAGAAAATCCTTTTTTCACGGTGTTCCTTGGAGATTTCCATGTGGCATCTATCTTTCCTCATTTATGCTTGCTGGCTTCTGTGCCTAATCTGTTCCTTTTATATCTCAAAAGTGATTAGTTTAAGACACACCCTACACTGAAACGGTCTTATTAACAAAGAAAACCCTATTGTCAGATGAGATTGCTGTTGTTGTTGTTAGGTGCTGTCATGGATTGAATTGTGTCCCCCCAAAATATATGTCAACTTGGCTAGGCCATGATTCCCAGTATTATGTGATTGTCCACCATTTTGTCATCTGATATGATTTTCTTGTGTTGTAAATCCTACCTCTATGATGTTAATGTGGCAGGATTAGAGGCAGTTATGTTAATGAGGCAGGACTCAATCTACAAGATTAGGTTGTGTTTTAAGTCAATCTCTTTTGCGATAGAAAAGAGAGAAGTGAACAGAGAGGCATGGGGACTTCATACCACCAAGAAACAAGAGCCAGGAGCAGAGCATGTCCTTTGGACCCAGGGCCCAGCACTGAGAAGTTCCTTGACTGGGAAAGGTTGATGACTAGCACCTTCCTCTAGAACCTACAGACAGAGAAAACCTTTCCCTGGAGCTGGCACCCTAAATTCGGACTTCTAGCCTCCTAGGCTATGAGGGAATAAATTTCTGTATGTTAAAGCCATGCATTTGTGGTATTTCTGTTATAGCAGCACTAGATGACTAAGACAGAATTTGGTACCCTGAGAGTGGGGCACTGCGCTGACAGATACCTAAAATGTGGAAGCTGTTTTGAAACTGGAAACCCTGGTGGTGTAGTGGTTAAGTGCTACGGCTGCTAACCAAAGGGTCGGCAGTTCGAATCTGCCAGGTGCTCCTTGGAAACTCTATGGGGCAGTTCTACCCTGTCCTATAGTGTCGCTATGAGTTGGAATCGACTCGACAGCACTGGGTTGGTTGGTTTTGAAACTGTGAATGGATAGAGGCTGGAAGAGTTTTAAAGTGCCTAATAATAAAAGCCTAGCTTGCCTCAAAGAGACTGTTGGTGAAATATGGACATCAAAGACAATTCTGGTGAGGACTCAGAAGGAAGTGAGGAGAGCTGTTACACTGGAGACACAGACTGCGAGAAGAAGCAGCAGAGAAACGGCAGCAGCAGAACCGGGAGACCAGCCCGAGACAGTGATGGAGCCGACTCACAAAGCTCACTCTGAGTACTGATCAGTGCAGCTAGGCTCACTGACCTACAGAGCAACAGAGCTGTGTACCTTCTGGCTCAAGTTTACAGGTGAAGTGGGGTGCCTCCAGGCACGTATATATGGGAGAAGCTAAAGAGCTTTGGAACACTTGCCCCATCAGGGCACAAGTGGGTAGCGAGTCCCAAGGGGCTGAGATGCCAAGGAACCAGGAAGCAGAAGCTGGAGAGACAAGGAACACAGGAAGCAGAGCTGCCGCAGCCTCAAAATGTAGGGCTATGACTTCTGGGGTCTCAAGGGGTAGGAGTCGTCATACAGATGGACCATGAGAATGAGACCTCCCAAAACTGAGGGAGTAGAGGTGCCATCCTAGTGGGCCTTGAAGGCAGAGCTGAAGTCCAGGGCCCAGGAGCCTCCATTTAGAATCTGAAGAATGTGGCCAACACATAAAGTCTGGAGGGCAGGGCCATTGTCTAAATGGTCTCAGAGAACAGAGGATTATTTTCAAAGCTTTGAGGGCTAATGTGATGTGTTCTGCTGACTTGCTTGGTGCCTGTTATCCCTTCTTTCCCTCCAGTTTCTCACATTTTTCATGAAAATGTCTAGCCTGTGCCTGTTCTGCCATTGTACTGTAGGAGCAGATAACTCGTATTCTAGATTTTACAGATGAAGAGGAATTTTTCGAATTTGAACTTGGAGTTGAATTAAGACTTTTGCTATGATATGATGGGGTGAATGTGTTTTATATATGGCGAGGACATGAATTTGGGGGACGAAATGGTAGAATGTCATGGATGGAATTGTGTCCCCCCAAAATATATGTCAACTTGGCTAGGCCATGATTCCCAGTATTGTGTGATTGTCCACTGTTTTGTCATCTGATGTGATTATCCTATGTGCTGTAAATCCTACCTCTATGATTTTAATGAGATGGGATCTGAGGCAGTTATGTTAATGAGGCAGGACTCAATCTATAAGATTAAGTTGTGTCTTAAATCAATATCTTTTAAGCTATAAAAGAGAGAAGCGAGCAGAGAGACATGAGAACCTCATACCACCAAGACACAAAAACCAGAATAGGTCATCCTTTGGACATTGTCAAATGTCTCCTGGGGGCTGAACTCACCTCCCTTTGGCAACTACTAATATATATACACAATTTGTGTATATATAAATATAGATGTAAAATATGTGAGGTAACTTGTAATGAAGCAATATGAAGAAAAATCAAGCTGGGTGAGGGAGACGGGGCGGAAGAAGGCACATGCTAATTTCAATAAGGTAGAAAGGTACAAGTTCTCCCAAAAAGTGGCATTTGAGCAGCAACCTGAAGGGAATGAACTATGCTACTATAGTTGTTGCTGTTATTAGGTGCCACCAAGTTGGTTCCAACTCATAGAGACCCTATGTACAACAGAATGAAACGCCGCCTGATCCTGCGCCATCCTCGCAATCATTATGCTTGAGCCCACTGTGTCAATCCATCTTGTTGAGGGTCTTCCTCTTTTTTGCTGATGCTCTTCCTTACCAAGCATGTCCTTCTCTAGGGGCTAGTCTCTCCTGATAACACGTACAAATTTGGTGAGACGAAGGAGCATTCTGGCTATACTTCTATCAATTCCAGGCAGCAGGAACAGCAACGGCAAAGGTCCTGAAACACAAGCTTATCTGGCATGCTTGAGAAATAGAAAGTCTGAGTGGTCAGAGCAGAGTAGAATGAGAGTGACTGATGCATAAGGTCAGGGAGGGAGCCAGATCTTTTAGGGCCGCATAGGTAAGAAGAACTTTGAATTTTACTTTGGATAAAATAGAGAACTACTGGAGAGTTTTGAGAGAAGAGAGATATGATCTATCCCATATTAACAGAGAAAAGGAATAAAAATAGCTGAGAATCTTATGAAAAAATCATCTACTTCACTTGTAATTAATTCAATGGACTTCTAAAAAATGATATACCAGCTTTTTCACCTAGGACATTAGCAAAGATTAAAAAGTTGAAATACCCAGTGTTGGTGAATCTTTGGGGAAACAGGTACATTCCTCTGATTTTCATGGATATAATTTGGCTTGGCTTCTTTGGTGGACAATTTGTCAACACCTATTAAAATTTAAAAATTGACATAATATCCTTTAAGTGGAACTTAACAAACAGATCTACTCACACAAATACGCAAAAAACATAACATGCCTAGTTTTACATTGGAGCTCGGCTGCTCACCAAAAGGTTGGCAGTTCAAATCCACCAACCACTCCTTGGAAACCCTACATGGCAGTTCAGCTCTGTCCTATAGGGTCACTATGAGTCAGAATCAACTCGACAGCAACGAGTTTGGTTTTTTTGGTAATTGTACATTGTTTGAAATAGCAAAAACTCAGCACTTTTCTGTGTTCACTAATATGGAACTGGTTATATAAATTACAGCAAAAAGTCTACAGAATAGAATACTGTGCAGTAATCAAAAAGGTTAAGGTAGATCTATATAGGATGATGTGGAAGGACTTCACAAAAATGTATATTGTTGGTTAAAAAATAATAAATCTAGATATCAAACTAGTTTATAGTATAATTCCAGTCTTATTTAAAGAATTAAAAAGGCACATGTGTGATTGCTTTAAGGTTATTCCTTTTCTTTACATTCAGTTCCAATAATTTTCACTTAACCTAATAAAAGATGGTTACTAAATGAATGTTCCTTTTGTTTACATGCATCATTTTTTAGAATTTTGCTGGTTTTATAGATATACATTGGGAGCCTCTGCTCACTGGGAGTATTATACGCCTTACATTTATATTTAATATAAATTCCAAAATAGTAATTTTAAAAGTGAAATCTCTATGTACGACTATGCATAGAAAATTCCTGGAAGGACAAATAAAAAACTGTTAGTAGGGTCGCTATGAGTCGGAATCCACTGGAGGGCACTGGGTTTTGTTTTGTTTTGTTTTTTAATGGTTATCTCTGGGGAGTAGAAATGGGGGAGGGGAAAAGGGAGGGAGAGGGATATTTTACTTTTCATTTTATATCCCTATGTATGTAGACATTTAATTTTTTTTACCATGTGCATCTTTTCCATAATATTAATAACAATTTAAAACAAGAGCATAAACCTTCCAGAATGTCAGTGCCATCGTATGAGCAGTCTCTATGCCATTGGCCTTTCAACTCTCTCCTGGGCCTGTCTTCTATTTCTGGTCTAGGATTACCTCTTGGAAACAGCAAATTTAATTTTCCTGGTTTTGACTGTCAGAATTGACTCCATTTGCATTCACTCTGGTTCCTGTTTCTCCTAGCACACCAGGTAACCACCTAATGTGATCTAACTTGTGGTCTATCAGCCTCCGTAACTAGCCTAGCCTTCTGTGAAAGGAGGTCAGGCCAAAGTTTCATAAAACCACCAAGTACAAGCAACATTATCATGTAAGAAATGCTGTTTTTAAAAGGTCATGATATTTAATAAAAACAGATTTCATTAAGATGCTTAATAACTATATTACCTCCAATTTAGAGTTAAAAACGTTGTTGTCGTAGTTTTATTCTCTATTTGAAATGGTAAATTATAGGTTTTATATGGTGTCTTAGTCATTTAGTGCTGCCATAACAGAAATACCACAAGTGGATGGCTTTAACAAAAAGAAATGTATTTTCTCACAGTCTAGTAGGTTACAAGTCCAAATTCAGGGCATGGGCTCCAGGGGAAAGCCTTCTCTGTCGGCTCTGGAGGAAGGTCCTTGTTCTCAATCTTTCCCTGGTCGAGGAACTTCTCAGGCGCAGGGACCCAGGGTCCAAAGTTATGCGCTCTGCTCCTGGTGCTGCTTTCTTCATGGTATGAGGTTCCCAACTCTCTGCTTGCATCCCTTTCCATTTTATCTCTCGAAAGATAAAAGGTGGTGCAGGCCACACCCCAAGGAAACTCCCTTTACCTTAGATGAGGGAGGTGACCTGAGTGAGGGTGGTGTTACAATCCCTCCCTAATCCATTTAACATAAAATGGTGGACAACCACTCAATACTGGGCAGAATGGCTTAACCAAGCTGACAACACACATTTTGGGGGGGACATAATTCAATCCATGACGTACAGTTTAAGGCTATATTAACAGATATATTCCCAACTCAGAAGAGTCACTCTAACCATACAACAAACATAGCATCACAAAATAATAGAGGAAGCTGGTGATTTTTGTTTTTCTTACTGGGATTTAATGGACCCCTTTTCAGAACAACACAAGCCACATGTTTCCTATCTTTCACTGCTCTTGATTGGTATCTTCTCATTCAGCATTCTTAAGCACCACTCTCCTAGCCAGCACACCCACCTCACAAGGCTAGGTTGAGTGCTTTTTTCCTCTACTGCTATGATAATAGGTTACCCTAAGTTGTTAACATGTAAAAAATAACAAATGATGACATTCCTGACATTTTCACAAGGAATAAAACAATGTACACAGATGTACATGTCAATTTTTTGAAGTCCAAACTCATTTCATGATTTCCTAACCTTTATTTTTTGCCTTTATTTCTAACATCTATTTCTGAGCAGGTTTTCTACATAAAACTTCCTGACTTGTTGATATCTTCTGGCTGAATAGCTTGTCAGATTGTCATTTGGCCTTTATATTTCTTCAGCTCTAAGTGGATAAACACTAAAGGGGGAAAAAAACAGATATCCAGAACCAGCCTAAATAACATATGTTTTTTTGTTTTTGTTTTTTTCCTACTCTGCCAATGTCAGCAGTGGTATTCCAGCTCCAATTATTAAATGTGGTTTGCTGCAGCTAAAACAGTTTTTTTTTTTTTTCCAGGAATTATATTAAGACAGTATTAAAATGATTATTCAGTTACCCTGCACTTTAAGGACAGATGGGATTCTATAGAACTGGCTGAAATGCTAATTTGACAAAATTCTATTTGATATTTTAATTACAGAATTGGAGAGATATTGTCATGGAAAACAAATTCTCCAATTGGCTCGGTTGAAAGGTTTCAGGAAGGAAAAGATTGCTATGGTGATCATTATTGTGGCTTGCTGGGTATTGTCAGATAACAGCATGCTGGACTGCCACTGCTCTTAATGATCAGCTCTTTTTGCCTTCAGTTTCTGAACATTTAGACAGATCTTAGCAATGCCTTATTTACTTCATGATCTACCCTTTCATTGTTTCTTTCCATTACAAAACCCTAGGAATTTCTGTTTTGCCCGAGTATGTCCAGGTTCTATATAGAATTCTTCTACCATCTATCCTTTTAAAATGTTCTAATGGACCTAAATACATAGGTGACTAACTCATCATTAAATTCCCTGACTTCAGGGCTTCAGATAGTGCTTTAGTTCCCTACTTTATCAATGTTGTAAGTTTGAAGTTTCACATACTGAGTAATGAATGCTACCTACTCTGAAGTCCATTCATGTGTAATAAATCTCACTGTTAAAGTCAAAATGTATGAGATATTAGCAACAGAACTTTAATATTCAACCAGTGTCAGGACCACTTGATGTGTAAATGGAAAAGATTGGATTTTTACTTGTTAGCAGAATAATTACTGGGAAATGGCAATAATGTAAAAACCTTTAAAACTAGGATTACATGAGAAATTTAAATGATTTTAATGTTTTAAAAATAGGTTCTTAAATTTAAGACACATACATTCTCAATATGGATGGAAAGTTTCATGAAATCGAATTTTAATTAACTGCTTTATAACCTGTCTATTTTGTGATGAAATATAAAAACTGATGATTACTAATAAATAGGTAAATTATTGTCAATTCTTTGCTTGTTGAATAGTTATATAATCTTATCAGCTCTGAGAAAACTTTCTTACATGACATTTAGTTTTTCTTTTCAAATGCCTTATAAAATAAGGCCTCTAAAGCTGAAAATTAAATAAATAGATAAGAGAAATTTAAGCCAGATCTTCTTCCTCTGTATGCCTCATGTGTGCTCTATTTCTAGAACTCATTTTGAAGTGGCGACAGGCTAAAATAAAGAAGAGGGAACCAATAGAGGGAAATCCAAATTTCACTATTTCTGTTTAATATTATTGTAAATTCACCAACTTTAAAGGAACAGTGATGAAAAGTAGGGAGAAAAGAGCTTCAGTAGAATAAGTAAACAGACTTGAATGAAAGGCCAAGAAACTTGGGTTTAATTCTACAAGCAAAAGGAAGTCAGTGAAAGTTTCTCATCAGGGGGCTGAAATAATAAGAAATTATCTTTGCAAAGATTAGTCTCTAGTCAAAAGAGAAGGTAAACAAAATGGTATAGGAACCTGTTTATAGTCACCTTAGCCAGAAGCTCATGAAGGCCTGGAGTAAAGCGGTTGTTACGCAAAGGTAGACAGCATTTAAGGAATATTACGAAGAAGAAATAAAAAGAGCTTTGGGATTGACTGGTAAGGGTGACAAAAGGAAGGGAACAATAGAAGACACTCCCAGGGTATAGGTTTATTAGAGTAGCAAAGTTAACAGATATTTTTAATCTAAGAACATCTTTTTAAGAAGGTTGCCACAACAGGAGAGAAATTGTAATTTAAAAAATCTACTCAGGGAGAAAAATACACAACAAGCAACTGCCAGTAATTCAATAATGCTTTGAGATAAAATTGTACTTTATGAATCTCAGCATGTGGATCTCTTCACATTGCGCATTGCTGGACTCTACTGAATATTGACATTGATGTGAACACCACCTCTGGAGTTGTGCAGTGCACAAACTAACCTAGCGCTGTGACAATATCATCTACATACCTGTGAAAATAATTAAGTGAAAATTGCAGACCCCATTTATTCAGTCATCAGATACTTTCTAGTTCAAAATGGCTTCAGGGATGCTTTGCAAAGATTCCTTAATTCCCAAGGGACAGTCATCCTTTAGATTGGCTACCAACAGGAGGATTACATTGTTGTAAGCAGTGATGGGAAAATTCACAGAAAGAAACACTCTTCCCTCACCAAATCCCTGGACCTCTCTGCTTCCTAAGACAAAGTCATTGTTGTGTGCCATCCAGTCAATTCCGACTCATAGCTCTTAACCACTTCGCCACCAGGGCTCCTAAAATAAAGCACGGGCTGAGAATTATCTATTTTACTGCGTTAGTTTCCTAGGGCTGCCGTAATGAATGACCACAAACTTAGTGGCTTAAAACAACAGAAATGTATTTTCTCTGATGGCTTTGAGTCGAAAATCAAGGTGTCTGCCAGGCCATGAAGGCGCCCTAGTGGCACAGTAGTTAAGCGCTTGGCTGCTAATCCAAAGATTAGCAGTTCGAACCCACCAGCTGCTCAACGGATAAAAAATGTGGCAGCCTGCTTCCATGGGATTACATCCTTGGAAACCCTATGAGGCTGTTCTACTCCGTCCTACAGTGTCACTATGAGCAGGAATTGACTAGATGGCAACAGGTTTGGTTTGGTTTTTTTGGGTGCCAGGCCATGAGCCCTCTGAAGTCTTCATGGAAAAATTCTTCCTTCCATCTTACAGCTTCTGGAAGCTGCCAACAATCCTTGGCATTCCTTAGTTTATAGCTGCATCTCTCCAGTCTCTGCCTCTGTCTTCTGATAGCACTCTTCTCTGTCTGTCTCTGTGCGTCTTTATCTCTTCTTATAAGGACATCTGTCGTTGGGTTTAGGGCCCACTCTAAATCCAGAATGACCTTGTCTTGAGATCCTTAACCAATTACATCTACAAAGATCCTATTTCCAAATAAGGTCACATTCTGTGATTCTGGTGGATATGAATTTGGGGGGGAACACTATTCAAACCACTTCATTTGCCTACGTGAAAAACTTAAAATATTTCACGGGCATGCTCTCATAACTCCTAAAGAAAATGTTACATTTTTATAGTCTCCGAGTTCTGCAAAAGTAAAAAAGCAGAATGTTCTGGTCCTGAAGCTCAAATAGGAAAATAGCAGTCACAGGCTTCAGTGGGGTGGGTGAGAGCAAAAAGATTTTGATTAAACAAAACAGTACAGGGCGTTAAAGAAAACTCTGGATCTCCAAGCTCCTGCTTTAACTTAACCTCTTGAGAACACGGCCTTCCCTTGAGTGATAAATTCTTTTACATGCATTCTTTTGACATACCTTCCCCTACTTGTGAAAGAAGTCCTGCTATTATTTCATTATAAAAGAAGGAAATGAAGGAAAAAAGAGAGGACATAATTTGTCTGTCTTGTTATCTGATTCTTTTTCATAAAACAGAAACCTCTTATTTTATTGTTAATTGATGTTTAAATTGTACAATTAGTTATTATCTTCATCTTTTCTTTGTTTTTCTAGTTAGCATATTCATTCTTTAAAGCATGATTGGAATATTTTAAGTATTCTGATTGTTTATTAATGTAAAATAGAACGTGTGGGATTTTTTTTTTGTTTATAATTATTTTTGAAATTTGTGTAAAATGATTTTTTTTTAATTCATCAGAAGTTTTTTCCTAACATGAATTCTTTATCCTGGACGGGGGAGGAGAGGGAAATATATATATATATATAAAAGAGGTAATGTGAAAAATGATTTTATTTTTATTGAATACTCCTCATTTTTACTGCTTGTTGCATTCACATTTTCAGGTTCCAAAGTAAGGGAAGAATTATATCATTGCAGGAACTCCATAACAGAAACAGAGGAGATATGTTTAGCCAGAATATTAAAGGCTGATGGTAAAGAGGTGAGTAAAACTTTGCCCCTGCTATTAAAGTAGAACTGCCTTGCCCTGTAGGGTTTCCAGGGAGTCCCTGGTGGATTCGAACTGCCTAGCTTTTGGTTAGCAGCCATAGCTCTTAACCACTACGCCACCAGGGCTTCCAAACAAAGTAGTAGTAAAGAAATAATTGTAATATAACGTGATACATGCTACAGTGGTGATATACACATATTGTTAGGATATTAAAGAAGACAAATTAGTCAGATAAGGCTTCACTGGGGAGGTGACATTTAAGCTAAGTGTGAAAGGATAAGAAAGACTTTGCCAGGCAAAAGATAAGTTACCCAAAACCCGGTGCTGTTGATTTGATTCCAACTCACATTGACCCTATAGGACAGAGTAGAACTCCCCCATAGAGTTTCCAGCTCCTGGCGGATTCAAACTGCTGATGCTTTGGTTAGCAGGCATAGCACTTAACCTCTAAGCCACCAGGGTTTCCAAGGATAAGTTAGAGAAGGATATTCTCTGCAAAATAAACAGCGTGAAATATGTTGTGTTTAGAAAATCATGAGAAATGTATAGTGTCTGAAGAATAGGGTTTTTTGAAGCAGACAGGATATAACAGGAAATGAGAATGAAATGATAAGTAGATAGGAATCAGGTTGTAATGTGCTTTGTCCAAGTAGTAGGGGTAATATTTTGTGAAAAGTAAATTGATGTATTTTAACGTCTCCTTTAAAGCATTTTTCATTGCATTCTACTACTTCCAAAGCCAAGATGAAGCTTATCACCCCAGGGAAATACTGTAGAATAAAGTGGCCTTTGGTTAGCTTTGAGTTTCAAAACAAGCCTTCTTGACCTCTTTAGAAGGAAAGGAATTGAGAGAGCTAGGTTTTGTAAGAGAGAGAAAAACCCGAACCTGTTGCTGTCGAGTCGATTCCAACTCATAGCAACCTTATAGGACAGAGTTGAACTGCCCCACAGAGTTTCCAAGGAGCAGCTGATGGATTTGAACTGCCAACCTTTTGGTTAGCAGGCGAGCTCTTAACCACTGTGCCAACAGGCCTCTAGAGAAAAAACAATTTACTAAATTCCTTGCTCTATCCCTTAATATTTTAAAAAGCAGTCTACATATATTTTGTAAGATCCCTAGGTGGCGCAGACAGTTCGCACTCAACCACTAACCTAGAGGTTGGCAGTTCAAACCCACCCTGAGGTATCACAGAAGAAATGCCTGGCAATCTGCCTCTGTAAAGATTACAACCAAGAAAACCCTATGGGAGCAATTCTACTCTGTAACACCTGGGGATCACCATGAGTCTGAACTGACTCAATGGCAGTGGGTTTGGTTTTGGTTTACACATTTTGTATAAGGAAAATCTAATCCAGACAGAAAGGTTAAGAAGAAAGAGCTTGTCTTTACGATCTTCATGGATTATAGCAGCAAGAAAAGAGGTAGGGAGAGCAAGGAGGACAGACTCCAGGATCTATGTTTTCTCTCTGCTGGTTCATTATTTTAGACAGAACAGCAATTGGAGGTGAGAGAGTAGGGATATAGGGGTAAACACATTTAGAAACATCAAGAAAATTGTAAAGACCAGGAACATTTGGTCTAGTGATTCAGTTTTTGGAGCAGTGCTGGAAAGGTCACAGGCCTAGGAGAAACCCTGCCTTCGCTCAGTGCAATGTCCAACATGGCTTGGGAAACGTGTGGAAGTGGTGGTAGATAAGGGTCACAAAGTAAACCTAAGGTACATCTCCTGCCTCCTTGTGACCTGGGTATGTCTATCCTACAGGGATCCCAGAAGTTCATGAATGCTTCAGGGAGGCAACCTGAAGGTACTGAGAATGCTGGTAGACTGGTATAGCCTGGGGTCACTAGAGACAACATTCTGTGAGAGGATTTTAAGGTCCAAGGCAAATATCCAGGCTTCAGGGTGCTACCACATCACCCCAAACATTGTACTTCCGTGGTCACCAGTTCAGGGAGAATACCCACCCAGCCTTCTCAGCATGGATTAGCCAGCCAGCCAACCAATACATATGTTTTGATACAGAGATGAAAATGACAGGCAGAGCTTTCTGAAGGAGAGATTTTTTACCTGAGATCTGGGGGAAGATCTGGAGTGGGCTAGAACAGGGTGAATGAAGAGGACAGTGGCAGGAGATGAAGTCAGAGAGGTAAGCAGAGGCTGGAAGATACAGGGCCTTATAGGCCATGGTAGAGAGTTTGGATTTTATTCCAGTTACAATGGGGAGTCATGGAAGGAGTTTATGAAGGGGAGTGACTTGATCGGACTTACACATTGATAGATAATTCCAGCTGCTGTGTGAAGGATGGACTGTAAGGGACAAGAGAGAAAACAGGTAGGCCAGGCAAGAAGTGATTGTAGTAGTCCAAGTGAGAGCTAATAGAGGTTTAGACTAGGTTGTAACAAAGGAGATGATGAATGTTGTTGGATATGGCATGTATTTGGGAAGTAGAGTCAATAGATCTTGCTGATGGGTCAGATTGCAACACAAGGGAAGGAGAGGAATGGGGGCTTTGGTTTATGTTGTTGGTATGAGCAACTGGGGTACAGTGCCATTTACTTAGATGGGAAAGCATTGGTAGAAGATGTGGATTTAAGGAAAGCGGAATCGAGTTTTGTTTTGGCCATGTTATGTTTGAGGTGTCAACTAGACATTCATGCGGAGATGTCAAGTTGGGGGGCAGATATTCTCCAGAGCAGAATTTAGGATTGGAGATGGTAGATCAGTCTACTAGACATTAGCAGCATCTAGATGGTATTTAAAGCCAAAGGCAGAATGGTATTTAAAGCCAGAAGCAGATGGTATTTAAAGCCAAAGGTCACCTAGATAGGGAGGAAGGAACACCTCCCCTTATCACCACAGGGCCATGTAAGCTGTACCACCCCTCCTCCCACCCCAGAGAATCCTGGAGAGAAAGAGTGAAGGGAAAAGAAAGCTGAGAGACTGGGCACTCTATGTTAAGAATCTACACATTTACCCAAAGGGGTTTTTTTTTAATTATTTTATTAGATTATATTTGCAGGTTTAGATTAAAATTTAGGTTTTCTTTTATCTTTCTTTTTTTTTATCTACTACACAATGACTGAGAACTAATGGAGAATATAAGATCACTCCTAGACAAAACAAAGAAACTCCCTTTTCTTTGCTCATCTGAGTATAGTACGAATAATTCTGTGACCCTGCTTTATACATATTTTAAGCCAAATAATCCTTACTATTAACAAATATTTGCTTCTATTAGCCTCCTGAAATGAAATTCATGGATAATATAGCCCATCTACACATGGTTTCAAAATCTTCAATATAACATTTAATGTCATACATCAGAGAAATAAAAGGAAAGTAATTTATAACAAAACTATGTATTTCAATACATCAGTGCTTGGTCACAACTACACTGGGAAACATAGGAAGTAGTCAGATGCTTGCAACTATATATAAATAGGCTCACCATAAATGTGACAGCCACAAATGCAGATGCATTTTTGGCAACTCAAATACACCAAGCAGTATCCACCATCAGTGACATGATTCTCCAAAACACAAAGTTCCGAACAAAAGTAAGCACATATCTCCTGCAATTTATACAATACTTCCACTCCTGGAAAACTCTTGTTTAAATGCATTAACTGGTTTTTTACCTCTGTGAATTTCAGGGGAGATATTTGAAAGTTGTGCGGGATCTGAACCAATTTTTCATTGAGCAAGACTGCGCATTTCTGGACATCTAGCCTCCTTGGCCTCTGCCCAATAAAAGCCAGAGGTACCTCCAAATCCCATGGCAACCAAAAATGCAGCCATAGAGTTGCTAACACCCCTAGAGGATTGCACCATTTCCATTGAAGACCACTAATTTAAGGTTATTTTTTTAGTTAACAGAGAGCCAATGGAAAATTATTAGTGGAGAGGTGTTCAGACACTAGTGTTTTGGAAGATACCACATTGGCACTGTAGAGATTGAACTGGGTAGAAATTAGTGGCTTAGAGTCTCATTCGGTGGCTGTTGCAATATTTCAGGTAATAGATAATAATATCCTAGGTTAAGATCATAGCATTTTAAAGAGACACTAATTATAATCTAAAGATAGCCTAAAGTAGATCCAACGAAAGATTAGCCTAATTAGTCTGGATGACAAGGAGACTCCATCCCTTCTTATGCCCCATTTTTCCCAATCATACTTCTTTAGGTGCCTCAGCATTGCTAGGGTATGACACCCATTGGGAATCATAGAGATGACCCACTCTGCATCTCCTCAGCCACTATCTTCATGTAATGTCTGGGCCAAGCTCATGAAAGTGAGCTTGGCCCAGACATGTAAGGACTTTCATGTAAGGATAGGGCCATTACATTGCGCATGAATACAGAGTGCCCACAAATAAACTGCTGTGAAAAATAATAAAAACATTTTTCCCTATCCAAATATGAACTTATCCTTTTACTACCAAAAATCCGTAACTCTCGGTAGGGTTGTGGGAATAACCAACCTCACTTCCATGCACTGACCACATATTTCCATGGAGATGGCTCCTCACATCATCTGTGTCCCTATACCCAAGAATTGTTTGGTATACCTGGAAATGTCTATCTTCCTCTCAATGTCACTTCCCCTACCATCTCCATGAAACTCCATCTCCGTTTTTCTGATTCCTATCAACAGCCTATAAGAAAGCTAGTTCTTTCAGAAATTGTATGAGAACAACTATCTATATTAAAAAAAAAAAAATCCATTGCCGTTGTGTTGATTCTGATTCATAGCAGCCCTATAGGCCAGAGTAGAAACCCCACAGGGTTTCCAAGAAGCAGATGGTGGATTGGAACTGCCGACCTTTTGGTTAGCAACCAAGCTCTTAAGCACTAAGCCACCAAAATGAAAAGCCAGTCTGACAAAATTGCATATGGTTCCCACAAAACCAGCAAGTCCTCAGTTAATCTTTGTGAGTATGCATGGCAGCACACAAGAAGGCTGAAAAGATTACCCAACAGACCCTTCTTCATACCACAAAGGAGATTGTATCCCCAGGGAATCCCTCCTCATCTAGACCTTATGAAGAAAAGCTGGTGCAAGAATATCTCAAATGAGATAACGTCTCAATAATTATCAGAATAAAAAGAGGGGCTAAAAGTGGATTTGGGTGAATTATGAAACTCTATTTTTCTTTTAGAGATAAACTGAGTTTCTTCTTCCTATAACCTTGCCAATTGATGTTCATAGCATCTGTCTTTAAATCATTCATTATTGAATTGGCCAACATAAGGGAAATGTGAAAATTTGTCCATGTTTTACAATTTTCACTGCCAAATTTTATAAATAAATTATTTAAACAAATAAGTCACTATTACTGTCTCACTTAGTTTGAAAAATCAACATTTGTGTAAACTTCTGTATTTTGCCCCTCAATCCAAACCATAGTTAGCTATACTTTTTTTCATAGATAAACTGAAGTAAAACATTCAGGGATTCAGTTGACACACATACACGCCCTACTTTTTAAAAATAGTTTTACTTCTACTGTAGAAACAGACCCTAAGGTGACATTGTCGTTACATTCTTGAACATATCTAAAATAGTATAATCCAGACAACAGTGGAAATAAAAAGTTTAATGTCTATCTGTACAAACACATCTCTAATCTAAAGGATCGCGAATTCATAAAAGTCTTCAACTGTCTTAGTTACCTAGTGCTGCTATAACAGAAATACTACAAGTGGATGGCTTTAAGAAACAGAAATTTATTCTTTCACAATCTAGTAGGCTAGAACTCTAAATTCAGGGTGCCAGCTCCAGGGGAAGGCTTTCTGTCTCTGTTGGCTCCTTATCATCAATCTTCCCCTTGTCTAGCAGTTTCTCAGCACAGGGATCCCCAGTCTGAAGGACACACTATTCTCCTGGCTCTTGTTTCTTGGTGGTATGAGGTTCCCCTGTCTTTCTCTTCACTTCTCTCTATATCTGAAGTTACAACCTAATCTCGTAGATTGGGTCCTGCCTCATTAACATAAGTGCCTCTAATCCTGCCTCATTAACATCATAAAGGCAGGATTTAGAACACAGGAAAATCACATCAGATGACAAAATGGTGGACAATCGCACAATACTGGGAATCATGGCCTAGCCAAGTTGACACACATTTTGGGGGGGACACAATTCAATCCATAACATCGCCATCCTGCAAATACATGCAATGCTGTTAAGAAAACCTAGGTAATTAAAAAGGTTATAGAATTTTAATTAATTAAATCAAGGTACTCCCAGGAATGAAGAAGAGAGTTTTGCACCTGTAATGTGCTATTTTACTATCATCATTGGCAGTTTGAGGAGCCTCTGGGTGGTGCAAACTGTTAAGCACTTGACTACTAGCTGAAAGGTTGGCGGTTCGAACTCAATCAAGGCCTTGAAGGAAAGGCTTTCAAAATGTCACAGCCTTGAAAACTCTATGGAGTGCAGTTCTACTTTGCAGCACATGGGGTCGCCATGAGTTGGAATTGACTCAAGAGCAACTGGTTTTTTTTTTGGTATTGATAGTTTGAAGACTTACAGACTTCTGTATCTCTTTGTAGACGAGACAACTTCTCTGAAACACACAGTGGAGTTATTATGAAGCATATTTCATTTCTGTTGATGTGTAATTAGGAAATGTGCAGAAAATTGTGTACTAAATTACTCCATGTATTTTTAAGAAATACAAGTATAATGTACACAGAAAAACATAAATAGATAAGTACAAATCACCTTGACTCGATTTTAATTACACTTCCAATGAAGACAAATTGTTTTTCTGATATTATAGTTATGTGTCATTTTAAAAAACATTGCTTCTCTTTTGGTTACTAGAAATGATGTCTGTGGGAAACTAAGAACTACCTTAATAATCAAGGCCAGAAAGGAGATGATGGTAAACAGATTCAAATCCTAGGGCATAATTTCAAAACAAATGTATTTAGATAATGAGTTCTCACTTAGCTATAATCTCTCTGGGAGCCTCTTCAAATTCTCAGAAATGGCAACCAGGGAAACACAAGCTGATGCAATATTCTGAAAATCCTTCAGGGAAAAAAACATCTACACAACAAGCACATCAAATGAATTGTGTTCAAGAATTTAAACCAAAATGCTAAAGCTAAAAGAGCAATTCATGAGAAAGTAAAATTATTTTGCATTATCATTTTAAATCATGCGCTGTTTGGGTAGTATGATAATTACTTTTAAGGATATATGTCTCTTGTATCTGAAACTTCAAAGCTACAGTTATTTTGTCTACCTCGGTTTAAAAAAAAAAAAGGATTCTTTTTATGGTATCATTTGGCTTAATAAAAGTAATAAAACTAAAAACTCCCCCAAAAGCACGGTATTTTTAAAACAGCTCCCTCGCTAGCCACACCCACTTGAAAAAATATTAAGGCAAGGTTAATGTTCATAATAAATCACATGAGATTTGAGGATATTTTTATGCATTCAAATATGAAAGTACCCATGAGAAATATTTGCATTTTGCCACTGCATAAAAAACAAAGCAAAATGTAAATAAGATAGAACTTAATTAAAAGCATTTCTTGCAATTCTTGAACACCTACCAAAACATTATGATAATATTCTCATTGACTAACACAAAAAAAAGTTTTTAATTTTGAGTAGTTTTCTAAAAGTATAAATGATCCTCACCCTAATCTCAGTTTTATAGTTTAAAATATTAGTGAATAATAATTAGGCTATTTTGAATCAGGATTACAAGGTAATCACTGTGATATTTGTTTCTTTAATGTATCTGTGTTAGTGTCCTGTGGCTGCCATAACAAATCACTGCAAATGTGGTGGCTTAAAACAACAGAAAGTTCTCTCACCCTTCTGGAGGCCCCAAGTCTAATACCAAGGTCTTGGCAGGGCCACACTCCTTCTGGAGGCTCTAGTGGAGAATCTGTTCCTTGCCTCTTTCAGCTTCTGGTGGCTGTAGGTATTCCTTGGCTTGTGGCCATACTGCTCCATCTCTGCCTCTGCCTTCACCTCACATTCCCCTCTGTGTGTCTGTTCCAAAACTCCCTTTGTCTCTCTCTTATAAGGATACATGTGATTGCATTTAGGGCCCAGCAGGATAAACTCTTTCTCTCAAGATCTTTTACTTAATCACATCTTTTGCCATATATAGTAATATTTACTCTTAGGCTTTTTATGGTAATATTTACAGGCTCCAAGGATTTGGAGGTAGACATATCTTTTGGGGGGTCATCATTCAGTCCACTATACTACCCCATGGAAAAAAAATAAGTTCTATGAATTTAACAAGTTATAAAAACTAGTGATAATTTCTTAAGTCAAAATTCTTATCCATTATCCAGTATATTTTATCTCCTTGCTATGATGCAAACAGGAATCTCACAGAGTACTTATAAAATTTAGAATCCTTGATAGAACAGGGAAGACTGTTACAACTTACCTAATATGAAATCTACATTAAAAATTTGTTTCTGAATTATAAAATAAAAGATGCTCAAAGTAAAAGAAAAAATTATATGTTTGGTACTCATTCATATTTCTTCTGCTGTCTGTTCAATATCTTTATCCACTTTCATTTTTCTGTTGGGTTGGCTGCCTTTTTCATACTGATTTTAAGAGCTCTTTGTATATTAGGCATACCGGCCCTTTGTTTAGCAAACTTAACACAATTTTTTTTTCTCTAGTTTGTGGATTTTTTACTGTCTTTTTATTTTATTTATGATGATTTTTCCATAGAACTTTTTAAATAGTAACTTTAGAATTATACTTTGTGTCTTTAGTTTTACTGATAATCCTTAAAATGTCTACCTTGCTCACCCATGTTTTCATCTTGTACATTTATGACTTTGTTTAATAAAATGTGTCTCTTTGATCCAGCTAAGTTTATGATATAAGGAGTAAAATAGATATTTCTATTTCTAATTTTCCAAATGGCTAGCCACTTATTTCAATATCATTTATAATTTCTTTCTCCCTCTGATTTGAAATTATAATACTTTCTATGGTAGGGAGGGGCCCTGGTGGCACAGTGATTAAGGGTTTTGCTGCTAATCAAAAGGTCAGCAGTTTGAATCCACCAGCTGCTCCTTGGAAACCCAATGGGGCAGTTCTACTCTGTCCTATAAGGTTGCTATGAGTTGGAAGCAACTCGAAGGCAATGGATTTTTTTGGTTTAAAGATGTCCATGTCTTAATCCCTGGAACCTATGAATGCGTTAGATTACATGGAGAAGGGGAATGAAGATTGCAGATGGAATAGAGAAAGCCAACAAATGCAAAAGCTATTTCTTGAAAAGAAAAAGAAATCTATGAAGTACAGAAATCTATTGTGTTATCTATAAGACAAAATGAGAAAAGACTCAAATAGATTAAGTTCTAAAACAGAGTTTATCTATAGATATATCTACAGTAAAAACAAAAAAGAATTTGGTATTAAGAATAGCTTTCTGTCAGTAAACCTGTAAACTTAGGTGAAATGGATAGTTTTTAAGGAAAATATAAATTACAATTGTTAATGTAAGTTATAATTGATAAAAGTTAAATTACAACCATTAAAGAGCTTAACAAAAAATCAAAAATCCCTTCTTACTCCCACAAAAGACATTGGGACAACAAAATTCTAAAACAAGTTTTATAAACACTTGAAAAAATAGATAACTTCTTTATTATACAAAAGATTTAAGGGAGTAGTAGCAATAGAGGGGGAGTGGTTGAACTCTGTTCGTGAAGCTACTATAACCTTAATATCAAGACGGAACAATGAAAAAACCCAAGAAAAGAAAATTATAGGCTAATGTCCATTATCAATTTAGATGTAAAAAAATAAGTCTAAATAAAATTTAACAAATCATAATCATCAGTGAATACTTTTTAAAAAATTATGGCCAAGTATGGTTATTAAAGAAAAGAAAGAATAGCTCAATCTCAATAGGTCCAGAGAAGTATTAAATAAAATTCAACAGTCATTTACTATTTAAGAAAATCTCTTAGCCAATCAGGAGTAACAAAGAGTTCTATCAAAAACCGACCACTAATACCACACTTAATGGTAAAACAGTAGTAACATTGACATTAAGATACATAAGAATTGGAAAGAAAGAAACAAAACTGTACTTAGAGAAGATGTCTATGTCTGACTATACAGAAGATCTGGAAGAATCTATAAATCTATTTAAATTAAATCTATTAATCTTCCAATCTACTATTAGAGCTAATAATAGATTCCAACATGGTTGTTGGATATAAAAATATCAGATATAAAAATTGATAGCATTCCTATATATCCATAATAATGACTTACAAAATATAATGTTCACTAGAGTCAAAGAGGTGCCCTGGTGGTGCAATGGTTAAGAGCTCGACTGTTAACCAAAAAGTCAGCAGTTCGAATCCACAACGCTGCTTCTTGGAAATCCTATGCAGCAGTTTTACTTTAAGATTGAGGTGTGCCTGACCCAAGCCATGGTGTTTTCAGTTGCCTCATATACATGTGAAAGCTGGAAGATGAACAAAAAAGACCAAAGAAGAATCGATGCCTTTGAATTATGGTGTGGGCGAAGAATATTGAATATACCATGGACTGCCAAAAGAACAAACAAATCTGTCTTGGAAGAAGTACAACCAGAATGCTCCCTAGAGGCAAGCATGGTGAGACTACATCTCACATACTTTGGACATGCTATTAGGAGGAATCAGTCCCTTGAGAAGGACATCATGCTTTGTAAAGTAGAGGGTCAGCGAAAAAGGGAAGACCCTCAATGAGATGGATTGACACAGTGGCTGTAACAATGGGCTCAAGCATAACAAGGATTGTGAGGATGGTGCAGCACCAGGCAGTGTTTCGTTCTGTAGTACATAGGGTCACTATGAGTCAGAATCAACTTGATAGCACCTAATAACAACATTGAATCAGAATCGACTCGATGGCAACGGATTTGGTTTTTAGGAAGGCCTAAAAACATGTATTAGTCTAAGAACATAGTAGAAAAAATATCTATCAAAATATATCTAGAATATTTTGGAGAAAGTTGCAGAAAATTATTAAAGACTAGGAAAGAAGACTTGATTCAATGCAGAGTTATACCACCCGCATATTAGGGGATATTCACTGTGGTTAAGATGGTAAACCTCCCAAATTTATCTATAAATTCAATGCAATTCAAAACAGAATTTTCATGGAACTTGAGAGATAATCTAAAAATTCACACAGAAGAACAAACAGTCATAGTTAAGTAAGATAATTTTGAAGGAGAATATACATGAGGCATGTAGACTAAGAGTGAGGACAGTGGTGGTTCATGGTAGAATTCTCAGCCTCCATGTCGGAGACTCTTGAAGCCACTATCTGTGCCTCATTGGAAGCTTGTGTGTTGCTGTGATTCTGAACAGATTTCAGCAGAGCTTCATGACTAAGACAGACTAAGGAGAAAGGCCTGGTGATCTGCTTCCAAAAATTAGCCAAAGAAAACCCTATGGATCACAACTTTCCTATCCTCAGTCGATTATGCGGATGGTGCAGGACTGGAATTGGGCAGCATTTTGTTCTGTTGTGCATGGGGTTGCCATAAGTTGTGGCAGCTAACAACAACAAAAGAAAATCTACCCAGTCACGTGTCCCCCTGGTAGGGAACAAATCAATCAACTCAAACACACATCATTTTTTCTATTTCCAAATTATAAGTTTTGATTAAAAAGGAAGGTATAATATATTTATTTAGCATGTAATAGTTCACCAAGCATCTAATTCTCACTCTCACAACTAGGACATAGATCATTATCCCCATGTTGTAGATAAGGAAACTGAACCAAGGATAAATAAATGACTTACCCCAGGTCACTCAGTTGCTATATGACAGAGATGTAAATTGAAAATGAATCTTAAAACTCTAACCCAGTATTCTCTCCACTACACCATGCACAAGGATAAAATAGATGCTAATATGATACTAAAATTGAAACCATGATTGTATCACTCAACTTTGAAATGAAATTACTCATGCTTTTAAATTCAATTGAGCTGAATGTTCCTGGGGAAACAGAGAAACAGAAGAACCTATTCAGATCTGAACCTTCTCTTTGAGATTGCAGCCTTTAATCTCAAGGAGTCTTTAATTTTTACTTTCATTGTCTATATAAGCTCACGAATAAAAAAAAAAACTTAATATTTTGTTGATATATCAAGTCTGAAATGTCAAGGAGTGAAATAGAAGGTATAAACTAAAAAAACTAATTGTAGAAAGCATGTTCTACTCAGTACTGTTCAGTAATGTAGCCACCAGCCATATCTGCCTATTTAAACTTAAATTAATTAAAATTAAATTAAGGATTCAATTCCTTAATTGCACTGGCCACATTTTAAGTGCCCAATAGCCACATGTGGCTAGTGGCTACCATACTGAACAGCAGAACTATAGAATATTTCCATTATAGGCAGAAAATTCTATTGGACACTGATGTTCTGGTTTGTTTTCTTCAGAGTGACTTTTACCTTTGAAGATTTTAAGTAAAAAAAATTTAAAGAAATTAAAATATCTTCTACAATAAGATAAATCTAGTTACTATATATCTAACAATCCTTTCCAAAACCAAATTATTTCATACACTACAGCAGGTCAACTAAGGTAGTGAAGAGAACTTTATCCAAATTTTAATAAATATGCGTTAATCTGCCAGGTGTTCCTTGGAAACTCTATGGGGCAGTTCTACTATGTCCTACAGGGTCGCTATGAGTTGGAATCGACTCGATGGCACTGGGTTTTTTGGGAATGTAAAAGAAGATAAAACTTGCATTGGAAGAAGGTCCAATGTCTAATTTTGAATCAGAAATTTAGTATAAAGGTAAACAATGTTAAATAGTATATCTCACCTTTATAATTTTAAAAAAGGAAAAAAAAGTAGATAATTGGTGTCATGGATTGAATCGTGTCCCCCCAAAATATGTGTCAAATTGGCTAGGCCATGATTCTCGGTATTGTATGATTGTCTGCCATTTTGTCATCTGAAGTGATTTTCCTCTGTGTTGTAAATCCTACCACTACGTTAACGGAGCCCTGGTGGTGCAGCGGTTAAGAGCTGAGGCTCCTAATCAAAAGGTCAGTAGTTCAAATCCACCATTTACTCCTTGGGAACCCTATAGAACAGTTCTACTCTGTCCTACAGGGTCACTATGAGTCAGAATTGATTCAACTCAACAGCAACGGGTTTGGTTTTTTGGTTTTGATGGTGTTAATGAGTTGGAATTAGTGGCAGTTGTGCTAATAAGCAGGACTCAAACTATAAGATTAAGTTGTGTTTTAAATCAATCTTTTTTGATATATAGAAGAGAGACGTGAGTAGAGAGACATGGGGACCTCATACCACCAAGAAACAGCCAGGAGAATAGTGCATCTTTTGGACCCAGGGTCCCTGGTTTGAGAAGCTCCTTGACCAAGGAAGATTGATGACAAGGACCTTCCCCCAGAGCTAACAGAGAGAAAACCGTCCCCTGGAGCTGGCACCCTAAATTGGGGCTTCTAGCCAAATTTAGGTTTTGGAAATGATTGTTAGATATATAGTAACTAGATTTGTCTTATTGTAGAAGACTCCTTATTTTAATTTCTTTGTAATTATTTTACTTAAAATCTTCAGAGACAAAAATCACTCTGAAAAAAAATACCAGAACATCACTAGCCTACTACACTGTGAGAGAATAAGTTTCTCTTTGTTAAAGCCATCCACTTGTGGTAATCTGTTATGGCAGCACTAGATAACTAAGACAATTGGTAAATAAAGGAAAATAAAAGGAATTTTCCATGGCTTTCAGAGTTTATAGCAATGCCAGCATAGCAAGCAAATCAGAAAAGTATGTTCAATAACACTATTGGAATTACGGTAGAGTGATCCTATCATTTGATTATAGAAATTACAAGTACAGAGTAAAAAATATAGAACAATAGGGCAAGAAAAAAAAAAAAAAACTAATGTTTTTTATACCAGGCAAATGAACTTTGATTTAAAGTCCAAGAAATGTATGCTTAGTTCCATCTCTGAATAAAGACATACGGTCAGGATCCCAAATCCTGACTCTTAACCAGCTACCATACTCAATCCCAATGTGCACTTCTGGCAAAAGCATTTGTTAATGGTACTACTATCTTGTCTCTCTCCTGATGAAATAGGTTGGACCTACACGAAAGCCTCATGGACTCTTTTTTACCCCTTTATCTTAAGACCCGTATCAAAGGTAGACAAACACGTGGTTCCACAAAGCCTTTCAGGGTGGGGGGAGCCTTAAAAACTTACCCAGCCTTCATCTTATTATCCCAATAACATGACAGGAAGAAAGCAAAGAACAAAAGGAGAGCAGAGAAGGTACACAATGCAGAAAAGAGCTGACAGAACATGTGCTCAGTCTAGTACCATTTATAATAAACTGACTTCTGGCCTGTTGTATCTTTGATCCTTGACCTACATATGAGTCCCTGTTTTCTGACAGATGCTCTAGAGAGGGGGAGAATTTTTTTTTTCAATTGTTCGGTAAAAACAAAATATATTTGCTTGCAAAATATCTCCTCTGAAATCAATTGAGGAAAATACAAATGATCCATACTTAAAAGGCTTTGTGAGCAGTTTATTTGGACCTTCCTAACAAGAAAGAATTAGTTGGAAATCTAAAGATAGGTGGTAAAGCTGAAGTGATCACAAGTGTTCCCAAGATGATCACAAGAGGCAGAGAGTTGTTGTAGAAAGAGAACAGGCTCTGGAGACAGACGGACCTGTGTTCAGCTCAAGCCCGGGCCTCTGACTGGCTGGATGGGAGGAGTTGATAGCCATCAAATCAGCTATACCACCTGTACCTATCTAGGAATAAAGTTATCTATCTTGCAGAAGGAAACCCTGGTGGCGTAGTGGTTAAGTACTGCGGCTGCTAACCAAGAGGTTGGCGGTTCAAATCCACCGGGCGCTCCTTGGAAACTCTATGGGGCAGTTCTACTCTGTCCTGTAGGGTCACCATGAGTCGGAACCAACTCAACGGCAGTAGATGGATCTTGCAGAAAAGGTGATAAACAATGAAGATAAATAAAAAGAATTTTCAAAAAATTCAAAGTTGCTACTGTTGGGGATCCAGTGGGAAGGATATCAGCAAGCCAAATGAAACTAGCTGCTATAAAAACAATAGTATTACATATTATTGGTAAATTATTCCAAAGATGAGAAAAGTAATTAAAACCAGACAAACAAACAAAAGTTGGCTACAGCCAAAAATCTAAAGATAATTGAGACTAACTGTGGAAATAAAATCTGATCACTGCAGATTAGAATTAGCAGGGGTCTCAGTACAGATACTGTCAAAGATCAAGGCAGGAAGCATAAATGTGTGAAGCAGCAAGGAGTGGGGCAATCTGTAGAAAACCAAAGAGGCTACACAAGTCTAAAGGTATTCATATTTTAAAATGTTTAAAAATCATGTATGCCACACAAAAGAATCTGCAGGCCAAATTATTCCTGAAGGCTGCCGGCTTGAACCCTTGCACATAAAGACAAACTCCTATCTGTAGACAAGTTACCCAGAATTATGAAACAAACAAACAAAAAATCCTGTCATCCAATTTAATTCTCTGTGTGCCAGAAAAAGATAAGGATCTGAGAAAATGAATGTTACCTAGCTGCTGCTGCTTCTTTTTTTTTTTTTAATTGTATTATGGTCATTATTCATCCCACATATTACTCCTACTGTCCTAAACTTAGGGAAGGATAATGGGAAGCATTAAGGACAAACAGTAAAGAAAAGTGTGGAGAGAGAAATATGGAGCCATCCTCAAAATACCCCATACCAGGGACAATGGTAAAGGTGAACCCTTTAAAACAGGAAAACATTCCTGAAAAGATGGGGGAGAATACCTTGCCTAGAATAGAGAGGGTAGCAGGTAATTCCCTTTCTTCCTCCCCCTTTATTGCCTTGGGTACAAAGAATGAATTGAAACTTTTATACTCTATCTGCTGCTGTAGAGTTGATTCTGACTCATAGTAACCATATACAGAGCACAGCTAGGGTTTCCAAGGAGTGGCTGGTAGATTCAAACTGCCAACCTTTTGGTTAGCAGCCGAGCTCTTGACCACTCAGCCACCAGGGCTCCTGAAGGCTTTACAGGAGAATTGAAGGGAGATGAGGGAGCAATGGATTTTTTGGTGTTTTTTTGTTTTCGTGTCTTTAAATCTTTTAACTTATGAGTTTCCAGGGTTTTGCTTTTTGGAACAGAAAACGTTTGGGGATCTTTTGGGCATTTGAGATCCTGGGGATATTTTGTCTCTTCTGGACTGAGTAATGTTATTTTTTCTTAAAGACACAAAATCAACCCAAACCCATTGCTGCTGAGTCCATTCTAACTCATAGTGACCCTATAGGACAGAGTAGAATTGCCCCATAGGGTTTCCGAGGAGCAGATGGTGGATTCAAACTGCCAGCCTTCTGGTTAGCAACCAAGCTCTTAACCACTGCACCACCAAGGTGCTCTTAAAGACACAAGGATGGAAAAAAAAAAGAACTGAATTTTTAGGACTGACTCTGAGTCTTAGGCTTAGGTAAAAGAAGTAAAGGATGCCTGTGTATGTCTTTCTGAGTCCCTGTAACAGATAATCGTTATTTCTTTGACTGCCCAGCATTTGAACCCTTTTCTGTATTTGGGAAACTGTACATCTTACAAATCTTGATGGGTGACAAAATCTCCCTGCCGGTTCTAGAATCCAATACTTTCTTTCCTAGCCTCCTTGCAGGTAAAATAAAATGCACCCAGGCTCCACTTTGCCTCAGGAGCTAGTGATACAAGGAAGCAGGGACTGTGCGACATCCAGTCCAGAAGCAGCAGTGGTGGCAGTTTTAGCAGCAGTGTCTGGTGTTCCTTATTAGTGGTGTCAGCTATTTACAATACGAGGTCTGAATAGTGGTGTCTTCACGGGACTAGCAACTTCAGACTTCAGACTTAGTTCCTATCTGTGTAGATTCCAAGCTTGCTTCTGCACTTTCAGAAATTCTGCAAGGTAGACAATATCTTTCACTAAAATCCCTTTTTGCTTACACTTGACAGAGCTGGCTTCTACGGCTTACAGCTAAGAGCTCTGATGAATACAGCTGAGGTCCAATCCAACAGGAAAGTAAAGAAAGAGTTCAACAGACAGGCTCTGCTAGAAACAAAAACTGCCTTGTGTTGTACCATTGAGAATCTGAGCATGTGAGCACCGGTGAGAGCGTGAAGAATTCAAGAGTTAGGTCTACTTACACTAATATTCTACTGACACTATACTTTCCGAGGTCACCTATGATTTTCTTCCTCCTAAATCCAAAGCCTGTTTTTCACTTCTCAAAGTTGACCTTTCTGCCATATTTGGTACTGTTGACCAATCTTTCCTTTTGGAAGCTCTATTATACCTTGACTGAGAGCATCTTGAGGACAGAGATTGATCAGGATTATCTTTGTATTCCTAGCACAATGCATTTTGCCTTTTACATGGCACTCTATGAGATTTCAATGAATGAATGAATGAATATATATTGAATTTTAACTGCGACTAAAGGATCAAGCCTAATTGAATAAAGAACATAGTAAATATTGGCTGAAGAGTAAAAAAAGTAACGGTAACCAATTTTGAGTGTTTTTAACCCATTTTAATTGCAATGATTAATAACAGCATCCAAGCAAATTGTACTTTTAATGCAAACAAATAAGACAGGCAATTTTCTTATAACTAAAACATATCAATGGGATTGATCTGTTCCTTAGCACATGTTGATTTATCAATTAAATTGGAGAGTAAGAAGATAATGAAAGAACTACAAAATCTGCATGTAGTTGTCAAGATCCCAAGGAACATCAAAGGGCCTGTAGATATTCAGGGAACCATACAAGGCTTTTCCTTAACAAAACCAATAGTACCCTTGATGATTTAACACCACCACCTCACTTTCTGGGTCTGCAGATATCACCCGATCAATGTTCATCACATCTAGGTCAAAAACTCTGAAGATAAAAGTAATTTTTACCTGGACAAAACTGAACCAGCTCTGTGAGAGATCTGTGGTTAAACACTCACACCAAGATCAAACATGTCTCATTCTAACCAGATAGCAATCTCATGGGCATTAATTGATCAGAAATAGAGTTGGTAATCTCCTGCCCATGTTCCAAATCCAGCTCACTATCTGTTTCATAAATAAAATTTTATTGGAACACAGTCATGCCCATTCATTTACCTATTGTCATGTCTGCTTTTGCTTTATAACAGCAGAGTTGAGTAGTATAGACAGAGACAGTATGGCTCACAAAGTCTGAAATATTTACCATCTGGCCCTTTACAGAAAAAGTTTACTGAGGCCTGATCAAGAAGATATGGAGAAAGGGAAGAGATCTAATTTAGATTTCAGGACTTGCACAAAAGGGCCCTGAAAATGGGAACTCTTTTGGGTCTTCTAGCCTACCATCACAACTGAAGCTCTCCCCTAACCCTTACTTAACCTTTCACTATAACCAGGGCTTATAACTGTGACAGTTTATGGTAGTCAAACTTTGTGATTAAAGATCTATGGTATATCAGAATTCGATATCCACTTGTAAATTGTCTTGTCTTATTCCTATGTTCTCACGCTGTCCTCACTTTTTCAAAAATAATAGTCTCCTTTTTATTGACACTCTTTCTCCTTCTGAAAACTCTTGGCCAACTTGTTTCTCTACTCCTCTTTTCCACAACTTTCTTAAATAAAATACTTCCTTATAAACAGGTTCTGTTCTTAGCACTATTTTCTTCTAGTTCCACATTTGTTCATGCATCATATTATCTGCTTCCATAGCTTTCACTTGTACATTTCATTCTGTGCAGCTAATTTTCTCTTGCCTTGACCTTTCCTTTAAACTCCACACCTGCATTTCTGAATGCTTTACATCTTCCTGTGGGCGTGCTGCTTTCTTACTCACACTTGTCTGGTTTGACATCTAAATCATTATTCCTGTGCACAACAACAAATCATAAAATACACAGAGAAATAGAACAACTATTTATTATTTACATTCCCTAACTCAGTTAATCGCATCTCTGTCCTACTGGTTGCCAAAGCTAGAAAAAAGGAACCCTCGCACCAGCTACATCCAACCAAACTTAACACTCTGAAGATTCTTAAGTTTAAAATGTATCTAGAAATTGTCTCCTCCATGTCATTTCCATTACTCTATTTTATATCCTCATCACTGAATACCTTTCAAACAGCTGCTAACCTGTGTTCCTGTCTTCAGGTGGTTATTTCTCTAATTCATCTCTCTTATGTTCTCACAGTTATCTGCCTTTAGTACAATTTGATGATGAAACGTCTCTGTTCAAAAACATTCAAGATTTCTCACTGACCTATAAAGCAAAGACAACAATGTTCAGAAGGGCATTCAAGGCTACTTATGCCCTGAGTTACCTTTTCAGACTTATTTCCAACTAAACCTCATCACTAAATTTAAACTCTAATATCATTCCGACTCAATGGCACTGGGTGGGTTATCACTGGATTATTTCCCATTTTCCAAACATAGCTGTGACGTAAGAGCTGAGCCATTCTCCCCAACCCACGCCCCTATGCTGACCATCCTAGAATGCACCTGTGGAAAAATAGGAGGTCATAGCTTTGCTGACAACTAGATTTTGGTTTGCTGAGAACCCTATGCAAGCTAGATGGATTTTCAGTTGGGGGGAAGGAAAAAAGGAGGACTGAGAAAGGTGGTTAGAAAGGCTGCAGAAGAGATTATGGGGAAAAGCCAGTAGGAATAAACTATTATAAACCTGTTGCCATCAAGTTGATTCTGACTCACAGCAACTCTATAGGACAGAGCAGAACTTCCCCATAGGGTTTCCAAGGAGCAGCTGGTGGTTTCGAACTGCTGAAGTTTTGGTTAACAGCAAACTCTTAACCACTGTGCCACCAGGGCAAGGCAATTATGAAAAAGAAAAAAAAAAGTGTTGCAGAAAGAGGAGCAGTGCTGTATGAGTCCCTCCTCCATTTTCCCATTAAGCCTTTAATAAGTCTATATATCTAAGTAATACTTTCAGAGTTGGATTTATTTAAGGGCTAAAACTGAGTGGCCTGGCCTGAAGGTATGCATGAGGTAAGTCCAAGAAGAATTGGGATTCCATTTAACTATGCATATTGTGCCTCTACCTTCATATTGCAAGATCCTTGGGTGGCACAAATGGTTTGCAGCTTGGCTACTAACTGAAAAGCTGGCATTGTGAATCCACCCAGAGGCATTTTGGAAGAAAGCCATGGAGATCTACTTCCAAAAGATTATAGCCATTGAAAACCCTATGAAGTGCAGTTCTACTCTGACACACCTGAGTCCTAATCCACTTGACAGCAATGGGTGTGGTTTACCTTTATATTGTAAATTTTCTTGAAGCCTGAATCATGTTTTATAGTACCCAATCTCTGTTTATACAATAGATTTGAATTCTAACCAGCTCTAACCTAGTATATTTCTCCTACGCTATTTTAACACTGTCTTTGTTCTATTCTCTCAATCTTTCACAATATAATCAGGTGGACAAATGAGTTGGCTCCCTTCCACAATCTTTTCTCCTGTATAATCCTATTGCTGTCACCAGTACAGCACATGCTCAGAAAAGCTCCTTGAGTCTATTCATTCATTCCCTCAATCAGAAATCTAAAACTATTAAGACTCTTTAGAAAAAAGCTGTTACATTAGACATCTTTCCTACTACCAAACAACTGTTGCTAGATATGGCCCTTTCTCCCATTAAATAGCATTAATGGATCAGGATATTCTATCTCTACAGCTCTCTCTTCAGTGCACTAAATTAGAGCATGCAATTGATGTTTAAAAGAAAATCACATCAGATAATGTTTTAATAGTGCCTGTTAACAAGAAAGACAAAATACTTGTTCTCATTGGAGTTACATTCTAGTTCAGCAAGAAAAACAAATAAAGAAAGAAAATATCAGATAATAATAAGGGTATGAAGAAAGTAAAACAGGGTGAAGTGACTGAGTGACTGAGTACCTGCTTTAGATTTATTTGTTTGTGTACATTATAGAACAGAAGCAATTGAGTTCCTTTGAGACATTTGAGCTGTGACCTGAACGACAAGAAGGCAGTTATGGAAATATCTAAGGAAAGAGCATTCCTGGCTGAGGAAATAGCAAGTTCCCTGGCTCTAAGGCAAGAATTAGCTTGGCATAATCAAGAAACAGAAAGAAATGCAGTGTAAAAAAAACCCCAGTGGTTTAAAACAATGACAAAAACTCAAGCATGAATAGAGCACACAAGTCCTTATAAACTGGGGTATGGTGTTTGAATTTTCTTTTAAGTGAAGTAGGAACACTTTTGGGAGGTTTTAAGCAGGGGACTGATGAGATCTGATTTATATTTTAGTAGGACGGCTCTGGCTGTCTGGAGATTAGGCTCCAAGGGGGCAAGAGAGGAAGTAGGGACACAAGTTAGAAGACTCCTGAAGAAGTCTAGACAAAAGAAGATACTGGCTTGGACCAGGGTGGTGTAATGGAGATAGAAGTGGGCAGATATGAAATATGTTTTGAAAGAAGAAAGATATGAATGGATTGGGTGTGAGGGTGAGGGAGGGGAAAGAGAAGGAACAATTTCTGATTCCTAGGTTTTTGGTTTAAACAAAATGAGTTGGTAAAGGTTGGGAAACAAACAGACTAGGGGTAAGGGGGACAGTCAAAACTTCTATTTTGGATATATAAAATTTGAATTCTTTATGAGATATGCAAGGGGAGATATCAGGTAGGTAGCTGGATATAAAAATCTGAAGCTCAGTGTCAAGATGAGAGATGACCTATAGCCTTAGGACTCAATGAAGACATTTAGGAAGAATGTGCAGAGGAGTGATGGAAGAGAAAGAAAGGAAAGAAAAGAGGTCCCATCAACACTGAGGAGATGAAGAGGCCAGGAGAAGAAAAGGCAAATTTACGAGTTAAGTAGGCAAAGAGTTGCGTAGGTAAAGTCACGAGTTACATGGCAAAGTTATGAGTTACGAGGCAAAGGAGAGAATGAACTCTTCTTTCCACTGAACTCCAGGCTCCTACATCCAATGCCAATTTTATAATGATTTCCAAAGAACCAACAAGATACTCTTTTTCTACGTTATTATTTGCAGTAATTATAGGATTTGCCTGTGAGCCACTGATAGAATGTGCTTATTTGTTCTTCCAAGGCAAATTTTTCCATCTACTTTCTTTTTTTGACTCATGCGTTTTCTGCAGCATACCAACAGCTAAACTTTTCTGAACTCAGCATATTGTTCCCTGACTTCAGCATCTGAATGTTCATGCTTTTCCCTGATGGCACAAGTCCTGTTGTGCTTTTTGTTTCAGGGGTAGTCTTGTATTTTATTTATTTATTTATAGCATTTCATGCCTGACTAAATTCCATTTCAGTAACTGAAGAGCTTTGTAAAAGAAGTATTTTTAATAGGAAACTTGGGTACCAGTGTTCTCTGCACCACCAAATAGTGGAATCTTTGGTAAATCACCTAGCCTCCTGGGAACTGAGTTACTTCACTTTTAAAATGTATGTAAAAAGTAATGAAAAATGTTAGGTGAGTGAATTAATAAATGTAAATAATTCATACCTGAAGACTAGGCATTGGATCAGATTTCTTTATCATCTAGAGGTCTTGAAAAACATTAATAGTTCTAATTTTATCTGATTTCGTGGTTAAGAATTTTGCTTAGAAAAATAAACTACTAGTATCTCTCTCTTCATCCTTTTTCCTCCTCCCCAATTCCTCTCTTTCAATCTAAAAGTCATTGTTATAATCATTGTCTGACATAGAGTTGGTGCTTAATAATTGTGGTGCAGCAAGATTTTTCGCACGAAACCTCTACCACACTAGGTGTCTCCAGAAGAACCAGTCACCCCAAAGTCACTGTTTTTACTGAGCTAAGTTCTTAGGACCATATTGTTAGAACAAAGTGTCTATCCTCCTCACTCTCCTCAAAGAATGTGGTTTCCAAAGTCGGGTATGGAAAACAAAACAATGGGAAGCCAAAAGAAAATATTAGATTTTACACATGGTTATTTTGTGCCTAGAAAATATGAAAGATTTTTTTTTCTGCTTTTCTAATACTGACTTTTCTAGTACTAACTGACACCATTGTTCTCACTAGTCCAGAAGTCAAACACACAGCATATAAAATATCCCCACCAGAAGGAATTGGCAGCAAGGCACTCATAAGTCCATTTCCTTTTCATGTATTATACTGTTCCATAGTTTATGTGCTACATAGAATGTTGCCAATGCAGTTAAATTTTATAAAATAAGACCTTTAAAATAACAACAGTCCTTGTAAAACTTTATTATAATGGATGACCATGAAAATCTTTCACCACACAGTAACCAGTTTACTGGTTATCTTGTAGAAAAGATTATTCCACTAAAAGCTCAGTAACACTTAAATTTTTTTTTAACAAAATAGAGACATGTCCCCAGCTTGTAACCTTTTGTATGAATACAAGCAAATATCAGATATTTTTGAAAAAACAATAATATGCTTAATCAGTTCCTTCAAGGTAAAGGTGACATTTGTAATGATGAAGGAGAAAGCAACTGCTGTTCAAAAGACATTTTAAAAATAGATACTGTAGTTGGAAATGTTTCATCATTGTATAATTTTATTACTGAAAATAATGTAAACACTTAATATTTGCACACTAAAATCTGGGAAATAGAATTTTTTTAAATTGTTTTTAAAAATCTTCCAAATGAGAAGTTTCAATGGGTTCTAAACCCATTTATTAAAAATACAAAATGCAATACTTCTGATTAGTTTGCAAGAATAACTGACTGATATTGGGGATGATATACATTTGTTAGAGAAATTTCAACAAAACCCTTTGCACAATTGGAAATGGGTGGGAAAATGAGTATCATGATTTAGCAAGTACAACTAATGGTGCACTTCCATGTGGTTGTACTTATTTTTGTGAAATCACTGTTTCAGCTAAAATATCAATTGTAATCAATGAGGCAATAAACTGAACTTAGAACCAGACCTCCGAGCCACTGTATCATGATGTGTTAATCAAGGCTTTTTAAATTAATGAGACAGTGTCAACCAAAATTGTTCTCACCAAAAAGGGCAAAAGGTTGTTGAACCATTAATAAACAAAATAATATTATTTGAAAATTATTGTTTATCTTTATTACATCACTCAATTTCTGTTTTGTACTTGTTTTATGAAGTACATATTACAGTAGAACATTATTAAATATATACAATTAATAATTATATAATTATGCATATATGGGGAGTGTTTAAAAATTTTTAGCTAGGGCCGTATGATCAAAAAGGAATTAAAACATTATACTTTAGTAGAACTAGTTCCGTCTAGCCTCAAATTCCTGCTTAACTCAATCATCCTTGGAAGTACAAGTCCCTCTGTCATCCACTACAACCTGTTTGTCCATCCCATATGTCCCTGTAATCTCTAATCTGACTGAATCCCCACTTTCATTCAAACCCTTCCATTCTGTCCTCTAAATAAGCCCAGATCTGGATCAACAAACTTCTTGAAGAAGCTGGTCTCTTTAGATGGCTCCCAGTGGATTACACCTCCTGGTACTGACATCATTGGGTAGTTACGTCCCTTAAATCTGGGGTGGCCCTTTGACTCACTTTAATCAATAGAATGTGGCAGAAGTGAAGCTGTGCCAGTTCTGGGTCTAAGCCTCAAGAAGTCCTAGCAGCTTCCACTGGAACTGCCAAATGTGAAGTCTAGCTATTCCGCTGAAAAGTTCCTGTTGAGGGGGGAGAGACCCTAAGACCATGTGGAGAGAGAGAGAGAAAGGACAGTGACAAGCCTAGCCATCCCAATTGAGCCCAGCGTTCCAGCCATCTCCACTAATGCACCAGATACATGAGTGAGCCATCGTGGATGTTGCAGTCCAGTCAAACCCCCAGATGACTTCAAGTGTACCAGGAGAATTTCCCAGCTGGGCCCAGTCAACCCATCTTGACAGATGATAGAATTATTGTTTTAAATCAGTAAGTTTTGGCATGGTTTGTCAAGCAGCAATAAACCAAAAAAAACCAAACCCACTGCCGTCGAGTCGGTTCAGACCCATAGCGACCCTATAGGACAGAGTAGAACTGCCCCATAGTTTCCAAGGAGCACCTGGCAGATTTGAAGTGCCAGCCTTTAAGTTAGCAGCCCTAGCACTTAACCACTACACCACCAGGGTTTCCCAGCCGCAATAGATAACAAAATCTTCCCTTACATACTCAATCTTCAGAGAGTATTCCCTGACATCTTTTGACTGAAAACTGACGTTCAAGAAGAGGACAAGATTTTACTCAAAAAGTTACCTCTGCTTTTTTCCTCACACCCCACCTACTATAGGGCCAGTAGATTCTCCTTGCTCTCCATTGTCTGCTTGCAGTGAACTCTTCTTTTGAAATTCATACCATCTGGCTATATACCTCTCTAAATCTTGTTGCTGCTATGTGCTGATCTCTTGGCCATTCTACTTTACTCCCAGATAACCTAGCTCCTGGCTCACATTCCACTCCTACTTTTGTCATCACTCTCTGGCATTTCAAATTTCATGAGGATGAAAGGCTATACATTTGACTTTTAACTTTCGTGACTTCTTAAATTTTCCTCTTCTTTTCTTCAGCCATCTACTCCCAAGGTCATGCCCTAGAATTTATGAACTGTTGTTGTGGTTGTTAGGTGCCGTCAAGTCAGTTCTGACTCATAGCAACCCTAGGTACAATGGAAAGTAACACTGCCCAGTCCTGTGCTATCCTCACAATCGTTGCTGTGTTTGAGCCCTTTGTTGCTGCCACTGTGTCAGTCCATCTCATGGAGGGTCTTCCTCTTTTTCACTGACCCTCTACTTTACCAAGCATGATGTTCTTCTCCAGGAGCTGGTCCCTCCTGATAAATGTCCAAAGTACTTGAAAATGAAGTCATGTCATCCTCACTTCTAAGGAACATTCTGAATGTACTCTTCCAAGACAAATTTGTTCATTCTTCTGGCAGTCCATGGTATATTTAACATTCTTTGTCAATGCCATAATTCTAATTCAAAGGCATCAATTCTTCTTTGGTCTTCCTTATTCATTGTCCAGCTTTCACATGCATATGAGGTGATTGAAAATGCCATGGCTTGGGTCAGGCACACTGCGGTCCTCGAGGTGACATCTTTGCTTTTTAACACTTTTAAAGAGGTCTTTTGCAGAAGATTTGCTTTATGCAATAGATTGATTTCTTGACTGCTGCTTCCATAGGCATTGATTACGGATCTAAGTAAAATGAAATTCTTGACAACTTCAATATTTTCTCCACTTATCATGATGTCGCTTATTGGTCCAGTTGTGAGGATTTTTGTTTCCTTTATGTTGAAGTGTAATCCATACTGAAGGCCGTAGTCTTTGATTTTCATCAATAAGTGATTCAAGATCTCTTTGCTTTCTGCAAGCAAGGTTGTGTCGTCTGTGTATTGCAGGCTGTTAATGAGTCTTTCACCAATCCTGATGCTGCATTCTTCTTCATATAGTCCAGCTTCTTTTTTTCTCAGATTATTTGCTCAGCGTACATATTGAATAAGTATGGTGAAAGGATACAACCCTGACACACACCTTTCCTGACTTTAAACCACACGGTATCCCGTTGTTCTGTTTGAATGACTGCCTCTTGGTCTATGTACAAATTCGGCTAGAGCACAATTTAGTATTCTGAGATTCCCATTCTTCGCAATGTAATCCATAATTTGTTACAATCCACACAATCATATGCATTTTTCATAGTTACTAGAACACAGATAAACATCTCTCTGATCTTCTCTGCTTTCAGCCAACATCCATCTAACATGAGCAATGATAATTCCTCATTCCTTGTCCTCTTCTGAACCAGCTTGAATTTCTGGCAGTTCTCTGTCAATGTACTGCTGCAGCTGCTTTTGAATGACCTTCAGAAAAATTTTACTTGTGTGTGATATTAATGATATTGTTTGATAATTTCCATGTTCTGTTGAATCACCTTCCTTTGGAATGGGCACAAATTTGGATCTCTTCCAGTCAGTTGGCCAGATAGCTGCCTTCCAAATTTCTTGGCACAGACTTGTGATCACCTCTAGCGCTGCATTCATTTGCTGAAACATCTCAATTGGTATTCCATCAATCCTTGGAGCCTTGTTTTTCCTCAATGCCTTCAGTGCAGCTTGGACTTCCTCCTTCAGTACCATCTGTACTTTATCATATTTTGTCTCCTGAAATGATTGTATGTTGACCAATTTCCTTTCAGTACAGTGACTCTGTGTATTCCTTCTACTTTGTTTTGATGCTTCTTCCATCGTTCAACATTTAGAACCCTTCAAAATTGCAACTCAAGGCCTGATTTTTTTCTTCAGTTATTTCAGCTTGAGAAATGCTGAGTGTCTTCTTTCTTCCCTTTTGGTTTTGTAACTCCAAATCTTTGCACATTTCATTATAATACTTTAACTTGTCTTCTCGAGCTCCCCTTTGAAATCTGTTCAGCTTTTTTTACTTCATCATTTCTTTCATTTGCTTTAGCTACTCTATGTTCAAGAGCATGTTCAGAGTCTCTTCTGACATCCATTTTGGTCTCTTCTTTCTTTTTAATGACCTTTGGCTTCTTCATCTATGATGTCCTTGATGTCATCCCACAACTGGACTGGCCTTCAGTCATTAGTGTTCAAGGCATCAAATCTACTCTTGAAATGGTCTCAAAATTTAGGTGGGATATACTCAAACCATTTTGATTCTTGCCATGGATTGAATTGTGTCCCCCCCAAAATATGTGTCAACTTGGTTAGGCCATGATTCCCAGTATTGTATGGTTGTCCTACATTTTGTGATTGTAATTTTATGTTGAGAGGGTTAGGGTGGCATTGTAACACCACCCTTACTCAGGTTAACTCCCTGACCCAAGGCAAAGGGAGTTTCCCTGGGGTGTGGCCTGCACCATCTTTTATCTCTCAAGAGATAAAAGGAAAGGGAAGCAAGCAGAGAGTTGGGAACCTCATACCACCAAGACAGCAGTGGGAGCAGAGTGCATCCTTTGGACTTGAGGTCCCTGCACCTGAGAAGCTCCTTGACCAAGGGAAGATTGAGGACAAAGACCTTCCTCCAGAACCAACAGAGAGAGAAAGCCTGAAGCCGAAACCCTAAATTTGGACTTTTAGCCTACTTTTTTGCAAGGAAATAAATTTCTCTTTGTTAATACCATCCACTTGTGGTATTTCTGTTATAGCAGTTCTAGATAACTAACACAGTTCTCTTGGACTTGTTTTAATTTTCTTCAAAATGAACTTGCATATGAGCAATTGATTGGCTGTTCCACAGTCGGCCCTTGGTCTTGTTCTGACTGATGATATTGATCTTTTTCATTGTCTCTTTCCACAGACGTAGACAACTTGATTCCTGTGTTTTCCATCAGGTGATGTCTACGTGCATAGTCACAACTTATGTTGTTGAAGAAAAGGTATTTGCAATGAATATGTCATTGGTCTTACAAAGATGCATAGGGTTATAAACTGTACTATCTCTGAAATATAAATTTCAAACATCTAAATCTTCCAGCTCACATGCGCTTTTACCGGCATTGCAATCATTCTTTGACCACATCAGGATTTCCAATTCACTTCCTCTCAATTTAGCCTGTCCCCAGCAACCTTCGCTTATCTCTTTATCCAGTTTTGATTCCATGGGCTATCAGTATACCCACTTCCTTACGACAACTCTTAAGCCTCTTTTCTCTTTCTCACTGTCATACTCACCTGGCAAAATCCCAGTGCTGGTTAAACTCAACTGTTGGCCTTCTTTAGGCCTGAACATAAGCAGTGATATGCTGTTGAGGAAAATAATACAACCAGGCTGATATATTACACTTTACATTGGTAATCGCAAACCTCAAATGGATATTCAACACTTCCCAGCAATTCTACTTAATTTCTCTTTAGTTTTGCTTTCCACGAATTTGGAAAAAATTATTTCATGCTCTCTCTTCTTTCCTCAAATTTCCCATCTTCCCTTATCCTCCTCTTACTCTCCATTAATGATGTCCCCTCATGCTTCAGAAATAAAATATCAAACACACTCACATATACATAAATACATATATCATCTGAACTGTAACCAAAAAATACCCCATTGCCATCAAGTCGAATGTGACTCATGGTGACCCTATAGGCAGAGTAGAACTGCCCCATAGGGCTTCCAAGGAGTGGCTGATGGATTTGAACTGCTGACCTTTTGGTTAATAGTTGTAGCTCTTAACCACTGCACCACCAGGGCTCCATCCGTACTATACCCATTGCCGTTGAGTTGATTCCAACGCATAGTGACCCTCAAGGACAGAGTAGGACTGCCACATAGGGTTTCCAAGGAGCACCTGGTGGATTCGAACTGTAGACCTTTTGGTTAGCAGCCAATAGCTCTTAACTACTAGGCCACCAGGGTTTCCATCTGTACTATAGTATAAAAAATACTATAGTATAGGCCTTTTTAAATTTTTGTTTTAAATTTAATGGGACAAAATAAATTTAATATTAATTACTGTGAGAGGCAGAATAATGTCTCCCACCCAAAGATGCCTATGTTCTAATGCCTGCAACCTGTGAATATCTTATCTTACATGGCATAAGAAACTTTGCAGATGTAATAAATTACAGATCATGAGCTGGGGAGATTATCTTGGCTTATCCGGGTGGGCCCAATATAATTACAATGGTCCCTACAAGGGAAAGAAAGAGGCAAAAGAGTGAGAAAAGGAGATATAATGATGAAAGCAGAGGCTGAAGTGATGTGATGGCAGGCCAGAAAGGGGCCATGAGTCAAGGAACGCAGGCAACGTATAGAAGCCGGAAAGGCAAGGGAATGTTTCACCTAGAGCCTTGGGAAGAAACTCTTCCCTGCCACCACGTTGGAATTAGCCCACTGAGGCTCATTTTGAACTTCTGATCTCCAAATAAGAAATTTATGTTGTTTTAAGTCACTACATTTGGAGTAATTTGTTACAATAGCAACAGGAAACTAATACAACTACATTAAACAAACTTAATTCAGTCTTTAATACTTCAGTCTTGTAGTCCCTCAGGATCATTGTTATGAGAATCAATTATTATTGACCTGTAGGTGGGTAGACATGTTGGTTGATGAGAATTTTCTACTCAAAAGATTGAATGAGCCAGCTTTTATTATAGAACTTTAAAACCTCTAAGAATTACTGCATCACGGCTAGATGAGATTAAATCAAAATGTCTCCTTAAGGAAGTAAGTCTTTAAGTGGATTTAAAGTAGATAAAAGAGGACCCCTGAAAAGGAGATGGAAAAGACTTCAAGGGGGTCAAGAAAA
Source organism: Loxodonta africana (assembly GCF_030014295.1). Lineage (NCBI taxonomy): Eukaryota > Metazoa > Chordata > Mammalia > Proboscidea > Elephantidae > Loxodonta > Loxodonta africana. The sequence goes on along the minus strand of NC_087346.1, from coordinate 52,900,091 downwards.
TTCCTAAGAGTAGGGAAAAATGAGAAATTACTGGTGATTTGAGCTGTACATGAAAACCCTGGTGACGTAGTGGTTAAGCGCTACGGCTGCTAACCAAAAGGTCAGCAGTTTGAATCCACCAGGCGCTCCTTGGAAATTCAATGCGGCAGTTCTACTCTGACTTATAGGGTCGCTGTGAGTCAGAATTGACTCTGAGGCAATGGGTTCGTTTGTTTGTTTTTGCTTGAGCTTTACACAGTATATGAAGGAAACAAGATAATCTCATCAGAGCTCCGCCTTTTAATTATTTTTTTAATTAAAAGGCCAAGAGGAAAGGATGGTTAAGAGCCTACTGATATAGACTATTACTCTGAAAAGGAAAGTATTCCTAGATAGAAACCAAACAAGACAGGTAACTTTGCCAGTGCAGAGAAAGAGTAAGATAAAATAAGGGTATCTCTTTTTCTTGGAATGTCATAGTGGAGGTGAGGTTAGGGGCGAGGAAACAAGTTTACATGAGGCAATGGGATGAAATGGAAGGAGCAAGGGCTTAGAAATCAAACCAACCTAGTTCAAATTCCAGCTCTACTTTTTGTTGGTCATATGACATTAGGCAAATTAATTCAAATATCTTGATTTTCCATTTCCTTATCTACAAAATGCTTATGTGGTTAGTATTAGATGAGAGTTTCTGACACATAGTAGGTACTCAGTAAATAATTCCAAGAGCATCAAAAACTAATTTCATTTATTTCCCAGTTTTGCCTTAGGCTAGTCCAGGGTAAGAGGAATGGAAAGCTTGAAGAGTCGGAGGGCATCTTTATTGAATCTGTGACAATGTGTACACGTGGATGGTTGGGGTATAGGGTGGAGGTAATTTTAAGTGTAGAACTAAATTCCTTTCAGAAAGCCAGGACGCAGTCTAAAAAGATTGCTTACATTTGAAAGACACTTCATGGTTTTTTCCCCTGACAGACATATATTATAATTAACAATTTTTATGAACAATAAATTTGAGAGTCAGAGACAAAATGGTGAACTGCCCAAAGAGACAAAATTAAGTGCCACAGAGGCAGTTAGTAGTGAATGGAACTGGGCATTCTTGTCTCTTGACAGATACAAATACGATGAATCCCTGCATGTTATGATTTAGAATCCTAGGTGCATACCAAGCTTCTAATCCTCCTTTTAAAACAACAGAATGGCAAAGCCAATTGAAATTAAAGTAGGTTAAATATTTTAATATTAACTACTCAACTGATTGATTCTGAAGTGGTTTGTACCATCTAAAAATGTATATAATATAGGCCTATAGTTGTTTGAAATATGTAGACAGTAGTAGATTGAGGTAGTAGCCTATGAAAAAATTTAGATTTCATAAGATTTAGAAAATGGTTAATAAAATAAGTAAATGAAAAGGAGGCGGCACAGGCCCTACAGTGAGTTAGTGGGTGAGGACATATCAGTTGTTGAACCTGGATTAGCCTAACCTTACCAATGAGGCCTTTTAAAAACAGCTTAGGCAGAAGAATTTTCACTGCCAAATCATTTTTTATCACTGCAAAGTTCAGTTAACTACTCCAGTGAGATTCTCCTAAATGATATTCAGAACATCACAGGACGAAGCAGCAATCAGTTCCCTATTATTCTTTTAAAGCACATTCTTGCTTCTATTCAGTTCCTCTTGTTCTGCCCCTCCTAGTACATTTCTTCTGAAGAATTTAAATCATCTCTAGCCTCTTTAAGGTTATGTACATCAATGAGGTATTTAGGTTATAAACCTTGCTAAAATGTACTGCTTGCGATCCTTTCTCATAGACATTTCCTTGATCCTCCTCCCTACCCCCACAGACAACAGCTATTTGGCTAATCATAAACCATTTTATAACAGACCTTGTTATTCAAATAAATCTGTGATACTTTATAATATTTCCTGGATAGACATTTGAAAACCTCTGTATTGGGCAAGACTTTCTCTTTATTTTGTAGCAGATCTAATCAAATTCTGACCATTTCCTAACGTGCAGCATGGCACTAGTAGATTGATTTCTGGAGGAGTCTCTTGACTTCAGAATATTTTCTGTTGATTCATGTGAGGCCAGAAGTACTACCAAAACAATATTTCTAACATATAAGCTTCTTGAAGGCAAGGGCCACAGTTTACTTGATTTTGTACATCCAGTGCCTTGGCACCGTGGTTAAGAGCTCAGCTGCTAATCAAAAAAGGTTGATAGTTCAAATCCACCTACTGCTCCTTAGAAACCCTATGTAGTAGCTCTACCCTTTCGTATAGTCTCTATGAGTTGGAATTGACTTGATAGCAATGGATTTGGTTTTTGTTTTTAATCATGTCTGGTACATAGTAGACTCTCAATATGGACTAACTGAATGAGCAAATTTGTACAAAGACTCTACCTCATAGAAAAGTAATAGTTTCAGATAGAACTAGCACAGATAGCAGTTGTCATTATTATATTTATTGAATAACTAATTTTACATAGTCAGGTGCTAGAGTTTATAAGGAGAATATTAACACCATATTTGTTCTCCTTGAGAATAAAAACTCTAAAAACAAGCATGAAAAGATTTTAATTTACACAACACATCATGCTTGCTATGTGCTAGCCAGTGTTCTAGGCACTGGGGGTATAACTGCAAATAAAATGGACAAAAATTCCTGCCCTTGGAGAGCTTACATTTAAGTGTGATGGCAGGCAATAAGCAAAATATCTATTTTCTTAGATACTGATAAGTGCTAAGGCAAAAAAATAAACCATGGAAGTGGGGAAGTGATGTAGGAGTGTTGAAATTTTAGATAAAGTGGCCAGGAAAGTCCTCATGCAGGTGACTTTTGAGTAAACAGATGAAGGAAGAAAGTAAAGACATGAAAAAAAAACATATATATATTTCTATAATAGCTAGGACAAGAAAGGTAAGGTTGGAAGGCGATAGGGTTGTATGAAGGGGTAGACCTTACACAGATCCATACCTGATCTGCTTCTGCAACTAGCAGTCAGTTACTGAGTCCCGCTACGGTTACACGCCAGTGCTTTGGACTCACTCTATGCAGTATGCCCGGACAATCCTTTGGTTTTCAGTTGGTAGGAAGGCTGAGGGAACCGCTTGTCGATTCAAGCAGAACACAAAATACACTGAAATGTGTCAGGTGGGAGATCACAAAGCCACTTCAGTGGCTTTTGTTTTAATTCATACGTCCAAATGAAAGATACATAATACTGTAAGAAATTACTATAATTATTGCAATATAATTAGAAAAACAAGTAACAGGAAAAGTGACGCAAGTGAATTTGAGAATCCGGAAGAGATTAAGGAAGGTTAAGGAAAGAGAAAAAAGGCCTCCCCCCAGTAAACTCCCCCCCCCCCCAAAAAAAACACAACCAATAAACAAAAATGAGAAGCAGAAATACCGCAAGGTCCCAGTGTGGCCTTCGGGATAGATTAAGCAATGAATTTGGAATAAGGGGGTTGCGTGCGTGTGTGGGACTGGTGGGGTGGGGAGGAAAAGGTGGTGGAGCTTGCATTGACGTGTAAGATTATTTTGAAGCAAACAGGAAGCGCATCCTTATATTAGAGAAAGGGATACACGGCAGTAGGAGAGTGAGGTGTGTGATTCTGCTGTGTGCATCAGAATATACTAGTATCTTTGACTTCTGTAACCTGTATTTTCTTAATTTACCAAACTTTCTTCTTAATTATGTTTCATTTTTGTTTTAGAAAAGGCACACAAAATGTCTTCTGCTTAACAAATGCCAGGCTCCCTTCAGGCGTGTACTTGTAGTATCAAAGATAAACTGACCTGACTGTAAGAGGGCCATGCATGGGAAAAACAAACAAACAAAAAAACCTTTTCTCAACATTGGTTTGAAAAAGTTGAAAGTGGAAAGAAATCTCGATTCAGCTATTCAGCATCTTCCTCTCACAGGTTGTGCTGCCGACTCTGCGCTCATTGTCCCCTGCAAGACTGCGGTCTTTGCTGCCTCAAAAGAGCGGCCTGAGTCCTCACCCCAGCCACTCAGAAGTCAGGGCGAAACAAGTGCGCCCAGAGAGCAAGGTTTCCCCCTAGCCTCCTCGCCCGGCTCAGGACCGAAAACGGGGCCCCGCCTCGCGCGCATGCTCAGTCGGGAGAGCGCCCTGAAAAGGCGCGTCGGCTTGGGAAGCACCCCTGCATGGTTATCCCCTGAGCTAAGGAGGTGCAGGGAGGCTCCACCCGGCTCCACCCGGGGTGCCCGCAGCCGTTTCGGGCCGAAGCCTATTTTCTTGCCTTGGGAGCGTTGTTCCTCCCGCGTTCCAAGGGAGCGGGGCGGAGCCGGGCTTTTCCGGGTGGGGTGGAGCCCGACCGCCGAGGGCACCCTTGTTAAAGAGCCTTTCAAGCGTCTTTCTGGAGCGCGCGAGGGGATTCTCCTCCGGGGAATGGAAGGCCGCTCTCCTCGGAGAACACACTCCCTGAGAAAATGCCGGGGAGATTACTCTTCTGCGCTGCCCCGACCTCTCTGTTTTAAAACTAGCCACAAGCTAGGGCAGCTTTAACTGCCCTAGAGATATGCCTATTAATATTCAGCGTCCTCCCAGCGGCCTCCTCCCCGTTCTGTGTCCAGCGGGCCCCCACAGGCTTTTCTGAAAATGGGCGCCCTCAGGTATCTCCGGGAGGCGTTGGCCTCATCGCCCACACGTCCATTCCAGCTGTTCTCCGGGAAATTACCCCAAGTGAGCCGGGCTGTCTTGTAATAAACACAGGCCTGTTTTCTGAGTGTGAGCTGGTGGAGCTTGGGGTGGGGAAGCAAGCCTGGGGGGTGTCGGGATAGCAGCAATTCGGGATCAGTATTCCCGTGTCCTGCCCTCTCCGGCCCACCCTCTGCCCCTCACATGGCCGCCATCAGGCTCCTCCACGGCGGCTGCAGCCGGTCCGCAAACACGCCCACCCGCACGCTCACACTCACTAGCCTCGGGGTTTTTTTTTTTTTAAGGGGGAATGTACTGAGCATGCTCGATGGGAGGGGCGGGGCTCTCTCGGGCCGCGCGTCGGGGCCGGCGCTCCTTCGGCCGGCTCGGCGCCTCCGCTGCCCGCCCGCCCGGAGCCGCGCCCGGCGCAGGCTGCGCCCGCCCGCCCCGCCCCACCCCACCCCGCCCCGCCCCGCCCCCCGCCGCTCGTCCCCGCCGCGGCCGAGCCGCCTGCAGCAGCAGCAGCGGCAGCAGCGGCAGCAGCGGCAGCAGCAGCAGCTGCTCCTACCCGGCGGCCGCCCCCCGCGGGTCCCTCCCTGGCTGCGGGAGAGACGGAGGTTGAAGGAGGACACAGCACCGCGCCGCCTGCACCGGAGACCTTCGCTGCGCCCTACCGGCTCCTCACTTTCTGGGAGGAACATGGGTAAGTCATCCTTCCTTCCCCGTCATCGCCTGACATTTTTCTCTTCCTCGCCGTGCTGCAGGGTAGGAAGTATTTTTCGCGCAAAGTTGCCGGATTTCTCAATTCCACGGGTGTGAGACGGTGGCTTTTCCTCCGGGGAGAGTCGGCGCACGCGGGACGCACGCCGGGCACCCGGACTGGGAGGGTCCCGAGTGCGGGGTGGGGTCGGTACGCGGGACCGGACCGCCGCCCGGCTCGGCACCTCACTGCCTCGCCTCCCCTCCTCCATTCTTCCTGCCCGAGCCCGGGCACCCCGGAGCCAGGCTCGCCAGCTCGCATCCTTTGCCCCGTCCCCGTTTCTGTGAAGGCCGCCTGCTACCTTTTTCCCACGTCTTCTGGGCTCGAGGTTCCTGTCCGATCGGGAGAAAGACCACTTAATGGAACTCCCCTGTCAGCACGACCTTTCCTTATTCTGGGGACTGCTCATCCCGAGGCAGGGAAATGTGAGCACATAGTTTGTGAGGGCTATTTTACAACCTGCACAGACATTTATTTTCGATGGGGGAAAGCGGACAGCCTCATAGGTTGAAACGACGACTTGTCAGAGGCCACGAGGAACGTGAGGAAAGAGAGCTGCTAGCTGATTTGAATTGGTGTGGGTGACTACAGCGTGCAGTATTCCTGTGCTCAGCCCATGTTGTTGGTGAACTTACGTGTTATTCTTTCCTAGTTTGCTCTGCCTAAATCTGCCTAATCTGATTTTAGTTGTCTTGTATTTATAGTTAATGTCAAGAGGTTGGTTTGGATGAGATATTTAAAAGCAAATACAAGTTTTGTAAAAATACGTATAATTCATCCCTCAAATTTTAATCCTGTTGCTTAACTGTTAAATGCCGTAATTACAGATGAATTCTGTAATGTTAGTTAAAAGCCTAAAGTTTTTTTGGACTGGGTGAGCTGAGGGGATGTATTAACTTGGAATACCATACTTCTACATGTTCCCCAATTTGCTTTCACTCCTGTCGATCATAATTCCCTCTTTTTAAATTTGCTCCATGGGCATCTATCAGCTGGACTTTTCCCACCCCTTTGTGCAAGTTGTTTAAGCTTGAGATGCACGGTTCTTTTATCTGTTAGTAGAGTTCTAACAACATGTTCAGAGTTAGATTATGGCAATTCAGAATCTCCAAGGAAATATCTAAATCTAGATATGGTGTCACTGAAGATTACTGGAAAAGCAGATGTTCCAAGCACTGATTCAGAGCTTCGGCTGTATGTCAGGAAGAGGCCAGGGCTGCAGGGTAAGATGGTTTGAATGAAAAATGATTGTTTTTTCCCTTTTAATGTAGGTACTGTTGGTACACTGAACAAATTGTAAAAATAGTGTGGCCCATTTATATGTGACAAACCTTTGTGGTTCAGAAGGTTTGAACCCACCCAGCAGCTCCATGGAAGAAAGGCCTGGCAAACTGCTTCCATAAAGATTGTTATTAGGTGCTGTCAAGTCAAGCACATGTGACAGAGTAGAACTGCCACATACGATTTTCTTGGCTGTAATCTTCAGGGAAGCAGATTGCCAGGTCTTTCTCCTCTGCAGCTGCTTAACCATTTTTGCCACCAGGGCTCCTCCGTAAAGATTACAGAAAAGAAAACCCTTTGGAGCAGTTCTACCCTGTAACACACAGGGTCTCCATGAGTCGGGGGGCCAACTCCAAAGGCAGCTAACAACAACAACAAGCTTTCTGTAGGAGTAATTTTAAATAAATAATAAATCAGATTATTGGATGTGTTGTGCCTTGCCCTTGAATTTACCCCAATTTTCTTAATTACCAAATCTGGCCTGTGGAATACATTTCCCCATGTTTCAGGATGAGTTTAAAAAACCCATTTAATTAAAACTTTACATGTTCAGTCAGTACTTTTTTGGGGGGAAAAATGCTCTTATAACGTTAGTGACTAAAAGTAGTTAAAACAAAGAAAATTATTTATTTAAAAATAATTAATTTTGAAAAATTTTGAAAAGGTCAACTATAAACCCATCTTCCCCTGTGAGGCCTTCTCAGGTCCGCTTTGACTAAATTAACCTCTTTCTCTCCTGATAGCTATTTGTAACTTGTTAGAAGCTTTTTAGCACTTACATAATCTGCCTTATATTAGAGTTGTTTATGTGTGTGTGTGTTGTGCATTTAATCGTGAATTCCAGAAGGTGAAAATTGTCTTATTAATCTTTGTGTCTTCACAATGCGTTTCACATAGCAGGTATTCAGTAAATCTTACCTGAATTAATTGTTGAACTTAAAACCACGTATCTGTTATTTTTTTACCTTTGAGCCTGAAAAGTATAGGCTCCAAACAAATATTTGGGTTATTGGATATGTCAAAGGGGATATGAACGTATAATTGTACTATGTCTTTCCTCTCTTTAAAAGAAAAAAAAAAAAAAAAGAGTTGGGTTCTTACCCAGGTTGTTTTGAGACAGCCTCCAGGGAAGCCATATCCTTCTACAATGTTGCTTTCAACGATAAGGCGATTTAGCGTGCCATCATATGCAATAACATAAAATTGAAACCTTGGAAAGCAATTTTATATTCTGAGCCAAGGAAATTATAAAGATTTGTATACAGCATAGGAGGTGGAAGGCACACTACTGATGGTAGAAAAAAAATCACTTTTTAATCTTTTCTTCTCAAGAAATAAGGTAATTAAAAAAAAATTCTCATGGCATTGATTTTTCTACCCAAGAAAGTAAAGGAAACTTACTATATGACCTTTGGACCATGGCAATTATTTTATGTATATATTTTATTATAAACTCAACATGTATGTAATATTTATTGCATATTAACTATGTGTAATGTATAATGTATGATGGGAGACCAAAGATGAATAAGATACTCTTGTTTCAAGTTGTTTATAATCTTAATAGGAAAGATAGGATACATACACTCATCTTTTAAGATTATAAGCCACTTGAAACAAATGTGTAAGTAATGTAAAAGGGCTTTCCATGTATTACAGATTTGGGGATGGAGAGAAGGTTTTCGAGAATTGCTGTTATTGGAACCAAATGAAAGGTAGAAATGGAGACTGTTTATCAGGGTGAGAATGGGAGTGAGGAGAAATGACATATGAAGTAAAAAGGGAACATAGCAGGAGTTTTCAGGATATGATTAAATAGCCACGTTTGACTGGAGCAAGGTAATAGTGGGCGATAGAGATGAAAAAGTATTAATAGATAAAGACCAGATAATAAAAAAAAAAAATTTTTTTTTAAAGACCCTTAAATCCCAAGCTGAACTCGACTTGTTTATTGAGTGACCATTAAACATTATTGTGTAGTTAAGGGATGGTTCAAAGCTGTGGTTTAGGAAATTTATTAATTTGTCAGTTGATTATGGAAAGGATTAGATGAGAAACTAGAGAACAGTTGAGAAGTGGTTGCAGTTTGGGTAAAAATGTTTAATGGCTTTTGGCAGTGGAGTAGAATTTGCAAATAAAGAACGGATTACTTGCAAATGGTAATAAACTGATTGAATATGGATTGAGAAGAGTTTTATTCTGTTCAGTAATGAGACTGTAGGATCTGTTAATGTGTATTCAGTCCTTTGGAAGAGGAGACATGAATATTCAATTTTGGACCTGTTGAGTTAGACTTTTTGATTTGTAAGTCAGGGGCCACCAGGGCTCCTCACTATGTATAGTATTGCTGTATTTCTTACCATGTTTAATGGACTGTAAGGTAAGCATAGGTTTCTTCAAACATTTTTAAGATGTTACACTTTACATAGAATGACGTGATATTTTCTTCCCTGAGAATTTGTAATCTCGCCATAGTGCTTCACATTTCTTTGACATCTCATTTTCTTATGTCTTTGTGACTTAAACCAAAACCAAATCCATTGCCGTCGATTCTACCCCATAGCAATCTATAGGACAGAGTAGAACTGCCCAGTAGAATTCCCAAGGCTGTAAATCTTTACAGAAGCAGATCACCAGGTCTTTTTCCTATGGAGTGGCTGGCGGGTTCAAACCTCCTACCTTTCTTTCAGTTAGCAGCTGAGCGCTTAACCATTGCACCACCAGGGCTCCTTCTTTGTGACTTACCCGTTGCCGTCAAGTTGATTCCAACTCAGAGACCCTATAGGACGGAGTAAAACTGCCCCATTGGGTTTCCCAGGAGCAGCAGGTGGATTCGAACTGCTGACCTTTTGGTTAGCAACCGAGCTCTTAACTGCTTCGCCACCAGGGCCCCTCTTTGTGACTTTGTATAGTGTAATCTCTGTTTTTGCAACGTCTGTCATGCAGAGTGAGTTTAGAAATAATTTTACAGTTTTGCAGAGTGGTTTGCATATAGAGTACTTTTTACTGATGAATGATTTTATCACATTTTATTTACTATTAGACTTTGTGAATTTGGGACTTCTCTAGCTTTTTTTTTTTCCTACTAGCTTATGTAAAGGAGCCCTGGTGGCACAATGGTTCAGCGCTTGGCTGCTAACTGAAAGGTGGCGGTTTGAACCCACCAGTGGCTCTGTGGGAGAAAAGACCTGGTGATCTGCTCCCTTAAAGATTACAGCCTAGAAAACCCTGTGCGGCAATTTTACTCTGTCCAATAGAGTCACTATGAGTCGGAATTGACTCTTTGGTACATAACAACAACTAGCTTATATATGTATGCCTCTAAGTATATTCTTAATTCCTCCATGTGAAAATGGCATGGCAGGGGTGTCTGACTTCCTCTAACTTCTCAAGGAGGAAAAAGAATCAGGATAAACAGCTCCTGGCTGATTCCTACGAGGGGAAGTCAGACATGCCTCCACCTTCTAACATTTTACCATTTCTGACACCAGCTGTCCCTCCCACAGCACTCCACTTCTCTGCTGAGCTTAATAATTCTTTGCAATGGCCACGCAGAACTCATAGACCATACTCACAGTTATGGGGCTTATTAGGAAAGTAACAGGTTACAATTCAGGTTGAGGAACCCTCAGGATACAGCTCTTCCATCACAATATCCTCTTCTCAGCCGTGCTCAAAGGCAGGTCTCTCTCTGGCCCTCGGCCCCTCAGCTTGGACTCTGTGCTGCTAAGGCAAGAAAGTATTACAAACACAGCTTTGCTGATAAGTACCCAGAGGCACCCCACTCTGCCACTAAGGCTTGGCCCCGGGGTGCTCAGCTTTAGCTCCGTAGGTTGGCAAACCTAGCTCCACCAAGTGCCCAAAGGCATTTAGCTTTCTTGCTCTGTGAGTTGGGAAGCCCACTGCACTGTCTCCTGCCAGTTCCCTGCCTCTGGTGCGCTGTTTCTGTGCCACTGCTTAGATGTTTTAGTGCTCTCTCTCTCGGTCTCCTGGTTCTAGGAGCTTCTCAACGCAGGAATCCCATGGCCAAAAGACATGATCCCTTCCTGGCTGTTCTTTCTTGTTGGTGGTGAGATCCTCTTTCTTTGTGCCTCTGTGATGGCTCATCTTAAGCCTAGTGGGTAGCAAAACTGACCAGTCCCCTTGTTAGGATTCCTATACCTTATTTGCATGGTCCCACCCCAACAATGGTACCATGCACATTTTTACATTATTAGCAAGCTATCTAATTCTCCTGGTGGGCCATAATCACCTCATTTGCATAGCTCCACCCAGTCATTTGGTGGAAGTTGCAAGACCATGGTGACAAAGGCCATGTAAAAGTGATCTGGTTGCACCACACTTGAGTTTCGTTTTTCTTTGTAAATGTATATCAGCCTTGTAGATAGTCCCTTTTTTTGTTTGCATCTTTAAGTACAGGAATGGCTTCCATGGATAAACAGTAGGAAATACTGTTTCTATTTGCTCTTGGCAATTTCTTTTAGTCAAGATAGAGTGATAAAATGTTTTTATGAGCTGGTTATCACTAAAATTTATAATTTTAAAAGAGCATAGGGAATAGATTATTTAAGTAATTTTCATTATGTTGCTTTCTTATTTTGTACATGCACGCTTTTATTTGTTCATGTGGGAGAAGGGTTAAATTCATAGCCTTGGTAGAGTCCTGTTTTGAAATTTTTAGTCCTCTTTCTTATATGCTGTCTTAGTCACCTAGTGCTGCTATAACAGAAATACCACAAGTGAATGGGTTTAACAAAGAGAAATTTATTCTTTCACAGTCCAGTAGGCTAAAAGTCTGAATTCCGGGTATCGGCTCCAGGGAAAGTCTTTCTCCCTCTGTTGGCTCTGGAAGAAGATCCTTGTGATGCATCAGTCTTCCCTTGGTCTGGGAGCATCTCAGCAGAGGGACCTCAGGTCCAAAGGATGCAATCTGCTCCTGGCACTGCTTTCATGGTGATATGAGGTCCCTAACTCTGCTTGCTTCCCTTTCCGTTTATCTCTTGTAAGATAAAAGGTGGTGCAGGCAACACCCCAGGGAAACTCCCTTTCCATTGGATCAGGGATGTGGCCTGAACAAGGATTTTACTCCCACACTAATCCTCCTTAACCACAGGCGGAGATTATGATTTATAACACATAGGAGAACACAGAATGGAGGACAACTACACATGACCTAACCAAGTTGACTCATATTTTGGGGGGACACAGTTCAATCCATTGCATATGCAAAATTATAAGAGCCTTAATTCCTATGGAGAATCAAATAATTTTTACTTTGACAGTGAAACCTAGGAGTCTGTAGGTTCCTTTCGGGGAATAGTGTGGGTGTTCTCTCCAGAGATTCCAGACCACCTGTTTGTAGTTAGTGAATCTGGAGTAATTGGTGGTATGGCCATAAGAATTACCTAAATTATTAATACCCAGGCATGAACATCAGGAAGAATGAAGAAGGAAGATCTAAACAGGCCTGGCGATCTGCTTCCAAAAGGTAACAGCCTTGAAAACCTTGTGGAGCAATTCTTCTCTGCACGCATGGAGTCACCATGAGTCCATGTGTCAGAATGAACTCGATGGCACCTAGCAACAGAACCATGGCTATAGTCCTATTTGGAAACAGGATCTCTTTGTTATGTTAATGAGGCTATATCAGTATAGGGTGTGTCTAAACTAAAACACTTCTGAGTTATAAAAACAACAGATTCAACACAGCATGGAAGGAGCATATACTGTGGAAGACAGATGCTATCTGAAGACCATGGAGAGGAATGAATATACAAGTCCAGGAACTCCAAGGATTGCCTGCTAATATAAAATGAAATAGACAAGGAGGAACCTCCCCCTAGAGCCACATGTTAAATTTAGAATTTCTAGCCTCTTGAACTGTGAGAGGAACCCTGGTGGCACAGTGGTTAAGAGTTCAGCTGCTAACCTAACTGAAAGGTTGGCAGTTCAAATCCACCAGCCATTTCTCGGAAACCCTATGGGGCAGTTCTGCTCTGCCCTGTAGGGTCACTGTGAGTTGGAATCGACTTGAGGGCAATGGGTTTGGTTTTTGGTTTTAATCTTTATAGAAGCAGATTGCCAAGTCTTTCTTCAACAGAGTGACTAACCAAAAAACCAGCTGGGTTCAAATCACCATTTTTCAGTTAACAGCCAAGCCCTAGCCATTTTCACCGCCAGGGCTCCTGTACACATGTGCAGGTGTGTGTGCATGTATGTATGTGTGTGAGTATATACATACACACACACATGCACATACGTATACCCTTCCAGTGGCATAAAATTGCATATACAGAATGCGTCTGGAAGGATACACAAGAAACTGCTAATATTAGTTGTTTCTGGTCAGCCTGTTGCTTTCAAGTCGATTCTGACTCAGCAGAACTGGAACATGCGAAGATAATATACACTAAAATTAAAATAAAAAAATGTTTTCTATACTGAGAGAAACTGGAATGTTGTATTCGTCTTTGTATCTTTAGCATCTGGTATAGTGTTTGGTACTTGCTAGGCACTTAGTTCATTTGCTGAATGAATAGAAGCTTGAGAATATCTTAACCTAGTTTTTACCTTATAATAACTTTCACGACTATAGATTCTCATAGTCCATTGAAAAGAACTAATTCTAATTTTTTATATATAGTAATTCTTTACTTTTCTATGAAAGGTATTTTCATCTCTGTCCATTTCGATCAGATTAGGAGACAGAAACCACACAACGTAAATCTTACATGTATGATAATCCAAGCAGTATTATTTTATGATATTAGATTTTAAAAATTATTAATGTACTACTAATATATTCCCATGTTATATCTATCTGTCACATTTATGTGTTTGTATTATTTTTCTTTGGTTGGCATTTTATTACCCAGAAAAGTTGGTGTAGCCTAAACATTTGTAAATTTCAGTATATATTATCTCTCCATGTTACTTACTTGGCTATTAAACGAGATATCTGCTTTGCACCAATTTTAATGAAATACTGTTTTGTATATTTCTCCGTCTAAAGGAAACCCCAGTTAGGCCCTTTTTTTCGTTCTTTGGAGCCCTGGTGGTGCGATGGTTAAGCGTTCAGCTGCTAACCAAAGGGTCAGCAGTTCAAATGCACCAGCTGCTCTTTGGAAACCCTGTGGGGCAGTTCTCCTCTGTCCTACAGGGTCACTATGAGTTGGAATCGACCCGACAGCAGTGGGTTTTGTTTTTTCATTATTTAATCTAGTTCTCTTACAAACATTATAATGCAAGGCCTTTACTTCTTTCTCCATCTTTATATTTAATTAGTCACTGTTTTGGATATGTTCTGGTGAAAAATCGTGTTTAAGACTTTTTGAAAGTCTTAAGTAGGTAACTCCACACGTGTCTCTATATATACTCTCTGCACCACCGCCTGTCAGTTTGTCATACCATGGTGGCTTGCATATTGCTGTGATGCTGGAAGCTATGCCACCCATATTTTAAATACCAACAGGGTTACCCATGGTGGACAGGCTTCAGCACAGCTTCCGGACTAAGACAGACTTGGAACAAAGGCCTGGAGATCTACTTCTGAAAATTAACCATTGAAAAAAACGTATGAATCACAGCAGAATACTGCCCTGTATAGTACTGGAGGACGAACCCCCTAGGTTGAAAGGTACTACCCAGTAGTCACAACAATGGGCTTAAACTTACCAAACATCATTAAGATGGTGCAAGACTGGACAACATTTTGTGCTGTTATACATAAGGCCTCCGTGAGTCAGTGCCTGTTCAGTGGGAGCTAACAGCAACAACAACCCTATATAGCCTATAAAAATTTCAATAAATTTTCAGTTAAAATTTCCTCTTGTTTAAATCATGTTTGTTTTCTGTTCTTTGTCCAGTGTTCCTCCCCTGTCAGGCATAGCCTAGAGTCCAGGGCAGAGGTTGGAGACAGCATATCTCTTACCATTGAATCTAAGCGACAGGAGCCAAAGCATTATAGGCAGACACTTGAGTAGTATCCAGGAGGGTAGTGAAGGTCGCAGCTGAGTACTAATCTAAGGGGCTGATCTAAGAGTCAAGAAATAAATGAGACCTGAGAAATTAGGTAACATTGGATAGTAAACTAATAGAGCATTTTTCTGCAAGAATCCTGGCAATAGGATACTGATAGCTGCATTTTGTGATGTCTCAGGTTGGCTTGCAAACACATGTAAGGAGCTGGAGCAGGGAAAATATCTTTCAATTAGTTACTTTTATTTTGGTGTTTAGAGAGTTTCTTCCATATTATGGACTCAATTAGCTTACCTATACAAGAGTGAAATTTGAAAGTACATAGTTTTCAGCATCTTTTAGAGCCGCTCTTATATAAAAAAAATCATTCCAGCAATTCTTCAACACAGAGGTTTGTAATGACACATTACATATTTTCACCAACATTTTTCCAGTATAATTCATAATTCTTAGGTTTCTTTAAAATTCTCTGGCAGATGCCATCAAAAAAAAAAAAAAAAGCTCCGTTTATTTATCTCCAGTGATTTTCTGAGTTGGTTTATAACAGCCTGGGTGTTGACCGCTATTTCACATGGTAATATCTTAAACCTTTCCATTTTAGAAAACTATTTAGGGGAGGAACTCACCCTAATATTTTTGGTCCGTTCTAGGACAAAGAATTAATTAGGGGATCTCAGTGTGAACCAGTATCTAATAAAAAACACAGTGCGTTAACTTATTAGCAACCTGTGTCATGTCATATGCTAAAACTGTGTTTCATAGTTACAAAACAGATAAGTAAATTCTCGAATTCTAAGTGAAAAGACCCTTTGGCATTGTGTGAAATAAAATTTTGCAAACTGTATCTTGCTCTTATCCATTAAGGTTAATACTCTAGCTTTGAAGATCATCTATCAGGCCTTTGACCTTTTAATCAAACAAGACTGGTAAGACTATAGTGTTTCTGGTTCAAACTAAAATAGGCTTTAAATCCATTAAAGGATGAGTGACAAGGGACTGCTCAAGAGTTTTTCTCAGATTTTTTAAATAATTAGAAAGAAAATTTACAGTAAAATGCAGTGATTGTTTTTAGTAAAGCCCATCTTAATAAAATCTATCGTATGTCAACTGACACTAATTTGTAATAAAAGATACAAATACAGTTAACTCAAAGTAATGTGGCTTTTCAGGATTTATTAAGTTTCCACTGTAGAGAGTAATGTGAGTATTATAGAAGAATTTCCTGTCCTAGAAGAATCCCCCATCTAATAGTAGAAGTAAAGCAAAAAAGTTTTATAAAACTAGTAAAATGGAAACTATAGGGAAATTAGAGCTCTATAAAATTCCACAAAAATAATTTCTTAAATAAAATTGTTTATGAAATTAAATCTTGGAATTTAATCAATTGACATATAGTTCAAATTACATGACATATACAGGGGAGTTGATTAAATTCTTCTAAGCCTTTGTATTTTGTATAAAATCTTAATCTTGTCTGAAGTGAGATGGGTAAATGACATAAGATATGCAATTATAATCAACTTATGCAGTGAAAGAGGTATATCCAGTGAGTAGGTGTATGGATAACTGGTGAATAGGCACAGAGTTATGGTATTATTGCAACCTGAAGAATCATATAAAATCCATTTGTATGAATAGGTTTTACTGCTTGTTGAAGTAATAAATTAATGAGGATAGACGCTTTGCTGTTAGTTACTTTTGAGTCAGCTCCAACTCATGGTGACCCCTTCCCGTGTAAACAGAACGGAATGTTCCCTAGTCCTTTGCCATCTGAATGATTGTTGGTATGTTTGACTCCATTGCCGCAGCCATTGTGTCAGTCCATCTTATTGAGGGTTTCCCTCACCCTCACTGGGCCTCCGCTTTACTAAACAGGATGCCCTTCTCCGGTGAGTGGTTCCTTTTGATGACATGTCCAAAGTAAGCAGGTCGAAGTCTCGGACAATATTCTGTGTCCCATGGGGTTTTTCTTGGCTAATTCCCGGAAGTAGATCACCAGGTCTTTCTTCCTAAGTTGTCTTAGTCTAAGGCAGATAGAAACTTTGTTGTTAGTTGCAATCGAGTCCATTCCAAGTCATGGTGACCCCATGTGTGCAAAGTAGAACTGCTGCATAGGATTTTCAAGGCTATGACCCTTTGGAAGCAGGTCTCCAGAGCTGTCTTCTAAGGCACTTCTAGGTGGGATCAAACTGCCAGCCTTTTGACTAGCAGTCAAGTGCTACCCAGGAACTCCAGATAGAAGCTAAAAACCTGAACCAAACCTGTTGCCATTGAGTTGATTCTGACTTTTAATGACCCTGTAAGACAGAGTGGAGCTACACCATAGGTTTTCAAAGGCTGTAAATCTTTTATGGAAGCAGATTACCACATCTTTCTCCTGTGGAGCAGCTGGTGGGTTCAAACCACTAAGCTTTTGATCTTTTGGTTAGCAGCCTAGCACTTAACTACTGCATTCCAGGGCTCCCTAGATAGGAACTAGGAGTGTGAAAACTATGGAAATTTGGTTTGGAGTTCTTTCATTAAATAGAATAGTTTAGAACTCTTAACTTTCTTCTTTTTTAATTACAACAAATATTTCTAATTCTAGTATTCTCTGAATTGTCCTTGAAAATAAGTATTGCAGATATGAACTTTGAACAGTTACATTTTTGTTCTTTTTTCCAAGTTGTTTGTATGTGTTCACTAAAAATATGTGATGCTTAAATAGATTCCTGTTCAATTGTGCTTCTTTGGAACTTAATCTTGGAAATTAACTTGAAAATCGCCCATTCACAGTAGCTTCATATTATCTTTTTTAAATTTTATTCTGCTTTAGGTGAAAGTTTATAGTGCAGATTTTTATCATTCAAAATTTATACACAAATTGTTTTGTAACATTGGTTGCATGCCCACAATGTGTCAGTACTTTCCCCTTTGCACTCCAGGTTCCCGTGTCCATTCGTCTGGGTTTCCTGTCCTTTCCTGCCTTTCATCTTGCTTTGGGGCAGGAGTTGCCCATTTGGTCTCCTATACAGTACGTGATTGAACTAAGAAGCATGTTCCTCACATGTGTTACTGTTTGTTTTATAGATCTATCTTTGTAAAGTGGGCTTGAGGTGTGGGTTCAGTTATGAGTTAGCAGGGTGTCTGGTGGGCCATAGTCTCGGGGATTCCTCCAGTCTCTGTCAGACCAGTAAGTCTGGTCTTTTTTTTTCTTTTCTTTTTAAATTTGTATTTTGTTCTTCATTTTTCTCCCACTCTGTCCGGGACCCTCTACTGTGATCCCTGTCAGAGTTGTCAGTGGTGGTGACCGGGCACCATCTAGCTCTGGGTTCAGGCGGGTGGAGTCTCTGGTTCATGTAGTCCTTTAGTCCTTGTGTCCTTGGTTTTCTTCATTCTCCTTTGCTCTGGACAGGATGGGACCAATAGATATATCTTAGATGGCCGTTCACAAGCTTTGGAAGACCCCAGATGCTACTTACCAAAGTAGGACGTAGAACTTTTTCTTTATGAACTATGTTATGCCATTTGACCTAGATATCTCCTGAGACCATGGTCCCTGGCCCTCAGTTCCAGCAACTTGGTTGGTCAAGGTATTTAGATGTGTCTAGGAAGCTTCTGGAAACCCTGGTGATGTAGTGGTTAAGTGCTACGGCTGCTAACCAAAGGGTCAGCAGTTCAAATCCTCCAGGCACTCCTTGGAAACTCTATGGGGCAGTTCTGCTGTGTCCTGTAGGGTCGATATGAGTCGGAATCGACTTGACGGCGCTGGGTTTGGATTTTTTTTTTTCAGGAAGCTTCTATGACTTTGCCTCGGTCAAGTTGTGCTGAGTTTCCCCTTTATCGTGTGTTGTCTTTCCCTTCACCGGAGTTGACACTTGTCTATGATACAGTTAAAGATTTTCCCTTCCTGTCCCTTCTCTCTGTTGTAACTATCAAAAGTTTGATTTTTTCTGTGTAAACCTTTTTTCTTTTTTTAAATATTTTTTCCAGTCCTCCCTCTTGATCTTCTCATTCCAGAACTTGGATGAAACAAACAGGTGTTATATCTTTTGTTATAGCCCACAGGCCCTGGGCATCTGTGTATGTCTTTTCTTGAGTTTTTATAATAGTGGTCTCATACAATATTTGTCTTTTTATGATTGACATATTTCACGGAGCATAATGGCCTCCAGATACATCCGTATTGTAAGATGTTTTGTGAATTCATCATTGTTCTGTATTGTTGCGTGGTATTCTGTTGTGTGTATATATCCATAATTTGTTTATCCATTCATCTGTTGATGGGTCATATTCTTTTTAATTTTCAAGTTCTTTATTCTGTGACCAAATAATAATTGTGAAGGTAATAGTAAATGATTAAATCTTAGATACTTTTTCAAACTGTCGTTTTTCCCCCCAGTTAATACTTTGACAGCAAGCATCTATAGTAGCAGCAGTAGCAATTGAGAGGCATGCTTGATATTTCTACTTACATTTTTTAGCTTGACAAGAAATACGTCTGTTTCTTGTGGTTTTACTGTGTGTGTGTGTGTGTGTTTATATGAACATAACCTCCACAGCTCTACCCCAGGAGTCATGGAGGGTTGCAACAGTATTAAAAGCAGAAAGGAAAATTTCCTGTATTACATTTTAACGTAAGATAGTGAACTTAATTGGTAGGCCATGAAAGAATAGAGTTTGAAACTATTTTCTTACTTGATTTCTAAGCATTAGAAAAGAAGAGGTAACATGATCTCTATTTGCTGATGTGAACAAAATAAAATACATAATGAAGGAAGAATGTGTTTTTGAGATTTCTAGCATGGATGAATTAGAGGTTGGAAAGTTGAACTCAGGTTCCATAGACTCAGAAACAACATGTGCTTACTCTAGTAATAATGAGAAAATTAGAGGATTTAAGATTTATTTTTAAAAATTTGAGGGGTAATCAGAGGGAGGTTATATCCTTTGTTAATCTGTGAGTTACTCAACTAGCAGAAGCATTAAAACAAATAAATTAAAAAAAAAATTTTTTTCCTTCATTCATGGTATAGTTTAATGGAAGAAGCAATTGACTAATTTGTTTAAAGGTTCTCAATTTTAGCCCTGTCTCAGGACTAACTTTGTAAACATACCACACAGAAAACCAAATTACAGTATGCTAACACTGCAAATATTGCAATTTTTAACTGTAATACTTTACACTTGTTATACTAGCAAAAAAATCATTTCTTCCTACCTTACCAAAACTTTTAAAATAACTTCCATTGCATCAAATACTAAACCTTTTAGATAAGTTTGCAACGTAATATTCAGGAGAGATTGTTATTTCGAGCTCCCTAAGCCAATTGTCCCAGATTGAATTAATACCATTCATTTTTTTAGATGAATTTTAAAATCTCCCATTCATACATTGCATACATTCTAGGTGTTTGAAAACCACATTAGCATAGGAATCTTTTTTTTTTATTTTTATGTTTGATGTGGATAATAATAGTAAAACTTTGTTACTAGAGAGTTAAATGAAAATTATATTAGCTTCAATGGCAAGAAACTCTTCAAGTCTTTTTTTAAGTAAGAGCATTTTTATTACTGAGTGGCCATATATTTAGCAAATAGTGAACAAAATTTTAAAGGTCAGTAGAAAGATTTTGAACTTTTGTGTGTGTGTGCGTGCGCGTGAAAGTTTACAGAGCAAATTAGTTACTCATTCAACAATTCATACACATGTTGTTTTATGACATTGATTGCAATCCCTGCGATGTGTCAACACTCTCCCCTTCCCGCCCCAGGTTCCCTGTTTTCACCCTTCCATTCTTCCTCTCCCTTACTGCCTTCTCATCTTTGCTTTTGGTCTTGTATACGTGGTTGAATTAAGAACGTTTCTCACGTGTGTTACTGTTTGTTTTATAGACCTGTATAATCTTTGGCTGAAGAGTGAACTTTGGGAGGAAAGGTCTTGAACTTTTATAAGCCCAGTTAGTAATACTTGTTCATGCCCTTGTCTCCTAATGGGGTTTGTCATCAATACTGGTATAGTTGTGCAAAGATGACCCACACATTTATCTGTCTATCCATCTATCTCTCTACTAAGCCTGTTGCCTTCAAGGTGATTTCAACTCAAAGTGATTCTGTAGGACAGAGTAGAGCTGCCCCATAGAGTTTCCAAGGAGCGTCTGGTGAATTCAAACTGCCAAGCCGTAGCACTTAACCACTACATCACCATCTCTACTAGTATATAGCAAAGTGATAGAATTGAGTAACATTTAAAAATATGTAGTATATTTTAGAGTCAATAACCTTGAAAATAAAGCAACCATTTCTGGATAATATCTGTGAGGATGACATACTCTGAAAAATATGCTACCACTAATAGCATAAAGAATTTCAGGACTTTCTAGCTTAATATAACACTGTCTTGTGTTGAGGCTAGCTCTTTGGGACTATCTTTTAACCATCGTGAAGTATATTCTTTGATGATGGTGATAATCTTAAGTGCTTTTATAGTCAAGCTATTTAAAAATAAAAATAACCTTATTTTTCCATCACTTTTTCTTAGATATTAAAAAGGAGAGAAAAAGTTCTCTTATAACTGCAAAAATTTAGATCTTATTAAAACTTTTCCATAGCAGTATGCCAGTAAATAATTAGTGTTTCTGATTTATAGAAGAGAGACCTGGAATGTAAAGAACCTCTGGTGGGTAATGGTACACAGGATTTAAGATTAAAAAAAAAAAGAGGAATAGAAATAGTTAGGCAAGGTTGTTTGAAAATTCTAGCAGCAAAATATATCTGTTTGTATATCTTTTTTTTTTTTGAATTGTGATTTAGGTGAAAGTTTACAGAGCAAATTAGTTTCTCGTTAATGTTTATATATCTCTAAAAGGGACTTTTAGGAGAAAACTTTTGGAATAATGGCTGGCTAAATCAGTGGAATCAACACTAGTGACCTGAGTTATCAAAAGTGGCAGTCAGATTTTATCCACGTATAACAAGCCAAAAAAGTGGTGGTTGTTTATATTGATAGGTAGCTGGGCAGAAATGAAGGAAGGACAGAAAGAAAGCATGCCATCTTAATACTCTAGTGGATGTGCATAGTACTCAGAAAAAGAGGGTTCTCTCTAGGCAGAGCCAAGGGCACACAACATTAAAGAGGCAGCAAGTGAAGGAAGATCTGTTGAAGGCTAGGAGCAAATGGTCAGACTGGCTTTTGAAGTTAAGAGAAAAGGTAATTTAAAAAGTTCATTGCTGCAGTTATATCAAGTAAGAGGATTGAGAAAAATCCATTGAATTTGCCAAGATATCATTTAAGGTTTTTGCCAAAGTAGTTTTGATAGATTTTTTAGAGGACTGAAGTTTTTAGAGGCTAGGTTGTAGTTTTAGAAATGATTAAGTGGTTAAGTAGTAGGAGACAGATTAATAACCAAAGTCAGCTTTGCATTAATCTTTTGAAGATGCCATGGTTTCTTTCACAAGACAAGTCAGACCATGCTGCCTTGTATAGGAAAGAAATTGCTCTTTTAAGAGAAAAATATTTTAGTTATTAGTATTTCTTAGTCCTGGAACCTCTAATGCAAACCTGCATCTACTCCTCTACCAGTCAGAAACTGGAAATGTTTTGTTAGAACAGTTTCATTGTCTTAACAAATCTTAAGTAATACAAAATACAGAAATCTGGTTTTACACAGGAAACAATTTGTATGGTAATGATTTTCTACTTACACTTACTATCGTGGTTTGAGGGGGTTGAAAAATAATACCTTCTCTTTACTCAGGTTCAGAACTAGTGAAGATATAAGCAAATGAGTCATCTGATGGAGTTCAAAATATATTCTTTAAAATTGACAGTGTAGAGTGGAAGATGGGACTTATATAGTGACAATGGAACTGTTAATACTTCACTGCTGAATTAAATACTGGAAACCCCGGTGGCGTAGTGGTTAAGCGCTACGGCTGCTAACGTAAAGGTTGGCAGTTCAAATCCGCCAGGCGCTCCTTGGAAACTCTATGGGGCAATTCTGTCCTGTCCTATAGGGTTGCTGTGAGTTGGAATCGACTCGACGGCAACAGGTTTGGTTTTGGGTTTGAATTAAATACTGATCTTATCACTGGCACAGCCGGATAACCAAAGGTATGGAAGAACAGAGAATTCTTGCCCTTATAAGCAGACCTGATTGTAAAAGAGCAGGAACCCAGAAGGGACTGAGCCATGTACACACATGCATGTGTACTTCTTCCTCCTCAACTTATCAATCAGATCAATCATTCTTCTCCCTGAGAATGGAGGTAGTGCCTGAGCTCTATTTTATTAAGTGTTACTGTAATGGAGTCTCTACAGTGAAGAAGCTTGAAGCCAGTGGGTATGGGCTTTCTGCCCTCATCATTTTACTTTTCCAAAATACTCTTAAAATTGAGGTAAAATTCACATACACTAAAACGTAACCACCACTCCAGTCAAGATATAGAGCATTCTGACACTTTATTTTTATATGTGGATTCACATAAGATTACTGGTGGCATTACGGTTAAGTGCTTGACTGCTAACCAGAAGGTAGGCCGTTTGAACACACGCAGTGACTAAACAGGAGAAAGACGTGGTCATCTGCTCCCCTAAGGATGATAGCCTAGAAAATATATGGGGCAGTTCTACTCTGTCACATGGGGTTGCTGTGAGTCCAAATCAACTCGATGGCACCCACCGACAGCATTATTTATATTTCTGATAATATGGAGTGCATAGTAGATACTTAACAGGTAACATTTACCTTCCCTGCTGTCAGACTTTGGCTGTAAAGTATGTGATACAAAGGATGGTGGCTAGACAGCTTTCTGCAAATAATTCATTCCCTTAGTTAATTCATTGAACAAAATTAATAGCCATCTCTTTTGTACTAAGCGATGGGGGTATGCAATGAGTAGAGTAGACATGGCCCTCATACAATATAATGGAGGAACATATATTAACAATCAAGCCAAAAATATATATGATTACAAATTGTGAATAGTGCCGAGGAGGGTGGCTACAGTGATAGAGAATAAGCCTGGATGGCAGGGAGGAGAAGACTTAGAATAGGCAGGAATGATCTCCGAGGTGGTGACCTCTAAGCTGAAACTTGATGAGAAGAACCAGTCATTTGAAAAGCAGGGGGAAAGAATGTTACGGATGGGATAAAAAAAAAAAAAAAAAGGAGTGAATTAAAAAGAATGTAGATGCCAGTGAGAGCCCTAGTGGCACAGTGATTAAGCATTCAGCTGCTAACCAAGAGGTTGACAGTTCGAATCCACCAGCCGCTCCTTGGAAATGCTATGGAGCAATTCTGTTCTGTCCTGCAGGATTGCTGTGAGTCAGAATCGACTCGATGGCAGTGGGTTTGGTTTTGGGTTTAGATGCCAGTGTAGATGTATTAGATTTGTAGGGCTGCCGTAACAAAATACCACAAAATGTGTGACTTTAAACAACACATTTATTATCTCACAGTTCTGGAGGCTGAGAGTCCAGGGTGTCAGCCATGTTGATTTTTTCTGGGGCTTTGAAGGAAAACCTGTTCCAAGCTTCTTTCCTATGTTCTGGTAATTCCAAGTATTTTTTGGCTCTAAGGTGCAGAGTCATGAAAAGTGCTTTGTCTGTCTTTCTGTGTTCTCCCTTTTTTATAAGGACAGCACTTAGATGGGATTTAGACCCAACCTACTCTGGTATGAGAGCTGTGGTTGTTCAGCGGTAGATTCTTGCCCTCCATGCAGGGTTTAAATTCTGGCCAGTGCACCTCAAGCAAAGCTACCACGTGTCTGTCAGTGGAGGCTTATGTGTTGCTTTGATGCTAATCAGGTTTCAGTGGCGCTTCCAGACTTAGACTAGGAAGAAAGGTCAGGCGATATATTTCTGAAAATGAGCCATTGAAAATCCTGTGAGTCACAACCGTCTGATCCTGTTGTATATGGGGTTGCCATAAGGTGGAGGCCAGCTCTACAGTAGCTAACAGCAACAACTACTCTGGTGTGACCATATGTTAATCTAATTAATAACATCATTTTAGACCCTGTTTCCAAACAAGGTCATGTTCACAGGTACCAGGAATTTAGGACTTCAGCGTATCTTTTTTGGGGGCACACAATTCAACCCATAACAAGAGGCATCTGAGAGATTAGGGGAGGGGAGTACCTTTGATAAAGTGAGAAAGCAAGTTGGGAGAAGAAAATTAGTTTGGAGGGAAGATGACGTATTTAGTTTTGGACCTACTCAGTTTGTCATATTATGAAGTATCCAAGGTGACAGGCTGACTTCATAACATAAGACTAGTTTAAGGAGAAAAGACAGGATTGAAATTATAGTCAGAGCTATGAACACTTACTTAAATGAGTAAATTTGTGCCGACTGAGTGACTCATACATGTTACACTGCAGTTTTCAAAATAACTTCTTTCAAACTTTTTATTCATTTTGTTTTTTGTATCTCTCATGATGTACCAAGCATTACATTACAATACAGTTAAATATTTTCAAATTATCCTCTAATAGAATCTAATACAGTAATGTGCAAGTAAGTTCTCATTAAATACACTAGGGGCAGCAGTAGGGCATATTAATGAAGAGAACCCTGGACTCAGAGTGCTTGAGATTGAATCTTGGCTCTACCAATTGTTAGCTTTGTGATTTTGAGCAAATTATGCCACCTGTGCCTCAGTTTATAAACTGCATTTGAGTAAAATGAGGCAAATATTATTACAGTCTACCTTACATTTTTTGTACAGGTCAAATAAGTGTTTAGATGTGTAAAATGGGGATAATAAGAGTATATTTAATCTCTGCCATAGGATTGATGTGCAGACTGGATAAAGCAGTGCATTCAAAGTATACAGTGGTACCCAAACAAACTAACAAAGAAAAACCTACTGCCATCGAGTCGATTTCAACTTATAGCAACCCTATATAGGGTTTCCAAGGCTGTAAATCTTTACGGAAGCAGACTGCCACATCTTGCTCCTGCGAGACAGCTGGTGGTTTTGAACCACCAACATTTTGGTTAGCTGCCGAGCGCTTAACCACTGTACCACCAGGGCTCTGCAGTAATACCAGTAAAGCTTAACTGCTTTTATAACTTGTTGACTGATAAAATTTTGTTGAATTGCTATACTTTGATTAGCACCTTATTTTTCCTCTATATGATAATTTCTTTTTATCACTTTTAATAATATGAATTTAGTAGTTTTATATTATTTATACTTTATTTCAGAAAAATCAATTTAACACTCATTTAAAATTGAACAAATATATCTGAGATAGATAGATAGATAGGCTATAACTTCTTTTTAGTGTATAGAAGAAAAGAGACATATGGGTAGAGTTTTCTTTTTATTTAGGAAAAAGAAAATTTCTTAAAACTATCTGGCCCTTAAGAAAATAATTATAAATGATAATCTGAGATTTTTAAAAAAGAGTAGGTTTAGGATTACTAGATTAGTCGCAGGTTGAATTGGACATAACTAGAGCATGTTAGTATTATTCGATATAAAATTTTAAATCTGCTTATTCCTAGATTGACAAAGTAAAATGTTTCATTTTTATAACAGACTTTCATCATACTTTAAGAATTGTCATCACCTGGCAATGCGCAAAAGTATATTAAAACTTATACTTTACTTTGAAGTAAGAGAATGTCTGCAAGTCTGATAGTAAAGCAGTAATTATGTGTAGACTGTGGACCCCTTGGAGGTCCTCCCTATCTCTTCAGGCGTCCATGAGGTCAAAACTATTTGCATAATAATATCAAGATATTATTATTCTTTTTCCTCCATTGGATTGACATCTGCACTGACATGGTACAAGAGCAATTGTGAGTTTCGTATGGTGCTGGTGCTTTCGTGTGGGTAAATCAGGGAGCCCCGGCAGCACAGTGGTAAGCACTCTGCTACTAACCAAAAGGCTTGTGTTTCAAACCCACCCAGCAGCTTCTCAGGAGAAAGACCTGGTGATCTGCTTCCATAAAGATTACAGCGAAGAAAATCCTATTGGGCAGTTCTGCTCTGTTACATGCAGTCACTGTGAATTGGAATTGACTTGATGACACCCAGCAACGATAGGACCAAACTGTACTAGTAGTCATTGAACTCTTCACCATCACATATTTGAAGTAAAACAGTATGTGTGTCACTTAATGTCTGTGATGAAGCAGAAAAAAATTATTTTAATACTCTGTGTGATGCAATGGGAAGTATACATAAAACACTTTCACTACATGATGAAGTCTGATGGTGGTTTTAAAGAAAGGCACTTGTACAGTTGTTTAAGTTGTGAGCTGACATAGGCACTTTTTTGTGGAATACCATTTTTATTTGAAAGAACTAGCAGACGTATGGTTTTTCTTGTGTATTTGGCAGACATTTCCTCACAAATGAATGAAGTTGTCATTTTAAGGAAAACACTGACAGTATTTTTGTTGCTGATAAAATTGGAGCTTTCAGTGAAAAATTAGAATTTTGGAAAACTTTTTCTGTCACTTTGAACTTGACAGCTTCCCAGTACTAAAAGACTTTTTTGATGAGATTGGTGGTGATATTAACAAATTAGATATTTTGAAATAGTACAATGAAATGTGTCAACATTTAGAAGATCTGCATAACCCATGGACTTAATCTTTTGCAAATGACAAGTGTATGATGATAAAATTATGCATGGGTAAAGGATTCAATATGCAGGAGACCAGTGGATATTAATGTAACGGTTGCAGAAGTTCACTGATAATGTTTTCAGATTTCACATGGCAACTAACCTTAAGCAGCTATCACTTGTTTTAGTGTAGTATCAAAGAATATCCACGATTATCTGTAAGGCTATTAAAGTACTCCTCTGTTTTTCTTCTGTGTGTATGTGTGAGGCTGGATTTTCTTTATGTACTCAACCAGATCAACAAATCAAAAAAGATTGATTACAGAATCAGATATGAGAATCTGGTTACCATCTATTAAGTCACACAGTACAGAGTTTTACAAAAATGTAAAATGATGCCACTTTTCTCATTTTTAAGTCTCAGTTTTAATTTTTAATAGCTAAATATCAACGGGAATAATTGACATAAACAGAAGCTATTTGGGGTTCTGAATGATTTTTAATAGTGTAAAGGGGTCATGGAGTCGCTACAGGTTGGAATTGACTCTATGGCAGCGGGATTGATTTGGGTTTGTAAAGGGGTTTTGGTAATCTATGGTCCATAGGAATCTGCGTATAATTTAGGAGGAGAGCGTAGCTTTATAATCTAAAATTTACAGATTTCAGCTTAAAGCAATACTTTGACTTGGAGTACTTCTCAAATGGCAGTGTTAAAGTAGGTTTTTTAGCCATCACGCACTTTGTACTATTTGATGTCATTTTATTTTGAAACTTTCTAAACCTTTATTTTTATTTTATGTCTTTAAAATACATAAACCAAACCCAGTGCCATCGAGTCGATTCCAACTTATAGCGACCCTATAGGACAGAGTAGAACTGCCCCATAGAGTTTCCAAGGAGCGCCTGGCGGATTTGAACTGCTGACCCTTTCGTTAGCAGCCGTAGCACTTAACCAGTATGCCACCAGGGTTTCCTTAAAATACATAGGAGGAAGCAAACAATTAAACAAATACTATTTACAAAGCTGTGTAAGTTTTTGGGAACATTTAGTTTTTCTTGATTAGTTGTGGCTGGTTTTCTAAACAAGTTTAATAAGGTATAAGACTGCTGAAAAAGATGTTCTGTGACAATCTGTGAAATATTACTGATATCATACACATATAGAATGAATATATCCTACTTCAGTTAAGTGGATAAAATTTTGTTTAAAAATTTTTTTTGATAAATGCAGTCCATTTCTATTTTGGAATGCATGTAGGGATTAATTCGGTATAACCGGAGTCTTTTGCTTGCAGTGGTAACTCTGTCCTTTTATCATGTAAGATATGATGGTTATAAGGTTGGTGAGTTTTCTCATTTTTCTTTTTTCTGTAAGCAGATAATCTCAGTGACACCTTGAAGAAGCTGAAGATAACAGCTGTAGACAGGACTGAGGATAGTTTAGAAGGATGCTTGGATTGTCTGCTTCAAGCCCTGGCTCAAAATAGTAAGTTCCATTATGTTTACTCAAATGTCAAACAAAAGAATCAAATCAGCAATCATCCAGAGATTGGTAGTTTAGCACATAACTTGAATTCTATCTCTGAATACTGGGGTTGTTTTATATGTTCCAACCTCCCACCCTCTGCCCCTTCCCCCATACTTCTCTGCCCCCACTCCCCACCCCCCAACGTGTAGAAAGCCAAGTTGATAGGCAAAAGAACGAAAGGAATTGATTGGTGGTGATGACATTAATACCAGTCCCAGAGGGAGGCCATTATTTCATTCCAGACAGACAAGCATCACAGTTGTTTTTCTTAACACTTACATTTGTGCTTTAAAAATAAGGCAGTGTGTTTATGCGTGGGAAGGGGAGAAGAGAGAAGAGACAGGGGGGAGCTTAAAACACTTAAAAATTTTTTTTCTGAGATCTTATGGTCACTTTTGGTATAACTTTAAAATAATGTGTATGTATAGTTTCAGTAGGAAAGAACCATCAGCAGTCATTTTAAAAAAAACCTATTAAAATTGAAGTAAGACTCAATCTTTGTTGTTTTGGTAAATTTTACTAGAGATAGAAATTACACAGCTCTTCATTGACTAACACATTGTATTATTGCATTTGATGTATCATTTTTCTGTTCACGAATTTCTGTGAATAGACAAGTACAAAGTGATCTTCATTTGTTCCCTTAATTCTACTTGTTCGTGCTATGGTTTGTCCTGTACTTGTGGTTAATTATACCATTGTCTTATCCTGGAACTAATTATGTAGCTGACAGAGAATTCAGGGGAAAGTATGTATTGTTAAGGTTTCAGTTTCAAGCACTCGGAGGTATTGTGTCCTTCCTTCCTCCCTCCCTCCCTGCCTCCCTCTCTGCCTCCCTCCCTCCATCTAATAAGAATATCTTAAATACTTGATCACAGTACTCTCCATCAAAAAAGCACATTTTAAAGCTAGCTAGCTTTAAAATTCCTTTTTAGTAATTCTCTTTGATTTTGAGATTATAATTCTCAAGCTGTTCAATCTTAGAGGTAACAGAGAAGGGGTTTGAAACAATGAGTTCAGTGAGAGTGTCTGGATAATGCTTGAGATGATAAAGAAATAGGAAGACAGAAAAGAACAATGTCTAAGGCTATGCTATCCGTTAATGTAGACACTAGGCACATGAGGCTATTTAAATTTAATAAAATTAAAATTAAGTTTCGCAGAGTTACTTCTCAGTTGGTACATTTGCCTTGCCACACGGATGTAAAATATTTCCATGATCAGAGACTAGAGAGAACAACGTAATAACCTGAGTTTTACATAATAATGCAATTAGTCTAAATAAATTGAGTACCTCAAATTTACTTTTTTTCAGGAGTTCTCTATAATTTCAGTGGTCCCTTTTTTTCCTCGATGTTTGAAAAAAATAGAATTTCTATATGGGCCATTTGCTTCAGAATCTGAAAGATACAGAAGGTATTTCCTCCATCATATGTAGAGGGTTGCTCCGTCCTCTCTTGGAAAGACTGGAAGACAGAGAGATGGAGACGAAGAAGAAAAGTGAAGAAAGAAGGAAGCAAAAGTTTAGCTTTTTAAAGAGCAGATTCAAGAGATACTAGGAAGTATATAATTGTTAGATTAAATTTCAGACCCATTATGGAAATTATTCATTGAACCTGTGTGTTGAAAATGGTCTTGAAATTGTATGTTATAAAATGTTAAGGTCAAATAAGCATGAGGTATTAATAACAACAACAGACTATGAATTTAATGACTGTCCAGAGGGAAACAAAAGGAATATGTCTTGTTAAGAATTTGTAACAAACTCATCTCAATGTCTTTGCTAATTAAATAATGTCTATCGCTATTGAAATGAGACGTTTACATAGGAAGAAGGAATGTAGCAGTTCAGTTTACTAAGGCTGCTGTAACAGAGTACCACAAATGGGGTGGCTTAAAACAACAAATTTATCCTCTCAGAGTACTGGAGGGTAGAAGTCTGAAATCAAGGCGTCTGCAGGGTTAGCTCCTTCTGGAGGCTGCAAGGGAGAATCTGTTCCACACCTCACTCCTAGCTTCTGGTGGTTTGCAGCAATCTTTGGTGTTCTCTGGCTTGCAGATGCATCACTCCAATCTTTGCCTCCATAGTCGTTTGGTCTTCTTTCCTGTGTCTCCTTTGTATCCCTTATAAGGATATCAGTGATTGGGTTTAGGGCCCAATCTAATCCAGTATGATTTCACCTTAACTTTTTTACATCCACAAAGATCCTGTTTCCAAATAAGGTCACAGTCACAGGTACCAGGGCTTAGGACTCCACTATATTGATAGAGGACACAGTTCAATCTCATACGGGGAATTGATAAAAACGTGCAGTTTTGATTTAGGAATAATATCATTGATTGTGTGTGCGCATAGCTCTGGCCTGGTTATCGACGGCAACAGGTAATAGCCCCATGAGTTAGATATTATTATTAACATTTAAAGGATGTGAAAACAGCCTCGGTGAAGTTACTTGCCTTGCTCTGGCAGAATCCAGAGTCTAGATTTTAACTCTTAGTTGACAAAATTAAAAAAAAGAAAATTACACTCTAAGTGAAGAGTAGTTTTTTTTGCTGGGTTTATGACTATGAACTTAATTTAAGAAGCTAGATTTTAATATTGTTTCTTAATTTTTTGTTTTTTCTTTAAAATTTTTATTGCTAAAGATAGGGATGATATATAAGCTTTTTTTCCCCTTGAGTTATAGACTGATAATAGGTATTTATTTGGTATTTATTGATATCTTTTATACAATTGGTATCTAGCTTTTAAACAAGTAAAAATATACCAGTAGGATGTTTATGTTCTACATTTATCCTTACTTCGCTGCAGAAAGTGATTGATCCATTGCTACATCTGTTCTCTTAAAGGTAAAATTATAAAACATCCAACTTAGGTGAATCTGTTTGTGCTTTTCTTATACAAAACCAAAAAACCAGACCCCTTGCCATTGAGTCAGTTCCGACTCATCTTGACCCTATAGGACAGAGTAGAACTGCACCATAGGGTTTCCAAAGAGTGACTGGTGGATTTGAACTGCTCTTAACCACTGTACCACCTGGATTTTAGATTTCCATTACATGTATTCCCATCTTACTCTTCTATAGAATGAAGAAATTTCTCTTTCTTGGTCAGATGCAACTATATGCAGGCAATGACATTTTTAGTCTCAGGTGTTTTAGCTAAAAATGTCATTTGCATGAAGTTGCACCTGATCAAGAAAGAAAAATTTCTCCATTGTGTAGAAGAATAAGATGGGAATATGTGTAATGGAAATCTAAATTAAAATTTGATTTTACAGTCTACTGACCTGTCATTGGAAAGAATATTTCTGAAATTAAAAGAAACAATGCTTTTAAACTATTTATACCATAGAGATCTGGTATATTTGAATTATTCATTACAAATGATTATAATCTGAAATGAAAACTGTTACTTTGATTTATGACTTCAGAGTGATTTTTTTTTTTTTTTCCTCTTTTTGGCAACTTTATATACTAGTTGCCAAAGAATTCATTTGGACTCATGGTGACCCTGTGTATCAGGTAGAACTGTCCTCCATTGGGTTTTCAGTGGCTGATTTTTTTGTGTGAAATAGATCACCAGATATTTCTTTCAAGGTGTCTCTGGGTAGACTCAAACCTCCACCTTTTGGTTTGGTGTTGATCATTTGTACCACCTAGGGACTCCTTAGTAACACTAAATACAGTTTTTATTTTATGGTAAGAGAAATCAGATCTTTAGATTTTATAGGAAACATTTTGTGTAAGTCTCTGATCTTAATATAGAGGCATTCATTCACTCGTATAAATACTTCTGATCTCAGTTTTAAAATTTTTTAGTGAATACATGAAGGCCACCAGCCAGGAAATCAGCCTCTGTTTATTCCATTCTGTTTTGATTCAGGTTATAGTTAGGGGATTGTCAGTAAATGCTTGAGGAATTGTAGTGTGGTTACTCTATTTCATGCTTATTTGAACATTTCAAATAATAGGCCACCTATTTCATCCCTAGGCATTAAGACAGGAATTGGTCATCAAGAACATGGTATCTATATATCACCTACTACTACCATAAAAAGCCCAAAGACACAAAAACTTAACATTCTATTCATAATTAAAATTCTGTTCCAGTCTAAGAGACTGGGGACTATGTTGCATTGGTGTGGGAACTAAATAATAATGCCAGTCGAATCATAGATACAGCCTTAAACTCTTTTCCTGAAGGAGTAGACTGTTTTTCTCTGTCTTATTGTCTCATTTACCTTTGCGTTTTAACTTTATTTGGTTACTTGTCTGATGACACTTCCTAGTTCATGCAGAAGTCACATTATTGCTTATATTAATTACTGTAGAACAATTCTCTAAAAGGACACAAGTTTTTTACTTGTCTTTATAGGAAAAATGTTTATTATCTGGTCCCAAAGCTAAAACTCGAATTCCTAAATGTATATCAAATACCCTCTTCCCTGCTGAATTGTTATTTTTTTAGCCCACTTATCTATTGAATTCTTAGGTTACAGTTTATTTTATTTGTTGTATTGATTTGTTGGCTCCTTATTCTAGGCTATAATGCTGGATACGCCAAATAATGCCCCAAGCTGCTAATGTAGATTACTCCATGAATAGTCTCTTACCAGTGAGAACTTTCTGTTGTCATTTTCTTTTAGTCTGCTTTATGCCTTCAATACTTCTGATACAGACTTCAGATAGCAAAATTACGTCCTAAGTCAGAGGCACTGAAACTTATTATCAAGTACTTTTTTCAGTGTTGTTGTTAGGTGTTGTCAAGCTGGTTCTGACTCATAGTGATCCTGTATACAAAAGAACGAAACACTGCCTAGTCCTGCGCCATCATCACAGTCATTGGTATGCTTGATTGAGCCCATTGTTGCAGCCACTGTGTCAGTCCATCTCATTGAGGGTCTTCCTCTTTTTCGCTGACCCTCTACCAAGCATGATGTCCCTCTCCAGGGACTGACCTCTCCTGATAATATGTCCAAAGTATTTGAGACTTAGTTTCACCATCCTTGCCTCTAAGACAGATTTGTTCGTTCTTTTGGCAGTCCATGGTATATTCAATATTCTTTACCAGCACCACATTTCAAAGGCATCAGTTCTTCTTCTGTCTTCCTTATTCATCGTCCAGCTTTCATGTGCATATAAGACAATTGAAGACACCATGGCGGGGGTCAGGTACCTCAGTTTTCAAGGTGACATCCTTGTTTTTAAAACTTAAAGAGGTCTTTTGCAGCAGATTGGCCTAATGCAATGTGTCTTTTGATTTCTTGACTGCTGCTTCCATGGGCGTTGATTGTGGATCCAGGTAAAAAGAAATCCTTGACAACTGCAATCATTTCTCCATTTATCGTGATGTTGCTTATTGGTTCAGTTGTGAGGATTTTTGTTGGAGTGTAATCCATACTGAAGGCTGTGGTCTTTGATCTTCATCAGTAAGTGCTTCAAGTCCTC
This sequence comes from Loxodonta africana, assembly GCF_030014295.1. Taxonomy (NCBI): domain Eukaryota; kingdom Metazoa; phylum Chordata; class Mammalia; order Proboscidea; family Elephantidae; genus Loxodonta; species Loxodonta africana. The sequence continues at coordinate 52,865,871 of NC_087346.1, read as the reverse complement.
TTCACTTTCAGCAAGCAGGGTTGTGTCATCTACGTAATGCAGGTTGGTTAATGAGTCTTGCTCCAATCCCAATGCAGTGTTCTTCATATAATCCAGCTTCTCGTATTATTTGCTCAGCATACAGATTGAATAGGTATGGTGAAAGGATTCAACCCTGACGCACACCTTTCCTGACTTTAAACCATGCAGTATCCCCTTGTTCTGCTTGAAAAACTGCCTCTTGATCTGTGTACAGGTTCGTGCTAAGTCCATAATCATGGACTTAGCATGGAATACTGTTGCTGTAATGGAAATAAAAATTATTTTATTCTGCTCTTTTATAATAGTATCTAGATGTCACTTTGTTTTTTACCCCAGTGTATCACTGTACCACAGAAACCATGTATGCTTCTTTTGCAAGCTGAGTTCAATACATTGTTCACCTTCCTTCCTTTTTTTTTTTTTTCGGTATTATGTGTCTCATTTAGTTATTTCATCTATTTTAGTTGGGTCCATTGTTCGTGAAAGCTTGTGACTGTTGCTCATCTTTAATTACCAAAGGTTCAGTTTTTACCAAATAAAGATAAGATTTTGAAAGCTATGAGAGACATTAGACTAAACTAGAGAAAATAGTCAGCTAAAAAGACATTGAGAATTTCTGATGAGTTGAGACTTGTGAATTGCCATAGAAAAGTGACAGCCACCTAAATCTCAGCCTCTTTACACATTGTCTAAAAAGCCATACAGATGAACAAAGAAAGCAAATAAAATTAACTAACCACACCCTATGATTAAGTTCAGTGAAGACTACAGAGTACATGGAAAAGAGGAATGGGGAACCAGAAGCCTAGAGGTAGTGATGTTGTTGTTGTTGGTTAGGTGCCATTGAATCGGTTCTGACTCATAACGACCCTTACAAAGATTATATTGTCTCTAGAAAGAGCCTCCCATGCATCTATCGGTTTGTTATATGGTGGAGCCTTGCATGTTGCTGTGATGCTGGAAGGTATGCCACCGGTATTCAAATATCAGCAGGGCCAGCCATGGTGGACAGGTTTCAGCTGAGCTTGCAGACTAAAACAGACTAAGAAGAAGGGCTTTATTCTACTTCTGAAAAGAATTAGCCGATGAAAACTTTATGAATAGCAGCAGAACATTGATGTTATGCTGGAAGATGAGCCCCTCAGGTTGGAAGGCACTCAGAAGACAACTGTGGAAGACCTGCCTCCTCAAAGTAAAGTCAGCCTTAATAGCGTGGATAGAGTCAAGCTTTTGGGACCTCTGCTGATGTGGCACCACTCAAAAAGAGAAAAAACAGCTGCAAACATCCATTAACAATTGGAACATGGAATGTATGAAGTATGAATGTATGAAGTATGATAATATCCGTAAGCCTGCAAGGAAGATCAGTTAACACCACTATTATTCAAATTTACATACCAACCACTAAGACCAAAGATGAAAAAATTGAAGATCTTTACCAACTTCTGCAGTCTGAAATTGATCAAACATGCAACCTGGGTGCATTGGTAATTATTGATGATTGGAATGCAAAAGTTGGAAATGAAGAAGAATTGGTAGTTAGAAAATATGGCCTTGGTGATAGAAATGATACCTGAGATGGCATGATAGAATTTACACGACCAGCGATTTCTTCATTGCAAATACCTTTTTTCAGTAACATAAATGGTGACTACACATGTGGATCTTGCCAGATAGAATACACGGGAATCAAAAGACCACATTTGTGGAAACGGACGATGGAAAAACTCATATCAGTTAGGACAAGGGTAGGGGTGACTGCTGAACAGTGCATCAGTTGCTCATATACAAGTTCAGGTTGAGGCTGAAGAAAATTAGAACAATTCTACAAGAGCCAAAGTACGACCTTGAGTATATCCCACTGGAATTTAGAGACTTATCTCAAGAAAAGATTTGACACGTTGAGCACTAATGACCAAAGACCAGACAACCTGTGGAATGACATCAAGGACATCATATGTGAAGAAAGCAAAAGGTTGTTAAAAAGACAGAGAAGACCAAAATGGATTTCAGAAGAGACTCTGAAACTTGCTCTTGAACCTTGAGTAGCTAAAGCAAATGAGAAATGATAAAGTAAAGGAGCTGAACAGAAGATTTCAAAGGGCAACTCTAGAAGACAAAGTATTATAATGACATGTTACTGTAACATGGAATTAGAAAACCAAAAGGGAAGAACGCGCTTGGCATTTCTCAAGCTGAAACAGCTGAAAAAAAAATTGAAAGCTCTAGTTGCTATATTGAAGGATTCTGTGTGGGAAATATTAAACGATACAGGAAGCATCAAAAGAAAATGGAAGGAATACACAGAGTTGCTATACCAAAAAGAATTGGTCGATGTTCAGCCATTTCAGGAGGTAGCATATGGTCAGGAACCCATGGTACTGAAAGAGAAAGTCCAAGCTGCATTGAAGGCATTAGGGAAAAACAAAGCTCCAGGAATTGATGGAATACCAATTGAGATGTTTCGACAAATGGATGTAGCACTGGAAGTGCTCACTCATCTGTGTCAAGATATCTGGATGACAACTTCCTTACCAGCCAACACAAAGAGATCCATATTTATGCCTATTCCAAGGAAAGGTGATCCAACAGAATGTGGAAATTATTGTAGAATATCATTAATCTCACACCCAAGTAAAATTTTGCTAAAGATCATTCAGAAGTGGCTGCAGCAATACATTGACAGGGAACTGCCAGAAATTCAAGTTGGATTCAGAAGAGGACTTGGAACAAGGGGTGTCATTGCTGATGTTAGATGGATCTCAGTTGAAAGAAGAGGATACCAGAAAGATGTTTACCTGTGTTTTATTGAGTATGCACAGGCATTCGGCCATGTGGATTGTAACAAATTATGGATAACATTGTGAAAAATGGGAATCCCAGAACACTTAATTGTGATCATGAGGAACCTGTACATAGATCAAGAGGCAGTCATTCGAACAGAACAAGGAGATTCTGCGTATTTAAAGCCAGGAAGGGTATGTGTCAGGGTTGTATCCTTTCACTGTACTTATTCAATCTGTGTACTGAGCAACTAATCTGAGAATCTCGATTCTATGAAGATGAATGTGGCATCAGGATTGCAGGAAGACCTAAAAACAACAACAGAAAAAAAGTTCTGTTTTGGTGGGAAAATACTAATATCTCATCTGAGAGCTAGTAGGTTAGAAAATTGGCTACTAGGAAATCAGGAGGAAGAGAGTTAAAAGTGCACAAGACCCTAGGCACGAGTCTCAGGATATCACTATTTTCAGGGGTGAAGGAGAAGATCTCCCTTTTAGACTTGATGGTAAAGAGGGAGAAGGAAGCAAGGGGGAAATTAAATGTCCTGTAGAAGTAAGAAAACCACAAAATCAGAAGAGTCACTAACCACGCCCTTTGGTTTCGGTTCAGAAGAGGAAGGTTTAGAATTAAGAAACCTAGGGGTCCATTCCAAATCTTTACTCAGCTTCATGCAACTTTTTAATGCTAGCTAAGGAAAATAAAAATTATACGTTGAATAAGGAATTCCAGACGACAGACATACAAAGCTGGTATAGGAAAAAAGTAGAAAAGGAGACTCAAAACATTTTAGCTGATGAAAATTCTCCTCCTAAGCCAACCAGGAAGCAGTTATCAGTAACACCACACCATGACTTACATTAAACAGTCTTAAGCTTTGCATATTCTAGAAGGGGAAAAAAACCTAAAATCAGAAACTTGGAACAGAAGTGGATAAAAACTAAGAAGATGTGAAATGAGAGTTGGCCAGAAATTGAAGAAAAAGAATTATTTTAGTAATTAAAACTGAATTACAAAGTACCAAAGGGAGAATAAATGTGACTAAAAATTTAATAAGGGGCATTGAGGAAAGATACGGAAATGGGCAGAAGAATGAAAGCAAAATAGAATAAAAACGATCAGAGAGAAACGGACTAATATAGAAGACAGGCAGAAAGATCCAACATGCATGCAGTTGGAATCCATAAGAAGAAAAACAAAACACTGAAACAGAACTTACGTTTAAGATGTTTTATAAACTTCCCACAAGTAAAAAGAAGACCAGAATCTATATATTGAAAGGACCTACAATATACTTGTGAAAACTTACCTGGGTAGATAACTCAAAGACATGTTCAAATATGAAACTTAAGATTTTAAAGATTAAAATAAAGACCATGAAAAAATCCTCAGGGCCCATGCAAAATGTAATAAATAACCAACGAGTTGCCATCAATTCCTGCTCATGACAACCCCATGTGTGTCGTAGTGCAGTTGTGCCCCATGGGGTTTTCAGTGAGATATTTTTTAAAAGTAGATCATGATGCCTTTCTCCTAAGGCACCTTTGAGTGTACTCAAACCTCCTCCAACCTTTCAGTTAGCAGCTGAGTGCATTAACCAGAGACTCCAAAGTAATATAGATTGATTAAATTAACCTATTCTGAGTGTCTTTACTATAGTTACAAATGTTTGAACTAGAAACTAAAGATATGGGCAGTATCATGCTAGTTTTTACTTTCTAAGGTACCTGATAGCCTAGATGGGTTGTATTTACTCTAGACAGCTTTTTTACATGATTTAGATGCCTTCAGTCTTACCTCTTACAATTCAGATTTCCTGAGTACTCCTGTGGGATTGTAAAACAAAGAAAATTAAAGTTTCATTAGTTGACTGACTTTGGAATCTATATAATAAGCCATTTGGGGAAACAGTAAAAACTTGGCGGATCACTGTTTTTTCTAATGGAAGCTCTTTGTAAAATATGACATGTAGTCTTGTTATTGTAGTTTATTTGTATTATGCTTAACACTTTATTTGATGTATGAGGATCGAATGTGTGTATGGTTGCTGTATGGTCGGCAGTTCGAATCCACCAGCTGCTCCTTGAAAACCTTATAGGGCAGTTCTGTTCTCTGCTATAGAGTCGCTATGAGTTGGAATTGACACAGCAGCAACGGGTTAGGTTTTGATTTTTTTAATGAGGTTCCAATTTTTTTTCTAGACAATAAATTTTGTAAATGTATCTTTTTAAAATTTTTGTTATTTCCAACTGTTTCTTATATCATAAATTTTAGAAATACTTTGTCATATTCCCAAGAAGAATTCTTTTGAGATTGTGGTAAGCTATACATTAATTTGAAAAGAATTGAAAATTTCTCAATATTTAGTCTGCCAATCAAAAAGTATAGATTGTATGTTCTGTTTTTCAACTCTTCTTTTTATGTCTCTGTAAGATACTATAGCTTGGTTAATATGCCTTCCATGTATTTCTTACTTAAAGTATTCCTAAGTATTTCATTTTTGTTGTTGTAATGGATTTTCTTCCCATTGTAACTTTTAAGTGGTTATGGTTAGAAATCAATTTGAAAGGTATATGATTTTTTTATTTGTATTTGTATTAATTTGCCTTTTGAACTCACTTATTAGTTAAAATAAAATTTTAACTAATTCATTGGGTTTTTTAGATATGCAATTATAACATGTACAAAGAATGATATTTTTATGTCCTCCTTCCCTTGTAGCTGAATCTGTGACTTAATGTGTTTACTTGAACATCTAGCAAAATGTTAAGTACCAGTGATATGGTTAATACCTTATTTAGTTTCTGATATTAATGACAAGCCTTTCAGTACTTCCCCATTAAATATAACAGCGCTTGATTTAATGTAAAAGTTCTTTTTCATGTTAAGGAAATAGTCTTTTTAGTTAATGATTTTCTTAGAAAATCAAGAATGTGTAGTTTCAAACCATAAATCCTTAGCCTAATCAATTAATATTAAAAATAGTAAATCTTTCCATTTTTAATATTATGAAACTTGTTTATAATAAGATCATTTATTGAAAGTATTAATATTAGGGTAATTTTTTCTTAAGAATGGAAAGTACAACATAGTTTATAATCTCAAAGTTAAGGTCATTTAGGATACTAAACCCAGTAAAAAACACCCAGTGCTGTCGAGTCGTTTCCGACTCATAGCGACCCTATAAGACAGAGTAGAACTGCCCCATAGAGTTTCCAAGGAGCACCTGGCGGATTCGAGTGAGGCTTAATATAATTTATATCTTCCTTTGGGTATTCAGGGACAAATACTGACCTAATGGGAATTAGTAGATAAAGAATAGTTAAAATAATATGAATATATATATTTAGAATGAATGATTATTGAATGGTCTGTTAAGCATTATAGGAAATTTCTTGATGTAATAGCCAACAAAGAGAAAAATAAAAGCAATTGTCACATTGGAAAGGAAGACTTAGCCTGTCGTTTCTAAGAGCGTGGAATTGACTGATAAATCTAAAGAAAAGAGAGGAAGAAAATTGTAAGAAAAAAACCATATATCTATGAGGGTGACACAAAAAGAAAGAAACTTTGAACTATCTGTTTGTTTCCTAGGCATTTTTTCTTATTCTGGTATTCCTAAAAACAATGAAGCAGAGTGTGATAAAATTAGAATGAGGAGGAAGAAAAAGTGCAGAGAAGTCTAAGTGACAGAAAGAGGAAGACAGGATGCTAAGTAATACTATTAAAATTAAAGGCGAGGTTATAATGTTTTTACTGTGATACTTCTAGAACTGTTTAGTTCCTTATTTTCGGGGTTAGGGAATGTGTTTTTAATCAGTTCCGTTGAATCTTACAGTTTGTAAGCACCCTATTAACCGAATATTCAGATAGTAATCTTTTCTGTCACATCCTTAGCAAATGGTTATTCAGCCCTTATGAAGAGCTGCTTTTTATAGGAGGGGATCTATTCCATTTTCTAACAGCCCTAAGATTAGCAAATAATTTTTAATATTCAGTTAATTTTTAATATTCAAGATGTTCTGTAAGATGAATTTATTTTCGATGCTTATAATTTTTTCCCCGTAGTTAGTATTATGCATCTTTTCTCCTCATTGTACTAAAGGAGCAAACAGAATGTTTTCATTTGGCTCATAATAGCTTAGTTATAGAGTGATCATCTTTTCTTTCTGATGTGTGCATGTGGGAGGAATAATATGAAGACAAGGTAATTTTCTACAATGATTTCCGCAGGTTTAAAAGAACATTTTTGCATGTTTGCTTTTGAAAAAATATAACCTAAAACCTGATTAGCCTAATGCAAAGTGAAAACTTCAGTTTTTGCATGAACTAGTTATTTTTTTTTTAGTTATTGATACTTCTACATAATATGTCCGCTGTTGTTTTTTTAAATAATATTTTGCTGTGTTTTTGGTAAAAGTTTACACAGAAAATTAGGTTCCTATTTGACAGTTTCTGCACAAATTGTTCAGTGACATTAGTTATATTTTTCACAATGTGTCAACATTCTCTTTTTTTCTTTTTTTTTTACTGTACTTCAGATGAAGATTTGCAGAACAAACTAGCTTCTCATTAAACAGTAAATTAGTACACATACTGTTTTGTGACATTGGTTGCCAAGCCGACAACATGTTAACACTCTCCCCTTCTCGTCCTTGGGTTCCCTATTACCAGCTTTCCTGTCCCCTCCTGCCTTCTCATCCTTGCCCCTTGGGCTCATGTGCCCATGGAGTCTTGTTTTGTCTACATTCTTTTTAATTGTGTTCTGGTCGTTCTGTTTCCAGTACTCCAGTTTCCCTGCCTTCTTATCTTCTTGTCTTTGTTTTAGAGTAATTGTTAACCTTTTGATCTCATATAGGTGATTTTTAATGCAGCACTGTACTCATGGATAATATTCTTTATTTTGTATGCCAGTTTGGTATTTCACTAAAAGGCAACTTCAGGGGATAGTCTCATTTCAGGGTCTAAAGAGTGACAGTCTTTGGGAGTCCTCTAGTCTCAACTGGTCCAGTGAGTCTGGACTTTTTAATAATTTGAGTTCTGTTCTGCATTTCTTCCCATTCTGTCACGGTCCATGAATTGTGGTCCTGATCAGAATGGAGTGATAGCCAAGCACCATCTAGTACTTCTTGTTTCAGAGTAGATGAGGCTGTGGCTAATGTAGGCTATTAGCTCTGTAGACTAGTTTGTTCTCTGAGACTTCAGTTTCGTTCCTTCTCTTTTGCTTCTAATGAGACCAGTAGTTGTATCTTAGATGGCTGCCCGCAAGCTTTTAAGACCCCGGACACTACTCACCTCACCAGGATGAAGAACGTGGATTTTGTGATGCCTCTTGACTGAGTTCTCGCATGAGACTAAGATCCTAAGCCTTCAAACCCATGAAATCATTCTTGCAAGGAGCTTGATTATATCTGAGGAGTATCTGTAACTATGTTCTCTGTGAATGTATATGCACGCACGTGTCTGAATGTGCACGTATGTATAGATACTTCTATTTGTGAACACGTATATACTCATCTGTACCTACCTGTACACTTGTATGCCTATACATCTACACATGTGACCATACACTTGTTTTTTGGCCTTTGTTGGTGGTGTTGCCACATTATATATTTTATATTCTTTAGCACAGACATCATTTTCTCTTGTGCATATCTTAATGACGTTGTTTACTTTGGTCAAGCTGTCCTTGAATATTTCCACTCTTCAGAATTCTTGATAGAACTCTTAAAATATAAGACAATCTCACTATGTGTCAAAATTATCAGCAGTTTGACTTCCAGTTTCTGGTTTGGCATGTACAGAACTTGGAGGTTATCAGCATCCTAACAACAAGAAAAAGGCTCAACAAACTGAAAATCAAAAGCTCTCGTTAGATCCATCAAAAAATTGAGGTCACAGGGCAAGCACTGCCCCCAAAGCACTGGTGAGATAGGCAAATACAAGGAATCACAGTGTTACTGGAGCCAGCAACTGGTGGGAATACATAAAGAGTAATTAACTAATTGCTTGAGACTGATCATGGACTAACTTGAGAAGTAAAATCTCCTGGGGGGCCCAGCCTAAAGGGGACCCTCACAGTTTCAAGAGCTTTTTTTCCAGGAGGCCTATCAGGTTGTCAGTGGGGAAGATGAGAGAAAAATTTTCTACTGCTTCCAGCAGCGGGAGGGGAAAAGTAACCATTTGGATATATACCTAAAAAAAAAAAATGCCTAGAACATCCTATTTTCCTTAAAATCCCTGTCCTCAAGAAAAACTCTTAACAGAGCCTAACCAACTTGGGTTTTAACCGGAGCCTACTTAGAATGGGAAGGTTCCTAGGTGGCATAAACAGTTTGTGCTTGACTACTAACCTGAAGGCTGGCAGTTCAAACCTACGCAGCAGTACTTCCAAAGATAGGCTTGGTGATCTGCTTTCATAAGATTATCCAAGAAAACCCTATGGATCAGTTCTACTCTGTGACACATGGGGTCACCATGAGTTGGAATTAGTCAACGGCAATGTTTTTTTTTAATTTGATATGGGAAAAGGGAAATACCTAACTCCAGCCTCCACTAGCCTTCATGTCTCACCTCGGGGGGGAAAAAAAAATCTGAGAAGCACTTCTGAAGGGCACTAAAACCAAACCAAAACCCACTGCCGTCCAGTCAATTCCCACTCATAGCAACTCTATATGAGTCTGAAGGACACAGGCCAGCTAAAAGACTATGACCTAATCACAGAACGTTTCCCCTCGCCCACACTTTACCACCGCATCAGTGGATCTCCTATGTTGTTAATGAGATTACAGCTGAAAGATCTGCAAGGCTCAGATCTATTCGAAAAGCAGTCTCTGAGGCGGGGCAAGATGGCAGAATAGACAGACGCTTCCAGCGAGCCCTCTTACAACAAAGACCCGAAAAAACAAGTAAAGCGAGTATATTTATGACAAGCTAGGAGCCCTGAACATCAAAGGCAAAATTAGGAAAAAAAACTTACCGACGGGGAGAGGAGTTACCAGACCTGAATTTGCCGGGAGCCCTCAGGCAGTATTCCCAGGAGCGGCTGCGATGGGCTGATACTAGTGTTTGTGTTCGGCTGCAGTTTCCTCAGGGAGAAGCAGCCAGCCACAGCCTACTCACACCTCCAGAACCAGAGAACGGTGCTCTCGGCAAAAGCTAAGGGCTTGCATATATTTTACTGCACCCCCACCCCCAAGCTGGCTTCAGTGGCTGTTGATTTCCCTGGGCCTGAGATAGGCCTTGTTGAGTGCCTAGAGCCATCCTTCTAGGCTTGGAGAAGGAATAAATTCACAGTTGGGGGAAAAGATAATTTCTCAGGACAGAAGCGGCTCCTGTCCAGGCATAAATGGTCTGTGGACTTTGAATACCTTTTCCCCCCTGAATGGGCCTATGTGGGCCTATTTCAGGAGAATGGGCACTTGTTGGCAGACTACAGCTGTTTCAGCTGTGTGGTGGAGAGGTGGGTGTTTGATGTTTGACACTGCTTTGCCTATTAAACAGGGTCCTCGTCTACTGACATCAGGGACCTAAGGACTGGTGGCTCCACTCAGGTCACCTAGCCACCTGTGACAGGGGTCCAAAGATAACTGGTACCTCCCAGTCCTTATAACCAAAAACACTGGGTACCCATGGTCCTTCTGCAGAACCCACCTACCTGTATGCTGTAGGGAAGAGGGACACACTTTCCTCAGAGACACTTGGGGGATGATTCTCAGCCCTCTGACATGTTCAGAGCATGACCCCCTCCTGCCACCAGATACCGGTACCTATACCAATCACCCCTGCCCTTCTAAGACTGTAGGACCCAGCCTGTACCACACACTTGATGATCAGCTACCTGGACACCTGAGCTGAATTCATACAAGAAAAGCGAATGGACCGCTAGACCAATATACCTGATAACAGCTCTAGCCAAGGCGAAAATAATCAAGCTAGCTTGCTCAAGCAACCCATTTGGACATATCAAAACAAAACAAAGCAAGAAGCTATGATACAGTGTGCAAACATAAAATAAACTAATACAATAACTTACAAATGGCTCGGAGGCAACAGTCAATATCAAGTCACATAAAGAAACAGACGATGATCGCCTCAACAAGCTCTCAAAACAAAGAGTCAAGGGATCATCTAGATGAACGTGCCTTCCTGGAATTGCCAGATGCAGAATACAAAAGATTAATATACAGAACCCTTCAAGACATCAGGAAGGAAATGAGGCAATACACAGAACAAGCCAAGGAATACACAGATAAAGCAGTTAAAGAAATTAAAAAGGTTATTCAGGAACATAATGAAAAATTTAATAAGCTGGAGAAAGCCACAGACAGCAATCAGAGATTCAGAAGATTAACAATAAAATTGCAGAATTAGACAACTCAGTGGAAAGTCAGAGGAGCAGAACTGACCAAGTGGAAGGCAGAATTTGTGAACTTGAGTATAAAGCACTTGGCACCAATATATATGAAGAAAAATCAGATAAAAGAATTTAAAAAGATGAAGAAACCTTAAGAATCATGTGGGACTCTTTCAAAAGAAATAACCTACAAGTCACTGGAGTACCAGAACAGGGAGGGATAACAGAAAATACAGAGAGAATTGTAGAAGATTTGTTGGCAGAAAACTTCCCTGATATCATGAAAGATGAGAAGATATCTGTCCAAGGTGCTTATGGAACTCCACATAAGGTAGATTTTAAAAGAAAGTCACCAAGACATATTATAATCAAATTTGCCAAAACCAAAGATAGAGAATTTTAAGACCAGCTAGGGATAAACAAAAAGTCACCTACAAAGAAGAATCAACAAGAATAAGCTCAGACTACTCAGCCGAAACCATTTAGGCAAAAAGGCAATGGGATGACTTATATAAAGCATTGAAGGAAACAAATTGTCAGCCAAGAATCATGTATCCAGCAAAACTGTCTCTCAGATATTGAAGTTGTCAAGGATTTCATTTTACTTGGATCTACTATCAATGCCCACGGAAGCAGCAGTCAGGAAATCAAACAATGCATTGCAAAAGCCTCTTTAAAGTGTTAAAAAGCAAAGATGTCACTTTGAGGACTAACGTGCACCTGACCCAAGCCATGGTATTTTCAGTCGCCTCATTTGCATATAAAAGGTGGACAGTGAATAAGGAAGACAAAGAAGAATTGAGGCCTTTGAATTGTGGTATTGGCAAAGAATATTGAATATACCATGGACTGCCAGAGAACAAACAAATCTGTCTTGGAAGAAGTACAGCTAGAATGTCCCTTGGAAGCAAGGATGGCGATACTTTGTGTCTCTTACTTTGGACATGTTATCAGGAGGGACCAGTCCCTGGAGACGGACATTATGCTTGGTGAAATAGAGGATCAGCAAAAAAGAGAAAGGCCCTCAGTGAGATAGATTGACAGTAGCTGCAACAAATAGGCTCAAACATAGCAAGGATTGTGAGACTGAACTGGACTAGGCCTTATCCCTTTCTGTTTTACATAGGGTTGCTGTTAGTTGAAACTGACTTGACGGCACCTAACAACAACATGATGAAATATGCTGTGGGCTCTAATGGAAATGGTGGACAACATGCAAGATCAGATGGGTAATGTAAGTAGAGAGATGGAAACTCTAAGAAAGGAATTAAAAGGAAATACTAAAAATAAAAAGAACCATGACAGAAATGAAGAATGGCTTTAATAGGAGGGAGGAATTAGGAATACTCAGTTATAATGTACCTGCACTACCTATAAAGCTGTATATTGTTATTTGAAAGCGGACTTAGATTAGTTATAAATTTGAAAACTCTCTAGGACCCCTAAGGAAAATTTTAAAAGGAAGTATAACTGATACACTAAGAGAGGAAAGAAAGTAAAATCATATAAAATGCTTAATTAAAACCAGAGAAAGCAGAAAAACAGTAGAAGACAAAAAAAATAAATAAAAATGAATAGAAAGGTTTCAAATATGGTAGATACTAATCCAACTATATTAACAATTACTTTAAATGTGAATAGTCTCAGTACACCAATTAAAAGATAGATACTGGCAGCATTTAAAAAAAAAAGTCCCAAGTATGTTTTTATAAGAAATCCACTTTAAATATAAAGACACAAATAGATTAAAAGTAAAATGATGGAGGAAGATATACCATGCTTACTCTAATCAGAAGAAAGCCGGTGTAGCTATATTGATTTCTGACAAAGCAGACTTCAAAGCAAGGAAAATTATTAGGGATAAGAATGGCATTACATATTGATAAAGGGGTCGGTTCTCCATTAAGACATATCAATCCTGAATGTTCATGCAGCTAACAAGAGAGAGTATCAAAGTACGTGAGACTAAAATTGATAGAATTAAAAGGAGAAATAGACAAATCTGTTTTTGTAACTGGAGAGTTTAGTACTCTGTCAGTAATTGAAAGATCCAGCAGGCAAAAAATCATTAAGGATATAGTTGAACAGCATCATCAATCAACTGGATCTGGTTGACATTTATATAGTACTTCATCCAACATCAGCAGAATATACATTTTTCTCAAGCTCATATGAAACATTCACTAACGAGAACTCATTCTGGGCCATAAAGCACCTTAACAAACTTGAAGGAATACAAATCATAAAAGCATGTTTCCAAACCTCAGTGGGATTAGCTAGAAATCAACAGCAGTGATAGATGGAAAATCCCAAAATATTTGAAGTTTAAACAGTATGTTTCTTAATAAAACATGGGTCAAAAAAGAAGTCTCAAGAGAAATTAAACTATGTTTTGAACTAAATGAAAATTAAAATACAAGTTATCAAAATTTATAGGATTCAGGAAAGGTATTGCTTAGGGGGAAATTTATGTCACTGAATGTATGTATTGTAAAGAAGAAAGATCTAAAATCAATAATTTAAACTTCCATATTAGCAAACTAGAAAAAGAACAGTAAATTAAATTCAAAGTAAGCAAGAAGAAAAAAATAAAAAAGAGCAGAAATCAATAAAATTGAAAAAATTAATATAGGTAACTAGTGGAACCAAAAGCGGTTGTTTGAAAAGATCAATAAAATTGATAAACGTCTAGCCAGAGTAACCAAGGGAAATAGAAGATACAATTACTAATATTCTACAATTACTAGAAATGAAAGAGGTGCATAGAAATTAAAAGGATAATTAAGGAGTATTGTGAACAACTCCACACTCTCAAATTTGATAACTTCAATGAAATTTATCTGTTTCTTTAATGATACAGTCTACGTAAGCTCACAAGGAGAAATAAATAATCTGAGCCTATACCTGTTTAAAAAAAAAAAAAATTGACTCAACGATTAATAACCTTCCAAAACAGAAAGCACCAGGCCCAGATGGTTTCACTGGTGAATTCTACCAATGAAGGAAAAAATGATACCAATTCTTTCAACCTTTTCCAGAAAATAAATGTAGGGGATGCTTCCTAAGTCATTCTGTGAAGCCATCATGACCCTCATAACAAAATCAAACAAAGCTATTACAAGAGAAGAAAATTACAGACCAATAACTCTCACAAGTATATACATGTAGAAATCCTCAGCAAAATATTAGAAAATCATATCCAGGTATGTATAAAAAGATCGTACACCATGACCAAGTGATATTTGCTCCAGGTATTCAAGGCTGATTCAGCATTTGAAAATCAGTTAATGTAATCCATCACATCAATAGGCTATGAGGAAGGATCCTAGAAAACGCCATATCAAATGATGCAGAAAAAAAGCATTTGACAAAATCCAACAAATACTCATAAATCTCTCAGCAAACCAGGGACAGAGGTGAACTTTTTCAATTTGATGAGGAACACCTCCAAATACCTGCAACAACATCATACTTAATGATAAGAAACTGTACACTTTCCCATAAAGTTGGTAACAAGCCAAGGATGTTTCTTCTCATCCCTCATATTCAGCATTTTCCTAGCTAATGTAATAAGACATGAAAAGGGGGTGGGGGTAGGGTATATACAAATTGAGAAGGAAACAATAAAACTTACTTCGCAGGCAGCACAATTAGACATCTGTGCAGAAAACCCCAAAGAATCTACTAAAAACTCTTGGAAACAAATAAGCAATTATAGCAAAATTGCAAGATACAAGGTTAATATACAAAAATCAGTTGCTTTTCCGTTTATCCACAATGATCAATTAGAATTTGAAATTCCAAGCATACCATTTAACACACGAAAATGAAATACTTAAGTTATAAACCTAACAAAATATCTACAAAATCTGTATGAAGATAACTACAAAGCACTTGTTGTTGTTGTTACGTGCCGTCGAGTCGGTTCCAACTCATAGCGACCCTATGCACAACAGAACGAAACACTGCCTGGTCCCACGCCATCCTTACAATCGTCGTTATGCTTGAGCTCATTGTTGCAGCCACTGTGTCAATTCACCTTGTTCAGGGTCTTCCTCTTTTCTGCTGACCCTGTAGTCTGCCGAGCATGATGTCCTTCTCCAGGGACTGATCCCTCCTGACAATAGGTCCAAAGTATGTAAGACACAGTCTTGTCATCCTTGCCTCTAAGGAGCGTTCTGGCTGTACTTCTTCCAAGACAGATTTGTTCATTCTTCTGACAGTCCGTGGTATATTCAATATTCTTCACCAACGCCACAATTCAAAGGCGTCAACTCTTTTTCGGTCTTCCTTATTCATTGTCCAGCTTTCACATGCATATAATGTGACTGAAAATACCATGGCTTGGATCAGGTGCACCGTAGTCTTCAGGGTGACATCTTTGCTCTTCAACACTTTGAAGAGGTCCTTTGCAGCAGATTGACCCAATGCAATGCGTCTTTTGATTTCTTGAGTGCTGCTTCCGTGGCTATTGGTTGTGGATCCAAGTAAAATGAAATCCTTGACAACTTCAATTTTTTTCTCCATTCATCATGATGTTGCTCATTGGTCCAGTTGTGAGGATTTTTGTTTCCTTTCTGTTGAGGTGTAATCCATACTGAAGGCTGTGATCTTTGATCTTCATTAGTAAGTGCTTCAGGTCCTCTTCACTTTCAGCAAGCAAGGTTGTGTCATCTGCATAACACAGGTTGTTAATGAGTCTTCCTCCAATCCCGATGCCCCGTTCTTCTTCATATAGTCCAGCTTCTTGGATCATTTGTCCAGCATACAGATTGAACAGGTATGGTGAAAATATATAACCCTGACGCACACCTTTCCTGACTTTAAACCAATCAGTATCCCTTTGTTCTGTCCGGACAACTGCCTCTTGATCTATGTAAAGGTTCCTCATGAGCACAATTAAGTGTTCTCGAATTCCCATTCTTTGTAGTGTTATCCATAGTTTGTTATGATCCACACAGTTGAATGCCTTTGCATAGTCAATAAAACACAGGTAAACATCCTTCTGGTATTCTCTGCTTTCAGCCAGGATCCATCTGCCATCAGCAATGATACCCTGGTTCCACGTCGTCTTCTGAAACTGGCCTGAATTTCTGGCAGTTCCCTGTCGATATACTGCTGCAGCCGTTTTTCAAAGATCTTCACCAAATTTTGCTTGCATGTGATATTGATATTGTTCTATAATTTCCACATTCAGTTGGATCACCTTTCTTGGGAATAGGCATAAATATGGATCTCTTCCAGTCAGTTGGCCAGGAAGCTGTCTTCCATATTTCTTGGCATAGACAAGTGAGCATCTCCAGCACTGCATCTATTTGTGGAAACATCTCAATTGATATTCCATCAATTCGTGGAGCCTTGTTTTTCACCAATGCCTTCAGAGCAGCTTGGTCTTCCTCCTTCAGTACCATTGGTTCCTGATCATATGCCATCTCTTGAAATGGTTGAATATCGACTAATTCATTTTGGTATAATGACTCTGTGTATTCCTTCCATCTTCTTTTGATGCTTCCTGCGTCGTTTAATATTTTCCCCATGGAATCCTTCACTATTGCAACTCGAGGCTTGAATTTTTTCTTCAGTTCTTTCAGCTTGAGAAATGCCGAGCGTGTTCTTCCCTTTTGGTTTTCCATCTCCAGCTCTTTGCACATGTCATTATAATACTTCACTTTGTCTTCTCGAGAGGCCCTTTGAAAGGCCTCTGTTGAGTTCTTTTACTTCATGGATTCTTCCTTTTGCTTTAGCTGCCTGACGCTCAAGAGCAAGTTTCAGAGTCTCCTCTGACATCCATCTTGGTCTTTTCTTTCTTTCCTGTCTTTTCAGTGACCTCTTGCTTTCTTCATGGACGATGTCCTAGTTGTCATCCCACAACGCATCTCATCTTCGGTCACTAGTGTTCAATGCGTCAAATCTCTTCTTGAGATGGTTTCTAAATTCAGGTGGGATATACTCAAGGTCATATTTTGGCTCTCGTGGACTTGCTCTGATTTTCTTCGGTTTCCGCTTGAACTTGCACGTGAGCAATTGATGGTCTGTTGCACAGTCGGCCCCTGGCCTTGTTCTGACTGATGATATTGAGCTTTTCCATCATCTCTTTCTACAGATGTAGTCAATTTGATTTCTGTGTGTTCCATCTGGCAAGGTCCATGTGTTTAGTCGCCGTTTATGTTGGTGAAAGAAGGTATTTGCAATGAAATTTGCAATTTGCAATGAAATTTGATCTTGCAAAATTCTCATTCAATCTCCAGCATTGTTTCTGTCACCAAGGCCACATTTTCCAACTACTGGTGGTTCTTCTTTGTTTCCAACTTTTGCATTCCAGTTGCCAGGAATTGTCAGTGCCTCTTGATCGCGTGTTCGATCAATTTCAGACTGAGGAGCTGATAAAAATCTTCTGTTTCTTCATCTTTGGCCCTAGTGGTTGATGCGTAAATTTGAATAATAGTTGTATTAACTGGTCTTCCTTGTAGGCGTATGGATATTATCCTGTCACTGACAGTGTTGTACTTCAGGATACATCTTGAAACGTTCTTTTTTGACGATGAATGCAACACCATTCCTCTTCAAGTTGTCATTCCCAGCATAGTAGACTATATGATTGTCCAATTCAAAATGGCCAATACTAGTCCATTTCAGCTCACTGATGCCTAGGATATTGATGTTTATGCATTCCATTTCATTTTTGACGATTTCTAATTTTCCTAGATTCATACTTCGTACATTCCAGGTTCCGATTATTAATGGATGTTTGCAGCTGTTTCTTCTCATTTTGAGTCGTGCCACATCAGCAGACGAAGGTCCTGAAAGCTTTATTCCATCCACATCATTAAGGTCAACTCTACTTTGAGGAGGCAGCTCTTCCCCAGTCATCTTTTGAGTGCCTTCCAACCTGGGGGCTCATCTTCCAGCACTATATCAGACAGTGTTCCGCGGCTATTCCTCAGGTTTTCACTGGCTAATGCTTTTCAGAGGTAGACTGCTCGGTCCTTGTTCCTAGTCTGTCTTAGTCTGGAAGCTCAGTGGAAACCTGTCCTCCATGGGTGACCCTGCTGGTACCTGAATACCGGTGGCATAGCTTCCAGCATCACAGCAACACACAAGCCCACACAGTACGACAAACCGACAGACACGTGGGGGACAAAGCACTGAAAAAGAAATTAAACAAGATTTAAATAACTGGGGAGAGATTCCATGTTCATGGATGGGAAGACTCAGATTTCGTAAGATACCGGTTCTTCCCATGTTGATCTACAGATTTAACACAATCCCAATAAAAAGGTTCCAGCAATTATTTTGTGGTTTTGTGGATATCAACAAACTGACTCAAGTTTATATGGAAAGAAGAGCCAACACAATATTGAAGAAAAACAAAGTTGGAGGACCGACACTAACCAACTTTAAGACCTAGTGGTTAAGCATTCTGCTGCTAACCAAAAGGTCTGTAGTTCAAACCCACCGCCTGCTCCTTGGAAACCCTATGGGACAGTTCTACTGTGCACTATAGTGCCACTATGAGTTGGAATCAACCCAACAGCAATGGTTTATAAAACTACAGTCATTAAGACAGTGTGGTATTGGTAAAATAATAAATAGATCAGTAGAACAGAATAGAGTATCTTAGTCATCTCATGCTTGCTGTAACAGAAATACCACAGATGGATGGCTTTAACGAAGAGAAGTTTATTCTTTCATGGTGCAGTAGGCTAGGAGTCCAAACTCATGGTGCCAGCTCCAGGAGAAGGCTTTCTCTCTCTATCAGCTCTGGTGGAAGGTCCTTATCATCAGTCTTACCTTAGTCTAGGAGCATCTCAGCACAAGAACCTCAGATCCAAAACTCCGGGCACTGCTTTCTTGGTAGTATGAGGTCCCTATGTCTCTCTGCTGGCTTCTCTCTTCTATATCTCAAGAGAGATTGGTTTAAGACACTATCTCATCTTGTAGACCTCATCAGTGTAACTGCCGCCAATCCATTTTATTACATCATAGTGATAGGATTTACAACACATAGAGAAATCATATCAGATGTTAAAATGGTAGACAGTCATACAACACCGGTAATCATGACCTAGCCAAGTTGACAGATGTATTTGGTGGATAAAATTCAATCCATGACAGAGAGCTAAGAAATTGACCTATAGACTTTACATCTTTCACAAAAATTAACTCAAAGTAGACCATGGGCCTAATTGTAAAATGCACAACTGTAACACTTCTAGAAGATCACAGAAAATCTAGGCGACCTTGGGTTTGGTGATAACTTTTTAGGTACAACACTGAAAGCATGATACATGAAAGCAAAATTTGATAAGTTGGACTTCGTTAAAATTCAAAACCTTTTGCTTTACACTAAACACTATTTTAAAAAAAAACACTATTAAGAGAATGAAAAAACAAGCTACAGACTGGGAAGAAATATTTGTAAAACAATATCTGATAAAGGACTTGTATCTAAAATATGCGAAGAACTCTTAAAATTCACCAATGAGAAAACCAGGAGCCCAAGTACAAAATGGACAAAAGGTCTGAACAGATACCTCATTAAATAAGATACGCGGATGACAATGAGCGTGTGAAAAAAATGTTCAACATCATATCTCAGTAGGGAATCGCAAATTGAAACAACAATGAGATACCACTACATACCCATTAGAAAGACTCAAATTCAAAATACTGGCAGCGATTTGGAACAACAGCAATTCTTGTTTATTACTTGTAGGAATACAAAATACAGCCTCTATGTAAGACAGATTGGTGATTTCTTATAAAGGCAAACATAGGCTTAGCATGTGATCCAGAAACAGCACTCCCAAATAGTTGAAATAGCTCTCAAATTAGTTGAAAACTTAAATCCACACAAAATGCTGCACACAGATGTTTATAGCAGCTTTATTCATAATTGCCAATAATTGGAAGCAACTGAGATGCCCTTCAGTAGAGGAATGGTTAAACAAATTCTGGTATATCTGAATATAATTCAGCAATAAAAAGAGATGAACTCTCAAGCTGTGAAAAGATATGGAACAACTTTAAATGCGTATTGCTATGTGAAAGATGCTGGTCTGAAAAGGCTACATACTGTGTTTCCAAGTATATGACATTCTGGAAAAGGCAAAACTATAGAGATAGTAAAAAGATGAGTAGTTTCCAGAGGTTCAGGAGGAGGGAGAGAGGAATACAAAAGAAGGACCTGTGTGTCCAGGGATGTGTTAGCATCTTGGTGCATTAGTGTCTATAACCATCCAAGAAGCTCACGCAAGCTTCGGTGCTCAGAGCTTTTATTGGGGTTTCTTACATAGGCATTATTGATTGACTCGTTGGCCACATGATTGAACCTCAATCTCCAGGCTCCTTCCCTCCCTAGAAGTCCAACTGATAATCAGGTAGTAGATCTTTCTGCTGTGTGGCCAGTCCCCATCCTGAGTCATCATCTTAGCAAATACTCTCAGGTGCGGCCTGAAGTCCTCTATGAATAACAGGGACATTCCAATTACTGGGGAAATTTTATGGATTTAGAGATTACCTCCTAGGAACCAGAGACTAAAGTTAATCCTTCATCCCACGAAAAAACTGCCTGAAAATCTCTACTTAATTCTTGCTCTGTTTTCAGAATGAGTCGGTGCAGTTGTAGTGCTTGTTGTTTTTGTTAGGTGCCGTCGAGTCAGTTCTAACTCATAGCGACCCCATGCACAACAGAACGAAACACCGCCCGGTCCTGCGCCATCCTTAAAATCGTTGTTATGCTTGAGCTCATTGTTGCAGCCACTGTGTCAATCCACCTCGTTGAGGGTCTTCCTTTTTCCGCTGACCCTGTACTCTGCCAAGCATGATGCCCTTCTCCAGGGACTGATCCTTCCTGACAACATGTCCAAAGTATGTAAGACTCAGTCTCACCATCCTTGCCTCTAAGGAGCATTCTGGCAGCACTTCTTCCAAGACAGATTTGTTCATTCTTTTCACAGTTCATGGTATATTCAATATTCTTCGCCAGCACCACAATTCAGAGGCATCAACTCTTCTTCGGTCTTCCTTATTCATTGTCCAGCTTTCATATGCGTATGATGTGATTGAAAATACCATGGCTTGGGTCAGGTGCACCTTAGTCTTCGGAGTGACATCTTTGCTCTTTAGCACTTTGAAGAGGTGCTTTGTAGCACATCTGCCCAATGCAACGCATCTTTTGATTTCTTGACTGCTGCTTCCATGGCTGTTGATTGTGGATCCAAGTAAAATGAAATCCTTGACAACTTCAATCTTTTCTCCGTTTGTCATGATGTTGCTCATTGGTCCAGTTGTGAGGATTTTTGTTTTCTGTTGTAGTGCTAGGTTTCTATATTTTGTATAGAATTATCAGCATTTTCCAGGTGGTATTTCAGCCATACTCTTGATGTCTTGAATAAGTTATGAGAGACTTTGAGAAATGATAAAATACTCGTTTATCATTTCTCAAAGTCTCTCATAGTTTATTCAATAACAGTCACCATTTTACCTGACAAATCTTGTATATTACTTTTCTTGAAGTGTGTTAGTTTGTTATTTCTTCCATTCATTTCTCAAGATAGGACTTCATTTTTTCCTAAATACGTACTTTTATAAATAATCAGTTTCCTCATAGTTTATAGTCAACAACTCTTGTGTCATAGCTTGTAACTTAGCCATTCTCTATAATAAATTTAATACCGCTACAAAGAGCTTACTTAAAATTATTGATTCTTTATCATTTCAGCATTAGGCCATCTGTCCTAAAGTGATTTTTAATCTTAGCAAAATTAAAAGTAATATCACATTTATTCTTGATACGTAGTAGCCTCTTTTTTGCTCCTCATTCTCACTTCTTTTCTTGAGCCTAGTTTGATAACTTTGAATTTCTTTTCTCTCTGTGATTGTACTTAAAAAGAACTTGTAATTTAACCCCCAAAGAACTTTATACACTTTTAAGCTTTACTTAATACAAATGATTTTACTTGGTTTTGGTTTCTTTTTCATTACGTTTTTTAATGAAGCAAAATTACCGTAGACCTTGATCAGTTAGGCTTTTTTATTTTTCAATTTATTTTTTTCTTTACTGTTTAAGATTCTTTATTATACCTCCTTTTTTAAAATCTTTTTCTCTGTTTCCTATCTCTTTTCCTTTGGGAAGGCCATTAGATTACAGTGAGATGTTTCTCTGACCCCCTGGAGTCCAGGGATAGGTTATGATTAGCATTAGCCAATCAGAATCTTCAACTCCCCATTCTCAGAGATTGGTTGATGCCCAAGCCAGTCAATACATGTGATTTATCTGGCCAAAGTGATTAGTTCATACTGGTTCAATCATTGTGAAACGTGATCCATTTTGTCATCTTTGGGGGGTGGCTTTCAAGGAGAGGGGAAAGACTTTGTCTTGCTCGGAATTGTGTAGTGTGTACCTAGAAGACCTGGAACTGCTACAGCCATTTTTTTTCTTTTTTAAACCATAACGTGACTTAGTCTGGGGCCAATGCCAGCAAATAGGAGAGTTGAGAGGATTTCAGAGTAATGGAGCAGGAGCTGTGGTGAGAATATTCATGAAACTCACTCTACATCCAGACTTGGCAGTTATGTGAGCTGATAAATACAAAAGTGTTTCTTTTACTTTTTGTGCCCTGATACATACAGATTTTAAAATATATTTTCTGATATATAATAGTGTAAACATTTTATAGCATTTGGAAAATGCAGAAAAAAATTTTTTTATTTTAAAATTTGAATCTTAACATATAAATGTCTTAGCTTTTTTTTTTTTAATTATTTTTCAACACTTATCCATGGTGCTAAATATTCTTTTAAAATGATGTTTTTAATGACTGTATATGTTCTTTTGGATGAATAGACCACAATGTGAATATCTGTTGTTGGACATTTCTTACTTATATCTTACTTTAAGATAATATTGTGAGCCAGTCAATTTTGTTTCCTTTGACTAAGGTCACCAAAACCAAAACCAAACCCAGTGCCATCGAGTCGATTCCGACTCATAGCGACCCTATAGAACAGAGTAGAACTGCCCCATAGAATTTCCAAGGAATGCCTATATAATATAAATTTTAAGTGACTCCTTATCTTCTTTTGCATTTCTATTTACACCTTTTGTTTGTTTTCTGGGGAAAAGTAGAGTAAATTTTAAAACCGCATTGACTTGCCATTTGTGTAAAGTTGTATTTCCCTAAGTGGGTTCCTTTGATCACTCATTCTCTGAGGTGCTCCAACAAGAAATAACTGCCATTAATGAACATTTTCATCAAAGAGTCTATAGATGAATCCTGATCAAAAAGGAGAAAATGCAGAATAAATTCTCATGGACTCCAGACATTCTGGACCCATGGAGAGGCTGGATGAACACCTGAAATTATTGCCCTGAGATAAACCGAAAAATGTGTCCCCTGAAGTCTTCTTAAAATGAACCAATATTTTAACTAGTAAGGAGTGTCTGCCCTGAGCATTATGCTTTTTTAAGAACTGTCTGTATGGGATCAAATTGACAATAGCAACTCAAAAGATTAGATAGAAACCTTAGGGGGCAGTGAGTTTACATTAATGGGGGGGAACGACTCAGAAACGGAGGGTGAGGATGCTTGCACAACTTGAAGAATGTAATAGTGTCACTGAATCGTACACGTAGAAACAGTTGAATTGGTGTATGCTTTACTATGTATATTCTCAACAACAAAATAATAAAAGAAAAAAAATGGCTTGTTTATTTGAGAAACAGTGTGTAACCTTGTAGGCTCACACAGTTAACAGATAAAGGACTTTGAAGAATACTGTAGACTCCTGTACATGCCAAATCTATTTAACTTTGTTTACTTCGTATTTTCCCCCAAAGTGTTTGACAAAATGGAGATGGGTCTTTTACTGGAATTATTGTTCTTTCATTATATTTTACTATATCCTCATTCTCTTAGTTTACAGTGAGGAAATCTGTATTTGCTATGCTGACCATGTCTTGAATAATTACTTTCAGCTTCTAGGTGAGTAGTTCTAGTTACATAGTCCTGTTTTACCACAACCATTAACACAGTTCTTTTTGATGTTCAGTTACTCAGTAAATATCTTGTATTTATTTTTTAACCATACAGCTCTTCATTTTTTAATAATTATAGGATCATAAAAAAAAAAAAAAAAAAAAACCCAAACCTGTTGTCGTCAAGTCAATTCTGACTAATGGTGACCCTACAGGACAGAGTAGAACTGCCTCACGAGGTTTCCAAAGCGCAGCTGGTGGATTTGAATTGCTGACCTTTTCATTAGCAGCTGTATCTCTCAACCACTATGCCACCAGGATTTCCTTGGCAGTCCATGGTATATTCAATACTCTGCACCAACACCATAATTCAGAGGCATCAATTCTTCTTCAGTCCTTGTTATTCATTGTCCAATTTTCACATGCAAATGAGGCAATTGGAAATACCAAATACTGTGGCTTGAGTCAGGTGCACCTTAGTCCTCAAAGTGACGTCTTTGCTTTATAACACTTTAAAGAGATCTTTTGCAGCAGATTTGCCCGATGCAGATTTCTTGACTGCTGCTTCCATGGGCGTTGATAATAGATCCACGTAAAACGAGATCCTTGATAACTTCAGTATTTTCTCTGCTTATCATATGACTTTTAAAAGTAAAGAGATGTGTTTGAAAATGCTTTAAAAAAATTAAATGCTCTCAATATATATTTAAATACAGTTTTTATGGTAGGCAAATACCACTAAAAAGACATTGAATGACTTTCAGTCAAGTAGCCTTGAATGAGAACACTGAATAGGAGTTAGCTAAAGTGGTAGAGGTGGGGCTACATATTAGAGAGGGAACGTTGCCTTTAGTAAGGAGGTATGAAATAAGATGATTAATGTGAGTTACTGTAAGTAATTTAGCCTGGCTAGAATGTAAGATGCCTCTGGAGGCGTATTAGGAGATAAGATTGGGAAATATCATGGATAGGTTTGAATGTTTAATTAAAAGTTAGGGAAGACCCTTAAAAATTTAAAATAAGGGAGTGACATAAAATTTGCATTTCCAGAAGTTTATCTTGGTATCATTGTAGATGATAGCTTGGGGGAAAACAGGGAGCACAAGAGGTAGGGAGGAGATTGTTTAGCAGATTATTGCATTTAATAAAGGTGGGAACTGAGAAGAACTTGAAATATGAACATAGAAAGGAAAGAATAGATGCAAAAGATAGTGAGGTGGCATCTGTGGGACCTGAGTTATGATTAAAGTAGGTGATTTAGGAAGGCGTTTACTGAAAAAGAAGAATTTATAATCATTCTAGGGCTTCTGGCTTAGATGGGTTTCTTGCCATTTACTGAGATAGACTAGAATGAATTTAAGGGAAAGAGGACAAATTTGATTTTGAATATATTTGAGTTATTTGTGGTATATCCAAGTGCAAATGTTTTGTTTTCCATTGGCTAAAATGAGAGAGGATTGGGACTTCTATCTGTGGTAGTAAATGCCTTGGGTTTGGATAAGATCACCTAGACACAGGATCAGGTCTCTTGTTATATTCTATTCTAAAACCCTGCTACTTAGGAAATATACAGCTCTCCAGAGACCTGGAGACCCGTGGCTCTTTGAGTCATAGTTCTAGTCTTTGTAGTCAATCCGAAATCTTAGTCCTTGATACAAACCTGTCTTTTCCTCACAATCTGCCAAAAGGATCCCTTAAACAGAGAATATGAAAGTGTCAGTTCTTTATTGTTCCAGCAAATCTAAGTAAAATTGAAAACATTTTTATTACTTTAAAATTATTAAAAAAAATTTTTTTATCCCATCAATCTAATCTGCATACATTTTCATCAAAATACAATGATAGTAATAGCAGTCATTTTTATTTTCTAACGAGGTTTACTGTAAATTGGTTATCAAATGCTTTTTATTAATTTATCACTGTGAAACCTATATGTTAACATAACATCATAAATTCAGCTTACTGTAGCAGCATACTTGAAAGCCTCCTCTTGGTATTTAACTGAAAAGCCAATTATTTTAATGTATTTACTTGGCAGCTTTGTTGGAAACCTTAGCCTTTTTCGCGCCATAATCTTAAATTATGATTTCCTTCCCATTCCACTTATTCCCTCCCTTCTCCTCTTGGCCTTGAGAAGTTGTATGAGCCGTGCTTTAACTTCTCCCCATATGGTGTTGTAGCCTGGCTTCAAGTTTCTCTGGCTGAAAGTCCCAGTTTTCCTCTTCTTTGTATCACTGGCAGTTTCATAACTAAGCTGCTACAGGTCAGATGGAGTGTGGACATAGGGCTGCGGGGACAGAATGACTGCTTGCAGGACTGCAAGGGCAACTGTGATGGACAGGACTCCTGCAGTTACTCACACAGATACTATTTTAAAGTAGCAGTGCCCTGCATATATGGGTCCTTCGAAATTCCAGGACTGCCAGCTACCTGTAATCTATAGGCATACGCAAACATTTTTATGACTGCACCTAAATGTGAAGAGGAAGAAAGATGTTGAATTGATTCCCGTAAGCATTAAAAATGAGTGCCGATAAGTTGTAGTTAAAATGTCAGTAATAGTCTGGCTAAAGATAATGAAAAGTCTACTTTTTTTTTTTTTTTTTTAGAACTTCTGGTCACAGTGCATGATTTTGTACAAGTAGCCGTTCATTTAGACCTGCAGACTTCAACCTTTGACTACTTCTTGATGCCCGTTTAAAATCATTTCAAGGGTGCTTACAAATATCTGAGAAAATCTTTTGGCTCACAGATAAATATACATTTTGAGATGCAATAGAATGGCAGTGGAAAAAGTATTTGTATTCAGTGAGGTTAGAAATTTGGAATATTGATTAGATAGTAGCACTTCAGTGATAAGGAGTATTTGGTTCATGTTTTTATGCCAAAGCAAAGAAGGTAATTCTCAGTTGTTTAATTTAGACTCAAATTTATATAGAAATCCACGTTAGCAAGTAAATAGAATTCCTGTTAAATATTTCTGAATATTAGATCAGAGTTATATGAAAAGTTAGATTATATTTTTCCTCTTAATTCTCTGCCAATAGCATTAAAAAATACTATTCCCAAATACTTAATTGTGATTATTCTTCTAGTTCTTTGGATTTTAATCTGTGGAAAGCCTCATCAGTCAGAGCACAAGAGTTCTGCATTTTGTTTTCTTTTTTTCCTTTGCCTGTGCCTGTGAAGCTGTTATTTCAGTTCTAGTTACAATGGGACATGCATGGGTGATTTGCAGTTAACTGCTCCCCTTCACATACACAAATGTCACAGCATCACATTTAATCACGATTCATGCCGTTTGCCAGACTCTTGCTGTCATCCCAGCATCAGCAGATGGTGGGACGAAATCCCTGGGCAATCTGACCCAGCATCCTAAGGTTGCATCTTCTGGTAGCAGTGGTCAGGGAAGGAAGGGTTTTAACATGGCAAATTGAGTTCAGTTCTTTTTGCCTTCTTCCTAAAAAGAAATAAATTAATGGATCTTAGGTATTATATTTTCTGTGCCTTAAAAACATTTTTTTTAGACCAAGAAGTAAAAGCAAAAAAGGCACATTATATTTTAAACTAGACTCGAGGAAAGTATAGGTGCTCTGTTGTGTGCCCTATCATGTGTTCTCTGCACTTGTAATAACCTGAATTGTAAGAAACAGTAGAATGATAGCATAGAATAGGACAGATTTCATCTGTTAGTGCTTAAATATGTTTTCTGTTAAACAAAATGACACCAGGTGACCCACATGTTCACTTGTTAATGTAGAATCTGAGACTTTAGTTTAAGCTCTGTGATTTTTATGATTGGTGACTTTAGATAAGTTTACTTCATCTTTCTGGGCTGCTCTCCCTTCACTTAATAAAGATTGTCTTAGAGTGTCTCCAAAAGAGCCTTTTTATTATATAGTACATAAAATATAAGAAACTAAAATACAGTGTTTGAAAAGTGACTAGGCTTACGGCAGGAAAAGGAAATGCATGGAAGGAGTTTCAGCATGAATAATCTTGGTTATTTTCTCTGTGGTACTAATGCCATACACACACACTATGATTTGCAAATGATTATTCTTCTTAGATAATAAATCTGTAAAAGCACAATTTTCTGTTGCTTCAGTGAATACAAACTATTTGACAATTCTAACCCCTCCCGATGATATTAAAGGAGTGCTGTGGTCGCTGTGAGTTGGAATCGACCTGATGGCAGCAGGTTTTTTTGTGTGTGTTTTAACCCATAGTCCTAGGCAGTCAAGGGATGCATGATACAGTGGTTTTTAACTTTTGACCAGAACCCACGATTAGAAATACATTTTATATGCACATATACGTACAGTCATATACCTATGCACATAATTCAAACTAAAGCTTTACTAGTAGCGTTTCACCATACTGTGTTCAAAGCTTTTTTTCTGTTCTTTTGTTATTGTTGCATGTGTTGTTAATTCTCTTTCTCTTTTTAAAAAATCTCTGGTTCTCCTTCAGCAAATAGATTTCAGAGCTCACTGATGGATTGGAACCTACAGTTTGAAAGCCAGTACACTAACCAGTCAGTACTTGCTGTAAAGAAATACATGATTTTTTGTGTGTGTGTGGACAACCTACTAAGAGTTATTTTCCTACTGTCTATTGATTATATCAGCTGCTCTTTAACAGGAAGTTTTTAGGGTTCTTTATTATTTGTATGTATATTCAGAGGATGTAACGGAGGTACACATAGAATCATCAAATTAAACATTTTAATGAGCCTTACAATCTTGTCTTTAAATACATGTTATTTTCTTCATTGTTCAGAATAAAATGGTAATTTTAAATTTTATTTCCTTGAGCTTTTCTTTACTTTCTTCATCATTTCAGATATTCCTATCATCTTTTATTTTAATAGGTTGTACTCTAAATAACAAGTACATGGAAGGGCTTGGACTTTTTTTTTTTTTTTAATATATTTTATTTTTATTGTTGTTGGAAATATACACAGCAAAATAAGGGGTTTGGTTTCATAGCCTGTTTATATTTTTAGGAAAGGAAAGGAAAGAAGAAAGAGCCTCTTGAATTTCTGTGTCACCAAATAGAGTTCTGTTTTACTGTTTTCTATTTCCATTCTTCACTAATGGTGGTTTGAATGAGTTGTATGAAAACTGAATAGTCATATGGAACTATGTAGTCTCTTCAGCTATCCTCTTTCATTCCATATAAAATGATAGATGAGTTTCTTGCTCATTAATAGTTGCCATTCATTTTTTTAAAAATTGCTTTAGGATTATAGGGAACCATAGAGTTTATTTAAAATAACTATTACAGATCTAAGAAATCAAAAAGGAAGTGGAAAAAAAACCTTCCTCTGAAAATTTGGAACTAACATTGAAAAGTAAGTTTGGTATGCAAGTGGTACATGCAGAAAGACTTCCTTTATAGTCTGACTGTAGACTGAGAAAAAATTGTATTTTAAAGTGTTTAGTGCAGATTAAAACTCAAGATAAAAACAGTAACATGTAGCTGAAGGTTATTTTATATAAATACATACTTCTGAATATATACTGAAACTAATTTCTATTATGGACGGGAAAAATGCTTGAAGAGTTTAAAGTCTTCATTGTAGACAAAGTTGTCACTGTTACAGTTGAAGGTTTTCATTGAAAGTCTTTGTATGCTTCTCTTTCAGATACGGGAACAAGTGAAAAAATCCAAGGAAGTGGAATACTTCAACTCTTTGCAGATCTGTTGACTCCACAGTCTTCCTGCACAGCCAAAGTAGCTAACATCATAGCAGAAGTAGCCAAAAATGGTGAGGTTTTCCTCAAGAACTTTTCTGCTGGGAACATCTTCAGTTTTACACCTTACTTGTCAGTATGTTTTATTCATTTATGTTTTAATTTTGTAGAGTAGACATTTTTTCTTTCTTTCTGTTTCTCTTTTCTTTGACTTTTTCATGTAATTGTTTAAAATGACTATAGTTATAGTCATTCTATCCATACATTTCTCATTTGCTATTGCTTTCCTTTGCTGTAGCATTCAGGAAAATGACAGCTAGTCCCAGCTACACTTGTATTATTTATTTCTTTGGTTATAGGATCTTTGAGATAAGTTATTTATCTTCATTGTCATAGGAGGGCTTACCTTTTTTATGTATATCTTGATTTGTGTTACAACCAGATAAACTCACTGTTTTTTTTTTGGTGTGGCCTGTCCTACTGATGGAAACCCTGCTGGTGTAGTGGTTAAGTGCTGTGGCTGCTAACCAAAGGGTCGGCAGTTCGAATCCGCCAGGTGCTTCTTGGAAACTCTATGGGGCAGTCCTACTCTGTCCTGTAGGGTCGCTATGAGTCGGAATCAACTCGACGGCACTGGGTTTGGTTTTTGGTTTTGGTCCTCCTGACACTGACACTCGACTTCAGAAGTGCAGTTCTGTCTTCTTCCCTCACCTTCTGAGCAAACATGTATTCCTTAAATTTCCATGTAAGAATACTCTGGAAAATCAACAATAGCGACAAAGTTTAGATTATATAATACTTAATCCATCCCATTCTATTAGTTTATATCCAGTGAGGGACTCCTTGGAAGAATTAAGTTATAGCAGAAGTATTAGTATATTATTTTAGTTCAGTCAGCTTAAGAAGAACACAATTCTTAAAGGAATTTGTAAGCATGAGAGAGGGCCCGTACTAAATGTAATACCTTTAGTATGCTTCAATTTGTCAGTTTGATATTATTTTTAGACCGTTTATTTTAGTAAATTGCATATATTATACCTTAAAGAGAAGAACTTAAAATTTTCTGGCTTCATTTGTGTAATCGCCATGGCAAGTTGTATTGCGAAGTACTGGTATTCATTGTTTTTCTGGCCCAGTAAAACAACTTGTTCATATGTGTGTTACTAAAAAGAAAAGCACACGAAACCTTTTCACTTTTTTAAGAGGTTCTTAAAACATCTTTCAAGTACCAGTGAGATTCTATGCTGATAAATCATTTTTTGGTTTTTGATTAACTGAAAACTGGCCAACCATTGTTTGTATGTCCCATCTATGCTGTTACAATTATGTGATCACCATGCCGTGTTTTGGATTCTAGCTGATCTTAAATGTCCATGGGCTTCCTAGTGGCCTGGGCATATTCAGTGTACTGTTAAGCAGATTTGAACTCCTCCAAATAGGTAGTGATTGCCTTGGGCAGCAAAGAACACCTAAAAGCAGATCTGGTTTAAAACTGGAACTCTTCCAGATACTGTTTTATAACCTAGACCAACCCCTGTCTGAATCTTACACACAAAGCAGCATGGTTTTTAAGATCAAGTAGTTTATCTTTAAACCTGTTATAGGCACAGTATAAATTTCTAGAAATTAAGGTAGAAATTCAGATTTGATCTTGAAATCCTTTTTTGTAAAAATGGGCGGACACATTATAGTATAGATTGAGAAATTTTGGATAATAAATTTTTTTGGAAAATGAATTGCATTCCTGTGTACTATTACTTAATATCCTCATGATATTTTATCACAATTTCATGATAACTCTGCTGGTAGAAGTTTCCTTTAGTAATTTTGTAGTAAATAAAAGCTATGTTTTATAGACACTAGAATTTTTACCTTTTTTACTTCTAATCAGAGGCTTGTTAGGGCATATCACTAACCATTACTGATGAAAATAAATGGGATACTGGTTAAAACAATTTGGATATTTATTACTTAGCCACCACTTTTCTTTTTTTAAATGACTGGCTGAAAAAGTATATTAAAGCTTTATTAAAGTAACATGACCCAACCCAGAACCCAACAGAGGTTATAAATTGGGCTTGTATTCTTGTTAGAAGCTTGACAATGAAAAAAGATCAAATGAATCTGGGAAAAAAGAGATTGGAATTAATCTGTAACATGTAATATGCTGTATATATTATATAACTATTAAAAGAGAAATATTAGTATATAATTTTTAGAGCTGGATTAAACATAAAATATAATTATTTTAAAATTTGCACATACAAAAAGAATCTCTGCAGATTAACATACTGCACTGTATGCTGACATACAAAATCCAGACGATGTTAATAAGTTCCATGGAAAAGTTTCACATGGGAGAACAGCTATTGCCCTAAATTGTAGTAAAAGACTTTTAGACTTTTAAATGAAAAATATTCCTCTATATAATAGATTTAAGAATGATTTGAGGCAAAGGAGAAGTAAACAAGGCAGGAATTATCTATCCATTGACTATTTCTTCCTTTTTAACAATAAGAGTAAAAGTATACTCCCAAGGTGCTGGGGGTGGGCAGCACCACCAGAAGCAGGAAAGTATCATGTTTTTTTTCATTTAAATCTATTTTAATTTTGCCCCATACTCCATAATAAGTACATTTTATTTTGTGTAAAATGTGTATACCCCAAAAAAATCTTTGAGTAAAATCAATACTTTAGAAAAATTGCACCATATTTGTTGGGTAACTTAAAGTTTCACTTGGCACTTCAGTGTAGGAAGCTTAAACTCCTTTTGTAAGCATGCTATATAAACAAGCATAGTCTAAATCATGGTTATCAGTATTATCTTTAAAAAACAAGGGCAACACAGATAAAGTATGAATGAAAAATAGTATCAGTTTGACAGCCCGCATGTAAAACTACTTATTCTTTTCTATTCAAACAGTAAAGTTTTCCTCGTTCTTTTAAAGAAAAGCATAAAAGGCCAAGAGAAAATATAGGGAGGTTATTAGAGAAAATTCATACTCTGAATATCCACTACTGTGAAGTCCAACAAACATTAAGGTAGACTCTCACACTCAGTGTTTTTATTTGGCTTATAAACGTTAGATTATAGTAGCTGATACCAGGAAAAATACATTTAGTTGTCGGGTTTTTTTGTTTGTAAGTAGATATGCAAAAAGGCATTTTATAAATCTCAGTGTGTATAAAAAGAAAACGATTTAGTTTATGGTCTTCATCACAGCCTGTACGTTACTGATGATAATGAATATGTAATTCAGGTAGGTTTGAGAAAGAAAAAGCAAGAGAGCAAGGAATCGGCACTCTGAATTTAGAGAGATAGAGAAATATTCAGTCAACAAGAATTTAAGTGAATATTTTGCTACATTCAAAGAAAAAAAAGAATAATAGGAGGAAATCAGCTTCGTGTTACTAAATTTGGATGGTTATTGAGATAGAATGGTGTCTATTCTTCAGAATCTTTGTATGAATTTCTATACATGCAGAAAAAAAATTTCTGTGTTATACAGACACATA
This sequence comes from Loxodonta africana, assembly GCF_030014295.1. Taxonomy (NCBI): domain Eukaryota; kingdom Metazoa; phylum Chordata; class Mammalia; order Proboscidea; family Elephantidae; genus Loxodonta; species Loxodonta africana. The sequence continues at coordinate 52,832,519 of NC_087346.1, read as the reverse complement.
TACAAATACAGGTTTCTGCCTTCTGTTGCCTAATGGCTTCCACTGATTTTGATTTCTAGTCACGGTTATTCTGTACCTTGCCTTCAGCCTCTCCCTCCTACTGCCCCCACCTCAAGAACTTTATAGATCTCTGGAGTTCAGATTCCCTAGAGAAAGGGTCTCATTTTTTTAGTTCATCACAATTGCTCTGTTCAGCAGTTCTTTCACACCAGACCACTTGATAGGCTGTTGGTCAGCCTGTCTATGTGCTGAACTTAGGTCAGAGAACAGTCTGCTGTGCCCAGGTAGCAGGCTCATGTGGTGTAAATAGAGGGATACGTGTAGTAGGAACCCTTTCTGAGTGAGGATAACCACTGTAGCCATTTTGTAGCCTCTCCAATATAATTTAAACATATTTCTTATAAATTCCTGGTGTATTTTTCACACATATATCCATCTGAAGCATGGTGACTTCATGTCATTAAGATTAGCTAAGGAGGGCTGCCACTCCTCAGTTAAAAAAATAAATTGAAAAGCAAAAGGTTTTAGAAGGACTTTACTTCCTCCAGGGACTGAAGTATTACTTTTACATCGACTAAAAGCCGAAGAATATACTAGCTTTGTTTTGTCTTTATATGCTGTTGAGTATAAAGTGGTTCAGAACAGTTATTAGATTCTACAATTTTCCTATAATTATTTACCCCCCATCATTTAAAGAATACCTGAAGCTATTGATTAGAGTCAATATTTTGAAAGACAGATTGTTATCATATGAGCAATTAGAACAGAAGGACAAGGAAAAAAAGTAATTTGATATTTCCGCCATTAGAAAAATAGCAACAACAAAACAAAGCAATAAGATATACCAACAGCTTTCACTTATGAAATAGATTACAAATCAGAAAGTATTCCTAAATTTTTTGTTTCATTCATCATTGAAATGATCCCATTGTTGGAAACTAGGTGAAAAGGATAATAAACACCTCCGTCTTTAATTTGAGGTGATGGCATGTTCATTTAATATTTAAAATCTATAAAAATTCAAAAACCAAAAAAGAACTTGTGCTGTCAATTCCGACTCATAGCGACCCTATATAACAAAATAGAACTGCCCCATAGGGTTTCCAAGGAGCAGCTGGTGGATTCAAACTGCTGACCTTTTAGTTAGCAGCCAAGCTCTTAACCACTGTGCCATCAGGGCTCCTAAAAAAAAAAAAAAAAAAAAAATTCTAAAGTGGCCATTAATTTAAAAAGTAGACAAGTAGATTGATTTGTGATCCCCTATAGGTAAAAAAAAAATTTTTTTTTTTTTTTTTTTATAGGTAGTTGTTAAATTCATGCAAGTATATAATATAATTTGTTTTCCCAGTGGGTGGTGGAATATGAGGCCCTGGGGGTACAGTGGTTAATTACTTGCCTGTTAACCAAGAGGTCAGCGGTTTGAACCCACCAACCACTCCATGGGAGAAAGATATGGCAGTCTGCTTCCGTAAAGATTATGGCCTTGGAAACCCTGTGGGGCAGTTGTACTCTGTCCTGTAGGGTCACTGTGAATCCGAATTGACTTGACAGCATTGGGATTTTGGTGGGGTATGAGTTGATAAACCACCAAACCTACCAAAAGTTAGCTTTAGAAGTAAGAAGGACTCTGAATCTTGGAAATTTAAATTAGAGAAGGTTTCAGTAATATAGTGGTAAGTAAGAGACATAATAGAAATGAAATCCTTTGTTTAGGTAGTGAGGAGCACATCTGTGACTTATGGTTATGTTAGATGGGGAATGAAGTTGGTTCAGAGCTAACAGCTCACATAACACCCCTATATGGTGTGCAGTAGGAATTTGAAAATGAAGAGGAAGTGAGGAAGGATTGGTTATGTGTGTGCATGTAGAAAAAATTGAGTGGACCCACTTGAAAAGATTGTGGTTTTTTTATTAGAATTGGTTATGGGTCAAGGACTTAGCTATTTGTTGAGTAACTTTATTGACTGAAACATCCTTGTGGTAAGTCATATGTCCAAAATGACAATTCAGGTGTTCATTATTGATGAACTTTCATTCATTAGAAATCTTCGTTATCCTCAAATGTTATAGTAGCCCACCATAAATTGCTAAAAAATGTTTATTTCTAATCATGACTCTGGTGGTATCTTTAACCCATTGCCATCCAGTCGATTCCGACTCATAGCGACCCTATAGGACAGAGTACAACTACCCCATAGGGTTTCCAAGGCTGTAATCTTTCTGGGAGCAGACTGCCACATCTTTCTTGTGCAGAGTGACTGGTGAGTTTGAACTCCTGACCTTTTGATTAGTGGCCAAGTTCTTAACCACTGCGCCACCAGGGCTTCTTGGTGGTATGATTGGGCATCAGTAAATGTTTTACTTTAAAGCAAAGGAAAAAAGTGAGTTTGAATTTTAAGAAAGCTTAACATTTGGTGTTTTTTTAGACCTATGAATGTGTGGGTGCAACAGTAGATAGAGTGAGACATCATAAAAATGGATTTTAATAAAGGATAGGAATGTTTTTATAGGAATGATGATAAGGAATAGATGATTCTGCTAGATCTTACCAATGAAAAGAACCTATATTTTTTAAATGATTCACTGGAATCTTTTAAAGAAATTTATGTTTTAGCTTTTTAGAGAACATATAGTAGAAGAAAGGAGCTCTGGTGGCATAGTGGTTAAAGCGCTCGACTGCGAACCAAAAAGTCAGCAGTTCCAACCCACCAGCTGCTCAGTGGGAGAAAGGTACAGCAGTCTGCTCTGAAAAGATTTACAGCCTTTGAAACCCTGTGGGGCAGTACTACTCTGCCATATAGGGTTGCTATGAGTCAAAATCAACTCAAAGGCAATGGGTTTTTGGGTTATAATGAAAGAAATTAGGCAAGTTGATGGCTTAGTTTCACCACAGTACTTCAATTATAAGGCTCGTAGAAAGAATGCTGACAATATTTCCATCATCACATGTTACTTTCAAAGTACATCCAGTTATTATGGAAAAAGAGTAATAAATTAGATGTCATGAAAGTTAATTAAAAATCCCTTTGGTTATGGCAGAGACTATCAGCAAAGAAAAATAGGACCCCATTCATTTCTTGTGTACTAATTTCATGAAGTTTTTAGTAAGGTTTTAGCAGGGTACTTTTGAACAGAAATGTACTCTTTAATAGTAAAACCCTGTACACATTTTGATAGTAGGTATTTTATTAAGGGAGTTGATTTATATAAACTGGAAATCTTTAGATTTTTAATAAAGTATCTTTTACTTTCAGAATTTATGCGAATTCCATGTGTGGAAGCTGGATTGATTTCACCTCTGGTGCAGCTGCTAAATAGCAAAGACCAAGAAGTGCTGCTTCAAACGGGCAGGGCTCTGGGAAACATATGCTATGACAGTCGTAAGTATCGCAGTATCAATAATACACTTAATTTTTTTGTTTAAGAATTACGATTTTCAGATTAATTTTACTTCTGGTGTTAGCACTGACTTTTCTAGGCTTACTAAGACACTGACATGGGCCAGGATGACTTATTTAGCAGAACTGTTGGAAATTTAGGCCATATCATTCTTAACTGAGAAGTTACAGGAAATGAATTTTTTCCCTCTGTATCATAAGAGGAGGATACTCTTTCAGAGGAAAGTAAGTTAATTTGTAAGACATTGGGGCTTTTAAATTTAGAAAAAAAATATATAGATGTCTTTTTAATTAAGTTGTATTAAAGTACTATCTGAATGAGAATGATTTTGAACAGTGTTTTGAAGTTTCTAAGTCTGTCCAAATACATCTTTAATTACGTGCAGTTCAGTAAAACCATTCATGAAATCCATTATCGTCCCAAAAGCTAGAATGGCCGGCTGCATTTGCATTGACTCCATCCAGATTTGTCGTGACATCATTGCCATCCTCCCCGCCTGTTGTAGTACATCGCTATATTAGGCAGAGGGAGGGAAGATCTTGGGTATGGGTTTATTACAAATACGTTACGTTTTCTACTTCTCCCTCCTACCTGTATATAGACAAAATACAGAAAAATCTTGAGTACATTCACTTTAATTAGGCTTATCCTGATTTTATTTAGATTTCTGGTTTCTGAAACAAATACACATTTTATCATTCACCTGAAAGCCTAGAAATTTTACTTCTATTTATATAACTAAAATACCTTTAAATGCCTACTTTGCCCTTGAGTTTATGATCACTTTTCAAAATACATCTTTGTTATAAACACAAAAGACAAGGCCTTTTTATAATATGTAAGTACTCAAAAAGTCCTTTATACCTATGAGCCTGATAAAAAATCAGGTCATAAAAATATTTATTTATGGTATAAAAAGGAAATAGGAAAAAAGGATTAAGACTGCAGTTATCAGTTATAACTTATCTGTAATAGTAGTGGTAAAAAAAAAAAAAAGCCTAATTTGTTTTTTCTTTGTTTACTTTTTCTGAAACTTTTTCTGAGCATGAGCTGTCTTAATATAACTCTTAAATTACAGTTTCCAGACCCCAATACTGCTTACAAATTTACCTGTCTGCTCCTACGTGCCGATTCTTTTTATCCTAGGCTATTAGCTTTATTTATAAAACTTAGTGTTATTTGTCTAGTTTTGTATTTCTTTAGGGTTTTTATTAAACACCATAGCTTGTAATCTCAGCTTTCAAGAATGAGCTATTTAATGTATATTTTATATGATTAATTTTAACATTATGTATTGAAAAAAATCTCTGCCAGATTATAGTCGAAGATTGATGGCATGTATGTGTAAAGAGTATTGATCATTACTGTTTTCATTTTTTTCCTTCTTATGTTTTTATTACTGGAATTTAAGACTACTGAAAGTATTCTCTAAATCTTGTTTAGTTATTCTTGAATTTTGCATGTTTGAACATATGAAATATTATCTGTTTTGAGTACTTTAGTCCTGGAGTTTCATTTAATATTAGCAAAATAGAAGAAACAGTGATCTTTGTCTTGTGTTGCTATGATCTTTATGGGCACAGAGTAATTTTATTTCCTGTGTACTCTAAAGAGGCCTTGAAGTCAGGGTAATAAATGTCTAGTTAATAAGATTACCATTCTTGATGAAACCGAAGCCTGTTATTACAGTGTTTAGCATTGCAATGTTTATCATATAGTTTTACTCTATACTTATAAAGTCTGTAGTATGAAGTTCTGTGGATATGAAGTTAAAATTTTCTGGGTTTCATTCATTTATAAATATAAGCACTCCATGATCATTCAGTTCAGTGGAAATTATAGTTAAATGAAAAATTAAGCATACAGGCCATCTTTTAACCTTATTTTAACCTTATTTAAGGGAAATAAAGTTAGCAGTCTTAAAAATGAATAAATATGAGAAGTAATATATTACTAAAAAACATGGTGAAAATGTGTTCATTGTGCCATGCTGTCTTATGCATGTAAATTTCATAAGACTGCATGCTTTCTTATCTTTTTATTTGAAATTAAATTTCTGTGAACTTCTTAGTGATTTCTCTAGAATAATCGTTTGTAGGAAAACTACAGTGCCTATATTTGAATGAAAAGGGGGATATAAAATCTGTAAATCTAATGCTGTGTGGTTGATTTGTGAATTTACTTGAAATGAGTTTCTCATTACATTTTGTGACAATTAGAAGTTTTAAAGAACCCAGAAATTTCTTTTTTAAACAGTATTTGATGACTTGTATATTAATTAATGTATCAGCCTTCTTTCCTCTCAAGAATGTAATGCTTCATTCTTAAAAAGAAAATAGAAAAATTTACATAGAGTCATTTTCTTCCAAATAAAGTGTGTTTTAAAATTCATATGTTGGTGTTTCATCAGTCTTAGTTGTCAAGCTAATCAGTTGACTTACGTTTTGTAAATGTACTCCAAGTGAGTAATTTTTTAGCATGGGTTTATTCAGGATCATATTATGCTTACCATAGATAGTAAAAGGGATGTATACAGAAAGTACTATAAGGAATTCACTGTTGGAAATAAAAGTTTGAGAAATTTGTGTGCATTTTATAAATTTTTTTACTTATACACCTAAAAAATAAAACATTTGCTAGCATATTTCAGTTCCCGAGGGCACTGGGTTAGTGTATTTGAAAGAAGAACTTTAGCTGTAAAAAGAATTACACACACCATAAAATCCAGGAAATCTTTTGGGGAAAAAAGTGGTCAGATTTCAGTTTTACCAGCCTTGACAGTGCCCATTTTAGGGGCTCTTCCTAATGGAAGAGAACCGTCTCATATAATCCTAACATCAGACTGATACAACTGCTGAGTGGGGTGGAGTTAGGCTTTACTGCTGATGAACTTTTTGAGTCCCAGTCTCTATCTTGCTTATAGAAATGAAAAAATTACGAGCAGGGACTTTTTTTTTTTTTTTTTAATTTAAAATGGCTATTCTCTTTTCTCCCAGAGAGCCTCCAGGCCGCTTCAGTTATAGGTTTCTGTTTCAAGGTATCCAGGTAGACTTCTGGTATAAACAGTATTAGAAAACTCTTCTGCCCTTTAACTTTGCTGAAATAATTTTTCAAGAGCAGCTTGACATCTTTCAGATTAAGGAAGAAAGTTTTGTGTTTTAATAAGGAAAGAAATCAGCAAGCTGTGTTTGTACTGGTATTCCCTTCTTTTAGTTATTAATTTTGTTCGTATAACCATGCATCTTACCTTGTTGATATATTTAAATGGCCTTATATTTTTCAATAGTTTCATGTTACATTGCCACCCATATTTGGAATTCTTTGGGATAACTTGGTGATTGGAGACTGAATTTTCTGTTTGTGGATGTTAGTGCTTGATGTCAGGAAATAATTGATATTCAATAGACTGATTAAAAGGTATTTTGTAGATAGAAGGAAATAATTACATGAAATTAAATTTTTGTGACTTTTTATACTCCAGAGGATGAGTAATATATATAAATGAAATTGACACATGTTAAAATAAAACAAATATGCCCACTTACAGAAATAATGTTAATGCTTGTTATTATATAATTATTCCTGTTATTGGAAAGAAAAATACACACTTAAGCTTATGTGGTATGCTGTCTTATGTGATAGACAAAAGAAAATTGTACTCTTGTTCACTGATGAATGAATAAATATTCAAAGTGAGGCAATAATTAGGTTTCCCAAAGCCAGTGTTTATGAAGTGAAATAAGTTTTAATTCATTGACTTCAAGTATGAATAGAAATGATGCCCAAGTACCTCATTTTACGCAAATAACGCACACTGTCTACGTTTGTTTGCCAACTGTGCCTTCCTCCTGTGAGATATTTTTGTAAGTGTGCTATGCTAAATTTTTTTTTATAGCAGCATATAAAAAAAATCAGCGCGGGGTGCTTATAAAAATACCTTGTGAGCGGAGAGCACAGTTGGCAAACAAACATACAAGGCATGTAATTTTATTTGCGTAAAATTACCGTATGTGCATGGATCTATTTGGATATTTACTGATTCTAGTTATTTAACAGTATTTTTATATAAAGGGTAAAGAAAGAGTTTATAGATCTGACTTCAAAATGTTGAAAAATATTTAGCAATAATTGTACAATGTTTTATAATGCAAGTTGGTTGGATAAGTATGTTTTAATATAATGCAGGCATGCTTCAAAATTGCGTAAGTGATCAAAGTGTGTTTGCAGCAATTATATTCAACAGGGAACTATTTATGTTCTGGAATTTAAAATAAGTGTTTATTTCAGGGTTATAATTTAGGTTATTTAATTACTTATATTATTAAAAGGTTTTGCAGGTTTATAGATTTACCTTATTTTTTTCAGTGTTCATTTTTAGAATAATCAGCCAATAAGTGACAGAAATAAGATTCCTCAATTTTTATCAATATGTTGTGTTTCATGAATGGGCTTATTATAAAGTACTTCATGTATACAAGAATAAACAACTATTTTTAAAGATAGTAATTGTAACTATTACCACATGAAAATACTCCATTGTAAAGATATCCCAAATATATAGTTTGAAATAAATGTTGTTTTGTAACATTGTGATAGGCTCTACAGTAAAGATTCATGCCATTAAAAAGCGTTTAATGTAGTAGAAAAGACAAAATGCATACAGAAACACAACTTCATGATAGTTACAGAATATAAGCTAAACGTATAGTTTCTGATCAGAATAAAAATAAAAGGATACAGAAGGGCACAGTACCAATTGGAGCCATTTTTAGAAACTGTGCAAATAGTGCATTGCTTAGAAAAGAAATATACAGTAATTTATTTGAAACTTAATTATAAATTTGTATTTTAATGTGTCCTCTAGAAGCAGATAGTGCAAATGGATTTTAGTTACAGTTACACCATTAACAAAATTTTTATTTAATCTTTCTGAGTCTTAGTTACCTCACTGGTCAAGTGGGGTTGTATATGGATTAAATAAGATTTATATATAGAAGTACAATACAATTTATAAAGCACTGTGCAAAGAAAATACTATGATTGTTATTCCTAAAAAGTACATGTTGTAATGTGCTAATGAACCCAAGATATTTAAAATAAAGATACAGATTCTAGAAATCATATACATTTAGTTGGAATCAAGGGTAATATAAATATACTGTATATGAGCACTAATGTAGCACAAGGTGAAAAAAGAACTTGATAGGCCATGTAATTTCTATTTTATGCTAAAAAGAAATATTCTAATTCTGAAACAAAAAATTGTGACAAAATGCTAGGAGGAATTTAACATCAGAATAACATCACCTACCTGGATTAGTCTGTGCACATCCCTAGTTAAAATATGTAAATGTTATTGACTAGTGTTATGGACAGTGTCTTCAATAATAGTGCTACAAAAGCTGCCCAGATGTTCACCGTACGAATGTTTCTCGTCCTAACCTCTAACAGAATCCAAGAGTTAATACTGAGTACTTCAGCAGAGGTTGTTCTGTTAGGGTGCTATAGCCCAGATGTGTTGCTTTTTGGTGGCTGAACTTGGCTTCAAGCATAGAACTTAAAAATTTGAAGTTTTGATTTGAATCTATTCCTAGTTTTAAACCACTGTACAATTCTACTTTGCATTCATTATACCTGGGCAGTTTCTGTGTGTTGTATAATATATCCAAGTCCTAATTTCTGAGACCAAAATAAAAAGCTTATTTTGACTTAAAGGCCAGCTATCAATTTGAGAAAAATCTGATTTGCATGAAAGTGAATATTTCTAAGTGTCACATACAGGTGGTGGTTACACAAATATACAGTAAAACCTGCAAAAGCCAGAATCTTTGTAAAGTGGTAGCCTGTCAAGAGAACGAAAGCTCAAATATTTTCCACTAAAAGGAGAGAGAAAGAAAAGTGGCAAGACTGCACCCTGTCAAAGGCAAAAAACTTGTGAGACCCCAAAAAATAAGACAGTCCCGTCGAGTTTTGGCTTTCATAGATTGCATTGAACTATACATGCACGCACACACACTCATGCATGCGTGTATAAACTGGTAAAATCTGAATTTAAGAAAATAAATAAAAACCCTGCTGTCATCAAGTCAATTCCGACTGATGCTGACCCCATGTGTTACAGAGTAAAACTGTTCCAGTAGGGTTTTCTTTATGTAATCTTTATGGAAGCAGATCACCAGCCCTACTTTTCACGGTGGCGCTGGGTGGATTGGAGCCATCAACCTTTAGTAGTCAAGTGCAAACCATTTGTGCTACCCAGGGACCATAAAATTTGAGTAAGATCTGTAAATTGTGTACCAGTGTCATGTCTTGGTCGTGATATTGTACTAACCCATTAAAACCCACTGCCATCAAGTCAATTCTGACTCATAGTGACCCTATAGGACAGAGTAGAACTGCCCCGTAGTTTCCAAGGAGCACCTGGCAGATTCGAACTGCTGACCTCTTTGTTAAGAGCCGTAGCACTTAACTACTACGCCACCAGGGTTTCCTGATATTGTCCTAGAATTATATAAATGTTACTATTGAAGAAGCTAGATGAAGGGTAATAAGACCTTTCTGTGTTGTTTTTTGAAACTTCCTGTGAGTTGATAATTATTTCAAAATTAAAAGTTAAAAAAAAATATGCAGGAGACGTACATAGTCTGTCTTCTGTAGGAAATGACCTTGCTTCTTTCAGCCTTATGTGATGAGAAATACATATCTATAAAATTCTGAAGCATGAGTTGCAATAGTAATTTTTTTACTGGGTTTGTGCAATTCAAGTGGAGGGCAGAATTGCCTCTAATTTTTTTTTCTCTCCAAATTGGACTCTAGGAAAACATCAACAAAAAACTGGCAGCCCCAAAATAAGATTTGAGGAGAGGAAATTAATAATCTTTGGACCTTGGTCTGAGCAGGTAATCAACAGGGAATTACTAGCTTCTGCCTTCTCTTTTACAACCTGTATTGGTAGGTGAGGCAGCTGTAGCTTCGGGAGAATTTCTATACTGGACCACAAGCCTCTACATCAGGTGATTCCTGGTTAGTTAGTATCACCCTGTAATTAGTTTGTAATAATTAATAAACCTTTGTTCTAGAAAACCAGTGCAAATAATGTTTTTGTTGTTAGGTGTCATTGAATCAGTTCCAACTCATAGCAACCCTATGTACAACAGAACAAAACACTGTCTGGTCCTGTGCCATCCTCAGATCTTTGCTACGTTTGAAGCTATTGTTGCAGCCACTGTGTTAATCCATCTCATTGAGGGTCTTTCTCCTTTTCACTGACTCTCTACCAAGCATGATATCCCTCTCCAGGGACTGGTCCCTCCTAATAATATGTCCGAAGTACATGAGATGAAGTCTCGCCATCTTCCCTTCTAAGGAGCATTCTGGCCATACTTCTTTCAAGACAGTTCTGCTCATTCTTTTGGCAGTCTGTGGTATATTCAATATTCTTCATCAACATCATAATTCAAAAGCATCACTTCTTCAGTCTTCCTTATTCATTCTCCAGCTTTCGCACGCATATGAGATGATTGAAAACACCATGGCTTGGATCAGGCACACCTTAGTTCTCAAAGTGACATCTTTGTTTAATACTTGAAAGAGGTCTTTTGCAGCAGATTTGCCCAGTGCAATAAGTTGGTTTCTTTTTTAGTAGTTTTTTTCTTTTTAGTTTTTATCGTGCTTTAAGTGAAAGTTTACAAATCAAGTCGGACTCTCATACAAAAATTTATAGACATCTTGCTATATACTCCTAATTGCCCTCCCCCTAATGAGACAGCACACTCCTTCCTTCCTCTATGTCTTTTCATGTCCATTCGGCCAGCTTCTGACACTCTCTATCCTCTCACCTCCCCTTCAGACAGGAGATGCCAACATAGTCTCATGTTGTTTGATTTCTTGACTGCTGTTTCCATGGGTGTTGATTTGTGGATCCAAGTAAAATGAAATCCTTGACAACTTCAACCTTTTCTCCTTTTATCATGATATTGGTCAAGTTGTGAGAATTTGTTGTTTTCTTTCTGTTGAGGTGTAATCTGTAGCGAAGGCTGTAGTCTTTGATCTTCATCAGTAAGTACTTCAAATCCTCTTCATGTTCCACAAGCAAGGTTGTGTCATCTGCGTATCGCAGGTTGTTAATGAGTCTTCCTGCAGTCCTGATGCTGCATTCTTCTTTCTGTAGTCCAGTTTCTCGGATTATTTGCTCAGCATACAGATTGAATAAGTTTGGTGAACAGATACAACCCTGATGTACACCTGTCCTGATTTTAAACCATGCAGTATCCACTTGTTCAGTCTCTTGGTCTATATACAGGTTCTGCATGAGCACAATTAAGCGTTCTGGAATTTTCATTCTCAGTGTTACCCATAATTTGTTATTATTAACACAGTCGAATGCCTTTGTATGGTCAATAAAACACAGGTAAGCATCTTTCTGGTATTCTCTGCTTTTAGCCAATATTGGACATCAGCAATGATATCCCTCGTTCTATGTCCTCTCCTGAATCCAGCTTGAATTTCTGGTTGTTCCCTGTCAATATTCTTCTGGAACTGCTTTTGAATTATCTTCAGCAAAATTTTACTTGCATGTGATATTAATGATGTTTGATAATTCCACATTGTGTTGAATCACCTTTCTTTGGAATGGGCATAAATACTGATCTCTTCCATTCAGTTGACCAGGTAGCTGTGTTCCAAATTTCTTGGTATAGACAAGTGAATGCTGCCAGCATTGTATCTGTTTGTTGAAACATCTCAACTGGTATTTTGTCAGTTCCTGGATCCTTGCTTTTCACCATTGCAACTTGGGCTTCTTCCTTCAGTACTACTGGTTCTTTCTTGATCATATGCCACTTCCTGCAATAGTTGAACATCGACCAGATCTTTTTGGTACAGGGACTGTATATTCCTTCCATCTGCTTTTGATGCTTCCTGCGTTGTTCAGTGTTTTCCCCATAGAATCCTTCAGTATTGCAACTCGGGGCTCGAATTTTTTCTTCAGTTGTTTCAGCTTGAGAAATGCTGAGCATGTTCTTCCCTTTTGGTTTTCTATCTCCATGTCTTTGCATATTTCATTATAATACTTCGTGCAAATAATGTGAGGGGGGAAATGGTTTTTCTGATAATCTTTCTCCGCCTACTCATGCAACAAATCTTTTTTTTTCCCCATGCTAAATACAGTTCTAGGAAGCAGCTCGTTTTGTGTTTGAGCTCATCTAGTGGTATTTATGGAGAAGGAAACATTTAATCTATATTGAATTTAGAACTGTGAATAGAAGATTAAGAGACTTTCCAGAAATATTTTTTAAAAAGTGAATAATATGGTAGAAAGAAATGCCTGGAACTAAAATGGGGAAGATTTTGTACAATGAGGAGCCAATAAGGAAAAAAAAATGAACTGCTCAAATTAATACTATAGAAAAAATTAATTTGAAAGTGACGTAATTATAAAATAGGCAGTCATTTTTACCGGAAGTTTGAATCTGAACCATTTTGGGAGCTTTTTCAAAATACATTTTCTTGGCCAGACTCTAGAACCAGTAAATCAGAATCTCTGAGGCTAGAATTTAGACTGGTATACGTATGCTTGTTCTGCAGGAGCTCCCTAGATGGTTCTAATGCACATTCCTAGTTACAGATTATTGGTAGACTAAGTGAAGAATAACTTTGGCTGCTAACCAGAAGGTCAGCAGTTCAAATCTACCATCCTCTCCTTGGAAAGCCTGTGAGGCAGTTCTGCTCTGTCCTAAAGGGTTACTATGAGTTGGAATTGACACGACGGCAGTGGGTTAAGGCTGTTGTTTCTGGTCAAACTTGAACAAATGGAAGAGAGAATGAGAAAGAGTAAGGGTGTGTATGCTTTTGTGTGTGTGTGTATGTTTAAAAATCTATGTAGATATCAAGAAAGAGGAAAAGAATCTGAGTCCAAAATTTGAATCTAGGTAACACCAATGATAGAAGTAGTGAGATTCTCTACCAGGTGGATATGTTTGGAAATACGCTGAGCTTGAGGTACTATTGGCACACTCAGATGACAGAACTTCGAGATTCATGCATTTAAAAGTGATGGTTGACCTGTGGGAGTGTCAGAAATCTTTAATTGAGAGAATGAGGGAAACATTCACACTTAGGGGGTGAAAGAAATAAAGAAGCACTGAAATATTTGAGGAAAATAGGTTTATTGTCATGAATTCTAAAAACATTGAATGTTAGTACTGCCATACTAAATTTTTAGTGGTTTGATCAAGAGACAATCATTTAAAAAATTTTTTTTAATTGAGTCTTGTGGAGAAAAATCTAATTTCAAAGGATATGATAAGTGATAAGAAAATAGCTTGATAAAAAGAAGAGATGATAGTAGTTTGAGGAAAAGGCAACGTTGTAAGAGTTACGTGGAGTAGTGGAGGCTAAGACCCTATGGACAAGGACAGAATAAAGTTCCTAAAGAGGGGATAATTGGTGAAGAAAGGTCAGAGATGAAATATGAAGATATGAAATCATGAACCCATGTGAACAGGTTGGTGTTAGAATGGGAAGGAACATTTCTGCCTTAGAAAAGGAGAGAAGATAGCAGAAAGTGTCGCAGAATTTTGAGGTAGAAGAGAACAGTCAGTATTTCTGGCATGACCTCAGTCTTCCCAATAAAGTAGGAGTCAAACCCATCTGTTAAAAGTCAGCAGCAAGGTGATGATTGGAAACTTGTGGTGAGCGGGGAATGTTCAGAACTGGGGCTGTGAAAAAAAAAGAGGCAGGTTAAATAACCAGTTTTTTTTTTTTTTTAGGAGAGGTCTTCTGTGGTCAGAGATTTTACATCCACTTATTAATATGCGTTTGCACTTAAAATGTATGTAGTCTGTGGAGTTACTTTGTACTTTGATTTGTGGACAGGAAACAGTCACTGAAAATAACTTGAATTAATGTTTTCGGCACATAGTTTGGATTGCAATGGGAAGAGATATGAAGCAGAGGTATCAGGAAGCTATTAAAGTAGCCAAGGTGTAATGTAAATACATTCTAGCGCAGAGAATGAAATTAAAATACAAAGTGAGAGACAGTACCCAAATTAGGTTTTTAATTCTCAGTTTGGTTGGTTCTTTTATAGCACTGTATCTGTTTTAAGCAATGTGAAGTACTTAAGTAACCCTTCAGATAGTTTACACTTTGAGAAACTATGACCTTTTTTTCCATTTTTGTACTTAATATCACATTGAAATTCCTCTTGTTTATTAAAATGGTATTAAGAAATCCAAGAGTGTAGATTTTCACCTTGATAAAAATTATTGGACAGAGCATATATAGCTGCTTTTTTTCCAATGCTTTATTAGTTTCCAAATAAACAAGTTGCCGTTGAGTTGATTCTGACTGTCTTAGTCATCTAGTGCTGCTATAACAGAAATACCACAAGTGGATGGCTTTAACAAAGAGAAATTTATTTTTTTACAGTCTAGCTAGAAGTCCAAATTCAGGGCATCAGCTCCACAGGAGGGCTTTCTCTCCCTTTGTCGGCTCTGGAGGAAGGTCTTTGTCCTCAATTTTCCTCTGGTCGAGGATCTTCTCAGGTTCAGGTACTCTGGGTCCAGTGGATGTGCTCTGCTCCAGGTGTTGCTTTCTTGCTGGTATGAGGCCCCCAACTCTCTGCTTGCTTCCCTTTCTTTTTATCTCTTGAGAGAGAAAAGGCGGTGCAGGCCACACCCCAGAGAAACTCCCTTTACATTGGATCAGGATGTGACCTGGAAAGGGTGTTACAATCCCACCCTAATCCGCTTTTACATAAAATTACAATCACAGAATGGAGGACAACCACAGACTACTGGAAATCATGGCCTAACCAAGTTGATACACACATTTTTGGGGGGTTATAATTCAATCCGTGACACCGGCTTACGGAGACTCCATGTGTATCAGAGTAGAACTGCTCCACAGGGTTTTCAGTGGCTGATTTTTTGGGAAATAGATCACTAGGCCTTTCTTCCAAGGTGCCTCTGGGTGGACTCAAACCTCCAACCTTTCGATTAGCGGCTGAGCACATTAACCATTTGTACCACCCAGCAACTCCTCCTCCAAATACTATGTTATAAAAAGCTGATGTTCTGCTAAATAAATGGAATGATAGTTTTTGAATAATTGTTACCAAGTTTATAGATGTGAAAGTTAAGGCAATGTGAGAGAGCATTGCACATAACATATTTTTGAGTTCAATAAGAAGTCATATATGGTTGTCAAGTAAATTTTGGATGGGGGGATCTCTTGGATTTTTTGTCTCTTAGATAACAGGTTTCCTTCCAGCTTCCAGATCAAAAGCCCGAATGGCCTTTGGAATTGTCTTTCCAGAGTAGCAAGTCGTAGCTAGAGTGGAAAAAGTCTAATAGTAAAGCTCTGTATAAATAGATAAATAAGTTTTTGTTTTTGTTGTTTAAATCTATTTTGTTTTTCCTACCTTTAGCACTCTGATTTTACTTGTTAAGGATGAATTATAAGCTTGGATACATTTAACATAAAATTTCTAATCTGCTTATTGAAATATAGTCAACATATATCTTCTACTCATCGACTCAACGGCACTGGGTACTGGGGCTTCTTAATAGTGTTCTTTTTTTTTTCTCTTGTTGGGAACAGAGCCTAAGCACTGAGGTACTGAGAACTTTTTTGCTTACAATTAAAGTTATCCCTGCTATAAGTTGGGATTATTTCTCTTGGCTAGAAGGGGATATAAAACAGAAATACTATTTAAAGGTGAATAATTCACATTCTCCCTGCTGAATCAGAATAAATATTTGTACCCTTTGAGAAACTGTGCTTTCATCAGTTCAGATTAAATTCTGAGTTGTAACTATATATATACATAATACACACATGGATACGTTGGTCTGATATAATTTCTTTTAAGTATGAAATAGTTGGCACAAAAACATCTCATTTAAAATATTTAGGATAAAATTTAATTTGGATCTTGAACATATTGGACTAGTAAATTGGAGTAATAAGTTATTTATATTTTCTGAACGCTGAGAAGCCATTTTAGGTAATTTTAATGGAAATAGTTTACTGTTATTTTATAATTTGTTTATAAAACAAGGATTCAGTCTTGCTAATGAAATGATAATACAGAAATATATAAAGATATGGAGTAGAAAAACTTCAGTGATATCTTTAGCAAATGTAGATTGTTTATGAATGTTCTGTTATTATATAAAGGATTTTTGAAAAAGTAGAATTAGCAGACAGTTGGGAGTGATGGGAAAAATTTATTGAAGTACAGAAATTAATACAAATACCATCGGGCACACCAAAGCTATGTCCATCAAATGTGCAGTGACCTAATTTTAAACTGCATCTGTGGAACTAGTGTTTTGGGAATTGAAGGATTTTGTTCCGTTCCTTTTCTCCATATCATGCATTATAAATGAAAATATAAAATACTTTGAAATTTTCTTATAAGAGCAAAATTAAAACCTGAATATCATACCATGTCACAGAACTGTAAGTTTTATGCTTCTTTTTTGATAAGTGTTTAATGGTCATGGTGGCTTTTTTTTCCATGACTCGTTTTTATAATATCACTGATGTGATATTTGTAGCGTTTGCTTTTGTATCTAGTCTTTCATGCATTTTACCTGGAGCTGTGAATAAAATTGCTTTTTGAATTTCAGAAAAGATGTTGATGGGTTCAAATTTTTTATTCGAATGCTTAAAACATGTTTGAATATATCTAAGCTACATAATAGAGATTATTTTGACGAAGTTATAGAGGAAAATGTTAGCATCAGAATTTCATTTTCTTCCCTAGTAACATTTATAAATACCTTTTGACTTTATCTTTAAAACCATGTAGGTATGTGTATTTACCATTTCTGCTACCCCAAGAAAATAAAATAACGTGGCAAAATTAAAAGACCATATGTAATAGGAGTACAAAAAATAAATCCTTTATAATCTTGCATATCAGAATAGCCAGTGGAATCATCTGACATACAAAAATGACAATACTATTAATGATTTAGGTCATCTGTTGCCAAACCTTTTTGAGTATGAAGACCCCTATTTAACATCAAAAATGATCCATTCCCTCCTTTGAGGATATAGCTCACGTACGGTAATGGTTGTACTTATAAATAAAATTCACTTACTGAGAAAATACATTTATACTATGTGGATTTAAGGACTAGAATATTTATACTGGAAGATAATCCTTTGTCCTTTAGAAAATGTTTTCTTGAATCCAGATATAGTATGATACTGAGGATTGCAGATAAAAACCGAGAGAGATGCTACCATAGTAGGCTAATAAAGTAACAAAGATTTAACCCATTGAATCTTTTTGTTTTAATAGCCTTTTTTATATATATAACACGGGGAAAAATTTCTCTCTACTGAGTGAAAATAGAATTAGGAATATATTTTTATGTCATTGTAGACATGCCATTCCTGCCTACAGAAAGTCCCTGTACCTACACCATGAGCCGTATGATTGGAGTATGTTTGCAGTAGTGATGATGAGTAAATGCCAGGAAATTCACATTCTATTACTTAGCATTCTTTGGCGTATATGTACACCAAATCATTTAATCAACAAATAAAGATTGAGCCCACTGTGTTCAGGCTACTGTACCAGACAATTGGATCACAGGAGAAAATAAGAACAAGAAGTCTCTATCCTTGTGGGGCTTGCGTAGGAGGTGATAGACAATAAGTAAGTAAATACTCCAGAAACAAGCTATTTACAGATTGTGATCATCAATATCAAGGGAGTAAACAAGGTTATGTGATGGGGAGTGTTTGAGGGTAGAGGAAGTTCTCGCTGAGGATGTTAATTTGTGCTGAGGTCTGAACAATGAGAATAAGTTAGCTATCTAATGAGAAGGGGAAGAATATATAGAAGGGTAGCAATTACGAAGCACTGAGAGTGGAGGCAGTTTAGTTTGTTCAAAGAACCTAAAGGAGACCAGGGTATCTGAGTTGTAGTGAACAGGATGTAAAGGTAGATCCACAGAACCAAGAGAAATTAGAAAGTTAAAGGGCATAAAGCTACCTAGGATTAAAATAGAAGGGACGTTAGAAGTCATTGGATCCACCCCTTAGAAAATTTACAGATAAGGAAACTGAGGCCTGAGAGTTTAAGTGACTTTTTCAGGGTCAAAAGCTGTATTAATGATAGTGTTGGACTAAAAAGCGTATCTCTAAGTACTACATCAGAGGCAGTTATCACTGTCATTTAAATATGCTTCTGCTTCAGTATTAGTAGTTCAGCTCTTATCTAATCCTAACTATAGAACAGAGTAGAACTGTTCCACAGGATTCCAAGGAGCGCCTGGTGGATTTGAACTGCCGACCTTTTGGTTAGTAGCTGAACTCTTAATCACTACACTACCAGGGTCACTATGAGTCAGAATTGGCTCGACGGCAGTGGGTTTGGTTTTTTGCTTAATCCTAACTAACGTTCTATTTAGTGTGTTATAAATCATAAAAATAAACTCTACCTAACTGAAATAAGTGGAGCAGAACCAAGTGATAGAGAAAAAGCTTTTAATATATTTTGAAAATTTTAAAATTTCATTAGAGTGTGTGTGTGTGTGTGTGTGTGTGTGTGTAAACATGCTTTATCATGTTTGGTCCTTTATTCTTCACAACACTGTAAGTGTAGAGGAGTGTATGAAATACTGCCTTCCCTTTTTATTGATTGGGTGAAAAAGGGACATTTTAATTTGATTGGGGTTCCTAGTAAAATGAAGGAAATTAAAAATGAGAGTTTTTAATATTATCAGTAAACCAGCTAGGCATACCTGGTCTGCTTGTTGTTAGGTGCCGTCAAGTCAGTTCCAACTCATAGTGACCATGTGTACAGCAGAATGAAACACTGTCAGTCCTGCACCATCTTCACAATCCTTATGTTTGAACGCATTGTTGCAGCCACTGTGTCGATCAGTCTCATTGAGGGTCTTCCTCTTTTTTGCTGACCCTCTACTGAAGAAAAACTGATGCTTCTGAATTGTGGTGTTGGTGAAGAATATTGAATACCATGGACTGCCCTATCTTGGAAGAAGTACAGTCAGAATGCTCCTTAGAAGCAAGGATGGTGAGACTGTGTCTCACATACTTTGGACGTGTTATTGGGAGGGATCAACCCTGGAGAAGGACATCATGCTTGGTAAAGTAGAGGGTCTGGAAAAAAGAGGAAGACCCTTAACGAGATGGAAGACACAGTGGCTGCAACAATGGGCTCAAGCAAGCATAGCAACGATTGTGAGGATGGCACAGGACCGGGCAGTGTTTCATTCTCCTGTATATAGGGTCGCTTATAAGATGGCGCCTAACAACAACAACTACTTTACCAAGATGATGCCCTTCTCCAGAGACCGGTCTCTCCTGATAACATGTCCAAAGTACATGAAACAAAGTCTCACCATCCTCACTTCCAAAGAGCACTTTGGCAGTACTTCTTCCAGGACGGATTTGTTCATTCTTCTGGCAGTCTGTGGTATATTCAAGATTCTTCACCAACGCCATAATTCAAAGGCATCAATTCTTCTTGCATCTTCCTTATTCATTGTCCAGCTTTTGCATGCATATGAGGCAATTGAAAGTAGCATGGTTTGGGTAAGGTGTACCTTAGTCCTCAAAGTGACACCTTTGCTTTTTAACACTTTAAAGAGGTCTGTTGCAGCAGATTTCCCCAATGAGATGTGTTTGATTTCTTGACTGCTGCTTTCGTGGGTGTTGATTGTGCATCCAAGTAAAATGAAATCCTTGACAACTTCAATATTTTCTCCATTTATCGTGGTGTTCATTATGGGTCCATTTGTGAGAATTCTTGTTTTTTTTAGGTTGAGGCATAATCCGTGCTGAAGGCTGTGGTCTTTGATCTTCATCAGTGAATGCTTCAAGTCTTCTTCACTCTCAGCAAGCAAGGCTGTGTCATCTGCATATTGCAGGTTTTTAATGAGTCTTTCACCATTCCTGATGCCACATACTTCTTCATATAGTCCAGCTTCTTGGTTTATTGCTCAGCATACAGATTGAATAAGTATGGTAAAAGGATGCGACCCTGACACACACCTTTCTTGATTTTAAACCATGCAGCATCCCCTTGTTCTGTTCGAACAACTGCTTCTTGATCTATGTACAGGTTCCTCATGAGTACAATTAAATGTTCTTGAATTCCCTTGCTTCTCAATATTATCCATAATTTGGAATGATCAACACAGTTGAATGCTGTTGCATAGTCAATAAAACACAGGTAAACATCTTTCTGATATTCTTGGCTTTCAGCCAAGATCCATCTGCTATCAGCAGTGTTATCCCTGATTCCATGTCCTCTTCTGAATCCAGCTTGAATCTCTGGCAGTTCCCTGTCTATGTATTGCTGTAACCACTTTTGAGTAATTTTCAGCAAAATTTTGCTTGTATATGATATTAATGATATTGTTTGATAATTTCTGCATTCTCTTGGATTTCCTTTCTTTGAAATGGATATAAATATGTGTCTCTTCAGTTGGCTGGCCAGGTAGCTAGCTGTCGTCCAAATTTCTTGGCACAGACAAGTGAGTGCCTCCAGGGCTGCATCTCTTTGTTGAAACATTTCAGTTGATCATCCATCAATTCCTGGAGCCTTATTTTTTGCCAGTGCCTTCAGTGCACCTCGGACTTCTTCCTTCAATACCATTGGTTCTTGATCACATGCTACCTCCTGAAATGATTGCACATCGACCAATTCTTTTTGGTACAGTGACTGTATTCCTTCCATCTGCTTTTGATGTTTCCTGCATTGTTTGTTATTTTTCCGGTAGAATCCTTCAATATTGCTACTGAAGACTTGAATTTTTTCTTCAGTTTTTTCAGCTTGAGAAATGCTAAGCGTGTTCTTCCCTTTTGGTTTCCTAGCTCCAGGTCTTTGCAAATGTCATTATACTTTATTGTCTTCTTGAGCTGACCTTTGAAATCTTCAGCTCTTTGACTTCATCATTTCCTCCATTTGCTTTAGCTACTCAGTGTTCAAGAGCAAGTTTCAGAGTCTCTTCTGACATTCATTTTGGCCTTTTCTTTCCTGTCTTTTTAATGACCTTTTGCTTTTTTCACATATGATGCCCTTGATGTCTTCTCACAACTCGTGTGGTCTTTGATCATCAGTCTAAAATGTGTCAAATCTATCCTTGAGGTGGCTTCCAAATTCAGGTGGGATCTCAAGGTCATATTTTGGCTTTCATGGAATTGTAATTTTCCTCAGCTTCAACTTGAATTCGCTTATGAGCAATTGATGGTGTGCTCTACAGTTGGCACCTGGCCTTGTTCTGACTGATGATATTGAGATTTTCCATTGTCTCTTTCCACAGATGTAATTGATTTGATTCCTGTATTTTCTATCCAGTGAGGTCCGTGTGTATAGTTGCCATTTATGTTGTTGAAAAATGGTATTTGCAATTAAGAAGTCGTTGGTCTTGCAGAATTCTGTCATGAGATCTCCGGCACTGTTTCTGTCCCCAAGGCCATATTTTCCAACTACCAATCCTTCTTTGTTCTAGCTTCCGCATTCCAATCACCAGTGATTATCAATGTATCTTGATTGTATGTTTGATCAACTCCAGACTGCAGAAGTTGGGGAAAATCTTCAATTTCCTCATCTTTAGTATTAGTAATTCATGCGTAAGTTTGAATAGTAATCATATTATCTGGTCTTCCTTGTAGGCTTACAGACATTGTCCTATCACTGACAGCATTGTACTTCAGGATAGGTCTCAAAATGTTCTTTTTGATAATGAATGCAGTGTCATTCTTCTTTAATTGTCATTCCTGGCACAGAAAACTATATGATTGTCTGATTCAGAATGGCCCTTACCAGTCCATTCCAACTTACTTATGCCTAGGATATTGATGTTTATGTATTCCATTACATTTCTTACGACTTCCAAGTTTCCTAGATTCATACTTTGTACATTTTGATTATTAATGGATGTTTGCAGTTGTTTCTTCTCATTTTGAGTCATGCCACATCAGCAAATGAAGGTCCTGAAAGCTTGACTCTAGCCCAGTCATTAAGGTTGACTCTACTTTGAGGAGGCAGCTCTTACCCCGTCACTTTTTGAGGGCTTTCCAAACTGAGGGGCTCATCCTCTGGCACTGTATCAGATTGTGGTTTACTGCTATTCATAAGGTTTTCATTGGCCAATTTTTTCAGAAGTAAACTGCCAGGTCCTTCTTCCTAGTTTGTCTTAGTCCGGAAGCTCCCCTGAAACCTGTTTACCAAGGGTGACCCTGTTGGTATTTGAAATGGCAAAGCTTCCGCTATCACAGGAACAAGCAGACCACCACAGTACAGCAGACTGATAGACACGTGATGGAACGTAGGCTTACCCCTCAGTTTTTCAGACATGTACTTGTTACTTTGTGCAGTGAACGCTGTGAGATCTGAAACTTGACGGGACTGCTTTGTTTTTCCATGTCTTGCAAGTTTTCCGCCTTTGACATGGTATAGCTTACCACTTTTCTGTCTATCAGTGGAAAATATTTGAGTTTTTCTTGTGACAGGTTTCAGGCTTTCGCAGGTTTTACTGTACTACTATTTCTACTGCATACTAGGTGTACAGAAAATTAAAATTACGTTGTCCTTAGTGTATTAGATAAATTTCTTTTTTCTTGGAATGAAGAGTGGTATGCAAATTTATACACACCCTACATATTTTTATAAATACAATTTTTAATTCAGTTTTGTTCAGCTTTTTTTGATTGATATGACCTTTTCAGCTTCTCTCACTTATTGGTATTGCAAGGCTAACTTTTTCTATTTAGCTTGTTGTTGTTGTTAGGTGCCGTCGAGTTGGTTCTGATTCATAGCAACCCTCTGTACTACAGAACGAAACACAGCCCCATCCTGTGCCATGCTTACAGTCGTTGTTATGCTTGAGCCCATTGTTGTAGCCACTGTGTCAATCCATCTCATTGAGGGTTTTCTTTTTTGCTGACCCTGTATTTTCTATTTAGTAGCTCTCTTAAAATTTTTTTCATACTGTGCTTTAAATGAAATACATTGGTGCTTAAACAATGAAACAATATTAATGTGTCAAGTTAGGAGCAAACAGTTTTTCTTAGTGACCTGAAAACACCCTTAAAATAAGCAGGAATAAAAAGATAAAAGAACAAAAACTAACAGGTTCTTTTCTTGGACCACTTGTCATTTGAAGTGAACACTCATTTATTTTACGCCATCAAGCATATAATGATCCAAGCCATGGTATTTTCAGTTGCTTCATATACATACAAAAGCTAGGCAATGAATAAGGAAGACAGAAGAATTGATGCCTTTGAATTATGGTGTTGGTGAAGACTATTGAATATAGCATGGACTGCCAGAAGAACAAATCTATTTTGAAGAAGTACAGCCAGAGTGCTACTTAGAAAGGATGGCAATACTTCATCTCACATACTTTGGACATGCTATCGGGGGGACCAGTCCCTGGGGAAGGATATTATGCTTAGTAAAGTAGAGAGTCAGCAAAAAAGAGGAAGACCCTCAACGTGATGGATTGACACAGAGGCTGCAAAAATGGGTTCAAACATAACAACAATTATGAGGATGGCACAGGACCAGACAGTGTTTTGTTCTGTTGCAGATAGGGCCGCTAGGAGTCAGAACCAACTCAACAGCACCTAACAACAACTATGACAACACACTTAGAATATTGGCCAGTTAGGTTTTTTTTTGTTTTTTTAATAAGTATTTAATATATGTTATTTATATCACCTAATCTTTATTAGAGCAAATCAGTATTATTCCAATGGTTTATAATAAAAGAGGAAGGAATACAGGTAAGTTAGAAGATTTGTTTCCGATTACTGTATATTTCAGGAAGCCATAAGTGAATGAGAATCATGAGTGCTTTTTTTTTTTAAAGTAACTTGATATTAAAATTGATTGACAGCCAAACCTGCAGATGAAGATATTTAATGACTTCTAAGAGTGGGATAGGTGAGTGAGCACCTCCAGCGCTGCATCCGTTTGTTGAAACATCTCAATTGATATTCCATCAATTCCTGGAGCCTTGTTTTTCACCAATGGCTTCAGAGCAGCTTGGACTTCTTCCTTCAGTACCATTGGTTCCTGATCATATGTCACCTCTCGGAATGGTTGAACATCGACTAATTTTTTTTGGTATAATGACTCTGTGTATTCCTTCCATCTTCTTTTGATGCTTCCCGCATTGTTTAATATTTTCCCCGTAGAATCCTTCACTATTGCAACTCGAAGTTTGAATTTTTTCTTTAGTTCTTTCAGCTTGAGAAACGCCAGGCATGTTCTTCCCTTTTGGTTTTCCATCTCCAGCTCTTTGCACATGTCATTATAATTCTTTACTTTGTCTTCTTGAGATGCCCTTTGAAATCTTCTGTTCAGTTCTTTTACTTCATCAATTCTTCCTTTTGCTTTAGCTGCTCGACAACGTTTGAGAGCAAGTTTCAGAGTCTTCTCTGACATCCATCTTGGTCTTTTATTTCATTCCTATCTTTTCAATGACCTCTTGCTTTCTTCATGTATGATGTCCTTGATACCATTCTACAACTCATCTGGTCTTCGGTCACTAGTGTTCAATGCGTCAAATCTCTTCTTGAGATGGTCTCTAAATTCAGGTGGGATATACTCAAGGTCGTATTTTGGCTCTCGTGGACTCGCTCTGACTTTCTTCAGTTTCAGCTTGAACTTGCATATGAGCAATTAATGGTCTCTTCCACACTCGTCCCCTGGCCTTGTTCTGACTGATGATATTGAGCTTTTCCATGGTCTCTTTCCACAGATGTAGTCAATTTGATTTCTGTGTGTTCCATCTGGTGAGGCCCATGTGTGTAGTCGTCGTTTATGTTGGTGAAAAAAGGTATTTGCAATGAAGAAGTTGTTGGTCTTGCAAAATTCTATCATTCGATCTCCGGCATTGTTTCTGTCACCAAGGCCATATTTTCAACTACTGATCCTTCTTCTTTGTTTCCAGCTTTTGCATTCCAATTGCCAGTACTTGTCAATGCATCTTGATTGCATGTTCGGTTAATTTCAGACTGCAGCAGCTAATAAAAATCTTCTATTTCTTCATCTTTGACCCTAGTGGTTGGTGGGTAAATTTGAATAATAGCCGTATTAACTGGTCTTCTTCTTTTTTTTTTTTAAATAAGTTTTATTGTGCTTTAAGTGAAAGTTTACAAATCAAGTCAGTCTGTCACATATGAGCTTACTGCATACTCCCATTTACTCTCCCCCTAATGAGTCAGCCTGCTCCCTCCTTCCAGTCTCTCCTTTCGTGACCGTTTTGCCAGTTTCTAACCCTCTCTCCCCTCCCATCTCCCCTCCAGACAGGAGATACCAACACAGTCTCAAGTGTCCACCTGATACGAGTAGCTCACTCTTCACCAGCATCTCTCTCCAACCCATTGTCCAGTCCCTTCCATGTCTGATGAGTTGTCTTTGGGAATGGTTCCTGTCCTGGGCCAACAGAAGGTTTGGGGACCATGACCGCCGGGATTCTTCTAGTCTCAGTCAGACCATTAAGTCTGGTCTTTTTATGAGAATTTGGGGTCTGCATCCCACTGTTCTCCTGCTCCCTCAGGGGTTCTCTGTGGTGCTCCCTGTCAGGGCAGTCATTGGTTGTGGCCAGGCACCATCTAGTTCTTTTGGTCTCTGGATGATGTAAGTCTCTGGTTCATGTGGCCCTTTCTGTCTCTTGGGCTCATAGTTATCGTGTGACCTTGGTGTTCTTCATTCTCCTTTGATCCAGGTGAGTTGACACCAATTGATGCATCTTAGATGGCTGCTTGTTAGCATTTAAGACCCCAGACGCCACACTTCAAAGTGGGATGCAGAATGTTTTCATAATAGAATTTATTTTGCCAATTGACTTAGAAATCCCCTTAAGCCATAGTCCCTAAACCCCTGCCCTTGCTCCGCTGACCTTCGAAGCATTCAGTTTATCCCGGAAACTTCTTTGCTTTTGGTCCAGTCCAGTTGAGCTCACCTTCCCTGTGTTGAGTATTGTCCTTCCCTTCACCTAAAGTAGTTCTTATCTATTAACTAATCAGTAAATAACCCTCTCCCACCCTCCATCCCTCCCCCTTCTCGTAACCACAAAAGAATGTGTTCTTCTCAGTTTTTACTATTTCTCAAGAACTTATAATAGTGGTCTTATACAATATTTGTCCTTTTGCCTCTGACTAATTTCACTCAGCATAATGCCTTCCAGGTTCCTCCATGTTATGAAATGTTTCACAAATTCGTCAGTTCTTTATTGATGCATAGTATTTCTTTGTGTGAATATACCATAATTTATTAAACCATTCATCTGTTGATGGGCACCTTGGTTGCTTCCAGCTTTTTGCTATTGTAAACAGTGCTGCAATAAGCATGGGTGTGCATATATCTGTTCGTGTCAAGGCTCTTATTTC
The DNA here is from genome assembly GCF_030014295.1 of Loxodonta africana. Taxonomy (NCBI): domain Eukaryota; kingdom Metazoa; phylum Chordata; class Mammalia; order Proboscidea; family Elephantidae; genus Loxodonta; species Loxodonta africana. The sequence goes on along the minus strand of NC_087346.1, from coordinate 52,805,723 downwards.
TCTAGGGTATATTCCAAGGAGTGGGATTTCTGAGTTGAATGGTAGTTCTATTTCTAACTTTTTAAGAAAACGCCATATAGATTTCCAAAGTGGTTGTACCATTTTACATTCCCACCAGCAGTGTATAAGAGTTCCAATCTCTCCGCAGCCTCTGCAACATTTATTATTTTGTGTTTTTTGGATTAATGCCAGCCTTGTTGGAGTGAGATGGAATCTCATCGCAGTTTTAATTTGCATTTCTCTAATGGCTAATGATCGAGAGCATTGTCTCATGTATCTGTTGGCTGCCTGAATATTTTCTTTAGTGAACTGTGTGTTCATATCCTTTGCCCACTTTTTGATTGGGTTGTTTGTCTTTTCGTGGTTGATTAACTGGTCTTCTTTGTAGGCATGTGGATATTATCCTACCTCTGCCAGTGTTGTACTTCAGGATAGATCTTGAAATGTTCTTTTTGACGATGAGTGCAACACCATTCCTCTTCAAGTTGTCATTGTCAGCATAGTAGACTATATGATTGTCTGATTCAAAATGGCCAATACCAGTCCACTTCAGCTCACTAATGACTAGGATATCGATGTTTATGCTTTCCATTTCATTTTTGACAATTGCCAGTTTTCCTAGATTCATACTTTGTACATTCCAGGTTCCAATTATTAATGGATGTTTGCAGCTGTTTCTTTTCATCTTGAGTCGTGCCACATCAGCAAATGAAGGTCCCGAAAGGTTTACTTCATCCGCGCCATTAAGGTCAACTGTACTTTGAAGGAGGCAGCTCTTCCCCAGTTATCTTTTGAGTGCCTTCCAACCTTGGGGGCTCATCTTCCAGCTCCATGTCAGACAGTGTTCTGCTGCTATTCATAACGTTTTCACTGGCTAATGCTTTTCAGAAGTAGGCTGCCAGGTCCTTCTTCCTAGTCTGTCTTAGTCTGGATGAGATGTTTCAACAAACGGTTGCCACGCTGGAGGTGCTCACTCGTCCATGCCAAGAAATACGGAAGACAGCTTCCTGGCCAACTGCCTGGAGGAGATCCATATTTATGCCTGTTCCCAAGAAAGGTGACCCAACTGAATATGGAAATTATAGAATAATATCATTAATCTCACACGCAAGCAAAATTTTGCTGAAGATCATTCAAAAACGGCTGCAGCAGTATATCAACAGGGAACTGCCAGAAATTTGGGCTAGTTTCATAAGAGGACGTGGAACCAGGGATATCATTGCTGATGTCAGATGGATCCTGGCTGAAAGCAGAGAATACCAGAAGGATGTTTACCTGTGTTTTATTGAGTGTATAAAGGCATTCAACTGCATGGATCATAACAAATTATGGATAACATTACAAAGAATGGAAATTCCAGAACACTTCATTGTGCTCATGAGGAACCTTTACGTAGATCAAGAGGCAGTTGTTCTCACAGAACAAGGGAATGCTGATTGGTTTAAAGTTAGGAAAGGTGTACGTCAGGGTTGTATTCTTTCACCATACCTATTCAATCTGTATGCTGAGCAAATAATACGAGAAGCTGGACTATAAGAAGAAGAACGGGGCATCAGGATTGGAGGAAGATTCATTAGCAACCTGCATTATGCAGATGACACAGCTTTGCTTGTTGAAAGTGGAGAGGACTTGAAGCATTTACTAATGAAGATCAAAGACCACAGCCTTCAGTATGGATTGCACCTCAACAGAAAGAAAACAAAAATCCTCACAACTGGACCAATGAGCAACATCATGATAAACGGACAAAAGATTGAAGTTGTCATGGATTTCATTGTACTTGGATCCACAATCAACAGCCATGGAAGCAGCAGTCAAGAAATCAGAAGATGCATTGCACTGGGTAAATCTGCTGCAAAGGACTTCGTTAAAGTGTTCAAGAGCAAAGATGTCACCTTGAAGACTAAGGTGCTCCTGACCCAAGCTGTGGTATTTTCAATTTTATCATATGCGTGTGAAAGGTTGACAATGAATAAGGAAGACTAAAGAAGAACTGACACCTTGGAATTGTGGTGTTGGGGAAGAAAATTTGATATACCATGGACTGCCAAAAGAATGAACAAATCTGTCCTAGAAGAATGCTCCTTAGAGACAAGGGTGGTGAGACTTCGTCTTACATACTTTGGACATGTTGTCAGGAGGGACCAGTCCCTGGAGAAGGACATCATGCTTGGCAGAGTACAGGGTCAGCAGAAAAGAGGAAGACCCTCAACGAGGTGGATTGACACAGTGGCTGCAACAATGAGCTCAAGCATAACAACGATTGCAAGGGTGGCTCAAGACTGAGCAGTGTTTTGTCCTGTTGTGCATAGGGCTGCTATGAGTCAGAACTGACTAGACAGCACCTGACAACAACAAGAGTGGGATAGGTTATGTTAGTCTTTATAAAAGGTCTAGTTGCTGCCTTCTCATCACAGTCCTGAATCATTATGACATAATTTCTTATTATTCATTCCTAGGAATTTTATTTCTTAACCACCCTTGTGTCTTTTAGCCCTGTTTTTTTTTTTCTCTTTCTGAAAGTGGATGATTATGCTATCGTAAAGTTAGTTGGAAAAGTTATACACTTAAAATCAGTTTTTTTAAGTGGGGCTCATGCTTTTCTAAACTGACTGAATTGATTTTGGAGAAGCCCTGTGCTTATCTAGTGTCTTGGGCTGGGTTCTCTAGAGAAGCAAAACCAATGAAGCTCATATATAGAGAGAGAGGGAGGGGGGAGAGTGAGAAAGAGATTGAGATTTATATCAAGGAAATGTCTCACTCAGTTGTAGAGGGTGGAAAGTCCCAAGTCTGTGGGTCAGGCGTCAGGCTGGAGACTTCTCACTTATATAGCTGCAGAGGCTGACAGACCCAAGATCAGCAGGTCTGACAGCAGGCTGTTGGCTCACAGGCTGCAGAGGCCAATAAATCCCAAGATTGGTGGGAGTACAGCAAGCCACTGGCTCAAATCCCAAGAACCAGCGGTCAGATGATTACTCACCAGATGCAGTATCCTGAGCAAGCAAAAGGCAGCGAGCTTTTCCAGAAAGTCCATATATATCAGATGAAGGCCACGCCCCAAAAGAATCTCATTTTCAACTGATTGGCTGCTCATAGCAGATCTCATCATGGAGGTAATTACATTTTATTACATCTCATCATGGAGGTGATTACATCATTACATCCCTGACAGACTACATCATAACTGTCAAACCACTGAGAATCATTGCCCAGACAAGTTGACTGACCTTAACCATCACACCTAGATATGAAGCTGTTCGAGTTTCAGTTCATTATTCCAATTTTTGATACCTAAAAACCTACATAGAAATATTCAAAGCAGTTTTATTCGCAGTAGCTCAAAACTAGAAACAACACAGAGGTCCATCAACATAGGTTAACAGAGTATTGATTACGTCTTAAATCTATACAATGGACTACCGATCAGCAGTGAAGAACAAACCAGCAAACCACTTAAACTGACGCTATGGTTAAGTCTCAAAATCAGGCTGAATGAAAGAAGCCAGGCATAAATAGTATGTATTACAGAATATATTTATATAAAATGCAAACTGATATATAGTGATAGAAAACAGATCCATAGTTGCCTAGGTCCAAAGGCAGGAGAGATGGCCTGCAAAGGGGCACAAGGACTCTTTCGATTGTGATGAAAATGTTCAATATCTTGATTGTGGTGGCAGTTTCCAGGGTGTATAGTACTGTCAGAAACTCATCAACTATTCACTTTAAATATATGTAGTTTTATTTTACATAAATTTTTCCTCAGTAGAGTGAATAAGGAAAAAAATTCCAATCATAATCTAAGCAAAAAATCCACAGTATTTAAAATCATTTGATAAACAATAAGGGCTTGAAAGACCTTTTAAGAATCATGACCATGAATCTTTATCTGACTCCTCCAGGTAAAACAGATTTCCTTATTTGTGCTCTTAATGCATAATTGCGTTTACTGCTTAAATGTTTTTCTTCACATTTCTCTTTTCTTCCCCTCATCCAAATAGAACTGTAAATTATCTTTGTATTTCTAGCACCTAGCTCTGAAACTGTGAATCACGTTGTTGTCCTCATCATCGAGTCAAGTCGATTCCTTCTCAATGGTGACCCCATGTGTGTGGAATAGAACTGCTCCGTAGAGTTTTCAAGGCTATGACCTTTTGGAAGCATATCTTCGAGGTACCTGTCTTCCAAGGTGCCTCTGGGTGGGTTTGAATTGCTAGCCTTTTTTTAGTAGTCCAATGCTTAAATAAATTGATCCACCCATAGTAAACAAAAAAAAAAAAAACCAAGCCCATTGCCATCGAGTCAATTCCGAGTCATAGTAACCCTGTAGGACAGAATAGAACTGCCACATAGGGTTTCCAAGGCTGCAAATCTTTCTGTGAGCACACTGCCACATCTTTCTCATGTGGTGTGGCTCGTGGGTTCAAACCACCGACCTTTCAGTTAGCAGATGAGTGCCTAACCACTGTATCACCAAGGTTCCTGACCCATAATAAACCCAAACCCAGTGCCGTCAAGTCAATTCCGACTCATAGCGACCGTATAGGACAGAGTCTAGAACTGTCCCATAGAGTTTCTAAGGAGCGCCTGGCAGATTCGAACTGCTGACCCTTTGGTTAGCAGCCGTAGCACTTAACCACTATACCACCCATAGTAAAAAACCTCCAAAAAAGTTTGATAAAGGCATGAAAATGAGTGCTAATTTGGTCTCTGGTGTTGAAATACCATAATTAAACTGATTATATATGTAAATAATCAGTCCTTTGAATAAGGAAATACTATTTCTATTCAGAATATAGATGAGCTGGAGAAAACACATTTTACCATGTAAATCTGCCTGTTATTGTAAGTTCATTACTTATAGATAGTACCCAGCCCAGTGCCATCGAGTCGCTTCCGACTCGTAGCGACCCTATAGGACAGAGTAGGACTGCCTCATAGTTCCCAAGGAGCACCTGGCAGATTCGAACTGCCGACCCTTTGGTTAGCAGCTGTAGCGCTTAACCACTATGCCACCAGGTAGATAGTAGGCGAATATATTTTTAATGAACGTTTTTTTTCTGTGAAGTTTTATGTAAACCTTTCTCCGTTTTTCCTGATTTGTCCTTGTATGTGTTTCCATAACACTGTATAAAACTGTTTTGAACCTTTTATTCTGTTTACTCCTCTGTTTTCCTAACTGGAATAGAAAATCTGAAAGCAAGGACTTTTTAATATTCCTGTTATTATCCATTGTGCCTGCCACAAAAAATACTAAGTTAACAAATTTTTATCACCTATTTCTATAATTATGGGCTTGTCAGTTTCTTCCCAGTTTGGTCAGGTTTTCATATTTTAAAGCTCTGTTGATGGGTGCTTATACATTTAGGGTTGTTACCTTCTTGATGAGTTAACCCCTTATCACTGAATAATGTCCCTCTTTATCCTTGGTAATATTGCTTGTTGTGAAGTAGATCTACTTTGTCTGATAACATAGACACACCAGTTTTCCTTTGTTTACTGTTTGTATATCTTTTGCCATCCTTTCATTTTTAACTTAATGTCCTTATTTATAACTAAGTTACTTGTAGGTAGTGTGTTTCTTTTTTTTTTTTTTTTAATCCAGTCTGACCATATCTACCTTTTAATTGGAGGTTTAGACTATATGGGCTTGTCTGGATGGCACAAATGGTTAAGCTCTCTCTCGGCTACTAACTGAGAGGTTGGTCGTTCTAGTCCGTCCAGAAGAAAGGCCTAGCAATCTACTTCTGAACTATAACAGTCATTAAAAATCTTAGGGAGTGCAGCTCTACTCTGACACACATAGGGTTAGAAATTGACTCGACAGCAAGTGGTTTGTTAGTTTTTTAGACCATATGTGTTTAATGTGTGATTTTTATATAGTTGATTTAAAATCTGTCTTTCTGGTTGTTTTCTTATTTTAACTACTCTTTGTACCTTTTTCCCTTTTATTGTAGGTTACCTTCAAATATTATATCATCATGTGTAGTATATGTATTCTCGTTTTGTTTGGGGTTCTCTAAGTTTTAGAGATTTGTGGCATGCCTTTGATTATTTTTGAAAAAAACTTCTTAGCCATTTACCCTTTAGATATTTATTCTATCCTGCTATCTCTTCTCCTTCTGGGATTTCTGTTACACTGATGTGTGACCATTTGCTGTTGTCCCTCAGTTCTTGTTTAATGCTCTGGGTTCCCCCCACAACACATCCTTTTTGTTCCTTTGTGTTTTAGTTTAACTTCTGTTGACCTGTCTTCAAATTCTCTTGAGCCTTTCCTCTGTTTGTTGAGTCTGCTAATCAGCCTCTTGAGATAATTCAGTGTTTCTTCATCTTTGATACCATGTTTTTCATTCCTGGCATTTCTTTTTGACTCTTTGTTAGAGTTTCCATTTCTCTGCAAAATTCTACCTCTATTCTTTTTCCACTGTATACTCTAATATATAAATCATAATTACTTTAAAGTCCCTGTTTGATCATTTAAACATCCAGGTCACCTCTGAATTTAGTTCTGTTGATGATTTATCTCTTGCCAATGGATTTTTGTTTTTTCTTCTTTAAAATATCTTTTTTTTAATAGAATGCTGGACGCTGTGTGTAAAAAAACAGTAGATATTGAGATTAACAGTATTTACAACTGGAAATACATTTTTTATTTCAGGCTTTTAGTATGGGTTAGGGGTTGAGCTAATCTAGTCAGCAGTTGAGCTGGGTCTGGGTTTTGTTGTTGCCAACGTTATCTCTATGCAGTACAGTCTTCAGATTGCTTTAGTAGTGGGTTTTCTTACCTTGTACTTAGAATGGGGTCTGTGGGTACTGGAGGGCTTTTCCAAGTATTCCTGCTTTCCATTCAGTCTTTTGTCATCCTTGTATGCCTGGAACACAGGGATTCCTAATGTCCTCTTGTGTCTCTCCCAGCTGTAGATTGCTGTTGACAAGTACATCTTTTTAAGTCTCAAATTGCTCACTAGCATGCAAAGCATCCATCACTATCACTCTTAGCGTATGGAGCAAAGACTCATTTCTAAACCATTTATGTGCCTAATAGAAAAAAGTAGCGTGATGCACTTACAAAAATACCTCACGGAGGGGATGGAGGAAGCAGCCGGAAGACAAATGCATAAGGCACCCATTATTTGCATAAAAATACAGTGCTTAAAATGGTTGGAGAAGATGGACACGATCATGAGTCTGAAAGTAGAGGATGGAAAAACAAGGATCTTGTAACTGGTATCTTCAGTCCCGGGTTTACAAATGAGATCTAAGGTCCATTCCTAACTATGTCTTTAAGTCCTTAAGTCAGATTTGTAGTTAAGTCGGAACAGGTGCATACGGTTCTGTTTAGCCTTACTTTAGTGCAAGAAAAGGCTGGAAGCCTTTTTCATCATTTTAAAAGCTGCACGTGCAACAAGTGAAGATGATTATGATGAAGAATTTGTTGCAAGTAGGGATTGGGTCAGTCATTTCAAAGTGAGGGCAGGCTTATGTAACATTAAAGAGCAAGTAGTCGTTGTCGGTAAGTCAGATGTTCTTAAGCCGGGGACTGCCTGTAATTTTACAAAATTAAAGAAAAGGTTGTATAATTTGTTTTTTACTTTTTCTTATGCTTCCAAGTATTGTTATTTAAGGCATAAGGTTTTAGAAATTTCTGTCACTCTCAAAATGGATCTCAATGAATGGATTTGTGACTCTCCGTTAGTTTTGATGTGGATATGAAAACCAAGTGATTGTATTATGCCACTTTCAGCTCTGAGCCAATTACATGTGAAATATATTTTGCCGGTTGACTTCTCTGTTTAATATGCATTTTAGAAGCTATTCTGTGATATAGATTGATGTTAATATTTATTAAGTTCATGGCTACCCTAAAAAGATTTTGGGGGAAAGGTGCCAAAGACCTTTTCAGAAGTGAATCCTCAAAAATAGGTTCTCAATTAAAGCCAAAAAAGTGCTATTGTCTTGCTGAACTGAATATTTATTTCAGTGTGCCTTTTTTTCAATAGTATTTTTTTGGTTACTAAGGGAAATTTGAATTAGAATTCAGATTTTCCAAGTTCTAGTTTAAAATGCTGGTATTTAATCATCACAATTTTTTTCTTTTTCTTTTTAATTGCAGTTTTCGTGAAAGTTTACACAGCAAATTAGGTTCCCCTTTGTATACATACTATTCAGTGTAATTGTTTACATTTTTCACAATATGTTAGCATTTTCATTATTTCTATTCTGATCTGTTTCCATTTATCTAGCTTCCCTGTCTCCCCCTTACCTTCTCATCTTTGCTTCGGGTAAATATTGGCCGTTTGGGCTCCTTTTAGATGATTATTTAAAAGGAGCACAGTACTCACAGGTGGTAATTTGTTTTATGAGCCAATCAGTTATTGGGCTGAAAGGTAACCTCCAGAGTGGCTTCAGTTCCAAGTTTACAGGATATCAAAGGATGATAGTCTTGGGGTTTCTCTAGTCTGTAGTGGTCCACTAAGTCTGCCCTTTTTTAGGACTTTGAGTTTTGTTGTACATTCTTCTCCCATTCTGTCCAGGACCATCTACTCTGTCCCTGGTCGGAATGGTTGTCAGTGGTAGCAGGGGACCATCTAGTTCTTCTGGCCTCAGGGCTTCGTGGTTCGTGTGAGCCATTACTCCTGCAGCCTGGTTTCTTCTCTGAGGCGTTGGTTTCCTTCTTTCTCTTTTGTTCCAGATGAGTAGAGACCAATAGTTGTGTCTTAAATGGCTGCTCGCAAGCTTTTAAGACCCTAGACACTACTCACCAGTCTAGGATGTAGAACATTATCTTGTCTTATTCTTGTGTACTTCTTAGTGTCATCTTTTACTTTGGTCAAGTTGAGCAGACTTCACCGTTAATCATCATCATTTAAGAAAAACCTGAGCGAAAATATGAGAAAAAAAGAAATATACTATTATTTTATAATTTACTTTCTTAATTCACTAATTACAGCGTTGCTATCTCTGAAGTACATTTACAATAAAAATCTTTTTGTATCTAGCTCCTTAGTGCCTGAGCTTTCATTTTGGCCTCCAGTGACTTTAAAAAAAGCATTTGCAGTTTTAACCCCAAACCCACTGCTGTCTAGTTGATTTCGACTGGTAGTGATGCTGTAGGACAGAGTAGAACTGCTGTAATCTTTACGGAAACAGACTGCCACACCTTTCTCCAGGGGGGTGGCTAGTGGATTCAGACTACTGAGCTTTTGATTAGCAGCTGAGCATTTAACCACTGCACCACAGGAGAGCCTTTTTAGAACTTTATGTTCTATAAAAACAAAACAAAACCTGTTGTCATCGAGTCAGTTCTGATTCATAGTGACCCAGCGTGTTACAGAGGAGGACTGTTTCAGAGGGTTTTCTTGGCCGTATTCTTTACGGAAGCAGATCGCCAGGCCTTTCTTTCGTAGGCTGCTGGGTAGGTTCAAACCAGCAAACTTTGAGTTAGGAATTGTCTACAGATTGTTCGTGCCACTCAGGGTTCGGTTATAGAACACAGAGCGAGGCAGTTCACAAATACATGACACATCAAAATGTTAAAGACGAATTCTTTTTAGTTGCTAAAACTTTGAAATCAGAAAAGATTATTTATTCAACAATAATGTCTCCACATCTGCACTGTTTTCTCAAGTTTCTCAGTATTAATTTTTAACACATTTTAGATGAAATCGTCTTATTAGTATGACCATCTCCTGTTGTTATTTCTCTAATGTAGTCATAATTTTATGTTGTGCTCCATCCTAAAATCATTACCGTAGTAACCATTCCTGATGTTACAAAAGAGTATAACTTCTGGTAGGGAATAAGTAGTTTGAGCAGATGAATGCATAAGGAACCAAAACCCAAAACAAACCCATTGCCATCAAGTTGATTCTGACTCATAGTGACCATATAGGACAGAGTGGAATTGCCCCATAGATTGTTCAAGACTGTAGATCTTTTCAGAAGCAGACTGCTGTATCTTTCTCCCATGGAGTGGCTGGTGGGTTTGAACCACTGACCTTTCAGTTAGCAGCTAAGCACTTAACCACTGTGTCACCAGGGTTTCTCATAAGAAACCAAGATTCTTTTTTATCTAAATAATAAAATTGTGGGAGGAAAACTAATATCAATATGTATATAGATATAATTTTTTACAATAGAATTTGTATTTGACACTGAGAATTTCTGAGAATAAGAAAAATGTAGTATTTAAGCCACAGAAGTGGAAGGCAGCATGAAAATTGAAGGCTTTTTAAATTGTAAAAAAAAATTAGTATTTTGAAAAATTAATTTTAGATAAAGTAACTGTTGTAGTTTATGGACTTCTTTTATATAATGAGCTTCTCTTCTGAGCCTACTTTGATTTTATTTATAGTCAAACCAAATAAAAGTGACTTTAAGAATAAAAAGAAAAGGAAACATTGAGTTCTTACTGTGTCTAGACAGTGTATTAGGGAGGGGCTCCCATGTATTTCCATTTACATTGTTTAATTCTTACTGCACCCGCAGAGATGGAAGAATCATTATCCCCATTTCATAGCTGACGAAATGGAAATTCAGAACTTAGGTAACTAATTGTCCAAGTTCACACAGCTGGGAAATTGTTGTAGGGCTGAGATTTTTTAAATCCAGGTCAGATGCCAGTGTTTTTCCCCCAGTATTAGACTGTCTCCCCAGTTTTCCTCCTTAGTCTTCCAGGCTTGAACCTTCTTACTTCTCTTTTTGAAATGTTGGTGATAATAGAAATAAACATATGTGTGTTTGTGTGTTGATGTCGTTATAAGGCTTTTCTATAGGCGTGTGTGTAAAAAAGTTTCAGGATCATTCCTAACTAATTTTGTCAGCTATTTTCTAATAGCTTCTTTCAGTTTTTTCCTTAAATTTGAATATCCACTCAACCACTTGCCCATCCATCCATCTATCCATCCATCTCAATTATCTCTGTTCCCCTTCTTATCTTGAACTGTTGTATTATTTTTTTTCCCATGTACATGCTGTATACTCTTGACACTAAATTAACTGTCTGTTGAATGCATAGAAAAGTGACCTGTAGGCAAACCTGCTCGTCATATATTCTGGAAGAGGTTCAGCCTAACCCATCAGATCGCCTAAAATTTAAAAATCCAATAATACCTAGTGATAGCGAAGGACTGTAGCAACAGGATTTCTCACACACTGCTGGAAGAAGTATACACTAGCTTTGGAAACCTGTTTTTCATTTTGTCATTATCTAGAAAGTGGAAGGTATGCAGACTATGAATCAGCAATTCCATTTGCGCATTGTAAGTAAAAGCCCAAACTTGGGAACATCTCAAATAATAATAAAGGAATAGACAAGTAATAGTGGGGTAGTCATACCATAGGTATTATACAGCAAGGAAGCATGCAGCAAATTGTATGAATTTCACAAACATAATGTTGACTGTAAGAAGCTAAGCACAAAATATATAAACAACAGATTCTATTCAAATAAAGTTCAAAAAACAAAGATGTAAACCATATTGTGTTGGTAAAAACATAAAGCAAATTATTTTCATTCATATTCTCATACCTGCTCCCCCTCTTACCTCCCCACCTCCCTATCCACATACTTGTCCTTAGGGTGAATGATAATTTACCAAAATCTAGCCATAGGCCCTATTTCAGTAAACACTAGATGCTTGCTGTGTATTAGGCATGTGCTACCCACAAGGTAAATATGTAGTCCCCATAAGGAGGGAAGTCTTATTTGGGGAGATAAGGGCAAATATGAAATGAGGAAGCACTATATAACACATTTTTTATATAACACATGTCACAATAGTTGTATTCATTTGTTGCTTTTAGGTTCTTTCCTTAGCCTTATTGTATAACTTTTCCTGATAATAGAATACCTACCTGGCAACACTTTTTCTCAAAATAACCATGACACACGCATGTTTTATTGCTTCCTGCTGTGGGCTACTGAAGAGCAATGGAAATACAGTGTCCTTTACATTTAAAGCCCTGCTGGTAATCTAGGGTGAAGAAAGGTCATTCTTGTACTGGAAACTACTCTGAGACAGGTCACCATTGAAGAATATAGCAGTGCTCAGAGAGTTGGTGGGCTACACTTTATTCATTGGTTGGATACCTCATAATGATGGAAAATTAATTAAATCATATTTCTAGAGGTGACAGCTCAGGGTGGCTTACAAGCTAGACGTTTATTACGAGGAGAGTTAAAAGAACCCACATTCAGGGATTTTAGAACTTGTTTTTATTTGAAAATTATTTTTTAATCAACAATAATGATATTTTAATAACATAAAACTGTAGAGTTACTTTGGTTGTAGAAAACCAAGCTTACACTTCTTATTTATCAACATGCTTAGGCTCCAGAGAACATGCATTGCATTACGTGAAAATTGGCGTTACACTAAAACGGAGAGGTTTTTTTTTTTTTCTGTTTTCAGGTGATCCATTTGTCTGATTTTTTTTTTTATTTAGAAAATATAAAAATAATAACTTAAGACTACTGATGTGCTTTTCACTGTGATGAGTCCAATTATGGCTTATTCCTCTGTGGAGAAGGCTTGGAGGAGACAAAGGTGGATAAAGCCAGGCTGTGTGACTGGAGGGCCCAAGGCTTAACCACTTCACCTTCCTCCTGTGCTGGGTCAGATTTTCCCTCAAGGAGCTGCCTCCAGGGGTCCACTCCTACCCCTGCAAGCCCTGGTTCAAGATCCCTGGAGCTTGCTGTGCTCTCTGGGCCAAGGCTTGAGGCTTCCAGCAAGGGCACTGGGAGCTTGACTTCACACCGGGCCCCACCAACACTGAGACTTCAAGCCCAGTTTGGCTCATTTTGGGATGTCATTAAACTCGCGTGCATTTCTTCCAAACACCCTCTCCGATGTCTCTCTCTTTCCTCCCTTTCTACCCCACCACAGTTTTGAATCGCAGGGGCTCAGGCCACCTAAGAGCTGGGAACCCAGAACAGGTGCCTGCTGGGTCAGTGTTACCTGCACATCCCCCCAGAGGCTGTGGTCACGGAGGAGGCCAGCTCCTCTTGGCAGGTGGACGTGGGGCCTCCCCTGGCAAAAGGTGCGGGGCAGCATAGCCCAGCCTACCACAGGCCACCCAGAGACCCTCCTCAAGGAAGGGAAGGCTCCACAGCCATTGCTGCCTTGCCCACTGCCTCATTAACGGGCAACATAGTTGGATAGTAGATTATTTTTTTTTGCTATAGTCGTAAATGTGAAATGTCAGATAACAAGGTAGTAAGTGAGAAGTAGGTGTATACCAAAAAAAAAAAAAAAAAACCAAACCCAGTGCTGTCGAGTCGATTCCAACTCATAGCAACCCTATACCCTGGTGGCATAGTGGTTAAGTGCTACAGCTGCTAACCAAAGGGTCAGCAGTTCGAATCCGCCAAGCGTTCCTTGGAAACTCTATGGGGCAGTTCTACTCTGTCCTATAGGGTCGCTATGAGTCAGAATCAACTCCACAGCACTGGGTTTTAGGTGTATACAGATTCTTGGAATTACAGATGTTCTAATATGTATTTAAAGTGCTTTGTAAGATCCTTTTAAACACTGACTCTGTCACTGATTCTGGTAGGGTAAAAGAATGCAGCATTATTATTTAATCCTTTGCATCCTCATATTCTTTTAAAAACATCATTAAAATTCTCTCATTTTATTTCCTTGACTTGTCAAAAAAACTGCATAAACATTCCTGTAATGATAGTTAATACTTTTCCAGCTGTACTGTCCATTATTGTTTTGCTTTGTTTTTCTTCTCAAATTTGGTCATGATGTAGTTTCTAGTATAGAGATTGAGTTTATATTCTTCAGCCTACTCTTGATAACACATGAGTAAAGAGCTATATTGCAGACAATTCAGACAGAAGGGAGGGATGGAAGAAAGGGAAGAAAAACATTTGTGACTCTGCAACACAAATAGTTAATTTGCCTTTTAATTGTAGTTATGTTCTTAATTATTGGATTATTAAATTTTTTAAATAAATTTGTATTAAAATTTATTAAATTATTGAAATTTTGGAACATGTTGACAGGAAGTCACCCTAGCATTTAAAATTCAGTGCAACTCTGCTCCATGTAGTTTCTAAGCCTTAGTTTTCCAGTAAATGAAATTAAGGCTTAGTCTAGCTGCTCTGTAAGATTTTTTCTGAGTACTGAGTATGCACAAGTTGTATTTTAAAAGCCATATTTGCTCAGCAATTAAATACTATTTGAGTTTTATAACTTAGGGATGGGATATACTTTACATTTATGTTATTGAAGGTCTGAAAATTTAGATTTGTAATCCTAATGTTCAGTTTTTTGTGACATCATCCACACACAAAGGATCTAGTAATTTTAGATAATTTCCATTTATGTTATTGGGAAGTAAGACTTTGGAAATTAGATTTCTAATTGAGATTTGATTGACGTTCTTGGTTTTCTCATCTGACACTATAGGAAGTTTCTGTAATTTTACTATTAACTGATTATCATAGGATCTTACCCTGCACTTATATAATAGTACTACATGAACATAAGACTGAAATACTGTTTTGTTTCCTTTTACCATGGATTGCCTTAAAATTTTTTGAGAGTTTGAAACTAGTGTCTCTGAGGCCTTACTATATATGAACCATAAGAAATGATATATTAAGTTCCATTGTTTAATATGACCCACCAATGATTATAAAGATTATAAAGATATGACATGTTTTACTAGGAAAATGAAAAAAAAAAATTTATTTGCCTACCAACTCCATAGCTATATTGCTTTTGTGAGCCATTTCTTTTGCTCTGCTTCTAGAGCTGTGCTGTCCTGTATGGCAGCCAGTCGCTACTCAGTAGCTATGCTAGGCTATTGAGCAGTTGAAATGTGGCCAGTCTGAATTGAGATGTAAATTCACTTTTGTGCAAGTAAGTACACTTGGATTTCAAAGATTTTGTACAAAGAATAGGATGTAAAGTGCCTCATTAGTAATTTTTATATTAATTACATGTTGAAATGATAATATTTGGGATTTATAATTACTGAAGTTTTTTCACCCGTTTCTTTTTACCTTCTCATTTTGGCTACTAGAAATTTTAATTTACATATGGACTCATGTTTCTTTTGAATAGCACTGTTCTAGAGTCTGTTATATGTTATATAAGTAAGTCAGATTTAGAAATAAATTCTTTCCTATGTTCAAGATTAGAAAATCTAAAGCTAGTCATATAGTCTAACACTTAAATGACGTCTGTTCTATGTAATTTAGAGGTACATATAATGAAAGATACACATGACTCTCAGTTGACCACTGATTGTTATGATGAAGTTTATTAGTGTGTTTTATAATGCAGGGAATAAGGAAAACTGAAACATAAACCATCAAGAGTTGGAAAAGGGAACACACTTCTGGACTACAGAAAATGCCATTAAGAAGACTAATACTAATATTTAGGAGTTACATGTTGTGATCTAGAATTATGCTGTGTCCCAAACTGTTTTCTTTGATAATAACTGACTTTAAAAGCCAGTGATAGATATATTTAGTGGCTTCTAGTCTGAGGGAAAAAAATTTATACTGGTAGAATATCACTTAGTTCCTTTTTTTTTTTCCATTCTTACACAGAATTGTTACTTGTGAAACAAAGAGGAGCAAAATTTCACATGGTATAAACTCCTAGAGCACAAAGAGTTTCCTTTATCTTCTATATGATGCCAATGAGAGTAATCTTTGATTGTTTCTTTTCCCCATCCACTCCCATTTTCATGTTTGTTTGTTTTATTTTGTTTTTCCAAGAAGACATGTTTAATGTCCTGCTTAGATTTAATTTCTATTTATTCACTAAATAAGGAATAACACTGTTGTGTTTTGTATTTGAAATTGTAAGGTACATTTCTTTTTTCTTTTATTTTTAATTTA
The DNA here is from genome assembly GCF_030014295.1 of Loxodonta africana. Lineage (NCBI taxonomy): Eukaryota > Metazoa > Chordata > Mammalia > Proboscidea > Elephantidae > Loxodonta > Loxodonta africana. The sequence continues at coordinate 52,789,855 of NC_087346.1, read as the reverse complement.
ACTCTTTGTTTTACAGATGAGGGCAGAAGTGCAGTTGACCAAGCAGGTGGTGCACAGATTGTAATTGACCATTTAAGGTCACTGTGCGGTATAACAGATCCCGCCAATGAGAAGCTCTTGACTGTCTTTTGTGGCATGCTGATGAACTATAGCAATGAGAATGGTAAACAAAACTGAAAACTTGCTTTTATCTTTAAAAATCATCTTTATTATAGTATAAAACAAAAATATCTAGAGAAACAATGAATAAAAATTCATAAGTGGCATATAAAATTGACAATTATCCAATATTAAAATACAATGTTTAAAAAATACAAAATGGTATAATATACTAGATGGGACTAGTTTTTGAAAGGTTGCCCTATGTTAATCAGTACCTCCCCCCTGCCAAAAAAAAACTATGGTATGGTTTAAGCTTTGCTATCAATATTTTTCAGTAAACAGTATTAAAATAGCTTCATGTTGATTACTGTATATTAATTCCAGGAGTATCTTTTAAACACTCACACTGTCTATATAAGTAAAATTATTTTATCTAAATTATTAGATTTACTCCTTGGAAGAATTAAAATATCATTACTTTAAAAGCTGTCCTTCGAAAAATGAAGTTCAGAGTAATTGCAGATACCTGAATTTGGAAATTTAATAAATACTCATAAAGAGCAGTTTCTTTTCTGTCTAAAGCACATTCTTCGAATCTAGCAACAAATGGTAGGTCAACTATTACCAGATAGCCTATATGGTTGTTAATTGAGCATAAAAACAATATTAAGGCCTTCACTATACATTTACAAGTATGGTGTATCATTCATTCATTCATTTATTATCTTATATGAATTACTGCGTGGATCAGAAACTGAAATTCCTGTAGGTGCCTGGTTAGCACAAAAAAGTTTTTCTATGGTTTGTTTCATAATGGCAGAGAAGTTGTAGTCTTTTGACAGACACACATTTTATTTGCATATTAAGCATGTAATATTATTTTTTACTTCCATGTGTTCTGGAAATATATGGTCTTCTCAGCATGTTTTTTAAGTTTTTCACTTTTGGTAGTTGTGGGTCCGAGTAATAATGAAAAATAATTGGAGCCCGGGTGGCACAGTGGTTAAATGTTCAGCTGCTAACCAAAAGGTCAGCAGTTCGAATCCACCGGCCGCTCCTTGAAAATCCTTTGGGGCAGTTCTACTCTGTCCTATAGGTTTGCACAGTGTATTTTTTATTTTTTCACTTTTCATAGTTGTGGGTCTGAGCAATAATGAAAAGGAATTAGAAATACTTAAAAAAGAGTTAAATAATGATGACAAATAGCTGCTGACATTTGGCCTTGGTGTTACGTGGCAAATTGAAAAGTCCACATCCCATTGAAAGAGGAGAGCTGGTGTTCTCTAGCCAGTAGTTTCTATGTGACAGTTTGGCCAAGTACTGCGAATCTTTTGATTTGAGAGAGTAAAAACTGAATATATAGCTTTTTATGTGACATCTTCTGGTTGTTAAATGTTGGATTACATTTGCCTTTTTAACACCATATACAAGCTAAACAGAGCATATCTTCAGGCTGCATCCTGTCTGAGGGTCACCACTTTTAAACCTCTGAATTGAAATTATCCATAACAATATAAAAAATAGTTCTTGTTCATCAAGTGGTTTGCCTGTTAAACTTAAAACCAAAACCAAATCTGTTGCCGTCGAGCCAATTCCAACTCATATATTAAGCTGATAATAAATGGTAGTCTTTATAGAGGTAATTACTTTTACTTTTCCTGCCCTCTGATGAAATTATTTTTTAAAAGAAAGTGTCCTAAAGATGAATAGGAGAAACAAAAAGGAGAGTCCGGATAATCCACAAAATGAATAATCGAAATTTGACCATAAAACACAGGTGTCTGAGTTGTGCTAAGAAGTCATTTGCCAATTGTTCATGTTGATTCCTTTTCCTATTTCAGTTCAAGTGGGACACCTGAGAAAGTAAGACAAGTTCTAAGTGGCAGAATGGTTTAGCATGATGAATAAAAGAAACTAGTGATAAAGTTATTGTAGCAGCTGTAAGATATGAAGAATTGGTCTCGCTATGCATTTGAACTAGCTTGTCCTTTGAAGAAACTGTTCAAAAATTTATACAAAATCGTATCAAATGGCCAAATGGTTTTCAAAATTATCGCTAATTTGGGGATTAAAAAAGTGTACGTACTGAGAATGTAATGATTAACAACACGCAAAGTGCACAGTGTAAACGCATAGTACATTTCTTTGTTGAGAGAAGGTTTTTTTCCTAGTGCGCAAGTATTCCTAAAGAATAACTTAAGTACTTTGGAAAGCTGTATCAGCTTTTCTCAGAACATTATTGGACCAGGAATGTTTTTGTTATTATTCTAAAAGCTACAATTTGAATGCAGCTTTCAAAACTTAATAGATAAAATAGAAGCAATCTTTAGTATTGTAAAGAAGCAAATGCCAGACTTGTAATTCTTCTCTTCTTTCCTCTGCCACCTCATTACATTCTGTCTTTACTGAGGATCATAGTTTTACGAAGTGTTCCTTTTTCTCCTTAATGTTCTTTAACATAAATTATATCCTTTATTGTTGTATCTCATGACTTACTCTTTTCTTTAAAATTTGTGTTTAAAAACTTACCAAATTAAATATCGGGTCTTTATTAACTTTATGGAAACCCTGGTGGCATAGTGGTTCAGTGCTGTGGTTGCTAACCAAAAGGTCAGCAGATCAAATCCACCAGGTGCTTCTTGGAAACTCTGTGGGGTAGTTCTACTCTGTCCTATAGGGTCGCTATGAGTCGGAATTGACTCGACGGCAATGGCTTTTGTTTTGGGGGCTTATTAACTTCATATCATTTCGTATTGATACTGAGCACTTCAGTGAGTCACTGAGACCAAAAAAAAAAAAAAACAAGATTTCTAAACTCAGGAGGCATGTTTCATTAGCACAGATATATCAGGTTTTTTTTATGTCTGTTATTGAATTTTGATACACAAGCCTCTGCTAGTGTATGAGTAAAATATTTGAATGATAAATTTATCCTTTCTACTCTAGCAGAAACATTTACTCTGTTCTTGGTCCCAGTAACTTAAGCCTTATTCATAAACAACATTGGCAAATTGTTAGTCCTAAAAGTCCTAAGTTAACATACAGGTCCAGTACAAGTATATTACAAGTTTCCTCACTGATTAAACAATTAAGAGTTTCTCCACTCAGACAGGTTAAGTATGGAATATGTGAGTAATAAAAGTCATAATTGCTTAGCCAGAGAAATTGGATCAGTATTTTATAATTAAAATCATATTTAAATAGAATAAGACAGAAATTTTAAAAACTTTTCTTTAGTAAATAATCATTCCAAATTCATCCTTTTTGGAAAAGCATACCTGTTTTTCACATGGATAAAAATTACTTTTCAATTCTCTGACTTGCCAAAATAGTCTGAATATTTAACGATTGTGGCTAGAGAAGAGCACATTGATGTTTGAGTTTGAGGGAATGTGCTGAACTTCCTGAAGTTTTCTTCACCTAGTTATAACTTTAAAATTTTAGTTCTATAAATAAGAGACTCGGGCCGTTTATTGTAGATATTTTTTCTCTCAAGTTTCTTGAGTCTGTTTTTTTCCTAGCTTTGATTAAAAAAAAAAAAACAAATCATTGCAGTGAAGACTGAAAATTTTGCTCAGTTATCCAGCTATTTTCAAACATAATAGTATTTTAGGACATAGTAGGATTTTGGAAAGTATTGATTCACTTTTCTGAATGCTTAGTATTGTCTAAAATTTTTTATTAACAAAATCAACACTTAGTGGAAAAATAGTTTTTGGAATACATTTTAATAAAGTTAGAAGCATTATAAACTGTTGCATACTGCATTGATATTCCCTGTTTACATAGATGGGCAGCAAGCAGCAGAAAGTGGCATTTAAAACATGCTGATAGTAGTAGATACCAGATCTATGGTTAAAAATTTACAGTAGGTGATCCACAAACTTGATAAATCTGTTTACTTGATAGTTAATTGTAAGTTTGAATACAAGCAAACAGGTAATCTAAACAGTGATCTAAAGCAAAGCACTAGAGACCAGGATAATTTAAAACTTTGTAAGTATGTTGGTGGCCATCATTATTGTTATATTAAAAGTAACCATAATTAATAAATACCTCTTTGGCACCCTGTAATTGAAAGTTTAGATTTTTTCTTAATATATCATACTAGAGACACAAAGTAAAGAGAAAAGTTTATTATAGAGAGAAAAGTTTTATTATAACTCTGAATAAAGTTATAAATAACGAAAAGCAGTAAAGCAAAAACTAAGGTTACTTGTTTTGCAAAAGTTGCACCATAAGAAAGGTAGAGGCAATAAACACATCATCAGGGAAGAAAAAATTAGTTTCCTTCTAAAATTAACATACACAATCTATGACTGATTTCTTCGTGTGATCTTTATCATATATATCTGCATAGATATATGTGTATTATGTATACATATGCATAAAAATGTATGTAGTACCTACAAATGAGCTCTAATATCTTAATAACTCCTTGTTATTGAAATACTAATTTCTCTTTCTTTGTGGTACCTGGGATACTCTCTCTGGGATACTCTCGTGATAATTCTCACATTCATTTGCTGCTGGGATAACTGAGCTGTAGTTGAAGGGTGACAGTCTATGCTATTTAGGAAACGCTACTCCTGGGTTATGTTATTTAAGCATAACAATTGAATGTGAGTATTAAGCATAATACATTCAGTTGTTTGAAGTAGGCCTGTACTGTATTTTTTCTTCTCTAATTTAATTTAATCTAATCTCTAGTCATTTAGTATGTAATTAATTTTAGCTGCTAATTTCATACCTTCAGTTCAGCCAGGGGCAAAAGTTTCAAAGTTTTAATCATTTTATTCATTTTCCTAGTGAAGTCAGTGCATCAACTTAGTTTGTTTTTCATATTTAAAATGGGAAGAATAGAAACTGATTAGGAATAATTCCAACTGAAAACACTTTGGCCTGAGTAAGCTACATGCACACTCTTAACGCTTTTATATTTTCTATTATAGGTGAGAAAGAACAATTTCCTAGGTGTTAGAATGTATCTTTTGATCTAGAAAATGATTTGCTTTGTATGAGTGAACAACTGTTTCCAAAGTTTACTTACTCTGGGTACAAGTTCATTAATAATTCCATTTATTTACTGAGTACTAAAACCTTACTGCCTAAAATCATCTCAGTCAAAAGCATTGTATTTTTGATTAATGATATGATTTTTTTTTAATATTCTACTTTATTTTCTGTTCATAAAAGCACAGGAAATGTACTTTTAAGCTAGCATCTTTTTAAGACGAGTTATGTTTAGTCCCTCTAATAAAAAGTAGGCTAAGATTTTATTCTGCAGTGGAGAAGTTATTAGGCTTTTTAAAAATATTAATAAGATATAAATTATTTATTTACTAACTGTTGTTCTCTTTGTAAAAAAATTCTGAATTTTTACTTGGTCCAACAGAGCTTTCTTACCAGTTTTTTGAAACAGGTTACATTCGTGAAGTTCAGCTACAAATGACATTTTAAACTAACTACTTTGTTGAAAGAGAGCTGTTTTATCTCTCCTGCTGATTCAGTCTATTAAATTTGACCGATTAGACAAGGCTAGTTTCTAGTCCTGATCTTCCTAGATGATTATTATAATAATACTCTCACTGAATGGGCAGGCTGAGAACTTGGTTTTTAGTGGAGGTGCACCAAATGCACATGTTAGTCGAGTTTCACATTGTCGAATGTTGGAGTTAATATTCAGCTTTGGCCATTGTAGAGTGAACTTCTCGATGTAAGAATAAATGTGAAATTTTGTCACAAAAATGAAATCATTGTTACGGTTTCTTTGTTAATGATTTTAGTAGCCTAATAGTTGAAGTTTGGTATTATATTGCAGAAGTAATATTTTCCTTAGTATCTTCAGCTGCTAGATTGCTTCTGCAGTCATGATAACATGTTTGGCATTATGACTGATACTGAATAGATGGTCCACTTTTAACCGAGGGAAATGGAGGAACAAAATATGTTTGGGAATCCTCGTTCTCTAACATGTTTTTCTTTTCTTTATTTGCTTTATATCTGGATTGAAGGTGACTGATTAATCATAGATGTTATTCAGTATTATTTTGGAGATTTTTATCCTCTATTGTAAAATTCCGAGGTGGCGAAGATGGCTTTCTAATCTTAATTCATCCTCACAAAAGGTATAGAATTCCCAAATTGGACTTTTTTCTTGGAAGAGTCATGGCCTGAATGGAATTAAGTAACTAAAACAGTTTTGAAAATGTCTAACATTTATTTTATCTTATGTTATAAATTATGCAGAGATTAGAACATCTGATCTCTTATTTTGTCAGTGTATTTTTGTATATGTGTGTGTGTTTTGCCATCATTAACTATTGCAGAGTTTTAATATTGTAATAATAAATATGTGCTTATATTTCAGTTTACTGATAAAATGTCAGCATATGAAGCACATAGGGAGATTTTCTCTGTACAAGAATACCTATATGTGGAATGAATATTCAGATAGTAACAATAAATCTGACTCTTTCTCAAATGTCTGGTGTTTATACTGATGTTACTACAGTAGTTAAAATGTGATGGTATTCTCTGTGAGCACAAGGACCAAGTACATGATCTAATCGTGCACAAGTTTATAAATGCCAGAAATGACATTTGGCGCTCTAAAAACTTAAGCCTAACAACTCAGTTGAATTATATATTTTAGCTAAGTATCAGTGCATGCCTAATTTAGGCCACATAAGAAGTCCATTCAGAGAGAAACTACAAGCAGAAAATTCTAATGTGTAAATTAACTTTTATAAAAATAAATAATTCTGTATTCTGACTACAAGTAAAATCCATTTAGTACTGAACTGCCTATATTGCCTGTATTATGTTGAATTTTTTTAAATTACTCTTTGAAAAACTGGGATATAGCTGGATTTTGGAAAGTTATGATTATAAAGGTGTATCTTGTTAATATGTTTTGTGTGTTACATGAGTTACTTGCAACAGTAAATGGGTAGATCTCTTAACAATAAAACGTTTTTCTTACTGCTTGTGATTTTTGCTTAGGGTTTTTTGCTGTTGTTTCAGTTGTTTTACATTACACCCATTCACCTAATTTTATCATTTGTATCTAAAATTTTTCCAAGAAGGAAAACTTTGCTCTATAGAGACTGTTACAGAACCCAGAAAGTTTTGAATTCTCTTTTCCTATTTTTTGTTAACTTTTAAAAAACCAAAAATGTATAAATGTATTGTTTTAAACCTTTCATATTCTTAATACTAATGAATTTTTATTCTCTTTTTTTTTTTTTTTCTTTCCAAATTGCTATGTAACACTGAAATGTATCACCTGGGGCTTAAATGAAAAGAGTAATCTGGGTCCAAGACACATAATGCATGTTTTGCTTAAAAATAATTGATTTAAAGTTAATTTTAAAGACACATAAATATCTCCAGTTTTCTATGCTCAACATTAGGTTTAGAGTAAAAGTTCTCCATTGTCCTGATCAGTCAGTAAAAATATACTAAAAAGAAACTGAAAAGAAAGTCTTTGCCTGTACCTGCACTTGTCTTTTGTGTAAAGTTTTCAGCCCCTAATCATTCCCTTGGTGGCTTATTTAAATTCGTTTTCTTCTCAGTGTTATTAGAGAGCTAAAACTTGATTAAACTCAAAAGCTCTTCACTGTTACGTAATTTTTAATTTTCATATCCTTTTTGGGAAATATAAATATGCCATTACCTGTTGCCATCAAGCCGATTTTGACTCAGCGACTGTATAGGACAGAGTACAATTGCCCCATAGGGTTTCCAAGGAGCGGCGGGTAGATTCGAACTGCTGACCTTTTGGTTAGCAGCCAAGCTCTTAACCACTGTCCCACCAGCGCTCGAAATAATGCCGTTAGTCAAGGGCAATTTTCTTCAATCTGTATTACGCCCAAGTGGTTTTTAGCCAGTTTGTGTCAGAACTCTGATCATGACTTGGCATATGCTTGTCTTCATTTTTTTCAAGTGTAAATAACTCCTTTGACTGTTAATAGGGTTTATATACAAGCCTATGTTTATAAATAGAAATGTTATATTGGATATACTCTGAGTAGTGTATATGCCATACACACACGCACACACACACACACAGATGTTATAACTGTATTTTGAATTGTGTGTCTGTCTTGTCTTTGACACAATTTCATCATTAAGTTCTATTTACCAATAATCTTCATAACCTTATAACATTGTCTATAAGAGCATTTTCTTAGGAATGAGATAAATCTTTTATAATCTTAAGAAGTATATTACTTTTAGTAATTGATCAATATAACTTCAACTGAGTTACTGGAATTCTCTGCATACTTTCCTGGACCTATAGTCTATACCAGTGTTTTAAACATTAAACCTAAAACTCAGGGGGAAAAGGTTCTTCAACTTTAGATCTTCTCTCCAGATCTCCATTCTTTGGAGTTTCCCTGAGTGTGACCTGAAGAACTTGGAACCATTGAAATTCAAATGTAGGTAGGTAAGTGTTCACACCAGCGCATGTGTTGATTGCCTTATATCTCTTTGTATATGCATCTGTATTGCACCCCCTCAGTGCCTTTCTTCCTCTTCCTCCCATAGATCATGTAGGGCCTGTGCCATCTTGATATTATGTAATTTTGTAATTCTGTATTTTGGTCAGTATTTGTCTGTGATGTGTATCAGGAGCAGTTTTTTAAAGTCTTCAGACTTTTATGACATTGTGCTGTCTAAAGACTGTCTTTCACACATGGTAATTGTTTGCTGTGTATGGGCCTGGGTTGCATTTTCGTGAATTGTTGTGTTTGTTGAGCTCTGATAAACATTCCCCTGGAGTTGCTGGTATTTGTTGAGGGACGTAAAAGTCTCAGTCTTACTGTTGTTTCACTTTCTTTCAAATGTATTTAGAGGATTAGAACTATTTGTGGTTCTAAGAATTTTTTCCAGTTAGTCATTCATTTAAAAATCACATTCCTGATATCATTCATGCAAGATGAGATATTCAGGTTCTTTATTATTGTGATTTCTCCCAAAATATCTGAGCACCAAAATCTAGAATACGTAGCGTGCTTTTAAATTTTATTTCTTTCTTTCCTGTTATCACATCTGCCAAAAACTTCATCGAACTTCAGAATCTCTCCCATGTTTCTTTTTTTTTCAATCTCCAATAATATTAGGTTATCCTCTAGGACAGCAGTTCTCAAACTTTTGGTCTCAAGACACTTTTTTATAGTCTTAATAATTACTGAGGACCTCAAAGAACTTTTGTTATATGTGTATGAGTTATAGCTATTGACATTTACTGTATTTGAAATTAAAATGAAGAAATTATTTTAAATTATTCAGTATTGCATTTTAGAGTAATAATAAACCCATTACGTTAGGATAAAATAACATTTTTTGTGAAAAATAAATTTTCAAAAGCTTTGTTGAGAATAAATGCATTTTGTTTTACTTTGTGTGATGGTCAAGAATATGACTGCTAGTACAATTTGGTGCCACTGTCTTGATTTATGCTAAGGCACCAGCAGTTTACTTACCAAAGGTTTAGGATCCTCAGTGCAAATGTTGAGACAGTAAAAAAAAAAAGGGCAGATAATATCCTGCTATTTTTATGAAGATAGTATTTACTTTGTGATCCTCTGAAAAGTTGTCAGGTACCCCCAGAGATCCATGGACCACACTTTGAGACCCACTGTTCTGTTTGTTTAAAAAATAACGGATTTATATCATCTTGTTTAAGTAGAGCTTTTTTTCTCCTCTGGGCCTTCATTATCCAAGGAGAATGACTTGTTTTCAGTAAGTATGAACAGTGTAGAATTGAGTATAATTTTTGTTTTTGTTAGCATCGTAGAAGCAGATATAAAAGAAAACACCTAAATGGTCCAAAGTGAGCCTGTCCAATTGGATGACTACATATTTTTCTTTTTATTTGTGTGTGGTATGTGTGTTGTATGTGAGTATATAATTAATTTGGCTCCTGGGTAGCTTTAAAACACATTTTTACAAATAACATGATTTTCACGAATTATGGCGATTCATACCATATGCCATTTGGCTTTGCTGCTTTTTCTCCTGATTTGCCACAATATCAAGTATTTCTGTTTCGGTTTATATGCCAAAGATTGTATTAAGCTCTGTTCTGCAACATTTCTTAACATTTTGTCCCTCTTCCCTGAACCAAAATTTGTAATATTTTAAAAGTGGGACATTTGTGGTGGAGAAGCCAAGTTAGGAGAACATGAACATGGTCTTCAAAGTGGCATTCCCCTGCTGGTTATCCGTTTCACAAAATTTGTTAACACTCTGGTGTCCCTGGACTGTTGGATTTTTATAGTTTGTACCAGCAGTACTGAGGGGGTGTGTGATGCTTACATATATGCAGACATCTAGTGGAGTTTGACTCACACTCAATGCATGCGCTAGTGCTCACGCTTACGTACCTAAAATTTAATGATCCAGCAGCTCTGCAATATTTGAAGAGGTAATTAAAATAAATAACCATATAAATAATAAGACGAATACTGCTAAAACAAGGATCTGCAGGGCCGAATTAGTAATAAAGAATTCTAGTTACTGGTAAGTAATCAAAATTATTTCTGACTTGGAAAGAAGTTCTTTTGTGCATGATTATAAAAACTGTAACCAATAATGCAAGTGTTCTGCCAATAGAATATTTAAGTATAATACTACACCCTATAATATAATGCAAATATTTTGCCTGTAAGATAAAACGTATTGTGAATCATTATTTGGTGAATTGTATATTTAAGAAAAAATACTTACCATCAAAAGCAGAAAAACAAATCACTTAACTCAGCACATTACTTTTTTTTTTTTTTTTTTAGTGTACGAACCTGGAGATTCAGGGAGGTTAATACTACAAATCTTTTTTCATCTTTTTAGGATTTATAATTCCATTGCAAAATTTGAAATTGTTTTAGACTATTTAAACTCTAAATGCAACTTTCCTTTTTTCTCGGACCCAATTTTCATTCTTATTTTAGTAATAGACCCCTTTGTAGTATAGATGTACCCTCATCATCTAAAAAAAAAACAAACCAGGTAGTTACCCATAATTACTCATCAGTTTTCATGAGCAATAAGCTTCTGTTGGCTCTCTTCATACTTCACTCTAAAAGCTGAAAATTTCACCATAAAGACCACTGGGGAAGTAATGTCTGGCCTGTGAGGCAGCTCAGCCCTGGCGTAATGTTGCTTTCTGATAATCACCAAACACCTTCTCATACACAAGTTAACCATGAAGAGCGATAAAAAGATTAGTAAGAAAACTCTCTTAAAGGGGTGCGTGCTATAAAAGGAATTCTTTTCTAAGAAATCTTTAGATTTCTGATCGGTAATTTTAAAGAATTTGGGGAAAATTAACTTGAAAATGGCGTATAATTTTAAAGAGAAAAAGAAAATTACTGAAAGAATATCCCTGTATCTTTGAACGAACCAGTTATTGACAGTAATAGTGTTTTGCATAGGCTTGTGAGTGTCTTTTTTCTTACCTTACTCTAAGAGGCAATTCTGTTGGTTTTCATTTTGGTTTATTTCCCTTCAACTTTGCTGCAGGTATTTTATCATTTGTCCACGAAGAACAATTGTGGAAATCCAAGGCACGTTTAATACGTTAAAACAAATTAGTCGCTTAGAAAATGAAGGCAAGCAATGATGACAAGGCTGTGTTGACCTCCTTCTCTTCACCTCTCAAGCCAAATTTTCCTTTCTTTTACTGAGAAGATCTGTCAGTATAATTAAATAAAACTATGAATAGAAAAAAATTTTAAGTAACTTGCTTTTTTTCTTGTTAAAACTATATTCTTTCCTAACAGTTGTCAAAGAACTCTCTGCTTGCAAGTACTCTGAACCAGTAATTTTTGTGTGTTTATTATATACTTTTCATTCTTTATTATGAAGAAACTTTTAAGGAATTCTAAGACTTTTTTCTCCTTTCTTGGTCTTTATTAAACTTTCTTTTTTCCTGTGCTTCTCATATACTCTGTGATTTCCTATAATGCAAATATTACTTTGTCTAACCTTTTCATTTAAAAGCCAGTGATGTTTACTTATTGGTGCATTTTGAAAGCCTGATATAAAAGGTATAAGACCTTGTTTAAAAAAAAAAAAAGATTTAATAAATTGTTTGAATTGTTTTTATTTCTAAATTTCTTTGGGACATTGAAAAGAGTGAAGACTCAACTCATTTTGAACCAATGTCTTTAAAATTTTCAAGACAATCTTATGAATGGACTTCGTCTTCCTTTACTATAATTGAAATAGCACTGAGTTCGCTATTTCAAAATATTGTCAAAAAGGGAGAATAAGAGGTGTTTCCTTCTTAATAATGTTCATTCAATATGTGAACTTTTGTTTTTTCTTTTTTACAGATTCCCTTCAAGCTCAGCTTATCAATATGGGTGTTATTCCTACCTTAGTGAAATTATTGGGCATCCATTGCCAAAATGCAGCTCTTACAGAAATGTGTCTTGTTGCATTTGGCAATTTAGCAGAACTTGGTAAGTCCTAGTTATGAACCACAAATGTTACTAACTTATTAATGCACTTACAACTTTTCCTTTGGATGTTAAGAACCTGGAAATCCATATATCAAAAACCCATTGCCATCGAGTCAATTCCGACTCACAGTGACCCTGTAGGACAGCATAGAACTGCCCTGTAGGGTTTCCAAGGCTGTTAATCTTTACAGAAGTAGACTGCCACATCTTTCTCCTGAGGAGAGGCTTGTGGGTTTGAACCACTGACCTTCCAGTTAGCAGCTGTGCTTAGCCACTGTGCCACTAGGGCACTTCATCTTCTCATATACTCTGTGTTCATAAGAACATTGTTTATTATGGAGTTAGTGAAGCCAAATGGTGTTGATGGGGATAGTGAAACCAAATAAATCAGTTCTATTTTATTAATTATCCCTACTTTATAAAGGAATGAAAGCACCAGGACTCTATTTTGGTTTTTCTAACTGAAAAACCCATGTTCTTATGGGCTATACACAAGAGTCTTGATATCAATGCTTTTAATTAAGGGAATTAGAATTATTTATCAGAGTTAATTTTTAAGTCATTCATATTCCATGTATTTGTGTGTGTCTTCTCTTCAGCTTTCCTTCTTTTCCATACTAGTCTCTAACACAAATTTTCTTTTCCATCATTTGAGTGAGACCAAGAATGAAAGAACATTTCTTTACTCTTTCATGAGATTATTGTTTTGCATTATTAAAATGGGATGTAGGAGTTCGTGCACAGTATAGTTGACAGAAGTAAGACAGAAATCCTATTATAATCCCACACTGATACTTTATAACTTTGTAACGGAAACATAAACTTGATTGTTTCAAATCTGTCTTAATGTGCCTTAGTTTTTATCAAAGTATATAATACAAGTCATTTAATTTTACATTTGTATATAAGTAGTCCTTAGAATGGCATTGTCCAATACAATGGCCACCAGCCATATATGGCTATTGAGCATTGAAATATGGATTGTCTGAATTGAGGTGTGTTTTAAGTTTAAAATACACACTGGTTTTCAAAGACTTAGTATGAAAAAAAGAATGTAAAATACCTCACCAATATTTTTTATGTTGGTTACATGTTGAAGTAATAATTTGAATATGTTAGGCTAAATAAAACACATCATTAAAATTAATTTCAAGTTTCTTTTTATATATATATTTTTTAGTGTGTTTAAGAGGAAATTTAAAATTACATCTGTGATTCCTATTTGTGGCTCTCATTACATTTCTGTGGGGCATTGGTGCTCCAGAGTATAAACTCTACAACAAAGTCATCCTTCATTCTAAGGAGGGCCTCCCTTTTTTTTTTTTAAAGTTTTAGAAGAGTGTATAAAAAGCTAAGACTGTTGAATTTTATCTCACCATATCTTGAGAAATAGTAAGCACAAAGCAAAGAAAAGGGAGTAGTAGTCCTTGGATAAACTGTGCTGTATAAGAACTTAAATAATTGCAGCTGCTCACTGAGGACCTTTTCATGGCTTTTATGTTTATGTGCCCAAAGCTTTTGAGTACTCCAGGAACTGAAGAACTGCTTAATCTCACGAGAAGTTGAGTTGTTGGTACACTGCACCCCAGTGAACCATGATCTCCATTTCTCAATGGAGAATCAAGGAGAAAGGATTAGTGATTGTAACCATCTGATGGTGAAATGAATATAAGAACGATTTTAATCAAAGAAGGGTGACCTTGAGAGATTTTAGTCATAGAAGTCTTACTGTAAAAGAGGGTCCTGGATCTGTACTAAACCTCACGTATCTTTACATGGTCCCTATGAAGTAGATACAGTCCTAATCCTTATAGTTAATCCAATGACTTAACTAAAAGAACTTTATGTGCTTACTTCTGAGGAAGAAGAAATGAGGGAGAAGGTCCTGGAAACTGCATAAGTATTATAACATAAATAACTCTCTAAAGTAGATACATGTATAACTGATAAAAATAAAACCTTAGAAAATGAGACTTCTTGCTAATGGCCTGTTAAGAATCCATGGCATTTAATTCAGATATTGTGTCCAAATCATGCTTCACGCTGTCTTTTCTCTCTATCCACCTATAGGATTATAGAAAATGTACAGATTATTTTGTTCTTTAATTCCTGTATTACTCATGGTGCATCGTTTCTTGTGCTGGCAACAAGGGCCTGAGTTACACAGTAGCAGTGATCTTGTTTCAGTTTAATAAATGTTTGGAGGAATAGGATATGGATTGATAAAAGTGTTAACACTATTATTTTAAAGAGTAAGAGCATATAACTAGATAAGTGGTGATGTCTTTCACTTGTGATTTTATGCTTCTGAAATTCATTTCATTTGAAGAATTGTCTGAAACAGGAACAGCTCAAAATGTACAGGAATTAAATCATCCCTATTTGGTTCAAATTAACCTCCTTTTAGGGTAGGGTGTATTAACAATTGCAGGATATGATCTCCAAAGGTTTAGGTAGCTTATGGGAAAAGACACCTCACCCCATCTCTTTTTTTGTGGCACTAAGGAATCATGCTAAAGTATTGAAGGGGATTTTCATCATTTGGGTATAGAACTACTGATGCATGCACCAACAGTAGTATAACCATAGAGTGAATCAAAACTGTATTATGCCATATTAACATTTGTTTTTGTCCTTCCTGTTTTAAAGTGGGGTTTACAATGTTTCTTATCTGATAATTAACACCGAGATTCACAGAAGACTAGAGAGCAGAATCTAATTCTAGTATTCATTTACTTGTTCATTCAATAGATAGATTTATTTTGAACACTTGCTGTGTACCAGGCACTATACTGTGTTCTGTGTTTTTGGTGGTTAAAGTAGTATACACTGCCCCTGCCCTCAAGAAGCTTATGTTTTAGTGGGTGACATGGATATTTATTAACTGAATTTGCAATTGTATTAAGCATGTAATTATATTAATTGGTAATATAAGAAAGTAATGTGTTGAAGTAAAGGACTAATTTAAATTAGAGACATAGATTCTAGGTGAGAAAGAGCGTTTTCGGTCAAAATTTCAAAATACCTTCTCTATCCACCTTTTCTCAGGAAGGTCCTGGAGGTTGTCTCCACCAAAACAAAACATATATGGAGGAGAAATGACATAGATAATAACGTATCTAACATAGGAAAATGGTAAAAGGATCCACCAAGACAATGATAACGGGAGATTCCAGGATGTCAACAGTGCCCCCAAAAGAGGGAGCAGCCAGTCTAGATTAGATTAGGTCAGAATTCTCTAAGAGAAACTTATCTTAGAAAAATTAGTAGGATACCTGATGTGGCCAAAGAAATTCTGAGAATTGGAGAGAGTGGAATGGGTTCCAGATGTTTTTTGGGAGTTGATTGATAGACCTCGATGATTCATTGGATGTGGAAGTTGAGACAGAAGAGGTGAGCATGATTCCCAGATTTCTGCCTGTGCAGACAGATAGCTGATGTGGCCATTTACTGAGTTAAGGAAGTCTGGAGGAGGAACAGATAACAGGGAAAGATGAAAAGTTCATTTTGGGTATACTGTGTTTGGAATTCTAGAGAGTTAGCCAAGTGGAAATGTCAAACAAGAATTAAATAAGTAGCCTGGAGTCCAGGGATATAATTATGTATCAATATATAGATGCTTTTTGATGATATGAAAGAGAGATTGCCTAGGGTGAGAGTAAGTACTGAGAAGATAAGAAGCCAAAGGACCAAGTCCCAAGGAAATAGAATTTATAGTGGTCTGGTGGCAAAGAAACTGAGGATTAGTTTAGAGATGGGCCGAAACGAATTTGAAATGGGCATAGGGATGTGTGTGAGTTAAGAAAGTAGACAATATATGAAGACAATTTTGTCAAGAATTTGTGAAAGTGAACATAGATTGGTAGTTGAAGAAAGGAGTGGAGTAGAGGGAGTGTGTTTGTTTTGATATTGTTTGTTTAATGTGAGAAATACTAAAATATATTTAAATGATCATGGTGAGGCTCTTAGAGTAAGGAGCAAAAACGAATGAGACCTCAAATACATGTGAAGAATTGGCCTTTATTAGTAGGGGTGCCAGGAACAGTGCAAAAGCATACCATTTATTAATACTAAAGATAAGATAGGTCACATTTAGTTCAGTCATGTAAAATGCCATCTGTTATAACTAATTTTTTTCTTTTACTAAAAGCTTTGAAAGTATGAATTTTTAATTTAGTGCTTTTATTGTTGCTATGGTTACCTATATGTTATACAAGTGAACTTTTTTTCATACCCTTGAGTATAATAGGGTGAGAACATGTTCTCTAAAGCCTTAGACATTTTTCCTTTTGAAGGGCATTAAATTATGGATTCACTTGTTCCTATATTTGAAGAGTGTTTATAAGTAATGGTACAAAATGACCAAACACTGAAAGTAATAGGAAACAATTTCTGGGTTTAATATTGTTTGCTTAAGTTTTGTCTTTTATTTTGCAGAGTCAAGTAAAGAACAGTTTGCCAGTACAAACATTGCTGAAGAGCTGGTAAAACTCTTCAAGAAACAAATAGAACATGATAAAAGGGAAATGATTTTTGAAGTTCTTGCTCCATTGGCAGAAAATGGTGAGAAAATAAATGAATATCTTCATAATTTTATCATGTTAGCATTTTCACTTGCTTTTCTAATATTACCTAATGACCAGCTGTTTTACTCAAAACCTTCTTTGTTTTATTAATAATGTGATGAATTTTATTTTGGGTATCTCTTAGCTTCAACTACATTATCCGCTCCATAACTGTATCTACATTGGCCAAAGCTACCTTCCAAAATCTTTTGACTTTAAAATGTAAGTCAAGATAGTTCTGTAACTTTCACATTCCTGTGCCATGCAGAAAAAGGCAGCTGAGACCCTGAGCTGCATTTTTGTACCCTTGCAGGGATAAAAATTCAAGTTCTGGGCCTGCAAAGAGTGAGGACACTGGTGAAACCATTCCCTTCTTTGGGCTAAAAATCTTAAGGGATGTACCATAGGAGTAAGAGTGAACCAGAGTAACCAAGCTATCCCTTTAACTACAGCCTAACTTTGAGTCATATAAGTGACCCATCTAATCTCAGACTATGAGCATGGATTAAGATGATCTCAGATTGATACTACTCTTAGGAACATAATAAAAGTAAACAAAAATCCTCTTTGGAGAAAGATAACATCAGTTTAGGCCTCAAGTTATTTTAATAAATAATTTTTCAGATATAGTATCTTACACATAACCAAAGAGGACCAGACATTGTAAGCAAGAAGCACCACAAATAGTCAACAGCAACAAATCTCTAGATACTGGAATCATTAGACATCGACTCAAAACAGGTATGGCTATTATGTTCAAAGAGTTAAAAATAAGCTTGAAATTTTTAGAAGGAAACTAGAAGCCATGTGAATTGACATAGCAGATTTGAAAAAGAAATGAAAATTCCTGAACTGAAGAACACAATGAAAATTAAGAATCTAATGGATAGGTTTAACAGCAGATTACATGTTGTTGAATTAGAGGCCCAGGGAACTGTAAGATACAGAAAGTCCCTGGATTATGAACGAGTTCCATTCCTAAGTCTGTCTTTAAGTCAAATTTGTAAGTCAGAACAGTTAGATACGGTTCATATCTAACATTAGTTAGTCAAATGTTTGTCTTAATTTATACTATATAGTGTACCTTTCTATGCATAAAAAGCATTAAAGAAACACTTTCAGATATACTAAAACATCTTTGACATAATACAGTTATAACATTTTGATGCATGTTGCAAAGTAGCTCTCATTTGTTATCATGAACCATTGTATGTACCTTGAATTTTTAATATAATGAGCTTTACGGGGATTGGTTTGCAGCTACAGGTTGTACATAGGCCAGGTGTTCGTAACCTGAGGACCAGCTGTAGTTCATAAGAAAATTCAGAACGAAGCATAAAGAGAAAATAAAGAACCAGTGTACATATAAAAGGATAAATGATACAGTGGGAAAAAGAAGAAGCTCTCATATACATTTTTTTTTTTTTTTTTTTGGAGCTCCAGAAGGAAGGAGACAGAAGAAAGGTTTAAGGTAATATTTGAAGAAATGATGAGAGACAACTTACCAGAAATTAATGGAAAATATAAAAAATTTAAGAAGCCCAGTGAATCCAAACCATGATAAACAAAAAATAAATCCACATCTAGATGCATCGTATTGAAATTGTAGAGAACCAATGACAGAAACGTAAAAGTAGCCAGAAAAAATAGCCTTCAAAGGATCAACAATTAAATTGACAGCTAACTTTTTAACAGCAACAGTGGAAGTCAGATGACAGTGGAACAATGTCTTTTGTAGACTGAAAGAAAATAAGTGCCAATCTAGAATTCTAAGGCTAATGCAAATATCCTTTAAGATGAAGGCATTTTCAGATAAAAGCAGGTAAAGTTCACCACCAGTATACCCTCACTAAAAGAAATGATAAAGGGTGTTTCTTAGGTAGAAGGATGATTATTCCAGATGGGAAGTTACAGATGCAAGGAAGAATACAAAGAGAAAAAAATCCTAGTAAATATGTCAGTCAAGCTCATGAACATGGACTATATATAATTATAAAAATGATTTATTTTGAGATTTAAAATGTATCTAACTAAAAATACACCACAAAGTGAACATAAATCATGGGGGAGGTTTGGCGTTAAAGGGTTCCAGGACTCTTGTATTGTGTGGAAGAAGGTGGTATTAGATTTTTATTATTCAGTGATTTCAACTTCTGGAGTGTCTACTGAAATAATCAAAACATAATAACTACTAACTAATAGAAGTGTTAATGGGGGAAATTTTTTTTTAATAGTTTATCAATCCAAAAGAATACAAGAGAGGAGAGAAAAAAGAACATGGAACAGAGGGAACAATGCTCTCTCTACAGCATTAAAAATACAGTAGATTTAAAACGTAGTATTTCAGTAATTACATTAGTTGTAAATGGCCTAAATGTTAAAAAATCAATTGACTGGATTTTAAAAAACCACCTATACTTTTTAAAAGAGATACTTCTTAAATATCAGGAAATATGAATGAATGGGAAAATATACCATTCAAATCTAAAGAAGTCTGGAATAGTTAGATTAATATTAGATAAAATAGACTTTAAGGTAAAAAGACTTGCTAGAGATAAAAATATGACTTTGTAATGATATAAAGTTCAATTCCCAAGGAAGATACAATAATTATACATTAGCCCAAAACATATGGGAAAAAAAAAAATCAGAACTATGAGGAAAAATAGACAAACCCACAAACATTGTGGGAGATTTTAATATACCTCTTTCAGTAATTTATAGAACAAGCTGAGGGAAAAACAAGCATGTAGAAAGTTAGAACAACATGATTAAGAAAATTGATCTAATGGACGTGTTTTAGAACATTGCACCCAACTTCAGAGCACTTTCTTTTCAAGTACACGTGGAACATTTAAAAATATTGACAATATATACCTGGTATAAAAAAAAGTTTCAACAAATTTGAAAGAATTGTAATCATACAGAGTACAGTCTCTGACCTAAGTGAATTATCTAGTAATCAACAGTAATAAGATAATTAGGAAATCCCTGAATGTTTAGACACTAAGAAATACAATTCTAGTACCTCATAGATCAAAGAAGAAATCATAATGGAAATTAGAAAATTTCCTCATAATGAAATATTATATATCAAATATTATGTGATGCAGATAAATCCATACTTTCTTTGCTTTAAATGCATATATTATAAAAGGAAAAAAGCTAAAATCAATGAATTCCGCATTTATCTCAGGAAGTTGGGGGGAAGATAACAAATTAAACCCAAAGAAAGTACAAAAAAAAAGTAGGAAGAAGGAAATAAAAAGCTGAAATAGATAAAATAGAAAACATACAATGCAAGCATATAATAGCCAATATTAAGTCTGAAGAGGTTAACAAAATTGGTAAACCACTAGTAAGATTAATCAGAAAAAAGAGAGAGATGATGGCTTAAATAACTAGTACAAAAAAGAAATGCAAAAGGAGACATAACAGATCTTATAGACATTAAGAGGATAATGTGAACAATTTGATGCTAATTTTAAAATATGAATGATATGGATAGTTAGAAAAATATAACTTAAAATTGACACAAGAAGAAACAGAAAAGTTGAGTAACCTTATTAAAGAAATTATATCTATAATTAAAAACATTCCCAGAAAGGAAACTCCAAGCCCAGGTAGTTTCACCAGTAAGTTTTACTTAACTTATAAAGTAAGAATTATACCAATCTTAAATTTTTCTAGAGAATAGTAAAAGCAGATATACTTCGTAATTTATTTTAATGAGACTAACATAACCTTTATACCAAATCCCAGCAAAAGTAATGCAAGGATGAAAATTAAAGAGCAGTCTCCCCATGCACATAGTTCCAAAATTTCCCAAAATATTTTAGCAAACCGAATCCAGAACTATATTTAAAAATTTATCATCATAACCAAGTTGGATTTATTATGGAAATGCAAAGTAGTTTAACATCCAAAATGTAGTCAGTATAATTCATAACACTGAAATATCAAAGGGGAAAAATCATATGATCATCTCAGACTCATGGATGTATTTGATAAGATTAAACATACATTAATGATTTAAAAAAACACTTAGCACAGCCAGCACTAGGACGGAGGTTCTTTCTTCTGAAAAGGGTATATAACAGAAGCCTACAGAAAACATAGTACTCAGTGGTAAAACAGAGGCATTTGCTTTGAGATTGGGATTAACAGCAAGATCATCACCACTTCTATTCAATATTATATTGTAGGAACTATTCAGTGTAGTAGAATAAGAAAGAAATAAAATATTGATATGATTCTGTCAAAGATCCAAAACAATCTATATTTCAATTTTTGGAATTAGTCAGAATTTAGATTGCTAGCCCCCCTCCCATTATATTTTTATTACTAGCAAAAAAAAAAAATTGTTAGGAAATAAATTTTTTTTAATGTTCTTATCTACTGCTGCTGTAACAGAAATACTACAAGTGCATAGTTTTAGCAAACTAATTTATTTTCTCACAGTTTAGTTTATTTTCTCACAGTTTATTTCTCACACGGTGCTAGCTCTAGGGGAAGGCTTTCTGTCTTTTTCGGCTCAAGAGGAAGGTCCTTGTCTCTTTGGGCTTCTACTCCTGGGTAATCTTCGTGTGGCTTGGCATCTGTCTTCCTCCAGAGTCTAGGACGTTCTCAGCTGAGGAACCCTGGGTCCAAAGGTTATGCTCTGCTCCTGGCTCTTCTTTGTTGGTGGTAGTGAGGTCCCTCTCTCTCTCCTTTTGTCTCTTGTAAGATAAAAGGTGATACAGGCCACACCCAGGGAAACTCTCCTTACATCAGATCAGGGCTGTAACCTGGATAAGGGTGTTGCATCCCACCCTAATCCTCTTCAACATAACCTAATCTTGCCTCATTAACCACAGGCAGAGATAAGGATTTACAACACATAGGAAAATTACATCAGATGATAAAATGGAGGGCAACCACGCAATACTGGGAATCATGGCTTAGCCAAGTTGACACATACTTTTGGGGGACACAGTTCAATCCTTGACAATACTGTTTACTATTGTATAAAAAATTAAATACTTGAGAATGAACTAATAAAAGAGGTGCAATATCGCTATGCAGAGAACTGCAGAATATCACTGAAAGAAAAAAAGATCTAAATAAATGGAAAGCAATATCATTTTTTATAGATTGGATATCTCAATTTTATAATGATGCTAAGTCCCCCCTATTGATCTGTAGACTCAGTGCAATTCTAACCAGAATCCAAAAGGCCATGAATAGTCAAGATACTGTGAGAGGAAAACGATGGCAGAACTGGTTTTACTGGGTAACAATAATAAAGCTTAATTGTGTTGAAACTGTAGTAATTAAGAGAGTGTGATATTGCTAAAAGGATGGACAGGAGGACCAATAGAACAAATAGATAGCCCAGAAACAAATGAATGTGTTAATAGATGCTTAATTTATATTTTAAAGAAAGATGTTACTGCAAAGCAATGGGAAAAGAACAGTTCTTTGAAAAATTAAAGCTGGGAATAAGAAAAATACAATTGGAAACACCCCTCTCCCACATCATACTACATACAAAAATTAATTTCAGATAGACTGTTGACCTAAATACTAGAGTTAAAACCAGAAAGCTGTCTTAAAAGGTAAGATAGAATTTCTTTATGGCTTTGGCATACAGAAATTTTTTGTAGGTCACAAAAGCCGAAACCATAAAGGAAAAGATTGATAAATTTTGGTTACTTTAAAAGTAAAAACTTTTCTTGCTCAAAAGACGCCATGAAGAAAGAGTGAAAAATAAGACAGTGGGTGAGAGACGATATTTGCAACATATATAACTGACAGGGCTCATGTGTACAATATATATAAAACTCTCACAAATCATTAAGAAAAGCAGAGAAAACCCAGTGGGAAATGTACAAGAGTTTTGAGGATGCGCTAAACAAAAGATAAAATCCCAATGGCTGGTAAGTAAATGAAAATATGGTCAGTCTCATTTAGAATCAGGGAATGCAAAATATTCTGTAAATAGAAAGCCAAAAAGAAAAATATCACCATATACCCACTGGAAAGTCTGGTAATAGTAAGCGTTGATGAGAGTGTGGAGTGATGGGAATGCTCATTAACCGCTGGTAGGAGTGTAAATTGATGTAATTTGGAAAACAGCTAGTATCTACTGAAGTTGAAGATGTGCATTCCCTATGATCCATTAATTCCATTCCTAGGAATATACCCAGAAAAAGTGTGTACATGTACGCCAGAAACCATTATAGGAATGTTCATAGCAGCATTGTTTTATAATAACCGAACACCCATGTCCATCAACAGAATAAGTAAATTGGGTGTGTTCACGTAATGGAAAATATACAACTATGAAAAGTAATGAAGACAGCTATAACCAACAGTATGGATGAATCTTACAATGTTGAAAGGTAAAAACCTAACCCTGAATAATACACTTCGCATGGTTCCATTTTTATAATGTTCCAAAAGAAAGTAAAGCTAATCTATAGTTTTTAGGAATGAATATTTACTGGCAAAACAATAAAGAAAAGTAGGGAAAAGAGTGCCATAAAGATCGGTGTAATTATTTGAGAGGGAGGAAGTAAAGGATTTAAAATTGGAACGGTGAATGCACAGGGGGATATCCTAGGTTGTTGGCAACAAAATTTTTATATTTAAGTGGTAGTTACATGCTCATTTGTTTTTTAGTAACTGACCAAACTTAATATGTATGTTTTATGCACGTTTATGCATTTGTGGGTTTTTTCTCCATTTATACATATTTAAATGTTTATGTGTGTGTATGTGTACACACACATATATACAAACAGTAATTGAAGTAGACGTCTCTGGGCAGAATGGTGTTGGTAATTGTGTCCTGGGCTGTTTGCTTTGGCAGAATGCCTTGCTATTCCTACTAATTTATGGCGTTTTAATCCTCCCACATATATATGGAATTACAGACAAACTGAGGAGATCTGCAAACTTCAGTCTTGACACATTTTAAATTTTGTAAATACTTTAGGTCTTGTTCATTAGGGAGATATTTGGTTTTTGTCTCATTTGGTAGTTTGGCCAAATAAAACTTCTATCATGATTTTCAGTCATTTTTTTTTTTTTTTTTGCCAGAAAATTACCTGTAACTTTCCTTGAATATTTCAGATAAGAATTTTTTTTAACTTATTTCTATTTTCTTCCACACCACCTTAATCTTTATCTGTTTTATAATTGTGCAGTGATTGAATGATACCTTTGAAAACTTGCTTCTGGACTAATCCTTAGCGTATCATTCTTGGTTTTCATGATATGCAAAGGAGAGTGGTTCCAACATTTTAAGTTGGGATTTGTATAGTTCGAGATTTTTAATTTGAAGGCTTTTGCATCATGGTTTTCAATACCAGTCGCCATGCATTTCTAGCCCTAGCATTCTGTAACCAAGGAAACGCCCTACTTTCAGCACAGCACAGTGCAAATGTACCTTTAAAAAAAAATTCCAGGTTGAATATTCTGTGTATCCTAAGATACTATTAAAAAAAGATCAGTGGTCCTGGTGGTAGAAAAAAGCTAAGTTTTTACACCCAGAATTGCCTTAAACAGTCTAAATTTTAAAAAGTCTAAGTGTTTATTCCAAAAGGCAAGTTAAAACTGCCGTTGCTGTCCATGTGTGCATATGCAGCTTGGGGATACCAAGGATTAAAATAAAATCCAGCCAAAAAATAAAATCTAAATTAAAAAATCCCCATGTAGCATATGTATTTCTAAACGCAGTTTGTAATCAGCCTTTATACTAAGTAGTATCAAATACATACAGAGCATGTATGTAGGCCAGTTTAGGTTAAAATACAAAGATAAATAAGATACAATAGCTACCCTAATGGAGGAGACAGATATGGATGTGAATATGAAAACTTCAGTCAAGGAAGATGGTGGTGTGAACAGATCTAATAGCCCAACCCTTCCCATGAACACCAGTAGAAGCAACTAGCACCCCCATATTCAGCCCTGTGAGAACTCTGAAATGGTGGACAAAGAACAGCAACAAGGAATTGTAAACTGAAAAAGACAAGGATAAATCATATGGTAGAAAAAGTGCTTCTCCCACTGCCCGCCCTCATCCCGCTCCTGGAGTAGTAGATGGACGGCTTCAGTGCCCTGCAGCCATTCTGCACCACCAGCCAACGCATGATCTCCTGTGCAGTGGGAAGATTCCCCAATCTCTAGCTCTGAAATGAATATCACAGATCTTTTCAGTGAACTGTTCAGAGTGTCCCCCCCCTACTCCCAGGGTGGCAGATGGCACCAACAAACCTACAGTTGTTGCCCCACCATACCACCAGCCAAAACAGGACTCTCCTGTGTACTCATAGGGGCTCTGACCTTTGGCTCCAAAACTAAAAGCACAGACCTCCCTGGTGGACTGTTCATGGTGACCCCACCCCTCCTGCTCCCAGCATGGCAGACAGACAGAAGCAGCTGCAGCGCTAATCAGCCAGCGGCTCCCCTATGGATGGGGAAGAATCCTGATCGCTGGCTCTGAAATAAATAAAACAGATCTTGCTAGCAGACTGTTCTCAAAGTATATTCTGACCAGTCTGAAGGTGACCTGGGAGACTGAAACTGCAGTCTGGCCAAACTTGCAGCCCTCACATCGTAAGGAAGGGAGCAGTGACAAAGGACCAAGGGGCATACACATATACTGAGGGTGATCTATTCAGTGTGTGCTTTTTAGCCTTTCTGGGAGCTGCTAAAGGAACCCTCACAGCAGGTGAGAGACAATAACCAAAAGACTAAAGGATACCCCCGCAAAAGGGTGGATTGATTAGTGTGTTTTCAGATCTGCCTGGGAGCTTCTGAAAAATTGAAACTTTGGTCTGGTCTGAGCTGGAGATACATAGGGAGGGAGAAGGAGCAGTAATCAAAGTCCGAAAATAGTGCCCTTCTAAAAGTTTCTTGCAAAAATTTGTGCTGTCAAAAGCACCATACAGGTGGAGAATTGAGAAAGCTAACACCTTATAAAACTTCAATGTCCCGGATTCAACAAAAAGTCACAAGGCACACACACACACACACACACTCAAATGGAAATGATGGGCCATTCAAGTGAACAAGACAGAAGGAGAGAAATTATATCTTTGGGAACCTAAACAATGAATAAATTGAAGAATATAATACAACATTAAACAAGATCAAAATTTGAAAGGAAAATATATACAAAGAATTAAATTAGAAAAATGATGGATGGACAAAATGAGAGTATTAAAAAAAGAGACACTTAAACCAAATAGAAATACTGGAATTAAAAGATAGAATAACTGAAATTAAAAAAAGAAACCTCATTGGAAGGATTTCAAAATAGATTTGAACTGGCAGAACAAAGATCAATGATCTAGAGAACAAGGTAATTGAAATATGGAGACTGAGGAGCAACAAGAGAAGGCTCAAGGCTTCTGAGTTTAGCTTGATGATGTGAGCCATCATCAAGGGAGCAGATAGACTCATCATGAGAACCCCAGAAGGAGACAGTAGAGAAAAAGGGACAGAAAGAATATTTGAATAAATAATAGCAGAAAACTTTCCAAATCAGACAAATGCCATGAGTCTACAAACACAAGAAGCTCAACAAACTCCAAGTAGGATAAACCCAAAGAGATCCACAGCGAAATACATTATAATCAGGCTCTCAAAACTAAAGATAAAGAGAGAATCCTAAAAGCAGCAAAAGAGGAACAGATACATACAAAGGATCCCCAATAGGATTAAGTGATAATTTCTCCTCAGCAACCTTGGAAGCCAGAAGGCAATGGAATGACATATTTAAAGTGTTGAAAGAAAAGGGGAAAAAAAAGTATATATATATATATAAAATATATGTCTGTGTGTGTGTGTATATATATATATATACATGTATATCAACCAAGAATACCATATCTGGTGAAACTGTCCTTTAAGAATTAGGATGAAAAAAGAAGAATTAGGATGAAAAAAGAAGAATTAGGATGAAATTAAGACAATCTCATATAAATAGAAGCTGAGAGTTCGTATCCTAAAGGGAGTCCTTCAGGTAGGAAAGAAAGGACACTAGAAAGTAACCCAAAACTGCACATAGAAAGAGACGTCTCCATTAAAGGTAATTGGATGGGAAAGCATAAGGTCACGTTTTAAAATATTTTTTTCCTGACAATTTTAATTGTTATTTCCTTCATGCTTTATGATAACACATCCTTAAAAAATAAGTATAAACTAATGTTATAGGGCACATGATGTATAAAGATGTAATAGGTGATAAAACAACATTAGTGGGAAAGGGAATGGTGTTAAAGTTTTTGTATGTTACTGAAGTTTGTTATCAGTTTAAAGCAGGCCGTTATAAATGTAAGACGTTAAATAACAACCATCAGGGCAATCACAAAGAATTTTTTTTTTAAATACACACAAAAGGGAAGGAGGAAAAAATTTAACAAAAGTTGGGAGTATTTTAGGAAATGAGGGACAAAGAAGGTATAAAACACACACCCAGAATAACAGAATGCCAGAAGTCCTTTCTTAGCAGTAATTACTGTGAATAAAAATGGAGTAAGTGTTCTAATCAAAAGTCAGAGAGTGGCAGAATGGATAAAAGAAAACAAAATCTAATACGTTCTGTCTACAAGAGGCACTTCCTAGGCACAGGACATAAATTATTTTAAAATTAAAGGATGGAAAAAATATTCCGTTCAAATAGTAACCAGAAGAGATCTGCCATGGCCGATTTAGCATCAGACAGAATAGACATTAGGAAAAAATCTGTTATAAGAGACAAAGAAGGACAATATAATATGATAAAATGGTCAGTTCAAGAAGGTATAACAATTATATATGTACCTAACATTCAAAGCAAACCAAACACATTGCCACCGAGTTGATTCCAGTTCATTCATAATGACCCTATATAAAAAGTAAAACTGCCCCATAGGATTTCTAAGGAGCGGCTGGTGGATTCGAACTGCTGACCTTTTGGTTAGCAGCCAAGTTTTTAACCACTGTGCCACTAGCGCTCCTACCTAACATTAAAAATATTAGAGGCCCAAAATACATAAAGCAAACACTGACAGAATTGAGGAGGGAAATAATAGTTGGAGATATCATTGTACCACTTTAATGGACAGAACATCTCAAAAGAAAATAAGGTAATAGAAGAACTGAACAGCACTAAACCAACTATACCTAACGGACATATATAGAACATCCCACCTAACAATAGCACAATTATACATTCTTCTCCAGTGTACATGGATCATTCTCCAGGGTAGACAATGTGTTATGTCACAGAGCAAGCCTCAATAAATTTAAAAAGATTGGAATCATATAAAGTATATTCTCCAACAGTTTCTCTTATTGGAAATTAATAACAGAAGAAAAGCTGGAAAAGATACAAATATGTGAGAAATTAAACACCACACTTTTAAACAAGCAGCAAGGAAGAAATGAGAAAAATTGGAAAATGCTTAGAGGCAAATAAAAATGAAAGCACAACATACCAAAACTTGTGGGATACAGTGAAGGCAGTGCTCAGAAGGAACTCTATAGCAATAAACACATTAAAAAAGAATAAAGATATAAAATCAATAACTTAACTCTGCAACTTTGAGTAACTAGAAAAAGAAGAGCAAACCAACCCTAAAGCTATACCAGAAGAAGGACAGAGATAGATGAAATAGAGGATGGAAAATCAGTGAAATCAGAAGTTGGGTTTTTTTTAAAAGTTCAAAAAAATTGACAAACTTCTAGCTAGACTGACAAAAAGAGAAGACACAAATACCTAAAATCAGAAGTGATAGTGGGGACATTATGATTGACTCTACAGAAATAAAAGTGATCATAAAGGTTATTGTGAACAGTTGTGCACCTACAAATTAGATAACTTAGGTGAAATGGAAAAATTCCAGGAAACATAACCTGCCTACACTGACTCAAGACGGAATAGCAGATCTTAATACACCCATAACAAGTGAAGAGTTTGAAACAGTAATCGCACATCTCCCAAAAAAGAATAGCCTCAGCCAGATGGTTTCACTGGGGAATTCTACCAAACATTTATAGAAGTGTCCCCAATTCTTCTTAAATGGAGGAATACCTTCTAACTGATTTTATGAGGTTGTCATTACTCAAGGAGCCCTTGTAGTGCAATGGTTAAGCGTTCAACTGCTAACCAAAAGGTTGTCGGTTCAAACTCACCCAGCAGCTCGGTGGGAGAAAGACCTGTTGATCTGCTTCTGTAAAGATGACAGGCTAGGAAGCCTTATGGAACAGTTCTACTCTTGTCACGTGGGAACACTGTGAATCAAAAATAGATTCCATGGTGCCTAACAACAACAACAGCATTACCGTGATACGAAAGCCAGAGATACCACAAGAAAACTAGAGACCATTGTCCCTTATGAATATAGATGACAGAATACTCAACAAAATACTAGCAACTTGAATCCAAAAGCATACTAAGAGAACTATATACCACGATCAAGTGGGATTTATCCCAGGATTGCAAGGGTGGCTCAACATTAGAAAAATTTGTCCTTGTAACACACCACATTAAAGAGCGAAGGAAAAGAACCTCAGTTGAAGCAGATAAGATGTGACAAAATCCATCATCCTTTGATGATAATGCTCAACAAGATAGGAATAGAAGGGGCATTCCTAATATGATAACGGACATTTTGAAAAACCCATGGCTAACATCACTGTCAATGGGGAAAGACTGAGAGCTTTCCCCTTAAGTTCAGGAACAAGACAACGATGCCTCCTCTAAGCACCTCCTCTAAGCGCTGCTATTTAGTATTGTACTGGAATCCCTAACAGAACAAGAAAAAGAGATAAAAAGTACCCAAATTGAGAAGAAGTAAACCTATGACTTTTTTGCTGATGTTACGATTCTATGTATTGAAAGCCCTAAAGAATCCATAAGAAAGCTACTAAGCTACCATCTTTTTATGCAAATAATGTACACCTTGTATGTTTGTCAACCATGCCCTGCCCCCACAAGATATTTTTGTAAGTGCCACTCTGCCAATACTTTTTTTTTTTTACATGTTGCTGTAAGAAAAAAAATTAGCACAGCATGCTTTCGATGCAGGTGGAGGGCACAGTTGGCAGACAGAAGTAGAAGGCTAGCATTATTTGCGTAAAAATATAGTAATTTGTCGAAGTGGCATGATACAGGGTTAACACATAAAAATCACTTGGGTTTCTGTATATCAGCAGTGAGCATTCTGAAAAGGAAATTACAGAAACAGTACCATTTACAATAGCATCTGAAAGAATAAAATACTTATGAATAAATTTACCCAAAGGAGCGAAAGACTTGTACACCGGGAACTTTAAATCATTACTGAAGGAAATTAAAGAAGACCTAAATAAATAGAAGCACATTCTGGGTTCATGGATTGGAAAACCATGTGTTAAGATGTTAGTGCTACCCAGTGCATTCTCTAGATTCATTCCAATCCCCATCAAAAGTTCTGGCTTTTGCAGAAATGGAAAACCAACCCTCAAATTTATATGAAACTGTAAGGGGCCCTGAATAGCCAAAGCAATCTTGAAAAAGAAGAGCAAAGTAGGAAAACTCGCAATTCCTGATCTCAAAACATACTATACACCTACAGTAATCAACACAGTCTGGTACTGGTATGATGATAGACATATGGACAAATGGAATAGAATTGAGAGAATCTGGAAGTAAAGCTGCTGAGCTTTCATTTAACAATCACTTTAACTACTGTGTTCTTTTTTAGTCTCTTTAATAAGTGGTGCTGGGACAACTGTATTTCCACATACCAAAAAACAAAGCTGGACCCAGGTGTCACACCATGCATGTAAATCAACTCGAAATGAGTCAAGGACCTAAATATAAGAACTAGAACCATAAAACTCTTAGAAGAAATCATAGGGGTAGTACTTTGGGACTTAGTATTTAAAAATGGATTCTTAGAGCTGACACCAAAAGCATGATCAACAAAAGACAAGGTAGATAAATAGGACTTAATTTAAAATTAAAAACTTTTGTTCATCAAAGGACTTTATCAAGAGAATGAAGAGACAGTCTACAGATTGGGGAAAAATTGGTGCTGGGGGGGTACTATATATCTGATAAAGGAGCCCTGGAGTCACAGTGGTTAAGCGCTCAGCTGCTAACTGAAAGATTGGCGGTTAGAATTTACTACCTGCTCCACGGGAGAAGATTTGGCATCTGCTTCTGTAAAGATTTACAGCCTTGAAGACCCTATGGGGCAGTTCTGCTATGTCCTGCAGGGTCGTTGTGAGTCGGAATCGACTCAACGGCAATGGGTTTTGGTATATATCAGATAAAGGTTAAGCATCCAAAATATTTAAAGAACCCCTAGACTTAACAGCATAAAGACAACCAGTCATAAACAAAATGGGCAAAGAACTTGAATAGACATTTTATTAAAAACCGCAAATTGCCAATAAGCACATTAAAAGATACTCAACATCATTAGTCATTACCAAAAAAAAAAAAAAAAAAAAACCCAAACCCGTTGCTGTTGAGTCCATTCCAACTCAGTGAGACCCTATAGGACAGAGAGAACTGCCCCATGGAGTTTCCAAGGAGCAACTGGTGGATTCAAACTGCCAACTTTTGATTAGCAGCCAAGTTCTTAACTACCGCACTACCAGCTCCCAACAGTCATTAGGGAAATCCAAATCAAAACTACAGTGAAAAAGCCACTTGATCCCCACTCTAACATGGCTATGATAAAAAAATAGAAAACAGGTGTTGGTGAGGATGTGGAAAAATTTTAACCCTCATGCATTGCTGGCAGTACTGCAAAATGGTATCACCACCGTAGAAAACAGTTTGGCTGTTTTTCAAAAAGGTAAACATAGAATTACCATATGACCCAGTAATTCTACTGCTAGGTATATACCTAAAATAATTTATAACAGGAACACAAATAGATCCATGTACAATCAATGTTCATTGCAGCACTATTCACAATAGCTAAAAGATGGGAACAGCCTACATGTCTATCAACAGATGAATGGATAAACAAAATGTGTTGCGGACACTGGAAAATTACACTGGCATAAAGGGAAACGAAGTCATGATACATCCTGGTACATGGATGAATCTTAAAAAGATTAAGCTTAGTGAAATTAGCCTCAAAAGCACAAATAAAAATACCCCACTTAAATGAAATATTGAAATAACTGGAATAGGCAACCATCATCTGTCAGTTTGTTGCACTGTGGTAGCTTGCATATTGCTATGATGCTCAGAGCTATGCCCTCAGTATTTCAAATACTAGCAGAGTGTGACCCCCATAATGGACAGGTTTCAGCAGAGCTTCCAGAGTAAGACAGACTAGGAAGAAAGTCCTGGCTATCTACTTCTGAAAATTAGCCAGTGAAAACCTTATGGATCACAAAAAAATATAGTGCTGGAAGACGAACCCCCTAGGTTGGAAGGCACTCAAAATACACAGTGGCCACAACAATGGAATTGAACATACCAACAATTGGGAAGATGGTACAGGACTGGGCAATGTTTCGTTCATGGGATCACCATGAGACAGAGATGACTCAAAGACAGCTAACAACAACCACAGTAGGCAGATGTGTAAAGACCAAAGTTTATTAGCAGTTACCACAGGTGAGAGGGAGAAGGGAAGAAGAGCCATTGCTTAGGGGACACTGAGCTTCTCTATAGGGTTATGGGAAAATTTGGAAATGGATGGCAGTGATGGTTGTACAATATGATAAATGTAATGTCTCTGAACTGTACATTTTAAAAATGTTGAAATGGCAAATGACTTGTTATATATACTTATATATGTATATGTATATATATATATGTATGTATGTATGTATTTACCATAACAAAAAAGGCTAGTGGAATCAGTACTGCAATTAGGACTAGTCACGATATTAATGGCATTGGCATAATAAATTGATTTGATGTGCAAGAGGAGTTTGCTGTGGAGATAATTTTTTAAAATATAATTCGTATGTAAATTGTTTCTAAAATTCCTTATTTTGTTAGCTATCAGAAAGCTTCAAAGGTTTTTTCCTTTCAGTTTTACTATGCAAAAGTAGAGGAGTGTAGTATAATAAACCATCATGTACCCATCACTCAAGAGAGCTTTAAATTAATAAAAACCTGAAGCTCTTTTTAAAAACATGACTTTTCAAGTTCTATAAAGTTACAGATTTATCAACTGCCATGGAAGAATACTGTGCATACATACATGAATCCAGATACACGTATGGTATAGACTGAAATTTATGGATAACGCTCTGTTTTTCGATGAGGAGCCTTGGTGACACAGTGGTGAAAGTGCTTGACTGCTAACTGAAAGGTCGGCAGCAGTTCAGATCCACCAGCTCTGCTCTGTCCTGCAGGGTCACTATGAGTCGGAATCGACTCGACTGTAGTGGGTGTTTTTGTTTTTGTTTTTACTTTTCAGTAACTTTGTAGCAGATACAAATTGTCCAGCCCCATTAGTGGATATCTTTTAATTTCTATAACAGGTATTGTGTGTTTTATTTTAAATTACTGTGAAATATTTTACAGTATTTTAAAATGAAAGTAGTATCTGGAATAATAGTGGAGTGAGATGACCTGCCTTCTGAGCTGAGAATCGGTTCATTTATGTGCTGTGAGACATTGTGAATGGTGGCATAATTTCAAATAGAAAACTGAAATAAAGCTTTTGTGTATTTAAGCCGTACTGTCAGATACTTCCTTTTGAAACTAAATCTTTCAAGAATGTTATGTAACTCATGCCTTTTCCTTGGTTCCGTCTTTATAATGGATTGCTTATGTCAGAGTTCCTGTTTCATCTCAAATTTTGGTTATTTTTTTGACATTGTTCTTTAGATGCTATTAAGCTACAGCTGGTTGAAGCAGGCCTGGTAGAATGTCTACTAGAGATTGTTCAACAGAAGGTGGATAGTGACAAAGAAGATGATATTGCTGAGCTCAAAACAGCTTCAGATCTAATGGTTTTACTACTTCTTGGAGGTGAGTTGTCTTCTATGCTAGCTAAGAACATGCTAATCAGATTTTTAAAAATATATTAAGTCTTTTCCGTAGGCACCGTGCTAGGCATTTTCCCGTTTTCCTATTATTTAATCTTGTCAGTTGGGTGATTTTGAAACCTTGAACATTTCATACGAAGAAAAGTAGAGATAATGAACCTGAAAAAGAGGAGTCTTGACTATCTTCCAATCTGTGAAGAACTGTCATATGGAAGAGACAGCTGTGGCACCAAAGGGCCAACCTAGGACAAATGGAAATTACAGCAAGGCACAAATTTTGCGTTATAGAAGGAAAACTTTCTGCTGATTAGCACGCAGAGGTTGAGGGGGATAGCAGTGTGCAAGAGCGAAAGCTGATTTTCTATTCAGGTAACAGCTAGATAGCTGCTTGTCAGCATCCAGTGTGACTTGGACTAGAAAAATTCTAAATTCTATTGTCTGGTCTTTACTGAAGTTGATTATAAAAAGAACCATTATTTTTCTCCTTATGAATTTGTAGTACATGAGGAGATATATAGTTTCCCAGTTGGATATTCATTTAGAAAGGGATATTTGTTACTCCTAATTATTTTTCTCTTCTTTAACTATTTGTTTCATTTACCTCCAGATGAATCCATGCAGAAATTATTTGAAGGAGGAAAAGGCAATGTGTTTCAAAAGGTGCTTTCTTGGATTCCATCCAGCAACCACCAGCTTCAGCTTGCTGGAGCATTGGCGATCGCAAATTTTGCCCGAAATGGTAACTGTATTAGTTCATCCTTGTAATATCAAATATGCTATATCGTTTGGTTGTTTTTTGCTTTGACATCACGTGTACTAAAACTGGAACAGTTCAGAAGTATTTGTAGTATGTATGTGTGTTCTTAGTTTTTCAGAGCTCTGAAATAATTACATATTTTATGCTGTTTAACTTATCTCTAGTTTTTTTTTAGTAGTTTAAATGGAGCCTTGGTGGAGTAGAGCTCGGCTGCTAACCAAAAAGTCTGTGGTTCGAATCCACCAACCACTCCTTGGAAAATCCTATGGGGCAGTTTTACTCTGTCCTATAAGGTCCCTAGAGTTGGAATTGACTCGATGGCTTCGGGTTTGGTGGGTTTTTTTTTTTTAGTAGTTTAAATATATTACAGAAAAAGTTCATGAAGTGCTTCTTTTGAGTACTTTGCGCTCCCAAGCTTAGTAAACTTGAGTCTCCTTCCTATAGACATCTGATCTGAGAGGGCATGCTCTTTTGCCTCGTGCTTTGATTTTGGGTTTAGTAATCTGAGTATTCATCCTAGGGTTGTTGTACCTCAATTCATACTTTTATGCCTAGAAAACTTAAGTGTGGTTAATCCTCTGGTTGAGCTTAATACTAATTTCAGAGGCACCAGACCTTTTATGTTTGTTTCTGAAATCTGGCATTCCTACTGTTCAGTGAGAAAACTCATGATAATACTATGTCTAGGAAATATGGGTTTTGTTTTTTTTTTTAATTTCACCTTATTCCAATACAAACAATTGGTATATAGCATGTTATAGTGTATTACTTATTCCATTTTTACTCCTTCCTTTTTGGGGACCATCTTGATTTCATATGTTAGTTAAAAATAATGGAGTTAAGGCTGGGGATATGGATGATCATTGTAAGTAGATAAGGAGTACATAACAATTCATTATACTATTCTCACTGCTTTGTAAATATTTAATAAATTATTTCATTGAAAAACAAGTATTAACCATGATAACAAAATACAGAGCACCGTTACTGTAGTGTTAACATTTGCAGAACGCAAGCAGACTTCCCTTATAGGTGGAAACTATTGATGGACGTTTTAAGCATTGTGGTTTCTAGTTATTCATCCTCTGGCTCATCAAGTTCTAAGCTAGGGATTCCTCATTTTTTAAATTTATGTGTTTTAATAATGTCTATGATTAGACTTCTTTCTCAGTAAACAGAAAAATCTATAAATTGGATGAGACAAAGCGGTAGAATTCACTCTTTCTGTAGCTTCATTTTCTCTAATGTAGGTAATGGGCAGGAGCCAATACTATAAAATATTTGTAGATATTTTTAGAGGAGTATAAAAAAGTGCTTTTGTTTTGTTCAGATGGAAATTGTATCCATATGGTAGACAATGGGATTGTAGAAAACCTGATGGATCTCCTGAACAGACATGTAGAAGATGGAAATGTAACCGTACAGCATGCAGCACTGAGTGCCCTCAGAAACCTGGCCATTCCAGGTGAGGCTGAAAGTAGGAGGCAGCTATGTAGGCAATAAAATCTATTGTTTTGGGAAGATATTTACTGTATGTAAATATTAGTTGACCTGTTATAACCAAGAAAAGAACAAAAAAAAGTCTTCCAATTGTTCACATTTTTGTTATGAACAACTGGAGAGTGTGTATTAAGTAACTTTTCTGAGACTGTATGAGCATAATCTTAGTCTTTGTTCCGATCATTCAGATATTGTATTACCTTTTGTGAACTCTTGGATTTTCATCATTTTGAGTTAAACTTTTTTAAGCATCTTCAGTTGAGATATAGTAGCATCAGTTAGCCTTATCCCCTAAAGAATGATTTTTTAAGCTTTTTTACTACAAGCAGACATACAGCTTTTTAAAATTGATGTGTCTTTTTGGATTAAAGGCTTTTGAGCCATGCAATCACATGATCATGGGAAATAATACAGAAGATAGTTAAAACTATTTTTTTATTCTACTTCCTAAATATAAATTTCTGATTAGGTAAATAAGTATAACTATATTAAGATCCAATCCATATGAATTCAGTTTGGTTCATACAGGAGATTAATATTATTTGTTAATATCTACATTAACACAGGTCAATGACAGGAAAGCTGAAAAAATTGTGTTTGCTGAATTAGAATACATTTTCAGATATCCTTTATAGATTATTCAAGTAAATGTCTTGATAATTCATGTTAAAAAGCTAGCAAATATGGTTTTGTATGTTATACTCCTATGGACATACGAGATATTTATAAAAAAATACATAAAAGTCACAGAAAAGTGACTTTCCTAAACAGATACGTATAGCATAGGGCCTTACCAGTAGACATCCAATAAATGTATCTTTAATTGAGTGTTTATCATCAGGAGTGCTAATACCATTTTAACCATAGTTTTTCTTTCTCTCTCTCTAGTTGTAAATAAAGGAAAGATGTTATCAGCTGGGGTCACAGAGGCAGTTTTGAAATTCCTAAAATCTGAAATGCCTCCAGTTCAGTTCAAACTTCTGGGAACATTAAGAATGTTAATAGATGCACAAGGTAAGAGAAAAAGCTTTCTGAAGTTGCATTTTTGATAGTCTTAATGTGTCTACTCGGAGAAAAGGCTTGTTTATAGCTTTCAGAATTATATAATCATGAAGATAAATACCAAATAAAGGAGAAAAAGAGATTGGTTTTGGAATCCCCTTTATTAGTTCCCTTGCCTGTTGTAATTCGGTTTACATGGAAATTGTACCGTACCTCAATCTTATTTTTAGGTTGGTTTATGGTACCTGGCTGGGTATTGCAAATGATTAAGCACTGTGCTACTAACCAAAAGGTTGGCAGTTCGAATCACCAAGAGATGCCTTGGAAGAAAGGCCTGGTGATCTATTTCCAAAAGATCACAGCCATTGAAAATCCTATGGAGCACAGTTCTCTCTGAAACACATGGGGTCTCCATGAGTCAAAATCGACTTGACAGCAACTGATTCAGTTGTGGCTTTTAATTAGCAGTTCCTGAAGGATCGTTCATTTGTTTTTTGGTATTCCATGCCTATCTTTACCTTGTCTTTAAAATCATCATGCCTCAATGTTGTGACAGTGAAAAATTTTTTGTAATTAATTTTGCAAACAGGAAAAGCATTTTTTTATTTCTAGAGATAGCATTAAAAACCAACCCTTGGAATAAATTGCATTTCTTTCTAAATTCTAAACTCCTCTTTGTATTGATTGCTTAGAGTCCTTCTTACAGCTTTTAGCTACAGGCTGCCATAGTACTAATAGACTGTCAGGTTTAACCAAGAGAGCATACAGTTGTTCTTATATTTTGCATGAAAGTTCACAACTTTATAGAAAAAGCCAAATAGTCCATCAGATATGGAGTACGGGTAGTCCCCAGGTAATGAACAAGATCAGTTCCTGTGTCTTTAAGTCTTTAAGTCGAATTTGTAGGAAAGTGAACAGGTGCATATGGTTATTAGTTAGCCTTACTTTAGTACGAGAAAAGGAGCCCTGGTGGTGCAGTGGTTAAGCACTTGGCTGCTAACCAAAAGGTTCAAATCCATCAGCTGCTCCGCTGGAGAAAGATGTGGCAGTCTGCTTCCATAAATATTTACAGCCATGGAAACCTTTTGGGGCAGTTATAACTCTGCACCATAGGGCACCTATGAGTCGGAACTGACTCCATGGCAGTGGGGGTTTTTTTTGGTATAGTGTGAGAAAAGGGAGCCCTGGTGGCACAGTGCTTAAAATGCTTGGGGCAGTTAACCAAAAAAGGTCGGTGGTTCAAACTCACCAGCTGCTCTGAGGAGAAAGATGTGACAGTCGGCTTTCGTAAAGATTCACAGCCTTGGGAACCTTATGGGGCACTTCTGTTACCGCAGTTTCACAAGTTAGAGCCGCCTGCCGCAAACAGCCAATTCTTGAGCAAGAGCTTTATTAGATATACCGGTATATGGAGACAGAGAGGGATGATCTCCTAAAGCTGTCTGTCTCACCAGGCTACCAATCAGCTCAGGTTTTTTTTTTTTTTTTTATTAAGCTTCAAGTGAACATTTACCATTCCAATCAGTCTGTCACATCTAAGTTTACACACATCTTACTCCCTTCTCCCACTTGCTCTCCCCCTATTGAGTCAGCCCTTTCAGCCTCTCGTTTCGTGCCAATTGTGCCATCTTCCCTCTCTCTCTATCTTCCCATCCCCCCTCCAGTCAAGAGTTGCCAACACACTCTCCAGTGTCCACCTGATATAATTAGCTCACTCTTCATCAGCATCTCTCTCCCCCCGCTGACCAGTCCCTTTCATGTCTGATGAGTTGTCTTCGCGGATGGTTCCTGTCCTGTGCCATCAGAAGGTCTGGGGAGCATTGCCTCCGGGATTCCTCTAGTCTCAGTCATACCATTAAGTATAGTCTTTTTATGAGAATTTGGGGTCTGCATCCCATTGGTCTCCTGCTCCCTCAGGAGTTGTCTGTTGTGTTCCCTGACAGGGCAGACATCGATTGTGGCCGGGCACCAACTAGTTCTTCTGGTCTCAGGATAATGTAGGTCTCTGGTTCATGTGGCCCTTTCTGTCTCTTGGGTTCTTAGTTGTCGTGTGACCTTGGTGTTCTTCCTTTACCTTTGCTCCAGGTGGGTTGAGACCAATTGATGTATCTTAGGTGGCCGCTTGTTGGCATTTAGGACCCCAGACGCCACATTTCAAAGTGGGATGCAGAATGTTTTCATAATAGAATTGTTTTGCCCATTGACTTAGAAGTCCCCTCAAACCATGTTCCCCAGACCCCAGCCCCTGCTCCGCTGACCTTTGAAGCTTTCATTTTATCCCGGAAACCTCTTTCCTTTTAGTCCAGTCCAATTAGACTGACCTTCCTTGTATTGAGTGTTGTCTTTCCCTTCACCCAAAGCAGTTCTTATCTACTAATTGATCAGTAAAAAACCCTCTCCCTCCCTCCCTCCCTCTCCCCTTTGTAACCACAAAAATATGTGTTCTTCTCCGTTTTTTCTATTTCTCAAGATCTTATAATAGTGGTCTCATACAATATTTGTCCTTTTGCCTCTGACTCATTTCGCTCAGCATAATGCCTTCCAGATTCCTCCATGTTATGAAATGTTTCAGAGATTCGTCACTGTTCTTTATCGATGCGTAGTATTCCATTGTGTGAATATACCACAATTTATTTACCCATACATCCGTTGACGGACACCTTGGTTGCTTCCAGCTTTTTGCTATTGTAAACAGAGCTGCAATAAACATGGGTGTGCATATATCTGTTTGTGTGAAGGCTCTTATATCTCTAGGATATATTCCGAGGAGTGGGATTTCTGGGTTGTATGATACTTCTATTTCTAACTGTTTAAGATAATGCCAGATGGATTTCCAAAGTGGTTGTACCATTTTACAATCCCACCAGCAGTGTATGAGAGTTCCAATCTCTCCGCAGCCTCTCCAACATTTATTATTTTGTGTTTTTTGGATTAATGCCAGCCTTGTTGGTGTGAGATGGAATCTCATCATAGTTTTAATTTGCATTTCTCTAATGGCTAATGATCGGGAGCATTTTCTCATGTGTCTGTTGGCTGAAATGTGTGTTCATATCCTTTGCCCACTTCTTGATTGGGTTGTTTGTCTTTTTGTGGTTGAGTTTTGACAGAATCATGTAGATTTTAGAGATCAGGCGCTGGTCTGAGATGTCATAGCTGAATATTCTTTCCCAGTCTGTAGGTGGTCTTTTGACTCTTTTGGTGAAGTCTTTAGATGAGCATAGGTGTTTGATTTTTAGGAGCTCCCAGTTATCTGGTTTCTCTTTGGCATTTTTAGTAATGTTTTGTATTCTGTTTATGCCCTGTATTAGGGCTCCTAGGGTTGTCCCTATTTTTTCTTCCATGATCTTTATTGTTTTACTCTTTATGTCTAGGTCTTTGATCCACTTGGAGTTAGTTTTTGTGCATGGTGTGAGGTATGGGTCCTGTTTCATTCTTTTGCAAATGGATATCCAGTTATGCCAGCACCATTTGTTAAAAAGAGTATCATTTCCCCATTTGACTGACACTGGTCCTTTGTCAAATATCAGCTGCTCATACATGGATGGATTTATATCTGGGTTCTCAAATCTGTTCCATTGGTCTATGTGCCTGTTGTTGTACCAGTACCAGGCTGTTTTGACTACTGTGGCTGTATAATAGGTTCTGAAATCAGGTAGAGTGAGGCCTCCCACTTTCTTCTTCTTTTTCAGTAATGCTTTGCTTATCCGGTGGTTCTTTCCCTTCCATATGAAATGAGTGATTTGTTTCTCTATCCCCTTAAAATATGACATTGGTATTTGGATTGGAAGTGCGTTATATGTATAGATGGCTTTTGGTAGAATAGACATTTTTACTATGTTAAGTCTTCCTATCCATGAGCAGGGTATGTTTTTCCGCTTAAGTATGTCCTTTTGAATTTCTTGTAGCAGAGTTTTATAGTTTTCTTTGTATAGGTCTTTTACATCCTTGGTAAGATTTATTCCTAAGTATTTTATCTTCTTGGGGGCTACTGTGAATGGTATTGATTTGGTTATTTCCTCTTCGGTGTTCTTTTTGTTGATGTAGAGGAATCCAAGTGATTTTTGTATGTTTATTTTATAACCCGAGACTCTGCCAAACTCTTCTATTAGTTTCAGTAGTTTTCTGGAGGATTCCTTAGGGTTTTCTGTGTATACGATCATGTCATCTGCAAATAGTGATAGCTTTACTTCCTCCTTGCCAATCTGGATACCCTTTATTTCTTTGTCTAGCCTAATTGCCCTGGCTAGGACTTCAAGTATGATGTTGAATAAGAGCGGTGATAAAGGACATCCTTGTCCGGTTCCCGTTCTCAAGGGAAATGCTTTCAGGTTCTCTCCATTTAGAGTGATATTGGCTGTTGGCTTTGCATAGATGCCCTTTATTATGTTGAGGAATTTTCCTTCAATTCCTATTTTGGTGAGAGTTTTTATCATAAATGGGTGTTGAACTTTGTCAAATGCCTTTTCTGCATCTATTGATAAGATCATGTGGTTTTTATCTTTTGTTTTATTTATGTGATGGATTACATTAATGGTTTTTCTGATATTAAACCAGCCTTGCGTACCGGTATAAATCCCACTTGATCAGGGTGAATTATTTTTTTGATGTGTTGTTGGATTCTATTGGCTAGAATTTTGTTGAGGATTTTTGCATCTATGTTCATGAGGGATATAGGCCTGAAATTTTCTTTTTTTGTAATGTCTTTACCTGGTTTTGGTATCAGGGAGATGGTAGCTTCATAGAATGAGTTGGGTAGTATTCCGTCTTCTTCTATGCTTTGAAATACCTTCAGTAGTAGTGGTGTTAAGTCTTCTCTGAAGGTTTGGTAGAACTCTGCAGTGAAGCCGTCTGGGCCAGGACTTTTTTTTGTTGGAAGTTTTTTGATTACCATTTCAATCTCTTTTTTTGTTATGGGTCTATTTAGTTGTTCTACTTCTGAATGTGTTAGTTTAGGTAGGTAGTATTTTTCCAAGAATTTATCCATTTCTTCTAGGTTTTCAAATTTGTTAGAGTACAATTTTTTGTAGTAATCTGAAATGATTCTTTTAATTTCATTTGGCTCTGTTGTGATGTGGTCCTTCTCGTTTCTTATTTGGGTTATTTGTTTCCTTTCCTGTATTTCTTTAGTCAGTCTAGCCAATGGTTTATCAATTTTGTTAATTTTTTCAAAGAACCAGCTTTTGGCTTTGTTAATTCTTTCAATTGTTGTTCTGTTCTCTAATTCATTAAGTTCAACTCTAATTTTTATTATTTGTTTTCTTCTGGTGCCTGATGGGTTCTTTTGTTGCTCACTTTCTATTTGTTCAAGTTGTAGGGACAGTTCTCTGATTTTGGCTCTTTCTTCTTTTTGTATGTGTGCATTTATCGATATAAATTGGCCTCTGAGCACTGCTTTTGCTGTGTCCCAGAGGTTTTGATAGAAGTATTTTCATTCTCGTTGCTTTCTATGAATTTCCTTATTCCCTCCTTGATGTCTTCTATAACCCAGTCTTTTTTCAGTAGGGTATTGTTCATTTTCCAAGTATTTGATTTCTTTTCCCTAGTTTTTCTGTTATTGATTTCTAGCTTCATTGCCTTGTGGTCTGAGAAGATGCTTTGTAATATTTCGATGTTTTGGATTCTGCAAAGATTTGTTTTATGACCTAATATGTGGTCTAGTCTAGAGAATGTTCCATGTGCACTAGAAAAGAAAGTATATTTTGCAGCAGTTGGGTGGAGAGTTCTGTATAAGTCAATGAGGTCAAGTTGGTTGATTGTTGTAAGTAGGTCTTGCGTGTCTCTATTGAGCTTCTTACTGGATGTCCTGTCTTTCTCCGAAAGTGGTGTGTTGAAGTCTCCTACTATAAATGTGGAGTTGTCTATCTCACTTTTCAATTCTGTTAAAATTTTATTTATGTATCTTGCAGCCCTGTCATTGGGTGCATAAATATTTAATATGGTTATGTCTTCCTGATCAAGTGTCCCTTTTATCATTATATAGTGTCCTTCTTTATCCTTTGTGGTGGATTTAAGTCTAAAGTCTATTTTGTCAGAAATTAATATTGCTACTCCTCTTCTTTTTTGCTTATTATTTGCTTGATATATTTTTTTCCATCCTTTGAGTTTTAGTTTGTTTGTGTCTCTAAGTCTAAGGTGTGTCTCTTGTAGGCAGCATATAGATGGATCATGTTTCTTTATCCAGTCCGTGACTCTCTGTCTCTTTATTGGTGCATTTAGTCCATTTACATTCAGCGTAATTATAGATAAATAAGTTTTTAGTGCTGTCATTTTGATGCCTTTTCATGTGGGTTGTTTGCCATTTCATTTTTCCACATACTTTTTTGTGCTGAGACGGTTTTCTTAGTAGATTGTGAGATCCTCATTTTCATAATGTTTAACACTATGTTAGTTGAGTCGTTACGTTTTTCTTGGCTTTTTTCTTGAGTTATGGAATTGATATTCCTTTTTGTGGTTACCTTGTTATTTACCCCTATTTTTCCAAGTAAAAACCTAATTTGTATCGTTCTATATCGCCTTGTATCACTCTCCATCTGGCAGCTCAATGCCTCGTATATTTAGTCCCTCTTTTTGATTATTGTGATCGTTTATCTATTGATTTCCATGATTCCCTGTTGTGTATATTATTTTGTTTATTTATTTATTTTTTAGGATTAATCTTAATTTGTTTGTTTTTGTGCTTTCCCTATTTGAGTTGCGTTGATATCAGGACTTTCTGTTTTGTGACCTTGTATTGTGCTGGTACCTGATATTATTGGTCATCAGGCCAAACA
Organism: Loxodonta africana; assembly: GCF_030014295.1. NCBI lineage: Eukaryota > Metazoa > Chordata > Mammalia > Proboscidea > Elephantidae > Loxodonta > Loxodonta africana. The sequence continues at coordinate 52,745,697 of NC_087346.1, read as the reverse complement.
ATCTCCTTTAGCATTTCTTGCAGTCTTGGTTTAGTTTTTGCAAATTCTCTAAACTTGTGTTTATCTGTAAATATCTTAATTTCTCCTTCATATTTCAGAGAGAGTTTTGCTGGATATATGATCCTTGGTTGGCAGTTTTTCTCCTTCAGTGCTCTGTATACGTCGACCCATTCCCTTCTTGCCTGCATGGTTTCTGCTGAGTAGTCTGAACTTATTCTTATTGATTCTCCCTTGAAGGAAACCTTTCTTTTCTCCCTGGCTGCTTTTAAAATTTTCTGTTTGTCTTTGGTTTTGGTAAGTTTGATGATAATATGTCTTGGTGTTTTTCTTTTTGGATCAATCTTAAATGGGGTTCAATGAGCATCTTGGATAGATATCCTTTCGTCTTTCATGATGTCAGGGAAGTTTTCTGTCAGGAGTTCTTCAACTATTTTCTCTGTGTTTTCTGTCCCCCTCCCTGTTCTGGGACTCCAATCACCCGCAAGTTATCCTTCTTGATAGAGTCCCACATGATTCTTAGGGTTTCTTCATTTTTTTTAATTCTTTTATCTGATTTTTTTTCAGCTATGTTGGTGTTGATTCCCTGGTCCTCCAGAAGTCCCAGTCTACATTCTAATTGCTCGACTCTGCTCCTCTGACTTCCTATTGCGTTGTCTAATTCTGTAATTTTACTGTTAATCTTTTGGATTTCTACATGCTGTCTCTTTATGGATTCTTGCAACTTATTAATTTTTCCACTATGTTCTTGAATAATCTTTTTGATTTCTTCAACAGTTTTATCAGTGTGTTCCTTGGCTTTTTCTGCAGTTAGCCTAATTTCATTTGTGATGTCTTTAAGCATTCTGTAAATTAGTTTTTTATATTCTGTATCTGATAATTCCAGGATTGTATCTTCATTTGGGAAAGATTTTGATTCTTTTGTTTGGGAGGTTGGAGAAGCTGTCATGGTCTGTTTCTTTATGTGGTTTGATATGGACTGCTGTCTCTGAGCCATCACTGGGAAACTAGTTTTTCCAGGTAATCAGCTAAAAAAAAATGCAGTCAGATCCCTATCTGAATTCTCCCTCTGGCTCAGGGTATTCGGATGTTAATGGAGCCGCCTGGGGAGGGTGGGGGAGGGATCAGAGAGCTAGGAGTGTAGCACCTCAGAATATAGAGCTGATTCCCGCGTTCACGCTCCGCCCGCACCTGCCAATATCCCGGCGGGACGGCTCCCCAGCTGGGACGCTGCTCTCCCCGCTCCAAGACCAGTCACTTCCTCCCGGGTGCTTCTCCTACTGGCTGCACCGCTACGCCGCCCGCGCCAACCAGCTAGGCTCCCTCCCGGGATGAGTTCGAGGTGTAGGGCTGGGCCCCTTGTCTGTGCCGTCTGCCCCTCTGGGCTCTGCCCCAGATTGGGCTCCGAAGGTCACCTGCCTGGTACGCTGGCTCCTGGTTCTGAAAATGATTGCTGTCTGCCTGTATTTGTTGGTTCTCTGTCTCTAAGTCTGTGTTTGTTGTTCAGAGTTCGTAGATTGTTACGTATGTGATCAATTCACTTGTTTTTCCGAGTCTTTGTTGCAAGAGGGATCCGCGGTAGTGTCCACCTAGTCCGCCATCTTGGCCCCGCCTCTCTCAGCTCAGGTTTTTAAGGGATAAAGGGGCCATAAGTTTTTGGGACTTGTGGAATGTGCACGTTCTTTCTTCTGTTTGGTTTTGGTGGTTGTATCTCAAACATGTTGATCTTTTCCTGCCATTATCCCAGTCGCTCAGCGGGTAGCTGGCGCCATCCTTCGTCTTATTCGACAGGCTTAGATCAATATCACTTGTTTTCCACAGTCCTAGAGAAAACATTGGTTAACACTTAACTATTTGGAAAGCTAACATCAGAATCTTACTTGGAGGCAGGGATGGGCTGGGGGAGGGAAAGAAGAGAAAGAAGAAACGAGAAAAAAATGGCTCAGGTACTGTTCAAGATATGGCTGAGCAGCCTGTTTCACTTCTAATCTACCTTATAGGGTTACTATAAGTTGGAATTGACTCAAAGGTAATGGGTTTGGTTTGGTGGTTTTTAGTGCAAGAAAAGACTCTGAAGCCTTTTTAGTGATTTAAAAGCTGCATGTGCTGCAAGTGAAGGTGATTATGATGAATTTGTTTTGCAAGTAGGGGTTGATTCAGTAGTTTCAAAGTGAGGGCAAAGTTACATAACATTAGAGGGCAAGTAGTAGTTGTCCATAAGTCAGTGTTTGTAACCCTGGAGGCTACCTGTATTTGTAGTTCGTGCTTTAATCTTGTGATTTTGAGGCATGTAATTTTCTTCCACTCTTACATCTTTACCAGTTATTTCAGTTGATTGCCTATCAGTGATTCATTCCTTTGTGGCTTGCCTTCTTTCCTATAGCAGAAGCTGCTGAACAACTGGGAAAGAATGTGAAATTAGTGGAGCGTTTGGTAGAATGGTGTGAAGCCAAAGACCATGCTGGTGTGATGGGGGAGTCAAACAGACTGCTGTCTGCCCTCATACGACACAGTAAATCAAAGGTAAGTTCCAGGGGATTACGGGTCCCTGGTAACCATTGAGTGACCTGTTTGGAAAACCCAATACCCTAAATTCTACATCATAAACTTGTATTTTTATGTATTTATGTATATTGTTCAAAGTGAATTCCATGGAGAAACCATAATGAATTGCATTTATCAGATGCCTACCAAAGAGGTAAGTACATTAATCAATGATTGTGAAAAAAAGATTGAAGACTGAGCTTTTTTATTTAGTTCTGTTCCATAACATGGACTGATACAGTGGCTGCAACAATAAACTCAAACATAATAACAATTTTGAGGATGGTGCAGAACAGGGCAACGTTTCCTTCTGTTATAAGTAAAGTCGCTATGAGTCAGAGGAACCTAGACAGCACCTAACAACATCAACAAATTCCATAATAATTAAGAGTAAGGCTTTGGAATCAGACAGTATGGCTTCACATTTTCTGTCTACCATTTACTTAGTCAAGTCACTTTATATCTTAATACATAAAACCGGAATGATAATACCTGCCTGAAAGTGTTTTGAGTAGGATTCAGTGAGATCATATATATGAAGTGTTCAGCTGGTACCTGGCACATGATAAGCGCCACAAGGTCTGTATTTTGTGTGAGCTCTGGATTATAACTGTTACTTTTCTCACCCTTTTAAAATTTAAATTACTGTTAAATTTGGCAAACATTGAAGTGGATTTGATCATTCCTTTTGAGTAGCAGTTCTCAAAGTATGTTCGATCAGGAGGCGGGGCCAAGATGGCTGACTAGGTAGAAGCCTCCTCGGATCCCTTCTGCAACAAAGACTCGGAAAAACAAGTGAATCGATCACATACGTGACAGTCTACAAACCCTGACCATCAAACACAGATCTAAAGAGTTGACCTGAGTGACAGAGACTGAGAACAAACAACCATGGGGAAGCAACGACTGTTTTCGGAGCCTGGAGCCAGCGTCCCAGTCAGGAAACCTTGGTGCCGGGCTTTGGACTAGGTGCAGGGGAGCTGAACACGGCATCCTGAGACGGCGAAAACACGGGACGCAGCCTAGCCCCCGGAAGTGACCACAGGGGAAGCCTAGCCAGTGCATGAAGGCAGCGCAGCGACGCAACTGACACGAGGAGAAGTCACTGGGAGGCAGCGACTGGTTGTGGAGCTTGAAGTGTGGCGTCCCAGCCAGGGAACCTTGGCGCTGGGCTTTGCACTGGGAGTGGAGGAACTGACCACGGCTTCTGAGACAGCACAAGCAAAGGACGCGGGCCTGACCCTTGGGGGCAATCTCGACCCAGCCAACGCAGACAGGCTACACACCCCTCAGGAATCTCAGATAAAACAGTCATCCCAAGCAAGATAAGTAACGTTGTCTATATTCCGGGGTGCTACTCTCTCCTATCTATCTGATCCCTCCCCTCCCCTTCCCAGGCGGCTTCATTAACATTGGAATTTCCTGAGCCAGAGAGTGAAGTGCTCTGCGGTTTTTGTTGTTTGTTTGTTTGTGTTTTTGTTTTTTTTTTTTTTTTTGTCTTTTCCTAACCCATTCTCCTGGCCTGAGAGAAACAGCTACAACAAACCCAGGGACCAAAAATCCTTCCCTGACTTCCCGAAATTGGACTAAAAATACAGAACCAGCTCCAGCCAAGCATATGAGATCCACAGTCTTGGGCTTTCATCCCTACAGGGAACAAGGTGGCTATTATAATGCAAAGGCATTTCTGATACGGATCTGACTGTAATTGTTTTAGTGGATTACTGGAAAGACAAGTTTCCCAGGTCTGATATCTCTGCTTATTAAACAGAGTCCTCACTGACCCACAACAGGGAACTGAGGGCTGAAGCTCCCCCCAGACCACCTAGCCTCCTGCCTTAGGGGTCTAAGGAGGGTGACACCTACCAATCTGTAGAGGTACTTGCATTGGGTGCCTAAGGTACAGCTGCAGAGCCTACCCACCAAAGTGCTTTAGGAATAGATACACACCTACCTCACTGGCACTTGGGGGAAGCCTGTCAGCATCCTTTCCCCCCTGGAGTGTGACCCCCTGCTGCTACTAGAATCTGGTGCACACAACTATCACCACTACACCTCTAGGTGGATAGGTGACAGTCTGCACCACACACTTGGTCACCCAAAATGAGATTCTACTCAAGAATAGTGAATGGACTCTTAGGCTTATATATCTGGTAACAGCCCAAGCCACCTGGTAATAGGGCAGAAGTGATTCAAGGACTACAACAATCAAGACAGCACAATCTAGTAGCCCATCTACATATATTGAAAGAAAACAAAACAACATAAGACTCAGTGAGCAAATATAAAATAAATCACTACAATACCTTATAGATGGCTCGGAGACAGCAGTCGATACCAAACCACATAAAGGAGCAGACCATGATTGCTTCTACAACTCCCCAAACTAAAGAATCAAAATCTTTCCCAAATGAAGAAACAATCCTGGAATTGGCAGATGCAGAATAAAAAAACTAATTTACAGAATGCTTCAAGACATCAGGGATGACCTCAGAAATGAAAGAAGGCAATCTACAGAAAAAGCCAAGGAACACACTGATAAAGAAGTTGAAGAAATCAAAAAGATTATTCAAGAACATAGTGGAAAAATTAATAAGCTGCAAGAATCCATAGACAGCATTCAGAAATCCAAAAGATTAACAGTAAAATTACAGAATTAGACAACTCAATAGGAAGTCAGAGGCACAGAATCAAGCAATTGGAATGGAGAGTGGGGGACCTGGAAGACAAGGGAGTGGACACCAATATAGCTGAAAAAAAATCAGATAAAAGAATTTTAAAAAATGAAGAAACCCTAAGAATCATGTGGGACTCTATCAAGAAGAATAACTTGTGTGTGATTGGAGTTCCAGAACAGGGAGGGATAACAGAAAATACAGAAAGAATAGTTGAAGACCTGTTGGCGGAAAACTTCCCTGACATCATGAAAGACGAGAGGATATCTATTCAAGATGCTTGTTGTACCCCATTTAAGATTGATCCAAAAAGAAAATCACCAAGACATATTATCATCAAACTTGCCAAAACCAAAGATAAAGAGAAAATTTTAAAAGCAGCCAGGGATAAAAGAAAGGTCTTCTACAAAAGAGAATCAATAAGAATAAGTTCAGACTATTTAGCAGAAACCATGCAGTCAAGAAGGCAATGGGATGACATATATAGAGCACTGAAGGAGAAAAACTGCCAGCCAAGGATCATATATCCAGCAAAACTCTCTCTCAAATCTGAAGGTGAAATTAAAGCATTTACAGATAAACACAAGCTTAGAGAATTTGCAAAAACCAAACCAAAGCTATAAGAAATACTAAAAGAAATTGGTCAAAAAATCAATAATATCAGATACCAGCACAACACAAGGTCACAGACCAGAACATCCCGATGTCAACTCAAATAGGGAAATCACAAAAACAAATTAAGATTAATTTTTAAAAAGAAAAAAATGCTCAAAACAGGGAATCATTGAAGTCAATATGTAAAAGATCACAATAATCAAAAAGAGGGACTAAATACAAGAGGCATAGAACTGCCAGATAGAGAGGGAAACAAGGCGATATAGGACAATACAAGTTAGGTTTTTACTTAGAAAAATAGGGGTAAATATTAAGGTAACCATAAAGAGGTATAACAACTCCATAACTCAAAATAAAAACCAAGAAAAACATAACGACTCAGCAAACATAAATTCAACTGCTAGGAAAATGAGGAACACACAATTTACAAAGAAAAATGTCTCAGCACAAAAAAGTAAGTGGAAAAATGAAATTGTCAACAACACACATAAAAAGGCATCAAAATGACAGCACTAAACACATACTTATCTATAATTACGCTGGATGTAAATGGACTAAATGCACCAATAAAGAGACAGAGAGTCTCAGACTGGACAAAGAAACACGATCCATCTATATGCTGCCTACAAGAGACACACCTTAGACTTAGAGACACAAACAAACTAAAACTCAAGGGATGGAAAAAAAAAATATCAAGCAAACAACAAGCAAAAAGGAGCAGGAGTAGCAATATTAATTTCTGACAAAATAGACTTTAAAGTTAAATCCACCACAAAGGATAAAGAAGGACACTACATAATGATAAAAGGGACAATTGACCAGGAAGATACAACCATATTAAATATTTATGCACCCAGTGAGAGGGCTGCAAGATACATAAAACAAACTTTAACAGAACTGAAAAGTGAGATAGACACCTCCACAATTATAGTAGGAGACTTCAACACACCACTTTTGGAGAAGGACAGGACTTCCAGTACGAAGCTCAATAGAGACACAGAAGACCTAATTGCCACAGTCAACCAACTTGACCTCATAGACTTATACAGAACACTCCACCCAACAGCTGCAAAGTATACTTTCTTTTCTAGTGCACATGGAACATTCTCTAGAGTAGACGACATATTAGGTCATAAAACAAACCTTTGCAGAATCCAAAACATCAAAATATTACAAAGCATCTTCTCAGACCACAAGGCCATAAAAGTGGAAATGAAGAACAGAAAAATTAGGGAAAAGAAATCAAATATTTGGAAAATGAACAATACCCTCCTGAAACAAGACTGGGTTATAGAAGACATCGCGGAGGGAATAAGGAAATTCATAGAATACAACGAGAATGAAAACACTTTCTATCAAAACCTCTGGGACACAGCAAAAGCAGTGCTCAGAGGTCAATTTATATTGATAAATGCACACATACAAAAAGAAGAGCCAAAATCAGAGAACTGTCCCGACAACTTGAACAAATAGAAAGCAAGCAACAAAAGAATCCATCAGGCACCAGAAGAAACCAAATAATAAAAATTAGAGCTGAACTAAATGAATTAGAGAACAGAAAAACAATTGAAAGAATTAACAAAGCCAAAAGCTGGTTCTTTGAAAAAATTAACAAAATTGATAAACCATTGGCCAGACTGACTAAAGAAATACAGGAAAGGAAACAAATAACCTGAATAAGAAACGAGATGGGCCATATCACAACAAACCCAACTGAAATTAAAAGAATCACATCAGATTATTATGAAAAATTGTACTCTAACAAATTTGCAAACCTAGAAGAAATGGATGAATTCCTAGAAAAACACTACCTACCTAAACTAACACAATCAGAAGTAGAACAACTAAATAGATCCATAACAAAAAAAGAGATTGAAAAGGTAATCAAAAAACTCCCAACAAAAAAAAACCCTGGCCTAGACGGCTTCACTGCAGAGTTTTACCAAACTTTCAGAGAAGAGATAACACCACTACTACTAAAGGTATTTCAAAGCATAGAAGATGATGGAATACTACGTAACTCATTCTATGAAGCCACCGTATCCCTGATACCAAAACCAGGTAAAGACACCACAAAAAAAGAAAATTTCAGGCCTATATCCCTCATGAACATAGATACAAAAATCCTCAACAAAATTCTAACCAATAGAATTCAACAACATATCAAAAAAATAATCCACCACGACCAAGTGGGATTTATACCAGGTGGTTTAATATTAGAAAAACCATTAATGTAATCCACCATATAAATAAAACAAAAGACAAAATCCACATGATCTTATCAATTAATGCAGAAAAGGCATTTGACAAAGTCCAACACCCATTCATGATAAAAATTTTCAGCAAAATAGGAATTGAAAGAAAATTCCTCAACATAATAAAGGGCATCTATACAAAGCCAACAGCCAACATCACTCTAAATGGAGAGAGCCTGAAAGCATGTCCCTTGAGAATGGGAACCAGACAAGGATGCCCTTTATCACCGCTCTTATTCAACATTGTGCTAGAGGTCCTAGCCAGAGCAATTAGGCTAGACAAAGAAATAAAGGGCATCCGAATTGGCAAGGAGGAAGTAAAATTATCTCTATTTGCAGATGACATGATCTTATACACAGAAAACCCTAAGGAATCCTCCAGAAAACTACTGAAACTAATAGAAGAGTTTGGCAGAGTCTCAGGTTATAAGATAAACATACAAAAATCACTTGGATTCCTCTACATCAACAGAAAGAACATCGAAGAGGAAATCACCAAATCAATACCATTCACAGTAGCCCCCAAGAAGATAAAATACCTAGGAATAAATCTTACCAAAGATGTAAAAGACCTGTACAAAGAAAACTACAAAGTACTACTGCAAGAAACTAAAAAGGGCCTACTTTCGTGGAAAAACATACCCTGATCATGGATAGGAGGATTTAACGTAGTAAAAATGTCTATTCTACCAAAAGCCGTCTATACATACAATGCACTTCCGATCCAAATTCCAATGACATTTTTTAAGGTGATGGAGAAACAAATCACCAACTTCATATGGAAGGGAAAGAACCCCCGGATAAGCAAAGCATTACTGAAAAAGAAGAAGAAAGTGGGAGGCCTCACTCTACCTGATTTTAGAACCTATTATACAGCCACAGTAGTCAAAACAGCCTGGTACTGGTACAGCAACAGGCACATAGACCAATGGAACAGAATTGAGAACCCAGATATAAATCCATCCACATATGAGCAGCTGATATTTGACAAAGGCCCAGTGTCAGTTAATTGGGGAAAAGATAGTCTTTTTAACAAATGATGCTGGCATAACTGGATGTCCATTTGCAAAAAAATGAAACAGGACCCATTCCTGACACCATGCATAAAAACTAACTCAAAGACCTAAACATAAAGTCTAAAACAATAAAGATCATGGAATAAAAAATAGGGACAATGTTAGGAGCCCTAATACAAGGCATAAACAGAATACAAAACATTACTAAAAATGCCAAAGAGAAACCAGATAACTGGGAGCTCCTAAAAATCCAACACCTATGTTCATCTAAAGACTTCACCAGAAGAGTAAAAAGACCACCTACAGATTGGGAAAAAAATTTCAGCTATGACATCTCCGACCAGCGCCTGATCTCTAAAATCTATATGATTCTGTTAAAACTCAACCACAAAAAGACAAACAACCCAATCAAGAAGTGGGCCAAGGATATGTACACGCACTTCACTAAAGAAAATACTCAGGCAGCTAACAGATACATGAGAAAATGCTCTCGATCATTAGCCATTAGAGAAATGCAAATTAAAACTATGATGAGATTCCATCTCACTCCAACAAGGCTGGCATTAATCCAAAAAAACACAAAATAATAGATGTTGGAGAGGCTGCAGAGAGATTGGAACTCTTCCACACTGCTGGTGGGAATGTAAAATGGTACAACCACTTTGGAAATCGATCTGGCGTTTTCTTAAAAAGTTAGAAATAGAACTACCATACAACCCAGAAATCCCACTCCTCGGAATATACCCTAGAGAAACAAGAGCCTTCACACAAACAGATATATGCACACCCATGTTTATTGAAGCTCTGTTTACAATAGCAAAAAGCTGGAAGCAACCAAGGTGTCCATCAACGGATGAATGGGTAAATAAATTGTGGTATATTCACACAATGGAATACTATGCATTGATAAAGAACAGTGACGAATCTGTGAAACATTTCATAACATGGAGGAACCTGGAAGGCATTATGCTGAGCGAAACTAGTCAGAGGCAAAAGGACAAATATTGTATAAGACCACTATTATAAGATCTTGAGAAATAGTATAAACTGAGAAGAACACATACTTTTGTGGTTACGAGGGAGGGAGGGAGGGTGGGAGAGGGTTTTTTACTTATTAATTAGTAGATAAGAACTGCTTTAGGTGAAGGGAAGGACAACACTCAATACATGGAAGGTCAGCTCAATTGGATTGGACCAAAAGCAAAGAAGTTTCCTGGATAAACTGAATGCTTCAAAGGTCAGCGGAGCAAGGGCGGGGGTTTGGGGACTATGGCTTAAGGGGACTTTTAAGTCGATTGGAAAAATAATTCTATTATGAAAATATTCTACACTCCACTTTGAAGTGTGGCGTCTGCGATCTTAAATGCTAACAGGCGGCCATCTAAGATGCATCAGTTGGTCTCAACCCACCTGGATCAAAGGAGAATGAAGATCACCAAGGTCACACGATAACTATGAGCCCAAGAGACAGAAAGGGCCACATGAACCAGAGACTTACATCATCCTGAGACCAGAAGAACTAGATGGAGCCCGGCCACAACCGTTCACTGCCCTGACAGGGGGCACAACAGAGAACCCCTGAGGGAGCAGGAGAACAATGGGATGCAGACTCCAAATTTTCATAAAAAGACCAGACTTAATGGTCTCACTGAGACCAGAGGAATCCCAGCGGTCATGATCCCCAAACCTTCTGTTGGCCCAGGATAGGAACCATTCCCGAAGACAACTCATCAGACTTGGAAGGGACTGTACAATGGGTTGGAGAGAGATGCTGATGAAGAGTGAGCTTACCTGTATCAGGTGGACACTTGAGACTGTATTGGCGTCTCTGTCTGGAGGGTAGAGAGGGTTAGAAACTGGCAAAAGGGTCACGAAAGGAGAGACTGGAAGGAGGGAGCGGGCTGACTCATTACGGGGAGAGTAAGTGGGAGTATGGAGTGAGCTGTATATAAGCTTATATGTGACAGAGTGACTTGATTTGTAAACTTTCACTTAAAGCACAATAAAAATTATTTTAAAAAAAAGTATGTTCAGTCAAATAATAATCCCAGTGAATGTTTTACAAAAAAAGAGGTAGGATGAGTTAGGAAAATAGTGCATTCCCTCTCCTCCCCTTTGAGATTCATAGCACACTTTACCACTCCTACAAATAAACCTCCCTAGCTACTTCATCCACTGATCCCCAGGCTGTTTGACTGAGCTATTTATCTCATTTTTTGCAAGTGACATCTATTGACATTTCACAGGATACAATTTGGAAAATACCGGTCTGGAATAAGCTTTTGAAATAATTAAACACTGGGTATGAATTTGTTATATTTTTACAAATTCTTGACTAACTTGTGGGTCACAGCTTTCTGCTTGTGTTATTAAGCTTTGAAGATCATAATCCTTTTAAAGTCACCCTAACTCCTGTCTTGTAGTCCAGCTCTCCAGTAGTTTGTATTGACTCAGAGGGTTTCGCACTGGCTTAGTCATCTCAGCCACATACAGCTTGTTCCTGCTTGTTTGTCCTTAGGTAAATTCACACCTTCCCTTGAAAGAGTGCCCTAGGCTAGGACTCCTGACCAGCTATCTGGTCTTTCTGACTCCAGACATTAAAAACAGAAAAACATGGTAGTTTGCCTTTACACTAGGAATATAAAAAACTCCTTCCTATCAAAGTAGGTACTTTACTCTTTAAGAATAAAACATTCTTTTTTAGTTAGCAAGCTAAAACCTGGTTTTAACAAATGTATTTAGTCATTTGCTCATTCATCCACCAAATTCAAATTTTATACTAAACTGGGCTTTTATGATACGGTGCTAAGAACATTTTTATTAGGTTAGTGGCTACACCAATCTGCAGTCTTATAAATTGATTATCTCAACTCCAAGCCTATCTCACAACATGCAGTTAAAATCAGCATCATTGTACAGTTTCAACAAAGTCTTTAGCTGGGTTTATGTCAGTAATCAAAGGCAAATTGGCTATAAACATGAGATTGTTAGCATGAATAATTTGCCTTGGTTTTTATATGTACTAAAATTTAGCTTTCCGTAAGAAAAGCCTTTAATAAATAGGACTGCAAAATAATATATTGTTCCAGACTTTGTAAAACAGTGTAAAATATTTCTGAAAATTTTGTAGACTTTGCAGAGACATCTGGGGTTTAGGAGAACTACTCAGAGAAATGCTGCATTATGTATGCCACTTACCGGAAGTGAAACGACTTCAGAGAGGTTCAAATCATCTCTGGATTAATTTTAGAAGTCTGTTGGTTAAAATTATTTGTAATTTTCCATGTGAACCTTCTTGCTCTATGAACTAGTACAAGTAGCTTTTTTTTTTAGTACTCGAAGTTAACATAATTTTAAAGTATATTCATAGAACTTCAAAACACATTAAATGATTGCCTGTGCATGGCGCTATAATGAATTCAGCACATAAACTTTTGGATAGATCACAAATGGTTAAGAACAAGGACCCCGAAGCCAAACTGCTGATTTGAATATTGGCTTTACTGCTTAATCACTGTGTGACCTTAAGCAAATTTCATAACTGAACTTCAGCTTCTTCATCTGTAAGCAGAAAATAACATATACCTAAATGGGAGGAAACCCTGGTGGCATAGTGGTTAAGTGCTATGGCTGCTAACCAAAGGGTCAGCAGTTCGAATCTGCCAGGCGCTCCTTGGAAACTTTGTGGGGCAGTTCTCCTCTATCCCATAGGGTCGCTATGAGCCAGAATTGATCCGACAGCACTGGGTTTGGTTTTTGGGTTTTAAATGGGATTCTATGTGAGGATAAAAATGAGCTGATATCTGTAAGATACCCAGTACAGTGCCCAGCATGTAGTTATTGCTCCATAAAGGATAAACTAAAAACCAAACCTGTTGCCATCAATTCCAACTCATAGCAACTCTGTAGGACAGAGTAGAACTGTCCCATAGGGTTTCCAAAGAGCAGCTGCTGGATTTGAACTGCCAACCTTTTGGTTAGCAGCTGAATGCTTAACCACTGCTATCAGTATTACTGTGTTCTCCTGTCATGTCAGAAGTACCCTGCCCTTTTTTTTTTTTTTTAAGATTTTATCCCCCGTTATATCAGGCAAAGTGACTCTATAGAGTAGTTCTTCAGTTGTTGAAGAAGGAGGAGCATTTCTTTTTAAAAGGAAATGTGCAGATACCTGTTCCAGAAAAGTGAGATGGGGAAGAAGCTATACTTATGGAGGTGCTATTCATTCCTGATGTACAAATTTCCTTCATTCATTCCCTGCTCTTCCTTCTACTATAGTGGACTTTTCAAGGTGAATCATAAAATAGAGGATGAATTGACTCTCCAGGGACCTTTCCTAGGTGATGGCATATGTATCTATGAATCTCTTGTTTTCTTTGTTTGATAAGCTTCTTTATAATTTTTATCACAGTATTTACTAGCTTTAAGAATGTAACATCAGTTTCAAATAAATTCCCAGTGAAGAAACACTGTATTGTAGCATATTGTAGCATATTCTTTAGAAAAGGCCTTAAAAGACAGTATCACTTTCTAAAAGAGGTTGATGGGAAAAGATTCATTAGATGCTGAAATACAACTATTATAAAAATTGATACTTGGACTCCATTGATATAGAATGTTCGCTCACTCAGCAAGTTTGGGCTCAAAACAAACCTGCTGTCTCTGGTTTTCTAAAAATTTACGTAAGAAGAAAGCATAAAAGAAACTTTTTCAGAGATTTTTGCAAATTAATTTGAAAATATTTTATTTACAGTTAATTTTATATCATTATCTAACTTGGAGAGGCTGCTTCTTAAAATATCCAGCAATTACTTCAAATTACTAAAAATAGTGAAAAGTAGCAAAGAAAATTACTTTTAAAATGCTCTGTAATTGAGACTTTGCACAAAGTCATATTTTTTTCAAGAGTTCTAAGACAACAAAACCCTCAGTAGGATGAAGACAAAAAATGGGTAATAGAAATAAATGTAACCATTATATATATATATGTACATATATATATAACTTTTGCCAGACATGCTTATAATTGCTTTTCATGTGATAGCATTTTAAGTATCACAGAAATCGATGAGATATACAATTATTTTATCCCAGCATTATAGATGAAGTCACTGATATACAGAGAGATTCAGTAATTTGCTCAAAGTCAGTGGTGAGTGTTGGTGCTGGGATTTCTCAAATCTGGTGACCCCTATGTCTTTCTCTGCCACGGAAAGTCCAAAGTTGTAGGCACCATGAGAAAGAGGGGGAGACAGAGAATTTTCATTGAAGTTCTGCACAAGTCCCTTTGTGTGTGCCTGTGTGCCTGTGTGTCTGTGTTCCAGTTCTCACATTTGCCAGGTTCAACCAAGGGGTAAAAGCTACCAGAACAAACAAAAACAAATTTACCCATAGCATTTGGAGAACAACTACCAAAAGAAGAACATTTTTAATTTCAAATTTTGTTGATCCTGTGGCAGGTCCACCTTTAGGGCAATGGCATTTTTCTTTGGCTTTGGTAGCTTCTGGGATTCTATTTCTTGCACTGAATGTGAACTGCAATGGTCTTTTCCACTTAGGCAATTTAAGTTGTCATTTTTTGATGAATTTATTTAAAGCTGAAAGCTTTTTCATCTGGGAAGAAAAAACATTTATGGTTAAATGTAATGAATGATTCGTACAGGACGCTGCCAGAAGAACCACTCAACAATAAATTGACTGATTATAATATACTTTCTTTATGTTTAAAATTAAAATTTATAATTCTGTGGTATTTATTATTGTAGGATGTAATTAAAACCATTGTACAGAGTGGTGGCATCAAGCATCTAGTTACCATGGCAACTAGTGAACATGTAATAATGCAGAATGAAGCCCTTGTTGCTTTGGCACTAATAGCAGCTTTAGAATTGGGTAAGTACCCCAGTGACAAACTTGTTTTCTCCTATTTTTATCTGAATGAAAGGAAGCACAGGAGTGGAATAGAAGTCAGACAGAACCTTGACTGGAAGCGCTTTACCAGCTTCTGTCTGCACCTTTATCTGGGTATATAGAAGATCATACCGTGTATATAGTTGTTACCACAGCTGTTTCTTTTGATTGAGCTTTTGGCAGCATTTTTAGCGCAATGCTTTAAGGTTAGTTTAACTTTCAAGTACTACCTCAAGTTATAGCCACTTTAAGACTACATGAAGGTACAGAAAACATTTTCAGTAGGCTTCGTGGAGAACTGAAACCATATTTAGAGTACAATAACGAGTATAGCAATCTGTTATTCTTCCAGTGACTCAGCCCTTTTCTTCCATCTCTGCCGGTTCTCTACTACAGATTCTCTCCTCTAATCTCCCTTTCCCTATCACCATGGTTCCTGTTGCTTTGTAGCATTGCCTCCACTCTGAGCTCTCAGCTTCTGTGTACTTTTTCATGTGTTTTGCATTCAGAACTCCTGAAAAAAAAAGCAGAGCCTAATTGATTCAGTTAGTTTCTGTCTAATGTAGAGCATTCCTTTGGGCAAAATTCTTCAAGGGATGCTAACTCATAAGCATCTAGCCTGTGAATAGCAACCCTTGACTCAAAATCCAGTCTCTAAAACAGACGGTTAAAACCTAAGGTCACTTTACACAAAGAGGGACTACAGACTTGGTGTAGGCAGTGTCCTGTTTGGTTTAAAACCATTACAGTAAATACTGTAACTGATCACCTCTTAATTCCCACCGATGGTTTATATCCATAATTCTTAAACTGGGGCAAGCAGACCTATCCTAGGAGGGAGAAACCGAAACATAAACATGGTATATCTTCCTCCAGTGTTAGATTTACTCAGATCTGAGGTACGAAATATTTGAATTTCTGTCTTCTTAAAGAGTTTTACATTGTAAAGTAATTTATAATTAAAAATAAATTCATAGGAATACTATAAGTAGGGTCTAAAATTTGCTTGGATATTAAAGATAAAATAGAAGCCTTCATGAACATTTATGCTTGCTCACACTGATGTTGTGGTTCGAGATGCTTTGGTGGACCTGGCCTGTGTGACTCCTTTAGAGATTTCTAGTCCTAGCCTAGTCTGCTGTGGTTACCATCTCTCACATGATTTGGGTAGATTGTATAAGTCAGTCTAGAAGTCCAGACACCTTTAAGGGGAAATCTATGAAAGGTTGGGAATCAGTGAGGACATTTTAATACCGAACTGGGATCATGGTCTGATTTTATATGGCTTAAAGCAATGGATCAATTTCAGAATATTCTTGACTTCTCATCCTGGGATAAATCTGGGTTTGTGCCCTTCATAACCAGTACCTTCCAAACAAGCTATAATTTCATCATCTTGCGAATAGCTGAGCATTTGCCAGATCACCTTACCATAGAACTATATAAAGTGGCAATACATCTTTACATCTATACATCATACTTTGAAAACTGTGTTTCTCCAGCTTTGTATCCTTACTGGCTATTTGATTAAGTAACTATTATATTTATTTGTAGGATAATAGTATATAATTATAAAAATATAATAGTATATTTTTAAGAGTCCTTATATTTTGTGTAAGTGTGATAATTATACATTGACATGCAATTGTAAAAAATAATAGAGAGCTCCCTTGGATCCTTTGCCCAGTTTCTCCCAATGAAACATTTTCCGAAGCTATGGTATAATACCACAGTGAGGATATTGACATTGATACGGTCCACCCATCAGTCTTATTCAGACTACTCCCAGTTTTACTTGTACTCATTTATGTGTGTGTGATAATTTATGTAGAGTGTTGTCACCTGTGTCGGTTCATGTGTCTCCTACCACAATCCAGATACTGAACAGTTCCAACTCCCAAAGGATCCCTTGTGTTGCTCTTTTACAACCACACCCACTTCCCTCCCACCCTTGTTCTCTACTCTATCACTAACCCCTGGCGACTACTAATCTGTTCTTCATAACTAAAATTTGTTTTTTCAAAAATGTTATATGAATGGAATCATATAGTATGTAACCTTTTGTGATTAATTTTTTTGCTCAGCATGATAACCTAGAGAATCACCCAAGTTGTTTCATGTATCAATAGTTCGTTCTTTTTATGGCTGAGTAGTTTTTTTTTTAGTATTTTAAGGTATATACCATAGTTTAACCAGTCACCTCTTGAAGGATACTTGTACTGACTCCAGTTTTGGGCTTCGAAAAACAAAGCTGCTATGAACATTGTATACGGGTTTTCGCATGAACGTAAATTTTCATTTCTCTGCGATAAATGCCCACAAGTGCACTCACTGGCTTGTATCATAGTTGAATGATTTTTTTTTTTTAAAGAAACTTTTCCAGAGTGGCTATATATTTGCACCAGAGCGCATGAGTGATCTACTTTCTCTGCATCCTCACCAGTGTGTGGTGTTGTCACTATTTTTTATTTTGGCCATTTTGGGAGCTGTATAGTAATTTTTTAGTTCATTGTGGCTTTAATTTGCATTTCCCTAATGGCTAATGATGTTTTACACCTTTTCGTGTGCTTATTTGCTATCTATATATATTCTTTGATGAAATGTCTATCATGTCTTTTACCCATTTTCTAATTGGATTGTTTGGGTTTTTTTACTACTGAGTTTTGAGAGTTCTTTATATATTCTAGATACTAGTCATTTGTTGGATATGTAGTTTGCCAATATTTTCTCCCAGTCCGTAGATTTTCTTCTCATCCTTTTCACATGAGCTTTTGTTGTTGTTGCATGCTGTCAAGTTGATTCCAATTCATAGTGACCCTATAGGACAGAGTAGAACTGCCCCATAGGGTTTCTTAGGCTGTATGTAGTCTTTACAGGAGCAAGTCACTTGGTCTTTTCCCCAGTGGAACCACTGGGTGGATTCAAACTGCCAACCTGTTAGTTAGCAACTGGGAGCTTAACTGTTGTGCCACCAGGGCTTGTTACATGGGCTTTTACAGAGCAAGTTTGTTTAATTTTGACAAGGTCCAATTTATTATTTCCTTTTATGGGTTGTGGTTTTGGTGTCAACTCTAAGAATTCTTTGCTTAGCCCTAGGTCCTAAAGAGCAAAAATGTGTGACACTCTGCTTCCATAAAGATTACAGCCTTGGAAACCCTATGGGGCAGTTCTCTTCTGGCCTGTAGGGTCACTATGAATCAGAATTGACTCGACAGCATGGGTTTAGGTCCCAAAGATTTTTTTTTTTTTTTTAATTATGCTTTAGGTGAAAGTTTATAGCTCAGATTAATTTCTCATTCAAAAATTTATACACAGATTGTTTTGTGACATCGGTTGCAATCCCTGCTATGTGTGAGCACTCTGCTGCTCTCCACTCCGGGTTCCCCATGTCTATTTGTCCAGTTTTCCTGTAGCTCCCTGCCTTCTCGTCTTTGCTTTTGGGCAGGTGTTGCCCATTTGGTCTCATTTACTTGATTGAAGTAAGAAGCACGTTCCTTGCATATGTTGCTGTTTGTTTTATAGGCCTGTCTATGGCTGAAAAGCAGGCTTCGGGAGTGGTTTCCATTTTGAATTAGCAGAGTTGATAGTCTCAGGGGTTCCTCCAGTCTCTGTAGACCAGTAAGTCTGGCCTTCTCCCATGAATTTGAATTTTGTTCTACATTTTTCTCCCACTCTGTCCAGGACCCTCTGTTGTGATCCCTGTCAGAAGTCAGTGGTATCTATGTTTTGAGTTTTTTTTTTTCCTTCAAAAATGTTTATCATTTTAGTTTTACATTTAAGCATGTGATCCATTTTGAGTTAATTTTTGTATAAGGTACAAGGTTTGGGTCAAGATTCTTATTTTTGCCTATGAATGTCTAATTGCTTCAGCGCCATTTGTTGAAAAGACTATCTTTTCTTCACAGAGTTGATTTTGTACCTGTGTCAAAAATCGTTTCAGCGTATTTGTGTGGGTCTTTTTCTGGGTCTTCTGTTCTGTTCCACTGACCTGTGTGTCTATTTATCTGCCCATACCACACTCCCTTGATTAATGTAACTATGTAGTAAACCTTAATATGTTGTTAGGTACCATAAAGTTGTTCCCTGACTCATGGTGACCCCATCCACAATTGAAACAAAATGCTGTTCGGTTCTGCACCATCCTTATGATCAGTTGTGGATCAGGCCATTGTGATCCATGTGGTTTTCATTGGCTGCTTTTCAGAAATAAGTTGCCAGGCCTTTCCTCCTCATCTTTGGAAGCTCCATTGAAAACTATTCAACATCATAGCAATGTGCAGCCCTCCACTGACACACGGATGGTCGCTGCACATGAGGTGTATGGGCTGGGAATTGAACCTGGGTCTCCCACATGGAAGGCAAGATTTCTACCACTGAACCGCCATTATTCCCATAAGTTTTAATATCAAAAACCAAAAACCAAACCCATTGCCGTCGAGTCGATTCCAACTCATAGCAACCCTATAGGACAAAGCAGAACTGCCCCATACGGTTTCCAGCGAGGGCCTGGTGAATTCGAACCACAGACCTTTTAGTTAGCAGCCGTAGCTCTTAACCACTATGCTACCAAGGTTTCCATAAGTTTTAATATAGGACAAAGTAATTCCTTCCACTTTATTCTTTGTCAGGATTGTTTTAGTTATTTTATGGCCTGTGCCTTTCCATATAAATTTTAGAATAAGCTTGCCTGTGTCTACAGAAAACTGTTGGGATTTTGATAGGAACTATATTAAGAGTTCTTATATTTTAAAGATACATACTGAAATATTTATGGATGAAATGATCTGATTATAGGATTTCCTCCTAAATTATTTGGAATGAATGAGAATGAGTGGATGAGAGTAGAGATGAATGAAAGAAAATTGGCCATAATAATTCTTGAAGATGGTGATAGGTACATAGGGGTATCACCTATACTATCTTTCCTATTTTTGTATGTGTTTAATGCATTTCATAACAAAGCTTTTTTTAATTGTCTCATATTAAAAGCAGTGCTGTAATATTGAATGTTAAGCCCAAACTCCTGAAATATCTGCTGAAATCTAGTTCTATTCTTTTCACAAGGTCTGAATTTAATATTATATATCTAGGTCATTGTTTTCAGTCCCTTTTGGTAAGTTTTCACGTGGTTACTTTTTAGAAAAGGAGCAGTGTTTCAGCTAGATTGTACCAGGTTCATACACAGTGATTATAACTTATACTTCATTGGTTTCATATTCTAGGCACTGCCGAGAAAGATCTAGAAAGTGCTAAACTTGTACGCATTTTACACAGACTGTTAGCAGATGAGAGAAGTGCTCCTGAAATCAAATACAATTCTATGGTCCTGATCTGTGCTGTCATGGGATCTGGTAAGTATTTCCCATCAACATATGGTTGACATTAAATATAGAATAATTTCCAGCTGTGAGAGCTGAAACTCGACAGTACTGCCTTGTTTTTCTGGGTCTTATAAGTTTTCTACCTTTGACACAGGGTGCAGTCTTACCACTTTTCTATTGTTCTCTATTAGTGGAAAATATTTGAGTTTTCCTTCTCTGACAGGTTCCAGCTTTCAGAAGTTTTACTGTAGTAAATGATGGCTTTGAGTTTTGAATGCATTAGAAATTAGTTAATGGAGAATAGAGAATTACTTTTACACTGAAAATATTCCTGGAAGATTCTTCCTATACTTATGAAGAACAAGTTTTGGTTTGGTATGGTGTGATATTAAGTAAAGAATTTGTTCCAGGAATCTTTGACATATCTTGGTATATGTTTCATGGACACTTGAAAGAGTATTGTGCTGTTGTTGGGCGCAGTGTTCTATAAATTTCGATTATATCCTTTTGGTTGGTGGTGGTGGTCTTCTATATCCTTGCTCATTATCTAATTAGTTGTTTTATCAACTGTTGAGAGAGGGGTGTTGAAGTCTCCAGCTGTAATTGTGGATTTATCTATTTCTCCTTTCAGTTCTATCAGTTTTTGATTCACATATTTTGTAGCTCTGTTTTTAGGTGCATATACATTTAGGATTGCTATGCCTTCTTGGTGAATCAGTTCTTTTATTATTATGTAATGTCCCTCTCCTGGTAATTTTCTTTGCTCTGAAATCTACTGTATCTGATATTAATATAGCCACTCCCGCTTTATTTTTATAAATTCGTATGACAGATCTTTTTCTATTCTTTTACTTTCAACCTCCAATGTCATTGTATTTGAAGCAAGTCTTTTGTAAACAGCATATAGTTGGGTCATGTTTTTTTAAGCCTGTCTGTCAGTCTCTTTTAATAGATGTATTTATGCCATTTACATTTAATGTAATGGTTGATGTGTTATAGCTTAAATCTGCAGTTTAATTTTTCGTTTTCTGTCCCGCCCCCCCCCCCCGATTTCCTGTGAGTTGCTTGGACATTTTTTAGAATTATATTTTGATATATCCATTTGTTCCATTTCCATTTATTTATAGTGTTAGAGTACTCCTTTTATAGTTTTTCTAGTGGTTGCTTTAGGTATTACGTTATACATACGTACTATCACAGTCTATTGGTGTTGTCATTTTACCAGTTCAAGTATAGAAGCCTCTTTTGAGCTCTCCTTACCTTGCCTCATTTGTAATATGCCTTAATTTTTTCCTCTACATACATTCTGAATCGCTTCAGATAGTGTTTTAATTTTTGTTCCAGCCACCAATTACAATTCAGAAAACTCAAAAAGGAAAATCTGTTACCCATGTTTTTGTTTACTGTGTTCCTTCTTTCTTCCAAGCTTCCTTTTTTTTTTCTCATTTCCTTTCTGGAGAACTTGTTTTAGCTTTTTTTTTTTTCAGGCTAGGACTGCTAGCGACAAATTCCTCTTAGTTTGTCTTCATGTTTTGATTTCCTCTTTATTCCTGAAAAACCATTTTTTGCTGGGTGTAGGATTCTGAATTGACAGTTTTTTCTCTCAGCACTTGAAAGATCTTGTGCCATTTTCTTGTGGCCTTTATGGCTTCTCATGAGAAATTCATGTTTTTTAATGGTTTTTCCTCTATAGGTAATGTCATTTTTCTCACTGCTTTCAAAATTATTTTTGTCTTTAGGTTTCAGAAGTTTGACTATGATGTGTGTTGGTATGGGTTTTTTTGTTTTTTCATTCAGATTAGATCTTCTGTTTCTTGGTATGATAAATCATTTTTCTATTAAAACCTGGGCATCATAGTGAAACTTTGGAAAGAGCCGCATGGATATCATCACAGTTTCCTGGCAAATAGTGAATGCTGCTCTTAAGATAACCATATTCATTAGAGCACCTTTGATAAAGTATTTCCAAGCCCGCATTTAAGAATTATGGTTACTGCACAGCCAGTTTAGAGAACAACCAGTCTAGATGAGAATGGCTCACAAAGAGTTTTTTTAAAAAGGAAGGAAGGAAAGAGAGAGAGGAAGGGAAAGAGAGAAAGAAGAAAGGAAGAGAGAGAGGGCAGGAGGAAGAGAGAGATGGAGGGAGGGAAAGAAAGGTTAGATTACTTGATAGTTTGGCCATACCAAGAGTTTTATATTTCTGCCATACAATTTGGGGGAAAATTAACGATATATAGACAATAAAGCAGACCAATAAATTTGTTGAAAGGATGTGAAGTTTAAACTCTTTATTTGCCACAGAATTAATTAGAGTAGATCTGACATTTTTCTGTAAGTCATTGGACTTCATATTTGAACTGGTTATAGGCTTAAGACAGAACCTTGAGATCACACAACAAGCTGTGTTTAAGTATAACTCATTACCCTAATCAACCTTAGACTGCAGAACTTGACATCTGATTTATCTTTTTATAAATATGGCAAGTAAGGTTTTTATTTTTATTATTATTATATACCCCTAAAAAAGACATTGTTAAGCTACTGCTGTGTCTTTTTTCAGAATTGTCACTAGTTTTATAACTCAGTCTCACAAAATAAACATTTGGGTATATGTTTTAGATAGATTGTACAGTAAAATTAGAACAACCAACAGGAGCATATCTATCTTATTTTTGTCTTCCAGAATCTCTACACAAGGAAGTACAAGATTTGGCCTTTCTAGATGTTGTGTCCAAACTTCGCAGTCATGAGAACAAAAGTGTTGCCCAACAGGCCTCTCTCACAGAGCAGAGACTTACTGTGGAAAGCTGAGACCTACCCCTCCCTGATACATGGCATCATCCCATCTCTGATTTCCCCTTTGTCCTCCATCCAACTGCCTCTTCCACTTCATTCGCTACCGTATCACTTTGTGCATGCGTGTAATGTTCCAGTACCAATTGAAGAACTGCTGTAGGTACCTGCCCAATAAGATTTCTAAACCCATAGTTAATGTGAACATGAATTTGTCAAAAACAAGTCTCCACCCATAACTGTTTTCTTCCTGTTGCTTGAGCTACATTAAGTAGAATGTGCATGTTGTAGCCCTACAATGATGTAAACTTGGTACTACAAAATGACTTGCTCTTCACCCTCAGTAAACTGCGTAATTATGTACTGATAAATTAGAAACAAAACAGAATGCAGCAGGAGCTGTCTAGTTTATTAAAGATGGAATTGAATAGTAAAAATAGCTCCATTTTTGGTGCTTGGGAAGCACAGTGACCAAAAAATTGTATGGCCACTCATTCATTAATCTTATCTACTAATGTCAAAACCATGGTACCTAGAGTTAAATAAAATTCTAATGGTCTTACTCTTTACCCTATGGTTTCTCCTTTTTCCTAAATCTGTAGGATATTGAAACCGCCATAAACTTATCTCAGACTTTCTGAGGTTTTTGATTCCATATTATAATTGACTGTCATCAGTAGCTTGATGTTGAAAACATTTGTAGTTTTCAGTGTTGAACTAAGGGGTTGAAGAACCCCTATTAGATTAGTGGATCTTGTTTTTCTAGATTCTGATACACGTGCATTTTCACCTCAGAACTTCTTCCATCAGTTAATCAGCATTGTCCAACACTTGTCTTTAAAAGTCACTTGACACTTGTTTTCAATTGAGGAAATTGAGTATAGTTCATTGAGAATGGATTTATTTGCTATTTTTCATCATTCAGCTTGAAAGCAAGAAATTTATCTTTCATAGTCCTTTTAAATCTTATGTTAGTACTAGCAGGACATAGGCAAGATTAAGAAATAATTTTGTGTAGACTAAAGAAAGGAAGGCAGGTTATAAAAGCCATAGTAGCCAGTCCAGTTCATTCTGCAGATGACCCCTTACCAATAGGTGTTAGAGTTCACACCTCCACTTTCCCACTGAGAACTGCAGAAGATCTTAAAGGCTATAAGAGAGAGTGACAGAGCCAAGACTCGAGAGATGGAGAAGACCCCTTTGATGAAATATAGTGTGCTCTTCACTGCCACTACTACCACCAAATGAGTTTTTAGAGCTTTGAAATGCAGTCTTTGTAAATGAATCAGAACATGCCAGGGATACACCTGCCTTCTCCCCATACCCAAATCTGACAGTACTGGCTTAACGGCAAGATGGCCTCCAATATGAAGTGGCTGCAGAACAGAGAATTGGCTGCCAAGGAGGTGAAAGAAGCACCTTCCTCTCCAACATGAGATGCTCCGTATCTCTGTGGGGTGATCTAAGTTGGACTTTTGTCTCTAAGCTATAATTCAAGAAAGTTAAACCCGTGGAGGTAAAGAACCTTTTGACTGACTGTTCGCCTTGATGTCCAAAAAAGGGACTATTATGAGTGCTTATGCTACACTTGCTGTAAGAATGCTTTTGTTTATCATCTCCTGGGCTGGATAGTGGAATATATTTTATTAGAGGTTTTGAAAGACATCTGTAATGTTGTGTAATAGGCTGTCCATATTAATAACTAAATAAATAGTATATCAAACTATAATGGCATTATTTGGTTTCTTTTTATATTTTACCTATACTTCTGGAACAGTGCTTGCTCATTGTTGGTGCTCAATAAGTACTTGTTGAAAGAATGAATGAATTCCTAGTTCCATGAACCTTTCAGACTGCCTAAACTAATTCTAGATTGACTAATTGAAATTGACATGTAGTTCGTCCAGCTTCAGAAGAAATTTTTTAATGTATAGTGGGATGTGTCCTTATTGAATAGTTTTATACAGAAGACCTCAGAGCAGAGCATCCTACATTTGTAGAATAGATTTGAGAGAAGCCATCATCTAGGCCAGCTCAGCAATTTGCTGATATACTAGGTACTCCCAGTCTCCAGCAAAACAAAGTGTAATTTGAATTACCACTTCTACAGAAAGACCAGTGGCTCTTCTGATGACAGGGTCTGCCAAATTAGTTGGCATATTGCTGTACCATGGCAGTGGGTGGGAGTCTTCAGAAAATCTATCCCTCACCTCCTTCTACTTACTTTTAGTTGCAGACTTCACCATTAAATTAGTTTGCTACCCACTAAGAGTGAATCTTAGAGGAAAGAATGAAAAGTCCCCTTTGTTATCAAGCCCCTGGGTTCAAGAATGAGTTCCTACCTAGGAGGAGCAGCACAATAAAGCTTTAACTACTGCCCATGCCAGGACTAAAGCATAGATGAACAGCAAAAAGGCTAGAAATTAAAGGGAAGAAGATGCCTGAATGTAATGCATTAGAGTGTGCCTGTCCATTAAACCTAGTTAAAAAAAAAAAAAAACAGTTGCCATTGAGTACATCCCAACTCGTGGTCATCACATGTGTATGCTCCATATTTAATGTGCAATTTTTCAGAAATAGACTGCAGGCCTTTCTTCCGAGATTCATTTGGGTGGACTTGAACCTCCAACCATTTGTTTAGCAGCCGAGTGCATTACCTGCACTACTCAGAAACTCAGTCTCCACATTCACCCTGTGCCATCGAGTCCACATTAGCTCCTTGAAATCATGCTAACCACCTGCCCAGTCTATAGCCTCATTGTGCTCAAAGCAAAATTGATGAAACATTGGCCCATAATAGTGTTTTCCTTGATAGAAAAAAAATATATATATATATTATTTTTTTTTGAGCATGCTATCTGATAGCAATGAAGATGTGCAACAAAATTTTTCTGTTCCAAAATGATTTTCCCTTGGATGGAAGAGAATGCAGCTCTCATATGCAAGTTTTAGTGTGAAATGTTCGGAAAAAACCCTGCATGAGAAGATTTCAAGAAGAAATGCTCCTTGGTATCATTAAAGGGCTTATTATCTAATTCTGCTGAACACACAGGTTGAAGGGCCTAGATGTTAAGACACTTAGGTGACCATTACCTTTTGTATCCAGCTGTTACTAGAACTGGTAAACTTAAAAGCCACTACTTAGCTCTGGGAAGCCATAATATCTGAATTATACAAGTATCTATTAAAAATTAATTAGGATGAATCTTCATAGCTGTAACCAGGAAAATTGAGGATTTTTTTTCACAGATGTGATCTCCAACTTTTCATATATACCCACATACTTACATGCCATCTAGTGTTACACATGTATGTTTTATAGGTGGTATCTCACTAAATGGCACAATAACTGTAAAAGTGATACAGTGGAAAGGGTATGGGAACTCTGATCTGTTACACACTGGCCATGTGACCATGGGCAAGTTACTTAAATTCTCTGGGCCTGTTTTCTCATCAATATGGTAAGTTTAATAATCTCAACTTCCCAGGGTTCTTGTGGCAATGGAAATTTTTAGTGCCCTCTTCTCACAAGTGACTCAAACTCCTCTGGTCCCGAGCATTATCAACGCATCTTTCAAGTAGTAATAATGGAGCAAGTGGGGTGGCTAAAGCATAGATGTGGGGGCTTAGGTGAGAAGTGACTAAAGTACACTGTTGTTGTTAGGTGCTATCAAGTCAGTTCTGACTCATAGCGACCATGTTCAGAATGAAACACTGATCCCCAACCTCACAATCATTGCTATGTTTGAGCCCATTGTTGCAGCCACTGTGTCAATCCATCTTATTAAGGGTCTTCCTCTTTTTCACTGACCCTCTGCTTTACCAAGCATGATGTCCTGCTGCAGGGACTGGTCCCTCCTGATAACATGTCCACCGTACCTGAGACAAAGTCTTGCCGTCCTCCCTTCTAAGGAGCGTTCTGGCTGTACTTTTTCCTAGACAGATTTGTTCATTCTTCTGGCAGCCCACGGTATATTCAATATTCATCACCAACACCATAATCAAAAGGCACCAATTCTTCTTTGGTCTTCCTTATTCATTGTCCAGCTTTCACATGCTTATGAGGTGATTGAAAATACCATGGCTTGGGTCAGGCATACATTAGTCCTCAAAGTGACAGATTTGCTTTTGAACACCTTCAAGAGGTTTTTTGCATTAAATATCCTCTACAACCTGGAAAACTAACGTGGCTTTCGACTTCAACCTCAGACCTCAGAACACATTCTTAAAACGTCTATGACTCACAGATCAGTGGTTTTGCTGGTAGGCATGTATGCAACTTTTTTTTTTTTTTTTAATATACTTAACGATATAGAGTTGCAACCACATTCAGAGGTGTGTAGAACTTCATGGTGTTTGGTTAGTGTTAGTTATATACAGACAAATGTCTCAGGATTAGGTTTTTAAAAAACCAGCTAGATTTTTATCTCAAAAAAGTGTAAAGTTGAGGTGGAGCCAAGACGGTAGAATAGGCACTTTCAGCGAGCCCTCTTTACAACAAAGACCTGAGAAAACAAGTGAAACGAGTATATTTGTGACAAGCTGGGAGCCCTGAGCATCAAAGGCAAGCTTAGACACCGAACTGAGGGGCAGGGGGAGGAAGAGACCGTTCAGAAGTGGAGAGGAGTTACCGGACCTGAATCACGGGGAGCCCTCAGGCACCATTCCTGGAGCTGTGGCAGCGGCAGTGGCGGGCTGGTACTAGCGTTCAACCACAGTTTTCTCAGGGAGAAGCAGCCAGCTACACAGCCTACTCATACCTCTGGAACCTGAGGAGAATAGCGCTCTCGGCAAAAGCTAAGTACTTACGTATATTTTAGCATGCCACCCCCTCAAGCCAGCTTCAGCTGCTGAATCCCTGGGCCTGAGATAGACCCTGGTGAGCACCTAGAGCCATCCTCCCGGCCTTGGGGAAGGAAAAAATTTGCAACTGAGGAGAAAAGATAATTTGCTAGCTCCATTAACTGGGGGAGCTTGGGACAGAAGTGGCTCCCGTCCAGGCATAAACCGTCTGTGGACCTTGAGCACCTTTCCCTTCTGCGTGGACATGTGTGGGCCTATTTAGGTAGAATGGGCCCTTGTTGGCAAACTCCAACCATTTCAGCTGTGCGGTGGAGAGGTGGGTGTTTGACATTTGACATTGCTTTGCCTGTTAAACAAGGTCCTCACCTACCCACATCAGGGACCTAAGGACTGGTAGCTCTACTCCGGTCACCCAGCTACCCGTGACAGGGGTCCAAAGATAACTGGTACCTCTCAGTCCTTACAACCAAAAACTTTTGGTGCTCATGGTCCCTATGGAGAACCCACCCACCAGCATGATCTAGGGAACAGAGATGTGTTTTCCTCAGAGACACTAGGGGGTCAGTTCTCAGCCCCCTGCACTGATCAGAGTGTGACCCCCTGCTGCAATCAGATACCGGTATATACGCCAATCACCCCTGCCCCTCTAAGACTGTAGGACAGAGCCTGTACCACACACTTGATGATCAGCTACCTGGAAACCTGAGTTGAATTCATACAAGAAAACTGAATGGACTCCTAGACTGATATACCTGATAACAGCTCTAGCCAGCTGGGGACAGGACACCAGAGCTCCAAAGGTGAAAATAATCAAGCTAGCTCACTCAAGCAACCCATAGGGGTATACCAAAACAAAACAAAGCAAGCAGCTATGACACAGTAAGCAAGCATAAACTAATACAATAACTTATAGATGGCTCAAAGACAACAGTCAATATCAAGTCACATAAACAAACAGATCATGATCACCTCAACAGGCTCTCAGAACAAAGAATCCAGGGATCTTCTAGATGAAAGCGCATTCCTGGAATTACCAGATGCAGAATACAAAAGTTTAATATACAGAACCCTTCAAGACATCAGGAAGGAAATGAGGCAATATGCAAAACAAGCCAAGGAACACACAGATAAAGCAACTGAAGAAATTAGAAAGATTATTCAGGAATGTAATGAAAAAATTAGCTGGAAAAATCCGTAGACAGCAATCAGAAATTCAGAAGAGTCAGAGGAGCATAATTGAGCACGTAGAAGCTAGAATTTCTGAACTCAAAGATAAATCACTTGGCAC
Organism: Loxodonta africana; assembly: GCF_030014295.1. Taxonomy (NCBI): domain Eukaryota; kingdom Metazoa; phylum Chordata; class Mammalia; order Proboscidea; family Elephantidae; genus Loxodonta; species Loxodonta africana. Next base: position 52,716,483 of record NC_087346.1, on the reverse strand, counting down.
TAATATATATGAAGAAAAATCAGATAAAAGAATTAAAAAAAAAAGAAGAAGAAACCTTAAGAATCATGTGGGACTCTATCAACAGAAATAACCTACAAGTGAGTGGAGTACCAGAACAGGGAAGGGTAACAGAAAATACAGAGAAAATTGTTGAAGATTTGTTGGCAGAAAACTTCCCTGATATTGTGAAAGATGAGAAGATACCTGTCCAAGATTCTCATTGAACTCCTCATAAGGTAGATCTTAAAAGAAAGTCACCAAGACATATTATAATCAAGCTTGCCAAAACCAAAGATAAAGAGAGAATTATAAGAGCAGCAAGGGATAAACAAAAAGTCACCCACAAAAGAGTGCCAATAAGAATAAGCTCGGACTACTCGGCAGAAACCATGCAGGCAAGAAGGCAATGGGATGACATGTTTAAAAAATTGAAGGAAAAAAATTGCCTGCCAAGAATCATATATCCAGCAAAACTGTCTCTTAAATATGAAGGTGAAATTAAGACATTTCCAGATAAACACAAGTTGAGGGAATTCATAAAAGCCAAACCAAAACTACAAGAAATACTAAAGGGAGTTCTTTGGTTAGAAAATCAATAATATCAGTTATCAGCCCAAGACTAGAACACTGGGCAGAGCAGCCAGAAGTCAACCCAGACAGGGAAATCCAAAACAACAAAGCAAGATTATTAAAAAAAAAAAAAAAAAAGCCCAAAACAGGGTAGCAGCGATATCATTATATAAAAGAAGACAACATTAAAATAATAAAGAGGGACTAAGAAATGTAATCATACACCTTCCGTATGGAGAGGAAGATACGGCGATACAAAGAAATAAAAACAAAAAGAGAGTTTTAAATTTAGAAAAATAGGGGTAGATAATAAGGTAAGCACAAACAAGACAAACTATCTTATCAAAATAAAATACAAGGGAAAAACACAGACTCAGCAGAAACAAAATCAACGACAACAAATGAAAGGACAATATATAAAGAAAATCTACTCAGCACATAAAATCAAGTGGGAAAAAGAAACTGTCGACACATAAAAAAAGACATCAAGATGATAGCACTAAATTCATACCTATCCATAATTACCCTGAATGTAAATGGACTAAATGCACCAATAAAGAGAAAGTGACAGAATGGATTAAAAAACAAGATCCATCTATATGCTGCCTACAAGAGACACACCCTAGACTTAGAGACACAAACAAGCTAAAACTCAAAGGATGGAAAAAAATATATCAAGCAAACAATGAAAAAAGAGCAGGAGTGGCAATATTAATTTCTGACAAAATAGACTTTAAAGTTAAACCCATGAGAAAGGATAAGGAAGGACACTATATAATGATTAAAGGGACAATATACCAAGAAGATATAACCATATTAAATATTTATGCACACAATGACAGGGCTACAAGATACAGAAAACAAACTTTATCAGCATTGAAAAGTGAGATAGACAGCTCCACAGTAATAGTAGGAGACTTCAACACACCACTTTCAGTGAAGGACAGGACATCCAGAAAGAAGCTCAATAAAGACACAGAAGATCTAAATGCCACAATCAACCAACCTGACCTCGTAGACATATACAGAACACTCCACCCAACAGCAACCAACTATACTTTCTTTTCTAGTGCACATGGAACATTCTCTAGAATAGACCACATATTAGGTTTTAAAGCAAGCCTTAGCAGAATCCAAAACATTGAAATATTACAAAGCATCTTCTCTGACTATAAGGCCATAAAAGTGGAAATCAATAACAGGAAAAGAAATCAAAGACTTGGAAACTGAACAATACCCTGCTCAAAAAAGACTGGATTATAGAAGACATTAAGGATGGAATAAAGAAATTCAAAGAATCCAATGAGAATGAAAACACTTCTTTCAGAACATTTGGGACACAGCAAAAGCAGTGCTCAGAGGCCAATTTATATCAATAAATGCACACATCCAAAAAGAAGAAAGGGCGAAAATCAAAGAACTATCTGTACAACTTAAATAGAAAGAGAGCAACAAAAGAAACCCACACGCACCAGAAGAAAACAAATAATAAAAATTAGTGCTGATCGATAAAGAACAGTGACGAATCTGTGAAACATTTCATAACATGGAGGAACCTGGAAGGCATTATGCTGAGCGAAATTAGTCAGAGGCAAAAGGACAAATATTGTCTAAGACCACTATTATAAGATCTTGAGAAATAGTATAAACAGAGAAGAACACATACTTTTGTGGTTACGAGGCGGGGGGAGGGAGGGAGGGAGAGGGTTTTTTACTGATGAATTAGTAGATAAGAACTGCTTTAGGTGAAGGGAAGGACAACACTCAATACATGGAAGGTCAGCTCAACTGGACTGGACCAAAAGCAAAGAAGTTTCCGGGATAAAATGAATGCTTCAAAGGTCAGCGGAGCAAGAGCGGAGGTTTGGGGACCATGGTTTAAGGGGACTTCTAAGTCAATTGGCAAAATAATTCTATTATGAAAACATTCTGCATCCCACTTTGAAATGTGGCATCTGGGGTCTTAAATGCTAACAAGCAGCCATCTAAGATGCATCAATTGGTCTCAACCCACCTGGATCAAAGGAGAATGAAGAACACCATGGACACAAGGCAATTACAAGCCCAAGAGACAGAAAGGGTCACATGAACCAGAGACTACATCATCCTGAGACCAGAAGAACTAGATGGTGCCCGGCTACAACTGATGACTGCCCCAACAGGAACACAACAGAGAACCCCTGAGGGAGCAGGAGAGCAGTGGGTTGCAGACCCCAATTTCTCATAAGATCAGACTTAATGGTCTGACTGAGAGTGGAAGGACTCCGGTGGTCATGGCTCCCAGACCTTCTGTTGGCCCAGGACAGAAACCATTCCTGAAGCCAACTCTTCAGACATGGATTGGACTAGACAATGGGTTGGAGAGGGATGCTGGTGAGGAGTGAGCTTCTTGGATCAGGTGGACACTTGAGACTATGTTGGCATCTCCTGCCTGGAGGGGAGATGAGAAGGTGGAGGGGGTTAGAAACTGGCTAAATGGACACAAAAAGAGAGAGTGGAGGGAGAGAGCAGGCTGTCTCATTAGGGGGAGAGTCTTTGGGAGTGTGTAGCAAGGTGTATATGGGTTTTTGTGTGAGAGACTGACTTGATTTGTAAGCTTTCACTTAAAGCACAATAAAAATTATTTTTAAAAAATGTGAAGTCTAAGCCTTCATACTTTGAAGGCTCTTAGTTTCTGATTCTAGGTATTCCTTAATTTTTAAATCTTTATTGGATTTTGCTATCTTAAAAATATTTTAAGCTGTAACTCAGGTTTGTATATAAACATTAAGTGTAACAATAGATCTTTATCTTCCAAAAATATATGATCTATTTTCAGGTATAATTGAAGGACATTACTGTTGTAACAGTTACTTTGACATTTATTGATTCCCAGCAAATCTCTGGCTTTACCCTCAGATTACTGACAAAAATTAATTCCTATACGCATGATCACTTTGAGTTTTGTTACTATGTTGTTGGGTGCCATCGAGTTGATTTTGACTCATGGTGACCCTATAGGACAATGTAGAACTGCTCCAATAGGGTTTCCTAGGCTGTAATCTTTACGAGAGCAGATTGCCAGGTCCTTTTCATGGAGCTGCTGGATGGGTTCGAACTGCCAACCTTTCAGTTAGCAGCCAAGTGCTTAACGGTTGCCCCACCAGGCCTGCTTTTTGTAAATATATGTACTTCAAAATAGATTTCCCTTGTAACCAAATGGATTTTTGTTTTTGATTTTTTTTTTTTTGGAAAGGGGCTGCCATGTAAAGACTAGAACCAAGCCTGATGGGAATGGAAGAGGCTGAGAGTTCCTGCTGGGAAGCTAGGGTATACCCCTGCCTTTGGGGTTTCCATGTTCTCAGATGCAAGCCCCTTCTCCTCTGGGACATTGCACAGTGCTCACCCATTGTCAGCATCCTCCCAGCATCAGGAGGACCAATGAAGGCCAGCCCACTTCTGACCTTCAGCTCTCTGCGGAGATACTCTGCTCAATTTCTTGGTACTCAGTTCCTCCCCATGTCACCATGGGCATGTGAGACAAATAGCTAAAATTACTTAGAATTTATGAATCAGGGTGAACAATGGGGAGTAAATATTGACCAGAGTAGCTTTGACTTCAGAGCCATCTCTGCAGGATTTTGAAATTGTCTTTAATTTCAGATTCATGCAGCCGTCAGATCAGACAATTCCTTCCTTCCCCACCATGTCTCTCTTGTAGTAACTGCCTTATTTATGTGGTTAAGAACAGTAGGGGACGGGTCACTAATGAGTCATATTCTGCTCTTTTCACCCACACCCTTCATGCCTTAGTACCCAGCAGAAGTTGGAGGAAGTAACACAGAAGAGTAACCATTTAGCTTCATAATATCACGACCCAATAACTATTAAGCCCTCTGCCTCCCCCTCTCTACTCCTTCCCTCTCATTCCCCCATGGAGATAATTGTGAAATGCACCGACTTCCCCTGAGCCACAAGAAGTGGGAGCAAGACGTGCACCGACCTGAGAGAAGCATCTGATGGAAAGCCGTTTCCTGTTAATACACAGACATTAACCGTAATTATGCTTTAGGACTAGGTAATGCATGTTTTGTTATACTGTGACTAATATCTGATGCAAAGTTTAAGAATGATGTTCTGACATGAGCATTTTGGGTATTAAGGTGGTTCCTCGACTACAAGCTATCTGACCTCTCAGCCCCTCTACTTTCTGCACCTGATCCTAAGTCAAAAGCCCCATTTCTTTCTTCTTCAGTGCCCCTTGTCAGTTTCTCGGAATGGCAGAGTCCCCTCAGCTTCTTTGCCTGTCCTGATCCACCCACCCTTCATCACCTCCTGGATTCTTTTTACCCTTGCCCAGCCCTCCTTACTGTCCTAAGAGAACCACAACAGAGTGGGGCGGAGGGGGGGGGGCGGTGAGGAGGGCTGGGCAGCACCTCCCTCCTGGTATCTAAGCCTTAAGTTAGTTCCACCCACTCACCATTACTGACACTCCTTTACCAAATGTATGGGAATTGGTCTCCTAAAAAGGGAAGAAGGAGCTCTCATGGCACAGTGGTTAAAACACTCGGCTGCTAAATGAAAGGTCGGTGGTTTGAACCCACCAGACCCTCCATAGGAGAAAGAAGTGGCAGTCTACTTCCATAAAGATTTCAGCCTTGGAAACCCTATGGGGCAGTTCTGCTCTGTCCTGCAGGGTCACTATGTGTCAGAATCGACTGGACAGCACACAACGACAGCCACAAAAAGAGGAGGGCCAGAGCTCATCTACAGGCACCCACCAGAGCTGGCATTTAGCTAATTGCTAGGTGCCTCTGAGCACTGTCATCAATTGCTGCCAGAAGCTTTGCACACCTCTCACCAAGCCTGTGAACAACCACTCTGGTTTGTTTCAAGCTGATAAACACTGTCCAGGCACCACTCACATGGAGGGGGGAGAAGGGCCTGGGAGCCTCTTCTTTCAGAGAATTGCCATTTAACACTCAGGATTCTATGACCTGGTGTCTTAGTCATCTAGTGCTGCTATAACAGAAATACCACAAGTGGATGGCTTTAACAAAGAGAAATTTATTTTCTTATAGTCTAGTAGGTTAAAAGTCCAAATTCAGGGTGTCACCTCCAGAGGAAGGCTCTCTCTCTCTCTGTTAGATGTAGAGGAAGGTCCTTGTCATCCATCTTCCCTTGGTCTGGGAGCATCTCAGTGTAGGAACCTCAGGTCCAAAGGACATGCTCTGCTCCTGGTGCTGCTTTCTTGGTGGTATGATGTCCCCACTCTCTGCTTGCTTCCCTTTCCTTTTTATCTCTTGAGAGATAAAAGGTGGTGCAGACCACACCCCAGGGGAACTCCCTTTACTTTGGATCAGGGATGTGACCTGGTAAGTTTGTTACAGTCTTACCCTAATTCTCTTTAACATAAAATTACAATCACAAAATGGAGGACAACCACAGAATACTGGGAATCATGGCCTAACCAAGTTGATACACACATTTTTTGGGGGGGTGGGGGGACATAATTCAATCCATGACACCTGGCTACCCTGTTTCTTCTTTTCTAGAACAGAGACAGCAAACTGGCAGGAGGTGGCTGGGAAGGGTATCCTCAGATGTGTTCAGTTTTTCCTACATGGTATTTTCAAAAAGATGAAGAAAGAAGAAAATGAATAGCTGTAAATATTTAAAATTTGGACGATTTTGCATAAAAATCTAGTCCTCTGATATTTCTTTAGAAGTTGAGAGATCTGGAAACCAGGTCTTTACATTCCAGGAGAGCAGCATGTGGCTGCAGCGACCTTAGACAGGCGTGCCTCTCCAGGCTTTTGGAGGCCCCCGGCCCGCCTCACTCAATGACCTTGACTGCATAGCCCCTGAAAGCACCTGTGTCTGTGACCGTGTGAAGATCTACTGTACAGGCTGTCTGCTTTGGATGCAGGAGTAAGAGGAATGGATTTTTAGCGGCAGAGAAGCAACTCTACGAAAAAGGCCATGTCTAATGGAGGTCCAAATATTTGACCCAAGGATATTTTTGTGACCTGGGTAAACTTGTGCTGTTTTTATCCCCTCACGGGAAAGACTCAACATTCAGACGGCCAGTGACAGCTACAGTCTGGCTGACAAGTGGCAGGAATATAAAAACATTGACAACTGCAAGCCATGCCCAAGCCTGGACCCACCCCACCCTGCTAACTGGAGGGAGCCAATGCTGACCTGTCTTTCACCTCACAGGGCTGACAGCACCCTGTGGTGACTGCAGGAATTTAGAAAGTCTCTTCTAAGCTGGGTCAGGAATGTAGCTATTCTCCTGAGGCCAAAGGCATTCTCATTATCGCCCTGATCCCATGAGTCAGGAGCTCTTATGCAACACAAGACTGCTAACCTAAGCGGATTACGCCCTGCTCTTTGAGAAGGTCTCACTTTGGAGAGTTCCTAACACAGACCGCACCTGCCAACCTCCCAGGGTAACCTGATGAACCACACTGTCCTCTTCATAACCAACCCCATAGAAATGAGCCTTCTAATTGAAAAATGTTCATACAAATGGAAATTTCTGTGCACTTTCAGCCAAGACCCTAGTGAAAAGAAACCCTGTGCTCCACTGAATGATTATTCAGTGATATCTTGTGCCAAAGGAGAGTATGTTCCCCATGTTTATGCCCCAGAGCGAGTAAGACCCAACGGCTCAGGGAAGGCCAGGTAATTCTACATGCCTCAAACCACCAAGGACCGCATAGCCTGGGAGCTGGAATATGACAATAATGGCAGAACAGTTGCCAAACCTTATTTCCTCTAGGAGTGGCCAACCCAGGACCAGAAAATGCCACATCTCCCTGCATCTCTGCCATATTTGAAGAGGAGTATAGTATCAATAAGAAAGGTAAGTGCCTGGGTAGTGCAAAAGTTAAGCACTCAACTACTAGCCAAAAAGTTGGCAGTTCAAACCCACTCAGAGGTGCCTTGGAAGACAGGCCGGGTAATCTGCTTCCCAAAGGTCACAGCCTTGAAAACTCTATGAAGCACAGTTTTACTCTGCACACACACGGTCTCCATGAGTCGAAATCGACTTGAAGGCAACTAACGACAAGGAGAAAAAGTAAAAAATGTCTTTGTGGCAGAAATTGTGTTATTTCCCCTTCACCCTGATAAAAAGCCATACTCTCTCACACTTCAGGAGCCTCAGAGGGAGTGTTATACCCTGATGAATTCATAGCCTTCTTCTTTACAGGAGCCTTTCCATGTGTTGACCATAACTTCCTCCTGTCTTGAAAAGGCTGGTCTCCCTTTCCCCTGAGGGACATCTGAAGGGTAGTGTTACCTAGGGCTGCCACAACTAAGTACCACAAAACTGGGTGGCTTAAAATGATTGAAATTTATTGTTTCATAGTTCTGGAGGCTGGAAGTCCAAATTCAGAGTGTCAGCAGAGCCATGCTTTCTCTGAAATCTCAAGGGAAAGACCCTTCCTTGTCTCTCCCAAATTGAGAGCCCCGTGTGTTTCTTAGCTTATAGATGTAGCTTCACAGGGCCTTGCTTATTCTCTCTCTCTCTCTTCTCTCCTTTTTTATAAGGATGCCACTCAGGTTGGATTAGGATCCACCCTACTCCGGTATAACCTCATGTTAACTGATAAGACCTTCAAAGACTCTATTCCAAACAAGATCAAGTTCACAGGTACCAGGGCTTAGGACTTCAGCATATTTCTTTGGCAGACCCAATGCAATCTGTAACAGGCAGCAGCCTGCTGCAGCACATACACACATAATGGTTTGAACCTGAACTCCCCATGAGAACCTCAGATCAATTCAGCAATACCACAAGAGTTTTTCTCAGCATAGTCTTGAGTCCACATTCAGACAACACAGCTATTCAAAAAGTGGTTAGCTGAGAAATCCTCCAAGCCTGGTAGAAACTCAGAATTTATCAGCATGATAATCTCTCCAAGGGCTGATTCTCCACCCACATTTGCCTTCCCTGTTTGATGCTTAAACAGGATTGGGGAGAAAGACAGAGGCACCCTGGGAGTTCAGATTACCTTCAGGTCTAGGTATTTGCTGTACTCAGGACCGATGCCTCACAAGAGGCCTGCGAGTAGTTGCCAAGGTCAGTTCATCTTTGAAGAAACCATTTCAGAGGTAACTAGAAATGGTTAAAAGTGAATCCTTTAGGTGAGCATATGCTCTCTATTCAGAAAGTAATTCTCCTCCTTTTATGACACGCTCAGAGAAGCAGCCTACCTAAAATCTGGGTGTTGGGGATATAAAAACCAACCAGTTTTCGAGACAGTTCCAGCTCATGGCAACCCCACATGTGTTAGAGTTGAACTGTGTCACAGGGTTTTCAGTGGCTGGGTTTTCAGAAGTAGATTGCCAGGTCTTTTTTCCAAGAAACCTCGTGGTGGACTTAAGGTCCCATCCTTTTGGTTAGCAGCTGACAGTTAACCGTTTTCACCACCCAGGGACTCCTTTGAAGATGTAGAGGTTGACAGTACATGGAGCTGGCATTGTAATAGAAATGGCTGTCATTCGAGTTCAGAGTTCAAGTGTGATGAGTTCTTTAAAAGAGAATGCTGCCAAAGCCCATCTGGGTGAAGGTACTGGTAGGGCAGTGGGCTAACCCAGATCTGAGAAAACCTCCCGAGAAAGCCACTTCAGGTGAGGCATGAAGCATGAGTAGGATTTGGGGAAGAAGAGTATTTCAACCCTTTTAATCTTTGCAGCAACTCTATGATGTGTCGTTGTTGTTAGATGTCATCAAGCTGATTCCGACTCATGGTGACCCCATGTATGCAGAATAGGCTGTGACCTTTGGGAAGCCATTGCCAGGCTTGTCTCCTAAAATGCCTCTGGATGGATTCAATCGGCTAACCTTTTAGCTAGTAGTTGAGCACTTAACAGTTTGGACCACCCATAGGTATCTTACTATCTCCATATTTTCTGGAGGAAACTGAGGGTGGGTGAGTTCAGTCGCTTTTCTGAAGCCATGTGTCTTAGTCATCTAGTACTGCTCTAACAGAAATACCACAAGTGGATAGCTTTAACAAACAGAAGTTTATTCTCTCACAGTCTGGTAGGCTAGAAGTCCAAATTCCAAGACTTTCTCTGTTGGCTCTGGAGTAAGGTCCTTGACATCAATCTTCCCCTGGACCAGGAGCTTCTTCTTGCAGGAACCCTGGGTCCAAAGGACACGCTCTGCTCCCAGCACTGCTTCTTGGTTGTATGAGGTCCCCACTCTCAGCTTGCTTCCTTTTCCTTTTATCTCTTGTAAGATAAAAGGTCATACATGCCACACTCCAGGGAAACTCCCTTTACATTGGATCAGGGATGTGACCTTAGTAAGGGTGTTACAATCCCACCCTAATCCTCTTCAACATAAAATGACAATCACAAAATGGAGGACAACCACATAATCCTGGGAATCATGGCCTAACCAAGTTGACACACATTTTGGGGGGATAAAATTCAACCCATGACATTCCACACTTTGGCCCCCAAAAATTCATGTCCTTGCTACGTGTAAGACACATTCACCCCATCATATCATAGCAAAAGTCTTAAATCAACTCCCAGTCCAAAATCCAAAACTTCCTCTTAATCTGTGAAATCTAGAATATAAGTTATCTGCTTCCAAAGTACAATGGCAGAACAGGCAGAAGCTAGACATTTGCATTACAAATGGGAGAAATTGCAGGGTAAAAAAGAATAACAGGCATCAAGCAATTCGGCAGAACACATTACATTAGCCTTTATGTCTTGAAAATAATCTGTTCTCTGAGACCATTCATAAAATGGCCCTGCCCTCCAGACTCTAGGTATTGGCCATACTCTCCAGATTCTGAGTGGAGGTCCCTTGGCCCTGGGCTTCAGCGACTTCCAGGCCCACTGGGACAGCAGCTCTGCTCACTCAGCTTTAGGCCCACCATCCTCCTAGTCCATCTGAGTGGCAATCCCACCCTTAGAAACACCAGAGGCCATGGCTCCACTCTTTGAAACACCAGAGGTCATGGCCATACCTTTTGAGACTCAGGCAGCTCAGCTTCCTGTGTTCCTTGGCCTCTTGGCCCTCGGCCTCATGCCAGCCCCCTGCAGGGGCAAGTGTTCCAAAACTCATTAGCTTCACTGATAAGTGCCTGGAGGCACCCCATTTTGCCAGGAAGCCTCTTGCCCATAGGCACTCAGTTCTCTTGCTGTGTGAGTCAGCAAGCCTAACTCCACCAATAAGTGCCCAGAGGCACCCCACTCTGCCAGGAAGCCTCCTGTATACAGGCCCTGAGCTCTCTCGCTCTGTGGGTGGGCTCCAGTGCTGCCTGGCACTGATCCGGTTCTGCTGCTGCTGGTTCTCTGCTGCTGCTGGTCCTATGTTGCTGCCACTTCCCTATCCATTCACAGTTTCAAAACCGCTTCCACATTTTAGGTATCTGTTAGAGCAGCACCCCACTCCTGGTACCAAATTCTATCTTAGTCATCTAGTGCTGCTCTCACAGAAATACCACAAGTGAAGGCTTCAACAAAGAGAAATTTATTCTCTCATACCTACTAGGCTACAAGTTCAATTTCAGGGCATCAGCTCCAGGGGAAAGCTTTCTCTTGTTGGCTCTGGAGGAAGATCCTTGGCATCAGTCTTCCCCTGGTTGAGGAGCTTCTCAGCACAGGGACCCCAGGTCCAAAGGACACGTGCTCCTCCTCTTCATTCTTGATGGTATGAGGTCCCCATGTCTCTCTGCTTGCTTCTTTTATATCTCAAAAGAGATTGGCTTAAGACAGTATCTAATCTTATAGATCTCATCAATGTAACTGCCACTAATCCATCTCATTGCATCATAGCGATAGGATTCACAACACTTAAGGAAATCACATCAGATGCCAAATGGTAGATAATCATACAATACTAGGAATCATGACCTAGCCAAGTTGACAGATATTTTGGGGGGACACAATTCAATCCATACACCATGCAATAAGCAGTGGCAGAGCTGTCAGTGACAATCAGGTCTGATTGCTTAGTCTGTGGCTTTTTTTTACTAGACCACAAATGGGTTTCCTAAAGAGCTCAGTGGTTAAGAGCTACAGCTGCTAATCAAAAGGCCAGCAGTTCGAATCTACCAGCTGCTCCTTGGAAACCCTAAGGGACAGTTCTACTCTGTCCTATACAGTCGCTATGATTCCAACTATGAGTTGTAATCGACTCGAGGGCAACGAGTTTGTTTGCTTTTATTTTGCACAATATCCTTGAGGCTTTAGCAAGTGAATGGCCTTCTAGAGTCTTCCTAGAGGACAAGTAACTAAGGCAAATGTTCAAATATTTTCTCTGTTGACTCTAGTTCTTTCCATGGCAGAGCCAATAATGGAATCAACATCTCAGGAAGACTTTCCTCTGCCCTGCGGTGGAATGAGTCAGCCCTGTCTTACTCTTCTTGTTTTAATACATTCCTGCCCTCTCCCTTTTCCCACCCCAGAACCTAGTAGAATATAACCAAAAAACCAAACCCGTTGCTGCCGAGTGGATTCCAACTCATAGTGATCCTATAGGACAGAGTAGAACTGCCACATAGGGTTTCCAGAGAGTCCCTGGTGGACTCAAACTGCCAACCTTTCTGTTAGCAGCTGTAGCTTTTAAACACTAAGACACCAGGGTTTTCCATACTTTCCCTAAATTAGAACCAAAAAAAGACCGTTGCTGTCCAGTCGATTCTGACCTATAGGACAGAGTAAAACTGTCCCATAGGGCTCCAAGGAGCAGCTGTTGTAGTTGTTGTTGTTAGGTGCCATCAAGTCGGTTCCAACTCATAGCGACCCTATGCACCACAGAACGAAACAATGTCCTATCCTGAGCCATCCTTACAATCGTTGTTATGCTTGAGTTCATTGTTGCAGCCACTGTGTCAATCCACCTCCTTGAGGGTCTTCCTCTTTTCTGCTGGCCCTGTACTTTGCCAAGCATGATGTCTTTCTCCAGGGACTGATCCCTCCTGACAACATGTCCAAAGTATGTAAGATGCAGTCTCGCCATCCTTGCTTCTAAGGAGCATTCTGGTTGCACTTCTTCCAAGACAGATTTGTTCGTTCTTTTGGCAGTCCATGGTATATTCAATATTCTTCGCCAACACTACAATTCAGAGGCGTCAACTCTTCTTTGGTCTTCCTTATTCATTGTCCAGCTTTCACATTCATATGATGCAATTGAAAATACCATGGCTTGGGTCAGGCATACCTTAGTCTTCAAGGTGACACGTTTGCTTTTTAACACTTTAAAGAGGTCCTTTGCAGCAGATTTACCCAATGCAATGGGTCATTTGCTTTCTTGACTGCTGCTTCCATGGCTGTTGATTGTGGATCCAAGTAAAATGAAATCCTTGACAACTTCATTCTTTTCTCCGTTTATCATGATGTTGCTTATTGGTCCAGTTGTGAGGATTTTTGTTTTCTTTATGTTGAGGTGCAGTCCATACTGAAGGCTGTGGTCTCTGATCTTCATTAGTAAGTGCTTCAAGTCCTCTTCACTTTCAGCAAGCAAGTTTGTGTCATCTGCATAATGCAGGTTGTTAATGAGTCTTCCTCCAATCCTGATGCCCTGTTCTTCTTCATATAGTCCAGCTTCTTGGATTATTTGTCCAGCATACAGATTGAACAGGTATGGTGAAAGGATACAAGCCTGACGCACACCCTTCCTGACTTTTAACCCATCAGTATCCCCTTGTTCTGTCCAAACAACTGCCTCTTGATCTATGTAAAGTTTCCTCATGAGCACAATTAAGTGTTCTCGAATTGCCATTCTTCACAGTGTTATCCATAGTTTGCTATGATCCACACAGTCGAATGCCTTTGCATAGTCAATAAAACACAGGTAAACATCCTTCTGGTATTCTCTGCTTTCAGCCAGGATCCATCTGACATCAGCAATGATATCCCTGGTTCCACGTCCTCTTCTGAAACTGGCCTGAATTTCTGGCAGTTCCCTGTTGATATACTGCTGCAGCCGTTTTTGAATGATCTTCAGCAAAATTTTGCTTGTGTGTGTGATATTAATGATATTGTTCTATAATTTCCACATTCAGTTGGATCACCTTTCTTGGGATTGACATAAATATGGATCTCTTCCAGTGAGTTGGCCAGGAAACAGTTTTCCATATTTCTTGGCATAGATGAGTGAGTACCTCCAGCGCTGCATCCGTTTGTTGAAACATCTCATTTGGAGACAGAAAACCAAAAGAGAAGAACACACTCAGTGTTTCTCAAGCTGAAAGAACTGAGGAAAAAATTCAAGCCTCGAGTTGCAATAGTGAAAGACTCTATGGGGAAAATACTAAACAATGCAGAAAGCATCAAAAGAAGATGGAAGGAATACACAGTCATTATGCCAAAAAGAATTAGTCGATATTCAACCATTTCAAGAGGTAGCATATGATCAGGAGCCGATGGTCCTGAAGGAAGACATCCAAGCTGCTCTGAAGGCATTCGTGAAAAACAAGGCTCCAGGAATTGACAGAATGTCAACTGAGATGTTTCAACAAATGGGCACAGTGTTGGAGGTGCTAACTCGTCAATGCCAAGAAAATTCATTTCAAGGAGTGGCTAGTAGAGTCGAATTGCCGACCTTTTGGTTAGCAGCCTGTGCTCTTAACCACTGTGCCACCAGGGCTCCCTAAATTAGAACCAAACCCAAACTAAACCCATTGCTGTCTAGTCAATTCTGACTCATAGTGACCCTAAAGGATAAGTAAAACTGCCCAATAGGGTTTCTAAGGAGTGCCTGGTGGATTTGAACTGCTGACCTTTTGGTTAGCAGAGGTAGCTCTTAACCACTATGCCACCGGAGTTTCCTAAATTAGAACAGAGGGATCAAAAAATGTGTTAAAAGAGTCAGCATCAGCAATTATTCAAGGAAGTGAAAGAAAAAAAAAAAAACAGAGAAAATTAAATTAGAACTTGAAACCAGGTTCCTGAGGTGATCCTTCCTAAAAAGGCATACCCTGCCCTTGATAGTCATTTTCTTATTTTATGAGCTCACATTCTAATCAAATGATGGGGGGACGGTGCATACAGCTCTGCACTCTAATGTAAACATCCCCAGTGATTTAAATACCTCGATTCAACAGTTTTTGATCTTTGGTGTAACTGCCATCTATTTTGCCTTCCAGTATTTTTATGAGCTTAACAGAAATGCTAATCTGGAGCAGATAAAAGACTAATAAGATTACCTTTTTTGATTTAGGTGCCAAGTTTGACTTTAAAAATTAACACCTTTCCCTTTAAAATCTAAATACCGATTGTAAGGCATTAATTTTGCACAGCTTTAAATGAGGCCTAAGCTTTAAATGAGGAAACCCTGGTGGCGTGGTGGTTAAGTGCTATGGCTGCTATCCAAAGGGTTGGCAGTTCGAATCCGCCAGGCACTCCTTGGAAACTCTATGGGGCAGTTCTACTTTGTCCTATAGGGTCACTATGAGTCAGAATCAACTCGATGGCACTGGGTTTGGTTTGGTTTTGGGTTAACTGTAGATGCCACAAATTGGGTGCAGTTAATCCTTTGATCCAGTCATTCCACTCTTAGAAGTCTTATTTTAAGAAAATAGCTAAAATGCAAAGAAATATGTATAAAGAAGTTTACTGCAACGTTATTTAAAAAAGAAAACAAAAACCCAGTTCTAACTTATGGCAACCCTCTGTGTGCAGAGTAGAATTAGGCTCTCTAAGTTTTTCAGGGCTGTGACCTTTTGCAGCAGATGACCTTTCTTTCAAGGCACCTCTGGGTGGGTTTGAACTGCCAACCTTTCAGTTAGTAATCAATCACCCAACCATTTGTGCCAGCATTATTTAATAGGGAAAATTAGACATGTGCCTAAATTTCCAGGAGTAATGGATTGGTTAGGTAAATTATGGTTTGTCTACACCAGCAGTTCTCAAACTTCTTGGTCTCAGGACCCCTTTACACTTTTAAAAATAACTGAGATCCCTGAAGAGCTTTTGTTTATGTGGGTTATAGCTATCAATATTTAGCATACTAGAAATTAATTGAAACATGTTTAAAACAGAAATACACAAGCACACATTCGATTACCTGTCAGGGTGATGACATCATCACAGCATCATGACATTTTTACTTATAAAGCTCTAATTAACAAGTTGCATTTAAGACAGTTGGCTTCAAAGAAATACCGGATGGAGCACCATGATTTTTAATCATAATGTAATAAAACATTTCTTATTTAAAAAAACTCCACCGTATGCTCATCAGAATGACAGTGAAAAAGGGAAGTAATGTCTTAGTATTATTACAAATGCAGTTTTGATCTTGTGAACCCTCTGAAAGGGTCCTGGAAACCCCATATGGCCCCTGGACCACACTTTGAGAACCATTGTTCTATAGAATAGAACACTAGGTAGTCATGAAAGCTTATATTGTGTGAAATATTTAATGCCATTGGAAAGTGTTCCAATCTGAAGAAAGCACATTACAAAACAGTATGCATAATATTATAACAATTAAAAAGGAATGGAAAGATATACTGTAAAACATTGCCAATAATATACCTCTAAGCGGTGAAAACACAGGTAAGTTATTTCCCTGTTTTCTGTTTTTTGTATTGAGTTTTTTTCTTTTGTAATTAGAATAAAATGTATTTAACAAACAGTCACCCGGTATTTTCCTTCCCAGATCTGGAAATTTCAACTTAGTAACTGTAAGAAAAGTATCACCTATAGACCATCATCCATCTATCAGTTTGTCCTACTGAGGTAGCTTGCCTGTTGCTGTGATGCTGAAAGCTATGCCACTGGTATTCCAAATACCAGCAGGGTCACCATGGTGGACAGGTTTCAGTGGAGCTTCCAAACACTAAGACTGGGAAGAAAGGCCTGGCAATCTACACCCAAAAATTAGCCAATGAAAACCCTATGGATCACAACAGAATATTATCTGATATAGTGCTGGAAGATGAGCCCCCTATGTTGGAAGGCACTACACAATAGCTACAACAATGGAGTAGAGCATACCAATGATCGTCGAGATGGTGCAGGACCGGCCATCATCTCATGCTGTCGTACACGGGGTCAGCATAAGCCCGTGTGGATACGACGGCAACTAAGCACCTGTGGAGCTCTCTCAGCCCTTGCCTCTGAAAATGTAATCTGCAGCGTTATCACTTGGTTGCTGGCTAGAACTGTGGATTGTCCAGCTCCACTCAGTACCCACTGAATCAGAACCTGCACTTTTAATATTCCTAGGTGATTCGTATGTATGCGAGAGTTTGAGAAACCCTGGCTACACATTATAAAGGCCTGTGGAGCTAAAAAGGAATGGGGGGCTGTGAGGGAAGGCTACATAGTGTTTTTTTTTTTTGACACTTCCAGGTTCTAACATGCACCCAGAGCTGAGAACTACTGGTCTCCTGCAAGGGCCTGGCTCCAACCTGAAAAAGAATCAGATTGTCACCTCCAACCACCACCTGTATCAGTGCAAAGTCTCCTGCTGAAACATGTTAGTGATCTCTGTGCCAGCTCCCAGGTTATGGAAATTTCATGGGGGCAGTAGAGCTGGATGCAGGAAAGAGTTGAATTCCCCTACGTCCTTCAAGAATCTTAAGAACAAGCAGAAAATGAAAGATATTTTCTCCTGCCCTACAGAGCTGTAAGGCTATTTGATTTGCAGTTTTATGAAATTAGAGTGACCGGCCGCCATGAGTCGGAGTCAGCTCGATGGCAGCTAACAACAACATCTTGGGAAGGCATGGGGTGCTGCTGTTGCTACCTTATTTGCCTGCCACAAAGTTCTTTGATGGACAGTTCTGGCAAACTTTTTGGAATAACTTTCTAATAGTCCCGTCAAACAGCAGAGGTTTTGTACCTGTAGACATTTGTCCAACGTTACCCGAAACTCTACTTTTCATCAGTCACCTCTTTATTCCAGAGTGAAGTGTTTACCAATCACCTCCGTTCCCAGATGCTTCAGTCAGCAAGGTTTGGAATGCCTGCCACGTGCCAGGGGCCAGGCCACAATTCCAAGACTCTCCAGACTCGATCTTCTCACTCCTCGTCTGCCCTTTTCCCACCTTTCCAGTCTAGACGTTCTCTGGTCTCCCCATGCTCCCCAGCCTGCCCTGGGATGTCTTCTCTTTCCCTGTGAGCCCAGATCAAGCCTCTCTGTTCCTCTGTGGGTGCTCCTTCCATTATACTCTATGTCCTTCCTAATTCTCACCCCACCCCACCTCTGAGGGGGTCAGCTTAGCTCTTGATGAAGTTTAAATTTTCCATGTGCGTGTTTTTTTCCCTCCAGCGGTTTACACTTCCTCCGAAAGTGTAACTGGAATTCATAGCATTTCAGTCTGTTGTACACGGGGTCAGCAGGGGTCAGTGCTGACACAAGAGCAACCAACATCTCCTGTAGTGCTCTCGGTCCTTCCGCTCAGAGCAGGGAACGTAGCAAACCTTCAGTACGTGTGGCCTCGTGTTTCAAGGGATAGATGATGGATTTACCCGGGAGTCAGTGAACTAATGGGCTGACTCGGCCACAAAGTACCAAGACTAAAGAAAGCATACATAATGGAAATATGACTATTTTGTTTTATAATGCTCTAATTACTCTAACAAGTTGCATTTAAGGTACCCATCGTTGTGGACTCAATTCCCACTCATAGCGACAGAGTAGAACTGCCCCATAGGTTTCCAAGGAGTGGCTGGTAGATTCAAACTGCCGACCTTTTGGTTAGCAGCCTGAGCTCTTAACCACTGTGCCACCAGGGCTCTGCATTTAAGACAGTTGGCTTCAAATAAATACAGGACACGGCACCACAATTTTAATCATAATGTAATAAAGCATTCTTTATTTTTAAAAAGCCCAACAAAATGCATCAAGACTGTTCTCATAAGCTTAAAGCAGGTGGAAAGAGCATGTCCCATGCTCTGTTCAGATGCATTCATTCAAAAAATAAGGGGCACAGATGCACAGATCATCCTACCAATGAAAACTAGCTTATAAACCTGGGAGCAGTCCTACATTTTCCAGGCTGATAAACCAGGTGACCAGACTCCTGAAATGTAATTACACTTGGCGATCCCAGCCACCCAACACCTGACCAGGCTTCACTGCCCTTAAACTCAAATTTGCAAATTCTCTGATAATGGTGTATTTAGAGGAAATACAAGGAATGTTCTATTCATTGTTGCAGGAGAGTTGTTTGTTTTGAAGAGGGATTGAGACGAAAAGCAGAACGCTACGGAACCCTGGTGGTGCCATGGTTAAGCATGCTCTTCCGTTAACTGAAAAGCTGGTGGTTCGAACCCACTCAGCTGCTCCTCAGGAGAGAGGCCTGGTGATCTGCTTCCGTAAAGATTACAGCCAAGGAAACCCTATGGGGCAGTGATACTCTGTCACATGGGGTCGCTATGAGTCAAAATCAACTCGACTGCTCCCAACAACAAGGCCTTGGTTTGCTTACACAAATCCCTTCTGTTTCTGTTGAGGATGGTGAGTCCTACAGCTCGCCCGGCGGGGTGCGTGTCCTAAGAGGTGGAGTGTAGACTGCAGTGTTAGGAACGGACACACTTCCCTCCCTCCCCGACAATCAGCATCTTTCTGGTCAGAAGTGCCTACCTACCTAACAGATAAACTACTTTAGACCGTCACCTGTCTTCTATAGACTGTATCTGAGACTTTGCACGAGAGCAGTGCCCAGCTTTGACCTGCGTGCCTTCTGTGTACGGTACCCTAATAAGTGCCGAGCAGCAAGATCAGGATGTAGAGAGTGAAGGATACGAAATGCTCTTTTCTCTAACTTTCCAAAATAAGTTACATCGTTTTCAGGGGTGTGTAAAAGCAATAAAACGCCTCTCTGCCCTAAACATGCAGCTAAAACCAAAATACCAAGCTCGTTGCCATCAATTCCAACTCATGGCGGCCTCAAGTGTCACCGAGTAGAACTTCTCCATAGGGTTTTCTTGGCTGCAATCTTTACAGAAGCAATCACCAGGTCTTTCTTCCGTGGTGCTACTGGGTGGGTTCAAACCGCCAGCCTTTAGGTTAGTAGCAAATCATTAACCCCTTGTGCCACCCAGAGACCCCAACATTTAGCTAGTATGTTTTCCATACTGTACTCCAAAGCACAAGTGCCTCTGAATATATAGTGTTTTCATCCCTTTCAGTAATTATTCCAACTCCAGTCAGGTGTTGTTTTACATATTCGACACTAGAGGGCAGGCCACTAAAACGTTCCTGTTCAATTGCAAAAGCTAATACTTGACCGTCATGCTCCAGATTTAAAAGGCAACTTTCTAATTGGCTTTTTCCCACATAGAATGCGCTGTATAGTCAATAAGTAGCAACAAAAACACGAAGCACTATCTTTCTTGCATACTACATCCTCCGCCCCCCGCCACGGAGTGTATTTACACAGAGGAAAGCCCATGAATTAGCCAGGTCATCCTTCAGCTCCCCTTCAGCTGTGAGTTCCTAGATGGGAAGGAATACGTTGAATGGGCCAGTGCAGGCTCTGAGGAGTTAGTTCGGGTTAACCAGGAGTGAAATAAACCAGCCACCCGCTCACTGACGGCAAGCTTAAGCGAGAGAACCACTCAGCAGGAACACTTCAAAGGAAACCCAAACCAAATCAGCTACAGCTGAGTTGGTTCTGACTCATGGCGACCCTGTGTGTTCAGAGTAGAACTGCTCCATGGGTTTTAAAGGCTGTGACCTTTTGGAAGAAGGTCACCAGGTTTGTCTTCTGAGGTGCCTTTGGTTGCATTCAACCTTTTGGTTAGTAGTTGAGTGCCTAACCAAGTGAGCCACCCGGAGACTCCTACTCCAAATGAAGCTAGCTATATTTAATACCTCAAATGAAAACTGTCATTTTATACACCCTGCCTTTGTAGCACTCATATAAAAAAAAAAAAAAAACAAAAAACTTAGGTGAATCTAAAGATGGCTTTGGTCCTTGTCCTGTCCAGAGTTCAGCTTCTCTTCCTTGCTCCCCACCTCTACGCCCAAACATACCTCACTGTCTTGACTGTTGTTGTGTGTAGATTTTTCTGTCGATTTTAATGTCACAGTGATAGGCCCGACATTAGTACATTTCCAGACAAATACTGCATTTCCTTTCTGGTTCAGAGACTAGGCTTCTCCCTAGCAGAGAAGTGAAGCACCTAGAAAGAGCCCCATGACCTCACTGGAGAATGAGTGCTGGCCCTGAAACTCCGTTGGCCAGAGTTCATAAAGAGGATTCCAGTTCTTCCTTGGAGGTCTAAACAGGATTTCCCCAGAGAAGGAGGACTTCACGGAATAAATTACAGAGAGCGCTGGGAGGGCCTGCCAGGTCACTGGGCTCTGTCTCCTCATTGTTCCATCCACGTCTTCTCAGGGCTCCTATCCAAGCCAGCCGGAAACAGGCTGAGGAGCTACATGAAACTGCAAAATTATTCCATCCCAGCCCACACAGAACAGGAGCATGAATGATAAAACATTTTGCATAATAAGAAAAAGCCATGAGACACTTTTAAGAATCCTCTTGGGGAAAGGAAGTAGGACCTGGGGCATGAAAAAAGTGGAAGGTTTATTCCCTGGTAGAAAGAAGAAAGAGGAGGAACAAAATCAAGACATTTTTTTTTTTCCAAGTACTGCATGATGCAAAATTCTGCTTTTTAACTTGAGTTCATTTTTTAAGAACTGTATTAGCTATTTCTATTGGCTCCAACTCACAGCAGACCTTACGTATAACAGAACAAAATGCTGCCTGGTTCTACGCCATCCTTATAATGGTTGCTATGTTTGGGCCCCCATTGTTGCAGCCACTGCTTCAATCCGATTTTTAAATTATGGAAGCAATAATGTTTGTTGGAAACAGGTCAAACAATACAGATACATCTTCTTAAACACCAAAGGAAAAAACTTGCAAGTTTTGAATTTTGTAGACGTAGCATCCTTTTATTTCTGAGTATTTTTTCTCCTTTGTTGGCCTACAATTTGCAATGAGAAAAGTGGGCCTATTACCTAACATAGATAATCTCTACCATACAGCTAAGAAAACTCAAGCAACGGGGATTGGTTATCTACAATTATCACTGAGAAATTTCCTTTTAAATTACAAAATAACATTTTTGTTTCAAGTACCCAGGGAACTGAGACAAAATGCTTCTCAAAGCCTTAGGACTTCGTGTCAGGGTCTGAGCTTATTCCCGGAGCATTGCAATTTTGTGTTTTCATTTAAAGAATGTATTTAACCAATTTAAAAGCAAGTTTTATTCACACTGATAGTTCATAATTAGAAGACATTTAGGTTGGTATTTCTCAAATGAGTTTTTAAGATTCCTGTTAGAAGGGACTGCTAGAAATTATTTTATTGTAAAAAGGGTATGAATATGATCAACATGTATCTAGGTCCATGAGTCCTAAGTCTGAATGTACATTAAATTCTAATGGGAGCATTTAAGAATACAGATGTTGGTACCCCTGGATCTATATTTTAAATGGTCTCCAGGTAGGTGTGACCAGCAGACAATGACCTCGGGGATTCCTACACACCCAGCTCAGCGCCCCTGTGTCTCCTTAGTCGAGTCCAACGGTGCAAATTTCCCTCTCCAGGCCCCAAATTTTACCTTCATCCTTCCCCTCTTAGAAAACTGGAGTAGAGCAGGGGTTTTCCAGGCGTAGTCCCCAGACAAGCAGCAAGAGCATCACCTAGGAACTTCTCAGAAATGCAAATCAGAAGTAAGGGACAGGGGCCCAGCAATCTGTGTTCTAAGAAGCCTTCCAGGTAAGTCTGATGTGTGCTAAAGTCTGAGAACCACTGGAATTAGGGAATTTCACACTGTCAAGAAAGTGAAGAAAGACGTAACTCCATGTAAGGTAGAACCAAGTTTATTAATGACAGCCTTTATTACAATCACTCTCAAGTGTAAAAAATAAAGGGTGATTAAAATTTAAAACTCACTTGGATTTGCTGTTTGGCCTTTCACTGGATATACCAAAGGGTGGGGGGGTCTTGTCTGATTTTGAGTCAAGTGGTCAGATGGAGCTTGCTGGAGAATGAGGTAACAAACAAAAAAGACCAGGGTGCCAACTGGAGAGTTCTAGTCTTCTCCATGCTGAAAGACATTACAAAATGACAACTGTGGTGGGGGCGGAGATGAACTAAAACTATCTGACAGCCAGGATAGGGAATGAACGTCTCTAACTATACAGAAACACAAACACGCACACGTGCATAGTCATACACACGCCCAAACTGTGGAGACTAGGTTTGAAAAGAATTCTTGTCCTTTCTCTGAGCAGACTGACACACTTATCAGCCACAGTGAAGCCACACGGGGCTGAAATGTAAAACCTCGCTAAATTTCCACCAAGTATGCTAGCTAGCTGCCTAATTATGTGTTGTTGGCCAATGTGTCGTTGCTGTAAAACATGCCTGTGGTTTTCCCAGCATTCCACAGACTATTATCTGCTCCGCAGGAGGGCAATATTCCAGTTGACATAGTCACAGACACCAGTTGAATTAAAACCTGGGGCAAAACTCGTCCCTCCCAGATGGAGCGGGGCAGGGGCTGCAGCACCAGTGCCAAGTAGGTGGTTTCCCACATTGTGTCACAGAACGCTTGCCCGTTTAATGCACTCTCCTCCAAAGTATTTGTGCTTTGTTACCATTCCCATAAAAGGAGCCTGGTGACCCAGTGGTTAAGCGCTCAGCTGCTAACCAAAAGGTTGGCAGTTTGAACCCACCAGCTGCTCCATAGGGGAAAGATGTGGCAGTCTGCTTCCGTAAAGATTACAGCCTTGGAAACCTTATGGGGCAGCTCTAGTCTGTCCTACAGGGTTGTTATGAGTCGGAGGTGACTCAACCGCAACGGGTTTTTTTTTTTTACCATTCTGATGTTTAGTCTGCAGTAAGAGAATAGACGGAGCTCTGACCATCCACTCCTTTCTTTTTTTTTAATAAACTAACACAGAAAAAAAGAAAAAAAAAAAAAAACCCAATTGGAAGTTTTCTGATCATGTCAACACTGTTTCGGAAGTGGGTTTTATTCCACTTAAAGAGCAAGAGAGGGAGGGTGCAGAAGAGGCCAGTAAAAGGACACTGTAACAAGACAGTTGAGTCCATGGAAGCATTTGTGACATCACAGCTGGTCTCTCCCCAGCCAGGCTGAGGAGGACCCACCACAGCCTCCCAAGGCCATAACCCTATGAAAGAAATGCTGACCTAATGTCTTTACATGTTTGTAGGAAGGGTGGCAGGAAATGGACTTGGCAGATTCAGATTCACAGGTCATGCAAGCCAGACGGTACAAAAGAAAAATTAATATTTCAGCTGAGTAAAAAAACATCTTAAAAGAAAATTTATGAGAAACCATCATAGCTTTCACCTTTGGGAGAAGGAAAAAAGAACCCCAATACAGAGTATTCCAGAGTGTCCAAAGAATCTAGCAACAACTGATTTGGCAGTAGTGGTGGTTGGGGGCGGGGGAGAGAATTTACCTATCTCTTCATTAACCTGCTCATATTTCTCCTCCTTGGATTTCATTGATAAATAAAGCTCAGGCCTACTTAGAAAAAGGTCTATCAAGCCAAAATACAACATTGTGAAGTCTTCCAATGCCCTGGCTCCATGCACATATTACACACAACTCCTCTTATAAGGAGACACTCCAGAATAGACCGTGTGCCCTCACAGTTACTTGTCAAGTGTGATCACCACAAAACCTGAACCCAAAGACAGGCTGTTTTCTTCTTGAGATGATGACTGTAACAGTTGCTTGAAATGTACAGTGGAGGGATGCTCAAGAACACTGCCCTCCCAGGTGAGGGGCTGAGTTTTAGAAAAGATGCACCTCTTTTGGCCCTGGAACAAAAAGGCAGTCCTTCAGGTGGTGACGAAGAGCAAAATTACCTCTGACAGCCCTCCAGTTACTGAAATAGAGAACAAAATGGTATTTTCCACAAATTCAAGGGTATCCCATTTCCATTTAAGTACATTTGGGTCCCCCACCCCCATTTTTTTTGTTTGTTTGTTTTTGGTACGTGTCCAACCAGCTATAAATCCATGGCTACAGTAGAGATTTATGGCGCAAGAACTTTCACACTGCTTTTTTTTTTTAAGTTCTGTCAGTGAGCAGCATTTCCCAGTTTTACTCCCCCGCCAAGAAACAAGTTCTTCGTAGCTCCATCAGGTGGGGTTGAAGGATGCCTCTGAGATTGGGGTCCACGCAGCTTGAACATCAGTTCAGCACAGAGAAGGGTCAGGAAGGCTTGCGTCTGTCCAGTGTCTTGCAGCAGCTGTTGCAGGGGCTCTACCAGCTAGCCCTGACGGCTTCAATATCACTAACCAAATTCTGGGCCAAGCATATCCCAAAAATCTGAGAAAGAAAGGAAAAACAGAGTCAAACAATGAAACTCATCGGGCTTCTCCTTGGCCACTGGGCCCCATTTTTTTTTCTTTTAATATATGATCTTTTTTAAATGAGGTATAATTCATATACCATAAAATTCACTCATTTAAAGTTTGTAATTCAGTATATTTAGGGTACTCACAAGAATGTGCAACATTCACCACTAATTCCAGAATATCTTTATCAATTCAAAAAGAAACCCCATCATTCCCTTTCCCCCTTGCACAAAGCCCCTGGCAACCACTAATCTACTTTCTGCCTCTTTAGACTTGTCTATTCTGGACATTTCATATAAACGGAATTATACAATATGTGACCTTTTGTGTCTGTCTTCTTTCATTTAGTATAATGTTTTCAAAGTCCATCCATGCTGTAGTATGTATCAGTCCTTTGCTCCTTTTTATGGCTGAATAATACTCCATTGTATGGGATGTACCACATCTTGTACATCTTGTTTACCCAATCATCAGTTGATGGACAATTCGGGTTGTTTCCACTTTTTAACTATTATAAACAATGCTGCTACGCATATTTATTTACAAGTTTTTGTGCAAACATATGTTTTCAGTTCTTTTGGGGGTATACCTAGGAGTAGAACTGCTGGGTTTTATAGTAACTCCATGCTGAACTTTTTGAGGAACTGCCAAACTGTTTTGCACAGCAGCTATACCATTTTATATTCCAACCAGCAATTTATGATGGTTCCAATTTGTTCACATCCTCACCAATATATTTTAAAAAATATTATTATAGCCATCCTAGTGGGTGCCAAGTGGTTATCTTATTATGGTTTTGAATTGAATTTCCCTAATGACTAATAATGTTGAGCATCTTTTCATGTGCTTTTTGGCCATCTGTTTATCTTCTTTGGTGAAATGTCTATTCAAATCTTTTGCCCGTTTTTAAACTGGGTTGTCTTTTTATTGTTGAATTGTAAAAGTTCTTTATATATTCTGGATACTAGATCTTCATCAGAGAAATAAGCTGCAAATATTTTATCCCATTCTTTGGGTTGTCTTTTCACTTTCTTGATAGTGTAGTTTTAAACACAGTTTTTAATTTAGATGGAGTCCAACTTACCTATTTTTTCCATGGTTGCTTGTGCTTTTGGTCTCATATCTCAGAAACCATTGCCTAATTCATGATGACAAAACTTTACATGTATGTTTTCTTCTAAGAATTTTAGAAGCTTTAGCTCTTACATTTAGGGCTTTGATTGTTGTGAATTAATTTGTTTATAAAATTTACCATTTTAGTCATTTTCAAGTGTGTAAGTCAGTGACCTTAGTTACATTCACAATGTTATGCAACAATTACCACTATTGTAATTTTTATGCAATTAATGCATGCCTTCTACGTTTGTTTGCTAATTGCTTCCTCCCCTAAGCACTGCTATGCCAATTTTTTTCACATGTTGCTATAAAAAAAAAAAAAAATTTAATCAGCAGGCTTACAAAAATACCTTGCTGGGGGAGGGAGCAGTTGGTGAACACAGAGGGTACACGTTATTTGAATAAAATAAGTATTTGTTTCCAAAATTTATCATCACCCCAAAGAGAAATTCATTATCTCTTAAACAATATCTCCCTATTCCCCCACCACTTGCCCCTGGCAATCACTAATAAACTGTTATCTCTATACATCTGCCTAGTCTAGATATTTCATATATGTGGGATCATATAGTATTCTTTTATGTCTAACTTATTTCACTTAAAAGAAAAAAATTCACTTAGCATAATGTTTTTAAGGTTCATCTTTTGTATACTGTAGCATATACAAGGACTTCATTTCCCCTTATAGCTGAGTAATACTCCATTACATACATATATACCACATTTTGTTTATTCATTCTTCTGTTGACGGACATTCGGCTTGTTTTTACCTTTTGCTACTGTGAATAATGCTGCAGTAAGCATTGGTGTGTCCGTTTGAGTCCTTGCTTTCAGTTCTTCAGGGGTATATACCCAGGAAGAGAACTGCTCGGCCATATGGCAGTTATATGTTTTAACTTTCTAAGGAAATTATTTTTCACAGTAGCTGCACCATTTTACATTTCTCAAGAATGGATAAGTATTTCAATTTCTCCACGTCCTTTCCAATTCTTATTTTCTTGTTTTTTTTTAAATAACAGACATCATAATAGGTGTGAAATGGTTACTTTTTGTATATGGCATAAAGTAGGGGTCCAAATTCACTCTTTTGGATATGGATACCCAGGTGTTCTGGTATCATTTATTGAAAATACTATTCTTTCCCTACTGAATGAATATGACACCCTTGTCAAAAATAATTTGACTGTAGATATACAGGTTTATTTCTAGACTATCAATTCTATTGCACTGATCTATGTCTAACCTTATGCTACCCAGTACCCAGTGCCGCCCTTATGCTAGTACCAATAAATTTTGAATTGGGACATGTGAGTCTTCCAAATTTGCTCTTTTTCATGTTTGTTTTGGCTATCTGAGGCACCTTGCATTTCCAATGAATTTTAGGATCACTTTGTCTTATTTTACAGAAAAAAAAAAAAAACCCATACGTATTGCCATCTAGTTGATTCTGACTCATAGCGACCCTATAGGACAGAGCAGAACAGCCCCACAGAGTTTCCAAGCTGTAATCTTTATGGAAGCAGACTGCCACGTCTTTCGCCCATGGAGTGGCCGGTGGGTTTGAAACCGTGATCTTTCAGTCAGCAGCCAAGTGCATAATCACTGCACCACACCAGGGCTCCTTTTTTTTTTTTTTTTTAAAAAAAAAAAAGGCAGTTGAAATTTTGATAGAGATTGCACTGAATCTGTAGATCAGTCTGAGGAGTACTACCATCTTAACAATATTTAAGTCTTCCAATCCCGAACGCAGGATGTCTTTCTATTTATTTAGGTCTTCTTTAATTTCGTCCAACCACTGTACCTCATTTTTCACCCTCCACAGTAAGTATTACATCTGCACAGCATGAAGAGTCTAGCTCTTGGGACTGCCCAGGACAGAAAGCGGGTGCTCCTTTCCCTCACTAACACGTTGGCAAGGTGGTCCAAAGACAGAAAGAGGTATAGCAACTCTGTGAAAACCCTGAAGCCTTACTTAACCTTGCCACTGAGCTCTCCTCCTGACCATTCATGTCTGCACCAGCTGTCACAACGCAGCATCATCGAGCCCCCGGACATGCTGGAATGCCAGCAGGCGGCTACTGACCCAATCAATCTTCAAAGGGAAAATAAGGTTTCCTAAAGTATTTCAGTGCACTAGCATCTAAAATCAGAGCTAAAACAAAATGCAAACTGAAGAGTTTTAGGTCTATTCCCCAGGCCTCCAATGGGTTTTAAAAACTATGGCATTCAGGTGACTAATGGAAGATCCTGTCCTGGTGAGGGCCCTCTCAGGGCATCATTTCTCTGTAACATCCTTGTCTTAAGGTCTCTGTGTGGCACAAATGGTTTGTGTTTGATTACTAACCTAAAGGTCGGCAGTTCAAACCCACCCAAAGGCACCATGGAAGAAAGGCCTGGCAATCTGCTTCCATTAAGACTACAGCCAATAAAACTCTATGAAGTAGTTCTAGGCTGTATCACAAGGGGGTGCCATGAGTTGTAACAGACTTAACAGCAACTTTTTTTTTTTTTTAATAACATCTGAAAAACCCTATGGAGCAGTTTAATGGTGTAACACCTGGTGTCACCATGAGCTGGAATCAGCTAGACAGCAAAGGGTATTTCTTTGTATCCTCATCTTACCTGCAGCAATGCAATGCCTATGAAAATACCAGCCACGATGGTTAAATTGTCTTGCAGCCACTTCTCAAACTGGGGCACACAGCCTTTCGTGTAGATCACGATCTGCTGATCCACTTCCTTTACGAGGGAAGAGCAGAGCACAGCATCACAGTTACTGCCATGGCACCTGCACATTCAAAGTTCTTCCATATGCCCCTCATGCCAGGTGACAAAATGAGATCCCACTTACCGATTTCTGCCTGGCATCATAGCCACACTGAGTGTTGATGACATCTTCCTGGTGGAGAAAGAAAACAAAAAAGTGAAATTAGCTTTTGCAAGAGGGAAAGCCCACCTAGGAGTGAGCAGAGGACCCTAGGAAGGGTCAGTGGTGAAATGTGTAATTGAGCATGGATGTGTCACAGGCACTGTGTTAGGCACAGTGTATACATTATCCCAAGGAATTATCAATCTTCTCAAGCAGGTATTAAAATTTAAGCTCCATTTTACAAATGAAGAAAACTGAGGCTCAGGGAATATCACAAAGTGTAGCAAGTTCATTATGCAGGAACATAAAGATTCAAAGTTAATAACCTCAAGAAACTCAAGGGAACTGGAGACAGAGAGAGAAATCATAGTTAAAGGGCACAAGGGCTGTCTTCATTTATGGCCTTTTGGGGGACTTCCACTTTCTAATCTATATACCTCTATACTGTGGACGTATTGTTTTCCAGTGAGCATACATAACTCTAATAGTTAAATAAAACCATGTCCTGACCACATATCACATGGACAGTGTGGTATCTCACAGGGTCTGATCAGAAACGTGGGTTCCACTTTTTGGGTTTATTTCTCCCCTCTGTTGGCATGGGCTGGATTGTATTACTTTAGAGCTTAAGGCATGAGGTATCTCTGGCTAGAGGCTCTGTAGTTGAAAGGGGAGGCATAATGCCTTCTGAGGGTCTTCAGAATTCTTCCGTTGGAATGCTAATGTAGGGCCCAAACTGGACACAGAGAAGGCCACGTCAGTGTCGGCTGGCCAGTTGCAAGGCTGCCATGAGTGGGCACGGCAGGCTTCCTGTTGCCTTCCACTCTCCTTAGACGGACCCAAGGAGAGCAAGAAACTGGCCAGTGGAAAGGGTCGGTTCCACTCTCCGTCTCGCCAGGTCTCAGCACTAGGGTAGCACCCTCCTTAGTGATTCTCAGTCTCCTCCTTCAGACCAAGAGAAACAGCTCAGGCGAACCGTTCAGTGAGGTGCTGGGTGAGCAGGCCTGCAGGGGAGTTCAGCTTTTCCACCCACTGCCCCTTCCAAAGAGCCCCACGCACTCTACCTTGCAGGAGGAACACAACTTAACTCATCAGCATCCACCTAGCACTGCTCATCGGGGGTGGGCGTGTCTTGGGGAGGATACTTGGAGACCAAAGCATCAAAGAGAGGCTAGAAAGTCCCTGAAGGGCTGCGGTGTAACAGTGCACAGGGCCAAGTGCAGATGCAACTTCTCACATGTGTGGTTGATTCTAACACTCAATTCTGGCTTTTAACTCACAACACGGGAGATGCATGACATTCTATATACCAGGAACATGATATGACCCAAATACAACCAAATCCATGGTAAAAGGGAGTGCCTTATGGATAGGTCTTATGTTTTTTTTCTTTTAAAAAGTAAAATACAAACTTTCATTATTATAGTCATTACAACTCCTTAGTGTCTGGGTGGCTGTGATCTTCCTACACCTGAGCCCTATTTTGTCTCACTCTCCTACTCCTAATATTTTCCCCAGAACTAAGCCAGGAACAAAAGGGTTACTAACCCCAAATCAATGAAAAGAACTCACATATGAGCCCACCCTACTTGTAAAGAAGGAGTAACACAGGTAACATAAACAGACTGTCTGGTTTGAAGCTCCACTCCATCATTTGCTAGCAGTGTGAGATTGGCAAAGTTATTCAAACCCTGTGTGCCCCAGTTTCTTCACCTGTAAAAGGAGGATAATGGTGGTATCTACCAGTAGGAATGTTCTGAGTTTAAATGAGCCAACGCTCATAAAGGCTTAGAACAGGAACCAGCACCGACTGCGTTAGCGAAGATCACACCTACTGGGAAGATCTGAGCACTACACCCCCTACAGGAGCTGCAATTAGACGTAAGCAGGTGAAAAGAGGTTTCAAGAAAGCCTTTCAAGAGGTTTCAAGAAAAGATCCACTACCAAATCCCACTCTCGGTGTGATACCCAGAGCAGGCCAACAGTTTGTTGGCACTTGCTTACCGCAGGATCTTTAGTACAGCAGGAGAATGGCACGCCGCATCGCTCTCGACTTGCATTGGAATCTGTGCAATTGAAGTAAATATTTAGGTTCCAATCATCAGCTCCAAAAGCCCCACAGCACTGCCACTAGAGCAAACAGGACAGAATTAGAACATCTTGACTTGGAGGCAATCAGGCGCCTACACTCACACCCGCCAGTATAACACCCAGCTTCTGCCAGCTCTAACTGCCCCTTCTGTCTCAATTTATTTTTAAGCCAAAGTGAACCTAAAGGGCCCCTGTAAAAGCTTCAAAGTAATTAAAGGTGAAGGTCTGTAAGTGAATGCTGGCACATGATTTAGACAATTGATGAGAAAGGTACAGGCTCCGCTACCTACAGTGTTAGCATAGGGACGGCAGAGCAGGAGCCGCACAGCAGGTGCGGTTAGAACAAGAGCTGTCTGGTGTGGGTACACGAGGAAAATTCTAGAAGGACAAAGAAGAGACTAACTACAGTGGTAGTAGAGGGGGTAATTGTGGTTGTGGGTGGGATATCTAGAGGCTTAATTTTGATCTCTGCATTTTCACGGAATCAGTTTTATTGAGGTATAATTGGCATACAATAATCTGCACCTGTTTAAAGTGCACATATGTTTTGACATATGTACACATCATGAAACCATCATCACAATCAAGATAGTAAAATGTTTAAAATGCACAATTTGATAAGTTTTGACATACGTATACATCGTGAAACCATCACCACAATGAAGACAGTGAACATACCCATTACCCCCAAAAGATTTAGAGCCTTACTTTTCATAATTTATTTATTTCTACTCTTTAAATTTTAAAACAAAATTTTAAAAACAGAGCATGTATTCACATTTTCGAATGACTACAAAAGACTAAACCATCTAATTAAAATAAGGCAGTCCCCAGCTTACGAACGTGTGACTTAGGTACAACCCACAGTTACGAACCAACTCCCATACAGCCTACTATATTAAAACTTTGACATACATACAATGGTTTGCAATAACAAATGGTTACTACCTTGTGATGTACATCAAAACATTATCATTACTGTACTCGTATGTTAAAGATGTTTTAGTGTATCTGAAAGTGTTTAATGTTTTTTATGCACAGAAATTACACCATGTACTATATATACTAAGACAAACATTTGACTAACTGACATTAGCTACAAACCATACCTAACTATTTTGACTTACGTACAAACTTGACTTAAAGATGGACTTAAGGAATGGAACTCGTTTGTAATCCGGGGACTGCCTGTATAATAAAGTAAGCTGTCAACTGAGGGTCTTGAACGGGGTCTATCTGAAAGACTGCTCCATAAACCCCTTTCTCACTCCCCCGGCTGGACTATCTCTACGTCTCTGAGTTAAATATCAGGCTTTGACCACTTTAAGGTTTTCAGGGCCAACAGCTACTTCAAAACACTAAGCTCCAAGAAAGAAAAATAAAATCACATGCAGTAACACTTCTATATAAAGCAGACAGCATTTCAAGAGAATGTGTACACGCCTGTTCTTCAAACCGTCTGGTCCTCCTGAGGGCCAGGGTTGCGCATCGCAAGGTTTGCCTACAGAGCTCCATCAGATTTGTCATGCAACCTAGGCAGGAATAATGCTTGGGAAGGTGTGAGCTTGCATCTATTATGACCTAACAAAACCGTGAGGGCTGCTGAGGAGATGAAACAGGGCTTAATTTCACACCTGAGGTACAACTTACACCAGGGCAATTGTTGCTGACACTGAACAAAACCAACCGCACAGCACAGCTCAATTCTTCGTGTCTAATGAGGGAGGGTGGCCTCCCTCACAGCAAAGAGATGCAGCCACTTCTTCCCTTTATCAAAGGAAACCCCAGCTCATTCTGCAAAACTGTCCAACCAGGCAGAGGGCCACTGTTCTGCTGGGCTTCTGCTTGCCCTCTGGCGCTGCATGTGTACAGCAGTGTCACTGACACAGCCATCCATGTCTGCTCAGATTATCCAATTTTTCAGTACATGCAAATAAAAACCCACCAGTAGGTAGGACAATAATACCTTAAGCCTAATATAAAACTATGTTCTGTCCTATAGGGTCGCTATGAGTCGGAATCGACTTGACGGCACTGGGTATGTCTTACTAGAGTCTCATAGCATCCCTGTGAGGTAAAACCAACAATCAGCTGCCGCTGAGTCAATTCTGACCCATGGTGACCCTATGTATGTCATAGTAGAGCTGTGTTCCACAGGGTTTTCATTGGCTGATTTTTTTAGAAGTAGATCACCAGGTCTTCTTTCCAAGGAGCCTCTAGGTGAACTCTAACCTCCAATCTTTTGGTTAGCAGCTAAGCTCGTTAATCGTTCGCACCGTATGAGTTAGACAGCAGCTATTATTATTGCCATTTTACTATTGGGGGAAAGAGGGACATGCCCAGGGTTACTTAGTTAATCCGATTTG
Organism: Loxodonta africana; assembly: GCF_030014295.1. Taxonomy (NCBI): domain Eukaryota; kingdom Metazoa; phylum Chordata; class Mammalia; order Proboscidea; family Elephantidae; genus Loxodonta; species Loxodonta africana. The sequence continues at coordinate 52,683,142 of NC_087346.1, read as the reverse complement.
GCACTAGAATCTGTGTCTTTTGACCCCTGTTTATGTCATTTTGCATTTGGAGTGAAAAAGGGCACCTCTATGTGGTTGCTTGCCCCTGAGCAATGACAAACTATTAGAAGCCATCACATAGTAGCTCAGAGACCTGGGGAGGTGGGGACACTACTGCACAGATTCTTTACATATTAGAAACAACTTACCAGAAGTTGGAATAGACTCAGCAGCAACTGGTTTGGTTTCATTATTTTTTTAAGGGCTTAGACATTTCTGAATTTTTGGCTTTAACTACATGAGCTATAATACTTGGATAGGCATATTTTAGGGGCTTTGTGGATAAATATTCCATTAATAAGTGTATTATTCTGAGCTGTGAAGTATGGAGGGTTACCAAAATGGTGTGGGCGGGGAGGGGCAGGAAAGCATCTGTAATTAGCAAATAAAATTTTAAGCTTGGTTTCCTCTGTTAACTAAGTTCTTCAAATGTCGACAGGAAAGGGCAAAAGTGATTATAACCTTTTTGTCCAAGAATTTTCTTCTTTGCTCCTCTAACTTAATACGAATTAAAATAAGGAAACTAGCTTATTCCTGTTTAAGGTACAAAGCCCATAAGTCATACAGCTCATCAGAAAACAAGTAGACAAACAAAATAATGCAGAAAAGTCAGAGGTGGGTTCCAGCTGGTCATACAGAAACCAGGATGAGCGTTCATTGCAGTCATCCTTCCAAGAAGGTTCTCAACTTACAAATAAACCAAATTTACACTTACATATTCCTGGGTGAAGTCTATGAGGTTTTGCAAATCAATGTCATCCCTGTACGCTCTGATGTTGTTGTTTATAAAAAAATACAGCTGGTCTTTGATCCAGTCTTTGAACACAAACGCCAGCACCCCAGCAGTGAGCTCCAGGAAGAAAATAATTCCCAGGAACACAGAAAACTAAGACAAGAAACACAGACACAGAGAACAGTTACGCGGGCTCTTCAGACCACAGGTAGTTAAATGGTTCCTCTCTAAAAAGGTCTGTAATTACATTGCACTGTTAACTCATATCCAAAACACATAATCTTAAATTTCTTGAGTTCCATTAACAGAAAATTACACTCCAAGAAAGGGTTTAAAAAAAAAAAATCATTTCACAATCACATTTTCGGGGCTCTGGTGTCCCATTTGGTAATTAACCAACAAAGCCCATAAGCAAACATGGATCATAGGAATTTCTCATTAGACCCACATTATGGCCTAATGAATTTCTCGTGATTAACGCACTGCCAGCTGCTGGAACAATGACCTGCCTCTCCCCCCAGTAAGCTTCTGTAATGCTGAAAGATAGATGATCCTGATTTTTGTCATGTGTTAGTGTGGCCTTGATTCTGTATGCCATATCTTCCTTTATGGATTCAGCCAGAGCTCCAACTCCCCTTTGCACCTGTGATATAGGGTCAAACAGCAGACGTGTTACTCTTACATGGAGCAGTCATAGAGGCAGTGAGTGGGAGGGTGACTGCGGCATTAAAATAACTGCCCATCATGAAAACAAAAACCACTCGGCTGAGGGCTTCCTTGGGAACATTAGCTGTGCTGTTCTTCCTTTGTGAGGCCCTGGTCTCAGGAAACACTTTGAATAAGATCCAAAAGCAGCCAAACCAACACTTCTGGCTAATGCAGAAAGCAAGAATGTAAAAAGGAAGGCTACAGACTATAAGGCAAGGTGATAATTGCCAGTAAATTTGGAGAAGTTTCCATTCCATCTAGAAAACTCAGAGAGCCCATCTTAGTCATATCACTACCCCCATGATTCTTCCCACCCCCATATTCTCACCCCCTTTTCAATTTTTTTTTTTTTTTTTTGCTAAAGTAGACTATGAGAAATGAGGTAAACTGCAGGTATGCTCTTGTGGTGACAGAAAGAATGTCACTGAGCTGCTCCTGCTCAGCAGAGCTCCTGAGGGCTGTGGGAAGGCAAGCGGTTGAGGAGGCAGAGAGCTGAAGCGGTCTGCTGTTCTCATATTCAGTAAGCAGACCTCACACAGCCTGCCAAGAGGAAAATGAATTGGGGGCAGGGTGCAAAGGACACCACACGGTTACTTATTGAAATTAGGGAAGACCAAAAAAAAAAAAAGTTCACCCATTCAGCAAACATCAACCAAATGACCCGCTGTGTGTCAGGCTCTGTGCTAAATGGGCTTGGCAAATGCTAGGATGAGTGAGATCACACCCCTGCCTTCAAGGATCTCACAGAGGGTGGAATGTATCCGTATGTCATGGGTGGGATGGAGGCAGGGGTGGAAGAGGGTGGCGGGGGCATTTCATATTACATGTCAGTATATCTGACAGTGTTTATCCAGGGTGCCAAGGCAGGTTTAGGAAGGTGGGGGTGGAGAAAACAAAAAAACCAAACCCATTGCCACTGAGTCAATTCAGACCCATGGCGACCCCATGCGTTACAGAACTGCTCCATAGGGTTTTCTTGGCTGTAATCTTATGGAAGCAGATTGCCAGGCCTTTCTTCCTCAGCACCTCTTGCTGGATAGGTTCAAATAGCCAACCTTTAGGTTAGCAGTGGAGAGGGAGGGGTATATGACACAGTTACCATACACAGAAATGATAAATGCCATGCAGCATGCACGCATGTCCACACAAAACACTGAGGTAGTAGTCATTCTAAGATTTTAATTACATTTTCATTCTCACCTCCATAAAGGTTAGGTAAGTCCATTTTCCAGTTCCTCTGTCAAATGTTCTTATAATGTTTACATAATGCATATCTCAAGAATTGAGTCCAAACTCAATTCATCTCACATATTTGGCAGAAATCTACATGTCCCAAGCCCTGTGAATGAATTTCCTATATTTCAAAGGTATGCAGACTGATTCACATGTCTTGTCCTGGGGCCTCAATCAAGAAGGAAAATCCTTTTCTATTTCAGTTTTTTAGCTCTTGGCTTTTCCCTCAGTACTGCTAGCCTTATGGCATCAGAGAATCAAGGATGTTTGGAGTCATGTTGACATTTACTTCTGTCATATCTCTGGCTTAAAGAATATTCTAGGTCAGTTTTATTGGTCCATTTCATGGAGAAAGAGGCCATTTTACATATCCTCCAAGACTTAAAAGAAAGCCAAGAAATAACACAATCCTCTTTATTTACAGCATGGGACTTCATAAATTAAGGTACTAATTAAGAGAAATATGTATATTTCTGCCTGTTCAGTTACTCCTGGTATCTTCAACTACAACACTAATAAAGTGTACTAAAGTGCCTGCCCATTATAAACTAAACTATGTTCAAGTAAAACATATTAAAGGGGATCCCATCTTTTTGGGCATGAAGCTTTTTTTTTTTTTTAATTGTGCTTCAGTGAAAGTTTACAGAGTAAATTAGTTTCTCATTAAACAACACACAAATTGTTTTGTGACATTGGTTGACAACCCCATGATGTGTCAACACTCTCACCTTCTCGGCCCCAGGTTCCCTGTTTCCATTCGTCCAGTCTTCCTGTCCCTTTCTGCCTTCTCATCTTTGCTTTTGGGCTGGTGTGTCCACTAGTGTCCTGTGCCTGAACTGAACTACAAAGCACATTGCTCATGTGTGTTACTGTTGTCCCTACAGAACTTGCCTAATGATTGGCTGAAGGGTGAACCTAAGGAGTGACTTCAGTACTGAGTTAAAAGGGTGTCCAGGGGCCATACCCTTGGGGTTTCTCCAATCTCTGTCAGATCAGCAAGGCTGGTCGTTTTGTTTTGGTCTGTAATTCTGAATTTTGTTCTACATTTTTCTCTCGCTCTGTCCAGGACCCTTTGTGATCCCTGTTAGGGCATGGAGGCCTTTTTAAAACTGATAAAATAGTGGCAACAGGTAAGCATGACCTGAGGCCCAGTCAGGCTACAGAAAGACTCAGTGAGGTAAGCTCAGCATTTAGAGGAACCTCATGCTAAGAAGACTGGCAGGTTGGCAGGCCACGCATAGCAACAGGGCTCTCCTGGTGGCTCCATGGGCCTCTGACTAGGTGAAGAATGAAGTACTTGGTTTTGTCTGTGTGTGTATGTGTGTGTGTGTGTAAGAGGGGAACTAGGAGATATAGGGCTACTCCCATCATAGGCCTATCTATACAGAACAGAGAACTCATTAAATTGTACTGAAGACCAAGTATCCTTTAGTTTTCCCCGTTAGCATGAGTCACATGACCTTTCAGGTTAAAAAGCCTCTTTCAAAACCTTCTCTGAGTCAGAAGCTGCCCAAATTCAGAATGGGATGCCCTGCGCAGAGCACAGTGAGGCCTTTCTCCTTAGGGATGTTCAAGAGAAGATGCCAGAGGGAGATATGGCAGAAATGGTGGGGACAGGAATCCCATACTCCATTGCTGTTGGGACTAGTTCTATTATATCCTATTATTTTAAATAAAAATATCCCTAGATGTTGTTGTGACAATGATGGCCTGTTACAGATGATATTGCACTAATATCATTCTCTAGAAATCCCTATGGTCTTCTCTTACCATAGGAAGGCGTGTTCTTTTGATCCTTTTCCCTCTTCTTGGATGAGGGAGTGGAGGTAGCTGTACTCAGGGCTGAGTGACAGGTGCTTCCGGAATACCAAGCTCTATACTGACAGGCACATCAGTTGACCTTTGGCTACACCAACCATACGTGTCAAACCTATTTAAGATGCATGTGTGTAAGCACACGCCATTTTGTTCTCCTTTGGAGCAATCTGCAAAGGAAAGGCTTTTACTTTTCATTCTGTACTTGTAATACTTCTACATGGACCTGGGGGTGGATATTATAATCCTTTTTGGTTTTTTTACTGAAGCCTCTTTGTTTTTTATGTTTAAAAAATTACATAAGCATGTTATTTATAAAAGTTTTAAAGGAACATCTTTATACCTCTTCTTAAAATCTCTCCACAAATATTCAGGTTAACAGTGATCACACCTAACACTCCAAAGGGATCTAAAAATTAGGCTGGTCATACAAATGAGAACCATATACTGACAGAGTCCAAAGGAAATTTACCTTCTAACTGTTTCTCCTTATTCATCATAACCTGCTGCTTGACAGGTTTTAATCTGGACAGCTCACAGCCACCATGCTTATCCCTGAGCAGAGAAACCAGTTACCTGAACAGCTCTCTGCATACCTTGTGCTTAAAACCAAGCCAAAAAAAAAAAAAAAACCAAACCAGATTACAACTCATGGTGACCCCATGTGTGTCAGAATAGAACTGTGCTCCACAGGGTTTTCAATGGCTGATTTTTTTTGAATTGTATTTCAGGCCTTTCTTTTGAGGCATCTCTAGGTGGACTCAAACCACCAACCTTTCAGTTAACAGCCAAGTGCGTTAACCCTTTGCACCACCAGGGACCCTTTGTGTTTAAAAGACGAGAGGAAATTGATTAAGAAAAATATATATACTTACCTTAGTCAGAAAGGTATTTTAGGGATCAGAATGCATAACACACGTGCATAAAAACCTCCATGAAAGGCATGGGGGTGGTATTTGGGGTGGGAGGAGAGGCAAGTGAGCCCTCTAAAAGAAAAGCATTGCCTCTGCCATATTTGTGCCTTTGGTTCAGCTCCCCATCTTCCCTATAGATGCCGCGTCCTTGGGATGTGAGATAAGAGCTTGACTCTCAAGCTGCGAGCAGACAGTCAATACTTACAAACTTGAGAAGGAAAGTGTTTTCCCGGAGAGCTCCAATGCACCCTGCGAATCCCAAAATGAACATCACTCCTCCTACCACAAGAAAGAGCCAAACTGGGTCAAAACCGCCAAGATCGGTGATGGAAGAGATGTTGGACAGCACTCCCTGGGAAGAGAAAAGAACACACAACAAGGCACCAGGATGAGGGGTCAGTTTTTTGACCTGTGAGGATTACTGCACTTGTCTTTTTTACCCTCCCAAAGAAATACTTCACAAGTAGTCTGATTACCAGGTGCGATTAATACTTGAGAGATGCCACAAAATAAATAAAGAAGGAAAAGGAAGAAAAGAGATAGAGAAAGAAAGAAAATTAAAACTGCATTCTTTCCAAGGTCTGCATGTGTTCATAATTTTGGTAAGGCTATACAAAGCAAAAGAACTGACCCCAAGAAACTGCCTCACACCCTGTATGGCTCTAAGACATGGATGTTACCTTAGATTTCTATGTCCCCGAAAATAAGTGATATTGAGTAAAAAACAGGTGTGTAATGACAGGGGACACAACAGAGAACCCCTGAGGGAGCAGGAGAGCAGTGGGACGCAGACTCCAATTTCTCATAAGACCAGACTTAACAGTCTGAGACTGGAAGGACCCTGGTGGTCATGGCTCCCAGACCTTCTGTTGGCCCAGGACAGGAACCATTCCCGAGGCCAACTCTTCAGACATGGATTGGACTAGACAATGGGTTGGAGAGGGATGCTGGTGAGGAGTGAGCTTCTTGGATCAGGTGGACACTTGAGACTATGTTGGCATCTCCTGCCTGGAGGGGAGATGAGAGGGTGGAGGGGGTTAGAAGCTGGCGAAATGGACACAAAAAGAGAGAGTGGAGGGAGAGAGCGGGCTGTCTCATTAGGGGGAGAGTCATTGGGAGTGTGTAGCAAGGTATATATGGGTTTTTGTGTGAGAGACTGACTTGATTGGTAAACTTTCACTTAAAGCACAATAAAAATTATATAAAAAACAAAAACAAAAACAGGTGTGTAAGAAAAACACACTTCACAAGACCCAGGAAGGGGATCATCTTTAAGTCCTCAGGGAATGCTGATGTTAGACAATTGCCTACTTTACAGCCCTTATCACTTCTCAGGAAATAAGGGCAGACCTACTAGCTGAAAGCTAACAGAGCCGCCAGTCCCGCCACAAGCATCTATGACTTTTCAGAAAAAAAAAAAAAACAAAACTGCAACTCAGGATCCACCCTTGAGTTATTAGGCCCAGACCCCAAAAGCCACATCAGTAGTTAGTGCTAAAGGCTCCACGTATAGTTACTGGGAAATTTCTTTACCACCATTTTTTAACAGTTGGAATTTAAAGCATTTACAAATCAAAAAGTTTCTCTCACTTCTAATCCTTTTATTCTCCTAACTCAAGCCTCTACCAAAGGAACCCAGAGTAATTTCATTTCTCCCTAAAGAATGCCACTTCTCTACTGAAATTCCTTCTCCCATAAGTGTGATATCACATCAAACACCACCCAGAACCATGCTAAGATGAGATTTTCTTCCCTCTAATATGTAAGGTGCATATGTACTTTTCATTCACATGAAAGCCAGCTACTGTGATTCTGAAACTGTGGATGGATGTGAATCTTAAATATCCAATACCATCAATATTTTACAAACAATACAAAACACAGAAATAATTTCTTATCTTACTAAATTTGTTATGAACTCTCAAAATACCCCCAGAGTATATCATGGTATAGTTTACCGTAATGTCTTACTAGTAAACATTTTGTTTTCAAAACACTCCCCCAAATCTGGCAGAACAGACAGAATTCATCTAATTTAATACTTGATGAAAATGCTCAGAGTGGCCTGGTGACTTGCCCACCTATCAAACCCGCTGCTGCCCAAACGACTCCAACTCATGGTGACTCCAAATGTATCAGAGTAGAACTGTGTTCCATGGAATTTTCAATGACTGCTAGGTCTTTCTTCCAAGGTGCCTCTGGGTGGACTCAAACTTCCAACCTTTTGGTTAGCAGCCAAGTATGTTAACTGTTTGTACCACCCAGGGAATCCAAAGGACACACACTATTGATATTTTGGAAACAGAATAGGTGCTCTACTTCAGTAGTCTTTCCCTACTAAGTGGAATCGATGGTATAATTCTTCCCAGTCAGCACTAAGCAACCTCTGAGTTCAGAAGTTTTAAATTTCTCCATTTAAGGTTGTAAGAACATTTGGAGAGAAGTATTTTTCTGTTAGTTTTTCCCTTCGTTTTTTGGTTGGAACATCAACTTAAGAACGATTAAAAAAAACAAAAACAAAACAGTTGCCCTTGAGTCAATGCCAACTCATACGTGACCCATGTGTGTTAGACGCGAACTGTGCTCCGTGGAATTTTCAGTGGCTGATTTTTTGAAAGTAGATCGCCAGACATTTACCTTTCGGACTAAGGAATTTCTTCAAAGGCACCCCCGGGTTGGCTCAAACTGCCAACTTCTTGATTAGCTGCCAAACGTGTTAACTCTTTGCACTACCCAGAGACTCCTAAGGACAATCACAAAAAAAAAACCAAAAACTAAACCTGTTGCCATTGAGTTGATTTCAACTCATGGCAACCCCATGTGTTACAGAGTAAAACTGCTCCATAGGGTTTTCTTGGCTGTAATCTTACAGAAGCCGATCACCAGACATTTCTTCTGCAGAGTCACTGGGTGAGTCTGAAGCGCCAACCTTTAGGTTAGTAGTCGAGTGTAAACCATTTGCACCACCTAGGGACCTACAGGAAACCCTGGTGGCATAGTGGTTAAGTGCTATGGCTGCTAGCCAAAGGGTTGGCAGTTCAGATCCACCAGGTGCTCCTTGGAAACCCTACAGGGCAGTTCTACTCTGTCCTATAGGGTCGCTATGAGTCGGAATCGACTCGACGGCAGTGGGTTTGGTTTTTGGTTAGGGACCTACAGAATAATAGGATACCAATAATAGAACACATATGAGGAAAAGCTAAAGGGCTCAAAATGCAAACTTAAACCTAAAAAAAAAAAAAAAGGTCATGAGTTTAAATAAATTTGCAGAGAAGGGCAACATTTGAAAAGTTGTTTTAATTACAGGAGAAGTAGGATCAATTTATGTGACGAGGTAGCAGAGATGGCAATGGCTGGGACAGATGCCATTTCTATATAAAGAGGCCTTTCTAGTATCACCAGGTTATTAGAAATGGATCAGAGAAGGCTGAGAAACATAGAAGAGAACCTCCTCCCTCAGAAAAGCTGAAGCCGTGACTGATTGTCAGCAGGGCTCTAGGAGGGATTCCTAAACTGGATGAGAAATTGGGACTTCCAACTTTAAGACTATTCTATGATCTCCCCCATTTTTAATGAGTTTTTTATTTGTGACTCACACTCAAGTCTGAGCAAAGATCAGATTGTTCCCAAACACTCCTCCGTGATCCACTTCTGTGCACAAAGATCTCAGAGGATCAGAGAGACAATTATCGGGCAATCCAGGCAAACAAGGCAAACAGACATACCTGTGCCTGAAATTATCCCTCCTCTCAAAAGACAAAAAGAGCAGCATCCCAACTGCCAGTAGACTCTGGATCATTTGTCCTCTCTGGGTTTAATTTGGGGGATGAGGATTTGGCTTTTTGGACTGTCTTAATCATCTAGTGCTGCAATAACAGAAATACCCCAAGTGGATGGCTTTAACAAAGAAGTTTATCTTTTCAGAGTAAAGTAGGCTAAAAGTCCAAATTCAGGGCCTCAGCTCCAGGGAAAGGCGTTCTCTGTTGGCTCTGGAGGAAAATCCTTGTCCTCAATCCTCTCATGGTCGAGGAACTTCTCAGGCGCAGGGACCCCATGCCCGAAGGACGCCCTCTGCTCCTGGTGCTGCTTTCTTGGTGGTGTGAGGTTCCCAACTCTCTGCTTGCTTCCCTTTCCTTTTTACCTCTTGAGAGATAAAAGGTGGTGCAGACCACATCCCAGGGAAACTCCCTTTACCTTGAATCAGGGAGGCAATCTGAGTAAGGGTGGTGTTACAATCCCACCCTGGTCCTCTCAACATAAAATTACAACCACCAAATGGAGGACAACCACACAATACTGGGAATCATGGCCTAACCAAGTTGATACACACATTTTGCGGGGGACATAATTCAATCCAAGAAACTGATGAACTCATTTTAATACTTTCTCTCCCCATCCTTCAGGGGCAGTTTTAATAGAGAGAGACCTCAACTGTTTCCATACAAACAATAATCATTTGGAGGCCTAACTGGACTGTAGATTCTACTCATCTAATCCTAAATTCTGGCAAAAGACCGGGCTGGAAACAAGACAGTGAGAGCTTGGGGAAATAACATTCTGCAAAGCATAGAAAAGACTACCAAGAACTTTAACATATTCAGAATATACCCAGGTAGTTATCAGCTGAAAACGAACGCACATCTGAAACACAAAGTGTGGAAATCAATGCCCAATGACCAGTTTTCTTTTCCAGGGCATTAGACTTACTTCACGAAGATGGAAATGTGAAAAAAGATGTACTCCTTCACCTGTGAAAAGTTTCCAAATATTCACTGATGAGCAGCCTTACTGCTGGCTACACAGAGATTAAAGAGTACCTGAACAGAATCCTGGGAACAATAACTTGGATGACAAAAAACAGTGGGGAACTGATAGTTCAGACTTCTGTTGTCTTAAGGATGGAGTCCCTCACTAGACTTTTTAATTTTTTTAAGCTCAATTTGACAAATGAGGAGGAAGCACTAGAACATGTCTACTGAAGAATAATTATAATTAAAGTTTGTAGCCGACAAGAAGCTGGAAGAAAAAAAATCTAAGATTACAGTTAAATCTGCCAAGTGATTTAAAATATACACTCAGACTCGGGGTAAATCCTCAAGAATGCCCAAGAACAACACCAGCAGCACCTATTCTTCTGGGAATCTGCGAGCATCACCCTCTTCTTCTGGGAACAGTACCTCCGCTTCTTTTAAGGGTCCCTCCCCCTCCCAGTTCACTCTATGACCCCCGCAGAGTTGCCACATTCTCATATGACCCTCTGCCCTCATGATTGCCGAGAAGCCTGAATGCCTTCCCTGCGATTCCAGGACTTAAACAGACATCTCCAGTAGGTAAGCTGTAAAATATCAAAGTTAGGAGCTATGTGCCACCTGTTTTTCACCATGTGGAGAAAGTCAGTCTGCAGTGAAAAATAGAAAGCCAGTGCTTTGGTGAGTTCGAACTTCCAGTTAATAGCCGAGCGCTTAAACACTGTGCCACCAGGGCTCCTCTAAGAACAAGGACGGGGAGGAAAAAGCCTAGTGGTATTGTAATCCTTGGTTCCCCAGTTGTTCCTGGCCTGTCCTTGAGTTCTGTGAGTCACCCTCAGGATCATTATAATACATTCCCTTGATTGCTTAAACTGGTTCTATTTGGGTCTGCATTTCCATCTGAGGAGTCTCATACAATACAACAAAAGCTTTGAATAAGTGCATCAACTCAGCGTTATCAATGAAATTCACAGTTCTAGTTGGAACTTTTAGGTACTTTATTATTGACAAATAATACACTGTTTAAGTCTCAATTCTTGGGTTTAAATATCAACTTTTTAAAACTCTAACTTACTGAAAAAAATAAATATAAAATGTCACTTGGCTAGCGTCTTCAGTACCTAGAAATGCCGCTCATGCTAGAAATGTACACACAGGGCCAACCTCTGCATCCCAGTAGTAAGCTCTTACTCTTCTCCTACCTGAATACTACAGGCAAAGCTCTGGGGTTAAAGACGCCCAGGCTACTGGATTTTGTGGATAAAGTCAGAAAAGCTGAGTCTAAGAGGAATGGGCATAAATGGATGAAAAGGACTCCCTGAAAAGAGAAGCAGAGCAGTTAGCCACATGTACTCATTTCCTTTAACCATTTAGTTAAAGGTGGGATTCTTAACAGTAGTATCAGAGGAAGAAATAGAGTTGGAATGAGAGAGAGCCAGAGACCAAGATTATAGGTCACAAGAAAAATATATTCAAAAGAGTATACAGATTCAAGAATATGGAAAGAATCCTTATATTCTCTATTAATATGTTGTTAAAATGATATTAATAAAAACAGCATATGAATAATTTTTCATATTCAAAATATATGTTCCTATCTTTACATTCTTATGACCCTCAGGCCCCTCTCCCTGCCTCCAGGTCTGCAGTTGTTGCTGCAGCAGGCAGCAAAGGCAAATCAAATAGAACACACCATAAAGTGCTGCTATAAAGACAAGATGAATCCTAGCCAATTAAAAAAAAAAGTTTAAAGAAACAAGTATATCCAGCAAATTGACCATTTTGCAAATTAGATTTTGGACAACCACCTCTTGACATATCAGTTTGGAGCCTTTAAGAGACAATCCTCCAATGAAAATAGGAGATTGCCATTATCTACTACGTAAGAGACGGTATCTCTCAGAACTCAGCAAGAAGACCAATATGTGTCTAAAAAGAAAGAAGACACGTTAATGGAACATGTCTGAGACAATATCACTTCAACAGAAGTTTAGAGAGCTGAGGAACAAAAATGTATCGATGGGCGTCTATCACAGCACAAGGAAGACTCTGACAGTCCAGCCACTTAGACAAGCAAGCTCTAGAGTGGGGCAGAGAGAGCACTCAGGCTCACCCACTTCCTGCACAAACCATCCTGTACTGCACTCAAGTCCATATGGCTCACCTACAATTTTCCCTAGAACCCTAGAGCAAAGAAAACTGGGTACCTGGACAAGGGCTAGCTGTAGGGCAGACAGACACAACAGGATAGTACAATACAGACCACCTTGTCCTTGAATCCCAAGTTCCACTACTTATGACCTGTGTGATCTTCAGTAAGTTAGCTTACCTAAACGCCATTTCCTACATCTGTGAAGTGCTACCTGATGTCAAAGGTTATTATGAGGATAAAGGAAGTAATCCAAGTAAATCCAAATGCTATGCTTGGCATATGACAGCATGCAATAAAATTTTATCCCATCTTGATTGTTATCACTATCATATCAAAACAAGAGGGAGACATAGCAGGGGTATCTAACCCAACTACGCGGGAGATGAATCTATTTTGCTGTGGCACTTGCCCTGCCTGAGCCCCTGTTGTGAATTGAATTGTGTCCCCCAAAAGACCACACTGAAGTCTTAACTCCTGTACTTGTGAATGTGACCTTGTTTGGGGAAATGGGACCTTTCTTTGAAGATATAGTAAAACTTGTGGAAGTTAGAACCTGTGTAAGTCAGAAACCTCAAATATTTTCCACTAAAAGGAGTGACAGAGAAGTAGTAAGACTGCACCCTGCCAAAGGCAGAAAACTCATGAGACCCAGAAAAACCAGGCAGTCCTGTCAAGTTCCAGCTCTCACAGGTTTCACTGTATTATCAGTTAAGTCACACTGGAGTAGGATGCATCCTAGTCCTAAGATCTCTGAGTGGTGTCTTATGAAAGGGGAGAACAGATGCAGAGTCAGGGTCACACATAGGGGAAGACAGGCACCTGTGACAACTGAGGCAGATGCATCTATCAGTAGCAAAGGAACACCAAGGGCTGTCAGCAGCCACCAGAAACAAGGAAAGTGGCAGGAAAAAGTTCCCCTCAAAGCTCTCAGAAGGAATTGGCACAGTCAACATCCTGATTTAGATGTCTAGCCTCCAGAACCGTGAGAAAATAAATTTCTGTTCTTTAAAACCCCCCTCCCCTGCACTTGGGTGATATTTTGTTATGGCAGCTCTAGGAAACTAAGGCAGCCCCTTCTAAGGAATGCCACAGCCACATCTGAGGATCATGCCTAGTGGAGGTGGCAGTAATTGACTTACCTAAACAGACTGTCTTTCTTTGGGCATTGGAAATAACCTGAAAGATGCACAGAGAAAAGGCAGAAGAGGGAAGCCAGGAGTCAGCAGAAGCCACGAGTAGGTGGAAGCTAAGAGTATATGGAAGTGGTGCAGTGGAGAAATGAGCACAGAGAAGTTAGTCAACACGGTAACCCTTTCAGGACTGGCAGTATACATAGCTACCACTTATTTTTTGTACCTCTGGGGTTTATTGGGAAGCTACTGTCTCACTGCCAGTACGTGCTGCTGGCAAACAGGGACCTATATAACAGTTTGAAATGGAAGAAAAAGCATGTGCCGCAAATTACTGTTTTTACAGGGTATTGTATGAGGTGGTGCTGAATCAATGAATTTTTGGTAGGAAAAACATGAATTGTGGAAATTTTTATTTGGTACACACATGTACCTCTGGACTTGGCGGGGGGAGGGTTGAATTTGTGTTCAGAACTGGTGTACATATGTACTTCTGGACTCTGAGGGCATGATTTGTGAAATGAGGCATAAAACAAAAACCATATTACCTACCAAAAATTCAGACACACTCAATGATTCAGCATGCCCTCCATTACTAAAAATACATGTTGCTGGGTGCCGTCAAGTCAGTCTGACTCCTAGCAACCCTATGTACAACAGAATGAAATACTGCCCAGTCCTGGGCCATCCTCACAATCTTTTCTTATGATTGAGCCCATTATTGCAGTCATTGTGTCAATCCGTCTCATTGAGGGTCTTCCTCTTTTTCACTGACACTCTACTCTACCAAGCATGATGTCCTACTCCAGGGATAGGTCACTCCTGATAATATGTCCAAAGTATGAGAGACAAAGTCTCACCATCCTCGCTTCTGAGAAGCTTTCGGACCGTACTCCTTCCAAGACAGATTTGTTTGTTTTTCTGGCAGTCCATGGTATATTTCATATTCTTTGCCAACACCATAATTCAAAGGCATCAACTCTTCTTCTGTCTTCCTTATTCATTGTCCAGCTTTCGCATGCATACGAGGCGACTGAAAACACCATGGATTGGGTCAGGTGCACTTTGGACTCCAAGGTGACATCTTTGCTTTTTAACACTTTGAACACATAGTATCAACAAAAAATTAAAAGGAAAAAAAATTGGGTCATGAATGGGGTAAGGACGCTGTAGCAATCAGCAACAGGGTCACCAAGATGGTGGCACACTCAACTAGGAGCAAGGCTGCCTCTACTGCCGAACTTTTGACTGGGTACACTGGTTGCTGAAGATTCACTGCCCCCAAATGACCTACTTGCTGAACCACCCATGCAAGATCTGGTTGTTTAAGGGTTTGATGAACACAGTATATCTCAGTAAGAGTCTGAAAAATTAGCCAACCTTCCCTCAAAACCCATCTCCTTATCAGCACCTCATTCAGCTATCTCTGGAATTTAGGCAGCTTCTCCCTCATAGTTCTGCAATAAAGGAGTATGTTCTGTGTAACTATCTCTTCTTGGAAGATGTTTCCACACATATGCAGGCATGAAAAGGCAAACAAACTTCAGATGGGTCTCAAGCCAACAAACTTCAGAAATGCCTGTGATTTTGTCATTGCCAGCACAGAGTGCCCTCTGTGTTTCACCTGGCAGGCTTCAGTTTCTTCTCTCCCAACCCACACGGAAAAGAAATGCAAAAATTGCATTAAGAAGCCCCCGGGATCTGGGACTCTTCTGCTTTTACATATACAAGCACATTTCTTCAAAGCGCTGGATGAGGAACAGACAGGCATATGAAATGTTCAATCAAAGCCAGCCTAGATGTACTCCTTAGAGACTTAGGAGACTGGGTCCTGATTCACCCATTCCTCCATCAACTAGATCCTACTGGGTAGAACTGGCAACTGTTTGCCTGGAGTTAAGAGGAGAGAAGCCTTTTCCTTGAGACAGTCTAAGTAATGGTGACAAAATATGACATTTTAAAGAAAATGCAGCTTCTCAGAGAGGGGTGTCCTGAAGAGTTAGAACTAATGTTTCAAACAATATCCACAAGAAGATCAAGATGGCACTCACAAGTCCACAGGGAAGCCTGCCCCTATAAAAACTCATCAAAGTTCCTCAAAGAAAGTTACAGGGCAAAGATACTGCAAAACCCAAAACATCCATCTTGCTCTCTGAGGAGTTTCTGAAGATGCCAGAGACAGAACTGGGCACAAGGAGAAAAGAGCTTGCTTGGACCCTAACAGGCCAGGGAGATACAAGAGCTGAAGGCAGCATAATGCCTGGCTGGGTGAAGAGACATGTACACAGACAGACTAGCTGCTGTAAAGGTATGGATTTCCCATTCTTTCTCATAAAAGAGGTCATCATAAAAAATGGCCACAATCTGCCTTTGGTGAGAGAGTTGGAGAGGCAGTCATTTGTTAAGCAGCCAGTTGCCATTTAGTCAATTTCAACTAAAGCGATGCCATGTGTGTCACAGTAGGACTGTGCTGATTTTCAATGGCTGATTTTTTGGAAGTAAATCACCAGGCCTTTCTTCCAAGGTGCTCCTGGGTGGACTTGAACCTTTCAGGTAGCAGCTGAGCTCGTTAACCATTTGTACCACCCAGAGACTCCAGTCATCTCTTAGGTCTCAATAAAATCCTGTAATCAAGCAGCTGCTGGGGGAGCCAGCTGTGGTAAGTGCTGTCAGCTGGTGCTGTGCACAGGCAGGGAAACCACATCACCACACACACTAGTGCAAATGACAGCCTGTAAAAACACGAGAACACACCCACTGGCAAAAGCGTCCCACTTCAGGCACTCCCATTTCCTGACCACTCTGCAGGCATTTTCATTTGTATACTCAGAAGATGGGAGATCCACCCAGGAACATTCCTGTCTGACTAAAAAGTTCACACTGAAATAGTTAATAGAGGTTCTGATCATGGTGCCCCAAAAATAACACGAAAAAAGCCTAGTCTAGTCTAGTGGCAGGTGATCACTGTGGTTTAAAAAAAAAACAAACCCATTGCTGTTGAGTCGATTCTGACTCATAATGACCCTCTAGGACAGAGTAGAACTGCCCCATAGAGTTTCCAAGGAGCACTTGGTGGATTTGAACTGCCAACCTTTTGGTTAGCAGCCATTGCACTTAACCACTACGCCACCAGGGTTTCCCTTCCCACTGTGGCTTAGGGCCTCAGAAATATGTAACTCATTCATTTATTCAGCACTTTCATGGGGATCACCTGTAAGGTGCCAGGTATTTTGTTAGTCTTGGGGTATTTGCAGTAAAAGACAGGTACCCCCTCAGAAGCTGAGACAAGTTCAGTATAAAATGTGCTGGGGCAGAGTTCTTAACTCTGGGTGTCATGAGGGCACAGAGGAGAGGGACAGCTAATGCCAACTTTCTGCTACCAGACCCAGGAGAGGCAGCAGGTCATATCGGCAGGTGTGATGACACAGGGACAGAACCTGGCCCAATGAGGGTTCCCTATGTGAGTGTGACACGTAGCAAGAGAAGACTGAAAGGCTGGTAGAAGCAGGGCAGGGTTCGTATCTGAAGGCATTTTGAGCAGATGAAGGCCCAGGTCTGATTTCCATTTAGAAAGCTCATTGGAGCAGCAGGAAGGTTAGATGGAAGAAGCACAGGTGGACTTGTGGTCATCCAGGTGAGGTATGCTGAAAGCTGGAACCAAGGCAGCAGAAGAGCTACACCACTGAACACTTACTCTATGCCAGGCACTGGGCTACCTGGATCATTTAAGCCTTACAATACACCTACCAGGTAGTACCAGGTAGGTACTGTTATCCATGCTTTATCAACTAAGAGACAGATACAGGGATATCGAGTGACCTGCCAAGGTCACCCAGGTAAGAAAGTAGCAGAGCAGGGGTCTGAGCCAGGCAGCCTCCCCCAGAGTTGGTTTTAACCACCATACTATACTGCCTAAAGACAGCAAGTAGCAGGGGCAAGAAGGCTCTTATTTACATCTTAACATCGTATATCTGTTTCTAAAATTTTAAAGAAAATATGTAACATGATGTTGTCGTTGTTGTTGTTAGGTGCCGTCGAGTCGGTTCCGACTCATAGCAACCCTATGCACAACAGAACGAAACACTGCCCGGTCCTGCACCATCCTTACAATCGTTATGCTTGACCTATTGTTACGGCCAATGTGTCAATCCACCTCGTTGAGGGTCTTCCTCTTTTCTGCTGACCCTGTACTTTGCCAAGCATGATGTCCTTCTCCAGAGACTGATTCCTCCTGACAATATGTCCAAAGTATGTAAGACGCAGTCTCGCCATCCTTGCTTCCAAGGACCATTCTGGTTGTACTTCTTCCAAGACAGATTTATTCGTTCTTCTGGCAGTCCACGGTTATGTTCAATATTCTTCGCCAACACTACAGTTCAAAGGCATCAACTCTTCTTTGGTCTTCTTTATTCATTGTCCAGCTTTCACATGCACATGATGCGATTGAAAACACCATGGCTCGGGTCAGGCGTACCTTAGTCTTCAAGGTGACATCTTTGCTCTTCGACATTTTAAAGGGGTCCTTTGCAGCAGATCTGCCCAATGCAGTGCGCCTTTTGATTTCTTGACTGCTGCTTCCATGGCTGTTGATTGTGGATCCAAGTAAAATGAAATCCTTGACAACTTCATTCTTTTCTCCGTTTATCATGATGTTGCTCATTGGTCCAGTTGTAAGGGTTTTGTTTTCTTTATGTTGAGGTGCAATCCATACTGAAGGCTGTGATCTTTGATCTTCATTAATAAATGCTTCAAGTCCTCTTCACTTTCAGCAAGTAAGGTTGCGTCATCTGCATAACGCAGGTTGTTAATGAGTCTTCCTCCAATCCTGATGCTCCGTTCTTCTTTATACAGTCCAGCTTCTCGGATTATTGCTCAGCATACAGATTGAATAGGTATGGTGAAGCAATACAACCCTGGCGCACGCCTTTCTTGACTTTAAACCAATCAATATCCCCTTGTTCTATCAGAACAAGTGCCTCTAGATCTATGTAAAGGTTCCTCATGAGCACAATTAAGTGTTCTGGAATTCCCATTCTTCGCAGTGTTATCCACAGTTTGTTATGACCCATACAGTCGAATGCCTTTGCATAGTCAATAAAACAAAGGTAAACATCCTTCTGGTATTCTCTGCTTTCAGCCAGGATCCATCTGACATCAGCAATGATATCCCTGGTTCCACGTCCTCTTCTGAAACTGGCCTGAATTTCTGGCAGTTCCCTGTCGATATACTGCTGCAGCCATTTTTGAATGATCTTCAGCAAAATTTTGCTTGCATGCGATATTAATGATATTGTTCTATAATTTCCACATTCAGTTGGATCTCCTTTCTTGGGATTGGCATAAATATGGATCTCTTCCAGTCAGTTGGCCATGAAGCTGTCGTCCATGTTTCTTGGCATAGACAAGTGAGCACCTCCAGCACTGCATCTGTTTGTTGAAACATCTCAACTGATATTCCATCAATTCCTGGAGCCTTGTTTATCGCCAATGCCTTCAGAGCAGCTTGGACTTCTTCCTTCAGTACCATCAGTTCCTGATCATATGCTACCTCTTGAAATGTTTGAACTTTGACTAATTCTTTTTGGTATAATGACTCCGTGTATTCCTTCCATCTTCTTTTGATGCTTCCTGCATCATTTAATATTTTCCCCATAGAATCCTTCACTATTGCAACTTGAGACTTGAATTTTTTCTTCAGTTCTTTCAGCTTGAGAAACACCAAGCGTGTTCTTTCCTTTTGGTTTTCCATGTCCAGCTCTTCGCACATGTCATTATAATACTTTACTTTGTCTTCTCAAGCCACCCTTTGAAATCTTCTGTTCAGTTCTTTCACGTCATCAATTCTTCCTTTTGCTTTAGCTGCTCTACGTTCAAGAGCAAGTTTCAGAGTCTCCTCTGACATCCATCTTGGTTAGAATGGTATTATTCTTGCCTCAGGTTTGACTGAGTATTACCCGAAAACTGTAAGTGAGTAGGAGACAAGACCACCCCCTCCACACACACCGGCACCTGCAGAAAAAGACGTTTTTATTTCTTGCACGCCTCAGTGAAATCGAACATATAAAAAGTGTTGAGGGAGGCCTGAGTCAGGAGACTGAGATTTCTCCAGAGACAGCAGCTGCTGTGCTGTGCACCACTCCCCCTCTAGGGGGCAGCTTTCTTCTCACTCTAAGCCTAGTGAGGGGCTTCAAGGGTACCATAGGAGAGCTCTGATGTTGTTCTCTGCAGATGAGGGACAGTAATTAGGGCCTGACTCAAGCCACGGAAGGGACCTGCAGGCCTAGGTGTGACTCCCGCCCGGGACACTGAGAAAGGGGCAGAGGCAGAGAGAAGACGAGATGAGATAAGAAGGGCTGGCCTACTGCTCTGGTGTCTGGCCAGGTGAGGGCAATCTGGTAGGACTGGCCCTACTCCCAAATGAGTGTGTCCAGGAGAAAAGATGAGGGCAGCACATGACAGGCAGCTTGGGATTGTCCTGGACTCTGCCCGATGGGGCCGCCTGCAGGGGAGAGAAGAAACCTTATGAGGCAGAGTTCAGAGGTGCAGTGGCCGAGGAAGATGACCAGGGATAAGCAGAGTTCCCAGAAGGCCATCCAGACTAGAGATATTGTCAAACCCAAGGGAACTGCCAGACACACGGACTCAGCAGAAAAGCTTCAAAAAGACCAAGACATCATCTGCTTTACTATCTGCCAGGCCCAGAGAACAAGGCCGCCAGGCCAAGCAAGAAGTATCCTATTCCTTTACCTTTCCTTCCTTCCCTACCCTCATTTTTGCCCTGGCAGGAAATGGGCAGAAGAGCCAACTAGTGAGGGCCAGGGTTAGGCTAGGGCGGAGAGAGGAGGAAGCTAAGGCCAACTCCCTCCCCTCTTCAGTGGGCCCAAGCCTGCTCAATCTGGGCAAGGGAGAAGGTTTTAAAGCTAAGTTACAGCTGGACATTCTAATTACTAATTGGTCCTGTATCTGTGCCTCTGAGTAAGAAGAGGGCTGTGATATCTGAGAGTGAACAGTAAGGCACAGAAATGTTGTCCCACCTGAATTTTCATTCCTGAGAAATCCCTCAGAATAAAGTGGGAAAGGGACACCTGAGGAGAGAACAATTAAGGCTTTTTTGAATGTATTCATGTGTTTGTTGGCCATACTGGAGGCCATTTTTCAGGGACTGAGCAAGAGTTGCCCGGTTTCCAGCTTTTTAGATACAGTGGAGAATTGGGGAAGATTTTTGAGATGATTGAGGAAGAGAGATGATGACAAACTTACTACATTTCAGTCAATAAAGTGAAACCATCAAAGATGTAATTTCAGCATCTCAGAAATGTCTCCTTAAAGTAGTTTCATACCCAAGAATCTACTTCCTGTTCCAGTTATCTGAGTAACCACTTCCACCTACTGCCTCCCTTTGGCTACGAAAACTTGGATCTGCCTGAATCACTGACTTTCATTGTCTCTAATTTCCCTTTCTGGGAAAATAGGGAAAGCTTTTCCAAAGTGAGCCTAATATATGATTTTGACAGGAAGCAACTGGAGGGCACTGAAACCAGACTTATATTTAAGATAATGGGCAGGGAAAACCCCTCCAGGAAAAAGAAACATCACCATCTGTAGAAACACCAAGCAGGAAAACAACATGGAGCTAGGGCTCTCCTGATTTCCTGTCTCCCTCCTGGGATCAGTGCTAGGCACAAACTCCTTTCCTTCCAGCCTGCCCCTACAAAGCCCAACCAAGGGAGAGTGATGGAGGATACTGGACGACTAGACAGGGAGCTGGGAGGGGAAGGGCCAGGCTTCTCCTTTAACTTCTCTGAGCCTCAGTTTCCCCATTCCTGAAAATGTCATCTTTCTCCTTAAGTTTAACCTGAGAAATTCTAGAGATCATGGAAGGGAAAAGCTAAATCCCTTTACTAAGTGCTATTTTTTTTCCTGTGTAGCATTTTTCAATGTATAAAAGCTCCTTTACATATTCTCATTCATTTAGTCTACAAACATCTTCTGCATGACCATGATACAACTGGCACTGGACTAGGAACTAGGCATAAAAGTACAAAGTAGACAGGCCTTTAAGGAGTTTTCTGGCCAGACAAGCCAGTCCTGGGCCCCTGAACTCACACCGAGGTTCAGGGAAGGGCATTTTTCCTACTCTGAAAAGCAGTGTCCTCCTCCATGCCCCCCACAACTCTGCCAGCAACACTTTCACTTGTATTATATCACTCTCCCTCTTGCTCCCACATAAACAGAGTAATAAGCACAAAGTTGGGCAAAATGGAAAATAACTCTACCAAGGAAAAGGAAAAGTACCCTAAATTTTCCCATGAAATGAATCATATATAGATTTCCAGTTTTATGAAAGAAATTGTGGTTGTTTTCTGTACCAATATCTAGAATTTATAGATTTGCTGTGTCTAACACTGTACCATCAAACCAGACATCAGAAGCTGCTATGTAATTTACCTCCTTTTATGCTGTAAGAATTGCTACTAGAGATCTGAAGTGACTCTGGCATCTAGAACTGAATGATACAGGCCACAAAACAGCCGAACCAAAAACCAAACCCATTGCCGTTAAGTAGATTCCGACTCATAGTGACCCTACAAGACAGAGTAGAACTGTTAAAAACCAAACTGTTTGCCATCAAGTCGATTCTGACTCACAGAGACCCTATAGGACAGAGTAGAACTGCCCCATAAGGTTTCCAAGGAGTGCATGGTGGAATCGAACTGCCAACCTTTTGGTTAGCAGCCGTAGCTCTTAACAAAATAGCCAGGGTCTAAAAAAATGCTTTCTTCATTCATTTGCTCATTCCCTTTGATACAAACAATATTTCTTGAGCACCTATATGTGCCAGTTAATGTTCAAGGTTCTGGAATTCAACAGTAAAAAAAAAAAAAGTTTTCTGTGTTCACAGAATTTATTTTCTAGAGGAGAAAGAGAGACTACTTGTTAGACCATAAGCGGTAAGTCCTAGGAGGAAAGAATGTAGGGAAGGGGGAAGGAAGCGCTGGGTGCAGGGTGAGGGTGCTACTTTCAATAACCCAGGAAGGCCTATCAACAAAGGTGACCTCGACCTGGAAATAAAAGAAAGCGTCAATGTGGACATCTGGGGGAGTGTACCAGGCAGAAGATGAGCAAGCGCCGAAGCCCTGAGAGGACAGCATGCCTGGGATATTGGAAGAATGGAAAGGTGACCAGGGGGCTACAGCACAGTAGGAGACAGAAAGTCACAGAGGTAATGTCACTGTTGTTGTTAGTTACCAAGTACACTCCAACTCATGGCAACCTCACATGTTACAGTAGAACTGCTCCATAGGGTTTTCTTGGCCGTAATTTTTACAAAAGCAGATCCCCAGACTGTTTCTTCCACGGAACTGCAGAGTGGGTTCAAATCACCAACCTTGAGGTAAGCAGTAGAGTGGAAAGCCATTTGCGCCACCTAGGCATGTTGGGACAGAGGTAACGGGGCATGATATACAGCATTTAATCTGAATAAGTCCTTTGGGGGTCTGCAGCAGAGAAGTGACAGGATCTGTCTTACATTTTAAAAGGATTACTCTGGCTGCTGCACTGAGATGGGCCTGGGGTGGGGGTGGGGTGAAAGAGCAGCGGCAGGGAAATATAATTAGAAGGCTTCTGCACGAATGCAGGCAAGATGTGGTGGCGGCTTAGACCAGGGTGTAACAGTGGCAGTGGTGAGAAGTAATTGAGACATATAGGCAGCTGAACAAAAAAAAAAGAGGTGTTAAAAGATTACCATCTAGAAGTTGGGTAAACAGAAACCCACCCTGTCAGCATGAGATAAGACTGAAATAACCCATAAATTACTATCTCCTTCTTAATGTTTTTCTAGTCCCCTCCTCCTTTACAGGTTCCACATGCATGGAAGAACAAAGTGTGACTGCTGTTTAACCTTCCTTAGCCCTCCAATGACGGCAATGTAGCGCCGAAGATCAAGTGCGCTTGCGCTATATCCCATAATGAGGGATGCCAAGGCTGCTGAGAGGACGCCATCTTGAATATCAGCGGGTTCCATCTTAGATTCCAGATGCCTGTGCAATCTAATTAGCATACTCCACCATTCTGAGGAGTACCCACCCCTTGAAAGAAAAAAAAAAAATTTTTTTTTTTTTTTAAGCCCACTAAATATTCATTACTCTATTGTCTCCACTGAACCCATAGAAACCCTAGCCTTGCTTCCCTTTTTGAGTCAGTCTTTTGGAGAGGCTTAGATCCCCGCTGACTCCTTTTGCTTGACACAAGCAAAATAAAGCTTGCTGAAGATAAAGTTTGTTTTTCACATGTATTCTTACTCGGGAAAAGACAAGGGCCCTTTGTGTCAGATTGACAATTGGTAACATAATCAGATTTTCAATATACAGTAGTTTCAAGGTAGAGCTGACAGTATGCGCTGATGGACTGCATGTGGTATGAGAAGAAAAGAAAGAAGGCCATTAAGGATACCTGAGCAAATGCAAGGGTGAAGTTCTTGTTTACTGCAATTGGGAAGAGCAGGCCTGAGGCAGAATCAGTATTGTGTTGTTTTGGATGTGTTAAGTTTCAGAGGCCCATTAGTCATCTCGATGAAGATGTGTAGGCTACTGGCTATATAAGACTGGAGTTCAGATGAGGTCTCGTCCAAAGATATGAATTTGGAAGTCATCAGTGATAGATAGTGTTTAAAGCCCCATGCCTAGATAAGACCTCCTCAGGTATGAGGGAAGATAAAGAAGAGGTCTGGGGACAGAGCCTTGGGCTCTCCAAAATTTAGAGGTCAGAGGTGAGGCAGAACGAAGAAAGGAGTCTGAGAAGGCATAGCCTATGAAGTAGGAAAACCAAAGGTGTGTGATATCCTGGAAGCCAAGTGAGGAAAGTGTTTCAAAAAGGGAGGAGTGATGAAGCAAGCTTTAGGCCTTGCCTAACAGATAAGGGACCTAAATGAGAAAGTGATGTGCACCAGGACCCCACAGAGGTTCAATAAGAAATTATTGAGTTCAGCTAAGTGTCTTGGCTACTTAACCAGAGAAAAGAATAGGATATAGTCTATCGGTACCTCTACAAAGACAAGATGCAGAAAAATAGTCTGATGCAATGACAAGGAGATGGATTAGAAGCTGCTTGACTGATGACACCCAAGGGCACACATAAGTGAATGAGTGTCAACCCCAAAGGAAATTTCTAGTGACATGTCACTGGGCTCTGTCCTCGCCTGTTCAACATATCAGTGGCATTTATTAGTGATAGCTACACTTGATTGGATCAAAACAACCTAGAAGCTTGTCAAAATAGAGCATCCCAGCCTCTATTGCAGAATTACTGAATCAGAATTTCCCCAGGTAGCACAGGTGATTTAGAAGAAACTGAGGGAGGAGGGTGTTCAAGATGTGCAGCTGAAACCAAGATGAGTAGAGGGGGGAATGTGCTGGCTGAAAGCTTCAGGCTCAGATAATCTCAGCAGGTGGAGAGGTGGGGTGAACTATAACTGAGTTAATGTGGAATCATGTATTTGACTCTGAAAATCAGCCAGACATGAAGTGGATGAGCTAAACACAGCTTAGTATCTGAGTCTTCAACCAAGACCCTCTGTGAACTGTGGGCTCAGTGATCAACAGTGGGATCTCCAGCAGCACTGACAATAGATGAGCGGAGAAGCAGTATAGCCCAGCCATACTTATCACAGTCCATAAAGCAACTGTCTTAGTTACCTACTGGTGTTGTAATGGAAATGCTGCAAGTTGGTGCTTTAAAGAACAATTTATTTTCTCATAGTTCTTGAGGCTGAAAGTCCAAATCAAGGTCTTTGTCATGTTGATTGCTTCCTTGTTGGTAGCTCCAGGCATTCCTTGGTTCCCTGGGCAATCTTTGCATGGCATCTGCCTTCCCCTGTGTGTGTCTCTGTGTCTAATCTGCTGTTTTTATAACTCAGAAGTGATTAGGTTTAGAACCCACCCTGCTTAGGTATAATCTAATTAACAAAGAAAACCTTATTTCCAAACAAGATTACACCCACAGGTATAGGAGTTAGGATTCCAACACATATTCTGGGGGACATAATTTAATCCACAGTAAGCACCCACTCAATGGTACAAAGAACACACTACAAGGAGGTCAGGGGAGCACAACCAAGATGGTGAAGGGACTCCAGCCCATGTCATGTAAGGACCACCCTGCCTGGTCTGCCCTCTGCCTGCCTCTATCACTGCATCCCTTACCTCTTCTTGTCCTTGTTCTCTCTCTTCCAGCTATACTAGCTTTTTTGCTGCTTCTTAGAATCACCAAATCCCTGCCTCAGGCTCCCCATACTTGCTATTCTCTCTTCCTGGAATGCTCTTCCCTCAGTGCTCTGTGGATTACTCTTACAACACCCAGGTCTCTGTTCAAATGCCACCTCCTCAGTAGTTCCCAACTACTCTGTCTAAAAAGCCCCTTTTTCCCATCACTCTCTAGCTAGCCCTTACCCTACACTTTACCCTTCTACCTGGATGCATGCACTTGGCTGGATAACTGCTAGTTGCCAGCTCCCCTCATTAGAATACAAGCTCTATGAGGACAGGGGCTCTGCATCATTCACTCCTGAATGTCCAGGGCCCATCCCAGTTCCTGACATGTGGCCAGTATTACCAAACCGGTTGTTGGACGAATAAATGCAAGACTGAACATGTTCTCTCCCCTCTGCTGCCTCCACTTGGATCCTGCTCATGGAGGTCTGCTTGCTACACAGGCACTGGGTGACCTTGGACAAGTAACTAACTTCAGCTTTCAGGAGAAACCTTCTATTTGCTGAGAGTGCCCCTGTCAAAGAACGGACTGCTATTTCATCTCTCCCTAAAGACAGCATCACCCTCTTTCTCTGATATCTGTGTGACATTGCCAGTTCTAGAAGTTTGCAATTTTATCAGAAACGAGACATTTGGGGCAACTGATGAAACAAAAAGATAATTATATTTCATAAAAAGAAAAAAACTTCAAAACAACCAATTGTCTGTTCATTGCTCAAATAGACAATTAGATCATTTAATGCTTTCCAGCATCTGTTCAAGGCAGATAGAAATGGACTCTTATGAAAGGATTTACAAAAAGCTGTGTTATCTGGCAATTTAACCAACAAGAGAGCTTGTAAAAGTGGAATTTCTGAGATTCCACCAATACAAATCTCCAAGCTTACAAAAGGATTGTGGCAGAAGCTAATCATAATAAAAAAGAAGACCAGTATTCAACAGAGAAGTTTCTGGAGATAAGATTATCTCTATTTTGAGACTTTAATTTGTCTCACTTGGTATATAATCACTGCCCAGTCTCAGAACATTACTCTGGTTGCTGGAAAGTGGCTTTTTTTCTATAAAACATTTTACATTCTGTAAAAGCTTTTTTTAAAAATAAATACAGGGTAGTTCATTTTAAAAACTCGGGATTTACTTTGAGTTTCGTTTCATAGAGTCTATGTGAAAACTGTTTTGGTTGTGGAAATTCCTGCTGGCATCTGAGAGGCTTCTGTTTCCTGGATCTTCTTAGTTTTTCTCTCCTTTCTTGATACGTGTAATGCTTCCAAGGAACTCTTGGCTTAACGCTGTGGTCAGGCTCAGAGAGGGAAATATCAGAGAGATGAGAGAATGGTCTTCTGGGAAAATTTAAGCTA
Source organism: Loxodonta africana (assembly GCF_030014295.1). NCBI lineage: Eukaryota > Metazoa > Chordata > Mammalia > Proboscidea > Elephantidae > Loxodonta > Loxodonta africana. Next base: position 52,656,046 of record NC_087346.1, on the reverse strand, counting down.
ATCTCACAGTTTACAACAATTTTTAATCAATCCATACACTCCCTCACTGTCACAAGGTGGAACATAATAAAGCTTTACTGTGTAGCCAGATACCAGGAAAGATAAACTTCTGCAAACTATTTCACTTTCAAAGGAGGAAGAAAAAGTAGCTCATGTTCATTTTTGGATTCCAGTGCTTGGCCTCAGTAGGAGAAGTGGTAAAGTAAAAATGAAAAGGCACAGATGAGAAGTAATATGGCAGAGTGGACACAGGGCAGAGTTGTCATGAGTTTGTTACTTAGTGTATCTTCATTGTAACCTAGAACACGCTACTCCATAACTCCAGATTTTTCCTTTTACTATACTATATTTGGTCATAAATTCTGAATACTTCTTGAACTTGCAATCGGCAATCAAGCAGTCACATTCTTTAGCATTAAGGATGAGTTTATCTGATATTCACACGAGTGATGCCCAGTTTCCTTCGTATCACATGCTAACAGTTGGTCACATCATGCGCACATTAAAAAAAAAAAAAGGTCACTTTTACGGCTTAGATATTCTTCCAAAGGATATTTAAAGAAAAAAAAAAAAAAAAAGATGAGACAGAAAAAAAGGCTACAGGTGGTTTAGAGGTATTTCTACACAGAACTGAAAATATTGTGCCAGAGTAAGGAAATGTCCCCATTGGAATGTGTATCTCTGGCTAACTGATAAAATTCCAATACATACTCTGTTTTGCATGTGTATTGATGCAGTGATCAACTGAGGCTCCAATCCTAAACAATCTTTGAGAGTAGGACATTATCTTCCAAGAACACTTTCTCTTATTACAGTCATGTTTTTTTATACCCTGCAGTTATCAAAGGGGAAAATGAAACAATGTATGTGATTGTAGCCTCTAACAAGCAAAATGTGTGTGTTTTTATTATATTCAACTTACCTTTTCATTCCATGCCCACAGTCCAATTCCAAGAAATGCTATTCCCAAAAGCTGAAATAAACAAAAAAAGCAGCGTAAGAGGAAGGGTAAACACCATGTCTTCACTCAACAAATAAGAAAGTTTTCAGTCAATATTTTTGTCATTTTACCTGGCTAGGAAATAGCTTTCTCTAAATTCTGAATAACAGTCTTCATCAGGAAAAGAAATAACCATAATTCACTTGCCTAAAATTATTAAGCTATTAAGAAGGATTGGAAACACTTAGGTGCTGAGAAGTCATTCAGATTATGAAGAATAATAATTAGGTAGAATCTTGAGCAAAATGAAAGTCATCAATAACATTTAATGCTGCCTTTTGGGGTTTTTTTTGGGGGGGGGTTGGGAGAGAGAAGAGAGAGTGTCCCCATGAATCTGAGCCTGCTGCTCACTAGAAAATGGGTAACCAGAGGCAAGGACCTAGAAGAGCACAGAACCCCAAGGCTGGTGATTCTCTTCTCATCATCATGCCATTAAAAATGCACCAGGTCAAAGAGGGCATGAAGAAGTCCCCAATGTCCCTCAACAAGCTCATTAACACTTCTTCAAATGTAACATGAATCTTATCAAATCCAATAAACCCAAACAAAATTCCTAGATTCTTCTGTTTTTCAGAAACCTAAATTACTTAGATTGCAGTTCAGAGGGCTTCCACAACTCTTCCTGGTTTTAGCTCCATTCCAACACCTCATGTACAACATGGACTACACAAGTAACACGAGGGACTGAGTTAAAGAAGAAGACAAAGAAGCACTGAGTCTCCACGCAGAGGGGGCATATAGTACATCTTCAAGTATCTCATAGTTCTGTCGATTAGCTTCTTTGAGTACTGGGAAGGGTAAGGAGGGCAGTCAGCTGGTACCCCAGAGAACTTCCCATTTTAATCAGTTCTCCTTGTATTTCATCTGCTCTAAGATACACATTTTTCCCCACATTTTAACATCTCTGAAATTGGAATGTGTCTCAAAATCCATGGTACCTCATGGTTTAATTGGTGGCTTTTTTTTCTTTCTTTCCTTGATTGTACCTAAAATAAGAGTGTGTCTTATAATTGGGGTGTCAAAGACTTGATGACACATTGTACAAAGCTGTCCACCCACTAAGAGCTCAATGATCAGCACTGGCAGTAATTGGCCATGAGGAAAGAGACATCTTATTCCTTCTTTTTATTATCAGTAGCAACTTGGCATTTCCTTTCCAAACACTGATGAGAAAGGAGAGTGGGCAGGTTGACAAGCACTTTCAGTGGACGGTAGCAGCACACACTGTTTATCTTACTAGCATCTTGATTAAGTTAAATGTCAGGAAGGCTGTCCACTGAGAGGGGCGCCCAGAGAAAACAACAGTGAGCATGGTTATTCTTTACAGTTTTAGGGAAATCTGAGAACTGTCCACCTGGGGAGGTCTTCACCATTCACGGCAGGGGGTTACTGACACTTTGCAGGCAGTGGCTAATAAATCCAAATGGGACTGGGAAAAGAGCAGGAGCAGAGGGGAAAGAAGGCAATGAAAAAAGAAAGAACAAAAAGAAAAATGTAGTGGTGCTTTTGAAAGTATACTTTCCAGATAATTGTCCCAAAGCTTGCAACAATTACCTAACACTGTAGTAAGATAGTATGCAATACTTTCTGACCCCCAATACAGAAAAGAGGGATTCCGGTGGCACAGTGATTAAAGCGCTCAGCTGCTAACTGAAAGGTTGGCAGTTAGAACCCACCAGCTGCTCTGCAGAAAAAAGTTGTGGCAGTCTGTTTCTGTAAAGATTTACAGCCTTGGAAACCCTATGGGGCAATTTTACTGTGTCCTATAAAAAAAAAAAAAAAAATTTTTTTAGAGGGTTGCGATGAATCAGAATCAACTCGATGGCAGTGGGTTTGGATTTTTATACAGAAAAGATTCAGTGTATTCTTGACGACAAAAAAATGAAGACCCTTTTCTTCCTTCCTTTGCCCTTATGGGGGAGCTGTGTGAAAAGTGGAGTCTCTGGGTGGCAAACGGTTAATGTGCTCAGCTGCTAACCAAAAGGTTGGAGGTTCAAGTTCACCCAGATGCATCTCAGGTGAAAGCCATGGCGATCTACTTCCAAAAAATCAACCTTGAAAATGTTACAGGGGACAGTTCTAGTCTGACATACATGGGGTCACTATGAGTCGGAATCAACTTGACGGCAACTTGACGGTTACTGGTGTGAAAACTGTTTAGAAAGATTTTTTGTTTTTGTTTTCAACACCCCAAAAGAAAAACTGTGGGGCAGTCCCTCTATTGCCCTAGTCGGAATGCTGTTTCATGTTACAGTTCAGATTCAAGACAACAAATGAACCAGCCCCCCAAATGACTTAACGTTAGCGATTAGGTACTTGGGTACTTGGGTCTCTGCAGTATTAAAATAATTCAGGATACCACCTTCATATTTATAGGTTCTATGAAACCCTATGGCGTAGTTCTACTCTGTGCTATAGGGTCGCTATGAATTGGAATTGATTCGACAGCAACAGGTATTTTATGAACAATAGGTAAGAGCTGACAAATGAACAGAGGATCCCATCAGACCTAGAAAGCATGGAGCATAGAGTTAAGGTTTCAGCTTCACACACACGGCATCAAACCCCATAATTAGTGGCAGCCCATATTAACTCCAGATCTTGGTTGCTGAATTTTTTTATGATGCCTTCCTTAGGTTACACGGGGAACCCCTGTTTTCCAAATAGGACACAAAACAAAACCTACCAGGCCTCCTTAACTATCACATAGGAAACTATAGGCATGCTTACAAGGGTTACCTAGGGGTACGGATGCCAAAAGAGACAAAATTTTTACTGAATCACATTTCCTGGTTGTACTACCTCACTTGCAAGCCTCATACCCCAGCTATTTTGCTTAAGGTTTCTTTCACCTTTCGCCATTACATAAGCCCCCATTGGGGGGCAGTAAATACTTTCAGTGGTAAAAGTACACTCCCAAAGAATCTGAGTGCTGGAAAAAGTAGGTTGTATACATGGGTCATAAAAGGGTTAGGCCTCACAACAATTTTTTTGAATATTATGTCATTTTTAGGAAACATGAAATGAGGCTTAGAGAGTTTAAGTAACTTGCTCACAGGCACACAGCTTCTAATCAGCAGAGCAGAGATTTGAACCATCAAAATAAATTAAAAATAAAAACAAAAAAAGTTGCCATTGAGTTGGTTCCGACTCATAGCGACCCTATAGGACAGAGGAGAACTGCCTCACAGGAGTGGCTGGTGGATTCGAACTGCTGACCTTTTGGTTAGCAACTGAGCTCTTAACCACTGCGTCACCAGGGCTCCAACAGTCGCTGGTAAATTCCTATTTTCCCTCCACGGGACAGAAAGTTGAAGCATTCAGGTTACAATTATATGAGATATGATCAGGGCATCATATATGTCTCCCCCAGCGAGCAAAGGAGTTGAGGGGATAAAAGAGATGAAAATGCTGCCTTCATGTAAGAACTGATTATTGAACAGAAATTCCTCCTGCTGGTGTTGGCACTGGAGTCAAGCAGAAGGACAGAGACATTCAATGATGGGTTTGCTTTCTCCTCTTTGAGTAAAGTTCTCTTCTCTCTTCTGGACACGTAAAAAAAAAAAACTTTCACAAACCATATGAACAGATTTGAAACCAATGCTTTTACACAAAGAGTAGGGAGGAAAAAGGATGAATTTAAAGAAAACTCAGAGAAAATTTCCTGTACGTACTTCCTCCAAAATTTCTCCCTCTAACTGTCACTTTCCAAAAGAGACTTTAAGAATTTGGAAAAAGAACACTGAGTTTGAAGGCAAATACTCAATACCTAAACAAGTAAGTGGTGTAGGGCCGGTGGGTTCAACTTCATACATACCTTCTGTGCTATATCACTAGCTAATGTCCTCCCAATCACTCTCAGCCCATATGTTTTGTTTTAAAATCAAGTTGTTCCAGTTCCAAATAATTAAACAGAGAAGAGCCAAAAAGCAGAGCCAGGCATGCAACACTTGCGGCACATTCGGTTTTCCCCTTCCTCACCTCCCCAAGAAAAGAAGACTGTAAACCACCAGAATGACCTCATTCTGAAATCCACAGAGGCCAACGTACAGGAAATAGCTGAGAACATTTAGAGCCAACTCTTTATTCTTTGGAAAAGGGGGGAAAAAAATTGGACACATCTTCCCATATGGCAATTTATGCAGGCAGTGCAAATGTTTATCTATCCAAATTTTGATGTTTCAAAATTAATAACAATAATTTTGCCAATATTTGTTGAATGCTCAGTATGAGCTAGGTATTGTGTTTTAGACAAATTAGCTAGAACAGCACTGTCCAGCCACTAGCTCAATTAAGGCACCCTTGCTGGGGGAGGCATATACGATGCCTTGATTATATCTCATATAATTCTAACCTGATTGCCTCAACTTTCAGTCCCATGGGGGGTAAACGGCAATTTATCAGTAACTATTTACTTTGATGGCAAATTCTCATTCCCTTTCCCCCATGGGAAAACTTCTGCAGTTTGTAACTGATCAAACATGCTATCAAGATGCATTGCTTGGTGACTGGAATGCAAAAGTTGGAAACAAGAGGAAGGATCAGTAGCAGGAAAATATGCCCCTGGTGACAGAAATGAAACAGGTGACTATAAACGCAGACCTCACCAGATAGAATACACAGGAATCAAATCGACTACATCTGAGGAAAGAGATGATGGAACAGCTCAATATCATCAGACAGAACAACACCAGTGGCTGCCTGCGTCACAAACCATCAATTGTTCATATGCTGAAACTGAAGAAAATTAGAGTAAGTCCACAACAGACAACATACAACCTTTAGTATATCCCAACTGAATTTGGACCATCTCAAGAATAGACTTGATGTATTCAAAACTAATGACTGAAGACCAGACTAGGTGTGGAATGACATCAAGGACATCATACATAAAGCAAGAGGTATTAAAAAGACAGGAAAGAAAGAAAAAAATCAAAATGGATGTCAGAAGGTGCTCTGAAACTTGCTCTTGAACACAGAGTAGCAAAAGTGAATGGAAGAAAAGATAAAGTCAAAGAGCTGAACAGAAGATTTCAAAGTGCAGCTCAAGACGACAAAGTAAAGTATTCTAATGAAATATGCAAAGACCTGGAGATAAAAAACCAAAAGGGAAGAACATGCTCAGCATTTCTCAAGCTGAAACAACTGAAGAAAAAATCCAAGCCTTGAGTTGCAATTTTGAAGGATTTTATGGGGAAAATGCTGAACGACACAGGAAGCATCAAAAGAAGATGGAGGGAATACCAAAAAGAATTGGTCGATGTTCAACCATTTTAGGAGGTAGCATATGATCAAGAATCGATGGTATTGAATGAAAAAGTCCAAGCTGCACTGAAGGGAATGGTGAAAAACAAGGCTCCAGGAACTGACCAAATACCAAATGAGATATTTCAACAAATGGATGCAGCACTGGAGATGCTCAACTCATCTATGTCAAGAAATTTGGAAGACAGCTTCTTGGCCAACCGATTGAAAGAGATCCATAGTTGTGCCCATTCCAAAGAAAGGTGATCCAACAGAATGAGGAATTTGTTGAACAATATCACTGATATCACACACAAGTAAAATTTTGGTGAAGATCATTCAAAAGCGACTGCAGCAGTACATCGACAGGAAACTGCCAGAAGTTCAAGCCATATTCAGAAGAGAATGCGAAACGAGGAATACTGTTGCTGATGTCAGATGGATCCTGGCTGAAAGCAGAAGATACCAGAAAGATGTCTGCCTGTGGTTTATTGACTATGCCGTGGCATTTGACTGTGTGAATTATAGCAAATTACAGATAACATTATGAAAAATAGGAATTCCAGAACACTTAATTGTGCTCATGAAGAACCTGTACTTAAACCAAGAAGCAGTTGTTTGAATACAACAAGGGGATATTGTGTGGTGTAAAGTCAGGAAAGGTGTGCATCAGAGTTGTATCCTTTCACCACACTTACTCAATCTGAGAAGCTGGACTACATGAAGAAGAACATGGCATCAGGATAAAAGTAAGATGCAGTAACAACCTGCGATATGCTGATGACACAACTTTGCTTGCTGAAAGTGAAGAGGACTTGAAGCACTTGCTGATGATGATCAAAGACTACAGCCTTCAGTATGGATTGCACTTCAACATAAAGAAAACAAAAAATCCTCACAACTGGACCAATAAACAACATCATGATAAACGGAGAAAAAACTGAAGTTGCCAAGGATTTCATTGTACCTGGATCCACAATCAACACCCATGGATGTAGCAGTCAAGAAATCAGACAATGTATTGCATTGGGCAAATCTGCTGCAAAACACCTCTTTAAAGTGTTAAAAAGCAAAGATGTCACTTTGAGGACTAATGTGCGCCTCACCCAAGCCATGGTATTTTTAATTGCCTCATACGCATGTGAAACATGGACAATGAATAATAAAGACCGTAAGAAGAACTGAACCTTTGAATTATGGTGCTGCTGAAGAATATTGACTATACCATAGACTGCCAGAAGAATGAACAAATCTGTCTTGGAAGAAGTACAGCCAGAAGGCTCATTAGAAGCAAGAATGGCAAAACCTCGCCTGACGTACTTTGAACATCTCATCAGGAAGGACCAGTCCCTGGACAAGGACATTATGCTTGGTAAAGTAGAGGGTCAGTGAAAAAAACCAAGACCCTTAACGAGATGGACTGACACAGTAGCTGCAACAATGGGCTCAAGCATAACAAAGATTGTGAGGACGGCACAGGACTGGGCAGTATTTTGTTCCTGTTGTACATAGGGTCACTATGAGCTGGAATCGACTCAACAGCACCTAACAACATTTACTTTAACGTTAGACTCATCATGGTTCAAATCTCTGCTCCTCCACTTAGAAGCTGTGTGCCTTTGAGCAACGTTACTTAAACTCTAAGCTTCATGTTTATATTTCTTAGAAAGGCCATAAAGTTAATTAAAAAAAAAAAAAAACTGTTTTGAGGCTTAAGACAGACAATGCATACAAAGCACTAAGCACAGCAGCCACTAGCTCAATTGAGTACTTGACGTGTGCCTAGTTCAACCTGACCTGTGCTGTAAGTGTAAAAGAGACACTGGATGTGGAAGACTTAGTATGAACAAAAGGAGCTCTGATGGCACAACGGTTAAGCATTTGGTTGCTAACAGGAAGGCTGGTGGTTCAAACTCACCCAGCAGCTCTGTGGGAGAAAGACCTTGCTAGCAATCTGCTCCAGTAAAGATTACAGCTAAGAAAATCTATGGAGCAGTTCTAATCTGTCACATGGGGTTGCTGTGAGTCAGAATCAACATAACGGCATCCAACAACAATACAAATAAAATGTAAACTATCTCATTAATAATTGTTTTATTACTGATTACATGTTGAAATGATAATATCTTCAATATATTGGGTTAAATGAAATATAGTACTAAAATTAATTTTGTCTGTTCTTATCTTTTTAAAAAAAATTTTTTTTTTTAATCTTTTTAAATACAGCTACTGGAAATTTTAAATTACAAAGGTGACTCACATTATAGTTTTTTTTGGAGAGCTTCTTGTTGTTAGATGCCGTTGAGTCGGTTTCAACTCATAGTGACCCTATGTACAACTGAACGAAACACTGGGTCCTACGCTATCTTCACAATCGTTGCTATATTTGAGCTCATTGTTGCAGTCACTGTATCAATCCATTTGGTTGAGGGTCTCCCTCTGTTTCGATGACCCTCTACTTTACCAAGCATAATGTACTTCCCTAGGGAATGGTCCCTCCTGATAAGATGTCTAAAGTATGTAAGATGAGGTCTTGCCATCCTTGCTTCCAATAAGCATTGTGGCTGTACTTCTTCCAAGACAGATCTGTCCATTCTTTAGGCAGTCCAGGGTATATTCAACATTCTTTACTAACACTTTAATTCGAAGGTGTCAATTCTTTTTCGGTCTTCCTTATTCATCATCCAGCTTTCGTGTGCATATGAGGTGACTGAAAACACCATGGCTTGGATCGGGCACACCTTAGTCCCCAAAGTGGCACTTCTGCTTTTTAACACTTTAGGGTGGTCTTTTGCAGCGGATCTGCCCAACGGAATATGTCATTTGATGTCTTGACTGCTGCTTCCATGGGCGTTGATTGCGGATCCAAATAAAATGAAATACTTTCCAACTTCAATATTTCCTCTGTTTATCATGATGTTGCTTATTGGTCCAGTTGAGGGTGCTTACAGTATTATTATTATCCCCATTTTATCAATAAGAAAACTGAGACTTAAAAATTTAAGTAATCCTCCCAAGATCACATAGGTGGCTAAGCTGGGTTGCTCAGGAAAACTGACACCTCTGGCCAGACTCACAACTATTATAGCACCTTTCTAAGGTCAGAAAATGTCTGTCCAGGGAGCCAAACCAGGGCTAGAGAAGTGTGAAACTCTTTCCCTAAGACTCAGAATTTCTCCTTTAATTTTTAGGTGTTCTAGTACTCTGTGCTACAGAGTCGCTATGAGTCGGAATCGACTCAATGGCACTGGGTTCACTGGAGTTAGTCACAGGTACATTTTCCTGGTTGGGAGAGTAAGAAAGGCTCTAGGTTGATACTGACAGTGCCACACTGATGAAAGCCTGCCTGGGATGGCAGAATAAGAGCCAGCAGAGCTGATATTTAGGGAAACCTGGAAAGGAAAATGGCCCTAGGATGTGACTAGGGTGACAGGGCATCTCTGCCGAGAGGGCCACACCTGCCCCCCATCCTCTAATGCCTATCAGTGGAAGATCACTTCCTTCATCTGGCTGCGTTTGGCCTCAACATCTTGGTAATGGAACAGCTCCCCATTCCAAATGGTACAAAAATGGGTACTTGAAGAAGCCATCATTCATCTATTCAATCTTCGACCAATATTTTTGAGTTGCTACTTTGTGCCAAAAACCAAACACATTGCCGTTGAGTTGATTCCAACTCATACGGACCCTATAGGACAGAGTAGAACTGCCCCATAGGGTTTTTAAGGAGTGCCTGGTGGATTCAAACTGTTGACCTTTAGGTTAGCAGCCATAGCTCTTAACCACTATGCCACCAGGGCCAGACACTTACATTCTCCTGGGAGATATGGAGATTAGAAAATACAGTTCCTGCTCCCAATGAGCTTACAGTCCTGTACAGAGATAGACTTTCATCAAATAATCACAGGGAAAAAGATAAAACGGCCCTGATGGTGCTATAAAGGAAAAGTTATGCAGACCAAGAGAGCCTATAAGACAGGGATTTGACCCAGACAGTGTCTAGGGAAAGCTTCCTTAAATGAAGCATGTATAATCTGGGTTCGGAGGATGAGAAGTTAATGGGCAAAGGAAGGAGGGAAAAGTGTTTCAGGAATAGGGACGAGAATGTATAAAGGCCCTGTGGTGAGATAAAAAGGACAAGAGAAACAGTCTAAAGGCCAGTCTAAAGACTGGTGTAGCAAGAGCACAGAGAATGGGGCGGGGCGGGGGGCCGGGGGGACAGGCCTGTGGGGCTTGCAATTAGAGATGCAACATGGACCAACCTGTGAAGGGCCTTTCAAAGCCATGTTAAGAAATCCAGTCATTACTCTAAGAGTGATAAGAAGTCACTAAAGAGTGTGTCATAGTCAGGGGTGGGGTGGGCAGGTGGCCCATTATCACATACGGGTTTCACAAAAATGATGCCCAGGGTGCAGAAAAGATTAGATGGAGTCCAGAGTGGGTGTATGGGGACAAAAAAAGAGGCAACCGTAGTCATCCTGGCAAGGCCTGATGATATCTTAGATGGCAATATTGTGGAGAAGTGAATGATATTGAGAACCATTTAGAAGTAAAATTGACATTTTCAGTGATGACTGGATATGGGGAGGGGTGAGGGTGAAGGAGAAGGAGGTGTTAAGAATATTGCATATGTTTCTGGCATCTTCTACACGGGGACCGTGGCTCTTCAAAATTCCATCATATGTCCCTTCTGACAGAAATAGCTCTCGGGTGCCAACTTCATAACCAGCTTAAGATCCAGCAGCATTTCTGAAGGACGCTTTTCTTTTATAGGTTATTTTGGCTGCTATCTGAATTTCTGAATTCTCTTTGAAGCAACTTTAAACTTGTGTACTTTTTAAAAATAAATTATTTAAAAATCCATTAGTCCCCTCAGCTACTTATTAATAAAAAGCAAACAGTGATGTATATGGTGTACATCTAAGTCCACAGGCAACTCGCACTTCCAACCTTCTTTGCTTAAAAAATAGCAATTACGTCAGCAGCATCTGTCCAGCTTCCCTGACCAGACTCAAAATAACAATGCAGCAAGGTAAACATGAGAGAGGAAAACAAAAACCACGTCAGTGTTCTCACCTGAATGACAGCCTCAAAAATATTACCCTAAATAACAACAGGGCGGGGGGGGGGGGTGGCTAGCGCTCTGATGAAGTTTTTTAAAAAAAATTAAGCTCTGCCTGAATAAACAAGAGAGATCGTTCAAAATGCTTGTCACAGAAGGGAGGAAAGAGACAAAATGGCATTAGGAAAGACGTCTTTTCCTAATGCTGCAACACATGTACTTTTTATTAGACACCTTCTGACACTTTGGTCTGCACAGCACTCCCGTTCTGGTCGGGGCGGGCAGGGTAGAGCAGGCCACACAGTGTACTGAATACTTAGGGAGAAAAAAAAAAGCATCTTCATAGAACAAGGAGTCCCTGAGTGGTGCAAATGGTTAACACACTGGGCTGCTAACCAAAGGGTGATGTACTTCCAGAAAAAATCAGCCCCACGAGGGGAAACGGGGAGCCATTGTTTAGGAAGTCATGAGTTTTTGTTTATGGTGATGGAAAATCTGGCAAAGATTATTGCTGATGGTTACACAACATGAATAATGTAATTGATGTTACTAAACCGTATGTGTGAAAAATGTTGACTTGTGTTGTATTATATATAATTTTACAACAATAAAACAAAAAAAACCGATCAGCATAGTTCTATTCTGACACATATGGGGTTGCCATGAGTCGAACTGACTCGAAGGCAACTGTGTTTGGTTTTACAGAGGAGGGTTTTACTATCAGGAATAAAATGTCTCTCAGTATAATTCTCGCCATGCCAAAGGAGTATGTGTGGGCTGGTGGAAAATTCAATACACAGAAAGTCAATGTCAATTTTGCCACCAGGTCCCTGTGTGACTTTGCGCCGGGGAGACAAATATCTGTACATTCGGACTGTCAGGAATCCTTATGATAATAAGATGGTGTGACAGATAAAACCCAAACTTGTAAACAGGACGTTCATTTGTGCCAGCGTCAACGTCTCTCACTTCACTTCAGCTTGAATGGCTTCCTCAGTGCGGCCTGAGCACAGCCTGCCTGCTGCACTCTGGCTCCAGAGCTTCATGGCTTTGAGATCTTAGGAAAGGGTCTTAAATCATTCGAACCATACGTAGCGAGTATTCACTATGTACCAAGTAGACATCTAGGGGCTTTGGATAAATCAAGAAACAAAACAGACAAAAATCGTTGCTCTTTGTCTGGGGTCTTAAAAGCTTGTGAGCAGCCATCTAAGATACTCCACTGGTCTCACCCTTTCTGGAGCAAGGGAGAATGAAGAAAACCAAAAACACAAGGGCAAGATTAGTCCAAAGGACCAATGGACCACAGCTACCACAGCATCCACCAGATTGAGTCCGGCACAACTAGATGGTGCCTGGCTACCACCACCAACTGCTCTGACAGAGATCACAATAGAGGGTCCCGGACAGAGCCGGAGAAAAATGTAGAACAAAATTCTAACTCATACACACACAAAAAAAGATCGGTCTAATAGAGGCTAGGGAAACTCCGAGAGTATGGTCCCTGGACACACCTTTAGCTCAGTAATGAAGTCACTCCTGAGGTTCACCCTTCAGCCAATGATTAGACAGGCCCATAAAACAAAAAGAGACTAAATGGGCACACCAGCCCAGGGGCAAAGACGAGAAGGCAGGAGGGGACAGGAAAGCTGGTACTAGGGAACCCAAGGTCGAGAAGGGGAGAGTGTTGACATGTAATGGGGTTGGCAACCAATGTCACAAAACAATATGTGTATTAATTGTTTAATGAGAAACTAGTTCTGTAAACCTTCATCTAAAGTCCAATTAAAAAAAAATAAGGAAAGAGAAAAAAAAATCCATACTCTTGTGCAACAAAATAAACACAAATAAATAGATTACATGGGTTTGTAGAAGGTGACAAGTGCTATGAAAAAAGAGAGCAGCAAAATATGGGACTGGAAGTACAAGGAGGTGTGGGAGAGTGCTGCAATGTTAAAAGTATGAACAAGGTAAGTCTCATGAAGAAAGCGGTTGTTGTTGGGTGCTGCTGAGTCAATTTTCAACTCATAACGACCCTATAAGACAGAGTAGAACTGCCCCATAGGGTTTTCTAGGCTGCATTCTTTACTGGAGTACTTGGCTGCTAACCAAAAGACTGGTGTTTAGAACCCACTAGCTCTTCCTCGGGAGAGAGCTGTGGCAGTCTGCTTCTATAGAGATTATAGCCTTGGAAATCCTGTGGGGCAATTCTACTCTGTACCATGGGGTCATTATGAGTTGAAATCAACTCGACGACAATGGGTTATGAAATCTTTACAGGAGCAGACGGCCACGTCTTTCTCTCTTGGAGCCACTGGGTGGTTGGAATCACCAACCTTTCACTTAACAATTGAGCACTTAGCTGTTGCATCACCAGGGCTCTTTATCAAGAAAGCTACTCATAAGCAAAAACATGAAGGAGGTAAAAGAGTTAATGGGCTATGTCGGGGGAACAGTGTTCTAGGCAAAGTGAACAGCCTAGCAAAGGCACTAAGCCTGTCTGAGGAACAACCCAGGGAGTGGCTGACGTACACAGGACAGGGGTAACAAGAGCCAGGCTGTGTGGGGCTTCGAAGGACAGGGTGAGGATTGTGGCTTCTCCTCTGAGCAAAAAAGCATCACTGGGAGTTTCCTGATGTCCTCAAGGCCCCGTGTCCCCATCAATGCAGGTGTGAGGATCAATGTGATCATGTGAAAACTGAGATTCAAGGAGCCCATTGAGTGCCTGGTAGAGTTGGTACTTCATCCATATTAGTTCTCTCCCTCTTCCTCATATACTTCTCTACCTCTCTCCCTAGACCTACAACTGGTCAATATAAATCCTGCTCAAGTCCTGTCTCCCCCAAGTATAAGAAAACACCCCAGTTCACACTGCTGAGAGGTACTCTCTTCTGGACTTCTGTACCACTTACTGCAGGTATCCTTATTTGACACACGCGTGCACACACACACACATGACTGTAAAGGAGTGAAGTGGCCAGGGGTCAGACAACAGGAGTAATGGGGACTGTGAGAGTGTGTGGCCATTTAAAGGGGGCAGCAGCTCCTGCCCTCCAATTAATTCTCTCTCTCCCGTGATATCAGCTTAAGCATCCTCCCACAATCAGTGTCTCCAATATTCCTGTTCATTTACTAATAAACTTTAGTCAGAATGCTGAAATTAAGTTAAATTTAAAAACATTTCTATTTCTTACCTTAGCATGTTGGGTCATAAATTCTGGATGTGATTAGCCCCAAAACTTAAAAATCCACTAAATTTGAAATCCTGCGTTAAAATAGGTTTCTCCTCAGACAGGGCTTTTTTTTTGTTGTTGTTAATAATTTTTATTGTGCTTTAAGTGAAAGTTTACGAATCAAGTCAGTCTCTCACACAAAAACCCATATACACTTTGCTACACACTCCCAATGACTCTCCCCCTAATGAGACAGCCCGCTCTCTCCCTCCACTCTCTCTTTTTGTGTCCATTTCGTCAGCTTCTAACCCCCTCCACCCTCTCATCTCTCCTCCAGGAAGGAGATGCCAACATAGTCTCAAGTGTCCACCTGATCCAAGAAGCTTACTCCTCACCAGCATCCCTCTCCAACCCATTATCCAGTCCAATCCATGTCTGAAGAGTTGGCTTCGGGAATGGTTCCTGTCCTGGGCAAACAGAAGGTCTGGGGGCCATGACCACCTGGGTCCTTCTAGTCTCAGTTAGATCATTAAGTCTGGTCTTATGAGAATCTGGGGTCTGCATCCCACTGCTCTCCTGCTCCCTCAGGGGTTCTCTGTTGTGTTCCCTGTCAGGGCAGTCATCGGTTATAGCCGGGCACCATCTAGTTCTTCTAGTCTCAGGATGATGTAGTCTCTGGTTCATGTGGCCCTTTCTGTCTCTTGCGCCCGTAATCACCTTGTGTCCTTGGTGTTCTCCATTCTCCTTTGATCTAGGTGGGTTGAGACCAATTGATGCATCTTAGATGGCTGCTTGCTAGCGTTTAAGACCCCACATGCCACTCTTCAAAGTGGGATGCAGAATGTTTTCTTAATAGATTTGATTATGCCAACTAACTTAGATGTCCCCTGAAACCATGGTCCCCAGACCCCGGCCCCTGCTACGCTGGCCTTTGAAGCATTCAGTTTACTCAGGCAACTTCTTTGCTTTTGGTTTAGTCCAATTGTGCTGATCTCCCCAGCCGGGGCTTCTTGATATGTCTTCTCTCTCCCGAAACTTATCATCACACCTTGTTTTTGTATTATATCCTATGTGGATGGGTTTTTGTCTCATTATACCCATTTCTGTACTGAATCCTTTTGGATGAAGGTAAGATATAAATTGTAAATAATATTGTTTGGGGTAGTTTCTCAATTTACACTCTCCCTTTCTGAAAGCTGACCCCCACCCTCGAGGGTGGGCCCCTGAAGCCTTGTTTGTAAAGGACAGCCCAATCTCCACTCTATCCTCCCTAGACAGAAGATTGGGCTGAGGTCAGACATGTGACTCAGGAAGAGCCAATCCATTAAATGGTAGGCTGAGCCAGAGTCTCTCTTTCCCAGGAAGCTGGAATCAGACACAGTGATTTTTAGAGAATATAGTAGGAGGGTGTGTGTTCTGGGGAGAGTGAGGGAGTATGCAGATAGAGAAAGCAGAAGACAGAACAAGAGTAACTTCTGTTCCTGAACCACTTCCTGCTCCTTATTTCCAGGAGGTCAACCTGTACTTCCTGATCCTGGGTTCTATGCAATACCCCTGGGTTCCTATTATAAGTACCACTCCCCCATTTTAGCTCAAGCTACTTTGGGGGGTTTCTGTTACTTGCAACCAAAAGGGTCCTAAGACATAAATAAGAGACTAGATTAATGTCCTTCATGCTCTACTCCTGTGACAAACTCATTGTTAACTAAAAAACATGAAAAACAGGCTTGAGAACTACGGGGCTCCAGGGGCTAATAATGGTCTTGCAAAGTGCATTGTTACTTTCCAAATAACGGAGTAGAAATACCAGTTGTTTTGAACAACCGGGTAAGCTGTTGTTACTTGGTGTGTGAAGGAATGCCTAATTCAGCCACACTTCCACCTGCAGGAAAGAAGCGAACCCTGCCTGCTTGTTGAATTCTTTAAACAGAATGATATAGCTGGAATCCAAGAAATGGTTACAGAAGTAGTACTGCACAGCAGACCCTGGGAAGGAAGCTGGGGGTGAGGAGTAGTACAGGAGAGGCCTCTTTGGTGGTACCCAAACATTTTGGGCTGGAGTTCTCTCTTCCCCCATTTTCCTTTGAACTTGTACTACACTGGGAGAAGGCCAGGGTGCACCTTGAATCAATGTCTACAATCCAGAGACAACCTTCTTTGGAAACTCCTTTGTTAGAGTCTTGGGGCTTAATATTTTCCAAGAACTAGGAAGTTGTGATGGAAAGGGAGAGAAAAGGAAAGTGCTATGCAGGCAGTAAAACCTATATTCTTCTTGGAAATTACACAGGCAAAGCAGGCACGTAGAAAGGAATGTGAAGGATTAAGCTATCCACTTTTGGATGGAAGCACAGAGCCTGCAAGTTTACAGCCCACAGACCTTTGCTTGTCTCGGTAAAAGGCAGGCTTACACTGCCTGGGCTAGTCCATCTGTAACTCTCTGATTAGATAAAACCAAGGCTGAAAACATACCACAGAGATGTTCTGAAGCCTGAGGAGGTCTGAGGGATAACTCAAGTCATTGAAACCACAGCATGAGAAGTAAGTTATCTATAAACATTAGCCTTTGTGGGAAGAAGCTCCTGCTGATTTTGTTAAACAGCCAAGCAGGGCAGCTCATGCTAATGGCATCTTTGAAAGTTTAATACTCTCAGATGTACACTGTTTTTGTATCGAAATATTTTAAGAACATTAAAAAAAATCTTAAGCAAGATTTAAGGGTTAATGCAAATAAAATTCAATATGAGATTAATTTTTTTAATGTACAAGTAGGATTATATAACTCAATTCGTTTAATGAATATCTTCAAAATACACTGGCACTGTGCTAGGGCCAGGATATAGAAGTTATGCAACAGATGATCTCTCTTCTTAAACAGCTAACAGTCTGGGCGCAGTGGGTGAGGGAAAACATGTAAAACCACAATTCAAGCACAGGGAACAGTCCCTTCCCCAAGACACACATGGGTTGCCATAGAAACACAAAGGTGAGGCTGTGGGATCACTGTGGGGTCAGAGGTAGCTTCCTAGATCTTGAACTGTATTTTAAAGGGAAGGTGAGAGAAAGACCATCTCCTGCAGAGGATACTGCGTAAGCGACAGGATCAAAGGGTAAAACAGCACGTCCCCTTAGGAACCCACAAGCGGTTACAGTGGCTGCAGTGCAGACAGCCAGGCACCACATCAGGTGGGTAGTGCTTCTCACAGTGTGGTTTCTGTACCACCATGAGCAGCATTGTGGGGAACTTGTCAGAAATGCAAATACTCAGGCAGCCTCAGACCTCTGGAATCAGAAACTCTGGGGACAGGGCCCAACAAGTTCTAACGAGCCCTTCTGGTGATTCTGATGCATGATAAAGTTTGAGAGCCCCTGGACTAGAGGAGTAAGCAGGAGCCTTATCACCTGGAGCTGTACATGTTGTAGGCATCAAGGTACCACCAAGCTATGGGAAGCCAACGAGGATTTTCAGCAAACAGGGATAGGATCTGATCTGCATTTTGGAAAAATCATTCCAGTACACTATGGAGAGTGAATTGAAGCGAGGCCAGCCTGCAGGCAGTGAGACAAGTTGGAAAGCTACTGCAGTAATCCAGGGGAGAACGGCAACGGCCAAAATCAAGGCAGAGGCACTTGCAGTGGCTTGAAGACAGAAGAGAATATTACGGTGGAAACTCTATGAGAGTTGGTGACAGGAAGCAGAAGGTTAAGATCATGTGCCCTTCACCATGCCTGAGTCTGAATACTAAGCATATGACCTTAGGAAAATCACTTAACCTATTCCTCAGTTTCCAAATCTGTAAAATAAGGATATTAATTATTATGAGATCAAAGCTCTACAGGACCAGGGTTTTTGTCTGTTAAGTTCACTCTGTGTCCCCAAAGCTTATGTGGCTCACAGTAGGTCCTAAATAAGTATTTGTTGAGTATATGAGTGAAATAGTTGTTGAAGATGAGAAAAAGAAAGAAATCTAAGAAAATTCTCAGGTTTTTAGTTTTAGCAACCTGGTAGGCAGTGATGCCATTGACAAAGTTAGGAATGCTGGAAGTGGAAGATTTTAGGAGAAAGATTAGTTTTTCTGTTCAGTTTTAGTGTTCCTTCTTCAAGGACTGGTCCCTCCTGATAACACATCCAAAGTACATGAGATGAAGCCTTGCCATCCGTGCTTCCAAAAATCATTCTGGCAGTATTTTTTCTAAGACAGATATGTTCATTCTTCTGGAAGTCCATGGTATATTCATGTTACCACTAAGATTAATGTCGGATATTCAGATGGAAACGTCCTGCCACATACACAAGGGCCAGGAGGCTGGACAGTAAGGTGGCTTCGGAATCAAACTTAAGTTAGAATCCAGGCTTTACTATTTACTACTTGTGTGGCCTGGGACAAGTAACTTAACCTGTCAGCCCTTCATTTCCTCCTCTACAAAATACAGAGATGAGTAGTACATATCTGATAGGGTCACTGGGAGGATTAGATACCCATGTAGTGTGCTTACTTTGCAAAGTGTTTGGCATGTAGAAAATGCTCCAAAAGTGCTAGATAGTTAAGGCCTATGTAGAGAAGAGCCCAAGGCATTATCCTGGAGAACACTAAGAGTTACGCGGAAGTGCACAGAGGGGGACTTGGAGACTGAGAAAGACAGGCAGCAGGAAACCAGAAAAGAGAGGTGTCACCACAGCCTATTGAGGGATAGTGCTTCACCTACAATTATGCATTAAGTTAGAGAGATTAAGGGGCTGGTTCTCCTGAGCAAACGGGCTGAAACAGTGGGGATCACTTCTGTTCAATCAAATTGAGATTAAAACAGAGCAAGAAAAAGGCATTAAAGAAAGCAACTTCTCCTTACTTCAACCTAGTCCCTGACTCCAGCACCATCTGACAATCCCCTCTTTTGTGACTGGGAAAGACTCAAGACTTGCTGAGAGGGATGGCAACTACCAAAAAAGAACTCAGGACTGAACTGAGGTCACCTCTATGATGGCTGGTAATATTCTTATATAGGAGAGGAACTGCCACTTAGTTGGTTCCGACTCATAATGATACTATGTACAACAGAATGAAACACTGCCTGGTCCTGTGCCATCCTCATGGTCCTTGCTATGTTTGAGCCCATTGTTGCAGCCACTGTGTCAATCCATCTCTTTGAGGGTCTTCCTCTGCTGACCCTCTACTTTACTAAGCATGATGTCCTTCTCTAGGTACTGGTCCCCCTGATAACAAGTCCAAAGCACATGAGATGAACTCTCACCATCCTTACTTCTAAGGAGCATTCTGGCTGTACTTCTTCCAAGACAGGTTTGTTCATTCTTCTGGAAGTCCATGGTATATTCATTATCCTTTGCTAACACTATAATTCAAAAGCATCAATTCTTCTTTGGTCTTCTTTATTCATTGTCCAGCTTTCACATGCATATGAGGTGATTAAAAATACCATTGCTTGGGTCAGGCATACTTCAGTCCTCAAAGTGACATCTTGGTTTTCATACTTTTGAGAGGTGTTTTGCAGCAGATTTGCCCAATGTAATATATCATTTGATTTCTATATAGTTACTTGATGTAATTAAAACATCACATTTTTTTTTCCCATCTTTTAAAATAACAGAGTAAGATATATGCTGTAACTACTGGTTAAATCATCGGACACATATGTTGCCCTTCAAAATCAGTGCAGATTAGTCAGTCTCGAAATCTGTGCTTTATTTGGTGTCTGTTTCCAGAGTACAGAAGTCCCTGGGTTACGTTCCTAACTGTATCTTCAAGCTGAATTTGTAGGTAAGTTGGAAAAGGTGCACACAGTTCTTATTTAGCCTTACTTTAGTGCAAGAAAGAAACTCTGATGGTATAGTGGTTAAGTGCTACAGCTGCTAACTAAACAGTCGGCAGTTCGAATCCACCAGGCGCTCCTTGGCAACTCTATGGAGCGGTTCTACTCTGTCCTATAGGCTCGCTGTGAGTAGTCAGAATCAACTAGATGGCATAATTTACGTAATATTAAAGGGCAAGTAGAGCAAGTATGAGTTGTCCTTAAGTTGAATGTTTGTAACCCGGAGACTGCCTGCACTTTGTGTTGGGAGACAGTTCTCTCATGTTTCAGTATATCTTATGAGTGAGGAACTGATTGGAATTAGAAGTAAGTCCTTTATCATGAACCGTTTTTTTAAAGGGAATTTGTATGCCAAATAGCACTGGAAGATACAGTGTTTCCCATCAGAGAAAAAGGGTCAAGCAGGTTTACTAACCATTATAAAAGATTCAGGCTCCCTAAACTCAGGATTCCTCTCCTATAACATAACCCACTATGTATATAGGTGTCACCTGGCCCTCTTTGCATCATCCTATGGGAACTCAGGCTCAGGAAAAGAGAACAAAAATGCTGATACTCGGGCTATTGTTATTGCTGTGATTAAAAAAGTCCTCTGTTTCTGACGCAGGAGTCTTGCGTCTTTTGCCAGAACCCATGAAACCATGGCAGGGTAACTTGTCAGATGGCAAGTAGGGTAAAATCTCAGCGGCTCCGCAGTTCTTGACATTTCGTGTTATTGTTTAACAGAAGAGGGGCTAGTGTTTC